>NC_060123.1:640696178-641972011 GCF_021461395.2 Schistocerca americana
TAGCAAAAGAATTTGAAATTAAGACTAGTTTACGAAACTGTCTTAATGCCATTGGTGGAAAGCATGCGTAACTGATGAAAACGGCAAACAGTGCATCAGTGTTCTTTAACTGTTGTATTAATGCCTGTTCACGATGCAGACTATAAATTTGTTGCTATAAATGTGGGATTGTGTGTGGTAAAAGTGCTGACTCAATAATATTTCAACAATCAGTGTTCTATAAGTGAATACTGTCTAATAACATGGACATTCCAGATGACAAATACATTTCAGACATCAACAAAACCCCAGTGCCTTGCGTATTTGTTGCTGATGACAACTTTCCACAGTCACACAGAACTGTGTATCCATATCTTGGTCTAAGACTTGATGTGAAAAACAAAGTACTTGTCATTCTTGAGCAAGATGTTTCATAGAGTGCACATTCATGATATGGCAAATAAGAGTAGCAGGCCTTTCACAGGCACCTAAATATAGACATGGATTTTGCTATAGGTGTCATGAAGGAATATTGCATTCTGCACGACTATGTACAGAACAGAGGTGGTGTGCAATTTCTACGTACATTGAACAAATTGTGTAGATGAGGATATTCCATAATGAATACACAGACATAAATCCAATTCACACTACAGAAATGTATTGGCCCATTACTTGTTGTATGAAGATGCTCTGCAATGGCAGTTGGATTACATTCACTGAATTAAATGTACGTGTTTTGTTAATTAAATATGAATAAAGGTAAAAGAACTTAACAGTGTTTTTTGTTCCTTAGTCTATAGATCAAAAGTCACAAAGTAGGCCTCTCCCTAATTTTTATAATAAATTTCACTGTATCCAAGTTCGTTATGGCTGAAAGGTCCTTTTCAGAAATGTAGCTACTAACAAATAATCAAATGCAAAACATACACACTGCTGGAAGTGCATCAACAGCTGGCCGCACATTGGCAGTCTAGCATGCACACTGCCCCGTGCAAATGCACACAGCTTTGGCCTCAGCAGGCTCACTGACCGAAGACTGAACATGTGACAAAATACTGCGGCTGCCCAAAGTTGACTGTGTGCATGTTGTACAGCCACTTTCCATGTAAACTTGGTCACATCTGATCAGTCGCAAAGCTGGCCCTGACCGTGGCTGCATTGGTGTACAACCACCCTGAAGATCAAGTTGAGTTCTAGGATTATGTCTGCAAAATTTCTGTATTGGATAATATTATCAAACACTATGTTAGGGGTGTCGACAGAAGGGATCTGACAGTTGCAGTGGGTTTGATGTGGTTGCATTGCGCGTTTAGCTCAACTATTGACATGATGTGGTTTTGTATACATCTCAGTGCAAAGCCTCACTCACAGTTGTGTATACAGTTGTTTTCA
The DNA here is from genome assembly GCF_021461395.2 of Schistocerca americana. Taxonomy (NCBI): domain Eukaryota; kingdom Metazoa; phylum Arthropoda; class Insecta; order Orthoptera; family Acrididae; genus Schistocerca; species Schistocerca americana. The sequence continues at coordinate 640,697,553 of NC_060123.1, forward strand.
CCTGCAGTCATTTGCGCTTCAGTGGAAATCTGGCAACAGCTCTTGCAGTTGTCGGGGATCTTTGTTCATTGATTGTACTGTAGTACCTTGGATAAAATGTTTTCAGTTTTCAAGCCATGTCAGTTGAGATAATTCTCATGATTTCAACAGTTGTCACCATCACTGTCCTCAGGAATTAGAACTGATTGCTGGATGGGCAAAATACTCGTCTTAAACATGCAAAGCAACAACATCCACAGCATTCTAGAGATGGTCCAGATTAATTTGGTGTACCTGTGGAACAAACTGGATGCTCGTGCATTGTGTGTAAGACACCTTACCTGTCCAGTCAGTTAAAAGCTTTAATACCTGATGACAGTGATGGCGACAACTGTCAAAGACTCTAGAACTAATATCTTGGTTGACATGGTTTGAAAACAGAGAACATTTCATCCAGTTATGCCGCTGCGAAAAACTATGAGGAAACGCTAGCACCTATTCTTATTAACTAGAAATCTGGAGGTATTTTGATCAGATTTAGAATTGTTGTATTATATACGCCACTGTTCCACTATTCGAATGATTTCGTAATCAGTAGCATTCTTCCAGTTGTTGTGTAGCAGTTACATTGTTCAATGTGTCTGAGATATGTTTATATTTTTCATGTGCCTGCTTTTGGGAGACTGTGGCTCTTCCCATATATTGACATTAAGCAATTGTGAATATAATCACAGTAAGAGATGTTTGAGCAGAGCTTTGTAACAAATGTTTTACAATTGTTCTGTGTTGGTATTCAAGTGAGCCAAAGCAGAACCCATGCTGATGATATGTGTGAATAAATAGAAGACAGGAGTATGCTCATTTGTATTATGAACCACATTTTTCTCTTTAGTTTTTAATAGTCTATAAAGAAAAATGCAGATGGAAACAATAAACAGAAAATAGAAATAGTAACAGCTTAATTGTAGCTGATCAAAGAGTGGCAGACGAAAGCTAATAGCACCAAGTTCCTATTTCTTTTTTAGTTTAAGTACATACCAGATGAGGTGGCACAGTGGTTAGCACACTATACCTGCATTTGAGAGGACCATGATTCAAATCGTGACCCAGCTGTCCAAATTTAGGTTTTCTATGATTCCCCTTAATTGCTTAAGGCAAACAGCACTGTCAGTGGGACATTAATCATGAATCTTCCTTCCTCCCTCCCTCCCTTCGCTCCCTCCCTCCCTCCCTCCCTCCCACCCACCCACCTTCTGTCCTTTCTTCACACCTCGTGTGCAACCAAACAGGGTCCTAACTCTTCAAACTCTCCCTCTGCAAACTATAATTTTCTCTTATTGATACATAACTGGACACTTTCTGTCTGTTTTGTTCCATATATTTTTAGTTTCTGTGTGGGGATGTAAATATAGTTCTTTAATACAAAATAAAGCACTTCCAGTTATGGAAACTAAGATGTTAAAGAATTCACAGAAAATATGCTGTTATTGTAAGAAGCATTTATCATTTACATGAATTTCCACTTTCTGTAAATTTCTATGGGATGGTTCTGTTTGTCACATTTCTTGGCTGAAATTACTAATGGTATTGTGGTCTGTTCCATTCTCTCTAGATGGTGTTGGTTACTGTAGTTAGGACAATGTTAAACAGAAAATAATATTGCTTTCTCAACTATGTATTTGTAGCATTATTTTTCTTATAGCTGTTGCTGCTGTTTCTTTATTCACTAACTTTCTTGTTCACTTAATTTCAGAATTTGGTGCTTATTTCTTCTCTTTTCTTTGTGTGTTTGTTTGTTTGTTTGTGTGTGTGTGTGTGTGTGTGTGTGTGTGTGTGTGTGTGTGTGTGTGTGTTTGTGTTTGTGTGTGTTTGTGTTTGTGTGTATGTGTGTGTTTGTTTGTTGATAGGACATTATGCTGGACTCAGCAAGGTGCCATTCTCATTATCTACAGTGGAAGTTGCGTCCAAGCACAGCATTGTGGCATTTTGCTTTCTGTTGTTTGGCTGTGGAATATGCACATCATTATCAATGTTCTATTAATTTTGCATGAAAACATAATCTTTACACATTTGGGATAAAATTAAAATTTCAATTACTGCTGAGGTGTTACTCATTTCTATAAAACATGGTGACAGTCTTTCTCTATTTGTTTCTTGTCTTAATGAGCCTTTGCATATTTTGTGTTGCAGATGAATTTGTAACTGCTGATATTATCTGCCCACTGTATATATTAATTTGTTTTATTGATCAGTTATATGTGTATATATTTGAAACATGTTTTCATAGTGATATTTTTCAGTTTCGGTATTTATACTGATTTGTAGCAACAGGACTGGTTTATGGATATTAAATTTTCAGGAATCCATTTTAACTGATGCACACTCAGGCGCTGAATTGTAGCTTAAAATACTCAGTTGTGATGTTATTCTGATACCTGTGTGATATTTGTTACGTCATGCTTAATAGAGAGTAGACAAACAATTTTAGCCAGTCACTTTTTTAAAAGTGGCATGGCATGTTCACTCAGATGTAACAGAATACATTTTAATCTGAAAGTTGAATTTCAGAGCAATCAGTGACATTACCTGACAATAATATAGTAATTGGAGGAGATCATGAGCTGGAGGTAGAAGAAAATAACAACAATGCCAAAGAAGAACGTGACGGTAAGTTAATACATAAATACCGGATTCTTTATTTTATTTTCTCTTAGTAAACATCTTGCAGTATAACTGTTATAAGCGAAACATAACTATAAAATATTTTATTTACAGTTATGTCATTTAAATGTTTCATTGTTCCAAAGCTATTATGACAAGTTACATAACATTCAAAGAAAATGTGCAAAGATAAAGGATCAATACTAAAATCCGAAGTGTCAAAAATTAGATCATCAGTATTTGGGACAGTAGTAGGGTAGCTAAAATCGAACAATTCACTAGGACTGTCTCACAAAAACACATATCTGATGATGAAATTGTGTTAGTGTTTTTTAAGTAGTTACTTTGTCAAAGGAAAGGTACCAACAAGAAAGATGAATGTGTAAAGGAAGGATATGTAGTGGCTAGAATAACTTTTCCAGAGGTCGTAAAACATTTTTGTTGCTGTCGTGGACTGTGCATCATTACCTCTTCTCCCCTGGGTTACATGAACTATGGTGGGTTGGCTTGCATGACTCAGTGATGCCAACACCAGTACAGCAGGTGAAACAACACGGAGGTCCCACTAAGACAGAGTTACTGAAGAACAGAAATGTTTTCTGCACTTCCAGGGACAACAGTTGGCCTCGTAATAGCAGCCACATTATAGCTACTGAGGATATGCAGCTTTACTTTATTATTTACTGATGATGGCACCCTCTTCAGTAAAACATGCTGGAGATAAAGTAGTCTCCAATTCAGTCTCTGGTTAGGAACTACTCAGGAGATGTTATGACCAGAAAAATACATCTGGCATTCTTCAGGTTGGCTTGTGTAATATTAGATCCTGTATTTGTGTAGGTATTTTAGAAAAGGTGAAATGAGTATTGGGTAGGTTTAAGTTACATGTAGTGGGAATTAGTGATGTGAGGTGGCAGGTAGAACACACCTTCTGGTCAGATGAGTACAGGCTTATGTACTCAGTATCAAATAGTGGTAGGACAGGAGTAAGACTAATAACAAATAAGAAATGTGAGTGAACTACTATGTACGAGATAATGAACATACGGTATTATCGTAGTCAAGATAGACGCAAAGCCATGACTCACCTCTGTAGTAAAAGTGTATAAGCCAGCTAGCTCCACAAATGAAGATATTAAGAAAAAAAATTGTAATGATATTAAAGATTATATTTAGATTAAGGGAAATGAAAATGTAATTGTGTTGAGCAACTAGAATTCAGTAGCAGGAAAAGACAGAAGGAAAAATAGTGAGACAACATGAGCTGGTGGAAAGTAATGAAAGAGGAAGTTGTATGCTCGAATTTTGCTCAGAGCACAATTTAATCATTGCAAACACTTGGTATACAAATCGAGGAAGGAGGGCACCTTAAGTGGAAGAGACTGGGTATGCATCACAAGATTTCAGATAGGTTACATAATGGAGAAACAGATTTTGAAACCAGATTTTAAACTGCAAAATATTTCCAGGAGCATATTAAACTTGAATGGTAATTTACTGGTTATGGACTGCAGATTAAAACTGAAGAAGTTGAGAGAACCAGAGATTGTTGAGAGTTTTAAAAGGGGCTGTAGGCAGTGATTGACTGAAGCTAGGAAACTGAATACAATGAGTAGCTTTGAGAAATGTAGCAGTGAAAGCAGCAGGTTTTCAAGTATGCAAAAACATGAGGCCAGATAGCAGTCCATGAGCAACAAATAGGATACTAAAGGTAATTGATGGAAAAAGAACATAAGCTTATAGTAGATGAAGCTGGAAAAATGAAGTACAGACATCTAAAGATGAGACTGACAGCAAGTGCAAAATGGCAAATCAGACATGACTGGAGGACAAAAGCAAAGCAATAGAAGCATACATGACTATGAAAATAATGGACATAGGCAAATAAGGTAAATATAGGAAAATTAGAGAGAGATCAGAGAAAAGGGAAGCATCATACTAATATTTAGAGCTTAGTGGCAAATAAAGGAAGGCTGATAGGTGGAAGTAATATCAATGAATGAATGTAGATGGAAGTAAAATATAGAAGTTTTATATACAGGAAACCAACTTGGCAGATGTGAGACCATGAAAGCCATCGTCCTGGATAGCTGAACACGTTAACTTGCTGCTCTTGGGACTTGGGGGGTGGGGGGGGGGGGGGGGGGTGGTGGGAGTGAGTGAGCTTGACCTGGATTGAATCCACCTCATGGCTTAATGATGAGGGCTGGTGAGCTGGCTAGGATGGATGCGGTTTCACACATCTCACTAGGTGAATAGTGGGCTGATACCCACATCCTGCCTCAGATACACATTATGCAAACATTTGGAAAACATTCTCGTATTTAGACATTGGATCAAGTCTAGTCACAGACGGATACTAACACTAAACACCGTCCAACAGGCCTTGGAAGACCCAACAATACTGACCAACTGCCTCAGCATGTAGGCATCACTGGATGCAGATACAGAGGGGCATGTGGTCAACACATCGCTCTCCCAACTGTTGACAGTTTTCCTGACTGGAGGCGCTACTTCTCAGTCGAGTAGCTCTTCAATTTGCCTCACAAGGGGTGAGTGCACCCCGCATGTCAACAGTGCTCAGCGGACCAGACAGTCTTCCATCTAAGTCCTAGCAAAGCCTGACAGTGCTTAACTTCAGTGTTACCACTGTGGCAAGGCTGTTGGCTGGGGGAATACAAAATCCGTCCTTGGGGATAGGGTGAATAAGAGACTGATGAATGATGACCTTAGATGTTTAGACTCCTGAAACCCATAATCAGCACCAGCAGCACTGAAAGGGTTAGTTGGAACAAGACAGCTGGAATAAATGTCATCCCTCAGAATTATTGAGATCCTTAAGAGAACCATCTGTAACAAAATCCATTCTGCGTGGTAAAGAAGATACACGAGACAGGTGAAACATCCTCATACTTCAAGAAGTAATAATTCCAAATCCAAAGAAGTTACTTACTAACGAGTCTGAATATCTTCATCTACAAATATACATAATACATACATACTCTGCAGGCAACTGTATGGTGCATGGTGTAGGGTATGTTGCACTGCTACTTGTTGTTCCCTCTTCTGTTCCACTTGCAAATAGAGCTATGGAAAAACAGCTTTCTGTATGCCTCCATACGAGCTCTAATTTGTGTTATCTTGTGTTTGCGGTCCTCATGTGAAATGTATGTTGGTGGCAGTAGAATCATTTGCAGTCACAAATTACATTTCTCTAAATTTCCTCAAAGGTGCGTTGCGAAAGAATATTGTCTCCCGTCAGGGTTTCTTATTTAACCATCTCCATAATACTTGTGTTGACTGAACCTACCGGTAACAAATCTAGGAGTAAGCTTCTGAATTGCTTCAATGTCTTCCATTAATCGGACCAGCTGGGGATACCAGACACTCAGCAGTATTCATGAATGGGGCCATAGTGCTATACGCATGATCTCTTCTATAGATGAGCTATGTTTCCTAGAATTCTCCCAATAAACCAAAATCGACCATCCGCCTTGCCAAATACTGACATGTGCTTGTTCCATTTTGTATCACTTTGCAGCATTACACAGAGATATTTAATTGAGCAAGCAGCATTCCACTAATGCTGTATTTGAAAGTTATGGGATTGTTTTTCCTATCCATTTGCATTAACTTACATTTTCCTATATTTAGACTGACCTGTGATTCATCACGCCAAATAGAAATTCTGTCTGTCCTCCTGTATCCTCCTACAGTCACTCAACAAAACTTTCCCATACAGTACAATGTCATCAGCCACAGTCGCAGATTGTTGTTCACACCATCCATCAGATCATGAATGTATACAGAGAACAAGAGCAGTCTTATTGCCTCCCTGGGGCACTCATGACAATATCCTTGTCTCTGATGAACACTCACCATCCAGGACAACAATGACATAGATTATTGTTGGACAGATGGAAGGATGAAACTGATCTCAGCAGAGATCAGTTTGAATTTGTTGAGAAATATTGGAACACAAATCAGTAGTGCCCCTACAGCTTAGAACATTGACTAAGGGAGCAAACCTATCCTTATAGTTTTTATAAATTTAGAGAACCCTTTTGACAATGTTGACTAGAACATGTTCTTTGAAATTCTGGAGGTAATAGAAATAAAATATAGTGTGTGGAAGCTTGTCTACAATTTGTACAAAAACCAGACTGCAGTTACGTGAGTCGAAGGACATGAAAGGAAAGCAGCTATTGAGAAGACAGTAAAACAGGGTTGTAGACATAACTCCAACATTGTTCATTATGTACACAGATCAAGCAGTAAAGGAAACCAAGAAGAAATTTGGGAAGTTAATTGAAGAAGAGGAAGAAATAAAAAGTTTGTGGTTTGCCGATGACATTGTAATTTCGTTAGAGGCAGCAAAAGACTGTGAAGATCAGTTCAACAGAAGGCATAATGTGTTGAAAAGAGGTTATAAGATGAATATCAAGAAAAGTAAAGGAAAGGAAAAAAGATACCAGATGTAATAGATCCATTTTGCTATTCAGAGAGAAAAACACCTGCATTGATCGACTTTTTCTGAAAAAGAGAAATTAGTTGACATTGAATGTAAATTAAATGTTAGGAAGTTTCTGGAAGGCATTTGTCTGGGGTGTAGCTTTGTACGGAAGTGAAAGATGCATGTATAAACAGTACAGACAAATAGAAAATAGATGCTTTTGAAAACTGCTGTTACTGAAGAATGCTGTACTTTATCAATTGTCTAGATCAGATAATTAGTGATGAGGTACTGAATTCAGTCAGGGAGAAATGCAATTTTCAGCAGAATTTGACTAAAAGATAAATTAGTTGATAGGTCACATTTTGAGGCATGATGTAATAGTTGGTTTGGTAATGAGATGAAGTCTGGGGGTAAAGATTGTAGATAGACACCAAGACTTGACTAAAAGTAAGCAGTCTCAAGTACATATAGGTTGCAGTAGTTATGCATAGGTAAAGAGACTTAGCAGGATAGACTAGCAGTTAGAACTACAGTATTCAGATTGAAGACGGCCACAACAGCAGCAATAGTCCATATGAAGGTGAGTGCGGATGAGTGTGGGAGACAGCTAGTACAGTTTAAATATTGACTGCACTCATAAGCACCCAACTGATCAATAAGTGTTACAGTAAATTTTACCATGGTCTTGAGGGTTATTGTTTCATAGTTGCTGTAACTTCTTACTATTGCTTTTGGGGAATGTCTGGTATTAAATACCGGGTTTCCTTCGTGAAAAGGAATTTTTTCATCAAATATTAATTGATGTGCTTAACAATTCTAGTTGTGAACTGCGCAAAACATGGTTTGTAACTGACATTGCACTGTACCATTTTTTGATCTCTGATGCCATTTGTAAAATATTTCGAAGCTTTCTTCCAAAAAATTGTGTTGTTCCAATAATTTACAGAACTAAACTTCAATTGTATAGTTTCTTGATTATCAGGTAGCAGCAGGCTGACCCATCCAAGATTCCAGGTCAAAGGGGATTCAGCAGAATAGAATCGTTGCCCCTCCCTGTCAATTACTATCATGTATTTGGGATCCTGACCAAATAAAGTGCCCGAAGGGGGCTTACAACTCTGTTGAAAGTATGTGCTAGACTACAGCAGGACCCCAGCCTTTGCAGCGTAACTTTCTTTCTGTGCTGCAAGCTTATACTTTCACTATCCTCTTCCTTCCACCTCTCCGTCAGATGGTTTTCTTGGTGCAGATTGTGCTTGGACCATGTTTATGATTTTGAACTGGTGTTTCCACTTTCAGCATTTTCTACAGTTTTTTGTTAAATAAAACAATCGAAAATCCAGGATGGAATATAACAATATTGTGAGGAGGATTGTTGCTACTCACCATATAATGGAGATGCAGTCACAAATACGCATGACAAAAAGTCACAAAATGAGCTTTTGGCCAAGAAGACCTTTGTCAAAAATACACACACACACACACACACACACACACACACACACACACACACACACACACACAGAGCTCCTTTCGCCAGGGTCATTCCACTGCTCATAATCTATTTTACCTGGAGTCTGCCATCCTAACAGCTTTCATCCAATGTCAACATTCACCAGCAGTCTTTTTTGACCTGCAAAAGGCTTGTGCCACGACAGCATCACTAACTTCATGAGCGGGGTCTCTGGGGTCTGTCTCAGTTTTTATCCAGAATTTCTTGTCTCCTCATATTTTCCGGGTTCAAAGTGGTGCCTCCCACAGTTCTCCCCATGTTAAAGAGAGTGGGGACCACAGGGCTCTATACCGAGTGTCCCTTTCTTTCTAGTAACCACCAATGACCTAGTAGCAGCTGTGGACTCCTTAGTATCACCTTCCTTGTACGCTGACAACTTTTGCCTCTACTATTGCTCCTCTAGTGTGGGTGCCACAGAACTTCGATTGCAAGGTGCCATACGAAAGAGGCAGGCATGGCCCCTCACCAATGGTTGTCAGTTTTCAGCCACCGAGACTCACATCTGTCGACATTGTACTGTTCATCCAAAACCAGAACTTTACCCCCCATGCCAAGTACTCAATATGGTGGATACTTACTGCTTTTTCAGATTGCTCTTTGACATTTGGTTGTTGTGGCTTTCCATTTTTGCCAGCTTAAGCAAAAGTGCTGGCTGCACCTTTATACATTTCACTGCCTTAGTAGCACTAGCTGGGATTCATATTCCACTACCCATATGCAGCTTTACAAAGCTCAACTTGACTATGGGATTTTGGCATATGGTTTGGCATTACCCTCAGCATTGTGGGAACTGGAGCCGATACATCACTGTGCCACTGTGGGGTTCGACTTGTGACAGGATCCTTTTCAAATAGCCCTGTGAACAGATTTCTCATGGAGGCTGGTGTCCCTCCATTGCAGATCAGGTGTCAAGAACAGCTTGTCAGTTATCCTACACATGTTCACATCTCCTCTATGCGACTGAACTAACGTCTCCTCATTTCAAACACAAAGTCAATCCCTTGCAACAGCGTGTCAGATCGGGAATTACGATCACAGTCCGCGTCCGGTCCTTCCTCTCTGAACTTCAGTATTTTCCTCTACCACCTCGCCTCTGTGCTGCTCACAAACACCTCTGTGGTGCATCACTCAGTCACACCTTCGCCTTGACTTATCACGTCGTTTGAAAGACTCGGTTCATCACGAGGCCCCTTGTCGTCAGTTTTTCTCTATCGTTGTTGCATCCTGGGATTCAGAAGTAGTCTATACTGATGGCTTGCTGGTTGCTGGTCCTGTTGGCTTCATGTATACTATGCAGGACTTGCTGAACTGCACTCCTTGCCAGATGGCTGTAGTGTTTTCACTGTGGAGTTGGTAGCCATCTCGTTCTCCTGAGCATACCTGTTCTGCAGTGGTGGTTCCTTTCTTATCTGCAGTGACTCCTTGAACAGTTTGCTAACTCTCTACCAGTGTTGCCCTCGCCATCCCTTGATCATGGCTATCCAGGATTCTCTGTGTCCTTTGAACAACATGGACACTCAGTGACCTTCGTCTGCACCCTGGGCCACATTGGAATCTAGGGAATGAACTCGCTGGTTGCCCCGCCAAATTGGCTGCCAGTAAACTGACTCTTGAGATTGATATTCTGTAAACAGACCCCCAAGTGGTATTATGCCATCAAGTTTTAGGGATCTGGAATACAGAATGGCGCACTCTAACTTCATCAAAATAGCTACAGGTGACAAAGGAAACTAAGAGTCTGTGGAGGTCCTCCATGCAGGCCTCTCACAAGGGCCCTACTGTCCTTTGCCAGCTCCACATCAGCCATACTTTGCTGACTTGTGGTTATCTCCTCCATCGTGAGGACCCACCCCACTATTGTTGTGGTTCCTATTTCACAGTGGTCCACATTTCGCTGAACTGTCCCAACCTAGCCACCCTGCGGCAGACTCTTAAATCTCCCTCACTCGCTACCCACGTTGTTAGGAGACGATGCCTCAGCGACTGACTTAGTTTTACATTTTATTCATGAAGGGGGCTTTTATTGCTCACTTTAAGGGAAGGCCACTTAACCTTACTGGGCCTGTGGGGTCTTATCACACTGTTGCCCCCTCTACCCAGATTGGACTGTGGCTGTCTGGACTTAATGGAGTATCCTGGCCTTCACCTTGCTTGCTCTTTTACTCATCCTCCCCCCTCTCATGTACTCTGTTTGACTTGTTCATCTTTTATCTATTTGTGTTTCTCTTGCCATAACTGTGTTGCTAGTCCTTCCTCAGCAATTTCTGAGTGGAGACTTCTGGTAAGTGGGGGAAGTATGCCCCCCATTGCACTCTTCTTTTGGGGGGCTTCCAGGTGCTCCCCAAATGGGATACCTTGCATGCCTTTCTTCCTCTGCCTCCCTTTCTTCTTTTTTGTCCCCTATCTAGTCTTCATTGACCTTTGGTAACCGGGTATTTTCTTCCCCTGGGTTTTGTGTGGTAGGCTCTCTCTGATGTACAGTCATGTAGACCTCTCTCTACGAGGAAATGGGACTTATGACATAGTAATTTAATTCCTTTAATCATCCAGCCAACAAATTAAAGTTGCAGAGGGCCAGTTCATAAGTTACGTGAGTTCTGTAGGGCAATTTAAAAAAAATAGACAACCATAATGAAAGTAGCAACAATTTATGCAGGGAACTGAAACTAGAGAGAAGTGTAAACAAAATGAGAAACTTCAGAATATAAATTTAAAAAAGGGGGGGAAAGGTTGCCATAAAGCTGTGTAATGGAAAGAAGGTTAGCATTAGGAGATGGTAATGTAAACTGAAGCTAGGCAGATATCTGGAATGAAAAAATACTGGAGAGAAATTGTTGCTCTATATTAAATATTTTTATATTTTATTTTCCATACACTACATGTATTCCACTTGAAGACATTATCTCCACCTTCCATTTTTACGGAGCAAACTGTAACGTGTTATCTAGTGTATTTTGTTAGTTTCTTTCCAGATAAGTCTATGCATCAGTATTATCTTTGTTTGTTGCTGCTGAGGAGTTAACAACAAAAACCTCATATCTGATAAATTATCTGTAAAATCCTGGAACTTGCTTGCATAAGTATAGATGAAGTGGCCAGGCATAAGTATAGATGAAGTGGCCAGTTCTGAAAAATAAATAAGTGCAGCCACAGAATGTCTCCTTCACTACCATGTGCCTTATAGACTTTATTGCATTTACGTAAATCAGTGGCAAAAAGTGAAAATTTGTAGATTCAGCTTTTGTCAGTTTATAGTTTTTCTTAGAAAAAGAGCTAGAGTTAACCATCCCAGTCAGTAACTGTTTCCCTAATTCTTTGTTACCTTTGGTTTGAAACAATTTTTTTCAATAATTTTAGAAGGGGATGCACAGGCAGACCTGAATGCAGAGACAAATCAGGTACTGGAACCAGAGCAGCGTATGGAAGTTGAAGAAGAGGAGGCAGCTCCTGCTTGAACTAGATCTCTGCAGCTGAAAGTGGAAACAGTGCCATGTAAGAAGAGGTGATATGGCATCACAAAAGACTGTTTTGAACATCTTGTTGGCGTTCAAAAGACTTAGACATGATTGGAAGAACTTCTTGTTGCATTTCAGGGTCACAAGTATTTACTACATGTTACTGTTATCCTTTGAAGAAGAATGAAGTATTTAAAAAAAATATTCAAGGCATGCCATTGTAACAGGAGAAGATTGTTCTACATCTTTCAACAAATTTAAAAGTGTGTGTGTGTGTGTGTGTGTGTGTGTGTGTGTGTGTGTGTGTGTGTGTGTGTGTGTGTGTGTGTGTGTGTGTGCGCGCGCGTGCGTGCGCGCGCGTGCGTGCGCGCGCGTGCGTGCGCGCGCGCGTGCGCGCGCGCGTGCGCGCGCGCGCTTGAACTTTCATATGTGTGCATGTGCATGTGTGAGCTTTCGTGTATGATTGTGTGCATTCACATGCACATGCACTCGCATGTGCACCCATCTGGGCCTGTGTGCATGCAACAGTATGTCGTCAAATTTCTGTGTAAAAAAAAAATATAAGTATTGTTTCTCAGATACATTGGTGTATTGAGTATCCACTGGAAAAGCAGTCTAATTTGTCACAATGTAGGCAGCAGAAAATCTGCAGATTTATTTTTGATATATAAATGTATGTATGTATTTATGTGCTTCTGCTTGTCTGTTCTCATATATCTGTATTTGTTTCATAGGGTCTGCAAAAGTTATTATGTAATAGTGACTTACATTCTTGCATCATTACTGGGAATTGTTAGTTTCAATGTCTTTTGACTACTTATAAGCACCAGTGTGGTATCCACACTGAATGTGTAAGGGGAGGGACTCGATAATAGAATTGGATGAATGAATTGGTGCACTGGTCCCTGGTTATCTTTATCTGTGATATTCCAGCAGTTTCCTGGAATGAATGTTGCTGTATTACTAGTTATTGATAATTTAGATTTCCCCACCTCAGGTTAAGTGCTAGCCAATGGTTTGTGCACTATGTCTCTTAATCCTGTGTAGAAAATGTGGCTGGTTCAGTGTGTTATCAAGTGCTGTTGAAATACTGACAGTTTTCTGATCATGGCAACTAAAATTCAGGCAGACTTGCATAGGGTGGTGCATATCAGGACATTGTGTGTGTATAGTGGTAGGGAAATGTACAGTTTGAGATGAGATATTAGTGCATCTGCTAATTCATTTCTAAAGAATGTGGACATACAAGCTAGAAATTATACAGATGTACTTATGCTGACATTAGTTGGAATCTAGTTCTTCCTATGTTGGGTCATGTGACACTGCTATTATCCCTTTCATTGTCAATCTTAACTCCAGCTCAAATGTTACACCATACTTTCAGACTTTCTGTTTTACTGGTGGTAATATTTGTATCGGGTAATTCATCTGCCTTAAAAATCCAAATATTGTTTACTCATGCATCTGTTGCATGCTTTCGTTTGGGTATAAGATTATGAATGACATGGTGTATCATTCACAAAGTTGGCATATTTCATGCTACCTTCAAAGTAGTCATAATTATTGAATTAAATGAATGAATAAGAAATAGAAATGTGACAGATATGCCAGTTCCATCAGACTTTTAGGTGAATTAATTCGAACATTAGTCATTTTTATTTAATGGATCATTTATCACTTAAGAGTATAAGAGATGTGATGTGCCACTGTGAAAACAGTAAAGGCCAGCTTTCCATAATTAGTACCACTAAATACACTCTCTATTTATGTGCCACACCATTAGATGGAAATAACTACATAAAATGAAAATATACTTTTGCAGTGCACAGAATTCAGTGTTACAAACTGAATGTTGTTGTTGGCACCCGCAGCAAATCTTTACAGAAAATACTAAATTAATTTACATGTCACCATTATCAAAGGGCTACATAGATTGAAACTTTATAATAGCTTCCAGGTTTTGTTTCTGGTTAACTGTTAAGTCATAAGCAGCTTTTCTGTAGAATTTGGTGGAAGTATACCTGCATTATTTTATTCTTAACACATTGTGCTCTGTTTATGATAAATGGCTTATCTTTTGCCTCTTTCACGAGTGGAACATTCATGGAAATTCTCTTACTTTAAATCGATAGTTACATATTGTTTACAGGTATTGTAAATTTCTGCTAAATAGGTACTGCTTGGAAGTTCTCTCCCTTCTTTAAATATTATTATTATGTTAAAATAATGAGGAAAAAGTTCTGTGTGTTGTGGTATGTGTCACATGACTTTTATGGACGTCCTTTACTCTTCCTTGAGAACCATGCATTTGTAAATCTGTTTATTTATCTGCACTGAATAGTAGAAGGTCCCATGCCCCAACCACTGAGCGAGTGACCTCTAAGATGATCGGCATTTGATGATAAGTATGAACTGATTGTGCTATTAAATATCATTTTACGAGCTCCCTTTTCCATCATTGCAAATTTACTATTCATGAATACTAAGTAATTGTATAGCTCTACTGGTATGATATTCCTACTTTTAGACGAGTATGCTATCTAGACAGTATACTATATTGGTACCATGAATACTTATCTCTAATGACTCATCTTATCCCTTAGTACTCAAACCCTAGTATTTGTGCAGTCACTCGAGATGGTCATAGAGTAAGAACAGTATTCAAGCCACATACTTGGTGCTTCAATTACTGTGTTACAAGATTTACATGAAAATTATCATGTGGATTTGGGATCTTTTATGTCCTGTCTGAGAATGCAGTGTGAGAATGTTTTCTATTGATTTGTATAAAACTTTGAATGTAATGGTTAATTTTGAACTATTGGTACTGTTACAGTGTGTTTAAAAATTATTTCTTGATGTGTGTGGGTAGTGTTTTCTGTGCTGTTAAAAAATGATAATGCACAATTAACTGTGAAAATGAATTGGTCAATGTAAGAACCAAGTGTACTTGTGAAAAGCTCACTTATACTTGCAAATAAGCAAAAAATTTGTTTAATTTTGATTCAACATACACTTTATTCATAGTCATGTAATACTGAAAGTGTGTACCAACTTTTCTCAAGTTACACATGAGAATACAAGCTTTGACTTGTCATTTTAGTTTACTAACATGTAACCCCAAGAATGCAGATAGTGATGTACAAATGACACATTTTTCTTAATCTGTCTGGTATTGTCATAAACAATGAACTGAGATACGAGGAAACTTGACACACTACAGTTGAGATTCTCAATAAAAATTGAATTCCTTTTGTAGATACATATCAGTGGTACCAGGTGAGAATATACAAGGTTTCTGGAGACATAGCAAACCTCTGAGGAAGGATGGTATATGAATTGATCTAGCCTCGCCCAAGGCCAAATTTGTGTAATAAGCAAGTTAATGTTGATAACATACACTGAAACCTATCAGTTAGATTGTATATTTATTTAAAACTGTCTTAGTATCTGATTTATTCATTGAATTTTCTTTCCAAGTTATGAGGTGTGCCATCTAGAACATCCGTTTTAAAGTATTGTATCCAAACATGCATGATGAGCTGCCAGACTGTTAATGCAACACACAATTGAAAGCAAAGCTAATTATAGAACAAATTATTCTTCTTTGACTTTAGAACACAACTAATATCTATTAGTTCATTGTATATGCAGCATATTTAAAAACAAAATGACAGAGTTTTGTTTGATAATCAACAACCTCCTTTTTATTTATTTATTTTTGTAAAAAAAATCTTGCTGTTGTATAAAAACTTACAAATGCTCACAGAATTTCAATAACACCAGATGTTCTGTTTCACCAGCAATGTCATTAACTGTGCAGAATTATTAGGGCAGCATGAGTGGTGTAGATTCACAGTATTGTCACCTATCCATTTCAATTTGCAACTTAGTGCATTTTATCCCAGTTAAAGGGTGTGTTGCAAATACTAAAAATGATTAAGCACAAGTAGTAAAACAGAAATGTTTACTTAACTGGTGCTTTTATGTAGCCTACAGTGGTTCACTGTAGCCAGATGTTGCGTGTGCTCTACTATTCTTCTGGATCCTATAATATTTTATTTTTACGTAATGTATGGGCTTGAAAATTCAGGTTTAACTCATTGGATTGCTGGTTTTCTGTAAATTTTTAACGCATACAAGGTTTAGCTCTGGCTACTGATTCCATGTTCTTATTTCTCCCTAGGCTACAGTCAAACTTGAACTGTTCAAAACAGGCACGAGCTCACTAAACATGTGCAGTTGACAAAGACATGTAATGCAGAGATATAAAAGGAATATTGTTGAACAGTTAGCTTTTACACAATCTATTTACATTTTGAATTTTAATGTGGTTTTTGCAAGTTTTCCACTTTTCATAAATATTTTTTTCAAACAAAGTAACTTCTGAAACATTACAATTTCGCAGTATGTTAAAATATATCCAGCTATTCATGTAAATCATTTTATGTCTAATTTGGATGTGTAGAAACACATGCACAATTGTTACTTACACACACATTACTTCAACAAAGAATCTAAAATGATCATTATGAACACCATGTCCCAAAAATAACAGAATGAATTAACAGATATCAAATGAAACAAAATCCCATATTCCTAAAAACCCATTACAGTACACCTCCTCCCTCCCCCTCAAATTCTGCATGTGATAGTGGGATTCTGTCATCATCCAAATTAATAATTGTACATAATGATAGAGCAGTTATTTGAGACAGTAAAATGAATTAGAAAACTTATACTCTATATTTTAGAATAATCATTTGTATAGGCCTATCATTGAAACAAATTGTATTTGTTTTACTCTTCATACTGCTAGATTTTGTTTAACATTCACCCATTTCAAGTTCAGTCCATGGATAACATTTCCCATTTCATAACTGTTTTCATTTTCCTATATTTGATAGGTACTAGAACAGTTCAGAAGTGTACCAGAATCAGTGACAGGTTATATATTACCACATATACAATAGTGCGTCCCAATAATTATAGAGGACTGATGGGACTAATGGCAAGAATTTGGCAAACGTCTTGACGACTAATATGCAAGACGATGAAAATGAACATTTCCAATAAAATCATACAGTTAAACAAGTATATAGGTGTAACAATAGAAAACTGAGTGCAGTACCTCTTTAGTGTGGATAGTAATCCTTCCATCAACAACATATTCCAAATACACAGGGGAAATATAGGTATGTGTGAGAACATAATTTCATATAATAAACCAATGAAATCTTCCAGGTAATACAGTATACAGAGAAGCTATCCAACATAACTTTCGCAATCGTAGTGTAAAAAAAAATTACAGCTCTGGGTACGACAACTCCACATAGCCTCACAAAATTGGTTTCATGATGTTTACTTGCACAAATGACTAGATATTATACAGTAAGTGAAGACTATTAAATTGACATATGCCATTGTATTGCAGATATCTATTTTTCTGTTAGGCCTGCTGTCTTTTTTTTTTTTTTTTTTTTTTACAGGATTCATTTAGGAAAAGCATTTGTTTCTCATTGCATATATAAATTATACAAGATCAAACAGCAATTCCTCTTCTCAATCTCTCAACAATGTACTTTACTGATTGTACTTCATGTAACAAATATGTAATTTATGTAACATAACAAGTTTCTGTACCTCTACAATCAATACACATTTATCTCCAACATCATCAGTTCCTCATAGTGTCTTCATTATTGCTATACATTTTCACCATCATATGTCTTACATGATACATCATCATTAAGATAATTATTCAGAGTTTCCCATATGAAGTACAGAAAAAGCTTTCCTACGTATCAAGCATCCCTACACACACACACACACACACACACACACACACACACACACACACAGAATCTGGTCTTCAGCCGATAAAATATTACATCAATATTACTGTGTTCTTGGCAGTGTATAATGTAAATGTTGTAAAATTATTTGAATATAATAGAGGGAAACATTCCACGTGGGAAAAATATATCTAAAAAGAAAGATGATGAAACTTACCAAACAAAAGCGCTGGCAGGTCGATAGACACACAAACATACACACAAAATTCTAGCTTTCGCAACCAATGGTTGCCTCGTCAGGAAAGAGGGAAGGAGAAGGAAAGACAAAAGGATATGGGTTTTAAGGGAGAGGGTAAGGAGTCATTCCAATCCCGGGAGCGGAAAGACTTACCTTAGGGGGAAAAAAGGACAGGTATACACTCGCACACACACACATATCCATCCACACATACACAGACACAAGCAGACATTTGTAAAGGCAAAGAGTTTGGGCAGAGATGTCAGTCGGGGCAGATGTACAGAGGCAAAGATGAAGTTGAAAGACAGGTGAGGTATGAGCGGCGGCAAATTGAAATTAGAAATTAGCGGAGATTGAGGCCTGGCGGATAGCGAGAAGAAAGGATATGCTGAAGGGCAAGTTCCCATCTCCGGAGTTCTGACAGGTTGGTGTTAGTGGGAAGTATCCAGATAACCCGGACGGTGTAACACTGTGCCAAGATGTGCTGGCCGTGCACCAAGGCATGTTTAGCCACAGGGTGATCCTCATTACCAACAAACACTGTCTGCCTGTGTCCATTCATGCGAATGGACAGTTTGTTGCTGGTCATTCCCACATAGAACGCTTCACAGTGTAGGCAGGTCAGTTGGTAAATCACGTGGGTGCTTTCACACGTGGCTCTGCCTTTGATCGTGTACACCTTCCGGGTTACAGGACTGGAATAGGTGGTGGTGGGAGGGTGCATGGGACAGGTTTTACACCGGGGGCGGTTACAGGGGTAGGAGCCAGAGGGTAGGGAAGGTGGTTTGGGGATTTCATAGGGATGAACTAAGAGGTTGCGAAGGTTAGGTGGACGGCGGAAAGACACTCTTGGTGGAGTGGGGAGGATTTCATGAAGGATGGATCTCATTTCAGGGCAGGATTTGAGGAAGTCGTATCCCTGCTGGAGAGCCACATTCAGAATCTGATCCAGTCCCGGAAAGTTTCCCGTCACAAGTGGGCCACTTTTGGGGTTCTTCTGTGGAAGGTTCCGGGTTTGAGGAGATGAGGATGTGGCTCTGGTTATTTGCTTCTGTACCAGGTCGGGAGGGTAGTTACGGGATGCAAAAGCTTTTTTCAGGTTGTTGGTGTAATGGTTCAAGGATTCCGGACTGGAGCAGATTCGTTTGCCACGAAGACCAAGGCTGTAGGGAAGGGACCGTTTGATGTGGAATGGGTGGCAGCTGTCATAATGGAGGTACTGTTGCTTGTTGGTGGGTTTAATGTGGACGGACGTGTGAAGCTGGCCATTGGACAGGTGGAGGTCAACGTCAAGGAAAGTGGCATGGGATTTGGAGTAGGACCAGGTGAATCTGATGGAACCAAAGGAGTTAAGGTTGGAGAGGAAATTCTGGAGTTCTTCTTCACTGTGAGTCCAGATCACGAAAATGTCATCAATAAATCTGTACCAAACTTCGGGTTGGCAGGCCTGGGTAACCAGGAAGGCTTCCTCTAAGCGACCCATGAATAGGTTGGCATACGAGGGGGCCATCCTGGTACCCATGGCTGTTCCCTTTAATTGTTGGTATGTCTGGCCTTCAAAAGTGAAGAAGTTGTGGGTCAGGATGAAGCTGGCTAAGGTAATGAGGAAAGAGGTTTTAGGTAGGGCGGCAGGTGATCGGCGTGAAAGGAAGTGCTCCATCGCAGCGAGGCCCTGGACATGCGGAATATTTGTGTATAAGGAAGTGGCATCAATGGTTACAAGGATGGTTTCCGGGGGTAACAGACTGGGTAGGGATTCCAGGCGTTTGAGAAAGTGGTTGGTGTCTTTGATGAAGGATGGGAGACTGCATGTAATGGGTTGAAGGTGTTGATCTACGTAGGCAGAGATGCGTTCGGTGGGGGCTTGGTAACCAGCTACAATGGGACGGCCGGGATGATTGGGTTTGTGAATTTTGGGAAGAAGGTAGAAGGTAGGGGTGCGGGGTGTTGGTGGGGTCAGGAGGTTGATGGAGTCGGGTGAAAGGTTTTGTAGGGGGCCTAAGGTTCTGAGGATTCCTTGAAGCTCCGCCTGGACATCAGGAATGGGATTGCCTTGGCAAACTTTGTAAGTAGTGTTGTCTGAAAGCTGACGCAGTCCCTCAGCCACATACTCCCGACGATCAAGTACCACAGTTGTGGAACCCTTGTCCGCCGGAAGAATGACGATGGATCGGTCAGCCTTCAGATCACGGAAATTATTTGTAACATGTTTTTGAAATGAAATATGTTAACTATTATGTGAGTGTACCAATGATATTTAAGTAGCACTGAGTGCAAACATTACTACAGAAACATCATATGTGACAATTAAGGTGGTAGACTTTAACATTCATGGAGCATAATGCATCTCACACATAAAAACATGACATATCAAAACATGATATATTAAAAAAGTATTCAAATAGTATAAAATATCCAGAGATTTTCTTTCATAATAATCCTCTCATTGACTTATAAAGCTACACACTTTCGCAGCACATGTAATGACAGCTTCATAGTGTGTTCTGTCAGTACCAGCACTGGGCACCTCAGTATAATGTCCATAATGAACATTCAAAACTACTAGTAATATAAATCAATTAGCCACACAGATATTTATAAACTTCAGAATATCAACTTAATCTGTCATCTAGACAGCAAAAGACTCAAAACAATATCCTAATGTTACCTAATATCATCATCATCATCAACTTTATCTCACACAAAACCATCATAGTTGTCAGTATCATTTTCCTTAATTTTTAAAATACGCCAAAGCAGTACACACCACCATTATCCTTCAGAATATTGTCTCAAAGGAAACTGTATATCCCCAATATTAACTTTCATAACACCGTTATGTGCCAGCATCAGCAAGATCATCAAAATCTTATCTTCCTTTCAGTTTCACTTTGTACAGAGTTTGAAAAGCAGGTACCTGTCATGTACTGAGCAAAATGTGATATACACTGCCTGACAAAAAAAAGTGAAACACCCAGAAGACATCATCCAATGTCAATGTAGCTTTTGGCATGTACACATCATCATCACGTATGTAAATGATTACAATTGCAATTCCCTGTGACAGATAGAATGACCACCAGTGTGCATTTGTGTTCATATTTGGTGCTGTTGCCAGATCTCGTACGCAGTTGCGATTGCCAAGCACTTTGCTGAGCACTATGCTCGAGCCTCTGCGTTGGAGAATTACCCCCCAGCCTTTCGCACTCTCAAATGGCGGCTGGAAGAGAAAGTCCTCTCGTTCACTACATGCCACAGTGAATCGTTTAATGCCCCATTTACAGAGTGGGAGCTCCTCAGTGCCCTTGTACATTGCCCTGACACTGCTCCTGGGCCAGATCGGATCCACTGTCAGATGATTCAACATCTCTCATCTGACTACAAGCAACATCTCCTCGTCATCTTCAACTGGATCTGGTGCAATGACGTCTTTCCATTGCAATTGTGGGAGAGCACCATCATTCCAGTGCTCAAACCCAGTAAAAACCCGCTTGATGTGGATAGCTATCGGCCCATCAGCCTCAGCAACGTTTTGTAGCTGCTTGAACATATGGTGTGTCGGCGGTTGGGTTGGGTCCTGAACTCATGGCCTACTGGCTCCATGTCAGGGTGCCTTCCGCCAGGGTTGCTCTACCACTGATAATCTTGTGTCCCTCGAGTCTGCCATCTGAGTAGCCTTTTCCAGACACCAACACCTGGTTGCCGTCGTTTTTGGTTTTATGAAAAGCATATGACATGGCCTGGTGACGACATATCCTTGCCGCATTTTATGAGTGGGGTCTCCAAAACCCGCTTCTAATTTGTATCCAAAATTTCTTGTTGCTTTGTACTTTCTGTGTCCAAGTTGGTGCCTCCTATATCAAGGAGAATGGGGTCCCGCAGGGCACTGTACTGAGTACATCTCTGTTTTTAGTGGCCATTAATGGTCTAGCAGCAGCTGTAGGGCTGTCTGTCACCTTTTCTGTATGCACAGACGACTTCTGCATTTCGTACTGCTCCACCAGTACTGGTGTTGCTGAACAGCACCTACAGGGAGCCATCCACAAGGCGCAGTCATGGGTTCTAGCCCATGGTTTTCAGTTTTCAGCCACAAAGTCGTGTTTTATGAACTTCCTTCAGTGTCATACCGTTCATCTGGAACCAGAACTTTACCTTAATGACGATCCACTCACTGTAGTGGAGACATATCGATTCTTAGGTCTGGTTTTCGATGCCCAATTGACTTGGGCCTTTGCCTTTACAAATGTCTGCTTGTGTCTGTGTATGTACGGATGGATATGTGTGTGTGTGTGTGTGTGTGTGTGTGTGTGTGTGTGTGTGCGCGCGAGTGTATACCCCTTTTTTCCCCCTAAGGGAAGTCTTTCCACTCCCGGGATTGGAATGACTCCTTACCCCGCTCCCTTAAAACCCACATCCTTTCGTCTTTCCCTCTCCTTCCCTATTTCCTGATGAGGCAACAGTTTGTTGCGAAAGCTTGAATTTCATGTGTATGTTTGTGTTTGTTTGTGTGTCTATCGACCTGCCAGCACTTTCGTTCGGTAAGTCACATCATCTGTGTTTTTAGATATATATAAGTTTTCACGCGTATCCTTTGTCCTTTTGTGTTCTCCACTCTAATGCTTTTAGGCTGGATGTTTTAATGTGTCGCAGAGTGGCTGGCTTCTCATTTTTATTCTCATGGTTGGCCAGCCAAGGTCATGTGCTCTCTTGTTTTTATCTCTTCCACCTGTTCCTTGCTTCTCTCTGGGGTTTTCTTTTCCTGTTTTGTCCATAGTAGTGTTGGTTGTCCTTCAGTTGTTCTTGTGGTTCTTCCATTCTCCTGTTTTTGTGCTGTACGTCTCCTTTCTTTTCTTCTTTCCTTTGTGTAATTATTAATTATTTTATCAGGAACAAGGGACCAATGACCTTGCAGTTTGGTCATGAAGAGTATCATATGTTGAGTCATCACTGTGAAGGACACGAAAATGCTGCATACTCATGTGAAACAGTTTCATCAGCACCTGATGGGGTTTGAAGGGGGCTTCATTGTGTGTCTCCGTTTGGCTGGCTGGTGTAATTGAGCTATATCCAGATTTGTAGGGTGTTAGGAATGACAAGCTTGATGTTGGTGCATAGTTAAGGCTTTTGTGAACCATATCTGATCACCAAAAGGAGGCTCACTGTACTGTGCACCGAGCTCATCATAGCACATTCATGTCTTTGCCTGCCATCTGAGAGCAGGTAATGGTCTCCTTGCAACATCCTGTGTCATTCACACCAGTGGTTGGAGACTGAGAGCAGTGGGACTAGGGAAGTTCCATCCTATGCGTAGGCTGTCATTAACACAACACAAACAACTGTTTTTGAAGAGGTGCTGTGACTAGGAAGTGTGGACTACTGATGAATAACATTGAATTGTGTTTTGAGATAAGTAGCAGTTCGCCACTATCCCAGATGACCATCATTGGTGAATATGATGCTGAGTTGGGAATAGATCCCATTTTTCCAGTGTGTTGGAAAGGTACAGTGCTGTTAGTCCTGGAGTTGCTGTGTGGGGGATTCATTGGGTACAACTTCATGGCATGGCTGGTAGTGATTGACAGAACTCTGACAGCACAATGGTATGTCACTGACATGTCAAGTCCCCATTGTTACCTCTTACACCACAGGATCATGGTGCCATTTTTCCCTAGGGCAGTGCTTTTCCACATGTGGCCTATATTTCTGAGAGATCCCTGTGTGATGTTGAGGTACTCTCATGGTCACAAAGATCCTCACACCTAGAACAAGTGAGAGACCAGTTGGATGTCAACTCTGTCCAGATTCCAATATCCAGGATATCAAAGACCAGTTACAAGAGTTTCTGAACAGGTGTCCCAGGAGGAGGTACAGCAGCGTTGTCAGCCCCTTCCCAAATGAATTTATGCAAGCATCCTGACCAGAGAGAGTGTTACGTCATTCTAGCAAGTGGGCTCATACTGCTGAATTCTCTGTAAATTTGACTTGATATTATAATCACTGAAATAATACCAAATAGCCTCTCAACCTGTGATGATTCACTTTGTTTCTTCTTCCCCTTCTGGGTGCTTCACTTTTTTTGTCAGGCAGTATTTGTCATACACAGCATGTGGGCACCATTCCATAAATCAGTCCATCTAGGGATTTAAGTAGTATTATAATAGCAATAATATTCGTAAATGGATGTAGATAACATTGTACTGTATCAGTTCTAAAGAGCTTCAAAGTATGTGTAAGTTATTTGCTTCATGTGATCGTAATCATTTTTCTAGCATGAAAGAATAGTTTCCAGAGTGAAAAACTGGTAGCAACATGGCACTATTGTATAAACATAAAATCATTACAGCCTGGACATCAACTTGCCATACTTCATGTAATATTCCATCCTAACAAAACCTATGTACGATTGAAAAAACCTTCTGAATCAGATCTTATTATCTTCATACGTATATCATAATCATGAACACATCTCAGCATAGGAAAGGTGGCACTGACTGGAGTATCTTTTATGAGTATTGTTAAATCACTTTGTTCAAAGCAATTGATGGTGCTGATTTTTAGTTCGATACTATCATTTAGGAGGTCTAGTCTCATTACCAGTTTTGGAGGCTGTGAATAAATGGAATGCAATTAATATATATGGGATCTTCATTCAGCTGAATATACACATGTAGGTGAAATATTTTGAAGTTCTTGTGGATATAAAAGACTGTAAAATCATATTCATATACAAACCACCAGGTGCTGATTTTAACATCAAAGTACATGTCAGTGTGAATGGCCAACAGCAGTAACTGGTGTCTCTCACCATACTGGCAAAGTAACACATAGGAATATGAGTATAATGAAAATGTTGCAGCTCTGTAAGAAGTGGCTGAAGTGAAACATCTGAGCCTCATTCATAACCTAGAATAAACTACATGATTCAAGAGCAGTTGATATTGGCAGCATTAACATCTCAGCAGTAAGTACAGACAGTACACAGTCTCTATTCAAACATACGGTGTAAAACAACCATTGTCTAATATGTGTCATAGTTAAAACAGATTATGCAATTCTGAAGGTGGTTTGATGCTACAGTTTTCATAATCAAACCAACATCTGACTCATACCATACATTCATTAAGATTGTAAAGAGTTGTTCCAGAATGTTGGTGCCTTGTGGTTGCAACACAGCAGATATATTGTGCGCCTTTTTTAGAAGTTGCTGTTCAGTTCACAGAGTAAAAGGCTGTTACTGCAGACAAGCCACTGGATGATGCTGTAGTTACAGCTAGGAATATCTGTAGTACTTAAAAAGAGAAGACATTTTTTCCGAGAAATTTCGAAGTTCTTGACTGATATGCTTCAAATTTTTACATGATGCTCTGATAAACAATTGGATGGACATAAGGACAGGCTTGCTGTTAAAACAAACTGATGTGAAAATAAGGGGTATCGTTTTCTGTTTCGCGATCAATTATGACTACAACAGCAGGGCATTTCACACACACCAGGAAAGCTGTATTTAAGGCTTATTGTCTTTTTATTAGGATACTGCTACTGGATCTAAATCGTCCAAAACTTTGTAATCCTACATGTTTGCAGATTAGAACTATGCAATATAGTGCCATTGAAGCTATTATCTTCACAGAACCAGCAGCTGGGGAGGTCTCTCTCATACTCCATACACCTGTGATCTCAACTGATTTCCCCTTTCATCTTAAGTGACTTTAGTTCCCAATCAAGGATTGATTTCCAATAACAGTAAACAATACTCCACATCAGAGAGGTGGGAGTGCAAGGAAATGGCCAGAGAGGGAGGAGGAGGAGGAGGAGGAGATTAGGACATTTATCCAATTTCCATACATATTTAGCCATTGACAAAGCATTGCCAGATTCCCAAGTATTGCATAAGTCTGCAGAGGGATTGAAACATCAGGCATTGAAGAATTTTGAAGAGGAATATGATACAGCTAGGTACTCAAAAAGTTTTATCATCGGTAGGAATATTCAAGGGGAGTCGAAAAGTTTCTAGCCTAACAAGTAAAGAATGACAGAAAATTCATAATACCAATTTATTTTTCAATATAATACCCATGTATAATAATACACACGCAAGCTCACTCGGGTAACTTCTGCAACCATTCAAATAAAAGGTCTTAAATTTAGAGTCCAACCAAGTATTCACAGCATCAATCACTGTATCATCATTGTCAAATTGCCATCATTTGGGGTCTTTTTTTAGGTCTGGGGAAGAAAGTGTCTGGTGGAGTCAAATGTGGAGAATATGGTGGATGAGGTAACAATTAGAACCCAAAGACACGCAGTTTACAGTGTTGTGAGGGCTTTGTGCGCCGGTGCATCGTCCTGATGCAAAAGAACACTGCACGCCAATTTTCCACGCATTTTTCTTTTATCTCTTCTCTCAAACAGTGCAGCAGGGTGCAGTAGTATGATGCATTGATAGCTAAGCCCTTTGGCATGTAATCCACTGTAATTATCCTTTCTGCATCCCAGAAGACCGATGCCATCGCCTTACCGGCAGATTTTTGCACCTATTTTTTATTTTAATTTTTTTTTTCTTTTTTTTTTTTTTTTGGGGGGGGGATTAGGGGATGAAGGATGTTTCCATTGTTGTGATTGTTTTGTCTTAGGATCAAAGCGGTGAACCCATGTTTCATCCATTGTCACATACCTTTAAGAAAGCCATCTTCAATCGCTTCAAGTTGGCGGACGATTTCTTCGCAACACGGCACACGCTGGCATCACTGATCTGTGTTAAAGTCTTTTGAGACCCACCAAGATAAAACTTTCCATATTTCCAAAATATCCACAGCATTGTCATGAACATGCCCATGGGAGATTCCAGATGTGGTTTCAATGTGCTGCAACATTGTTCGACAATCGTGCAAAACTGTATCGTGAATTGCAGTCGCTGTTTCATCCCTGGCAACAGTGACAGGCCTTCCTCACCTTGGCGCATCTTCCACACTCTTTCTTCCACGTTTGAAGTTAGACACCCAGTTTTCCACTGTTTCATAAGACGGAGCACTGTCCTTAAGTGTATTCTACATGTCCTCCACAATTTCCATGGGCGTCATTCCCTTCAAATGAAGATATTCAATCACAGCATGATTCTTGATTCTCTCGATATTCGCCATTTTGCTTACACTATGGTATACAACACATCCTAGCGGCAAAACTAATAAAGCTGGAGCCACGAAATTTGACTTGAATATCCACAAAGAGTCACCCTAAAACTAGGTGGTGTTGGTTGTGCAAGACATTACAGTAACTGCCTTGGACTAGAAAACTTTTTGACTGCCCCCATTCTCATCACAGTGCCAACAGCATCAAAAAAGGGCAACTGGATCAAAACTAAACAACAACTTGAGATGATTGGGGACATCCACAAGGCAATGAGACTATTGAGATGCCTCAGTCAGAACTACCACATTTTCTAACCTCACTGCAGCCGAGGTATTTCACCATCTCCCCACAAGTGGTGAAACTCATTACAAAGTCAAAGTAACCAAGTTACAACATGAAGACCAGGAGGATATAAATAATCCTATTAGTCCATTCCAGATGACTAGACTAAACAAGGCTATCAAGAGGAACTAAAGAGGAAAAATAGCCGATACACATGACATCCAAACAGAAGAAATTAGTGAAAACGAAAGATCCTTTCAGATTTTCAACAACAGTGTGAGCAGATGCCAACAATAAATACATACCATAAGTTCAGAATTATAATTTTCCTTAAACAGAACAAAATAGCATATGGTCCCAAGAACTATGGACCTCTTAGTTCTTTCAGCAAGCACTGTAAACTGCCGGAATGTCTAATTTAGAACAGACTTATACCTATAATTTGTATGCTAATACCCAAGTGGACACTATTTTGACCTGGAAACAACAGTACTGATTGCTCTTGAATCTTACACAGTTATTAGCTAATTAAGATGGCAAACTGTGTGGTGTTGTTGAGTATAGAGGGCGGTGCAAGAAGTATTGACCACCGCAGAGATATTGCACAGCAAAGCATTATCACGAGATGCTAGGAAGAAGCCGTGCCATCCATAATTCCAAGGTACCACTGCCATGCCTCTGCCCTCAAATAGCGTAGCCAAGGGCCATGAGGGCAGTACTGTTCGAGGTCTGATCTGCCCACTTCCAGGAAGTTTCTGTTGGAGTGATGTCATCGTGCTGCCTACTCGCTGTGACGCAGCCCATGTCAATTATTGGGGAGTGAAGAGAGTTACATCTCCTGTGCACTGTGCCTACGTGTCAATGCTGTCAGAACTGTGTCCACAGGTATCTAAAAACTTTTTTTTTCTAGTGACTGCAGTGCAGCCGCAGTACGGCCATTATGAATGTGTATCAGCTCGCCACTAGGTAATTGTGGCTCCTTCAGTGTGTTCTGAACTGCAAGCCCATGTGTACAGTTTCATAGCTACAGCCGAGCCTGGTGAGCAAAGATAAGTTTTGTTGTAATTAATAGTGTGTTCTAATTAAGTGTATTATTACCAGCCCTCTCAGTGTCCAAGATGTCAGGCGCAACAGTCTGATTTTTGTGTATCTAACAGCAACATACAAACAGTTGTCAATTCTCAATGCTAAACAGAACGGCTGTATCAAGGGTGTCAGTTTCACTAAACCTGACACGTCTTCAAAACCAAAAGTTTTAGTCATCTTCCAAAAGTGTTGCAGTCACTGGAGTTCTGTGCCAGTGGCAGGAGCTACAAGACTGGACAGCCCTGGGATGAAGTGTAGAACTTAGCAGTCTCAAGGAACAATAGACCTATGTCTGTCTGGCCATGCACTCACTGTCTCACTGTTCAACTCTTGACAAGGTTCAGCAGGAGTGAACCACGAGGATCTGTTATTTGGCAGGTAGCGCTACTCTCGCGGCAGACTGAGTGGTCCTCTGTGAGAATCTCGTGTGCTAGCTGTTTTCTCAGTGGCTGACCCTGTAGTTGTTTACTTTGATGCAAGTGCATCAGTCAAGGTTCGTTTATTGATGGGATGCCTGCTGTTGCAGACGTGGTCGGTTGGTCAAGAATGGGGGACAGCAATAGTGGTTCTGAACACTGCACGGAAACTACCCCACTGCTGCCACGTAATACAGGAAGGCTATGTGGGAGTAACAACACATCGAAATATGAAGCAGCATGATAGTGCTGGCACAGTTGCTGGTAAGGTGAATACAGACTTCAATTGATTGGCATGATACTGGGAAACTGCTGCTCTGTTCATCATGCGACAAACATGACATCACACATTACATACATTTATTACGGTCACCTACACTTAACAGAGACACAACTGGGGGGAAGAGAGTATTGTGGGGGGGGGGGGGCGGTGAGGAGGAGGAGGAAGAAGAAGGAAAAAGCCCCTTCCACTATGGAACTGAACCTACTCCGAGGTCTCCCAACCAACAACACCATTCAACCCTTTCAACAAAGGATATTGCTCATTAAACTTGTGTGTAGTTCTGTATTGAAAGACTGCTCGAGTGTATGGGATTCATGTGAAGTCGGTATGAAATGTGATGCTGAACATGTGCAGAGAAAGGGGGTGAGGCATGAATGGTCACACATAGATAGTCTGACTAAAACACTAGATAATTTGAAACTTCATACACTCAAAGTAAGATATCATGTGCCTCTCAAAAACCTGCTTAAAATATTTCAAGAATCAACATGAGGTTGGAGGCTTTGGATATTCTTCAGCATCGTATATACAGATCCCATAGTGATCGCGTGGATAAAATTAGATAACTTAAACCCACAAAGATATAATCAAGCAGTCACTGGCATGCTTCATTCACTGACAGAATGGAAAGAAACCCCATTGTCCATTGCATGAAGAGGTACCAAAGAAATAATGAAATCTTTTTACAAAACTTTTTTTCTTGCAGGCAAACTACCTTACCACCCTTAAAGCATTCTACATTATACACACTACATTTATCCAAGTGTTGAGTCCATTGCTGGAAATTTTTCTATAGTTATTATCTGTGTAAGTGAACGCTCTGCCTCGGGACACAGTACTGTTGGACAGAAGGTGTGCTCTACAAGTGCATTCTGTTCTACACTCACTGAATCTGTGTCAACAGTTGTTTGCTGGCCGACATAGCAGCATTTACCTGAGAGCAAAATACGCAGATTTTATGTAGAAAACACAGCAATTTTGCTTTACTGCACTCTCCAATTTTGCTCTTCTGGAACACATTTAAGACTGAGATAGTAGGTCGTCAGTGGGAACAACTGACACCTTCAGCTACCATTAGACATTTTGTGAATGAGGCTATATGCATCATCATGGTGTTGATTTTGTTAAGTACGTTATGCAAACTTGTTGGGCAAGAAGATAGTGTTACATCACAAGGGTTAGTCATGTGACAAGGAACAAGCTAGCAGCCTGGAGCCAAAGCTCAGGATCAGAAGCACAGAGACTGAGCATATAGCAGAGCATACCATATAGCCTTCTCCAAAACTAACTATTGGTTAGGCACGACGAGGTGGTGTATGCTTGGTATGGGGTAAGCGTCATGGTGCAATAAAATTTGAGGTTGGTAGCTTATTCTTTGCAGTATGACTGTAACTGCCCATATAAAAATGCCTGGAAATGGGGGTTATTCATCTAAAACTGGTAATGTTATCAATGAAAGACATTATGGCAGATGTGAAATGTTGTAATCTAAAGAAGTTTTTTGATAAAAAATATTTCAAATTTTCAGTGCATACCATGCCTTTTGCATGATGACATCTTTCATAGAGCAGAAAGTGTGATTGGAAGGTTAGTTTTGGGCACTAGTAAGCACAATAGACAATATTATGAAAAGGTTTCTTGAGTCAACAGAGTTGTCTTTGATAAGAGGACAATGCGGGTTTCCAACGTTATGTGACGTGTAGGAATGATTCTGCTTACTTCTCATAGTGTGTCAGGCCTACACAGGGTAAAGCACCCTATTCAGTTGTAGCATCACAGTTCCATCACAGGTTTCGTGTATATTTTATGATACCTGAATTAATTTAATACATGTATGAAGTTTTCAGGTAAATTAATTTTTAATAATCTCTTTAAATTGTTAGACAAATTTCAGATTTGTAACAACCTGGGAACACTCCCAGAGATCATTGCAGCTTGTCAGGGCTGGGGTCACACTGTAATTAAGAGGTTGAGCAAAGTGTGAGGATGAGTGGTCCAGTGCATGCACAGAGGAATCGGTGATACAGCATTATCTGTAACTGTGTTTTATTAGTTGAGCAAAGTTTACAAAGGCTTAACTTCTTCAAAGCTGCAGGCAGCGGCTGGGTGCAGGTTCTCTTGCTGCAAACGAATGACGATATCTTGTCAGCGTTTCATGAAGTCACCATGCCAGAGTAGTGCTATTACCATATGCTGCATGGGTGATAGTACCGGGTGAGGAAGGCGTTGCGTGCCCAGACACTCTGCAATAACCCAATGCTCCTCCCACCTCAGTGTTCTTATAGTCAGTCTATTTTACACCTCAGATGGAATCTGCCAACTGCAGTCAAGGATGCTGGTTGTTGTGAAGACTAGGCCCCGCTCACCCACCATGGACCGATGAAAACTGCAGCAGACACTCACAATTTGGCCAGAACATTGCTGAGAAGCAACTCACCTGCTTAGCACGAAGATAGCAGCTTGCAGTTCAACAGCAATGACTCAAAAGGCTGCAACAGCAGACCAAGGCTGTGGTATACCTCAGGTTAGGCAGCCTTGGTGTTGAAGTGGGCAAGCAGGTAGCGGATTGGTCATCGAACAGCTTGTCATGGTTTCTCTGAAACTGATTAGACTGTCATTCTCTGTATTTTTTACATAAACAGAATGATAGCAAGAGCTCTGAAAACTGTGCTATTCACATGGGCTGAGCCATCACCTATGACACGGTGGCTGTGAGCACATGAACATATTTACCTGCATTTATCAGGACCATCAGCACCCGTAGCTTCACTGTGGTCATTTCAATAATTATTCTAAACCATCGATCTTGGTCTTTCTGTCGACATTTGACTTCGTAGCAGTGCTGAACATGGAGTTAAGTAGTGTTACCAGAGAGTGTCTTGCCAAGTAGTACAGCAGTGCTTGCATTTCTGTTTGTCCCATTATGAGGTCTGTCGTGTTGGTGGTACACCATGTTGACATTACAACTGGAACAGCAGTTCAGCATTAACTCTGTTGTGAGCTTACCTTGGGGAACTGTAGCTGTCAACAGGCGAGAATGTACTATGTTAAAAACAAGAAGTTATACCCTCAATGCTGGGCTTATCGACAAGTAAGCTACTTGCCATTAAAATTGCAACATCCTGAAGGTGGCAGACCAAAGTATCAAAGTGGCATGTAGTGTGCAGCATGCTTGTATATGCAAATGATTAGCAATTCATCACATCATAAACTAGGTAGAACTAACACCACCTACATTCTGTACATATGGAAAGAAGCAGGTTTCTCATTTAGAAATAGCATTCGAATTCTGGTTGGTTGTCAGGATATTGTGTTATACCTTTTATAAGAAGAAAAAACATCTACCAGCACATGTTTGGAATTGGACAGTGGCAGGATTTTTGCCTATCGAGACTGTGGTTTATCATTTCATTATATTGCTCACCTGTCCATCATAATCCCATGACTGTCATACAAAATGGATTCATAGGGTCATACTTAACACCATGCAATCTTTGCCCAAGGCCTCAGACTGTTGATAGGGTGACCACAGTTGTGGCTTTGATTGACATGACAGTAGAAAGAGGCACAATGGTGAACCAATGACAACATTAGAAACAAAATTGGCATCCTATCTTCTTTACAGATGAGTCTTCACGGGTTGTCAACCGAGTAGCATCGTCGTCTCGTAACAATGTTTCGATGGAATGCATCTCCATCATCTTCAGGTGAAGTGTTGAGATATCACAGTCGTGGGCTTATATCTCTGCTGGACCGCTTCCCGCAGCCAGCCAATCACACGCCCGCGGAATCGCCCGAAGCACCTGGATCGGCCAGTGGTGGGGAGGACGCTTGCGCGGGGTTCGAGTCCCGGCGTCCGTCTCTGTCTGCTCCGTCCGCAGCCCTTGTTGCAACGGAATGTTCTTCTCTGATTTTCCTGATTGCAGGCTCCCAGGCTGTGCTGAGATGGTAGCCACTGTTGCGGTTGATTAGGTTGTCGTGTTACCGTGTTTCTATAAACTCTTTGATTACTGAGTCCCAAAATCCGTTTGTACTGCATATTTTCTTTGTGTCCTCGAAATTGAAGATGTGCTTCTCGTCAGTACTATGTTCCGCCACAGCAGATTTGTTGGCCTGACCCAAGAATACATGCCTAATGTGTTCAGTGCGGCGCTGTGAGATGCAGTGCTGCATCTGTCCTATATATATTGCATCCCACATTTGCATCTGATCTTGTACACACCTGGTGCCATCAGACCTAGTGGATCCTTGGTTGAGCCGAGAAGGTCTTTGATTTTTCCTGCTGCACGGAAAACGGTTTTCACTTTATGTTTCTTGAGAATTCTTGCGATCTTGGACGTCGGAGGACCCGCATATGGCAAGGACACACAACCCATTGCTTCGTCTTCATCCAGTCTCTCTACTCTCTTCTTGTGGTCGGTCTTCAGAGCTCTCCTTATTTGTGTCTCACTGTATACATTTTTCTTGAAGGTGTCCTTTAGGTGTTGCAATTCTCCTGGCAAACTCCTTATCGCAGATGGACCTGGCCCTGTGCACTAAGGTGTTGAGTACAGCATTGCGTTGCGCAGGGTGGTGGCTTCTATTGGCGTTAAGATAGAGGTCCGTGTGTGTTTTCTTTCTATACACTGTGTGTCCCAGCGTACCGTCCATGTTTCTAGTGATCAGGATGTCCAGAAAGGGTAAGCTTCTCTTCTCTTCTATCTCCATGGTAAATTTGATATTTCCTTGTATGCTGTTGAGGTGTTGATGGAACTCTAGCAGCTTGTCCCTGCCATGTGGCCAAACTACAAAGGTATTGTCAATGTACCTGTAGAGGCCTTTGACTTGTGTTTAGCAGTGTCCACTGCTAGCTTTTCGAAGTGCTCCATGTGTAGGTCGGCTATGCCTGGTGCTATGGGAGGAGCCCATAGCTACACCATCTATCTGTAGAACTTCCCACCACACTTGAAATAGTTGGTGGTTAGAACATGGTGAAAGAGCTTGATGATATCCTCCTCAAAGTGTTCTTCGAGTAAAGCCAGGGAGTCTTCCATTGGTACTCGTGTGAATAAGGATGTCACATCGAAGTTGGCTAGTAGGTCTTCATTTTTCAGCCGCATTCCCTGTAGTACTTTCACAAACTCAGCCAAGTTTTTCACACGGTGTGGACCATAACCCACCAAGGGTTGCAATATATAGGACAGACGCAGCGTTGAATCTCACAGCGCCACAGTAAACACATTAGGCATGTACGCTTGGGTCAGGCCAACAAATCTGCTGTGGCGGAACATAGTATTGACGAGAAGCAGACCTTCAATTTCGAGGACACAAAGAAAATATGCAGTACAAACGGATTTTGGGACACAGTAATCAGAGTGTCCATAGAAACACGGTTACATGACAACCTAATCAACTGCGACAGTGGCTACCATCTCAGCACAGCCTGGGAGCCTGCAATCAGGAAAATCAGAGAAGAACATTCTGTTCCACCAAGAGCTGCGGATGGAGCAGACGGAGACGGAGACGGACGCCGGGACTCGAACCCCGTGCACGCATCCCCCCCACCACCGGCTGAATGGTGGTGCACTCAGCCTCATGATGCCAAGATCGAAACGTCAACAGTGGCCGATATGCTGACTCGTGCCCTTCCATACCATATCTGATGATGAATACTGAGGATGACAGTCCTGTCACGTGGTCTTCAGTGCCTGATAGTGGAGTTTCCTTTTTTTCTTTTCACAGTTTGCAGCACTGGCCCCATAACTGATAGTGGGCCTGCAGTTCTGAGTCAAGTGGAAGGTCTGAAGCAGAGACTTGAGAGTGCTGTTACAAGATAGGCTGCAACTTCCTAAACTTGCGCCATAGGTTTGAGAAATGCAGGCTCCCACTAAAAGCATCAGGTGTGCAGCTACTCAGGTAGCTGACTGTGTGGGGATCCACATGCAGGCGTCCTGATGGGTAGCGGGAGGAGGCACTTGCCCTCTCCTGATATTTGGTTACAGACTTTTTATTCATTACAGAATTTTCTCCAGTTTCTAGCAGTCATTGTCTGTGACTTCAATACAGTGCAGGCTGCTAAAAGTTGATTCTACTGGCAAATCTGAGAATAATTTTTGGCGGTTTCCCCACATTCATCTAGACATAGACTGATCTGAGCTACATTTTATTTAACCAAACAAAAAAAAAAAAAAAAAAAAGAGTAGCTTTCAAAACACACTATGGTTATTCCAGTTGAGACTAGAAAATAGAAAGCACACAAGTAACGCAATGAATCTATTAACAAGAAAATATGTGAAATTTTATAGGCAAATGTTCTATAATAGATGACATCGAAGATGAATAAGCCTTTTTAAAAGTTTATTTCCTGTTTCTCCATTTCAATGTGGCATTTTTTCTGTTATCCAGCGGGACTTTTCTCACTCTACCCGACCTTTTTTTCCGATTTTGATTTTTAATCTTCAGTTTCAACCTAAAATTATGAGAGTATGAGGAAATTATTTTTGTAGATATTTTATAGCTTTATTTCATAACTCATTGGATACCCTGGATGTAATCATCTAAACATGTAATTTCAAATCGTTGAATCAAAAAGTAGCATCCACATTCGTATCAACAACATAAAAAGATGTACTTAGTATGTACAATTGAAATAAGCTCACTATGTAGGTACCACAGTAATATACCTTAAAAGTACTAATTACATAACTTTCGATCTTTTCAGATACAATAAGTTATGTGTACCGCTTGTTAAATTTGGTTCTTGGGGTCGACACGTTTCCCCAAATTTACCAAATCTCTACATCAAAAACGATAAGTTTTCAATCTCTCTGTTCTTCTCCTTTTGCCTTTCCTCTTTTTTCTGTAGGTCACTTTTGTTATATGGGTTCAGGCGCCATTAGTGACAACTGGTGTCCGGGTGTGCTTCCTGACGCCACCACTCCATCTGGGCACAGAATCTGCGTACTCCATCTGTCTACCATTTTTTAAATGTTTGCTTAGTGTGTATCTGAGGTGGGACGTGGGTACCAACCCAGTATTTACCTAGCTGGGTGTGGGAAACCGCCTAAAGACCACACCCAGGCTGGCTCACCAGCCTTCGTCGTTAATCTGCGTTCCTAAAACAACTTTTCTTCTGGAACGAAATATTACTTCCTTTCACACATCTTTCGCTGCAACTCGTCGCTGCGCAATGTTTCACCACTGTACTAAAGAAATCTTTAGGAAAAATAGCACAGATACATTCATCGAGATGTTGGCTTCAGTATAATGACGTCATGTGTGATCTGTATCGTGTATGTTCTAATAAAACTGTTATCAGTAACTATGGAGCGTGTGTGTGTGAAATCTTATGGTACTTCACTGCTAAGGTCATCAGTCCCTAAGCTTACACACAACTTAATCTAAATTATCCTAAGGACAAACACACACACACCCATGCCCGAGGGAGGACTCGAACCTCCGCCGGGACCAGCCGCACAGTCCAAGACTGCAGCGCCCCAGACCGTTCGGCTAATCCCACGCGGCAACTTTGGAGCTGTTGTAGCAACAGTGATTACCAAATTACAAAGGGCAAGTAAAGCAAATAAAAATCTTTATAGCTTCAGCAAACTGTATAAAGAACCAGTATTGTCGTATCTGAATAAGGATTTCGAAACATTTAGTTTTGAATAGGAACATGTAGAACGATTGTTGCGCAGATTAAAAATAATAGTTGACTGTATGGTTGATGGATGTGCACTTAGTAGAACAGTTCGTAATGGGAGGGGTCCCCTAACGTATACAGACACTGCAAAGAAACTTCTAAAGAAACAGAGATTCCTGCATCATAGGTGAAAAACAAAACACAGGCCTAGAGATGGAGGGATGCTGAATGAAACGCATTTGGCTGTCAAGATGGCAATGCGTGAAACCTTCGACGGCTATAGCGGCAGAAAATTATCGAAAGATCTCTCACAAAACCCAAACAAATTCTGGTTATGTCATCCAGACACTCGTGGACGAGGCAGGAACCAAAACTGAGGGCAGCAAAGCAAAAACAGAAATGCTGAACTCGGCTTTCAAATGTTCCTTTACAGATGAAATCCAGGAGTATTGCCCGAATTTAATTCTCGCACCACTGTAAAAATTAGTGATACAGATATTTATTGCCTGTGAAATTGAGAAACGAAGAAAAGCACTAAAATCGAACAAACCTGCATGGTCCGATGGAATCCGTATCAGATTCTATACTGATTTTTCGGCTGCGATAATCACTTTTTTAACCATAATACACCGTAGATCCCTCGAACGAAAAGCAGTGACCAATAGCCGGAAGAAAGCACAGGTGACACCTGTCCATAAGTAGAGTAGCACAAGTGACCTATACAACTGTACCCCTGTGTCCTTGTCATCCATCTGTTGTAGAGTCTTAAAACAAATTCTGAGCTCAAACATAATGAGGTATATCGGACAGAATGAGCTCTTCCATGCCAACCAACATCGATTCTGAAAACATCGATCATATGAAAACCAGCTGGCACATGACGTCCTTAAAGTCATGGATCAAGGTGGTGTTTTCCGTTGACTCAGTACGACTCCCACATTTATAGCCGAAGTACAATCGTGTGGGTATCAAGCGAAATCTGTGATTTGGTTGAGGATTTCTTGATAGGGCAGACGCAGCGTGTTATCTCGGACGGAGAGTCATTGTCAGATGCAGAAGTAAGTTCAAGCGTGGCTTAAGAAAGTATGTTGGGTCCCTTGCAGTTCATGTAGTACCGGTACATTAATGACCTCCCAGACAATATTAGTAGTAATCTTTCACTCTTCGCAGATGATGCATTATCTTTAATGAAGTAATATCTGAAAAAAAGTTGCACAAATATCCAGTCGGATCTTGATATTTCAAAGTGGTGCAAAATTGACAACTGCTGTAATTGCCGGCCGGGGTGGCCGAGGGTTCTAGGCGCTACAGTCTGGAACCGCTCGACCGCTACGGTCGCAGGTTCGAATCCTGCCTCGGGCATGGATGTGTGTAATGTCCTTAGGTTAGTGTTGTGTACATAGTTCCGCGTAGTCAGCGCATACACTACTTTCCCACTAGAGCGCGCCCCGCAAAGCACAACAGCGCAGGCGCAGCGCTCGTCCGTCTCCGCTCTACAAGATGGCGCTGCCATAAAGACGGACCAAATTCTGCTTCCGCCGATCCGCGTATTAACATGTCACGCAGCCAATGAGATTGCTGCTAACGTAGAACCTTTTCTCCTCGCGGATCACACTCGCGCAGTGATACCTGAACGCTCGAGGTATTATAACGAGTGTACAGACCTCCGATTAGTCAGTCTGCATTAGTCTGCGTTTGTCTGTAGTCAAGTTTCAGTCTGCGCCTAATAAGATTACCATATTCCTGCACACAGCCATGAAGAGAAATGTACAGACACTTTGTCAAGTATCAGAGATATATGAGAATAAGATTAACGTACCAAGACCAAAGGAACTTCAGATTGTCAATTGTAAATAGCATCCAGAAGTAATTTTTATGCTTGTTATTATTTCAATAAATGTGTGTGAAAATTAATCAAGTTCTGTTTAGAGTTGGTCACCGTCAATCTGCTACTCTAAGCGTGCAAGTGGCATTTCTATCGTCTGACCTTGGTCTGACCTAACGGCAGAAGATGAACACGCCACGATAAGACCACGAGACATATTGCTGACACTCGCCTACTTCGTTAGAGCGACAAGTCAAATAATCTGATGGTGTGTGTACCGAAGGTCTTACAGTACAGTCACCACAGTTAGTTAGGTTTAAGTAGTTCTAAGTTCTAGGGGACTGATGACCTCGGAAGTGA
The DNA here is from genome assembly GCF_021461395.2 of Schistocerca americana. NCBI lineage: Eukaryota > Metazoa > Arthropoda > Insecta > Orthoptera > Acrididae > Schistocerca > Schistocerca americana. The sequence continues at coordinate 640,736,652 of NC_060123.1, forward strand.
AGTCCCATAGTGCTCAGAGCCATTTGAACCATTTGAACTGCTGTAATTACTCAGAAATGTAAAATTGTGCACTTCACAAAACGAAAGTGTATGCTACCCCATGGCCACAATATCAACGAGTCAGTGTGTCACAGTTGGAATTGGTTAACCCATACAAATACCTGAGTGTAAGAATTTGTAGGTATATGAAATGGAATGATCACATAGACTCAGTCTAGGCAAAACAATTGGCAGATTGTGGTTCGCTGGCAGAGTACTAGGGAAAATGCAATCAGTCTAGAACGGAGATAGCTTACAAAACACCAGCGTGACACATCTTAGAATACTGCGCAAGCGTGTGGGAGACGTACCAGACGGGATTAATAGAGAAGGGCAGCACAAATGATCAAACATACGTTTTTCACATTTCGAGTGACGCTGAGATGTTGAAGACACTGAACTGGTTGACGCTTGAAAATGTTGCAAACTACCTCAAGAAAACCTACTTACAAAGTTACAGGAGACAGCGTGAAATGATAAATCTAGGAACATACTACAAACCTCTACATACCGCTCCCATATCGATCGCAAGGACAAAGTAAACTAATTACGGGAGTAACAGAGGCGTTTAAACCATCACCAGTAAACAGCCCCCGCCCCCCTTTCACACACACGAGATTCTTTAAAGAATCGACCTCCCATGTATAAAACAACTTCCAACGTCTGATTTCTTTAGTTAGTGTTAAATATTTAATGTTAAACACGTGAGCGAGAAAAAGTTTAGGCACTTTTCAGGCACGTTCTGACTTCCACGTATTTTCTCTTTAATGGAGAATACTATGAACAAACAGAAGGAGTCGCACTGGGGAGCCCACTTTCGCCTGTGGTCGCGAATTTCTATATGGAGTACTTCGAGGAGGAAGCTTTGGCGTCATCCAAATGGAAACCTACTTGTTTTCCCCGTTATGCGTATGACTCGTTCGTGATGTGGTGCCATGGAAGGTACGAGCTCCTAGACTTCCTTACAGAACTAAACTCCATACATCCGAACATCAAATTCACTGTGGAGACCTGGACGTCATGGTCAAAAGAAGAGCACATGTTACCATGAGCCACGGGGTATACAGGAAGAAAACGCACACCGACCTGTATTTGCATGCGCTTTTCAGGCACCCTTTGCACCCTTCGGTGCACCCTTCGGAGATGGATGGAATGCTAAAAACACTGGTGCACAGGGCGCGCACCATCTCTGACGCAGTGAGCCTACCCCATGAGCTGGAACACCTCAAAACTGTATTCCGGAAAAACTGGTTCTCGGAATGGCAGATCAGACACACTCTCCGTTCCAACTCTACAGTACAGCGTGTGGAGACGGAAGAAGTAATGGAGGAAGAGACAGCCACTGCCTATATACCGTATACTGGCGCACTATTGGGGAAAATAGGACGAATACTGAGGAAATACCGAGTAGGAACTGTCTTTTGCCCACCCAATAAAACACGAGCATTATTGGGTAGTGTCAAAGACGATCTCAGTTTGCGGATGGCCGGCATATACCAGATTCCGTGTCAGTGTGAGAAGACTTATATTGGACAGACGGTGCGCACCATCGAAGATCATTGCCGAGAACATCAGAGGTACCCCAAAAAGTCGGCGGTCGCAGAGCACTGTTTGTCCGAAAATCACGAAATGGACTACCAACATACCAGGGTCTTCGCACAGACATCTAAATACTGGGACAGCGTCGTTAGAGAGGTGATCGAAATTTGTACCAGGGACGGACTCATCAACCAAGATTGTGGCTACCACCTCAGCAAGTGATGGGAACCAGCACTGAGTCTAATTAAAAAGACGGTCAGCAGAGGAAACGAACGGGTGACTAGGGTGGACAAGGGAATTACACCGACGCCACCACAGACTCCGACACCGGCGTCTCAGAGACCGCTGACGCGCGGGCGCGGACCGCGGAGAGAACGCCTCACGAGGGGAGGGGATTTAAGACGGCCGCCCGCCCTAAGAGACAAAAACAGACGCACTCTTACGATAGCATGCCTGTACAACCCATCTGGAACGCCCCTGCCACTGCACTTCCTACGACATATGATGACTTACAATAGATACATAATACTAGGAGACTTTAATGCACGACACCATATGCTAGGGGACACAGCCGACAATAGAAACGGACGTAGTCTATTCGACTTCCTGACAACAGAACCAATGGAACGGTTACCAGTTAACCAACCGACTTTCATAGGACACCGAGGCCACTCGACACCAGATCACGTACTATATGGACACAACATTAGCGACACAATGTCAGATGCTGTCGTGGGCACCTCGATAACTAGCGACCACCTGCCTATCCTTTTTTCGACCAGCGCCACCCTGCCCCCAGACCATATACCCACAAGACGAACAATACGCAAATGCGAATTGGGACAAATATAAAGAAGTACTCACGGAACAACTAGCAATACCACTGACGATAACAGACGACGACGACCTCCAACACGCCACAAATAGAATAGAGACTGCCATACATCAAGCAATACATGAAGCCATACCCACTATAGTAGTCGAAAATTGGAAACAAGCCATACCCCAGGAAGCCCTCAACCTAATACGACACAAAAAACAACTTTATAGACAAATCAGACGCGACAACAACCCAGACCTAAAAAGACAATGGAATAGATTGAATGCCAGAGTTAAAAGAATCATATGCGAACACCGACAAAGACAATGGGACGACACATGCAGAAGACTTAACTACAGGGAAGGGGGGAAATTCTGGCAACGCTTTAAAACGCTCACGGGACAACGACGGACAACAAACACTACATTACTAGTGGATAATGAACCGACAACAGACAAAGCAGAACAAGCAGACGCATTTCGACAAGTACTGCAGCAAGTTTACTCCTTCCCACAAGACGCAAAATTTGACGACAACTTCAGACAACACGCCGAGCAACAGCTGACTATAATCCTAAACACCCCAACGACAGCAACAGAAGACGAAAACACGCTGACAGCAGAAATCACTAACGCAGAAATAATCAATGCCATATACTCAGGACGTAACACAGCTCCAGGACAAAATGACATAAGACGTATACACCTTCAAAAAGCCCCAGCCCACCTCCTGACACCCATCCTCTACCTCATCTACAACTATTGTCTCACAAATGAAACGCTACCCGCCACTTGGAAGACTAGCAAAACAATAATGATACCAAAACCTGACAAACCAAGGACTGACCCAAGATCTTACAGACCGATATCTCTACTCGACGTCATAGGGAAAACTTACGAAAGGATACTAACTGACCGCATAAAAACGTATGTAGAACGCAACGACATCCTCCCTCTGACACAATCAGGCTTCCGACAAAATCACTCCACTAACGACCCGTTAATCAGACTGACCAACGGAATAACACAAGGCTTCAACATAGGACACTGCACGCTTGCAGTCTTCTTAGACATAGAGCGTGCCTTCGACAAGCTCTGGCATACAGGACTGCTATACAAACTGAGCAAATTGGGCCTCCCGACCAAAGTTATACGACTAATACGGACGTACATCACAAACAGGAAGTGCAAGGTACATGTCGGCGGAGCCTACTCCCAAGAATTCACACCCCAAGCAGGAGTGCCACAAGGAGGTATCCTATCCCCGCTGCTGTACGCGCTCTACACGGCTGACGTACCAACGACAACAACCCCCAAAGAAACGGTAGGACTGTATGCTGACGACACCGCCTACTGGTGCACAGACTTGAGGACGACAACCATACAACAAAAAACACAGACCTACCTACAAAGATTAGAAAACTGGATGACGATATGGAGAATCCGACCAAACCCAACCAAAACCCAAATGGTTTTATTTAGACACAGACACCTGACGAAAAAACGACAACAAAACACAAATGACATACAACTGACGCTGTGGGACACACCACTAAGACTTAATGACACTGCCAGGTACCTAGGAGTGTACCTAGACAAGTACTTAAACTGGAAGACACATCTCACTTATCTGCTAAACAAGACGAGGAAAAGACAATGCCTAATCAGACAAGTACAAGGACGTTTCCATGGATGTGACGACCACACGGCGATACACACCTACAAGACGTACATCAGACCAGTGATAGAATATGCAGCAGCCCCCCTAGGAGGCTTGCACAAACCGGTAGCCGAACAACTCTACTCGACCGAAAGACGACTTTTACGCAGCATCTGTAGACTGCCAAGGCTCACGCCTAGAGACGACGTATATGACATCACAGGCGTGGAGCCGCTACAAAACAGACTGACCAAACTCAGAGCGAACTACGGTAGACACATATTAACGAAACGCCCAGACATGGAAGACATTTTGACAACAAGACCGCGAATGAACAGACGACCAAAATTTAAGTATACCCAACCAGCGTGTACAGTAGCACAAAACACCAGCCAAGAATACCCAGACCTCGCCCCCACCATGGAACCACTAACACAAGGCATCCAACTTCCCACACCTCACCCAAAGACACAGAAACTGACCCCAGAATATACACACAAACGCGCCTGCGCGCACACGCACACACACAAAACATACACAAGAACTGTAGACCTAAGCTACATCTAAAAAGTAGCATAGAAATAACAAATTAAACATTAAAAGTAGCATACACACCAAACTACGGTACTACTATCGTATGCTACAACCTCAATACACACCAAAGTACTCCAAGAAAACAATCATAACGGAAAATACGGTATAATTTATAAAGAAACACTATATCACAACATGACTTAAAATCTTTAATACTTAAACCTCAACCTCTAACCTCATTTTATGTAACATTTTGTACCTATCTAATATCCTTGTACCTACTTTATATTTTGTTTTATTTGTATTATTGTATTATTTTGTTTTATTTTGTATTATTGTATTATTTTATATTCCTGCATTTCTATATATGCTATATCTATGTATACTCAATATGATCAAATGCACTTTGCAAGAAATATTGAATTAATAAATAAATGAATGTACGAGTTATGTACAGCAAATGGCTGGAAAGGGCAATGCAAGCCCTCAAACAGCCCGCCCATCCCCATCAGGGGTGGGAATGAAAAAAAAAAAAAAAAAAAACTCAGGAGCTCAGTTCGTCAGCGCACCTGACGATGGCGACATGTCTGATCGCCGAAATGTTGTGCCCGTTGGGTGCTATGGACCGGCAGTACACTCGTGAAATGTTCGAGTTTAGATATGGTTTAAAATTAACTTTAATGTTCGTTGGAAGTCGCTAAGTGCTCTCATAAACGCTGGATGAGTGTAGACTGAGTAATATGCGCTTCATTTTAAGCTAATAATAGTTTTTCACACATCTCAGTGCGTCGTATCTCTGGAACTGTGTGTCCTATAATGATATAATTTTGCAGATACATTCACTGGTATATGTGGATACTATCTGCGAAATGCGTTGCCAATAAAGTCGCTACTAAACAAATAACAAACTGAAACTTCATGCATGATACTGAAATTTTATTGTAAGAATAGTAAAATGTAGTAACAGATGAACTTTCGTTTCCTTTCCTTGTTTTGTGCGGGGGTGTCAGCGAAAAGAAATTTTGCAAGGGTTTGAAATTACATGTAAATTTTATTGTAAGTCGCTAAATGCTCTCATTCTCGAACGCTGGACGAATATAGTCTGGTAATTTTGTGCGCCGTGCCTCAAAACATATACACTTAGTTTCTAATCGTAATACGTGTCTTACTGTGATAAACCTTTAACATCTGGTTATACCTCTTGAGTACAGCATTTTAAAATTCGAAAGTTGGCTTAATAATATGAAATATTGAAAAAAAATTTTTTGTGCCCCTGGAAGCACTTAAACAACCTGGAACTGTGGTCGTGCATCATGAACCTGGTCAGCAGTTAGAAATACATGAGTAGATTCTTCACATGCTCTGGACATGAATGGAACTGGAAGAAGCGGTAATAGCTGATACAACTGCCAAGTATTTCATAATAGTTTGCAGAATATAGATATAGACATATGAAGATTTTCATGGAAACAGTTATCGTTGCCATCGACAAAAACGACCAAGAAACACAAACAAGGAGTATTTACGAGTGGGGCCAACACAGGGTTCCAGCTCGTGTAGTTCGGGGATAGCAGTCGCCATCAGGACCACGAGACATAAGAAACATAAAAGCCACGTCATCATAAATAATTAAACAGCTGCTACACTACACTGCAATAGTAAATCTAACAACCCAATCACAGTGAGTTGTTCACACTGACTGAAAACTGGTTGTGGAATCCAAGGGCGCCCATGCGATGGTTTGTAGTGGAGAGGGGCGGAGTGGTAATGGAATATTTTTAATACACTCTAACAAAACCAAAAAAAAAAAAAACGACGCTGTGATGTATGTGTGCAGACAAACAAATGATTGAAATTTCAGAAAAACTGAATAATTTATTCGAGAGAGAGAGCCTCACAAATTGAGCAAGTCAGTAAAGCGTTGGTCCATCTCTTGCCTTTACGAAGCCAGCTATTGAACTTGCCATTGATTGACAGAATTTTTTGATGTCTTTCTGAGGGATATCGTGCCGAATTCTGTCCGATTGCCGCGTTACATCGTCAAAATCTCGTGATGGTTGGACGCCCCAGCCCATTGTGCTCCAAACGTTCTCAGCTGGGGAGAGGTCAGGTCTTGCTGGCCAAGGTATGGTTTATCAAGCAGCAAGACAAGCAGTAGAAACTCTACATCTTCATGAATACTCCGCAAGCCGCCGTATGGTGCGTGCCGGAGGGTACCCTCTACCATTACACCATGTGAGGGCCAGTATTATCTTGCTGAAATGTAAGCCCAAGAAGGGTTGCTATGAAGGACAATAAAAAGGGGCGTAAAATATCGTCGATGTACCACTGTACTGTAACGATGTCGCGGATGACAGCCATAGGGGTCCTAGTATGAAAAGAAATGGTGCCCCAGACCATCACTCATAGTCGCCGTCCCGTATGGAGGGTGACAATCAGGTTGGTATCCCAGTGGTGTCCGGAGTGCCTCCAGACACGTCTTCGTCAGTCGTTGGTCTCGGTTCGAAGGGGGACTCATCACTGAAGAAAATTCTACTCCAGTCAGTGACGTACATCAAATCTACCGATTTCTACGTCTACATCTACATGGATACTTTGCAAATGACATTTAAGTGCCTGGCAGAGGGTTCATCGAACCACCCTCATAATTTTCTATTATTCCAATCTCGTATAGCTCGCGGAAAGAATGAACACCTATATCTTCCCGTACGAGCTCTGATTTCCCTTATTTTATCGTGGTGATCGTTCCTCCCTATGTAGGTCGGTGTCAACAAAATATTTTCGCATTCGGAGGAGAAAGTTGGTGATTGGAATGTCGTGAGAAAATTCCATCGCAACGAAAAAACGCCTTTCTTTTAATGATTTCCAGCCCAAATCCTGTATCATTTCAGTGACACTCTCTCCCATATTACGCGATAATACAAAACGTGCTGCTGCTCTTTGAACTTTTTCGATGCACTCCGTCAGTCCTATGTGGTAAGGATCCCACAATCGCGCAGCAGTATTCTAAAAGAGGACGGACAAGCGTAGTGCAGGCAGTCTCCTTAGTAGGTCTGTTAAATTTTCTAAGTGTCCTGCCAATAACGCAATCTTTGGTTAGCCTTCCCCACATTTTCTATGTGTTCCTTCCAATTTAAGTTGTTCGTAATTGTAATACCTAGGTACTTAGTTGAATTTACGGCTTTTAGATTAGACTGATTTACCGTGTAACCGAAGTTTAACGAGTTCCTTTTTGGCACTCATGTGGATGACTTCATACTTTTCGTTATTTAGGGTCAACTGCCACTTTTCGCACCATTCAGATATTTTTTCTAAATCGTTTTGCAGTTTGTTTTGATCTTCTGATGACTTTATTAGTCGATAAACGACAGCGTCATCTGCAAACAACCGAGGACGGCTGCTCAGATTGTCTCCCAAATCGTTTATATGGATAAGGAACAGCAAAGGGCCTATAACACTACCTTGGGGAACGCCAGAAATCAGTTCTGTTTTACTCAATGACTTTCCGTTGATTACTACGAACTGTGACCTCTCTGACAGGAAATCGCAAAACCAGTCACATAACAGACGATAGTCCGTAGGCACGCAATTTCGCTACGAGCCGCTTGTGTGGTACAGTGTCAAAAGCCTTCCGGAAATCCAGAAATACGGAATCGATCTGGAATCCCTTGTCAGTAGCATTCAACACTTCATGTGAATAAAGACCTAGTTATGTTTCACAGGAACGATGTTTTCTAAACCCATATTGACTGTGTGTCATTAAACCGTTTTCTTCGAGGCAATTCGTAATGTTCGTACACAAAATATGTTCCAAAATCCTGCTGCATGTCCACGTTAACGATATGGGCCTGTAATTTAGTGGACTGCTCCTACTATCTTTCTTGAATATTGGTGTGACCAGTCTTTGGGTACGGATCTTTCTTCTAGCAAACGGTTGTATATGACTGTTAAGTATGGAGTTAATGCATGAGCATACTCCATAAGGAACCTAATTGGTTTACAGTATGGACCAGAAGATTTGCTTTTATTAAGTGATTTAAATTGCTTCAGTCTCCCGCGGATATTTGCTTCTATGGTACTCAGGTTGGCAGATGTTCTCGATTCGGATTCTGGAATATTTACTTCGTCTTCTTTTGTGAAGGCATTTCGGAATGCTGTGTTTAGTAACTCTGCTTTGGCACCACTGTCTTCGATAGTATCTCCACTGCTATCGCGCAGAGAAGGCTTTGATTGTTTCTTGCCGCTAACATATTTCACATACGACCAGAATCTCTTTGGATTTTCTGCCAGGCTTCGAGACGAAATTTCGTTGTGGAAACTGTTATAAGCATCTCGCATTGAAGACCGCGCTAAATTTCGAGCTTCTGTAAAAGATCGCCAGTCTTGGGGATTTTGCGTCTGTTTAAATTTGGCATGTCTGTTTCATTGTTTCTCAACAGTCTCATTCGGATAACTCCTTTGCGATACATCGTTTTATTTTCTTCTCTCTCTCTCACTCTTTTTCTTACAAGGGAGCCTCCCCATCGCACCCCCTCAGATTTAGTTATAAGTTGGCACAGTGGATAGACCTTGAAAAACTGAACACAGACCAATCGAGAAAACAGGAAGAAGTTGTGTGGAACTATGAAAAAAATAAGCAAAATATAAAAACTGAGTAGTCCATGTGCAAGATAGGCAACATCAAGGAGAGTGTGAGCTCAGGAGCGCCGTGGTTCCATTGTTAGCGTGAGCAGCTGCGGAACGAGAGGTCCTTGGTTCAAGTTTTCCCTCGAGTGAAAAGCTTACTTTCTTTATTTTCGCAAAGTTATGATCTGTCCGTTCGTTCGTTGACGTCTCTGTTCACTGTAATAAGTTTAGTGTAGATACTCGCGAAGATTAGACTTCGTAATTTAGAATCCACAGACAAAGATCTTAGAGGTCGATTAAAAGCACATTTTAATATAACGTACCTTGTTACATTTCGTAAGCTACGAATTTCTGCCGTAATTACTGAGACTAATTTTCGGCGAAACATTTCCGCGACTTTGGGAAGTCACCTGATATCGTGTTAGAATTTCAAAAGGTTCAAATGACTCTGAGCACTATGGGACTTAACTTCTGAGGTCATCAGTCCCCTAGAACTTAGAACTACTTAAACCTAAGTAACCCAAGGACATCACACACATCCATGCCCGAGGCAGGATTCGAACCGGCGACCGTAGCGGTCTCTCGGTTCCAGACTGAAGTGCCTAGAACCGCTCGGCCACAGCTGCCGGCTGTGCACACTATTAAAAGGTAGTCATATAGTTTATTAAATGTAAGTTAATTCGTGACAGGTTTATATCACGTTAGCGTGCTACACTTCTCAGGGTGATAAGTGTTAACCCTGGCTTCTTTTAAAAACGCACTGATGTTAAAAAATCGCAACACCGTGAAGGAGTTGTACGGGATGAACGGATGATGTTAGGCGTGTTTCTACGTCTGAAAGATGATGTCTATTCAGATTTCGCGGCAGTCGCATAAGAACGGTGATAGTAGCGCCACAATGAGGATGCAAATCAGATTTGCTTTAAATACACGCTGTGGCGGTCGCACCTCAGCGTTAGTTGCCTTTGAGACTAGACATGGTATGTTGATGTTAGTTAAGAACGCCTTCAAGGTGATCAAAATGCTATAATCAACAACTCACTGAGTTTGAACAAGGTTGTGTAGGTGGGCTAGAGAAGCTGGATGTTCCTTTTGCATTATTGCTGAATACCTTGGCAGGAATGTAGCTACTGCACATGTCTGCTCGCAACAGTGGTCACGAAAATGTACTCTCGCAAGAAGACTGAGCTCCAGACAGCCATTGTGCAAATCTGTATGCCAGTCTGGTGATTCGACCTTTTATGCTGCCATCCATTAACAGCATTTCGGGAGGAGGGGGTGTTTCCCAACAGGATAACGTTCGCCCACATATAGCTTTTGTAACCCAACATGCTCTACAAAGTGTCAACATGTTGCGTTGGTCTGCTCGCCAGATCTGTCTCCAGTCGAGCACGTATGGGGCATCATCAGGTGGCAACTCTAGCGTTATCCACAAACAGCATTAACCGTCCCTTTATTGACTGACCAAGTGCAACTGGCATGGAGCTCCAGCCCACAAACTGACATCCGACACCTTTAGAACATAACGCAGGCACGTTTGCATGCTTGCGTTCAACATTTCGGCGGATACACCGGTTATTAATTACGTGATATTCCAAATTTAATTAGTTACATATGCTACTTAGACAAATGTATTCCAGGAATTTCATGAGATAAATCATGTTTTTGGTATTGCAGCTTATTTTTCGGTAGTGGTTGGTTTGTTTGGGGAAGGAGACCAGACAGCGTGGTCATCGGTCTCATCGGATTAGGGAAGGATGGGGAAGGAAGTCGGCCGTGCCCTTTCAGAGAAACCATCCCGGCATTTGCCTGGAGTGATTTAGGGAAATCACGGAAAACCTAAATCAGGATGGGCGGACGCGGGATTGAACCGTCGTCCTTCCGAATGCGAGTCCAGTGTCTAACCACTGCGCCACCTCGCTCGGTTTTCGGTAGTGCATTTTGGATCAACAGTGTAAGCGACCTCTGTTAGTGCAGTCGAAACAGGAATGACTAACATTTAAGACAGCTACTGGTATGATGGAAGCAGGCTGTACATGTCAAGCTGCACAAATCCATGAAAAAGGGGCATGTTGTCATCTTTTGCCCTACATGCGCATTGAAGCCAATATAGCAGTACTCAGTCTTGAAAGGGTAACAATAGTGACCTGGGCACTACTGGGGGCGATGAAAGGAACCAGCATTGATTACAGGTATTACAGTGTAGTTCTGGTCATTTACGAACACTCTACAGGTGAAAAATAAAGGAATACTGGATCATTGGATCACTGGAAAGGTTGCCATGAAAATAGTCGTCAGACAAACAGACACAATCTCACTTAAATTATTCAGCTTTGTTCTGCAGGATGTGTTAAAGCAGTGGTAATCAACTAAGGCCCTATCAACTGCTAGTGGGCTTCCAGCTTTCATGGTGGGAGGCTGGCGGTAGGGGTGATAAAAATATTTTCAAATGGTTCAAATGGCTCTGAGCACTATGGGACTTAACTTCTGAGGTCATCAGTCCCCTAGAACTTAGAACTACTTCAACCTAAGTAACCCAAGGACATCACACACATCCATGCCCGATGCAGGATTCGAACCGGCGACCGTAGCGGTCGCTCGGTTCCAGACTGAAGTGCCTAGAACCGCTCGGCCACAGCTGCCGGCTGTGCACACTATTAAAAGTTAGTCATATAGTTTATTAAATGTAAGTTAGTTCGTGACAGGTTTACATCACGTTAGCGTGCTACACTTCTCAGGGTGATAAGTGTTAACCCTGGCTTCTTTTAAAGACGCACTGATGATAAAAAATCGCAACACCGAGAAGGAGTTGTGCGGAATGAACGGATGATGTTAAGCGTGTTTCTGCGTCTGAAAGATGATGTCTATTCAGATTTCGCGGCAGTCGCCTAAGAACGGTGATAGTAGCGCCACAATGAGGATGCAAATCAGATTTGCTTTAAATACACGCTGTGGCGGTCGCACCTCAGCGTTAGTTGCCTTTGAGACTAGACATGGTATGTTGATGTTAGTTAAGAACGCCTTCAAGGTGATCAAAATGCTATAATCAACAACTCACTGAGTTTGAACAAGGTTGTGTAGGTGGGCTAGAGAAGCTGGATGTTCCTTTTGCATTATTGCTGAATACCTTGGCAGGAATGTAGCTACTGCACATGTCTGCTCGCAACAGTGGTCACGAAAATGTACTCTCGCAAGAAGACTGAGCTCCAGACAGCCATTGTGCAAATCTGTATGCCAGTCTGGTGATTCGACCTTTTACGCTGCCATCCATTAACAGCATTTCGGGAGGAGGGGGTGTTTTCCAACAGGATAACGTTCGCCCACATATAGCTTTTGTAACCTAACATGCTCTACAAAGTGTCAACATGTTGCGTTGGTCTGCTCGCCAGATCTGTCTCCAGTCGAGCACGTATGGGGCATCATCAGGTGGCAACTCTAGCGTTATCCACAAACAGCATTAACCGTCCCTTTATTGACTGACCAAGTGCAACTGGCATGGAGCTCCAGCCCACAAACTGACATCCGACACCTTTAGAACATAACGCAGGCACGTTTGCATGCTTGCGTTCAACATTTCGGCGGATACACCTGTTATTAATTACGTGATATTCCAAATTTAATTAGTTACATATGCTACTTAGACAAATGTATTCCAGGAATTTCATGAGATAAATCATGTTTTTAGTATTGCAGCTTATTTTTCGGTAGTGGTTGGTTGGTTTGGGGAAGGAGACCAGACAGCGTGGTCATCGGTCTCATCGGATTAGGGAAGGATGGGGAAGGAAGTCGGCCGTGCCCTTTCAGAGGAACCATCCCGGCATTTGCCTGGAGTGATTTAGGGAAATCACGGAAAACCTAAATCAGGATGGGCGGACGCGGGATTGAACCGTCGTCCTTCCGAATGCGAGTCCAGTGTCTAACCACTGCGCCACCTCGCTCGGTTTTCGGTAGTGCATTTTGGATCAACAGTGTAAGCGACCTCTGTTAGTGCAGTCGAAACAGGAATGACTAACATGTAAGACAGCTACTGGTATGATGGAAGCAGGCTGTACATGTCAAGCCGTACAAATCCATGAAAAAGGGGCATGTTGTCATCTTTTGCCCTACATGCGCATTGAAGCCAATATAGCAGTACTCAGTCTTGAAAGGGTAACAATAGTGACCTGGGCACTACTGGGGGCGATGAAAGGAACCAGCATTGATTACAGGTATTACAGTGTAGTTCTGGTCATTTACGAACACTCTACAGGTGAAAAATAAAGGAATACTGGATCATTGGATCACTGGAAAGGTTGCCATGAAAATAGTCGTCAGACAAACAGACACAATCTCACTTAAATTATTCAGCTTTGTTCTGCAGGATGTGTTAAAGCAGTGGTAATCAACTAAGGCCCTATCAACTGCTAGTGGGCTTCCAGCTTTCATGGTGGGAGGCTGGCGGTAGGGGTGATAAAAATATTTTCAAATGGCTCTGAGCACTATGGGACTTAACTGCTGAGGTCATGAGTCCCCTAGAACTTAGAACTACTTAAACCTAACTAACCTAAGGACATCACAAACATCCATGCCCGAGGCAGGATTCGAACCTGCGACCGTAGCGGTCGCGCGGTTCCAGACTGTAACGCCTAGAACCGCTCGGCCACCACGGCGGACTAAAAATATTTTAATTAGCTTTTTAAAAGGTTGTGACATAAAGTATTTGATAAGTAATTATTATTGTATGTTATGAATGAAAATGGACTCAACACTGGTGTGATATTCTGGAATATTTATTATTTATTTCTCAAACCGGTTTTCGGCTGTTGCACCATCATCAGGTACAGAGATAAATATGTTTTAATTTTGTTGGATCAAAGATTTTAAGCTAGTCTATACAACAGAGGTAAAAAAAGAAGGGAATTGTCATTGAGTCACAAAGTTGAAGCTTACGTCGGCTATCTTCAGTAGTCCAAAACATTAGGTTCACCGCATTCGTCTCTCCATGGTCCAACAAAGCGATACTTCCCTGTGATGTCAGTCACTCTGACGTGCCCGTGCGCAGTTACGACTATGTTGGGTGCTTTGATTGACTGGAGACGTAGTTGTTTCATTAAAAATGCCAGCTTGTATTGTTTGCAGGTGTGCTAATCGATCTGATGTAATCGGAAGTTTAACACTGTAAGTATCATGTGGGTCATATTTGACCAACAAGGGTTTCCCGAGGGCCCTAGCCCCCTCCATGATCATTGCAGGACCAAACGCTCATGTGACTTTCTCATCATATTATGGAGTTGTACAACTCACCAAAATTTCGTCCACTAGCCCACCTATAAGTATGAAAAATTTACTTGTCATATCAATTGTAGCATGTGGGTCATTTTTGATCAGTACACATTTTAACGCTATTTGATATCAGTAACACAGGTTTTTGGGCACTAAATAGTTCCTGGGGGTGCCTCGACGTTGTTTACGAATCGTGGAGTACATTATAACACTTTTGGCAGAATAGAACGTGAAATACGATGAATTGTGAGGTCGGACGATACTTTATATCAGCGCAGCTTCCCGTTTTCTATGAACTGCCGACGTGCAGACCTACAAAGCGACACTGGGAAGCAACAGAGTAACATATTATATAGTGGGGAAGCACGCCCTCCTCCACGCCTACACCGCTATCTGGGGCACTGCTAATAGTTCTCTTACACGACAGCAGATGTCAGGCGCGTCTCCCTTCCAGAAATTTCCTGCTAGTATCTCTCTGTCTGTAGTCAAGCCGAGCGGCATGAGACAGTACTGACGCCAGCGACGTGAGTCTGCAGTTTATTTTCTCGAGTTAGCGTCGTTGAAGCTACGATGGCAAGACGATGTGGCCTTACGGAGGCCGAGATTCTCTACTGTCTGGCGATTGTTTCACCGACGCAATCGAGTGATGAATCTGGCAGTGAGACGAATGCAAAGAAGGACGACGATTTTGTTGCAGTGAAGACTGTTGACGCAAGTGATTCAGACGCATCAAATGAACTGCAAGTAGAATCTGAGCCTTCTGATGATGACCTGCCTCTTGCACAACGTAAGCATGAAACAGTATACCCAGGTTTTTGAACCAATGAGCTCACAGTCCACTACACGGCTTCCTTTCTTTTATTCTTTAGGTGTCAGATTTAGGGATTATTTTCGAGGGCATGGACATTCGTCCCAACGATGAACAAAACGTGTGTGCAGTGCAGGATGGGGCCTTCAACAAGGATGAGGATGTCAGGGCAGAGGAGTTATTGGTCAGGTACCTGATGAGGTTGCTAAGTCACTGATAACTGAATCTTTATTCACAATTCAAACGCAATATCACTGATCATCTAACGTAATCGCGAAAGGCAAATTATGTCAAGGCTGGTATTTTGCCGCCATTGACTGTCTTTCAGCAGTACAAGGATTTCTGACATATGATTCAATTTGCAGCTGACAATGGCGATGATCCAAGTGTTATGGAAGACTCACAAGACAGTGATGAGTGGCGGTCGGTGCAGTTGACAGGATGGCGAGAGGTGGACGTGGTCATGGCACATTGGCTGCCAGACGCGGTGCAGCAGCCAGCTCATTGTGGAAGAGGAAGAGGAAGTGCCGTACGGCATCCACTCCTTCGCAAGAAAGTGCAGAGTTCCAATGGTACCAAGTGTAAATGGATTGAGGCAGGAGACACAGCAAGTAGGTGCAGCACATGGAATGTGTTGAATAAGTACGACTCCAATCCTTGTAATGCTTTATCACTACCTCGTACTATGGCAAGTGTTAACCATGAATTACCAGGAACAAGTTCTGTAGTAGTACATGAAAAGTTAATCTTGCAACCAACAAAAGTGATGGGTCCAGTCAGTAACTCCTCTTGAGAAACATTATTAGGAACAAAACTAAAACTATCCACTGTCTTGTACACTGGCAGTCTGCTCCTTCTTCTATACATTCTCCTCCTGTACAGCATGGCTGTGTGCTTCGTGCGGCTGCTTCGAGTCGACTGAGCATGCTGCTGCCTCAGAACCGGATGTACTTCCTGCCCCCCACCAGGCGCACACAGCGCCAGCGCGCCTTATCAGTCCCCGTTACGCAATCAGCAACTTGATTTTCCAGCAACACGGGCCTAGTAAATCTAGGGCCCGTGTTCCCGGCAGCCTCGCTCAGGAGACACTGGCGAGCAGATTGATGCCGTATTCCTGGACTTCAGGAAGGCATTTGATACGGTTCCGCACTTACGTTTAGTGAAAAAAAATACGAGCTTACGGAATATCGGACCAGGTTTGTGATTGGATTCAGGATTTCCTAGAAGAAAGAACACAACATGTCATTCTTAACGGTTCAAAATCTGCAGATGTAGAGGTAATTTCGGGAGTACCGCAGGGAAGCGTGATAGGACCTTTATTGTTTACAATATACGTAAATGACTTAGTTGACAACATCGGTAGCTCCGTGAGGCTATTTGCAGATGACACGGTTGTCTACAAGAAAGTAGCAACATCAGAAGACTCGTACGTACTCCAGGAGGACCTGCAGAGGATTAATGCATGGTGCGACAGCTGGCAGCTTTCCCTAAACGTAGATAAATGTAATATAATGCGCATACATAGGGGCAGAAATCCATTCCAGTACGATTATGCCATAGGTGGTAAATCATTGGAAGCGGTAACGACCGTAAAATACTTAGGAGTTACTATCCGGAGCGATCTGAAATGGAATGATCACATAAAACAAATAGTGGGAAAAGCAGGCGCCAGGTTGAGATTCATAGGAAGAATTCTAAGAAAATGTGACTCATCGACGAAAGAAGTAGCTTACAAAACGCTTGTTCGTCCGATTCTTGAGTATTGCTCATCAGTATGGGACCCTTACCAGGTTGGATTAATAGAAGAGATAGACATGATCCAGCGAAAAGCAGCGCGATTCGTCATGGGGACATTTAGTCAGCGCGAGAGCGTTACGGAGATGCTGAACAAGCTCCAGTGGCGGACACTTCAAGAAAGGCGTTACGCAATACGGAGAGGTTTATTATCGAAATTACGAGAGAGCACATTCCGGGAAGAGATGGGCAACATATTACTACCGCCCACATATATCTCGCGTAATGATCACAACGAAAAGATCCGAGAAATTAGAGCAAATACGGAGACTTACAAGCAGTCGTTCTTCCCACGCACAATTCGTGAATGGAACAGGGAAGGGGGGATCAGATAGTGGTACAATAAGTACCCTCCGCCACACACCGTAAGGTGGCTCGCGGAGTATAGATGTAGATGTAGATGTAGATAGCAGGGCTGACAGGACATGCCAAATGACATGTTGTAGATGACTCGACACTTTCTGTGCTGCAGTTATATGTCAGAGACCCGATCTTAAAACTGATAAAAAGTTCACTGAAAAAAAAGGACCACAGCATGGTTGGCAATAATGAGTGGTCTGTAAGCCTGGAAGAACTAGATGCTGTCATTGGATTACTCTACGGTTCTGGAGCATATGGCGCTCAGAGCACTTCATTCAAAGACTTATGGATCAATAAGTGGAGAGCTCCTTTCTTTCAAAGCACATATCAAGGAATAGATTTGCAGAAATATGCTGTCATCTTGGGTTATAGCCTATGTCATCAAGAAGACGATGAAAGGAAACTGATAAATTTGACCTTGCTTCAGAAATATGGAATCTATTTACTGACAATTGCATTGCCTGCTACAAGCCAGGCGAGAGTGTGACTGTCAACGAGCAACTGTGTCTATCCAAGTGCAGGTGTCTATTCCTGAAGCAACCTGGTAAGTATGGGATAAAATACTGGCTTTCGTGTGATGCTGACAAGTGCTACATCCCGAATGGATTCCCTTATGGTGGAAAACATGATCCAAGCAAGAGTCTTGGTCAGCGTGTCGTCATGAAGCTGGAAAAGCCATTCCTCAACTGTGGTGGTAACATCACGACTGACAACTTCTTCACCTCCATGAAACTGGCAGATGAGCTGAAACAGAAGGAACAAGTTTAGTTGGTATTCTTTGGAGATCACTCAGAGTGTTCCCCACTGAGGCGCAAAATGGAAATTATGCACTGCATGCATCACACTTCTATAAGTCAGGCGACAGTCTTCTCATAGCACACCAAGGGAAAAAACAAAAAGTGCCCTTAATCTGAGTAGCATGCATGCTTCATGTCAGGTGTATGTGAATACTGAGAAGAAACTTGCAGAAACTGTGAAGTTTTATGATGGAACTAAGGGTGGAGTCGACATAGTTGACTAAATGGTTAGAAACCACAGTTCCGAGCTGGTAACCACCGATGGCCTATGCATGTCTTTTACAACATCAACTTAAGTTACTTATCTCCAAGAAGATTTCATGCTGAGATTTTATCCTCAGACTACCAGACGAGCTTGCTGCTCCCTAAAAACTGCAGAGAGGAGCCAATATCCCTTTCCAGGCACTCTATACCAGCGTTGGGCAATGTGAAAATAGGAGGTGTTGTCAAATTTAGGTTTCTTGCAAGCAACAAAAGGGAATACAACATCAAACGTGTGCTTCAGGTACAACATGTGTACAAAAGCTGCCAAGCAGAAACTCGTGTTGAACGTGTCAGCTGCAAGTCCATCCCAGCTTAGACGTTTCTGTCAACTCTTTGTTCCTAAATGTTTTCAAATATTTATAATCATAGACTGAAGTTGTTTGTTCTTATGGTTTAGTTCGTTGATTGCAATAAGAAAAAACACGCAGAGGATTTTAGTCACTTGCTGCATTTTAGAAACTATCACAAATACTCGATACTTACCTTATTTGTCTATAAAAGTAAAAATACTAACTCGCTGAAACAGTATGTTTTGTCTCTGTATCAATCTTTTAATAAAGAAAAAACATTGTACCATTGCATTACGTACTTGTTTCAGCGATGATTGATTCATGAAAGACTGTGGAATTTTTTTACGTAAAATTTAAAATAAAAAAACTTTACATCTGAAAATTTATGTTTGACAGTGTACTATTTAGTTTAGAGACCAAATTATCCTTTGATTACTCTCTAGAGTCTTCCTGAACGTACTGTCAACATGGCAACATTCAGGACACCATCCAACCCACATGGTACTACTGGAGGTACAGATAATTCTGGTACTTCTGGTGTTAAAAGGAATCACATTTCGTTCGTAAGTGGAGTCGATCAAGCAATATTTTCTTTTGCACACATGAATTATGGTTGCATTGTTTGCTTTTATTGTAGTGGTTTTATTTCTGTCATTTGACTTTATATTTGCCTTACTTTACCCAGTGTCCGTTCTTTCTCTTCTTTTTTGTGTTTTTCATTGCCTTCCAAATCGCAAACTCTCCGACATCCGAGCCACACTGTATCAACGGTCTCGTCCCCGTACAACGCACGACTAACAAGGGAACCTCCCCATCGCACCCCCCTCAGATTTAGTTATAATTTGGCACAGTGGATAGGCCTTGAAAAACTGAACACAGATCAGTCGACAAAACAGGAAGAAGTTGTGTGGAACTATGAAAAAATAAGCAACATATGCAAACTGAGTAGTCCATGGCCAACATAGGCAACATCAAGGATGATGTGGGCACAGGAGCGCCGTGGTCCCGTGGTTAGCGTGAGTAGCTGCGGAGCGAGAGGTCCTTGGTGCAAGTGTACCCTCGAGCGAAAAGTTTACTTACTTTATTTTTGCAAAGTTATGCTCCGTCCGTTCGTTCATTGACGTCTCTGTTCACTGTAATGAGTTTAGTGCCTGTGTTTTGCGACCGCACCGCAAAACCGTGCGATTAGTAGACGAAAGGACGTGCCTCTCCAATGGGAACCGAAAACATTTGATCCAGGAAAACACGTCTGATATATTCTATACGACATTGGTGACGGCATGTGCGTCACATGACAGGAATATGTTGTCGACCCACCTAACTTGCACACTTGGCGAATGGGTAAAAAGATTCTTCTACCTTGCACGATTGAGATTTTCTTGTGGATGTAATAATCACTCCCAAAAAAGTGATGAAAACATAAGAGTGTGTCACATAAACTGCAAAAAATGAATGCAACAGTTTCACAGTCGCACAGTTTTCTCTATGCTCTGTCAAAACATATGTTTTTAACGTTTTCAAATTTTTCCGTGTGTAGACCGTCAAATCCTGCATATGTCCAAGCAAATCTGAACATGTCCTGGAATTTTGGAGAGCGAAATTGATTATGTGTGAGTGCCTGAACTCTGATAATTGTCTGAAAATAAAAATTTAAACTTTTGACTGGAGGGAAGACTTGAACCAATGACCTCTTGTTCCGCAGCTGCTCACGCTAACCACAGGACCACGGCGCTCCTGTGCCCACGTCATCCTTGATGTTGCCTATGTTGCCCATGGACTACTCAGTTTGTATATTTTGCTTATTTTTTCATAGTTCCACACAACTTCTTCCTGTTTTCTCGATTGATCTGTGTTCAGCTTTTCAAGGCCTATCCACTGTGCCAAATTTTAACTAAATCTGAGGGGAGTGCGATGGGGAGGTTCCCTTGTAAGTAACCGCGCTTGGTGTTGGGACTGCACCTCATGCACTGAATCCCTCCCGCTGATAAATTATTCATTGTCCACATTTCCTCCCTCTTTAAAGAAGATTCTGGTGAGGACAGCGATCATTTGTGTGTGAGCTTTGTGTGTGTGATTGTGTATGTGTGCTCTGTTCCTCCTTGAAGGATCTGTCTGAAAACTTACGTGAACACTCTTTTTGTCGTGCCTGTGTGCTGCGCGACCTGTGAGTAGCAATCTACCCGTTTCACTGTATAGTTATTGCCCCCTGTTTCAACACGACCACAGGTGCACATAATTCCAAAACCATAAGAAAAAAATGAGGTTGCCTGTAGCACAAACGGGTTCACAGTGCTGCAACCAGAAGCTTTGATCACTTAACCATTGATATAGAATGGCTGGCAGACAGCAAAGTAAAATCTGAAATTAAAATGAAAACGTTTCTCTTTGACAACTCCTATTCCGCAGAAGATTATCCGTTACTGCATAGTGTAAATGTCTGTCTTGAATTTAAAAAATGAAAAATTAATAAATGATCAACATGGAGGCATATTTACAAAAAAGTTGATGTCAAAATACAATAACTCGTTCCACATAATTACGGTTTATTGTGCAAATGATACATGGAACATGAAAGTAACTTACTAAGTGAATGCTTCGAATGCTTCGAAAACCTCAAAATGAAATTCAAAAGTAAAATCACGCACATGAACAAAGTAGACGTCTATTCTGACTGTGCTGTTTGGTTATTCCTGAAAAACTGATAGAGTTGCAGGTGAGAAATAGTCCTATCATTACTTAAAAAAACTGCTTATATACACGTTAAAGCAATATACCCTTTTTACGGGGTCTAAGCGTTTGAGACCATACTCTTGATCGCATGTATAGTAACTCATTGCACAATACTGGAACATGCTTAAAAATTATATTGTTTCATACCTTGTAAATTGCTATTTTTGGTCACATCATGAGTTAAGATTTCAAAGTGAGATGTGTAAACTACAGCGAAACTAAGCACTGACAATCTAATAAAACAAGAACTCCATTCTGCATGGAGATAAATCCTTATACTGTTCTGTGTCTTAGACATTTCAACAATCGTTCACTTTGTTGATAGGCACATGATACGATACTATACCTTGCCTCTTCCGTCAGTGCCCACGTTTATGAGCTAGCAAAGAATACGTACCATAGGTAAGTTTTTTGCATATGTGAACACCAAAAACATTGTGCATACGAGTTAAAAGCTGAAAATGTAATGAACAGGCAGCAGCACCAGTAAGCAAACAAGCAGTGGTTTCGGAGTTCCAGCTTCATTTGCTATCGATAGAAATACAGTAAAAATGTAATTAAACTGATTACGAAACCATCCTTTACACATCTCTTCTCCATCTTCTTGCCTATTCGAAATATATCAACAAAAAATAAGTTACATTAACGAGATCAAATGTGTCGCATTACTAGAGCAAATACGCATTTAAGAACGGAAAAACGTTCGAAGTGCCTTCCTGACACTATGTTATTCATTTAAGCACTGTAGTTTTTGTTATTTAAAACAACTGTCCCATTCAGACGACAGAAATAATGAACAAGAAGCAATCGTAAACAGTAGTCTGCTGATGTTTTGGGCCATTTAAAATGGCGGCAGCCCCCTTTGACACTTGCTTCAAAACAACGTACAGCGTTAAATCTGTAGTGCCATCTCTCTTATTTTTTACCTCCATGATCTACACTCTCAATTTCCAGAGATGAAAATATTAGTGTTAGATTTAAGAATAAAATGAGAGGAATTATTTCAATGTAAATGTGATGTAAGATTATTTAACTAAAATAAAATACGTCACAATTAACTAATGAACTATATACAAATTACAGCAATTGTTCATAGAAAAAAATAAATTTAGCAATAAACTTTGGCGACAGTTTCAAAGGGTGTGGCTGAACGAAACAATGTTGTCTTTACTTGGTGCTACATTACAAATAGATACGTTATACCACTGAGATCAAGCAGGTAAGTGAAGCAGCTATGATTATACAAAGTGCTCTTTAACACGACAAGAGAAATTATAGCGACTAAAATTAAGGAAAAATGTGGAATGTTTTTATTCATAATGTATAAAATATTCTATCAAGAACCGACGGAACAGTCAATTAATGCTGTTACTATAGGCTTTAATTTGCTGTGCCTTTGCTTTGTAAATTTTATAATGTAGCGTTATTTCCCTACTTTATGAGTCACCTTCACTGTGAAACCCGTGGGATGTTAGAAAATTTCACTACTAATAGTGAAATAAAAGTGGGCTGTAGGTAAAAAATGTTGACTATCCTTGTGTTAAGGTGTCTTTCCCAGGGACAGAAAGATCAAGACACCTGGAAAAGTCTCAACCATCTTCGCTTTGCAACTGATTTCATCCTCTTTAGCAGCGACTCAAGCGATCTGTCAACAATGATCCGAGACAAAGGCATGAGACCAATCAGTAATACTGCCCAAGGCGAAAATCATGCTCTGGTTGTAGTAAATGAGTACATTTATCTGGGACCCAAAATCTAATTAGGAAAAGATATTAGACAGCAGGAACCAGTCGGCGAATCGACCGACCTCGGTAGCATTAATGTAACTTTGTTACATTCTCCATAAACTGACTATCCTAAAAATTTAAAAAGAATCGTTTACCAAATGTGCATCTCACCAGTAACAATATACAGGGTCGAAACAATGACACAACAAATAGAGCAAATCTACTCTGGGTCTGTCAAACGGCAAAAGAGAGAGTAATGCCCGGAGTGAATCTGAGAGACAGGACCAAGAAGGAAGACAAAGGAGAACAGCGAGGGTCTTTGACGTTGTCGAGTGGACAGCGATGCTGAAGTGGCGTTAAGCCAGACACGTGACCGAGAGCAACACCTGATGGACCACAATGCTGATGCAGTGGCGTTAGAGTCAAAGAGAGGTACAAAATTGCAGTGCCTATGGCATGTCAGAAGGAACATTGCACCGTACTTCTGAACAATACAGGTTCTGCTAAAGCGGCTTTCAATTAAAATGTCTCCTCTGCACGGGAATATATGAGGAGCGTTCAATAACTAATCCAATACATTTTTTCCTCGGCCAATTTCAGTTGAAAAAAATGCGGAATGTGTTGTGGGACATCATGGAATATTCCCACTTCAGCCCGTATAGTTCCATGAAGTTCTGATAGGTGGCAGCGCTATATGTAGCCTTAAAGATGGCGTCTGTAACGGAGGTGCATTCCAAGCAGAGAGCTATAACTGAGTTTCGTTTTGCGAAAAACCAGAGCTTCGCAGATATTCGTAGGCGCTTGCAGAATGTCTACAGAGATCTGACAGTGAACAAAAGCACGTTGAGTCGTTGGGCGAGGTGCCTGTTACTATGGCAACACGACCGCGCAAATCTGTCCGATTTTTCGATCTCTTCCCCGCCAGCCGGCCGCACACAGCTGTGATTCCTGCATTCGAGGTCGTCACAAAAATGCAAATGAACGTCTTCTTCTGTATGATGATGCAAGGCCACACACAAGTCTGCCCACCTGAGAGGAACTCACAAATATTCATTGGAGTGTCCCTCATCCATCCTACAGCCTGGATCTCACACCTTCCAACGTCCATCTGTTTGGTCCAATGGAGGATGCCCTCCATGGGAAGCAGTACGTGGATGATGGGGAGGTAATTGATGTAGCAGGACGTTGACTCTGACTTAGGCCAGTAGAGTGGTACCATGTAGATATGCAGGCCCTCCCAATAAAGTGGCGTAAGGCCGTCGCACTAAACGGGAATAATGATTGAAACAGATGGTTTTGCAGCCAAAAGAGTGGGGAATAACGTGGTATATTGGAATACTGAATAAAACCAAGCTGCTTACAGAAAAACATATATTGCAATAGTTATTGAACACTCCTCGTACATAATGGATGTACGAAAGCAGATTGTAGACACATGGTTGATGACATGTGGAGGTTTGGGCCTGGCCATGAAGTGTGATCTGATAGCATAATTGTTAGGTGATTACTCGTGACGAGCAGGAAATCCGTGTTCGAGTCCCAGTCGGGCACAAATTTTCATTGTCGTCATTGCATTATGCAGCTGGTGGTTGTCCATATTCACAACTGTGAATAAATTTTATATATGTCAAAGAGAAGCGTCGCACGTCCTCTGACGAGAAGAAAAGAGGATATCTAACGACATGCAGGAAAGAAAACTGGATCCAGACTGCCCAGCAAAGATCGACGTGGAAATTTTTGGAAGAGGCCTACTACGTACAGGAGTGTATATCTGCGGGCTTGAAACTTCAAGACAGTAATTATTATTATTATTAATGCAATGTACTGCATATATATGAAAATATTAATGCTGACACAGTCCTTTAACTGTAAACCGCAAAGTAATGTTTACTGCGGATATCTGTAGTAGTACCCGCATTGGCGCAGGCTTTTATCTGCTGTGTAGTTACTACACTACATCGGCAGCTGCGCATACCTCTACATACGCATAAAACTTCCCCGCTTCGAGTGCCTAGCTGATTGCCGCTTTTGGAGATACATAGGAGGCCATGCGAGATTGCGTAAGGATTGCAATGGCGTAGGCGGCGGCTATTTCTGGAATGCAGCGACCGTGAGCAATGAAGAAGCGCGCAGATGCGCATTACGTGCCGGCACAGGGCCAAATGACTCAGCCGAGATCGCGCTGCGAGCAGCAGCCATACTGCAACCATGACCTAGGTCGTAGTCTGTGGGATATACAGCAGGGGAAATGCATGGGTATTCGTAGGAAAATTAACATTGGCGGCTGGAATAATTGTGCACAGTTGTGTATGAAATAGTATGAGACCCAGTACAAATACTGTTAAATTCAGCCAAATGGCGTCTCATTTGATGTCAGCAGTACAGTATATGGCAAGACATCAACGATTCAGGTGGTAGAGGGTGCAACTCAGTATAAAGCAGTCGGCTCAGTGCGGTGTTAGTGTGTGCGTCCGTGCCTTTCACTGAAGACAGGAAACAGACACACTAACAATGGGAGGCTTGGGTTCGTAATCCAAAGGTCGCCGGATCGAATCTCGCGCCATGCAACTTTTTTTTAGTATTTGTTTTTTTAATTAATATATATATATATATAATTCCCGGCAATCAGTTGCAACAATTATGCATATAATAAGTTGTTGAAAGTCGGTTGTCGTGGAAAAAGTGGCGACTTCGAACATCATTATGTTTTCCGCAAACAAAGTTGTATTTCACAAATGTTATTAATTGTCTTCATAATGTTAACCACGTATAGTTAACGGAAGACGTAGACACGATATTCCGAAACGAATACGTATAGCGTAAGTCAAACGTTCGAATTAGAATAGAGACCCCACGAACACAAATTTGCTGTGGCAGGTATGAAATATAAACTCCGTTACTCGCTCGTTACACTTGAAGGACAGATGTTGAATGGGCCGAAACGAGCCACCGCATAACAGCGTAGTTGCCTGCTAACTTCGAAAGAAGGTAGATGCGGTCCCTAGCGCAACTTATAACATCATCGAAAATCAGTGCGGACGGGAGAGCTTTTGGTACACCCTGTTAAAAAAAACGGAAAAATGGAGGCGGTACTATTGGAGAGCGATCCGCCTTCACCAACATGCATAAGCAATTCATTAATAGTTTATATATATATATATATATATATATATATATATATATATATGAATTACAAAAACTGATAATAAAAAAAATTGCATTGCGCGAGATTCGATACGGTGTCCTCCGGATTACGAACCCGAGCGCCTACCGCTGCGCCACGACGCTGCAGACAATTATTAATCGTAGAGAGTATTTCACCGAAACGGTTTCTTTTAACTGTCGATTTTCTCGACAACGGCTGAAAAGTGCATCTTGGTGCTTTGCCACATTACACCTCTGGCCATGAGCTTTTATTATGCGCAGTATGAATCGAATCTGAATTTCACAATTGGCGGCCTCCCCTTGTAAGTGGCAGTGCTTGCCGTATATATAAACCACGATTGTGACAATACCAAGCAGAAAACAGTTATCATGAGATAAAAAAAAAATGGTTCAAATGACTCTGAGCACTATGGGACTTAACATCTGAGGTCATCTGTCCCCAGGATTCGAACCTGCGACCGTAGCTGAGATGAAAAAGCAAAAATGTGTGCGAACAAGGAAATGGGACTCTCTAATCGTCAAATTGCTGAGAAGCTAAACCGTTCAAGCACAGCGATTGATGATGTCGTTAGACTGGGCGCACAATGTGGACAGAATGGAAAATATGGGCAAATTAGAAAATTATCTGAGGCATCGGAACGGTTACTTTAGCACAAATCAAGGGCTCCAAACCGTTGTTCTTCTCAAAGTGTTGCTGATTTACAGTTGCCAGTAACTAGCAGACACATTTAACAAATTTTGTCAAATGACACACATCTTGCATTCAAGAAACGACTGCACAAACCTGCTGTAAACAGGCTGGATTAGAGTTTGCTAGAAAACATATGCCATGGACTTCACAATGGTATAAAGTAATCTTCAATGAAGAGAAGTTTAATTTAGATGGGCCGGATGGATTTCAGCATTATTGGGATGATCTGAGAACAAGGCAGCAGGCAAGAACGAGCAGAAATGATTTGGGCAGTCTCCTGCAGTGAAGGTAAATCACGCCTTGCTGGGCTGAACTCTACAATAGACTCTAACATGTACACTGAGATGCTAGAGACAGTACCGAGCCGCGCGGGATTAGCCGAGTGGTCTCAGGCGCTGCAGTCATGGACTGTGATGCTGGTCCCGGCGGATGTTCGAGTCCTCCCTCGGGCATGGGTGTGTGTGTTTGTCCTTAGGATAATTTAGGTTAAGTAGTGTGTAAGTTTAGGGACTGATGACCTTAGCAGTTAAGTCCCATAAGATTTCACACACATTTGAACATTTTGACAGTACTGATTAGAGTGTATGAAGATCTATGGAACTAAAGTCTAATGTTTCAGCAGGATAATGCAACTGCGCATGTTTGTGCTACAACCAAAAAGTGGTTTGAAGATAATCGATGTCTTGCCCTGGCCTACTATGAACCCTGTGGACAATCTTTGGGGAATAGTTGCAAGCCGTGTTTATCGCAAAGGAAGGCAATTTGAGGCTGTATTCAAGGTCAAAAGTGTGGTACGAAAAGAGTGGGCGACAATTTCACTGCAAGCATTACAGACCATAGCAAAAATGGAAATGAGCATAAGACACTGTGGGCCGGAAGTCCCACATTCGGGGAAGTTCGGCCGCCGAGGGCAAGTACTTACTGCATTCGACGCCACATTGGGCGACTTGGGCGTCGGAGATGGGATGAAATGATGATGAGGACAACACAACAGTCCCTAAGCGGAGAAAATCTGCTGACCCAGCAGACCCCCTGGCATGGCATTCCGCCGCGCTGACCACTCAACTAATGGGGGGGGGGGGGGGGGGGGGGCACGATAACAAAATCAGTGCAGAAGAGAATGTTTGAGGTAATTAGGAAGAAAGGAGGTTGGACAATGTACTAGCAATGAAATAACGCAACAGGGCAGTGAGTGGCCTCATACCAATTTCCACCCAAGAAATGCAAACGCCAAATTTTGTTACTCGTGTTATGAAACTATGTAATTTGCATCATGACTGTTTGGGTCTTTTATGTATCTACTACTATCATACTGTAGTACACATGCCTAGGACTTCAATAATTTTCAGTGAATATCTTCTCCAGAGGCCTCATTTCTTATTGGATATTTCAGCATTCTGTCAAATTCTTCTAGTACTCTCATATCTCCGATTTCATCTTCCTCATCCATTTCTACAATATTGCCTTCAATGTTTCAGACGTTGTGCTGTTGCTTTCGTAGGATCCCTACCTTTATGCTGGCTTCCACTGCTGTAGCACAAGGTTTGGAGCCTACTGACAGGCAGTCTGCGTGACGTCACGAAGCCGGTGTCGCACCAAGGCGTTGTCCCACGTGAAATCCTGCTGCATTATTGGAAATTCTGTAGATTACGGTTCAGTCTTACTCCCATAGGCCACACTTATGGGCTCCATGCTTTTAATAACACGTTTGTTGGCGGACCGTCGCCTGCATTTGGCCTTTGTTAGAGTTGAATTTGTTTCAAGACTTGTGTGTGTTCGCACCAGAATTTGTAGCAGTTCTGAAGCGAATACCGTGAAGTGTTTCCTTCAGTTTAGAAATCGAATTGAACTTACGAGGGCTTAAGTCAGGGGAGTAGAGTAGGTGGTATAGCACTTAGCAGCCCCATCAGTCAATCAAATCAGTAACAGCTGGCACTGTACGCGCTTGAGAATTGTCGTGCAAAATGATGGTCAGATTCTGCAGAAAGTGTCATCACTTCTGTCGCTATGCTGTTCATTTTTGGAACACAACCTACGACCAGCTTAGAGAAAGTCCACTTCACCCCTCTGCCACCCCACAGCGAACCCAGGGTTATTGTGCGGTTCGGCCCCCGGTGGACCCGACCCGACCCGACCCGCCCCCCCCCCCCCCCCCCTTGCGGGACATAATTACTCAATCTGTGCAGAGGTGCCTTACAGCAACAATCTCATTTAATGCTTTTTATTGTCGTTGAAGATAACCAATGTTTTCACCCATTTATGTCTGATGACTTTGTAACTGTATTCATAACTATCACAAAAAAGAAGTGTTTCATCAGGTCTGAGTGATTGTGGACCACACCTGCTCTTCTGAGACGTTGACATTACTTGCAGTACATGTGAAAGAAATGACTTCAAAAAGATTTTACATTTTGAGAATAGAGCAGGGAACAACCGTTTTGTAAACAACAGTAAACCGAGTTCCTTGCGCTTTCCAAATAAACACAGATTTATGTAGTGACATGTCTTTTCCATATGAATCCTCGCAATACCAGTTACAGGTGGGGGCAGAGAGGGAAGTAATTTATGCCCACCTTTGGAAAATGTTGTAATGTAAACAGTTAATTTGCATTTTAAAATTCTGAAAAAATATTTATTGTTTTTAATGAATCCTTCTAACAGATTTCATAAATGAAACTTCCTGTGCCGGACCCAGACTCGAACTCGGGACCTTTGCTTTTCGCGGGCAAGTGCTCTACCAACTGAGCTATCCAAGCACGACTCACGCCCCGTCCTCACAGCTTTACTTCCATCACTACCTCGTCTCCTACCTTCCAAACATTACAGAAGCTCTCCTGCGAACCTTGCAGAACTAGCACTCCTGAAAGAAAGGATATTGAGTAGACATTGCTTAGCCACAGCCTGGGGGATGTTTCCAGAATGAGATTTTCACTCTGCAGCGGAGTGTGCGCTGATATGAAACTTCCTGGCAGATCAAAACTCTGTGCCGGACCGAGACTCGAACTCGGGACCTTTGCCTTTCGCGGGCAAGTGCTCTTGCAACTGAGCTACCCGAGCACGACTCACGCCCTGTCCGCACAGCTTTAATTTCGCCAGTACCTCGTCTCCTACCTTCCAAACTTTACAGAAGCTCTGCTGCGAACCTTGCAGAACTAGCACTCCTGAAAGAAAGGAGTTGTGCTTGGGTAGCTCAGTTGGTAGAGCACTTGCCCGCGAAAGGCAAAGGTCCCGAGTTCGAGTCTCGGTCCGGCACACAGTTCTAACCTGCCAGGAAGTTTCATATCAGAGCACACTCCAAGACTACGTGTTTCATAAGAACTCGAAAAATGAAGCAAGTAATCACCTTGTCAGTAAGTTGTGCTTAAAATGATATTGCTGTAGAGCTTTTATAGTGTTTAGTCCCTCCTTCATAGTTCCTCCACAGCGTCATATTACCGAGATGAAATGCACAGCAGATGGTTTATACGTTTGCATTAAAATTCCATACTGGAAATCGCACCGTGAAATGGTAACCCCGTCGTGCATGTGCCTGCGCTTAGCACTCAGGCTGTGACGTCGCTAGAGGCAGATGCCCTCCTCCTTCCACGAAAGCTTCACCTAGGTCCGCTTTGACGACGCAGCAAGTGTGGATATCGCTGCTCGCATCTATATGCTCGCCGCACCGCAGGAACACTTGCATATCGAACCCTGGAAACATGACTTCATCAGACAAAATATGAGTGACTCCTTTAGAAAGCCAATTTCTGTCACTGCATACAGTGTAGAACTGGAACCAGGAGGTCACGTAATCCTCCACTGCTGACGTAAATCGTGGCAGGGATATGAGTGCGATAAGACGGGTCGACGTAGAGATGTGACAGAATGAAAGAAAGGAGCTACCATGTTTGTGTGTGCACTTGGCCGCAACACGAATGAAGTCGCCAAATTTGTTGGTGCACCAACAGATACTGTCCAACGTGTCTGCAGGGAATGATATACCACTTGCAGCCATGAAATACAGCGTAAGAACAATGGTCCTTAAAAGATCCTAATCGACCAAAAACGAGGGTGATGTTTCGTATGTTACATACGCCAGCGCCTGCCGGACGACATGCCTCTATACGGAGGTGTATCACTGGTTCCATAATCAGCAGGCGCGGCCTTTCGACACGGCTGACAGCAATGGCCGCCTCATTGGAACTCCGCAGCCGACGGAACTTGCCACACCTTCTACAGATGCTAACCAACCACCAGATGACATCACGTGCCGCAGAGAGCAAAAGGGCTAGTAGCTCGTCACCCGTGCCAATGGCAGCCAATCATGTAGTTTGAGGGTACTCATCTGTGTGGTATAATCATCTCTGCCGAGCCTCTATAGTCAGTTCGCATCGAGTGCAGAGTGAGTTCACTGCGATTTCACACTGAGTTCATGGCACAGTACGTCCACAGATGAACTCCAAACTAAGAAGCGAGTGAGCTACGGTATACGGCAGTCGTCAATGAGCGATATTGACGCCAGTACAGTAGACCTACAGGAAGCATCTCGGAAGATAACAGACCTACAAGAGAAACTTGTACTGTGTGTCAGGTTGCGGAATTAGTTATTGGAAGTTATCTGTCCCAACAAGTGCTAACTGTATTCAGTTCATGGCAGCAGTCCAAGAAGAAGAGGTGAAGATGGCACTCCAACACACATGGGCATGGAAGGTAGCTGGACCAGACAACATCCTCCCTTAATTTTTGAAAAATCTTGGGCCAAAAGCGCTGAAATGGCTATGCAAACTATTCACGAGAATAATGTAAACCTGTGAAATCCACAGAGAATGGAAAACAGCCAAAATCATTGCCATACTTAAACCAGGGAAGAGTGGAACTGACGCAGGGAACTTCAGGCCAATCTCTTTACTGTTCATAACCTACAAACTGTTTGAAAGGATAGTGTTGGAAAGACTTAAACCAGTACTGGAGGAACAACTACCAGTGGAGCAAGCAGGTTTTAGACAAGGAAGAAGCTGCTGCGACCAGGTGCTGGCACTTACCACACACATTGAACGAGGCTGTCAGGAAAAGAAGAAAACAGGGATAGTCCTCATTGACCTGACAACAGCGCACGGCACTGTATGGCTAAATGGTCTCATGTTAAAATTGGGAAAGATAGTCAAATGCAAAACAACGTTGTAGCTCATGAACAACATGCTTAGCGAAAGGAAGTTCAGGGTCAAATTAAATGGTGAAACCACAAGTGCCATACCCTAAAAAATGGTCTTCCGCAAGGATCAGTCTTAGCTCCCTGGCACTTCAACATCTATATAGCAGATTTGCCTGATCTGCACTCACGTAAATTTGCCTACGCAGATGATTTAGCTATTACAACGCAAAGTAACTCGTTTGAAAACCTGGAATCAACACTAAATGAAGCTCTAGCTACACTAAAAAATACAATGACACATGGCATCTAAAAATCAATGTGACAAAAACAGTAAGCACAGTCATGCATCTAAATAACAAGGAAGCGAGAAGGGAACTGCGCCTGGTTATAAATGGTAAAGCTGTCAGCCACGAGAATTTCCCAAAATATCTCGGTATTAAGCTAGATCGCAGCATGACTTTCAGACAACACCTAACTGATACTGCCCAAAAGCTAAAGACGAGAAATAACCTGCTCAACAGACTGGCAGGCACCACTTGGGGTTGTGATGCTGCCACTCTACGAACTGCTGCACTGGCACTGGTGTATAGCGCTGCAGAATACTGTGCCCCAGTCTGGAGCAGAAGCCCGGACGCCAAAAAAGTGGATGTACAACTAAATGCCACTCTGAGAGCCATCACCAGCACTCTCAGACCAACCCCCGTTGAGTGGTTCCCGGTGCTGGCAAACATCGCTCCTGCTTCCATACGTAGAGGGAAAGCAACCCAGGACATAGTAGAAAAAACTGAAGCAAACTCAAGTCTAGGAAACCTATCGTCTGGGGCAGAACATTATGCACAGAGGGTCTCGATGCTGAATGGAAGAATGCATGGCAGGGTCTGAGAAGAGGCGTCGTGGAAAACCATCACCTAATCCAGGACCCAACCAAAGGGGTTGAAGGCTTCAATCTCAACAGGAAACACTGGTCGGCTCTAAACAGGTTTCGCACGGGAGTTGGACGATGCAGACAGCAAGCAACCAAATGGGGCTCTACAGATGATTCGGGTTGTGACTGTGGCGAGGTAAAAACAATGGACCATCTTCTGGTTTGTAACATTCATGGTTTCAGAGACGGGTCTCTGATGTCGCTCCACAAGTTAACGGACAATGCCCGGAAATGGCTCCATAATCTTAATGTTACTGTGTAATTAATTGTCTTTAATTTATGTGATTTTTGTTCCATTTAATGTAATAATGTAGTTTCCCTGACATAATTGTAATGTAATAACTGATATAATTTGTTTCCACATTGTAAGTTCCAAACGTTTATTGTGATTTATATTAATCTTATGTGTTCTTTGGAAAATGCATCTGGCAGATCGAACGAGAAATAATAATGTATTCAGTTATACCGGAGTTCTACATTCCATTTGAGCGTTCTAATAAATGCAGTTATTGTACTTGGATTATTTGTTTGTGTAGTTGTCACCAACACTACATGTCCGCAGCTCGTGGTCTAGTGGCTAGCGTTGCTGCCTCTGGATCACGGGGTCTGGGTTCGATTCCCGGCCGGGTTTGGGATTTTTCTCTGCCTTGGGACTGGGTTTTTGTGTTGTTCTCATCATACCATCGTCATCATTATTCGTGACAGTGGCTAGACTGTATTGTGAACAAATTGGACTGCGTAAAAATTGGGACTTTGTACAGGCGCTGATGACCTCGCAGTTGTGCGCCCCACAAACCAAACAACATCAAAACTACACTACACTAATACAGTCATTAACAGACGTCCTCACTTATCAACGTATACCCTCGCCTGCAATAGAGGACTAGCAGGTTGTATCAGTGGCAGTTGGTCACTCTAATAGATCACTGGCGTCGAATGCACCACCGGCAGAATGAGGCGCTTAACCCGCAGCGTGAGGAGTATGTAGTTCAGGTTGAAGGCAGTTCTGTGATGTTTTTTGGGGTGTCTTTTGTACCGTGACTTGGGCCCACTCATTCCGGTTGCTATGAATATAAACCAGGATGTTTATTTCAACTTCCTTGGCAACCAAGTTTTATCTTTCCATTCGCATCTTCATCACGATTATACTGTGGACACATTCATCTTCCAGAATGACAGTGTCTGTGTTCACAAGACTGCAAGAATATGATTTTGATTTGAAGAATACTCAGGCAACCCACTGCACTTGGACTGGTCCGTTAAATCAACTCATCTTATTCCTACAGAAAATGTCGGATTATTTGGAACAACGGTTGAAATCCAGCAGTTAGAATCCCACGCAATTTGGTCGCTGTAAGGGATCTTATTACCAGTGAGTGGCTTCAGCTGAATATGGCATATCTGAAGAAACTTGCTGGCATTCTTCCTCGTCGAACTGAGACCACTACGAAAACTAGAGGCAGTATTTTACTGTGTTAGCATGATGTCTTTTGAGCTGCCTAATGTTTTGTCCAGTGCGCTTGGATCAGCTCAACCATTCACTAGTTAACTCTACACCACAATCAAAAGAAGCAAATCATGTAGTCGCAAAAATCTGATCAAAAGTATCCAGACACCTATTAGTGCGCATTAATAAGGTGGTGTCCGTCCTTCGTCTTTATGGCGGCTTGAGCTCTGCTGAGGACACATTCAGTGAAGTACACTACTCGCCATTAAAACTGCTACACCACGAAGATGACGTGCTACAGACGCGAAATTTAACCAACAGGAAGAAGATGCTGTGATATGAAAATGATTAGCTTTTCAGAGTATTAACACAAGGTTGGCGCCGGTGGCGGCACCTACAACGCGCTGACATGAGGGAAATTTCCAACCGATTTCTCGTACACAAACACCAGTTAACCGACGTTGCCTGGTAAAACGTTGTTGTGATGCCTCGTGTAAGGAGGAGAAATGCGAACCATCACGTTTCCGACTTTCATAAAGGTCGGATTGTAACCTATCGAGATTGCGGTTTATCGTATCGCGACATTGCTGCTCGGGAGGTCGAGATCCAATGACTGTTAGCAGAATATGGAATCGGTGGGTTCAGGAGGGTAATACGGAACGCCGTGCTGAATCCCAACGGCCTCCTATCACTAGCAGTCGAGATGACAGGCATCTTATCCGCATGGCAGCTACGTCTCGATCCCTGAGTCAACAGATGGGAACGTTTGAAAGACAACAACCATCTGCACGAACAGTTCGACGACTTTTGCAGCAGCATGGACTATCAGCTCGAAGACCATGGCTGCGGTTACCCTTGACGCTGCATCACAGACAGGAGCGCCTGCGATGGTGTATTCGACGACGAACCTAGGTGCACGAATGGCAAAACGTCATTTTTTCGGATGAATCCAGGTTCTGTTAGAGCATCATGATGGTCTCATCCGTGTTTGGCGACATCGCGGTCAACGCACATTGGAAGTGTGTATTCGTCATCGCCATTCTGGCGAATCACCCAGCGTGATTGTGTGGGGTGCCATTGGTTACACGTCTCGGTCACCTCTTGTTCGCACTGACGGCACTTTGAACAGTGGACGTTACATTTCAGATGTGTTACGACCCGTAGCTCTACCCTTCATTCGATCCCTGCGACTGCCTACATTTCAACAGGATAATGCACAACCGCATGTTGCTGGTCCTGTACGGGCCTTTCTGGATACAGAAAATGTTCGACTGCTGCCCTGGCCAGCACATTCTCCAGATATCTCACCAATTGAAAACGTCTGGTCAATGGTTGACGAGCAACTGGCTCGTCACAATACGCCAGTCACTACACTACTCTTGATGAACTGTGGTATCGTGTTGAAGCTGCATGGGCAGCTGTACCTGTACACGCCATCCAAGCTCTGTTTGACTGAATGCCCAGGCGTATCAAGGTCGTTATTACAGCCAGAGGTGGTTGTTCTGGGTACCGATTTCTCAGGATCTATGCACCCAAATTGCGTGAAAATGTAGTCACATGTCAGTTCTAGTATAATATATTTGTCCAATGAATACCCATTTATCATCTGCATTTCTTCTTGGTGTAGCAATTTTAATGGCCAGTAGTGTATCCGAATTTCTGTGGTGCAATGGCAGCCCATTCTTCCTCGAATACCGTAACTAGAGAACTGACGCTGGGGTCTGCTGTGGAATCGCCTTCTAACTCCTACCAGATGTCTTCCATTTGGTTGAGGTTGTAACTCTGGATAGACCAGTACATTTCAGGATCGTTATTGGCTACAAACCATACTCTCACACATACTTCTTTATAACAGAGTGCATTGTCATGCTGATACAAACAATCATCGTCTCCGAAGTGTTCCTCTACCGTATGCAGTACACAATGGTGTGTAACGTGGTCATATCCTACCACATTTATAGTCAGGCAGCTGAAAGAACGTCTCTGATAATTTACGAACGTGGAGCGCATTGTGTGGGAGGGTACACTCTAGCACCAACTCGAACTTTGGAGGTCGTGAAATGAAATGAAATGATCGTATGGCACTGGTGGACAGGATTCCTCACCTGGGGAAGTTCGGTCGCCGAGTTGCCTCTTCAACTGACGCCCCATTGGGCGACTTGCGTACCGATGATGACAAGGACAACACAACAGCCTGTCCCCGAACGAAGAAACTCTCCGACCTCACCGGGAATCCAACCTGGGCCCACTGCTTGGCAGTCAGGCACACTGACATCTCAGCTAAGGGGGCGGACAAGCGTTTTCTGCAGATCGTGAGTTACCGATTCAGTTAGTGCTACCGAAGCAGTGTAAAGTGTCGTATTGTTATTAACACATGTGATACAGCCTCTTCCTCAAGCCGCTGGGAAGTAGCCAGTGGCGCGCCGCTCGTCCATCATGTGTCTGCAGGTCGTGGTCTAGTGGCTAGCGTTGCTTCGTCTGGATCACGGGATCCTGGGTTCGATTCCCGGCCGATTCGGGGAGTTTCTTCCCCTGGGGACTGGGTGTTTGTGTTGTCCTCATCATCTCATCGAGTAGTGGTGAGACGGAAATGGAAAGATTGAAACTTTTACGAGAGCTAATGATCACGATGTTGAGCACCCCACAAACCCACATCATCATCATCGTATATACGGCACGATGATATTTTGAGGAAGAAAGCGATAACGGCGGCTCTCTTATATCTGTGTCGAAATTCGTCGAACATGTAGCTGCAACTAAAAATATCCACAGGAACCAATTACTGCTCTTTCGACTTTAGGAAAAACCAGCGTGTGTGCTGCTAAAATAACGGAACTCGGTAGTTTTCTAGAGACTATACGCACAGGAATGGCGTTCCAGCACCTCCCAGGAAATTTTATTTGTACTCACTGAACCACGTCGGCACCGGAGATTTAAAACAATAGACGTGTATTAAATCGAAACTACAACTCGCCGTCCGGAGTTGTGATCGTTGCAGATCGGTAATCTTCGCATCGACTGTCGTTTGTTTGCGACTGCCAGCAACCTCAGAGATTTGCAGTATAACCACAGTCTGAATGTTACAGTTGCGACACTCCATCTAATTTTCGTTATCCCCAGAGACACCAGTGTCCCAAGCGACCAGCAAGCGACACTTCTGAATACAGTATCGGATGAGTGCCAATACTAACGTTTATATTGCTTTGTAGCACTGTTTTTAAGGTAGAGAGTGAAGGTAGTGCCATAAAAATCGACAATAACTAAAAATTTCGTCACATTTGTGATTATTTAGTTTTTTAAGGACCTTGAGAGACACGAAATGGCGCATAACAGGACAATTTATTTACGATTCTCTTGTAACGTATACACATTTATTGAATAATGTCGTCTTCCTTTAATATCAAATACTGCTAGTAAACACCGGAAGATCTGACCTTTTGCAGAAAGATGCCGTATATCTCTCCAACAAAGCAGAGATTTTTTTCCGCTACAATTTCAGCAAGTTTGTGAAAGTGGAACGTGGGAAACCTATATGAAATGTAAAACAGTAGACGTGTATTAAATGGTAACTTAAATACAACTTGCCGTCCGAAGTTGTGATCGTTACATATCGGTAACATGCGTATCGACTGCCGTTTGTTAACCGTCAGCAACCTCAGCGATCTAGTAGCGTGTTTGGGTGTCATTGAGCGTTAAATAACGCAAGAAATTTTGAATATGAGTGCTTGCATAATGTGCTTGAAAGAAATCTTGTTTCTTCTGTGTCGTAATTTACGCCACAGCTGCCGATCAATTGCGCGCACCGCGCACGCATAGCTAAAACTTGGCAGTCTTCCGAGGCGACACGTAAACATCCTTCCTCTCACAGGCGTCTGCAAGGGGGGCGGGGGGACAAGAGGGGCATTCCCACTTCCCTGGAATGTAGAACACAGGGTGTTACTCGTTACAGAATTCTCATGCACTTCTAGAAGTGATTTCCAGTGATTCCACAATACCTGTCGTATGGCCTATTGTAGCTTAATGTGGCTGACCGTAGGGAGACCATACTTAGCGGTTACAACCTCTCTTTAGGAAGTGCAACACCAGACACTCGATTATGGGGCACGGACATCATTCGTTTGTGAGTTTCTTCTCCCGTTTTTAATAATCAACACGCTGCTATACTGCGGATCAAACGAAGGCGGGAAAAGCCGGTCTTTTGTGCCGTGCCGCATTACTGTAAGGGCTTCTTTGAAGTACTGCTGTCAAGTTGCCTAAGAGGCGCATTCTAACCGTAGCAATCCCCAACAATAGCTACACTACTGGCCATTAAAATTGCTACACCACGAAGATGACGTGCTACAGACGGGAAATTTAACCGACAGGAAGAAGATGCTCTGATATGCAAGTGATTAGCTTTTCAGAGCATTCACACAAGGTTGGGGCCGGTGGCGACACCTGCAACGTGCTGACATGAGGAAAGTTTCGAACCGATTTGTCATACACAAACAGCAGTTGACCGGCGTTGCCTGGTGAAACGTTGTTGTGATGCCTCGTGTAAGGAGGAGAAATGCGTACCATGACGTTTCCGCCTTTGATAAAGGTCGGATTGTAGCCTATCGCGATTGCGGTTTATCGTATTGCGACATTGCTGCTCGCATTGGTCGAGATCCAATGACTGTTAGCAGAATATGGAATCGGTGGTTTCAGGAGGGTAATACGGAACACCTTGCTGGATCCCAACTGCCTCGTATCACTAGCAGTGGAGATGACAGCCATCTTACCCGCATGGCTGTAACGGATCGTGCAGCCACGTCTCGATCCCTGAGTCAACAGATGGGACGTTTGCAAGACAACGACCATCTGCACGAACAGTTCGACGACGTTTGCAGCAGCATGGACTATCAGCTCGGAGACCATGGCTGCGGTTACCCTTGACGCTGCATCACAGACAGGAGCGCCTGCGATGGTGTACTCAACGACGAACCTGGGTGCACGAATGGCAAAACGTCATTTTTTTCGGATGAATCCAGGTTCTGTTTACAGCATCATGATGGTCGCATCCGTGTTTGGCGACATCGCGGTGAACGCACATTGCAAGCGTGTATTCGCCATCGCCATACTGGTGTATCACCGGCGTGATGGTATGGGGTGTCATTGGTTACACGTCTCGGTCACCTCTTGTTCGCATTGACGGTGCTTTGAACAGTGGACGCTACATTTCAGATGTGTTACGACCCGCTGCTCTACCCTTCATTCGATCCCTGCGTAAGCCTACATTTCAGCAGGATAATGCACGACCGCCTGTTGCAGATCCTGTACTGGCCTTTCTGGATACAGAAAATGCTAGACCTGCTCTGGCCAGCACATTCTCCGGATCTCTCACCAATTGAAAACGTCTGGTCAATGGTGGCCGAGCAACTGGCTCGTTACAATACGTCAGTCACTACTCTTGATAAGCTGTGGTATCGAGTTGAAGCTGCATGGGCAGCTGTACCTGTACACGCCATCCAAGCTCTGTTCGACTCAATGCATCAAGGCCGT
Organism: Schistocerca americana; assembly: GCF_021461395.2. Lineage (NCBI taxonomy): Eukaryota > Metazoa > Arthropoda > Insecta > Orthoptera > Acrididae > Schistocerca > Schistocerca americana. The sequence goes on from NC_060123.1 coordinate 640,776,780, forward strand.
TATTACGGCCAGAAGTGGTTGTTCTGGGTACTGATTTCTCAGGATCTATGCACCCAAATTGCGTGAAAATGTAATCACATGTGAGTTCTAGTATAATATATTTGTCCAATGAATACCCGTTTACCATCTGCATTTCTTCTTGGTGTAGCAATTTTAATGGCCAGTAGTGTAAATACCGCGCTTCGTTGGGTATTGTTTCGTTACACAGAACGCCACATGCGGTACCGTATGCACTGCGCTACGACTTAATGATCGCTTTCACAGCGTCTTCGGCCTGGGATTTCACTGGCTGGAGTAGAATTGTCTTCAGTGATGAGACCCGCTTCGAACTGAGCCCCGATGGCCAACGAAGGCGTGCCTGTCTGAAGGCGCCGCGGACAGTGGTCAGATAGAAACCTGATTATTGCCATGCGGCCTGACAGCCAGGAGTGATAGTGTAGGGTGCCATATTTTTTATATAGCAGGACCCCTTTGGTTGTCATCCGCAGCACCCTTAGAGCACAGCGGTACGTAAATGATATTCTGCGCCCCGTTTTGTTTCCTTCATGGCAAGCCGATCTGGGCTTACATTCAGCAAGACAACGCCCCCCCCCCCCCCCAAAGGAAGGGAGTTTCTACCGCGTGTCTTCGCGCTTGCCAAACCCTGCAGATGGCAGACCTCTCCCTAGTCCTGAATCGGTAGAAGTCGGTAAACGTCTGGAGGCACTCAGTTTCTACTGCTGCCAACATTACGTAGCTGACTGTGTTGTACGAGGTAGCCATTGTCGTCTGCTTCGTTATTGTTTTGCGCTGTACTGTTCTGCGTGTTTTTATTGTGCAGTTGTGCTAAACATTAGGAGTGAAGAGGCAGTGCTGGCCCATCTCGGGAGTTTTTTTTAGGAATACGCCCGTGGTTTTATACACTTTTTTTTAACACGTTTGCGAAACGTGTTGCGAATAGTGTTAGTAGTGAAGAAATAATAGAACAAAACGTCTTGCCTGACGCGGCACTTTTTCGCGCATCTCGATGTTTACCACGTCATATCTCCTGAATTATATGTCGTAAAGAGACATAAATTTGCCGGCGCATTTACTGATATATGTGGATACTGTATGCGAAATATGTTGCGATTAGAGTTACTAGTAACGAAATAATACATTAAAACGTCATGCCTACTGCGGCAGATTTACGGTATGTACTGAGAAAATGTAGTAAGCGACAACCTTTTTTCCTTTCATTATTTTGTGGGGGTGTCAGTAAGAAGAATTTTCGTAAAGATTTGAAATTGTATGTAACGTTTGTTGCTAGTCGCTAAGTGCTCTCATGCGCAAATAGTGGATGCATAAATCTGGGTATTTTCCAGCGGTGGCATCTCATTGTTTATGACGTCATATCTTCTCTAGAATGTTTCTTATTTCTTTTTTTTCTGCTAGGAACCTTCGTGGGCGTACGGAGAACAAATCACCAAAATTTCATTGCAATCGGATGAATGGTTTGGGAACGTACAGAGGGCAGACATACATACATTCATGTTTATATTTAGAGATTGACAGTTATGTAGTACTATATGACCTGTTTAAGTACATTTAAATTTTATAATTAATAGTTTAACATTGCGGGGAATGAAATAAAATAAAAAAAAAAACAAAAAAATGCGAGCAGTGGCAATCGAACCCGGGTCCGCTGCATAACAAGGCCTTACCTAATCAATTGCGCTACAGTTAACTAAATGTTGAAACATTGTCCATTACTGTTTTCGGGCGTTCGGGAACAACTCGCCAAAATTTCATTGCAATCGGATGAATGGTTTTTGAGCACATAGTAGGCAAACATACATACATTCATTTTTGTATATACAGATTTTAATGTACATGACGATTTCAGTTTCGTTTACGAACAACATTTAAAGCGAGTTTTACTTCCAAGCCTTTCGTCTGCTTTCGTGTAAGCATGACTCGCAATTTGTAGTGCCAGCACTGCAACTGGTAGGCGTGCCTCGTCCCCCCCCCCCCCCCCCCCAGAAGGCTCCTCTTCCCTCACCAGCCAATGCTTGCTTCCTCCTCTCCCCGCACTCCCCTCACAACTCTACCGTCTTACAGTTAACACACTGTACCTAGGCCAGCAAGATCGTTGGACCCCTCCCCAGTTGAGAACGTTTGGAGCATAATCGGCAGGGCCCTACGACTAGTTCGGGATTTTGACGATTTGACGCGCCAGTTGGACAGAATTTGGCTCTATATCGCTCAGGATGCCTTAGAACATATGGCTGTATACCTCTAGCACTGGAAGACGGCAGAGCCGTCACCTTGTAGCAGTCCTTTATCTTTTTTTTTACGAATATTCACTTCTGACAAACATCTTCCGATATTCACGATATGGGTATGGGGCGAAGGCTATACTGTATAGGGAGCTACCAATATTGCAAGCTGTGTTTCACTGGATACCGGTATCTGAATTCAGAATACTGATTAGGCTGACTATGCAATTTTCTGCAGGTGTCGCATCTGGAGGTGAACTGAATGGGAAACTACTTACAAGAAATTTAGTGTGCTGTGATATACATACTTGATAATTTACAGCTCGACAAAGCTAATAAAGTTTCCTGGGCCAAGCCGGTTCAAGAATGCCGTAATATAGATAACTTCTTATCTGAAGCAACATTGTGGTACACGTTTTGTTTTATGAGAGCATATATTATAGATAAACAAACAGTTTTTTACCTAATATGAAAAAGGTTTATTAATTACTCTTGATTTGCCTGCTTTTACATGCACAATTCAACGAACCTTCAGTACTCTAGCACGAATAAAACTGGTTGTATTCCATAATGAGTGAAAACGGTTTATGTGAGTTGTACATGCTAGGTGTTCACCTGATTGAAAATCTTGCTTTACTTTGTTATTGACACATTTGGGCAATAGCCTCGTGGCTAACGTACGTGACACCTTCCAGAGTCGTATCTAGACGCATCAGGGGTCCCATATCACTCCAACGGCACACGCCCCACACCATTACAGAGCCTCCATCAGCTTGAACAGTCCCCTGCTGACTTGCAGGATCCATGGATTCATGAGGTTGTCTCCGTACCTGTACATGTCCATGCATTTGAGACAATTTGAAACGAGACTCGTCCGGCTGGGCAACATATTTCCAGTCATCAACAGTCCAATGTCGATGCTGACGGGCCCAGACGAGGCGTAAAGCTTTGTGTCGTGCAGTCATCAAGGGTACACGAGTAGGCCTTGTGCTCCGAAATCCCACATCGATAATGTTTTGTTGAATGGTTCGCACGCTGACACTTGTTGGTGGTCCGCATTGAAGTCTGCAGTAATTTGAGGAAGGGTTACACTACCGTCACGTTGAACGATTCTCTTCAGTCGTCGTTGGTCTCGTTCTTGCAGGATCTTTTTCCGACATCGGAGATTTGATGTTTTACGGGATTCCTGATATTCAAGGTACACTCGTGAAATTGTCGTACAGGAAAATCACCACTTCATCGCTAACTCTGAGATGGTATGCCCACCGCTCGTGCGCCGCCTATAACGCCACGTTCAAACTCACTTAAATCTTGGTAACCTTCCATTGCAGGTGCAGTAACCGATCTAATAACTACGCCAGACATTTATCTTATATAGGCATTGCCGACCGCAGCGCCGTATTCAGCCCGTTTACATATCTCTGTATTTGAACACGCATGCCTACATCTTTTTCTTTGGTGCTTCAGTATATTTTTCCTAACCTGAAATTTTTCGTAAGTCGAAATTCTACGTGACCCTCATGGGCCAGGAACATCTTCATTGCTAAATCCTTTATTAGTTAATGCTGGACACACTTTCACCAAGCAGCTACGATGCAACTGTCTGAACATTGAGGCTGACAGCAGTTGAAGAACATGACGTCATACTCACGAAAGCAACTGACTTGTGCTGATATGCGTCGAGTAGAACTAGGAAGGGATTTTCTCTGCCTCGTGATGGCTGGGTGTTGTGTGCTGTCCTTAGGTTAGTTAGGTTTAAGTAGTTCTAAGTTCTAGGGGACTGATGACCATAGATGTTAAGTCCCATAGTGCTCAGAGCCATTTGAACCATTTTTTGATGATGGATAACAACATTAGGACAGCGACCCACTGTCACAGTGTTGCTTTTTTTTTCTTTATTGTGATTTAATTCCCCTGCCCCATACAGGCAGGAGAGAGCTGGCAGTGGCGCAATCCGCCACTCCTGGGACATGTCACAGCTGCTGGATCAGACCACATGCTGGTCAGTCGTCCCCATAGGATGCAATGCAAGTGATACAGTTAATAAAAAGATAAAAATGATGCATATAAAAGGTGATAAAAAGTGGGACATAAGAACATAATGAGGGGAGACAGCAGGGGTTAAAATATTCACTTACATGGATACGTTCATTGTGGGACAGTTAAAAAAGTCCCACCAGAACGACGACACTTTAAGACCACTTCACAAGATGGAGCACACACGACAGAGTAAAACCTGCTGGGAGGGGAGGCATAAGAGGTGGGAAAAGAGGGGACAGGAGGGTGCAGTGGGAGATAAGGGGGTTGGAGATGGTGGCAGTAAAAGCATGGAGGTCGGGGGGGAGGGGGAGGCACACCAAGGGGCAGGAGACAGGCGGGGTGGGAGAAGCACAGGGAAGGCAAGTCAGGAGAGAACAGAATTTCTTTTTTTTTCTTAATTGAATTTCAGTGTCCCATATGGGGCGGGCTGGCAGCAGCTTAGGCGCTACTCTTCAGCCGTGAGACCGTACATAACAGGGAGATAATATGGAGACATATAAAAGGGAAAACATGATGGAACATAGCAAGATACACTACTGGCCATTAAAATTGCTACACCAAGAAGAAATGGAGAAGATAAATGGGTATTCATTGGACAAATATTTTATACTAGAACTGACATGTGGTTACATTTTCACGCAATTTCGTTGCATAGATCCTGAGAAATCAGTACCCAGAACAACCACCTCTGGCTGTAATAACGACCTTGATGTGCCTGGGCATTCAGCCAAACAGAGCTTGGATTGCGTGTACAGGTACAGCTGCCCATGCAGCTTCAACACGATACCACAGTTCATCAACAGTAGTGTAGTGACTGGCGTATTGTGACGAGCCAGTTGCTCGGCAACCACTAACCAGACGTTTTCAATTAGTCAGAGATCTGGAGAATGTGCTGGCCAGGGCAGCAGCCGAACATTTTCTGTATCCAGAAAGGCCCGTACAGGATCTGCAACATGCAGTCGTGCATTATCCTGTTGAAATGTTGACAGTCGCAGGGATCGAATGAAGGGTAGAGCTACGGGTCGTAACACATCTGAAATGTAACGTCCACTGTTCAAAGTGCTGTCAGTGCGAACAAGAGGTGACCGAGACTTGTAACCAGTGGCATTCCATACCATCACGCCGAGTGATATGCCAGTATGGCTATGACAAATACGCGATGTCGCCAAACACGGATACGACCATCATGATGCTGTAAACAGAACCTGGCTTCATCTGAAAAAATGACGTTTTGCCATTCGTGCACCCAGGTTCGTCGTTCAGAACACCATCGCAGGTGCTCCTGTCTGTCATGCAGCGTCAAAGGTAACCGCAGCCATGGTCTCCGAGCTGATAATCCGTGCTGCTGCAAACGTCGTCGAACTGCTCGTGCAGATGGTTGTTGTCTTGCAAACGTCCCCATCTGTTGACTCAGGGATCGAGACGTGGCTGCACGATCCGTTACAGCCATGTGGGTAAGATGCCTGTCATCTCGACTGCTGGTGGTACGAGGCCGTTGGGATCCAGCACGGCGTTCCGTATTACCCTCCTGAACCCACCGATTCCATGTTCTGCTAACAGTCATTGGATCTCGACCAACGCGAGCAGCAATGTCGCGATACGATAAACTGCAATCGCGATAGGCTACAATCCGACCTTTATCAAAGTCGGAAACGTGATGGTACGCATTTCTCCTCCTTACTCGAGGCATCACAACACCGTTTCACCAGGCAACGCCGGTCAACTGCTGTTTGTGTATGAGAAATTGTTTGGAAACTTTCCTCATGTCAGCACTTTGTAGGTGTCTCCATGGGCGCCAACCTTGTGTGAATGAAAAGCTAATCATTTGCATATCACAACATCATCTTCCTGTCGGTTAAATTTCGCGTCTGTAGCAAGTCATCTTCGTGGTGTAGCAATTTTAATGGGCAGTAGTGTAGCATACAAAAGGGGGTGACTGTAAAAATGGAAATAGAAATCCAAAAACGGTACACAAAAACAACACACTGCGATGAGTAAAAGAAACACAAAGCGAAGTACAGTCGAAACATAAAAGTTGCAATGGATTGGCATAGCACATAACAACCACAGACAGCAACACAATGTACAAGTCCAGCACACGACTAAAATCACAGCTCTTGACGTCACTGGAGAATAGCACTAAACACTAGACTGCCGACGAGCAACAAACTGAGAGGATCTGCCAGGGGTATGGAGACGAGGGAGAAGGGAGGAAAGGGGGAAGTGCTTCTTAAATCCCTGCTCTCTATATACAGGAGTTATGAAGCAACAGCATTGGGGCATGAAACACACTTATATGTACTTACGATTTGCAGATCACATCTCAGGCAACAGAAACCTTGAAGGTCCATTGTGTGATATTTTTTATGAAAGCGGAGGGCGGTGCCCGGCTTGAAAGCTGGATTTCTAGACGAATAACTGCATGCACTAACGTGGAACACTCGCTAGTGCAGTTAGCGGTCATCAAGTGAACTAATGCATTGCACTGTGCAAGCGAACCACGCGGTCGCATGTCCTGGCGATCTGGTGACCATTGGCAAAACTGTCAACAGTAGTATGTGTTTCATGATTGTGTGTCTTCGTGCAAGAGGCCTCTCATATGAGCACCCTGGGCTCCTGGGACATGTCACAGCTGCTGCATCGGATCACACGCTGGTCGGACGTCCCCATAGGATCCAATGCAAGTGTGTGGTTGAATTCATCACATTCAATTCCAAGTCGCAGACAACATTTCTGAGATCAGTGATCAGTAAGCTGTAGGATTTTGTACCATTTCTTATGACTCCAAGCCAGCACTGCATTTTAAACGATTTTGCACGTAGAGTCTTACATCCATAACAGAGCCCATAACTTATGAAACACCTGGATGCCGGGGAAAATGCTCCCTGCAAACTGAAAATGTGGACCTTGTGAACTATCCCATTTCAAACGTGTCTGTGCTTTCAGACTGGATTTTCAAATATTACTGAACTCTTGGTTCCCTCAAAATTTGTCACTGACCTCCAGATCTGGGAAATTCCTAGCCCTACCTACCTCTCCCCCTCCACACTCGCATCCCCAACCCTACTCCATCCCCCTCTCCTCCACTCCCCTAGCTGGAAACACGTGGGAAAACCTCAGTCTGTGCTGACCTGTTGGTGTGTAAGCAGTTCTCTGTCTGTCTCTCTCTCTTTCTCTCTCTCTCTCTCTCTGTGTGTGTGTGTGTGTGTCTAATATGTTCAATAGATGAGATGTTGGTGTCAGACAGAGAGGATTCAGTAACTGTATTACTTGTAAGCATGCAGCCAAGGATTATTTCCATAGCTTCCTACGTAAGGACTGGAAAGAAATCGTAATGGAGAAGCATCAAAAGGACACTTTTTGGCAAATAATGGTGATGCAGCTGGATGGTTTGAAGGTCCATTTCGCAGCTGGGAGAGACAGTTGCTGGTGCACAAGCTGCCAATCTTGTTTGAAATGGGTGATCAGGTCACTTCCTCCACTGCGTAAAAGGCGATTGCCACCAATGCAGCAGGTAAGCGATATTATTCTTAGGTGGTACACTGTGTGGCGGGTATCACAGCAGTAATATGCTCAACTAATAACAGTCTCCTCGTAGTCAGATGGAATTGCGGTGAATCATCCTCTTCTGCAGCCCCAGACTGATTGATATCAATGCGAGACCTCATTGTGCTATCTGGCAGCATCGGACGTATAAAGTAAACACAGTAGCTCACTGATCTCAATTAGTGGAGGGACCATGACACATCAGCAGTAGCCCAGATAGTCCAACGTCCCCCAGCAGAATAATAAGATGCAGAAGAGTAATTACCCCCTGCTTAATAGTATTACATATAGATCTGTTGTAGTTGCTATTATTATGATCGCACCGGATGGATCTTCTTTCTTCTGATGCACAATGGGAACTTGCTGCAGTGGTGTCCTCCAGCAACACAACAGCCCAACATGTTGGGACCTGCAACAGTGGCAGTGACCTCTGGCATATGGCATCCTGTAGCGGAACTGATCAGCATGTTGGAATAGGACAAGGATCTGCTATTGTCTGCACTACTCATCAGTGAAGACACCCAAGAGCAGAGCGTGGATATACCTGTCTATTAATCACAAAAGTACACTGGATGCTTTCAATTTCCACAGCCACAACCTACTGAGCAGCATCAGCATTGCACCAGGCGTCTCAAACAGCATGGTGGCGCATGTCAGTACTGGACTCCAAGATACGCACCTTCCATTGAAGTGCAGGACAATCCAGTGATACTGAAAGGACAGAGTGTGTATGTAGTGGATGAGAAGATACCAACTGCTCCCAGTGTTCTACTACTACTATTCGCTCCTACATATAATTTTCCTGTTTATGGGACAAAGTGTCTGAATGTAAGCATAGAAGCAGATGGTGACTGGTGTGTGGTGATGGAGATTGAGAATGCGGTGAAGGGTAATAAAGTGCAGTTTATTCAGTCAGAATGGGGCGAGGTATGTTATGCAATGCTGTACATCAGTGCTCAGATGACTACAAAGTATTGAATGCACTACCATACATATTTGTTGTTATTTGCAAAAACCCACACACACAAACACATGCACACACACACACACACACACACACACACACACACACACACACACACACATGACATTAGTTTTGAACCTGAATGCATAAGAGTAGAGGAATAAGAAAGTGGTGCAGTTTAAGATGGAGTATAACAGTGTAGAATCCTGGTATACTGATCCAGACCTGAGATACCTGGATAGGTTCTATAATGTCTTATTCCAAGTTCTAGAATATCAGTACTGTACATAACAGTGCTATAACCGTTCATCTGATAACATAATCAAACATGAGTTAAGATGTATCCACCACAGATAGTCTCTTCATAGCAATCCATATTGCACATTACAAGTCTTGCAGATTCACCAGAACTGAACACTTAAAGTTGCCTGTTAGAGGCACATACTGCTTCTCCTATTGCTCCATATGCAGGTGGAACAGAAAAAAGGACCGACTTGCAGTGATATAAGACGTTCTCCACAATATGCCGTGTGCTGGCTTGCTATCCGTCATGAATATATTGGGTCAAGACAGCATCAGACTCACACACAATACACACCAGAAACCTCACATCACACCTCTCATTTCTGGTGAATTTTATCGCTGCTTGTAAAGGAAGATGAGCTATAATAGTTCATACAGATGTGTGGGTCACTTTGGCTTAGTTGGTATAGTACCATCCTAGCATTCGTGGTAGTAGACTCAACAGGTTCAAACAATAGATCCCATCCTGAATTCAGATTGCAATACATTCCCAACAAACTGCAGAATTCACAGTTAGTTGTACCATAGCGGTCCACACACTCTTTTGATGGATAGCAGTATAGTTTTTTTAACTAACACCGATTTTCGTAGTAGACATAACTTGGTGTGATGGGAATTTGATACTAATGCAGGTGGAATTTTAAACTCCATCTATCTATCCTAAAAACAGTATGTAATCTAGTGTCTGAGCTAGCACTGTATTTTTGATTGATTCCTCTCACAAATTATGTGTTCTATGTTGCACATAGGACAGCCAAGATTTCCAACAGAGTTTATCCACTACTCGGCTGTAGCGTCTAGGCTTACTTCCATATCAAACACGAAGCATCTGCTATGAATTTCTAACATGTTATTCTCATCTGATATTCCAGCATCGTAAACCACTGATTAGGAAGATCAGCATTCTCCCTGCAGTCACCCTGCAAGTACTAACCTGCATGGTTCTAAGTTCAGAATCCATAACATCTTTTGTGCAATGGAATGAGATATGTGTAACGTGTTCTTCAAACGTCTGTCAGAGCTATTTAAGTACAGTGAAGCTATATGTGGTACTCCCTCCCACCATTAACAAATGTTCCATTGAAACTACTGTCTTCCATGTCATATACATGTATACAGACTCAATCCTAATTTCGAAATTTGATTTGATTATGAAGAAAAAAATTCCCCTGTAATCTGTGGTGCAGTTGAATCAAATGCATGTAACATAGGTTCCAAACGACTGTCAGAACTATTTAAGTACAGTGACGTTGTGTAGGGTACGCCGTTCCATCATTAACAAATGTTCCATTAAAACAGTCTGCCACGCCATATACATCGCATACTGATTTTTGAAATGTTCTTCCACATTACTAGCATTTAGATAGGATCAAACTCGAACAGTCCATTTCCATAGCCATAAACCAGAGTTTAAAAACCAGGTCATTTTTAGCGGAGAAAGGCGTAAATGTTTCTCCCAAACGTTATTTAGTTGCACATATCCATTCTCATAAAAAAATTTAACGTTTTATCCAAACCCATAAGCTAGTAGTCACATACACAAGGCCACTGCAATATTACATGCTGAAGGTTCACTTCAACACCAACCATTTCTGCTTTAGCTGGAGTTGTTTTTTACATTCCCGCTGTATCCATACCAATTTCTCCAAATATACAAAATGCTCCTGACTATGTAATATGGTACAAGTCTCTAAAGTGCATAGACTTCCCCCTATTAAAGTACTGATATATGACACCATCCTTCCACCCGACATACAATGCACACATTGAGAAACCAAGCACCTTAAAGCGTCAGTACAGAATACATCTGCTACATAATGCTTTGTACTAAATGTATGGCCATAGGCAGCACTCAGATTTTCTTGTCCTCCCTGCAGTACACCTCAAGACAGAGTCTAGTCGCTACTAGCTTAGTGGGGTGTACATGTCGCAGAGCACTTGTTAACAGATCGTATAGCGCGTATCTTAGCAATAGCAGTCCGCTGGGTGACGAAATGAGGCTTTTTAACGCCATGGAAGACTGAATACGTTGACAGAACGGTGGTACTGTATCTCAGTTCCATGATTCGACACTAAAAATCATTAATCTTTATTCTTTAGTGCAGATTAGGAGGTGTTAAGATCACAGTGTAATCATAGGTTCATATTAAGAGCAGACCTAAGCGTGACTGATGTAGGAAAAAAAACAAACAAGAAAAGAACACATTTTAACAATAACGCTTTATTTTCCACAATGTGTACTAACAACGTATAAAAATACATCATAAAATAATAGTATCTCTTACATAACAGCCTTGGTCAAAATTACTCTTATGTAGCTGAAACAGGTCTCTAACACAGAGTACACGAGGAAAGGAAAGGTCCACATTTAATTCAAGCAGCAATTCGTCTGCAGGGAAAGAACAGTACTCCCTGAGCACTGTCAGAAGCTCTCACAGTCACATGGTGTTCTGATGCTGCTTTCAGAAGATTTGATGGGGATTTAATATTTGCTGTAATTTTTGCATCTCTCTTATGATGAATATTATCCACAAAATCCTTACACCTCGCAAGAGGCACAAAAGGCACTTGCAAAACCACACAGCATGTTCACCCCTTTGGTTATTCATTTCCCAATATTTCAATCCTCCACCACAATGGAAACACTTGGTTTCATCTCCAACACCAGTATAAAAGAATTCAGCTTCACTCATTTTGGTAGGACATTGTTTAACTGCTAAAGACCAATCTTTCAAAGGTGCCATCCTCACGTTGTATGTTCTATATTTACGCTGAGGTTATCTAATGTCCCACACATAACACACTGAACTGCATAAGCATGCTGATTCAGGAGATGAATGTGGGAGGATCTCAATTCTGCACAGGATACAAGTACCGTACAATACATGTAGTTCTACCCACTGATATATCTCTCCAACACCCTCAGACATCCACCATATTACATCTACTTTCAAAGCTTCCTTGACATGTAGCCTACTCTAAAAATCCACACTGTCATGACGTCACTTCAGGCCACGTATTCTAAATTTGCATATAAAATGTAACACAATTGTAAACAATTAGCGCAATTTTTCTGCTCGCTTCATACTGTGAGGGATCCAATTGTACGTGGAGTCCGATTTTGTAATATACACATCAAAAAAGTTTTGTACCAGCTCGGTTCCGAGAGTTCCGGAACCTGTGCAGGAAATTTTTGCTCATGAAAACCACACATTGCATGTTGTACCACCATACAGCGAGACCTTCAGAGGTGGTGGTCCAGATTTCTGTACACACAGGTACCTCTATACCCAGTAGCACGTCCTCTTTCACTGATGCATGCCTGTATTCGTCGTGGTGTACTATCCATAAGATCAGGAAGGCACTGTTAGTCCAGGTTGTCCCACTCCTCAACGACGTTTCGCCGTAGATCCCTCAGAGTGGTTGGTGGGTCACGTAGTCCATAAACAGCCCTTTTCAATCTATCCCAGGCATGTTCGATAGGGTTTGTGTATGGCGAACTTCACAAATTGTCTTGCTTGGGCATCAGGTTGACAGTTCGCCTCGTTATAGAGCGATTCATGCTGCCCAACATAAAATGAAACTGCCGCAGCTTGTGAAAATCTGGCCGGCCAATGTGGCTGAGCGGTTCTAGGCGCTTCAGTCTGGAACTGCGCGACCGCTACAGTCGCAGATTCGAATCCAGCCTCGGGCATGGGTGTGTGTGATGTCCTTAGGTTGGTTAGGTTTAAGTAGTTCTAAGTTCTAGGGGACAGATGGTCTCAGATGTTAAGTCCCATAGTGCTCAGAGCCATTTGAACTAATTGTGAATATCATATGTAGCATACCAATGCAGCAATGTCATCAGGCACATACAACTGCGGTTAGAACCATTTGAGATATCACAAGCTCGCTTTCGATATGTACACCTCGACCTTGTTGGTCCTCTCCAGGAATCAGAGGTATATAGATACTTGTTATCAGTAATTGGGAGAGTGTCCCGATGGGTCAAAGCAATACCACTAAAGGACTTCACAGCAGGATCAATGGCCCATGCATTCATAGGTAACTGGATAGCCCAATTCGGTTTGCCCAAGACCATAACAACCAATCAGGGCCAACAGTTTGAATCAGCATTATTTGAAGCTCTATGCAACCTTTGCAGCATTAAGAGCAACCACTTGACACTTTTCAGCCTGCAGAACAATGGGTTGATTCAACAGTAGCACAGAACACTTGAGGGGTCCCTCATGTGCCATGGAGGGTTGTGGGCAGAGGCTTTACCAAGGGTACTGTTAGGAGCATGAACAGCATTCAAAATGGATCTGCAAGCATCACTAGCAGAAATTTTATTTGGCGAGTCACTAATACTACCTGCAGATTTCGTCCTATCGGGGCAGCCTCTTGAACAGTCGAACCTTTCCACTCTGTTTCAACATGTGATAGACCACATCGGACACCTGCAGGTACCACTGCCTGCACCACACTCAACCCTGTTAGGTGTTCATGCTCAAAGTGCAGCCTTCTTGTGATTATGTCATGCTGCATGATGACACAGTTAGACTGACTCTACAACCACCCTACACAGGACCATTCAAAGTCTTTAAAAGGGACACACACAAATTCTATATCCTGCTTAACTTTAACTTGATGACTGTCTTGATCAACTGATTATAGTCCATATGGTCCCATAGAACGACGATCCAATGAAAACCGACTACACCGTGGAATGATGTCAGTGATGACCAACTACCATTCAGTATGCAGCTGACCTCTTTGGACCAAGAAGAACCTGTCATTACAACCACCTTGGTGGTGGATGCCCATAGGGACACCACACTGACTTCGAAGCCCACATGCAACAAATCGAACACACATATATGCTACCACAAAACATCGACTATGCTTCTATTTCACCTCGTTTACCAACAGACAGTGCCCTCACAATGATCTGCATGAGGATTCCGTCATGACAGACGCCACTGAACAGTCCACATGATGACAGAGATGAACCTGCTGATGCACCATCTCCTCTGTCGCAACCTGTAGCCCTGTCCACACAGTCCGAATCCTGGTACAGCTGCACCACGCCACCTGCTATCTTACCATCTGTATGGAATCAGTGCCAAGGGCGGCATTTCTCCAAGAAATGGTCACGTCATGTCTTGTTTATGTGCTTGCCACAGCACAATTGGTCAGACACAACAGTGCAATGCTTCTACGAGAAATGGTCCAGCTATGCCTGGTCCTCACCTAAGCCAAAAAGCACGCCTCTTCACGGACGTCTGTCCACTCCACGTTTGCACTAAACTAGGATAATATTAAAGACACTGGCGACTCCTACCCACTGAATTCGCAACAATGTCGCAAATGGCTCATCCACGTTCATTGGGCTGTTTTTGCTTCTACTAATATTATCGCATTCTTTAAACATTGCCAGCTTTCGTTTTTAGTTGTGTTATACCCTACAGATCTGACACCGCAATATGCAATGAACAAGCGTTGGTTTATCAGCGGAGACACGCACAAATGGAACAGCACTGAAGCAAATCATCTCGTGCTAGCACTGCTTTGCGGCATACACCTATTTGGCATCAAAGATGACTGTATTCTATCTCAACACTCGTCAGCCATTGTCGACGCTTTAGTGTTGCGTAAATATACCCTTTCTCGTGACTTGAACTGTGTGGTGTTTCCATGTCTCCTGCGAATCTTAATGAAAATTTGAATACATACCTACCTCTCTCTTCTGTAGCGTTTACGCCGCCGTAGGGGGTCTTTTGTTTTACTGGTTTAGCAAATGCCCTTCGTGTCACCAAACAGTCTGACATACAAGGTGATTCAAAAGTCATATACCATAGGACAAATTGGTATTAGTAGAGACAGCGAAAACTACAATGAGAGGGCGACCCACCACCCCCATAACGCTGAAATGATTAACCGTGTGCAGTGCGTAGTGTGTGCAGTGGCCGGTTGCCTGAGAGATAGGTGATTGACGTAGTTCGATGGAAGGGTATTAAAGGGGCGTCAGTTACCAAAGATATGTAGGGTGGTGCTGTTCTGCATTGAAGTAACTCATACAGCAATGTATACGCATCAGGAGAAGGCGGAAACGATTCTCATCCATGCGGCAACAGGAAGCAGCAGTAGAATACCACAGGCGACATCCAAACCAATGTAAGCCTAATCACAGAATGACCGACCGTTTAATGGAACGGTCCAAGTCTAAAGGCAGTATTCATGACAATAGACGTTCCAGACGATCATGAACAGTAACAGAGGATACATAATCAACGCTGTACAAACTAAGGTGATAGTGAGTAAAACTTGGCCAACAAGGAATGTGGCATTAACCAAACCTCCACATCCAGGGTATTGTCCTAATCATTTCTATCCCTGTCGAATCCACTTTGTACAAGAACTCCACGATGATGATACTGACAGGCAGGTGTAATTTTGTGAGTGGTTAGAAAGACGCATTCACCGGCAGGACCTTGAAGCTGACATTCATCTATTGGGCAAACGACAATCTCCATCTCGCCGTCGAGGCGTTCGCTCAGACTAACACCAGGTTAAGAGTGTCGTGTGACATACGTGGGGAATGTCCTCATTACTGTGTGTTGTGTGATGTCCTTAGGTTCATCTACATCTACATTTATACTCCGCAAGCCACCCAACGGTGTGTGGCGGAGGGCACTTTACGTGCCACTGTCATTACCTCCCTTTCCCGTTCCAGTCGCGTATGGTTCGCGGGAAGAACGACTGTCTGAAAGCCTCCGTGCGCGCTCTAATCTCTCTAATTTTACATTCGTGATCTCCTCGGGAGGTATAAGTAGGGGGAAGCAATATATTCGATACCTCATCCAGAAACGCACCCTATCGAAACCTGGCGAGCAAGCTACACCGCGATGCAGAGCGCCTCTCTTGCAGAGTCTGCCACTTGAGTTCGTTAAACATCTCCGTAACGCTATCACGGTTACCAAATAACCCTGTGACGAAACGCGCCGCTCTTCTTTGGATCTTCTCTATCTCCTCCGTCAACCCGATCTGGTACGGATCCCACACTGATGAGCAATACTCAAGTATAGGTCGAACGAGTGTTTTGTAAGCCACCTCCTTTGTTGATGGACTACATTTTCTAAGGACTCTCCCAATGAATCTCAACCTGGTACCCGCCTTACCAACAATTAATTTTACATGATCATTCCACTTCAAATCGTTCCGCACGCATACACCCAGATACTTTACAGAAGTAACTGCTACCAGTGTTTGTTCCGCTATCATATAGTCATACAATAAAGGATCCTTCTTTCTATGTATTCGCAATACATTACATTTGTCTATGTTAAGGGTCAGTTGCCACTCCCTGCACCAAGTGCCTATCCGCTGCAAATCTTCCTGCATTTCGCTGCAATTTTCTAATGCTGCAACTTCTCTGTATACTACAGCATCAGCCGCGAAAAGTCGCATGGGACTTCCGACACTATCTACTAGGTCATTTATATATATATTGTGAAAAGCAATGGTCCCATAACACTCCCCTGTGGCACGCCAGAGGTTACTTTAACGTCTGTAGACGTCTCTCCATTGATAACAACATGCTGTGTTCTGTTTGCTAAAAACTCTTCAATCCAGCCACACAGCTGGTCTGATATTCCGTAGGCTCTTACTTTGTTTATCAGGCGACAGTGCGGAACTGTATCGAACGCCTTCCGGGAGTCAAGAAAAATAGCATCTACCTGGGAGCCTGTATCTAATATTTTCTGGGTCTCATGAACAAATAAAGCGAGTTGGGTCTCACACGATCGCTGTTTCCGGAATCCATGTTGATTCCTACATAGTAGATTCTGAGTTTCCAAAAACGACATCATACTCGAGCAAAAAACATGTTCTAAAATTCTACAACACATCGACGTCAGAGATATAGGTCTATAGTTTTGCTCATCTGCTCGACGACCCTTCTTCAAGACTGGGGCTACCTGTGCTCTTTTCCAATCATTTGGAACCTTCCGTTCCTCTAGAGACTTGCGGTACACGGCTGTTAGAAGGGGGGCAAGTTCTTTCGCGTACTCTGTGTGGAATCGAATTGGTATCCCGTCAGGTCCAGTGGACTTTCCTCTGTTGAGTGATTCCAGTTGCTTTTCTATTCCTTGGAAACTTATTTCGATGTCAGCCATTTTTTCGTTTGTGCGAGGATTTAGAGAAGGAACTGCAGTGCGGTCTTCCTCTGTGAAACAGCTTTGGAAAAAGGTGTTTAGTATTTCACCTTTACGCTTGTCATCCTCTGTTTCAATGCCATCATCATCCCGTAGTGTCTGGAAATGCTGTTTCGAGCCACTTACTGATTTAACGTAGGACCAGAACTTCCTAGGGTTTTCTGTCAAGTCGGTACATAGAATTTTACTTTCGAATTCACTGAACGCTTCACGCATAGCCCTCCTTACGCTAACTTTGACATCGTTTAGCTTCTGTTTGTCTGAGAGATTTTGGCTGCGTTTAAACTTAGAGTGAAGCTCTCTTCGCTTTCGCAGTAGTTTCCTAACTTTGTTGTTGTACCGCGGTGGGTTTTTCCCGTTCCTCACAGTTTTACTCGGCACGTACCTGTCTAAAACGCATTTTACGATTGCCTTGAACTTTTTCCATAAACACTCAACATTGTCGGTGTCGGAACAGAAATTTTCGTTTTGATCTGTTAGGTAATCTGAAATCTGCCTTCTATTACTCTTGCTAAACAGATAAACCTTCCTCCCTTTTTTTATATTCCTATTAACTTCCATATTCAGGGATGCTGCAACGGCCTTATGATCACTGATTCCCTGTTCTGTACATACAGAGTCGAAAAGTTCGGGTCTGTTTGTTATCAGTAGGTCCAAGATGTTATCTCCACGAGCCGGTTCTCTGTTTAATTGCTCGAGGTAATTTTCGGATAGTGCACTCAGTATAATGTCACTCGATGCTCTGTCCCTACCACCCGTCCTAAACATCTGAGTGTCCCAGTCTATATCTGGTAAATTGAAATCTCCACCTAAGACTATAAAATGCTGAGAAAATTTATGTGAAATGTATTCCAAATTTTCTCTCAGTTGTTCTGCCACTAATGCTGCTGAGTCGGGAGGTCGGTAAAAGGAGCCAATTATTAACCTAGCTCGGTTGTTGAGTGTAACCTCCACCCACAATAATTCACAGGAACTATCCACTTCTATTTCACTACAGGATAAACTACTACTAACAGCGACGAACACTCCACCACCGGTTGCATGCAATCTATCCTTTCTAAACACCGTCTGTACCTTTGTAAAAATTTCGGCAGAATTTATCTCTGGCTTCAACCAGCTTTCTGTACCTATAACGATTTCGGCTTCGGTGCTTTCTATCAGCGCTTGAAGTTCCGGTACTTTACCAACGCAGCTTCGACAGTTTACAATTACAATACCGATTGCTGCTTGGTCCCCGCATGTCCTGACTTTGCCCTGCACCCGTTGAGGCTGTTGCCCTTTCTGCACTTGCCCAAGGCCATCTAACCTAAAAAACCGCCCAGCCCACGCCACACAACCCCTGCTACCCGTGTAGCCGCTTGTTGCGTGTAGTGGACTCCTGACCTATCCAGCGGAACCCGAAACCCCACCACCCTATGGCGCAAGTCGAGGAATCTGCAGCCCACACGGTCGCAGAACCGTCTCAGCCTCTGATTCAGACCCTCCACTCGGCTCTGTACCAAAGGTCCGCAGTCAGTCCTGTCGACGATGCTGCAGATGGTGAGCTCTGCTTTCATCCCGCTAGCGAGACTGGCAGTCTTCACCAAATCAGATAGCCGCCGGAAGCCAGAGAGGATTTCCTCCGATCCATAGCGACACACATCATTGGTGCCGACATGAGCGACCACCTGCAGATGGGTGCACCCTGTACCCTTCATGGCATCCGGAAGGACCCTTTCCACATCTGGAATGACTCCCCCCGGTATGCACACGGAGTGCACATTGGTTTTCTTCCCCTCTCTTGCTGCCATATCCCTAAGGGGCCCCATTAGGTTTAAGTAGTTCTAAGTTCTAGGGGACTGATGACCACAGATGTTAAGTCCCATAGTGCTCAGAGCCATTTGAACCATTTTTTTATATTTTAACTGAAATGTAAAAGCATCTAAACAGTTTTAAAAATCACAAAAAACTTGTGCACGTCATATATTTTAAAATTTCTATCAAATATTTAAAATCTTCGGCCGAAAAGAGATTTTATCTGCTGCAGCTCGCTCCTACATGGTGAACTGAAGGAATGGCAATTAAAAAAGAATTTGGGATGATTATAGTGACGATACTGGCTGCATATTACAGTGACGATACAGGCTGCATATTATAGTGACGATACAGGCTGCAGGTGGAGAAATCCACTGACATGAGAGACTTTCACGAAGGAAAGATTTTTGTGACTTGGCGCACAGGAAAGAGCATCTCGGACACGGCGAGCCTGCTCGCCTGACGGCGGGCTACTGTCATCAGTCGTTGAAGGACTGTGATACCAAGGGTAGGTGACGGCCTGTTCCCATGCTGACACAGTGTCATAATCAGATATGACTGGATTGCAGTGGGCTCGACATAATCGAGACTGGACCGTGGTTTGATGAAAACATGTTACCTGGTCGGACGACTCACTTTTCTTGCCACAACAGGTCGATGGTCACGTGGGGAAACGCCATCAGCCAGGCGAAGGGCTGCTCAGCTTATGCACTGTGCCACGGATGCAGGTTTGTGGGGTCAGTATTATATGCTATGGGGAACACTCACGTGGGCCTCTATGGGAACTGTGGTAGTAACATAAGACATCTTGAAAGCTGTGGACTGTTGTTGTTGTTGTTGTTGTTGTGGTTTTCAGTCCTGATACTGGTTTGATGCAGCTCTCCATGCTACTCTATCCTGTGCAAGCTTCTTCATCTCCCAGTACCTACTGCAGCCTACATCCTTCTGAATCTGCTTAGTGTATTCATCTCTTGGTCTCCCTCTACGATTTTTACCCTCCACGCTGCCCTCCAATACTAAATTGGTGATCACTCTATGTCTCAGAACATGTCCTACCAACCGATCCCTTCTTCTAGTCAAGTTGTGCCACAAGCTCCTCTTCTCCTCAATTCTATTCAACACCTTCTCATTAGTTATGTGATCTACCCATCCAATCTTCAGCATTCTTCTGTAGCACCACATTTCGAAAGCTTCTATTCTCTTCTTGTCCAAACTGTTTATCGTCCATGTTTTACTTCCATACATGGCTACACTCCATACAAATACTTTCAGAAACGACTTCCTGACACTTAAATCTATACTCGATGTTAACAAATTTCTCTTCTTCAGAAACGCCTTCCTTGCCATTGCCAGTCTACATTTTATATCCTCTCTACATCGACCATCATCAGTTATTTTGCTTCCCAAATAGCAAAACTCCTTTACTACTTTAAGTGTCTCATTTCCCAATCTAATTCCCTCAGCATCACCCGACTTAATTCGACTACATTCCAGTATCCTCGTTTTGCTTTTGTTGGTGTTCATCTTATATCCTCCTTTCAAGACACTGTCCATTCCGTTCAACTGCTCTTCCAAGTCCTTTGCTGTCTCTGACAGAATTACAATGTCATCGGCGAACCTCAAAGTTTTTATTTCTTCTCCGTGGATTTTAATACCTACTCCGAACTTTTCTTTTGTTTCCTTTATTGCTTGCTCAATATACAGATTGAATAACATCGTGGATAGGCTGCAACCCTGTCTCACTCCCTTCCCAACCACTGCTTCCCTTTCATGTCCCTCGACTCTTATAACTGCCATCTGGTTTCTGTACAAATTGTAAATAGCCTTTCGCTCCCTGTATTTTACCCCTGCCACCTTTAGAATTTGAAAGAGAGTATTCCAGTCAACATTGTCAAAAGCTTTCTCTAAGTCTACAAATGCTAGAAACGTAGGTTTGCCTTTCCTTAATCTTTCTTCTAAGATAAGTCGTAGGGTCAGTATTGCCTCACGTGTTCCAACATTTCTACGGAATCCAAACTGATCTTCCCCGAGGGCGGCTTCTATCAGTTTTTCCATTCGTCTGCAAAGAATTCGCGTTAGTATTTTGCAGCTGTGACTTATTAAACTGATAGTTCGGTAATTTTCACGTCTGTCGACACCTGCTTTCTTTGGAATTGGAATTATTATATTCTTCTTGAAGTCTGAGGGTATCTCGCCTGTCTCATATATCTTGCTCACCAGATGGTAGAGTTTTGTCAGGACTGGCTCTCCCAAGGCTGTCAGTAGTTCTAATGGAATGTTGTCTACTCCGGGGTCCTTGTTTCGACTCAGGTCATTCAGTGCTCTGTCAAACTCTTCACGCAGTATCATATCTCCCATTTCATCTTCATCTACATCCTCTCCAATTTCCATAATATTGTCCTCAAGTACATCATTCTTTCGGTATTCAAATTAATTCCCCAGCGCTTAGCGTCACCTGCTAAGGCGCTAATTACTACGTTTATCTTTTCCTGACCAGACAAGTGTTCAGGAAACATTCTCTCGCCATTTTTGATGAAATCTAACGGATGCCATCCGTTATGTTTCTTGGCGGGATCGAAGCGTTCCTCACCTTCTAACAGCTTCGTAAGTGGTGTGCCTTTACAGACAACACCAGGCCTATCTTTAATTTTACTCTCAAGGTCGAAAATTTTGCCTTGAATTTTCGAAGTATTTTGTTCACATTTTTGTACACATCCGGTAACTTTCTCACCTAAATCTCTTTCAGTGTCTGAAACTGCCTTTTTCAACTGTGAGATTCCGTGTTGACATTCGTTTACGATCTCAGTTTTAAGACCGAAAACTATTTCGTCTACTTTTGTTTCAACCAGAGGCTCTACTTTCTCTTGGATGTTGAGAATTTCAACATCAAACCTACTGTTAATGTTGTCAATTTCCCCCTGCATAGTATCAATATTTTTGTTAATTGTGCCAATTTCAAATTTCATAGTATTTACCACAGAACTTAAATTACCTACTTTTTGTTCTACCTGTTCTATTTGTTTACTAATTTTGATTCCCTGTTCTTCGACCTGTGCTTTAATCTGATCACTTTGTGTTTTGAGCTGCTGATTAACGTGTGTTTTAAGCTGATCATTTTGTGTTTTGAGCTGCTCTGCAACGTGTGTTTTAAGTTGATTATTCTGTCCCGCAATTTGTTTGGTTAATTGTTCAAATAAATCGTTCATGCTTAAAATTTTCACACTGTTTTGTTCTACGGAATCTGTGTGTTCCGATCCTACCTCAAAATTTTCTTTCGATTCTTTCTTTATCTGTGGAGAATCAAACATGTCAGTGGATTCGTTCACATACCCAAGGGGACAATCATTCATCACAGAAGGCCAGAATCGCGTTACACTGATTCGACGATCATGATAGTGGACTCGCATTTATGTCTTAGCCGGATCTCTGTACTCGATGGAACGTATATGGGTTGCGTCCCGTCCTGTCTCAAATGTGTTTCCATCCAGAGGTTCACAGTCCTACCACTGTTCGCCACTCGTCCTCAAGCGAATGTGAAGGCGTATCGGAAGTCCTTGCGACATCATGGATCCCTGGCCACGCTAGAACCTCCAGAGGTGAAACAGCTTTCGCTACAGCTGCCTTACTGCCAGCTCATTCGAGAGAAGCAGCCTGGTGCCTGTTGTCCAGGGCCCACAGAGCTTCCAGCTATCTGGGACAGCGACCAACCACCGCTGTATCTGTAGACAACAGACGCTATGTATATAAGTCTTTAACTGCATTCAACTACATAAAAAGAAATGCACTTCTAATCTAAGTAGGGGCTAGGTACACAGTAGGTAAAATAAACTTGGTCTGGAAAATACTTCAGGCAACTTAAAATAGGCAAGCCGAGCGAGGTGGCGCAGTGGTTAGCGCACTGGACTCGCATTTGGGAGGACGGCGGTTCAAACCCGATTCCAGCTATCTAGATTTAGGTTTTCCGTGTTTTCCCTAAATTGTTCCAGGCAAATACCGGGATGGTTCCTTTGAAAAGGGTACAGACAGCTTCATTCCCCGTCCTGGACACAATCCGTACTTGTGCTCCGTGTCTTATGACCTCGATGTTAAAGTATAGTTATTATTATAAGTTAAACTACTGATTGGAATGACTTCCTTTGCTTCCCTTAAAATAGGCAACCCAAGTTACATCAGCTGCCTCAGGTACAAATACTGTAAGATGGGTTGCCTATCTTAAGGTCTATGAAATATACACTCTGAGAGAAAGAAAACGATGCACCACGAAGGAATTACCTCAATGGGACGGAAATCTGTAGATGTGATCTACATGCACTGACAAACAAATTATTGCAATTTCAGAAAAAAATGGATGATTTATTCAAAAGAAAAAGATCCATAAACAGAGCAATCAATAACGCCTTGGTCCACCTCTGAGCCTTATGCAAGCGGTTATTCGGCTTGCCACTGATTGACAGAGTCGATTGATGTCTTTCTGAGAGACATCGAGGCAAATTATGTCCAGTCGGTGCATCAAATCGCCAAAATCCCGAACTGGTTGGAGGGCTCTTCCCATAATGATGCAAACTTTCTCAATTGGGGAGAGAATCGGCGATCTTCCTGGCGAAGGTGGAGTTTGGCAAGCACGGAGAGAATCAGTAGAAACTCTCGCCGTGTGCGGGCGGCCATTATCTTGAAATGGCACTACAGACCATCACTCCGGACGATATGGTCGGCGATAGTCGGCCTGGTATTCCACTGCTGTCCGGAGCGTCTCCAGACACGTCCCCTGTCTGGAATCTCATTGACTGGACTAGAATTGTCTTCAGTGACGTGTCCCGCTGCGAAATGTGCCACGGTGATCAGCAAAGACGTCTTTTTTTTGTCTTAAAAGTGTATTCAGGTTCAGTTTTATTTTGTCTGGTGTAATATTTCTGGCTTAGTCAGCCATCATATAGGCTCCAAGAAGCTGTTATCAGAGCAGTGGAGATGCAAGAAGTATATAGATGACGAAATGTGGTGTGAGGTACCTGCGACAGATGTTAGATTCGGTACCATTCCAGTGAGAAAAACCGCCTGCATAATGCTACTGCTCTGTGACTGGCCAAAACGTTAAAGTATAGTTATTATTATTAGTTAAACTAATCATTGGAATGACTTCACTATTTAATATAAATATCTCTCAACAGCTGACTATCCGCTAGTGGCCGAGCGGTTCTAGGAGCTTCAGTCTGGAACCGCGCGACCGCTACGGTCGCAGGTTCGAATTCTGCCTTGGGCATGGATGTGTGTGATGTCCTTAGGTTAGTTAGGTTTAAGTAGTTCTAAGTTCTAGGGGACTGATGACCTGAGATGTTAAGTCCCATAGTGCTCAGAGCCATTTGAACCATTTTTGAACAGCTGACTATCAATCAGTCATTTTAGAATGATTAAAAACAATTTAAATCAAAAACAAAAGACTGACGAAATTGCAGATGAAGCACTTCGGAAGCGTTCGGGTCACGCCTTTTCTGGTATGGCGCGCGAAGTGTTTCGGGCTGTTCGTCACTCTAGATTAGGCAGTCGAGAAGAACAGACATGTTGTCTGTCGTAGGATGTGTTTCCAATTTTTATTTAAGTTCCTGCTCGTCACTCTGGATTAGGCAGTCGAGATGTACAGTCATGTTGTCTGTGGCAGGATGTGTTTTCCAGTATTCAGTATTAAAAGATTCACTCCGGTAGTCATGAGGCATAGACACGTGCCACAAACAGTGTAAAGATACATTTTCGTACACATTCTGTTTGATCATGTACTTTGGTGTATCAGAAGGTGTTGTATTAAGATCATGTAGTCTTCTCGTGTGGCTATATCAAAATACGCGAGTGGCATCCCAGAGAAGTGATACATTATTTCAGAACAGAACCTCGCTAAAAGTCAAAGTTTCAGCCTCAAGATACAGAACCAACGACCTGCGTGCTGTTTTCTGCGCTGCGGACATCAACTTGAAGACAGCAGGTTAGTGAACTTTAACAGAACCTTCGTATTCCACGCAGTGCAGTGGAAACAACTAGGCGCCTCACGTGTACTGCATGCACAGAACAAATCTGTGTGTGTTGGGGTTTATGGGCGCTCAACATCGAGGTCATCAGCGCCCTGACACAGAACAAATGTGCTCAGTGACACGTCATCTGCAGTAGTGCAGAGGAGGTAAAGGAGTACGGTCGTTATTATCACCAACAATCAATTCATTCTTCCTTTCTTGCCGTACTAGCCTGTACAATCTAAGTATTGTTGGTACGGTGCTTCTCGATATCTCACTCGCCATGCACTGAAGCGCTATTGACTACTGTCAACGGCCGCTAATTTTAGTTGAGTCAGGCGACTCTGTCGCTTTTGTAGTGTGAAATCACACTACAAAGTCAGATGAAGCTACAACATGCGAAATACCAAGCAATTAGAAAAACGAACAAGCATTACTCAACACAGACAATAAGCATTTACAAGTCATTTCCGAGAAGAAGCACGTAATAAAACGACTAAACTTGGCGCACTACAGAAGCTAAGTGTGTGCTATCAGTGCTGGTGCTACTGCTTCTGGCTACCGCTCATGCCGAGGACTGGACCAAGTCAGCTCTTGCGACGCTAAACGCTCGTGACATACACAAATATTTAGAGAGAAAACCGTAATAAACACGGCTCAACGTAGGCAGAAGTTACGGTTCACTTCTCTGAAAGAGCGCGTAATAAAACGGTTAAATTAAACGCTGTGGACGAACTAGGCACCGCTGCTTCCGACGGCTGGACTAGTGCTGCGCTGCCAACAATTCCGATAAACACACGCAAGCACCATACTTCATAAACGTTGTATAATGTTTGACAAACATTTCAATTTCAGTAACACAAGCTTGGATAAGTGGGATTTTGTAAAAAAAAAAGATACTTTAAGATTTGGCTGGTTTTGGAGGCTTCAGCCAAACTTTCACTAGAGTTTGCGCTATATCTGCACGGGAGATGACAATTGTTTAGGAATAGTTTTTTGTCTATTGCTAGATGGCCACTCCGAAATTCACACCTAAGTGCCTATCGGAGGGTTCTTCGAACCACCTTCAGACTATTTCTCTACCGTTCCACTCTCTTAACAGCGCGTGGAAAAAAAATAAACACTTACATCTTTCTGTGTGAGCTCTGATTTCTCTTATTTTATTATGCTGATTATTTCTCCAAATGTAGGCTGGCGACACTAAAATATTTTCGCGTTCAGAGGAGAAAGCTGGTGATTGCAATTTCGTGAAAAGATCTTATCGCAATAAAAACGCCTTTGTTTTAATAATTGCCACCCCGACTACTTCATCATGTCCGTGACACTCTTTCCCCTATTTCCTGATAACACTTAACGTCCTGCCCTTCTCTGAACTTTTTCGCAGTCCTCTGTCAATCCTGTCCGATAGTGAACAAGTGTAGTGTAGACAGTCACATTATTTACCTGTTGCATCTTGTAAGTGTCATGTCATTGAACTGTAGTCTTTGGTTTGCCTCCCCTAAACTACACACATCAAAAAAAGTTTTTCATCACCTCGGTTCCGAGAGTTCCGGAACCTGTACAGAAAACTGGAATAGAGATCAACATAAACATCATTTCCGCCCTTTTTATTGCTCATTAAAATCACACATTGTATGTTGTACCACCATACAGCGAGACCTTCAGATTGCTGTACACACTGACACCTTTAATACCCAGGAGCACGTCCTCTTGCCTTGATGCATACCTGTATTCGTCGTGGAATACTATCCACATGTTCATCGAGGCACTGTTCTCCAGATTACCTCAGTCCTCAACGGCGATTCGGCGTAGATCCCTCACAGCGGTTCGTGGGTCACGTCGTCCATAAACAGCCCTTTCAGATCTATCCCAGGCATGTTCGATAGGGTTCATGTCTGGAGAACATCCTGGCCGCTCTAATCGAGCGGTTATCCTGAAGGAAGTCATTCACAAGATGTGCACGATGGGGACGCGAATTGTCGTCCATGAAGACGAATGCCTCGCCAATATGCTGCCGATACGGTTTGCACTATCGGTCGCAGGATGGCAATCACGTGTCGTACAGCCGTTACGGCGCCTTCCGTGACCACCAGCGGCGTACGTCGGCCCCACATAATGCCACCCCAAAACAGCAGAGAACCTCCACCTTGCTACACTCGCTGGACAGTGTGTCTAAGGCGTTCAGCCTAACTGGGCTGCCACCAAATACGTCCCCGACGATTGTATGGTTGAAGGCATATGCTACACTCATCAGTCAAGACAACGTGATGCCAATCCTGCATGGTCCATGGTCCATTCAGCATGTCGTTGGGTCCATCTGTACCACACTCCATGATGTTCTGGTTGCAAAGATGGACCCCGCCGTCCGCAGCTCGTGGTCGTGCGGTAGCGTTCTCGCTTCCCACGCCCGGGTTCCCGGGTTCGATTCCCGGCGGGGTCAGGGATTTTCTCTGCCTCGTGATGACTGGGTGTTATGTGATGTCCTTAGGTTAGGCTTAATTGGTTCTAAGTTCTAGGGGACTGATGACCATAGCTGTTACGTCCCATAGTGCTCAGAGCCATTTGAACCATGGACCTCGCCATGGAAGTCGGGAGTGAAGTTGCGCATCATGCAGCCTATTGCGCACAGTTTGAATCGTAACACGGCGTCCTGTGGCTGCACGAAAAGTATTATTCAACATGGTGGCATTGCTGTCAGGGTTCCTCCGAGCCACAATCCGTAGGTAGCGGTCATCCACTGCAGTAGGCCTTAGGTGGCCTGAGCGAGGCATGTCATCGTTAGTTCCCGTCTCTTTGTATCTCCTCCATGTCTGAACAACATCGCTTTGGTTCACTCCGAGACGCCTGGACACTTCCCTTCCTGGCACAAAGTAACAATGCGGACGCGACCGAACCGCGGTATTGACGTCGAGGCATGGTTGAACTACAGACAACACGAGCCGTGTACCTCCTTTCTGGTGGAATGAATGGAACTGATCGGCTGTCGTACCCCCTCCGTCTAATAGGGGCTGCTCATGCATGATTACCGAGCGAGGTGGCGCAGTGGCTGCCACACTGGACTCGCATTCGGGAGGACAACTGTTCAATCCCGCGTCCGGCCATCCTGATTTAGGTTTTCCGAGATTTGCCTAAATCGCTCCAGGCAAATGCCGGGATGGCTGCTTTGAAAGGACACGGCCGACTTCCTTCCCTGTCCTTCCCTAATCCGATGAGACCGATGACCTCGGTGTTTGGTCTCTTCCCTCACACAACCCCCTCTCATGCATGGTTGTTTACATCTTTGGGCGGATCTCTGAACAGTCAAAGGGACTGTGTCTGTGATACAATATCCACAATCAACGTCTATCTTCAGGAGTTCTGGAACAGGAGTGATGCAAAACATTGTTTGATGTGAGTATTATCTATGTGATCGTTCCAACTTAGGTTGTTCGTAATGATAATTTCTACGTATTTAGTCGAATTGACGGCCTTTAAATTTTTGTTAACTATCGTGCAATCTAAATGTAACAGATTTCTTTTGGCGTTCGTTAGGATGACCTCACACTTTTCCTTTTTGAGACACAATTGCCACTTTTCGCATCATTCAGATATCGTGTCTAAGTCATTTTGCAATTGGCTTTGATCTTCTGATGACTTTCCTAGACTGTAAATGACTGCATCATCAGCAAACAATCTAAGAAGACTGCTCAGATTGTTCTATAGTTCGATTATGTGGATTAGGGACAGCAGAGGGCCTATGGAACTTCCTTTGGGAATGCCGGATACCAGTTCTGTTTTATTCGACGATTTCCCATCGATTACTACGTACTGTGACCTTTCTGAGAGGAAATCTCAGATTGAGTCTTGCAAGTGAAGCGATACTCCACAGGCACGCAATGTGATTAGCAGTTTCTTGTGAGGAACGGTATCAAAAGTCTACTGGGAATCTAGAAACATGGAGTAGATTTGAGATCCATTACTTCGTACGAATAAAGAGCTAGTTGCGTTTTACATAAACGATGTTTTCTGAATATGTGTTGGCTATGTGTCAGTAGACCGTTACCTTAGAGGTATTTTTTTTTTAATTTTTTGTTTTTTTGTTTTTAACTATGGGACTCAACTGCTGTGGTCATCAGTCCCCTAGAACTTAGAACTACTTAAACCTAACTAACCTAAGGACATCACACACACCCATGCCCGAGGCAGGATTCGAACCTGCGACCGCAGCAGCAGTGCGGCTCCGGACTGGAGCGCCTAGAACCGCACGGCCACCGCGGCCGGCCTGAGAGGTATTCATAACGTTCGAATACAGTATATGTTTCATTCCCATTGCAAATCGACGTCAGTGATAGAGGTCTGTAATTCATCTGACTACTACTATTTCTTTTCTTGAGTGTTGCCCAACTTTGGTAATGATTTTTCGTCAAGCCAGCGGTTATACATGTTTACTCAGTATGGGGCTATTGCATCAGCACATTTTGAAAGGAAGCTTATTGGTATGAAAACTGTAACAGAAGACTTGCCTTTATTAAGTGTTTTAAGCTGCTTCGCTACAACTTCTAAGTTACTCATGCTGGCAGTTGTTCTCGGTTCAAATTCTGGAACATTTACTTCATCTTAATAACTCTGCTTTATTGACGCTGTCATCGATTATGAGGGTATTGATTGTGTCTTGTCTTACCGCTCATGTGCTTTACATATGATCAGAATCTCTTTGGATTTTCTGTCAGATTTTGAGACAGATTTTCATTATGGAAGCTATCAAGGGGGTTTTCTGCTCTGGAAGTTAAAAAAAACAATTTTATTGCATATTTCGATACCGTGTATTATTGAGAACATGTGGGAGAAACCGTTATGCCCGTAAACTATTGCATACAGTCGAAATACACGATAATCGGACCGGCAGTCCTGCGTCGTCGGGCGCCCAGAGACGGCGCTCGGAGCCAATCAGACCTGTATAGGAAGAACTATTGAGTGACAATGTACTGGAAAAATGAGTTGCCGCGAGCACTAAAAACTCTAATGAGTCGATAAATTCGCTGATTTTGGCGCTTTCCCAAAAACACGTACATTCCGGCAAAGAAGTAATCGAAATTGCTAATAGTTTGACTACAGTTATCTTGAACCACGGATTCATGGGACTCGCACAGACAATGAATGTCATGGGCATTCAGTTTGGCAACATGGCGTTCGAATTTTGCAGAAGGCGCAGAACGGACCGAATTGTACGCTCGGAGCACCGCGCTTCCACGCCCAGTAAAGAAGACAGATCTGTGGCCCAGGAGGAAGCGGTACACGCGAACGAGATTTATGAGGTCGAGGAAGGCTCCAGGCATCGCAGACTGATGGTGAGTCCCAAAAATCGACGAAAACTCTTTCCGAAACTTTAACGCGATTTCCTAAAAGTCACATTTTTTGCTGGGTGTTTGGATTGCTGAAAAACTAGTCGGCCAATATTGATGCCGCTTAGCTATTTTTGTAGAGAATTGAACTGGCTATGGTCGGAACCTCTAAAGGTTAAACAATTTTCAAAATATCGATTTGTTATGTGCGTTTGAATGCCCAAACAAAGTCGATTTTTCTTACTTATTTCAAATAGCCACTATCTTATGAAAAAATGACATTTTTTTCATTTTTCAGAGTTTCTCATGTATTTTAACAATTTTTTGGTCTGGTCTCTTTCAGACCACCCAGTTACCTGAATCTGGCCCACTCGCCTACCGGAGCACGGTATGCATTACGATCTTCGGCGCCATTATGTTTAATAACTCCTTAGTATTTTTGGACCAAAAAAATTTTAATGCAGGTAAAAGATCGATGACTAAAGGATATACGCATTTTTTATCTATTGATTTCATCTCAAAAAATGTTGAAAATGTAAAAAACGAACCTCTATACCAGAAAACCCCCTTAAAAGTATCTCGCATTGAAGTCCACGCTACGTTTCGAGCTTTGACACGAAACATGCAATCATACATATAAGTTAATAAGTCAAATTTAACAAAAAATGTATTTTACTGATTATGAAATCCTGCGCATTTACATTCAAACATACTGAAGTGCCAGAGAAACTGATATAGGCATGCATATTCAAATACAGAGATATGTAAACAGGCAGAAGATGGCAATGCGGTCGGCAACGCCTATATAAGGCAAATGTCTGGCGCATTTCTTACATCTTACATCGGTTACTGCCGCTGGAATGGAAGGTTATCAAAATTTAAGTGAGTTTGAACGTACATTATAGTTGACGCACGAGTGATGGGACACAGCATCTCCGAGGTAGCGATGAAGTGGGGATTTTCTCGTACGACCATTTCATGAGTGACCTTGAACATCAGGAATCCGGTAAAACTTCAAATCTCCAACATCCCTGCGGCCGGAAAAAGATCCTGCAAGAACGGGACCAACGACGACTGAAGAGAATCATTCAACACGACAGAAGTGCAACCCTTCCGCAAATCGCTGCAGATTTCAAATCTGTACCATCAACAAGTGTCAGATGCGAACCATTTAACGAAACATCATCGATATGGGCTTTCCGGGCCAAAGGCCCACTCGTGTACCCTTGATGACTGCATGACATAAAGCTTTACGCGTCCCTTGGGCCCGTCAACACCGACATTGGACTGTTGATGACTGGAAACATGTTGCCTGGTCGGACGAGTTTCGTTTCAAATTGTACAGAGCGGATGGACGTGTACGGGTATGTAGACAAGCTCATGAATCCGCAGACCCTGCAAGTCAGCAGGACACTGTGGAGGCTCCGTAATAGTGTGGGGCGTGTGCAGTTGGAGTGATATGGCTTGTAGCTTACAGTTTACAGCAGTTACTCGGAGAGGAAGAGGCTTGCGCAGGATAGAGTATTACGGACAACTGCATCAAACCAGTCTTTGGACTGAAGACCACAACAACAACAGTATCTTCAAATGTAGGACGTATATGTAGCGAGGAATGTGAAATTGAAAATAAGGCTACTGTAATACACAGTCCATTTACATTCTACATCTACATCTATACTCCGCAAGCCACCTGACGGTGTGTGGCGGAGGGTACCTTGAGTACCTCTATCGGTTCTCCCTTCTATTCCAGTCTCGTATTGTTCGTGGAAAGAAGGATTGTCGGTGTGCCTCTGTGTGGGCTCTAATCTCTCTGATTTTATCCTCATGGTCTCTTCGCGAGATATACGTAGGCGGGAGCAATATACTGCTTGACTCTTCGGTGAAGGTACGTTGTCGAAACTTTAACAAAAGCCCGTACCGAGCTACTGAGCGTCTCTCCTGCAGAGTCTTCCACTGGAGTTTATCTATCATCTCCGTAACGCTTTCGCGATTACTAAATGATCCTGTAACGAAGCGCGCTGCTCTCCGTTGGATCTTCTCTATATATTCTATCAACCCTATCTGGTACGGATCCCACACTGCTGAGCAGTATTCAAGCAGTGGGCGAACAAGCGTACTGTAACCTACTTCCTTTGTTTTCGGATTGTATTTCCTTAGGATTCTTCCAATGAATCTCAGTCTGGCATCTGCTTTACCGACGATCAATATTATATGATCATTCCATTTTAAATCACTCCTAATGCGTACTCCCAGATAATTTATGGAATTAACTGCTCCCAGTTGCTGACCTGCTATTTTGTAGCTAAATGACAAGGAATCTATCTTTCTATGTATTCGCAGAACATTACACTTGTCTACATTGAGATTCAATTGCCATTCCCTGCACCATGCGTCAATTCGCTGCAGATCTTCCTGCATTTCAGTACAATTTTCCATTGTTACAACCTCTCGATACACCACAGCATCATCTGCAAAAAGCTTCAGTGAACTTCCGATGTCATCCACCAGGTCATTCATGTATATTGTGAATAGCAACGGTCCTACGACACTCCCCTGCGGCACACCTGAAATCACACTTACTTCGGAAGACTTCTCTCCATTGAGAATGACATGCTGCGTCCTGTTATCTAGGAACTCCTCCATCAAATCACACAATTGGTCTGATAGTCCATATGCTCTTACTTTGTTCATTAAACGACTGTGGGGAACTGTATCGAACGCCTTGCGGAAGTCAAGAAACACGGCATCTACCTGTGAACCCGTGTCTATGGCCCTCTGAGTCTCGTGGACGAATAGCGCGAGCTGGGTTTCACACGACCGTCTTTTTCGAAACCCATGCTGATTCCTACAGAGTAGATTTCTAGTCTCCAGAAAAGACATTATACTCGAACACAATACGTGTTCCAAAATTCTACAACTGATCGACGTTAGAGATATAGGTGTATAGTTCTGCACATCTGTTCGACGTCCCTTCTTGAAAACGGGGATGACCTGTGCTCTTTTCCAATCCTTTGGAACGCTACGCTCTTCTAGAGACCTACGGTACGCCACTGCAAGAAGGGGGGCAATTATTGATGTAATAACCTGTCAGAAGCCTAAATAAACGGCTTTCGCAGCACGGAGATGCCGGAAGAGAATTAATGAGGTTCTGGAAGATACCAACAGGGATGTGGATCCACGCCGACACCAATGCCGTGGAAAGGTGCGCTAGGTTTCTTGGTTGAGGATCCATGGTGCGAACAGGCCGGTCGAAAAGGACTCTGGATTGGGTTTAAATTAGGGGTGATTGATGACCAGGGGAGTACGGTAAACTCATCTTGCTGCTCTTCGAACCACGCACTCACACTGTGAGCTGTGTGACACATTGCATTGTCCTGCTGGAGGGTGCCATCATGCCGATACAAAACATACTGCATGTAGCGATGGATGTGATCCCCAATGATAGATGCATACGTCTGTTGATTCATTGTCCCTTCCACAATGATGAAATCACCCAGGGAATTATACGAAAGGGCTCTCAAGACCGCTTCCTCCTTCTGCCTCGGCCCTTCCGACGGTTGTTGCAGGGTATTAACCATCTGTCCGATGGAGCATAAAACGTGATTCATCTGAAAAGGTTGTAACCTCCCCACAAAAAGTGTAACCTCCCAACATATAAAAAAATATAATTATATAATTCACATTCAGTGTAACTACCCAACAGATAAATTCTGCAACCTACCAATAATAAAATGACTAACCTCTCAATAAAATTGTGGCTCACTTATAACCTTTCAATAATTGACTGTGAATTTAAACTGGTAAATTTGGATGTCAGCAGTGCTGCGTCACGGCCCTGAAAGATCATACTGAATAAATTGAAAATTCTTACCTGAATAAGGTCGCCGGATAACGCATATATATCTGCTTCTATAAGAATTTTTTTCTGGCACAGCCCAGTGCAATGCTGGCCGATAGATTTGTCATGTATAAAAGGAAACAACTAATTTTTATTTACAATAATTGGGATGACCATGGATTGGAGAAATTAGTAAATTCTTCAAATTGAGATTAATGATTGTCAAAAGACAATTTTTATAACAAAGATTATTACTAAGATATTGTATTTAAAACATTTACATCGGACTTGATATAACAATAGCACATATGTGCGAGGCTATTTTACCTTATCGGGTGATAAGGTCCGATGTAAATGTTTAAAAAAAAATATCTTAATAACAATCTCTCTTATAAAAACTAACTTTTGACAATCATTAATCTCAATTTGAGACACTTAAAGTAGTAAAGGATTTTTGCTATTTGGGGAGCAAAATAACTGATGATGGTCGAAGTAGAGAGGATATAAAATGTAGACTGGCAATGGGAAGGAAAGCGTTTCTGAAGAAGAGAAATTTGTTAACATCGAGTATAGATTTAAATGTCAGGAAGTCGTTTCTGAAAGTATTTGTATGAAGTGTAGCCATGTATGGAAGTGAAACATGGACGATAAATAGTTTAGACAAGAAGAGAATAGAAGCTTTCGAAATGTGGTGCTACAGAAGAATGCTGAAGATTAGATGGGTAGATCACATAACTAATGAGGGGGTGTTGAATAGGATTGGGGAGAAGAGAAGTTTGTGGCACAACTTGACTAGAAGAAGGGATCGGTTGGTAGGACATGTTCTGAGGCATCAAGGGATCACCAGTTTAGTATTGGAGGGCAGCGTAGAGGGTAAAAATCGTAGAGGGAGACCAAGAGATGAATACACCAAGCAGATTCAGAAGGATGTAGGTTGCAGTAGGTACTGGGAGATGAAGAAGCTTGCACAGGATAGAGCAGCATGGAGAGATGCATCAAATCAGTCTCAGGACTGAAGACCACAGCAACAACAACAACATTTTACCTTATACTACATCGCTCAGGCACCGCCATTGCTCCCCACGACCGGCCCAGCCAACTAGATACACCACTCTAATCGCTACTACACAGTTCCTACGGCAGCCAACACTGCTCTCTGGTCTGAGATTCTCTTATAGCTTACATACCGCAGGCAGCGCGTGAGCAATCCATCGTAATTACATCTGCTCGAGTGCGCTAGCAATAAATTCGTTATTCATGGACCTCTTACAAGGTCACCTGTCGCCACGTAGTGGACGTCAACTTGTGGTATAGGCGTGCAAATTCCAGCCTTCTTCATCAATGAACAGGTGTCAGCATGGGTGCATGAGCCAGGCACCTGCTGCAGGCGCCCATACATAGCAGCTTTCGCTGAACGGTCGTTGAGGGGACGATACTGGTATCCCATTGGTTCATCTGGGCGGTCAGTTGCTCAACATTTGCACATCTATTCGCTCGCATACATCTCCGCAGCCGTCTTCGCCCCATAGAGTAAATATCTCTGGAGTGAACATTGCGTTCTGCGCATGTTGTCAACATTAAACCAGGATTGTCACGTGTTTTCGGGACTTCGCTGTGCGTATGTGCTTTCTCTCTTCTTTTTTTTTTGGTTTTTAGGGCGCACAACTTCAATGGTCGTTAGAGCCCAGACTACGTTAGGAATGCACCGCGAGGCACAAGTTTAAAACAGCAACTAAAAGGGAAAACACGATAAAAGACAGACTGACAGGCATAGGATTAAAAAACAGCATAATCAAATGTCCTTCGAGAGGTTTGTCAAGTTGATAAAACGAAGAACGCGAGCAGCTGCTCGTGGGTCATCCGCTAAAATGGCATCTAGAGTACATGGCAGGCCAAGATCAAGACGCAGTGTGTTAAAATCCGGACAGGACGTTAAAATGTGGCGGACCGTCAGCAATTGCCCACATGGGCAGAACGGCGCCGGCGCAGCCGTCAGCAGGTGGCGATGGCTGAACCGGCAGTGTCCAATTCGTAACCGGGCCAAAACGACCTCCTCCCGCCGAGAAGGGCGGGAGGAGGACGTCCAAGCCGCGGGAAGAGGTTTCAAGGCCCGAAGCTTGTTGTCTGTAAGTGCAGCTCAATCGGCATGCCACAGCGATAAAATGCGCCGACAAACGACCCTGCTACAATCTGACGAAGGGACACAACAAGAAGCTGTCCGAGGCTGGAGGACCGCAGCCTTGGCCGCGGCATCTGCAGCTTCGTTCCCAGGGATACCGACATGGCCAGGAACCCACATAAAGCTAACCAGAGAACCGACGTCCACCAGCTGCTGAAGAGAGCATTGGATCCGGTGCACGAAAGGGTGAACCGGATACGGATCACTGAGGCTCTGGATGGCGCTCAAGGAATCGGAGCAGATGACATAAGCAGAATGTCGGTGGCGGCAGATGTAAAGAACAGCCTGGTAGAGGGCAAAGAGCTCAGTTGTGAAGACCGAACAATGGCC
Source organism: Schistocerca americana (assembly GCF_021461395.2). Taxonomy (NCBI): domain Eukaryota; kingdom Metazoa; phylum Arthropoda; class Insecta; order Orthoptera; family Acrididae; genus Schistocerca; species Schistocerca americana. Next base: position 640,813,523 of record NC_060123.1, read on the forward strand.
ATGGAGCCGGTGTTTGAAACTTTGTGCCCCGACAATAAAAGAACACTCGACCCCGTCATTGGTCTTTGAGCCATCTGTATAAATGAAGGTCATATTAATGAACTTCGAACGAAGTTCGACAAAACGGGAGTGGTAGACCGAACCATGGGTAACCTCCGTCGGGAGTGAGCTGAAGTCAAGGTGAACGTGAACCTGAGCCTGGAGCCAAGGTGGCGTGTGGCTCTCGCCTACTCGAAAGGTTGCAGGGAGTGAAAAATTAAGGTGTTGAAGGAGGCGACGAAAGCGAACTCCAGGGGGTAGCAGGGCAGAGACATACAACCCGTATTGACGGTCGAGAGAGTCGTCAAAAAAGGAACGATAAGACAGGTGGTCGGGCATTGACAGTAGCCGACAGGCATACCGACAAAGCAGTATATCGCGCCGGTAGGTGAGTGACAATTCACCAGCGTCAGCATGAAGACTCTCGACGGGACTAGTATAAAACGCTCCGATCGCAAGTCGTAAACCCCGATGTTGTATGGAGTTGAGGCGGCGTATGATGGATGGCCGTGCAGAGGAGTATACGAAGCTCCCATAATCCAGCTTGGAGCGGACGATCGACCGATATAGACGAAGTAGGACGGTTCGATCCGCTCCCCACGACATACCACTGAGAACACGGAGGACATTTAGAGAACGGGTACAACGGGCAGCCAAATATGACACATGTGGAGACCAGCTAAGTTTCCTGTCAAATGTGAGACCTAAAAATTTTGTTGTCTCCACGAATGGGAGAGCAACGGGACCGAGTCGTAAGGACGGTGGGAGAAACTCTTTGTAGCGCCAGAAGTTAATACAGACCGTCTTCTCGGCAGAAAAACGGAAGCCATTGGCGACACTCCAGGAGTAAAGGTCCAGAGAACGCTGAAGACAGCGCTCCAGGAAACATGTACGCTGCGCGCTGCAATAGATGGTAAAATCGTCCACGAAAAGGGAGCCTGATACATCAGCTGGGAGGCAATCCATTATTGGATTGATCGCTATGGCGAAGAGAGCGACGCTCAAAACTGAGCCCTGTGGCACCCCATTCTCCTGGCGAAAGGTGTCTGACAGGACACAACCCACACGTACCCTGAACTGTCGATCCATTAAAAAGGAACGAATAAAAAGAGGGAGGCGACCGCGAAGGTCCCATGTATGCATGGTGCGTAGAATGCCCGCCCTCCAACAGGTGTCGTAAGCCTTCTCCAAATCAAAGAACACAGCCGCGGTCGGGCGCTTCCGCAAGAAGTTATTCATAATGAAGGTCGACAAGGTAACCAGATAGTCAACAGCAGAGCGGCGCCTACGAAATCCACATTGTACATTGGTAAGTAGGCGTCGAGACTCGAGCAGCCAAACCAATCGAGAGTTAACCATTCGCTCCATCACTTTACAGACACAGCTGGTAAGCGAGATGGGTCGATAACTGGAAGGCAAGTGCTTGTCCTTCCCCGGCTTAGGAATCGGGACAACAATAGACTAGCGCCAGCATGCGGGAACATGTCCCTCAATCCAGATGCGATTGTAAGTACGAAGAAGAAAACCTTTACCGGCAGCAGAAAGGTTCTTCAGCATCTGAATATGAATAGAATCAGGCCCTGGAGCGGAGGACCGTGACCGGGCAAGTGCGTTTTCGAGTTCCCGCATGGTGAATGGGGCATTATAACTTTCACGATTCGAGGAGCGGAAGTTAGGTGGCCTAGCCTCCTCTGCCTGTTTGCGGGGGAGGAAGGCAGGGTGGTAATGAGCGGAGCTCGAAACCTCTGCGAAAAAGCGGCCGAAGGCATTGGAGACATCCTCAGGGGCCACAAGGACGTCATTCGCGACCGTCAAGCCAGAAACTGGTGAGTGGACCTTAGTGCCAGATAGCCGGCGCAGGCTACCCCAGACAACAGAAGGAGTAAAACTGTTGAAGGTGCTTGTGAAAGCAGCCCAGCTGGCCTTCTTGCTTTCTTTAATAATACGACGACACTGTGCACGTAATCGTTTATAAGTGATACAATTCGCCGCTGCAGGGTGGCGTTTAAAGGTGCGTAAAGCACGTCGACGAGCACGTAAAGCGTCTCTACATGCTGCGGTCCACCAGGGGACCGGTACGCGACGTGGAGAAGAAGTAGGGTGAGGGATGGAATATTCAGCAGCAGTGAGAGTGACTTCCGTGAGGTGTGCGACCTGACGATCGCAGCTTGTGAAGGTTTGATCCTGAAAGGTCGCCCTGGAAGAGAAGAGCCCAAAGTCTGCTTTGGAGATGGTCCAACTAGATGAGCACGGAGAGGGGGTATGCTGCAGGAGATGGATAACACACGGGAAGTGGTCGCTCGAATATGTATCAGAAAGTGCATACCACTCAAACCGGCGTGCAAGTTGGGTAGTACATATAGAGAGGTCTAATTGGGAATAGGTATGAGATGTGTCCGAAAGAAAAGTAGGGGCGCCAGTATTGAGGCAGACAAGATTGAGCTGGTTGAAAAAGTCTGCTAACAGGGAGCCCCTCGGGCAGGATGCTGGAGAGCCCCAAAGGGGATGGTGGGCATTGAAGTCTCCAGTTACCAAAAATGGTACAGGTAGCTGAACAATAAGTTGCATTATGGTTGCCCTGGTAACGGCAGACGACGATGGAGTGTAAACGGTACAAATGGAAAATGTAAAAGTGGGGAGAGTAATTCGGATGGCAACTGCCTGCAGGCCGGTGTGCAATGTGATGGGTTCGTAGTAAATATCATCCCGGACCAGCAACATAACCCCTCCATGAGCCGGAATACCTACCACAGGGGGTAGGTCAAAACGCACAGAGGTGTAGTGTGCCAAGGCAATTTGATCGCATGGGCGTAGCTTCGTTTCCTGGAGGGCTACGACGAGCGGACAGTGCAAGCGGAGCAGCAACTTCAAGTCCTCTCGGTTTGAGCGAATGCTGCGAATATTCCAGTGAATAAGTGCCATCGTAAGAAGAAAAGGAAGATGAAAGAAGGGGTCACCTCGAAGGCCGCTGAGGGCCTGGCTTCGAGCGAGCACTGCCGCCGCTATCAGTAGGCGGACAGTCATCGTCCATTGGTTCTATTGGTTCATCGGCCATCTTGGTAAGATGGCCAGGAGGGGGAGCTTCCTCCGCCGGTGAACGGCCAGATGTTCGGCTACCAGCGGTGCGGCCAGGCGAAACGGATGACGGCCTGGGACGGCAACCGCTGGGTGGCGCAGGAGAAGAAATGCGCCGTGGCGGAGAAGGAGAACTGTGCTTCCTATGAGCCTTCTTGGAAGATCGTTTGGTGGAAGTACCGGTCGATGGCTGGGAGGTCGAGGTACGTAGGAAGTCTGCACGGGACGGTTCCTTCTTGAAGGCCCGTGCATCTGACTTCTGGGTCTTCGTCTTAGCAGAAGCTGATGAAGGGGCTTGTGCCTGTGGGGTGATGGGAGGAAGAGGGGACGTCGACCGCGCGATCTTAGCACTGGCCGAAGGGACGACCGTGGTGCTGAAGGTCAGATCGCATGTCTGGGTTTCCACCTCCCTGGTAGTCCGAGGAGAGGCGAGGACAGTACTGTATTTCCCCGCTGGGAGCAGCGTGGGCTTCCTACTAGCAAACAGCTTGCGAGCAGCCGAGGTGAACACTTTCTCTTTGACCCGAATTTCTTGGATACAGCGTTCTTCCTTGTAGATGGGACAGTCGCGGGAGGACGCTGCATGGTCACCCTGACAGTTCACACAACGAGGAGTCGGAGGTGGACAGTCACCCTCATGGGCATCCCTGCCACAAGTGACACATTTAGCCGCATTGGAACAAGACTGGCGAGTGTGATTAAAACGCTGACACTGGTAGCAGCGCGTAGGTATCGGGACATAGGGGCGAACAGAAATAACCTCGTAGCCCGCTTTGATGCGCGATGGCAGCTGAACACTATCGAAGGTCAAGAAAAGTGTCCAGGTCGGTACAAGGTCATTGTTGACCTTTTTCATGACCCTATGGACAGCCGTCACGCCCTGCTCAGCGAGGAAAGACTGAATCTCCTCGTCAGTCAATCCGTCGAGGGATCTAGTATAGACCACACCACGAGACGAATTCAAAGTTCGGTGAGCCTCCACCCGGACAGGGAACGTGTACAGGAGTGTGGCTCGAAGCAGTTTCTGTGCCTGAAAGGCGTTCTCAGTTTCTAGTAACAAGGTACCATTACGCAACCTGGTACACGACTTGACAGATCCGGCTATGGGAACTGTGGGGCAGGCGGTAGTACTTTTGTCACTGGTGGCTGGTCATGTTTCCGTTTGTGGGCAGAAGTCGAGAGAGAAGAAGAGAAATCCAATGCGGAGGAATCCCCCATGATTGCCAGCGTCTCCGATGGCGCGCTCCTTCCTTATGGGGACTCTCTCAGAGGGCACTCCCGCCTTAGGTGAATGTTTACACCTCAGGTCACACCTCCCGAGAAACAGACGGAGGGACCAATCGGCATGGTCAGAAGGTATCAGCTCAGGCAATCATCCCTCCCCGGGCCTGGCCTTTACCAGGGGGTACGTGCGTGCCTTACTTGTCTACCCAGGGCGGGGAATTGCGCGTTACCCCGTCACCGGCTACGCGTGCGAACGCGTGGGTCGGCCTTCAGGCGCGCACAGGGAGGAAGGAAGAAGAGGAAAAGGAAGAGAGAGAGGACAGACTGTCTCAAACGCCGAGGCGGAGGCCAGAGAAGGCAAGGAGAAGGCAAGGAGAAGTAGGCAAGGAGAAGTAGGCAAGGAGAAGTAGGCAAGGAGAAGAAGGCAAGGGAAAGAGTAAGGAAGACTGAGATGGAGAAGAACAAAGAAAGGAACCAACCAAAGGAAGGAGGAAACGAGAAATGAAAAACCAAAAAGACCACAAATATAGGTCGTGGAACCGTCCGTCTCCGGACGCAGGCGCTAACTACCCCCTTGAGGGGGATGGACTCCTTTTAGTCGCCTCTTACGACAGGCAGGAATACCTCGGGCCTATTCTAACCCCCGGACCCGCAGGGGGGGTATGTGCTTTCTTCAGAGTTTGAAGTTTATAATATCAAGAGTTTTTGTTGTGTTTCACCGTTTGTTGATAGTGTAATAGCGATGGTGAATTACTATTGTTGATACGGATGTAAAGAAAAATATGTGAAAGGAGGGATAGTAACTTTTCATGGGTACATACCATTTAGCTCTAATTATAGTTATCATATTAGTAAGAGACACTGTATGTGTTTAAAATTTCGAGACGCCGTATAATTAAGGCTTGATTCTGTAGACCTATTTTTCTACGATTTTATGACTATATAACAGATATTACGGCTCGTACAAAAGCTTACAAACAATCGCTTCCTCTTGTAAATTTGCTAGTGGAATAGGAAAGGGAATGGTTAGTTGTTCCAGTAAATACTATCCTCCATGCATTTATCAGTGACTTGTCGATTATGTATATAGATTACTCAGTCTACTATTTATTTAATAAGCTGGGAGCAAGTACTTAAATAATGCCTCAAAGTGCCACCAGTAAGAAAAATTGTGCTTTAGGTCGCAAAAACGAGAAAATAAATACGCAGAAATACAAGAAAAAAGGACGAATTAGCAGGGATATGATCGCTAATGTGTGGCAAATTCGGTGTTTTTCGGACACTTGCAAATGTACTAGTGTACTGTCAAGTCGTTTTGCAAGACCATCACTGCAAAAATGTACGTCAGGCTCTGTAATACTATAAACTGCCGTATCATACCGAAAACTACCAAAAATCGAGTGCATCTGAACTGTGACACATATCGCAAAGAAGCACAGTGTAATATCACTTGCCCTTAAAAGTTACGTAGCTGGTTTATTCCCGGTGTCTGATGGATACTGTTAAAATGCCTGCGCAACATATATAAATAATCCACGACACGTACGAAAAGAATCCGTCTGTAAAGGGATGTAGTGACATTCTAAATATATAGGGCGCAATACGGACACACACACGACGTCCCGAGATCACGTGACCAGGCCGGCAATGTATGTTGACAACACAAAATCTGTTCTGCGCATGTGAATGCTCACTCCAGAGATATTTGCTCTATGCTTCGCCCCTGTCACCTAAGGCCCGTGGTGCAACACAATTGCCTCGGTGCCGGTTTTGGATAGCGCCATTTTGGCATGGGCGCTATATTAAACTAGTTAAAGTTAAACTTTCAAACCGGTGTAGAAATAACACCTCTGGTCAGAATGGCGTAAAATTGCCACGGAATATTATCGGAGAAGGGGGAAAACGTGTGACAGAAGAAAAATAAATAGTTACAAAATTTAGCAATAGATGTCGCTGAAAGTATCATATTTTAATAGTGATCGACTACAAATGACAAATGCGTAAGGTGTACGTTTGATCTTAAACAAACCGTACTACTCAGTGTGGATGGGTGCACAGGTGCGATACTGTTAGCTACGTAAGCCCATCCACCACGGCAAGGTCATATCACATCGGGTGGGAAAAATTGGTTTTTAATTGTCCTGAGGCCAAAAACTGCATAAAAAGCATCAATCACGTTGTTGTTGTTGTGGTCTTCAGTCCTGAGACTGGTTTGATGCAGCTCTCCATGCTACTCTATCCTGTGCAAGCTTCTCCATCTCCCAGTACCTACTGCAGCCTACATCCTTCTGAATCTGCTTAGTGTATTCATCTCTTGGTCTTCCTCTACGATTTTTACCCTCCACGCTGCCCTCCAACACTAGATTGGTGATCCCTTGATGTCTCAGAAGATGTCCCACCAACCGATCCCTTCTTCTAGTCAAGTTGTGCCACAAGCTCCTCTTCTCCCCAATTCTATTCAATACCTCCTCATTAGCTATGTGATCAACCCATCTAATCTTCAGCATTCTTCTGTAGCACCACATTTCGAAAGCTTCTATTCTCTTCTTGTCTAAACTATTTATCGTCCATGTTTCTCTTCCATACATGGCTACACTCCATACAAATACTTTCAGAAACGACTTCCTGCCATTTAAATCTATACTCGATGTTAACAAATTATTCTTCTTCAGAAAGGCCTCCCTTGCCGTTGCCACTCTCCATTTTATATCCTCTCTACTTCGATCATCATCAGTTACTTTAACTCCAAAAATAGCAAAACTCCTTTACTACTTTAAGTGTCGCATTTCCTAATCTAATTCCCTCAGCATCACTCGGCTTAATTCGACTACATTCCATTATCCTCGTTTTGCTTTTGTTGATTTTCATCTTATACCCTCCTTTCAAGACACTGTCCGTTCCGTTCAACTTTTCTTCCAAGTCCTTTGATGTCTCTGACAGAATTACAATGTCATCGGCGAACCTCAAAGATTTTATTTCTTTTCCATGGACTTTAATACCTACTCCGAACTTTTCTTTTGTTTCCTTTACTGCTTGCTCAATATACAGATTGAATAGCATCGGGGAGCGGCTACAACCCTGTCTCACTCCCTTCCCAACCACTGCTTCCCTTTCATGTCCCTCGACTCTTATAACTGCCATCTGCTTTCTGTACAAATTGTAAATAGTCTTGCGCTCCCGGTATTTTACCCCTGCCACCTTCAGAATTTGAAAGAGAGTATTCCAGTCAACATTGTCAAAAGCTTTCTCTAAGTCTAAAAATGCTAGAAACGTAGGTTCGCCTTTCCTTAATCTTTCCTCCAAGATAATCACATCGGTCTTTAATTGTCCTGAGGCCAAAAAGCCGCGCGGAGTGGCCGCGCGCTTAGAGGCGCCATATCACTGACTGCGCGGCCCCTCCCGCCGGAGGTCCGAGTCCTCCCTCGTGCATGGGTGTGTTTGTTGTTCTTAGCATAAGTTAGTTTAAGTAGTGTGTAAGTCTAGGGAACGATGACCTCAGCAGTTTGGTCCCTTAGAAATTCAAACACATTTGAACATTTTTTAGGCCTAAAACCACATAAAAAGCACCAATCAAAATCAAATCAGATTATTAATTACCGTAGGATTTTACGCACCGTACTCACGGGTATGTCCAATTCTCCGTGCACTACAAGTTTGCACACCAACACTCGTCTCCTCCTGTATTGCTGTCGCCACTGCTTCCACTGACATCGAATCAATTCGTTTTCTCCCTCTAGCAGGTTGCACACCAAAAGAACCCGTCTTTTAGAATTTCCGAATCATTTTCTCCAGACCCAGGGCAGTCATCGGACCAACGCCTTTTTTTCAAACCCTTCAGTGTCCGGAACTTCTGAAGAGCGATGTGTGCGCAGTCATCATTCTAGTAATACAGCTTTACAAGCTGAGCGCGATCCTGCATTGAGACAGTCATGGCGAACGTCGCAAACGCGAAAGGAGGAAAAGCCGTGTACCCTGCGTGTTATACCAACTTCATTGGGTCATGTGCATGACAAGTGTTCTCATTTACGTATTCTGACACATACAGCGCCATCTATTGATCAATTTTCGCACTATTTTTTTCTTCTGCCATACGTTTTCTCCCTTCTCCGATAATATTTCGTTGCAATTTGACGTCATTCTGACCAGTGGCGTTATTTCTACAGCGCTTTGAAAGTTTAGCTTTAATTATAACCACCCTGTAATTTAACCACGGCAGTAAGTGAACAATTTACAAAATAAGCCGTTTCGGGAGGGCGTCCACCTTCGGCCCGAAAGCTGATGATCATGCCTTTTTGAACGTCAGATTAATCGCTCCGTTTCCGCATTATGATAATACTGCACTGTTTCTCGCTTTTTCCGCTCCCCCCCCCCCCCCAACCCGATGCGGTTTATATACCTCCACCTCTAGTGGCGATACCTGCTGTTTATGAGTGGTTATTGCACGTGGACGCTGAACATAGGCAGCTGTCACATTAATGTGATTGGACCTTGTGTAAAGCAGTGAGGAGAACAAAATTACATTTAAAACATTTACTGTCTCATATTGCATAACGCCTTTAAATATAAGTGCAAATGCTTTTGTTACTCAGTTTATCGTCCCCTAACAAAGATATCATAAAACAAATTCGCCACGCAATTACAGTGTAACAACTTTCGAATCGCTGAGTTCGGCAGCAATCTGAAATAACGAACAGCCGACACGAAGTGTTCCGAATGATGCCGACTTTTAAGTCAGTACCTGGGAGGCCGGCGGTCAACTTATCACGTGCTTATTATAGCTAGTCTGTTGTGGACTCACAACATACAAATTTACTTAAGTTACCAATTAATAATAATTTTTGAGAACATTTGTCGTGGAGTTGATGTTCGTGGAGTCACATCTCCCCGCTCCATTCACCGCCTAACATCATGATACGAGAGCCTGAAGATGGTCGAATACTGACCGAAACCGGTTACCATCGAAGTACATGTTTTTGCGATCGAGATTGTTTGTAATCCAAGTTTAAAATATTATAGGTACGTATGCTGCCCGACCTGCCACCCCACAACGTCAGTATTGGCTCTCGAGCAAAAATATCTGTCGACCACTGCTATAAGGGTTCTGTTTTGTACTGGCTGAGGTACGGAACACTTAAAAACGAAGTCAGGCTCGAACGCCACCGTTGCAGAATTACAGACCAATATCCCTAACTTGCTTTGCTGCAGAATCCATGAACATATTGTCAGTTCGAATATAATAAACTTTCTTGATTCAAATGGTTCAAATGGCTCTGAGCACTGTGGGACTTAACAGCTGTGGTCATCAGTCCCCTAGAACTTAGAAATACTTAAACCTAACTAACCTAAGAACATCACACACATCCATGCCCGAGGCAGGATTCGAACCTGCGACCGTAGTAGTCACGCGGTTCCGGACTGCGCGCCTAGAAACCTTCTTGAGACAGCGAGAATCCACGAATCAGGATGGTGTCAGAAAGCATCGCTCGTGCAAAACTCAGCTTGCCCTTTTCTCACATGATATACTGCGTACTATGGACGAAGGGGAACAGGCACATTCCATTTTTCTAGATTTGCGGAAAGCATTTTGACACCGCGGCTCATTGGAGACTGTTAACGAAGGTACGAGTATATGGACTAAGTTCACAGATGTGTGAGTGGCTCAAATACTTCTTAAGTAATAGAACCCAGTATGCTGTCCTCGACGGCGAGTGTTCATCAGAGACAAGGGTATCGTCAGGAGTGCCCCAGAGAAGTGTGACAGAACGGCTGTTGTTCTCTCTCTCTCTTTCTCTCTCTCTCTCTCTCTCTCTCTCTCTCTCTCTCTCTCTCTCTCTCTCTATATATATATATATATATATATATATATATATATATATATATATATATATATAATATATTGCTGCTGATACTGTTGTGTACGGTAAGGCGTCGAAGTTGAGTGACTAGGGAGATACAAGACGACTTGAACAAAATTTCTAGTTGGTGTGATGAATGCCACCTAGCTCTAAATGTGGAAAAATGTAAGCATGTGAGAACTGTCGTAGGGAAGGCGAATGGTCGACTTCGGTTTTTGGGAAAATTTTAGAAAACTTGGTTCATGTGTAAAGGAGACCACATATAGGACACTGGTGCGACCTATTCTTGAGTACTGCTTAAGTGTTTGGGATCCGTTCCACGTAGGATTGAAGGAAGACATCGAATCAGTTCAGAGGCGGGCTGCCAGATTTGTTATCGGTAGGTTCGAATATCACGAAAGTGCTAACGGGTGTCCTTCGAGAATACAAAGAGAATCCGTGGTGGGAAGGCGACATCCTTTCGAGAAAAACTGTTGAGAAAATTTAGATAACCAGCATTTGAAGCTGACTGCTCATCGATTCTGCTGCCGCCAGCATACGAGGGTCCTTCAATAAGTAATGCCCCACATTGTTCAAAAAGCCATTAATATACAAAGACAAACGTCCTTGTTGGTGCTTCACATCTGATTTTTGTTGTGCGCGCCGGTGAAGTTTCGAAGCGCTCTAGCAGATGGCAGAGCTGTAGTACGGCATCAAAATGTCGTCTAAATACGACTCACGTTACAAGCAGTGTGCTGTTATTGAATTCTTGTGTGCAGCAAAAGAAACCGTGGTGAACATCCGTAAACGTTTGTGTGCATTGTATGGCGATAGGAGTATAGTTGGGCGATGGGTAACGAAAGCTACAGCCTCAGTAAATGCAGAAACAGAGCCCCATGATCAGCCACGCTCGGGACGTCCTGCCACATCCACTGCTCCAGACACGCTGAGTCGTGCGGATGCCATTACTCGTGCCGACCGGCGCATCACAACTCAACAATTGGCTCTATGGTTGTCGGTCAGCATTGGAAGTGCATCTGCAATGATCGAGACTCGGATATTTAAAGAGGTGCTCACGATGGGTTCCACGAATGCTCACAGCGGACCACAAGATTCAAAGAAAGACCATTTCATCTGAATTGTTGCAGCGTTTTGAGACTGACGGAGAGGCTTTTCTGTCACAGATCGTTACGGGGGACGAAAGATGGGTGCACCACTTTGCGTCAGAAACAACAAGGTAGTCCATGGAGTGGCATCATCCTCATTCAGCACAAAAGAAGAAACCCCCTGCCAGAAAAGTCATGGTGACAGTCTTCTCGGATTGTGGTGGCGTCATTCACGTGGATGTGATGCCAAGAGGGTCAACCATCAATTCAGAGGCATACGCGAAGACTCTGAATAAACTCAAGAGCCATTTCCGACGTTTTCGATCGGACAAGAACCCAGCAGAAATCTTGCTCCAACACGATAATGCACGCCCACACACAAGTCCGAGAAGCGGGGAACACATCGCCAAATTGGGTTGGACATCACTGCCTCATCTACCCTACAGTCCAGACCTGGCACCCTGAGACTTCCATTTCTTTGGGCCGCTTACAGATTCTCTACGAGGAACACACTTTGAATATGACGAGAGTGTCAGTCGTGCAGTGAAAACATGGCTATGCCTACAGGATAAAGCTTTTACCAGCATGGAATACATGCTCCTCCACAACGTTGACGTACGGGTATAGATCGTGATGGAGACTACGTAGCAAATAGGGCATCGACAAGACATGTATTGTCACCTAATTCTGACTCTTAACAATGAGTATATTCTGAAAAAAAAGTGGGGCATACTTATTGAACGACTCTCTACATTGCGTGTAAGGAGGACGAAAATAAGATATGAGAAATAAGGACTCATAAAGAGGCATATAGATAGTCATTTTTTCCTCGCTCTATTTGCGGGGACAGGTACAGGGTACCCTCCGCCACGCACCGTACGGTGGCTAGCGGAGTGTCTGTGTAGATGTAAATGAAAGATGCACGTTGGAAAGAAGTACAGCGTCACAATAACGTTCACCAGTGATGGTAACGTATTTAAACATTTGGAGGTCAGTACGCCCGTGCAACATTATGTCTTGCCACATCGCAATACCTGGACCATCAAAACGATCATTTTCGACAATGCTTTTGGGTGCATTATGTGTCCCCAGCTCTCGCCATGTGAGGGTACGTCAAGAATCACTGTCAGGCTGAATCTCCCACAGCAAAAATGGTTCTGAGCACTATGGGACTTAACATCTATGGTCATCAATCCCCTAGAGCTTAGAACTACTTAAACCTAACTAACCTAAGGACATCACACAACACCCAGTCATCACGAGGCAGAGAAAACTCCTGACCCCGCCGGGAATCGAACCCGGGAACCCGGGCGTGGGAAGCGAGAACGCTACCGCACGACCACGAGCTGCGGACTCCCACAGTACGCGATGTCGCCTATGTATGTGCCGGTGTCAACAGAATGCAACGTGTCGGTCGTAAGGCTACGAGACTACCCCCATGCAGTCGCCGAGCCGCTGTGGAGCATGAGACTGTGTGCGTTGCCACCCTGTCAAGGCCAGATTCCCATTCAAAACATATTCGCCGGAAAAGTTGATGAACAACGTGCGGAGGCTGCGGAACTCAGCATATACAGTTATGCCAGATCAGCTTTTGTCGCCAAGAACAACGAGGGAATTGCTCTCCAGGTATAATTCGGGTTAGAGGAAGACTTGGTATACGGTCCTGGAATTACAGTCTAAACGTTAAGTAAGACAAGTACTTTATTTGGTCAAATTTTGGTCACCATTGGTCAAAACATAATTTTTGGACCGCCATATTGGATTACCCATTTTGAATTTTGAAAATCTAACTTCAGGTTTGTGCTCAGCGACGTCAAAAATATATAATAACACATAGTCTTTATGCAAAGTGAATTAACAAAACATATAAAAAATTTTTTAAAATTTTAAACAGGTTTTTTTCAAGAATCGGTATTTCACAGCTGCGTGCAGTATGAAATAAAAACGGTTCAACCTATTAATTTCTACTTTTGAACACTTTTCTTAAGAGCTTATATCTATAGTATATGGAATTTGTCAATATTAACTATTTTTTGCAAAGCCATCAAGAGTGAAGCAAATCCCCCAAAATCGAACTCAAAGTTCGTGTTAGCACCACATCGTTATATTTGTCGTTATTTGATTGTGGTTAGGCTCCCATAATTTTAATGTATTATCTACTGATGTTATCCATTTTTTATTTCAGATAATTCCTGAGGTGCTAAACTGCACGTATTCTGGGCACTTCAGACTAGCTGACCCTTGATCGAACCATAGTTAGGAATGTCTTTTTTTGTATTGAAAATCTAAAGTAATGTTCAAAGTATGATCAGTCGTAATCGCCAAACAGATCCTTTGTATGCCTTTTCAGTGTCGAAAAAAAAAAAATTTCCAAACATTGCCTATTTTTTGCTCATCTGATTGAGAACCTGGCCTTAAATGTGGTTGCAATTGCATCCGCTATTTGACGTAGGTCGTTTCCTGCCTGTTGCACAACGTAGCGGTCATCTGCTGCTGTAGCTGACCGTGATCGACCACCTTCTTTCCTTCGGACAGCAGTGCCTGTGGTTCGCAACGCTGCCCATGCACGTGTAACAAATGCCGTGAGTAATACCGAACTCTTGGGATACACTCATCACACTTCGCGTTCTTCCAGTTTGCGGATGATTCTTCCCCGTGTGAGGCGATCCAAGTTTTGTTTCTGGGCAGAACTGTAATTAAGAACATCACCACAGTGCGCCATAATAGCTCGCTGACACACACACACACACACACACACACACACACACACACACACACAGCCTTCTACTGCTCCTCCAACTACCTTTGTTACCAGTCCCATTTGGCGCTTTAGTCACGCTGACCTCACACCACGTGACGTCCAACTTTTTGCGCCCTACTGAAAGACCTCTGGCAATGTGCTCCCGCTCTTTCATTCATTTCCACTGAAAAGATACGATGTTATGTTGTTCATGTATCTTGTTCTTAAATTTTGTAGAGCATTGTATTTTTTTAATAATATCCCTTCTTCAGTTGCAATATTTTGTTTTTTACCTACTGTGCAACGCGTTTCAAAGCTACAACTGCATTTTCAAGGACTGTAGAGACTATGGGCGTTACATCTGCTTCATTTCTTTACCAAAAACTTCCACATTTGCACTTATTTTGTGAACAATTTAGCTTGTTTATGACGATACGACATGACTCAAATTACGTATATTTAACCTATGTTACAATGATATGACGGAACATTGAATTTCGCAGCATTTTGTTTTACACCGACTGACGAAATAAAATAAAGAACCATTTAAGGGAGTGACAGTTACCAATTTTTGTTTTCTATTCATAGATATTTGACAGGAGATCTGACCTGCATACTAACATATAGAGTGACTCAAAATATACGTTACAGTTTACTATTTATATTGTTCAAACATGGTTCAAATGGCTCTGAGCACTATGGGGCTAAACATCTGAGGTCATCAGTCCCCTAGAACTTAGAACTACGTAAACCTAACTAACCTAAGGACATCACACACATCCATGCCCGAGGCAGGATTCGAATCCACGACCGTAGCAGTCGCGCGGTTCCGGACTGAAGCGCCTAGAACCGCTCGGCCGCACAGGCCAGCTATTTCTATTGTTAAGCGTTTAATTTATACTGCTGAGATTGTAACGTAATGGTAACATCATATTATTTAAGTTTATGCGGACAAATGAAAGGAAACAAACTACAGCGATAACAGTGAATGCAATATGATAATTAAGTTTTAATTGCGTGCATAAACTTGAATAATGTGATGCTTTACTACAGGCCTGGATTTTTGGGAGAGGTGGAGGGGGAAGGGTGGCAAACCGGGGTATCTGCCGCGGGCAGCAATTTCAGGGGGCGCCAGATTCATATTTTTGAAGGAAAAAAACTTGGTTTTACAAGGCGCCTAGCATCCAGCGCACTTTGCTCTATCGATACTTCATATGATTTTGACACGCATCCCAGTTGGTTGTTGAACATTTCTGAATGCATTCTAAGATGATTTCTTAACGAATCATAAGTTTATTTTTGAATGCGTGCATAGTGTACGTGATGTCTCTGCCAGGGGAATCTCCCGTCGCATCTAGAATAAAAACTTTCCCGCAGACAAAAGAGGGCGGAGCTATACGTGCTGAGTCGGATAAACCCGAACGGATGAATGCCAATCGCTGTTTGTATATGTGACTGATAGGATTTATTATAATTATTAGCGCAACCCATAGATTCAGATTACCGGGAATAACAGGTAAGAAAGATTTCAATCTTCTCGGTGTACCCAAGAAAATGAAATTATGCCAGATCGCTACATTTAGGAGTAAAAAATATATCATTTTCGGGGCTACACCGGGAAGACAATATGTAATGATTCTTACCTGTTATTCCTGTTGGGCGTTTATTTCCACTCTGGTAGTCTGAATCTATGGATTTCGCTGCGCCATTTGTATAATGCCCGGTTGTTGTTGTGGTCTTCAGTCCTGAGACTGGTTTGATGCACCTCTCCATGCTAATCTATCCTGTGCAAGCTCCTTCATCTCCCAGTACCTACTGCAACCTACATCCTTCTGAATCTGCTTAGTGTATTCATCTCTTGGTCTCCCTCTACGATTATTACCCTCCACGCTGCCCTCCAATGCTAAATTTGTGATCCCTTGATGCCTCAGGACATGTCCTACCAACCGATCCCTTCTTCTAGTCAAGTTATCCCACAAACTTCTCTTCTCCCCAGTCCTATTCAATACCTCCTCATTAGTTATGTGATCTACCCATCTAATCTTCAGCATTCTTCTGTAGCACCACATTTGAGAGCTTCTATTCTCTTCTTGTCCAATCTATTTATTGTCCATGTTTCACTTCCATACATGGCTACACTCCATACAAATACTTTCAGAAACGACTTCCTGACACTTAAATCTATACTCGATGTTAACAAATTTCTCTTCTTCAGAAATGCTTTCCTTGCCATTGCCAGTCTACATTTTATATCCTCTCTACTTCGACCATGATCAGTTATTTTGCTCCCCAAATAGCAAAACTCCTTTACTACTTTAAGTGTCTCATTTCCTAATCTAATTCCCTCAGCATCACCCGACTTAATTCGACTACATTCCATTATCCTCGTTTTGCTTTTGTTGATGTTCATCTTATACCCTCCTTTCAAGACGCTGTCCATTCCGTTCAACTGCTCTTCCAAGTCCTTTGCTGTCTCTGACAGAATTACAATGTCATTGGCGAACCTCAAAGTTGTTATTTCTTCTTCCTGGATTTTAATACCTACTCCAAATTTTTCTTTTGTTTCCTTTACTGCTTGCTCAATATACAGATTGAATAGCATCGGGGAGAGGCTACAACCCTGTCTCACTCCCTTCCTAACCACTGCTTCCCTTTCATGCCCCTCGACTCTTATAACTGCCATCTGGTTTCTGTACAAATTGTAAATAGCCTTTCGGTCCCATTATTTTACCCCTGCCACCTTTAGAATTTGAAAGAGAGTATTCCAGTCAACATTGTGAAAAGCTTTCTCTAAGTCTACAAATGCTAGAAACGTAGGTTTGCCTTTCCTTAATCTTTCTTCTAAGATAAGTCCTGAGGTCAGTATTGCCTCACGTGTTCCAATATTTCTACGGAATCCAAACTGATCTTCCCCGAGGTCGGCTTCTACCAGTTTTTCCATTCGTCTGTAAATAATTCGCGTTAGTATTTTGCAGCTGTGGCTTATTAAACTGATAGTTCGGTAATTTTCACATCTGTCAACACCTGCTTTCTTTGGGATTGGAATTATTATATTCTTCTTGAAGTCTGAGGGTATTTCGCCTGTCTCGTACATCTTGCTCACCAGATGGTTGAGTTTTGTCAGGACTGGCTCTCCCAAGGCCGTCAGTAGTTCTAATGGAATGTTGTCTGCTCCCAGGGCCTTGTTTCGACTCAGGTCTTTCAGTGCTCTGTCAAACTCTTCACGCAGTATCGTATCTCCCATTTCATCTTCATCTACATCCTCTTCCATTTCCGTAATATTGTCCTCAAGTACATCGCCCTTGTATAGACCCTCTATATACTCCTTCCACCTTTCTGCCTTCCCCTCTTTGCTTAGGACTGGGTTTGACATTCGTACAAGTGGCTCTCTTTTCTCCAAAGGACTCTTTAATTTTCCTGTAGGCAGTATCTATCTTACCACTAGTGAGATAAGCCTCTACATCCTTACATTTGTCCTCTAGCCATGCCGGCTTAGCCATTTTGCACTTCCTGTCGATCTCATTTTTGAGACGTTTGTATTCCTTTTTGCCTGCTTCATTTACTGCATTTTTATATTTTTTCCTTTCATCAATTAAATTCAGAGTTTCTTCTGTTACCCAAAGATTTCTACTATCCCTCGTCTTTTTACCTACTTGATCCTCTGCTGTCTTCACTACTTCATCCCTCAAAGCTACCCATTCTTCTTCTACTGTATTTCTTTCCCCCATTCCTGTCAATTGTTCCCTTATGCTGTCCCTGAAACTCTGTACTACCTCTGGTTCTTTCAGTTTATCCAGGTCCCATCTCCTTAAATTCCCACCTTTTTGCAGTTTCTTCAGTTTTAATCTACAGTTCATAACCAATAGATTGTGGTCAGATTCCACATCTACCCCTGGAAATGTCTTACAATTTAAAACCTTGTTCCTAAATCTCTGTCTTACCATTATATAATCTATCTGATACCTTTTAGTATCTCCAGGATTCTTCCAGGTATACAACCTTCTTTCATGATTCTTGAACCAAGTGTTAGCTATGATTAAGTTATGCTCTGTGCAAAATTCTACCAGGCGGCTTCCTCTTTCATTTCTTACCCCCAATCCATATTCACCTACTATGTTTCCTTCTCTCCCTTTTCCTACTGTCAAATTCCAGTCACCCATGACTATTAAATTTTCGTCTCCCTTCACTACCTGAATAATTTCTTTTATCTCATCATACATTTCTTCAATTGCTTTGTCTCTGCAGAGCTAGTTGGCATATAAACTTGTACTACTGTAGTAGGCATGGGCTTCGTGTCTATCTTGGCCACAATAAAACGTTCACTATGCTGTTTGTAGTAGCTTACCCACACTCCTATTTTTTTATTCGTTATTAAACCTACTCCTGCATTACCCCTATTTGATTTTGTATTTATAACCCTGTATTCACGTGACGAGAAGTCTTGTTCCTCCTGCCACCGAACTTCACTAATTCCCACTATATCTAACTTTAACCTATCCATTTCCCTTTTTAAATTTTCTAACCTACCTGCCCGATTAAGGGATCTGACATTCCACACTCCAATCCGTAGAATGCCAGATTTCTTTCTCCTGATAACGACGTCCTCTTGTAGTAGGCGTTTTAACATTTTTCTTAATTGTTCGGGATAATAAGTTGCCGTCTCTTCATCTAAGAATAGGTGATGAATGCAGCTAGCCGCTAACTTTGTGTAATGTCTTGTCTGTATAGACGTGTATCTGTTGCCTTTAAGATCCCTTCACCTTCACACATAAATCTATACAGTAAAGTAAGGGCCTCCCATTTGTTGGCTGACCCGTGATAAGACAGGCGAAAAGTTAGATTAATGGAGGATTATTAGTATTATCTCTATTTTCATTCGCTCTCTCTCCTTCTCTCCTTTATCTATGTACAGTTTTTAATATAATATTTCATTACGTGAAATCAGCCAAATAGAATCTTTGGTGGAGTCCTTCGTCTTGGTAATCAGCGGCTGGCTTGCTGTAAGAGATCTTTACATTTATTATTACTGTTAAACACTGCATTCAGTCGGGAGAATCAATCGTGTGGACAATTTGTTCCTTTTACGAAAGATTGCGAATTCCAGATGTGTACGAAGCCTTTTTGGGCGATTTAACACAGACTCAGTGATTGCAGGCTCTCTTCGACACAGCTGAAACTTCCCCACTAATTACAGGGCCAACGTGATCATCAAATGATTCAGAAAAAACTCATTCGTTCATTCACTCCAGAACAAAAAAGTCACAAACCTTATTTATGAAGGAAATTGTGTATTAAATCCATCTCCATTACATGTCCAGATCTCCGGTGATTCCACGTCTTAATTATTTCCCGTTTACAGTCTCTTTCTCTTCAAACAAACCGCTAGCGGCACAAATGTTAATTGGCTCGCCTTAGCGAGAAGAAAAGCAGAATATGTATCTCTCAGAAACACGTCAATCCCTCAACAGATATTCCAGAAGCTGCCCTCGTTACCACTCTAACAACCATGGAGAGTGCATATATGCATCTCTGTTATTTCAAAGAATAAATGCACTAGAAAATACTTTGGCGTCGTCGAGCTGTCGCCTCATATGTTACGAGAAAATCAGATCAGATACTTTTCCAAAGTGAATGAATGTGGATGGTTTGATTGACAATGATTAATTGGTACGTGGTAGAGGGTATTTTCTGTGGGGACATTACAGCGTGATGGACATTTCGTATTTGTACTTCGTGAATTATATTCTGTCGTGTTATTTATGTAAATAAGGTAGATAAAAATGACCATTTGTGCCAAAGCAGTCTCGTTTGTTTGGCGCGGTACAATTTTGTTCTATCTAGCAGATAGTGACAAAATAGACGTAATCAAATCGAGAAACCACACCAATGTTGGATACTATTCGTATTAACAGCTTTTTCGGTATTAAACAACGACATTGTTATTTTTCATGCAGTAAAACGTTTGACACAACACTAGTGCCCCGACTTCACGCAGGCGCATTACCTGAACTGAAAAAAAAAAAGTTGTTCCACACTATCTCCCATTGGGAATGATCCAGTACAGCAGTGTCAGAACAACATACTATCTTTTAGTGAAAATACTAGAGCCACAATTGTTGACTTAGTGAGCTATTGCGTCTTTTACGTGCCAGAAAATGCCCCTTCCACTCCACATGCTAATTATCCCAAAGGAGGATTAATGATTCAGAGCAACAGAATCGTCTCCCACTTAGCATTGTTCCCATAAAACAAGAAACAAATAAATCAGCTTCTAAGATGAGAAGATGGCTTCACGAAACAGGTGCATCATTTAGTTTCTTCTGATACCATGATTTCAGGTACTTTGAACGATTCTTGTAATTAGGAAATTCCAGACGATTCGAGTGAACAGTCCAAGGTTTGCAGACGGGTAGCGAAGACAAAGTTACAGATGTAATGGACCCAAGTACAAATCAACAAAGGTTATTCCTCAGCAAACAATCTGTATTACTGAATGATAAACATCCGGATAACATAGAGTTTAGGTCCACTGAACGCAACGATAGGCATTTGACATATCGCTTGCATTTCGGAACAACGGTAAATCAGGAAAATATTAAAGGATCCTGGCTTGCTTATTCGAAAGCAAAAAATGCAATTTACTGTACTGCCTGCAAGCTATATGGCAGCTCTTCTACATCGGCCTTGTCTAGGGAGCGTCGCATTAATTGGTAAAAAGCTTTAGAAAGATTATCTGTACATGAAACATCACAAACAAAAAATCAAATGGCTCTGAGCACTATGGGACTTAACATCTGAGGTCATCAGTCCCCTAGAACTTAGAACCACTTAAACCTAACTAACCTAAGGACAGCACACACATCCATGCCCGAGGCAGGATTCGAACCTGCGACCGTAGCGGTCTCGCGGTTTCAGACTGAAGCACCTAGAACCGCTCGGCCAAACCGGCTGGCACATCACAAACAGAGAGAGAATTTTTTGTATAATGTAAAACTAGTCTGCAGCAAATGAAATCGCGTCAGGGCACCGATCGCGAGACACAGAGATTAATTCACTCTCAAAAAGAAAAATGGAGACATGTTCTGTGTGTTGTAATAGATGCTGTCATGTTTCTTGGCACAAACTGTCTTGTCTTTAGAGGTTCTAAAGAAACACCGAGCGATGTCACTGAAAATTTTCCTCAACCTAGTCAAGGAAATTTTCTTAATTTGTTAATCCTGCCCGTCAAATATAGTCCTACTCTCAAGTGCCAGTTAATCACGTAGAAAAGGTACAGATATCATATTTGTCGAAGACATTGCAGAGCGAAATCATCGACATACAAGCAAACAAAGTACGAAATACCATTATCAATGAGATCAAGAAGACCAATTATTTCATCATCATGTTTTACTGCACTCCAGTTGTATCTCACACAGAACAAATGAGTCATGTGATTCGTTACATAAAAACAATAGAAACTGGATGTGAAATACAGGAAAGCTTTATTTATTTAATAGAAGACTGGAGAATATATCACGCAGAAAATAGTAGAAAAACTAGAAGCCGATGGTTTGGATGTGTAAAAATATCGTGAACAGTGTTACGATAAACGGATCTAATACGGCCGGTCTATATAATAGAGTCCAATCCAAAATTATGGAAATGAAGGCGTTAGCGAAGTTTGTACCGTGTCTAGCACATTCTTTAAATCTTGTGGGCGTGCATTCTGCCTCATCATATGCAGAAGCAGTTAGCCTATTTGGGATTACACAGAAACTTTATTGCTTTTTTTGGATCCAGCAAGCGGTGGAAAATAATGCAGAAATGTACAAAAACCAACTTAAAGTAAGTAGTCAAACAAGATAAACACCTAGGTGTTACAGCTCTATTAGATAATTCGGAAGTTCTCATAGCTCTGGAAGGAATTTGAAGAATCTTCTGTTGCCGCAGAATCTAAGTATGAAGCTGGTCATCTACTACATGCAGCGATAGATATTAAACTTACCATAAACAGAATGAGATTTTCACTCTGCAGCGGAGTGTGCGCTGATATGAAACTTCCTGGCAGATTAAAACTGTGTGCCCGACCGAGACTCGAATTCGGGACCTTTGCCTTTCGCGGGCAAGTGCTCTACCAACTGAGCTACGAAGCACGACTCACGCCCGGTACTCACAGCTTCACTTCTGCCAGTACCTCGAGTTCGAGTCTCGGTCGGGCACACAGTTTTAATCTGCCAGGAAGTTTCTTACCATAAACAATTTGGGCTGGTATTCTTCGAGACATTAATAGCGTGAACACAAAGAGGACATTATCATTTCGCACTCTGTAGTGATAACGCAAGGCCTTCTTTAAGACCTTGCAGGGAATGAGAGAGAAAGCAATAGAACAGTGGATCGAAGAAGCTATACCTTTTTCAGAAAAGTTGGAAATCGAGCCTGTCCTCAAAAGCAAACGAACATCCACAAAGACAAGGCAACACGACGATATCAGCAAGGACAAGTCTAGAACACTAGACTCGAGTAACCTGTTTTTCAAAGGTATTAAAGTAGTACGTAACAAAATTTTAACACAAATTGAAATAAGAGTAAAAAGTGCAGTGTGTCTACACGAAAATTTCACCTTCCTCAGTGGCCATGAATGTTTAGATATGTCCACTGAGGATCTGCAGAAAAATGGAGCCGATCTAGCATGAAAATATCTGAAATACTTGAATGCAGTTGATGTTTGCCTGGAACTCGCCGTATTCAAAAAGTTTGTAACGGAAATTAATGAAAAATCGAGTGTGTTCGGCCTGGTACAACATCTGGTGCAAGCATGACTTGCAAGAAGCTTTTCCTAATATTATTACAGCTTTAAGGATATACTGTACGTTACCGACATCGTCTATAAGCTGTGAGCGCAGCTTCAGCAAACTGAAAATAATTAAAAGCTTTCTGCGTTCAGCAATGAGTAAGGAACGTCTATCTGACCACGAGACGATAGTAGCTATTGAAAATAAAATTTCCTATGAGACGAACTTTGGTGATGTAATAGATTCTACCGCCGTGTGAAGTTGTAGCAAGATTAGAGAGAGAAAAAAAATGCTGAGACCTAAGGATTGAAGTAATGTGTACTGTCTTGTTTGTCTATTGTCTTTACTACTTTTATGTTTCCTATATTTAATTTTATGTCACACAAAAGACAAAGTTATTAGCTAATAGGTAATAAAAAGTGCAACGTTTCTGAAGAGTTTTTATTCTCCTAGTCACAAATAATTCCACCCAGTATTAACTGAGTTTTTAAAGGGGTGGGATGTCAAAACGGCCGACTGGTAACTGGAGAGACATCACAGGACATTTTAATTTCCACTGTACCGAGTATAGATTTCATGGTTCAAATGGCTCTGAGCACCATGGGACTTAATTTCTGAGGTCACCAGTCCCCTAGAATTTAGAACTACGTAAGCCTAACTAACCTAAGGAAATCACACACATCCATGCCCGAGGCAGGATTCGAACCTGCGACAGTAGCGGTCGCGCGGTTCCAGACTGTAGCGCCTAGATTTCATGGTTTCCATTACAAAATTCACACGTTTCAATTCCACAGAGCGAAATACAGTGACGTCCTATAGAAGGATGCTGTGTGAAGAGACGTGGCACCACACTTTGACACACTTAAGACCAAATAACATGTCTTACATTTCCTCGAACGAATATGATTTATATGTTTAACTCTTCATAAAGGTGTGCACTACAACATGAACATATTTCTAAAAAATCGATTTTTTTGTATTACTGTGTTACGAGAATTATTATACTATCTCAACAGTATAAGCAGAAAGTTACAACAAGTGTTTTGAACCTCTCTGTATATTTATTAGCATCTCAAATCTCGTGTTGAACATGTAAGAAAATAAAACGAAGTTGTTCATTGTCACTCCTCTAAATAATTTTTCATTTTATTTTGTCAGTCTGTGTAAACGAAAATGACACAAACTCAATACTCCATCACATCACATTAACATGAAGTGTTATTCATCACTTGCGTCATGTAGCAACTTTTTCAAACGTAAGTGCAAATGTGGAAGTTCTTTACCAATTCTGAAGACGACGTTATGTGGTCATGGGTAGGTTATATGATACAATACTTTATTTCTCTCATTAATCCCTACTGAGACAGTTTCCTCGGAAAACTAACAACTGTGACGTTCTATCACTGTTAGGTGGAGAAACGAAGCAGATGCAATGCCGAAATGCCTATACAAATGCTTTAAAATCGAGGTGTAACTCCGAAAAGTGTTGGACAATAATTATAAAACGAAAATACTGTGGCTGAAGACTGTGTATTATTAGTAAAATGTGTCCTTGACCTAGAAGATAGTCACGGATGGTCCAGAACTTAATGTCTATTAATCATGCTTATTATTATTAATATGCTACTATTAATAAAATTATAAACAGCCGACCAGTTGCAATGGATAAAGAAATCTTTACCTAGGTTTCAACAAATTTAAATTTGTCTTCTTCAGTAGGTGGCAATTTTACATTAGTATGGACTGATGTATCATTGCCGTTTTTACAAATGTCTGCATAGATCCATTTGTCCAAATTAATTTTTAGGGCTATATTTTAATTTGGACAAATGGATCTATGCAGACATTTGTAAAAACGGCAATGATACATCAGTCCATACTAATGTAAAATTGCCACCTACTGAAGAAGACAAATTTAAATTTGTTGAAACCTAGGTAAAGATTTCTTTATCCATTGCAACTGGTCGGCTGTTTATAATTTTATTACATGGAACCGTTGCTGTTGTGCAGCTATGTTTAAAATGCTACTATTAATTCAAAAAAGCACCGACTTGACGCACTATGGAACGTTACGTCCTCGGTGGGAGACGCTCAAGACGCCAAAGATCACACCCTTTTGTCGACGTGCAGCAGAACTGCGTCATGCCCATTTGTCAATGTAGCATAACAGGCACGTTACATCTGACAAAAGTTAGTAATACTTGGTTAATAGGTTTTAAAGAAGATAGAGAGCTTACATTTCCCGTAAGGAGAAGAAGCATTTGAAAAGCCGACATTAAGAACCGCGAGAGCGGGGTGTCTACAACCTGTATCCGATCCGAAAGGTCGGATGCTCGAGAGAGCGATCAGAATGGGAAGGAAGGACGGAAGGAAGTGGAAGAAGCGAGTGGCTTAGTCAGGCCGCTGGTGCGCGGGCTATTTTCGTGCCTCCGTGGAGAGCATCCCGGCATCCCACGCGGCGTCGCACGAGAAAACACTCGGTCGTCACTTGCGCGCGTCATTGTTGTATCTTTGGTCTCGCTGAGACAGTAATTAAATATATAGCGGCTGACTGCACTTCGTCAAGTAAATATAGCAGGTGCTGAGCTGTCGGAGCGACGTAGCCGTCTGTCTGCCACGCTTCTTGAGCGTTCTACATTCTCCTCGGTCCGAAAACAGTTCATCAAAAACCTTTCTATTTTCAGCGCAAAGACGCTGCTTCTAAAACAACAAATAACATTTTTAAAGCAAAGTAGAGCATTCGTTCCGTTCTTAGCGCTGTATCCAAGCCGAAAATCGGTAAATAATGAACCAAGACATTAGCAGCTCCTACGTACGGTATAAGGCACGATGTATTTGTATACTGATATCAGCTGGACAGTCTGGTGGATTGCGCCTACCTCATAAGTAAGACGACTGCAGTTTGAAAACAAGCGAAGTGCGCTGATGTGACGAAAGTCATGGGATACTTCCTAATTTGCCCGGAGTAGCGCAGCAACTCGACGTGACACCGACTCAACAAGTTGTTGAAAGTGCCCTGCAGAAATGCTGAACCAACTGCCTCGTTTGCCGTCCGTAATTGCAAAAATGTTGCTGGTGCACGATTTTGTGCACGAACTGACCTCTCATCATGTTCGATGGCATTCATGTCGAGCGACCTGGGTGGCCAAATCATTCGCCGGGTAGTGATAAGGTGATTTTCAAACTCCGTTTCAAAAATTTCAAGTCGTTGGGAAATACTTCATACGCGAAAATGCATTCAAGGAAGTACTGCTCCACAACAGCTACATTTATTTAAGAACCTCCGCTTGATAGTCTTTTTGGTTCAAATGGTTCTGAGCACTATGGGACTTAACATCTATGGTCATCAGTCCCCTAGAACGCAGAACTACTTAAACCTAACTAACCTAAGGACATCACACAACACCCAGTCATCACGAGGCAGAGAAAATCCCTGACCCCGCCGGGAATCGGACCCGGGAACCCGGGCGTGGGAAGCGAGAACGCTACCGCACGACCACGAGCTGCGGACGATAGTTTGTTTGACCTGCCGACATACCGAAATAACGAAAGGAGTCAAACCTCACGATACTGGCTGCTTTCGTAATCAAAAGTGGCTCAGATCAGAGGTAAGCAGCATTTAAAAGCACAGTACAACACAAAGAAGCGCATATCGCGATATTATTGATGCTACGACAAAGCCGTCTGGAGTTTGGACATTACAAAAAGTGGGCCCTAGAGAATGTGCATGAGTTCTCCCATCCATTTCGTGACATAATTTTCACTAAATACTTTTGTTTGGCATATTCCGTTGTGATTTGGAGGGAAAAATTTTGAAAACAGATGAGCCACAATCAATAAACTCAGGAAACGCAAACATCATCCAGAGGGCTCAACAGGGCATTTTCTTCGGTGACTTGTTCCCCTTCATAATCTGCAGAGACAGCCTCCATCGATGACTGGCTGAACAGAGAGAACAAATGACATAGTTCCAAAACAGAAAAGGCTTACCGTCAGTTGCAAAATCATCATAACAGAGGAACTCTTATTCTGATGAAGGAAAGGGTTATTCCAAACTATGCAGATACTTTATTTCATTTGTGTAGATAAGGGTCCTTTTGATATTATCAATGGCCGTCTATTGACAAAACTTATACACCAACGTTGTCAGTCATTTAATATTACAAGTGTAGACACACTCAAAGAAAAATTAGATGCATTAGATGCAATTTACAGAGTCAGGCGCTCAAAAATGAAAGCAACATTTGACAGTCAAATCACGGGTGATACATGGAGTGAGATGATAACTTGAACCACTTACTCAGTGGTTACTGCTCATTATTTAGATCATACTAAAATTGTCGTGTGTCGCATAGCTACAGTTACGTTACATCAACGACACACAAGCGATTATGTCGCTGAAAAATTAAAGGAAATGAAATTTGCTTATGAGTAAACATATCCCTTATTACTAATAAGGGTGCCAATATGGTAGCAAGTGTAACAAAATTAGTAGATTAACCAAGCGCTTCCCTTGTTTTGTGTACTATATACCTACTAGACGAATACCAATCAGGTTTCCGTAAACATCGAAGCACAACATCCGCTCTGATAAAGGTGACAGATGACCTGAAACTTGCCATGGACAGACAAGAAGCGACTATCATTTGCTTCTTAGATTTCAGCAAAGCATTTGATACTGTCGACTTCGACATCTTACTAGCCAAACTTAGCGGTCTAAATTTCTCACCAAGCGCAGTGCAATGGTTTCGCTCATACATGACGTCTCGTCAGCAACGCGTCCTGTCTGGGGATATAAAATCACAATGGCGGCAGGTAGTGTCAGGCGTTCCCCAAGGCTCAGTATTAGGTCCTATACTCTTCTCTCTTTATGTCAATGATGTGTCATCGGTCCTGACCTATTGCAAATACCATATGTATGCTGATGACCTTCAGTTGTATCTAAGTGCGAAACCAAGCAATCTCAAGAAAGCTATTGAAAATTTCAATACTGACCTCGATGCACTGTCAAAATGGGCACAGGACATAGGTCTAAAACGAAACCCATCTAAAACCCAAGGTTGGTCACTCTAAGCTCATTAGCCCAAAACATCGGGAATCCGTACCACCTCTTATCCTAAATGGAACAAATATTAACTTCTCGCCCTCAGCAAAGAGTTTGGGAGTAATAATAGATGAAAATCTAAATTGGACAGAGCACGTAACTGCAGTGTGCAAAAAAGCGTCAGCATCCCTTCATGTCCTACAAAAATATAAAAAACTCTTCCCTTTCGATCTGAAAAAGAAATTAGTACAAACGCTTATACTCCCAATCATTGACTACAGCGATATTATCCTACAGGGTCTCTCTCAGGAAAATTCCCGACGTCTAGAACTGGTCACGAATGCCTGCGTCCGATATATCTGTGACGTTCGACTTTTTGATCACATTTCACCAGCATATGCAAAATTGTCCTGGCTGCGTGCAGACAAACGCAGAGATTTCCATACACTCTGTCTCATCTACTGCCTTATAAATGTACACTGTCCCTCATATCTCTCCTCGTCCCTAACATTCATGTCGGAACAACATGACAGAAACACACGTTCCCATCATAATAAAATCCTCTCCGTTCCACTGCATCGCTCAGTCACCTTCTCCAAGTCCTTTACAGTAGCGGGAACCCGACTCTGGAATAACCTCCCTCGTTATGTTAGAGAACTTAAAAACATGACCGGCTTCAGAAAACAGTTAATGACGTATCTACTTAAGCAACAGTAATGCCTTCCTCTGTACATGAGTGCACTTCACCTCATTACTTCCCTCTCTCCCCCTCCTTAAACCTCCCTTAGCCAAAACTCGCTATACTAGTAAACATCTACTTTACACACCAAAATATTAATGTACATCTGCACAAACCTTCATTACTATTGCCAATCTTTCTCATGTTTGTCATTATTATTTGATTTTTTTTAAATGTTATTATTATTGCTTTCACCATAATCTGTATGTATAGCACCTGATGTAAAAATACTGCCAGCATTTACTTTATTAGGTCTTAGTCATGTTTATCATTATTATTTGATTTCTTGTTTTACTGTTATTATTATTGCTTTTATCATAATCTGTATGTATAGCAACTGTTGTAAAAATACTTCCGCATTTACTTTATTAGGTGTTAGTCACTAGTCTTTATTCATATTGTCACTAGAGTAAGCTAATTTTCTCATTTAAACTATGTTCATGATGTTACTCTGATGTGTGAAATGCTGCATGTGTGGAACACTGGTCCGATGTAAGAGAGGGCCTGATGGCCCTAATCTGATCAGGTTAAATAAATAAATAAATAAATATAATTGCTGAATCGGCAATGGCTGCCAATGATTTTCAAAAATAGTGCAAATGGCTCTGAGCACTATGGGACTTAACATCTGAGGTCCCCTATAACATAGAACTACTTAAACCTAACTAACCTAAGGACATCACACACATCCATGCCCGAGGTAGGATTCGAACCTGCGACCGTAGCAGTCGCGCGGTTCCAGACTGAAGCGCCTAGAACCGCTCGGCCACTCCGGCCGACCAATGATTTTCATTTATCGGCCAACAAAGTAAGAGGAGTTGTTAAATATTTCAAGTGTCATTCAGACTGAATGGCTGAGACAAAAACTAACTCGTATACTCCATAACTTGATCTCAGATGAAAAGACTCTTTTCAATCATGTTAATCATATGCATTAGAGGTAGACTGAAATGGCTCCCATTGCTTTAGAAATATAGTGTATTAAACTGTTTCTTAATGTGTATTTCATATATAATGAATGCAGGAGAACTCCGTGACTGTTCCTTCGTCGGGTGTAGAACAATAATCGCTTCCACTAACAATATAAGGCGATTTTACTTAATTCACTACCGGTTTCGGGCTTGTGCCCAGCTTCAGGTGGTTTCTATTCATCTCTATTTTCCCATATCTAGTGTTAGAAATCATTATTTTAACCAAAAATACATGATGTGATGATGACTAAATAAACACAAATGAAACATCTGGAAGTGGCTAAGTGACTTGTGTTGCAAATGGAGGAGGAGGTTAGTGTTTAACGTCCCGTCGACAACGAGGTCATTAGAGACGGAGCGCAAGCTCGGGTGAGGGAAGGATGGGGAAGGAAATCGGCCGTGCCCTTTCAAAGGAACCATCCCGGCATTTGCCTGAAGCGATTTAGGGAAATCACGGAAAACCTAAATCAGGATGCCCGGAGACGGGATTGAACCGTCGCCCTCCCGAATGCGAGTCCAGTGTGCTAACCACTGCGCCACCTCGCTCGGTGTGATGCAAAATATTATAATATTTACAAGCAGCAGAAAGTCTCACCGTTTGTGGGCAGGATTATCTTGCTGACATATAAGCCAAGTATGGCTTGCCGTGACGGGCAACAAACCGGGGTGTAGAATATCGTCGACATATCGCAGTACTGTAAGAGTTCCAAGGATGACAACCAAAGAAGCCCTTCTATGAAAAACACTGGCATCCCAGATCATCACTCCTGGTTTTAGGGTCGTATGTCGTACGACGGTCAGGTTAGCATCCCACCACTGCCTGCGGTGTCTCGAGACACGTCTTCGGCCTGGAATCTCATTGACTGGTGTAGAATTGTCTCCAGTGATAAGTTCCAGTTTGAACTGAGCCCCTTCATTGTAAGCTATCCTGGGCTTCCATTTCGGCGAGATAATGCCAGCCAGCACACGGCGAGAATTTCTGCTGCTTGTCTTCGCTCTTGCCAAACCGTTCCTTGACTAGCAAGGTAGCCGGATCTCTCCCCAGTCGAGAACGTGTGGAGTTTTACGTGCAGGGATGTTGTCGATCTAACGCACCGATTGAACAGACTTTGGCACGATATCCCTCAGGACATCCAACAACTCTGTCAATCAAAGCCGAGCAGATTAACTGCTTGGACAAGGGTCAGAGCTGGACCAACGCGTTACTGACTTTTTTGACGCTCATTCTCTTGAATAAACCATGCAATTTTTTTTCCGAAATTGCAATAATTTGTTTGTCTGGACATGTACATCACCTCTACTGATTTCCGGCCCATTCGGATCATTCCTTCGCGATGCATCTCTTTTTTTTTTGTCTTAGAGTGCATATAAAGAGAAAAGAAAATTATGAAATTAGTCACTGCAAATAAAAATCAGGCTGTAAATCGTTGTGACAGACTGTAAATGAATTAAAAGTTACTAGTCCAGTGTTGCGTATCTGTCCACTCTGATCTCTTAATTTGCTAGGTTGTTGGCTAGTTTGTAGCACAGACTGAGACACCACCAAAGGAAGGGGACTGTCGTGAATAATCTAAGTTTCAGACGAACAGAGATATTCACAAGTACAACATTACTAGGAAAAATGATCTGCATTACCGTTAATGAATCGAACTTTGGCGCAGAAGGGGGTGAACATGCAGTTACAAAACTCTGTCAGTCTACTCATGGAAATAAAATGTCTGAAAAATTCCAGAAGTGTTTTCAAATGTAGA
Source organism: Schistocerca americana (assembly GCF_021461395.2). Lineage (NCBI taxonomy): Eukaryota > Metazoa > Arthropoda > Insecta > Orthoptera > Acrididae > Schistocerca > Schistocerca americana. The sequence continues at coordinate 640,844,820 of NC_060123.1, forward strand.
TTAGAGGAGTTTCTCCGTAAAAACTCATTGTATACATTGAGAATTTACTGAGTAGAGAAATTATTCATTAAAAACTACAAATGTCCAGCACATACAGACAAATAGTCATTAATGAAACTGTAAATGTCAGCTTGTAGCCATATACTTTTTTCATTTACCTACGAGATAGCCGGCCGATATGGCCGAGCGGTTCTAGGCGGTTCAGTCTGCGACCGCTGCGGTCGCAGGTTCGAGTCCTGCCTCGGGCATGTATGTGTGTGATGTCCTTGGGTTGGTTAGGTTTAAGTAGTTCTAAGTTCTAGGGGACTGATGACCTCAGATGTTAAGTCCCATAGTGCTCAGAGCCATTTGAACCAGTTACGAGATAAATAGACTTTCCATGTTTGTTCTTTTGGCCTTCACTAACCCCATGGGACAGATGACCTCACTGTTTCGTCCCTTCATCCATATCAACCAACTAACCATGTCCCACATCATAACGCCTATCGCCGGCCAGTGTGGCTGTGCGGTTCTAGGCGCTTCAGTCTGGAACCGCGTGACCGCTACGGTCGCAGGTTCGAATCCTGCCTGGGGCATTGATGTGTGTGATGTCCTTAGGCTAGTTAGGTTTAAGTAGTTCTAAGTTCTAGGGGACTGATAACTTCAGATGTTAAGTCCCATAGTGCTCAGATCCATTTGAACCATAACGCTTATCAAATGGCTCTGAGCACTATGGGACTTAACTTCTGAGGTCATCAGTCCCCTAGAACTTAGAACTACTTAAACCTAACTAACCTAAGGACATCACACACATCCATGCCCGACGCAGGATTCGAACCTGCGACCGTAGCGGTCGCGCGGTTCGAGACTGTAGCGCCCAGAACCGCTCGGCCACTCCGGCCGGCTAACGCTTATCGGTAATTTGATCTATGATGTAAGTAACTATAATTAACAACTAACAGGTCCATCTGCTAATGGATGAATCGAATAGATCGACGATTGAAACTAACAGAATTGATAACCAGTCGGCTTTTCTAATGAAACTTACTCCAAACAACATCTCTCACACGAACAGAAAGTTTTGAATTAGAAGACGCGCGGTATCTCGGTATTATGACTGCAAAGCGGCTTTTACTAGAAAATGTATTGAACCTGAAAATGAGAAAGCATAATGAAAATGTTGTATAGCTAGAGAAGGTGGAAATGCACGCTATAAGCTCACGCAGGATGGCGTGAGGTCTGAAACAGGATACGTAATGAATGCTATAAAGAAAAGTACGTAGCTTCTGGAATACTTAACTTTAATCCATCATTTGTATACATCGTTCTTGATGAGACATGCTTCATACGATAACTATCAATTGCTATGGCGCCTTGCTAGGTCGTAGCCATTGACTTAGCTGAAGGCTATTCTAACTATCTTCTCTGCAAATAAACGAGACTTCGTCAGTGTTGCATCGCTAGCTAAGTCGTCCGTACAACTGGGGCGAGTGCTAGTAAGTCTCTCGAGACCTGCCGTGTGGTGGCGCTCGGTCTGCGATCACTGACAGTGGCGACACGCGGGTCCGACATGTACTAATGGACCGCGGCCGATTTAAAGCTACCACCTAGCAAGTGTGGTGTCTGGCGGTGACACCACAGAAAAGTGAATACATGTGGTTACTGCACGCCTTAATTACTGACAGTCAAGGCAGTGGCTACGTAAGTTCCGCGAAATTACAAGACTGTTCTGCCGAGTCAGCACTTCGACGAAATGCAATAGTTCAACAAGCCGTCACAGAAGGTTCCAGTCGCCAGAGGCAGTTTCAAATAATACCTTAACTGGGTCGACCGTTTCAGTTGCAAATATGAGCGCTCCCAGTACCAATAATAATTATTGAGTTTTTAACAGTTAAATAGCAATTGTTACAATTCTGTAATTTAATACAATTTCAATTTGCACTTACCTGTAGTAAAATATAATAATTCCAAACGCAGCCTGTGGCCACGCGGTTCTAGGCGCTTCAGTCAGGAACCGCGCTGATGCTACGGTCGCAGGTTCGAATCCTGCCTCGGGCATGGATGTGTGTGATGTTCTTAGGTTAGTTGGGTTTAATTAATTCTAAGTCTAGGGGTTTGATGACCACAGATGTTAAGTCCCATAGTGCTTAGAGCCATTTGAAACAAACCCTGCTTTAATTTACTGTAATTAATATTTTACCTTCTACTAAAAGATGCTGCCTAACAAATTTTCACAGTCCAGGTTCCTCAAAAAATTAATCCAAAACTCTTAGTCAGTTTTAGCCGTCATTGCGTGACGCCGGACTGGAAATAAATTTGTTTGGTCCGTCAACTCGTCTGTCCGCAATCGAGCGTCATTGGTTGTTGAATTGGGTTTCCGTTTCCGTTCCGATGTCGTTCGATGCTTGCCCGGCATCGGATCGCGAGAATTACTGCAGCAATGTAGATGTAACCCAACAAATCTAGCAGCACGCCTCTGATTGGCTTCGACGTCTTCCCTTAATCCGATCTGGTGGGATCTCAAACACTCGAACAGTACTCAAGACTAGGTAGCACAAGAGCTCTGTATACAGTCTTCTTTGTACTCGTAGATAAGCTGCTCTTTCCAAGAGTTCTCCCAATAAGCCGAAGTCGACAAATCGCCTTCCCTGCTGCCGAACTTACGTTGTCGTTCGATTTCTCGTCACTTTGTACATTATGCCTAGAACCTAGACATTTAGTTCACGTGACTGAGTTTAGCAGTACATAACTATTACTATATTCGAACATTACACGATTGTTTATCCGCCTTATGTAAATTAACTCATATTTTTCCCACATTTAGAGCAAGCTGACATTTACCATACCAGATCAAAATTCTAGCCGAGTCATCCTTTATCATTCAGCGACGCCGTTTTCCAGAATATTACGGCATCACCAGCAGATTAGTACTCACCTTATCCGTCCGATCGTTTATGTGTACGTATATAGAAAATAACAACATGGGTCCTACTATCACACTTTCCTAGGATATCCCTGACGATACCTTTGACTCTGAACACTCGCAGTCCGGTAAAATGTTCTGGGTTAAACTCGGCCGCGCGGGATTAGCCGAGCGGTCTCTGGCGCTGCAATCATGGGCTCTGCGGCTGGTCCCGGCGGAGGTTCGAGTCCTCCCTCGGGCATGTGTGTGTGTGTGTGTGTGTGTGTGTGTGTGTGTGTGTGTGTGTGTGTGTGTGTGTGTGTGTCTCCTTACGATAATTTAGATTAAGTAGTGTGTAAGCTTAGGGACTGATGACCTTAGCAGTTAAGTCCCATAAGATTTCACACACATTTGAACATTTGATTAAACTCCCTCATGTACCCCATTTGCCATATCCTACAGGAATTTTAAGTTCGAGCATCATCATGTTACTGAAGAAAAAGTAGTTTCTCTCAATAATTCATCACAGGTTCAGGAAAACCAGTAGTGTGGAGCACAACATGCTTTGTTCGCGCTCGCTTTCGCTAACATACAGTCATACGGATTATCTTCACAGATATGCGATTACATAGACAAATTTTTGAATAACAGAATTCAGCAATGCGTTACACTGGACGGCGAGTGATCGAACGAAATGAAAGTAACACCGAGTGTGCGCCAAAGAAGCGCAACAGTAGCACTAAAGATATCAATAAAAATAAACTATTTATCGTATAGTGTCATCAGCCGTATTAGACTGTGAGCCAGCGGCGTTTTTGTCTACAGGAAGGTTGTGCTGTGGCACTCAAATAGGCGGAGACTGTAATAAAATCGCAAGGGCAAAATTAAAGGAAATTTTAAATTGAACTATAATATTTTGTTTTGGGAGAAAACGTTAATTAATAAGAGGTAAAATTTACATAATGAATTTATGTGTTTCCCCTGGCGAAAGATAATATGAAATTATCTTTATATATAAAAGGCAATACCCCAAAGTAACTGACTCACTCAATGAGTCATCATCGCCCAGTCCAAACCACTAAGGATAGAAACTTGAAATCTGCAGGTGATGTTGATCTTATACTGTAGGTGTCATTTAAGAAGGTTTTAATTTTTTATTTTATTCCTAAGTGGGGGAACTATTTTGAATATATCCCCCCACTTTAATGCTGGAATTTCGAAGTCCCTTCTTAAATGACACCTACCGTATAAGATCAACACCGTCTGCAAATTTCAAGTTTCTATCCTTAGTGGTGGATGAATTTTTTTTGAAAATAAATGATTATTAAAGAACTACTAATGTATTTTAAAGCTAGGTCTATGAAAATTTGCACTTGACTTTTCACTTAGAAATAAAAAAAAAAAAAAAATACGTATTACAGAGTTCTTGAAAATTCAACCCCTATGGAGTTGTTTTATGAAATAGTTCATTATGAAAGCATTTTTAAAGTAAATCTATGAAAATATGAATTTGACTTCTTGGTTAGAAATAAAAAATACTGGTTTCACTGTTTTTGGAAATCGGACACCTAGGGGGGTGAAATAGGAAGTTGAAATTTTTAATGAAAATACTCCACTGTGAAAGTATTTTTAAAGCTATATCTGTTACAACTGGTATTTGGCTTCTCACTCAGAAATGAAAAAAATAATGTTTAATTTTTTTGGGGAATTCGGTCTATAAGGGGTGGAATAGGGGCAGACTGATTCACTGACACGTCATCGCCAAGACCAGACCGCTAAGGATATAAACTTGAAATGTGGAAGGTATGTGGATCTACTGCAGGCATCATTTAAGAAGGAATTGTTCGAAATTACACTCCCAAGCTGGTTAAGAGGGGATGAAAGGCTCTTTGAAAATATATCAGCATTAAGGCAATTTTGAAACTAGAACCGCGAAAACTGATATTTGTATTCTCAGTGAGAAGTAAGAAAACAAGCGTTTCAGCATTTTTGGATATTCAACAGTTAAGGGGGTGAAATAGGGCATGAAAATATTTCATACATTAAAAAAATTTAAAGGTAAATCTATGAAAACTGGTGTTTCACATTTCGGTTACATACAAAGAAATATGTGGTAGGGGATGAAGTGTCCATGGAAATAGCACCGCAAGAACGCAAAATCCACGATTAACAAAGACCTTGGACTCCAGCTACCAGAATCGCTTTATCGTCAGTAGTATACAGGCTGTTACAAAAAGGTACGGCCAAACTTCCAGGAAACATTCCTCACACACAAAGAAAGAAAATATGTCATGTGGACGTGGGTCCGGAAACGCTTACTTTCCATGTTAGAGCTCATTTTATTACTTCTCTTCAAATCACATTAATCATGGAATGGAAACACACAGCAACAGAACGTACCAGCGTGACTTCAAACACTTTGTTACAGGAAATGTTCAAAATGTCCTCCGTTAGCGAGGATACATGCATCCCCCCTCCGTCGCATGGAATCCCTGATGCGCTGATGCAGCCCTGGAGAATGGCGCATTGTATCCCAGCCGTCCACAATACGAGCACGAAGAGTCTCTACATTTAGTACCGGGGTTGCGTAGACAAAAGCTTTCAAATGCCCCCATAAATGAAAGTCAAGAGGGTTGAGGTCAGGAGAGCGTGGAGGCCATGGAATTGGTCCCTCCTCTACCAATCCATCGGTCACCGAATCTGTTGTTGAGAACCGTACGAACACTTCGACTGAAATGTGCAGGAGCTCCATCGTGCATGAACCACATGTTGTGTCGTACTTGTAAAGGCACATGTTCTAGCAGCACAGGTAGATTATCCCGTATGAAATCATGATAACGTGCTCTATTGAGCGTAGGTGGAAGAACAAACTAAAATGAGCTCTAACATGGAAATTAAGCGTTTCCGGACATATGTCCACATAACATCTTTTCTTTATTTGCGTGTGAGGAATGTTTCCTGAAAGTTTGGCCGTACCTTTTCGTAACACCTTGTATACGGCAAAGATCATGCTTCTATGACATTATTTAGCCTGAAAAGTTTAAAAGATGTTACAGTTTGTGAAAAATATAAAAATTCGACTACAGATAAAGAAATCTACACCTAAATCTACATAGACACTCAGCAAGCCACCGTACGGTGCGTGGCCGAGGGTACCCTGTACCACTACTTGTCATTTCCCGCCTCCCCTGCTCCTCTCGTAAATCGAGCGAGGAAGAAACGACTGCGTGCCTCCGCATGAGCACCAATGTCTAGTATCTTGTCTTCGTGGTCCCTATGCGCGATATATGCTGGCGGCAGTAGAATCATTCGGCAGTCAGCTTCAAATGCAGGTCTCTAAATTTTCTCATATGTGTTTCTCAAAAAGAACATCACGTTACCTCCAGGGATTCCCATTTGAGTTCCCGAAACATCTCCGTAACACTTGCATGTTGTTCGAACCTACCGGTAACAAATCCAGCCGCCCGCCTCTGAACTGCTTCGATGTCTTCCTTCAGTACGACCTGCTACGGATCACAACCAAACACTCGAGCAGTACTCAAGAATAGGTCATACTAACTTCCTATATGCGGTCTCCTTTACAAGTGAACCACTTTTTGCTAAAATTCTCCCAATAAACTGAAATCGACCACTCGCCTTTCCTACCACAGTTCTCACATGCTCGTTCCATTTCATATCGCTTTGCAACGTTACATCCAGATATTTAAACGACTTGGCTGTGTCAAGCAGGACACTAGTAATACTGTATCCAAACATTACAGGACTGTTCTTCCTACTCATCCGCATTAACTTGAACTTTTTCACATTTACATCTAGCTGCCATTCACCACAGTCATACAGTCTACGCGAGCGAAGCAGCGTGCGCTAAGCTAGTATAATACACTCCTGGAAATGGAAAAAAGAACACATTGACACCGGTGTGTCAGACCCACCATACTTGCTCCGGACACTGCGAGAGGGCTGTACAAGCCATGATCACACGCACGGCACAGCGGACACACCAGGAACCGCGGTGTTGGCCGTCGAATGGCGCTAGCTGCGCAGCATTTGTGCACCGCTGCCGTCAGTGTCAGCCAGTTTGCCGTGGCATACGGAGCTCCATCGCAGTCTTTAACACTGGTAGCATGCCGCGACAGCGTGGACGTGAACCGTATGTGCAGTTGATGGACTTTGAGCGAGGGCGTATAGTGGGCATGCGGGAGGCCGGGTGGACGTACCGCCGAATTGCTCAACACGTGGGGTGTGAGGTCTCCACAGTACATCGATGTTGTCGCCAGTGGTCGGCGGAAGGTGCACGTGCCCGTCGACCTGGGACCGGACCGCAGCGACGCACGGATGCACGCCAAGACCGTAGGATCCTACGCAGTGCCATAGGGGACCGCACCGCCACTTCCCAGCAAATTAGGGACACTGTTGCTCCTGGGGTATCGGCGAGGACCATTCGCAACCGTCTCCATGAAGCTGGGCTACGGTCCCGCACACCGTTAGGCCGTCTTCCGCTCACGCCCCAACATCGTGCAGCCCGCCTCCAGTGGTGTCGCGACAGGCGTGATTGGAGGGACGAATGGAGACGTGTCGTCTTCAGCGATGAGAGTCGCTTCTGCCTTGGTGCCAATGATGGTCGTATGCGTGTTCGGCGCCGTGCAGGTGTGCGCCACAATCAGGACTGCATACGACCGAGGCACACAGGGCCAACACCCGGCATCATGGTGTGGGGAGCGATCTCCTACACTGGCCGTACACCACTGGTGATCGTCGAGGGGACACTGAATAGTGCACGGTACATCCAAACCGTCATCGAACCCATCGTTCTACCATTCCTAGACCGGCAAGGGAACTTGCTGTTCCAACAGGACAATGCACGTCCGCATGTATCCCGTGCCACCCAACGTGCTCTAGAAGGTGTAAGTCAACTACCCTGGCCAGCAAGATCTCCGGATCTGTCCCCCATTGACCATGTTTGGGACTGGATGAAGCGTCGTCTCACGCGGTCTGCACGTCCAGCACGAACGCTGGTCCAACTGAGGCGCCAGGTGGAAATGGCATGGCAAGCCGTTCCACAGGACTACATCCAGCATCTCTACGATCGTCTCCATGGGAGAATAGCAGCCTGCATTGCTGCGAAAGGTGGATATACACTGTACTAGTGCCGACATTGTGCATGCTCTGTTGCCTGTGTCTATGTGCCTGTGGTTCTGTCAGTGTGATCATGTGATGTATCTGACCCCAGGAATGTGTCAATAAAGTTTCCCCTTCCTGGGACAATGAATTCACGGTGTTCTTATTTCAATTTCCAGGAGTGTATGATTCATTAGGTTCAAAAGTATTTTTAAAAGATTGTAAGGTTCACTGCCTCCAAGGCGTTAATTACCTTCGTGGTTTACGCAATCGGAAGATACAGTCGCCTTTTTCTTCTCTTCAGCAGGTCTAATCAGAGAGACTCCGTATTTGGCGGCGTGGCACAATACAAGTTTGGAACTTCATTTCGAGATGCTGTCTTCAGCAAGCTAGGTAACACGTCGTCAGGCTTCACGGCCCTTCCTTAGTGCTTACATTTATACGGGACGTTCAAAAAGAAACGAGGCGGAGGCATAATTACAGAAACTAGTACCTGTATGTTAGAAGCATTGACCATAGCTGTTTAGACACTTGTCCCACTATGATACAAGGCAGTGAGTGGCTGTCTCATAAATTCCCGGGGCTGCGGTGTTAACCAGTTCCGCATTTACAGCTGGACGTCGTCGTCCAAGGTGAACCGTTTGCCCCTCAGAGCCTTTTTAAGGGGACCAAAAATGGCGTAATCACAGGGAGAGGGGTCCGGACTGTATGGAGGGTAGCCGAGAGCCTCCTGTTTGAATTTCTGCAGGAGTGCCACGGCTGTGTTGGTCGTATGAGGCTTTGCATTGTCGTGGAGCAGAATGACCCCACAGGTGACATTGCCTGGTCGTTTTGATTTGATCGCTTGGCGATAGGTGGTCAAAGTTTGCGAGTAACTGTGCTTTCACTTTTGTCTCGTGCTGCAGGAAGTGAATCAGAAGGGGGCAATCTTGGTCAAAGAAGAACGTCAGCATAACTTTTTCTGCACTCGTGTGGAAGGCCTTGGCTTTTTTTGGTGGTGGTGACCCTGGATGCTTCCACTGGAGACTTTTTCGTTTTGATTCTGATTCGACATGATGACACAATGACTCATCGCCAGCCACCGCTCGTGCCAGGAACGCATTCCCTTCCCGAGCACAGTGCTGCAGATGAACAAGACAGTGGGCCATTCGACATGCTTCCTGGTGTGGTTGAAGACTGTGGGGCACCCATTGGGCACACACTTTACGCATGTGCAGTCGTTCCTTCATGATGGGCTGAACGACGCTCAATCCGACCACGTCGGCTATGGTTTTTACCGTCACTTGGTAGTCCTGGGTAATGAGTGCATTCACCAGCTGGACGATGTCATCGGTAATGCAGTGTGGTGCTCCAGACCGCGCATCATCGGCTAACGACACCCGTCCTTCCCTGAACCGCTTGTGCCACGCCTTGACTCTTGCAAGGGACGTGCAGTGTTCGCCGTACATTTGTGACATTCGTCGATGAATGTCTGTTCCTCCTACTCCTTCCGCTGTCAGAAAACGAACAAAACCTCTTTGTTCTTCTGTTGACGCCTCCATGTCACTGTTTGCAATGCGACTGGCAGCGTTGGACGATTGATGCATGCTGTTGCTAGCTCTGTCTAGTTACGTGATGTGCACTCGTGCCCTCTAGCGACCCTCTAGCTCTGGTCGGAAGCACACCTCGTTACACACGCCACGATATTACCCTCCTGTCACCGGTTTGCGAATTCCAGACTCCGGTTCGTTTCTTTTTGAAAGCCCCTTATATCTCTCTGACTCACCTCAACCCCATATTGCTTTTCAAAATCTCGCTATCCATCTCTGCATCTCTGTCTTTGGCCATTTTCCTCAGTTTAGCCCTGTGATAGTCAGCCTTCCATCCTTGCTTCCTCTACCATCGAACTCTTCCGCGTACCTGTGGACCACTTCTTGTTCCGTGGGGATATCATTCCAATGGTTTCTTGTCAGCTACTCCGTCTGTCTTTCTCAATGAGTGCCCAAGCCATTTACACTTTGTCTCGCGTAGCTGTTCCTTTATACGTATCTAGTTTGTTTTTCAGTAGAGTTCCTCATTACTTATTTTTTATGGACACCAGATATTCATTATGTGTCGGAAATACCCGTTTATGAAGCTCTGTAACTGTGATGTCATCTTATTGTCTGTTTTCCGACTTTCACTGGTGTACAGAAGGACAGCCTTCACATTTGTAGACCGATGACCTCAGCAGTTTGATCCCTTGGGAACCTACCTACCTTTACATTTGTATTAAAAATACGAACTTCAGTTTTGCATCCGGTGTTTCTGTTTCGTCATATTGTATGAAGGCAGCGTTTGCCTTCTTTATAAGGTTCTTCACCTCATCTCGAGCTCCACCATCTTCTGACACCACACTACCCAGATATAGGAATGAATTGACAATCTACACTCGCTGTTCCCCTACAAGCAGCGAATTTGTTCCCCTTTCCTTTCTTTTACTTCTGTTTGTCTTGAGACCAGCGATCTCTGCTTCTTTTTTAGTGAGTTTAATTTAGCTTTCATACCTGTCAGCCTTTGATATACTAAAACTATGTCAGAATGAGATTTTCACTCTGCAGCGGAATGTGCGCTGATATGAAACTTCCTGGCAGATTAAAACTGTGTGCCCGACCGAGACTCGAACTCGGGACATTTGCCTTTCGCGGGCAAGTGCTCTACCAACTGAGCTACCGAAGCACGACTCACGCCCGGTACTCACAGCTTTACTTCTGCCAGTACCTCGTCTCCTACCTTCCAAACTTTACAGAAGCTCTCCTGCGAACCTTCAGGAGTGCTAGTTCTGCAAGGTTCGCAGGAGAGCTTCTGTAAAGTTTGGAAGGTAGGAGACGAGGTACTGGCAGAAGTAAAGCTGTGAGTACCGGGCGTGAGTCGTGCTTCGGTAGCTCAGTTGGTAGAGCACTTGCCCGCGAAAGGCAAATGTCCCGAGTTCGAGTCTCGGTCGGGCACACAGTTTTAATCTGCCAGGAAGTTTTAAAACTATGTCGACTGCGAAATCCAAATCCTCCAGACGTTCATGGATCCCCCATTCGATTCCTCGTCTCTTGGTCGCATTGGTTTTACTCATAACTGACAAATAGGAAACGCATTGGTGACAAAATACTACCCTGCCGGACTCCGGTTTTTACTTCTTTTGGATCTCTGAGTTTTCGGTTGTGGAGCACACAAGATTTGTTGTCATCATACAGATCTTGTTGTCTGATGTTATAGAATCTTCTAACGTTTACCACACTTCCGCAACGCTTGCATTAGCGCTTTATGTTTCACAAAATCGAAAGCCTTTTCAAAATCAATGAACGCCAGGTACACTGTTGCCTGGGATTCTTTAGTTTGCTCTAAGATCAGTACAACTGTGTTGTTCTCGAAAAGTGGCCTGTTCGTTACGCAGTTGATTTTCAAGTACAGGGCCGGCAAAAAGACCGCCCGTATTTGGAGATGTCGCATTGTGGGCTGTGATGGGTATACCGACGTGGAGAAAGTGTCGATTGATAGCGGTGTACCTGTCATTTTAAATAGGCGCAGTGCCTTGGTTAGGTGAACATTTTGCTTTTGTGGTTAGTGGTTCTCTGCTTACTTGTCAGCGAGCATTTCGCATTCGGTTCGGATCTGACCGCTATGATTCTACTCCTGATCGAAAAATTATTCGAGTTTCGGTATCAGACTTTACAGCATCAGGTTCTGCACTGTAAAAAAAAATGTACTGCCCGACCTCAGACGGTAACAATGCTAGAAAATGTGGCGCGCATGAGAACGTCCGTTCAGCAATCTCCAAGGCGTTCAGCACATACACATGCATCTGCCCTGGGATTGTCTGATAGGAGTATAAGAAGAATCCCACACAGAGATTTCCAGATGCACCCATACTAAATGATGGTTACCGATGTATTAAGTGAGAAAGAGTTTGCAACTCGCAGGGTTGTGTGGGGAAATTTTTCAGAGTATTCCCGCTAGCACTGTTTTGATTTCTTCTGATGAGGTCCACTTCCACCTGTCAGATACTGTAATTAAACAACTGGGCAGTGGAAAACCCTCGGGAACTTCACCAGCGACCCTTTCTCAACCATCGTGCGACACTTTGGTGCACCGTTGCGGTATTATGTGTTGGAGTTCGTGTTTTTTCGAAGAAGATGGCGTAACGATAACGGTTAATTCAGATCGCTACTTTCACATGATAGAGACCTTCCTCCAACCTAAGTTAAATCAGTTCGTTGGAGACCACGAAGACGGACGAGTTTAGTTACAAGACGGAGCCACAGCACACACTTCCCGGCATTCTTAAAAATTTTTTGAGAAAAATTGTTTCCTAGACGTCTTCTATCTTTGGAAGAGTCGTCGCCTGCCCCCCCAGAGTCAACCGATTTATGACCTTGTATTTTTTTTTTCTTTGGAGACACTTAAAGTCTCAAGAGTGCAAACATCGCCCCACAACCATGCAAGCACCTAAGGAAATAATCACCCAGGCAGTGACTGCCTTTCCACCAGGAATGGCACGAAGAGCTATGGACAACTTCCGCAAACGGGTTCGTCAATGTGTCAACAGTGGAGGAGGCCATTTACCGGATATGATTTTAAAAACAGCTAACTTAAAATGGGATAATATTTGTGGTTTACAAATAAAAGTATTTTCCCAGTACCTTTGTTTGTTTGTTTGTTTCTTTGTAACTACTTTTTGAAATATGGAAGCTCTTTTTGTCGGATCGTGTACCTTCTAAGCCATTTACAATAATTCTCGTTAGGACCTTACTGGCTACTGACAGCAATGTAAAACCAAGCAAGTTAAATTTCCCGCTTTTATGAGCCTTATCACCACTCCATTTTTCCACTCCTTTGACGATTTCTCTTCGCGCCAAATATTCTTCAACAGAGGGTGCAGCATTTTAGCATTACTTTCGATATCGGTTTTTAAGAGCTCCGTACATAACATACTGACGAGCCAAAGCATTATGAACACTGCTTACCATACGAATGAATGCCGCCTGGTGGATCTGCGGTCACATGATACTACAAGGAAACTACTGTATACAGGGTGGGCCACAACTCGTATTACAATGAGGTGGCAAAAGTCACTGGGTAGCGATACACACAGATACAGATGACGGTAGTATCGCGTACACAAGGTATAAAAAAGCAGTTGGTTGGCGAAGTTATCACTTGTACTCAGGTGACTCATGTGAATAGGTTTCCGACATGACTGTGGCCGCCCGACGGGAATGAACAGACTTTCAACTCGATATTGTCTACATCCACGTGATTACTCTGCTATTCACAATAAAGAGCCTGGCAAAGGGTTCAATGAACCACCTTCAAGCTGTGTCTCTACCGTTCCACTCTCGAACGGCACGCGGGAAAAACGAGCACTTAAATTTTTCTCTGCCAGCCCTGATTTCTCTTATTTTATCGTGATGATCATTTCTCCCTATGCAGGTGGGTGCCAACATAATGTTTTTGCAATCGGAGGAGGAAACTGGTGATTGAAATTTCATGAGAAGATCCCGTCGCAACGAAAAACGCTATTGTTTTAATGATTGCCACTACAATTCACGTATCATGTCTGTGGTACTATCTCCCCTATTTAGCGATAATACAAAACGAGCTGCCCTTCTTTGTACTTTTCCGATGTCATCCGTCAGTCCCACCTGATGCGGACCCCACACCGCACAGCAACACTCCAGAATAGGGCGGACAAGCGTGTTGTAAGCAGTCTCTATAATAGACCTGTTGCACCTTCTAAGTGTTCTGCCAATGAATCACGCCGGCCGCGGTGGTCTCGCGGTTCTAGGCGCGCAGTCCGGAACCACGCGACTCCTACGGTCGCAGGTTCGAATCCTGCCTCGGGCATGGATGTGTGTGATGTCCTTAGGTTAGTTAGGTTTCAGTAGTTCTAAGTTCTAGGGGACTGATGACCACAGCTGTTGAGTCCCATAGTGCTCAGAGCCATTTGAACCAATGAATCACAATCATTTGTTTGCTCTAACCACAACATTATCTACGTGATCGTTCCAATTTAGGTTATTTGTAACTGTAATCCCTAAGTATTTACCTGAATTTACAGGCCTCCGATTTGTGTGACTTATAGCGTAACCGAAATTTAGCTGATTTCTTTTAGTACTGATGTGAATAACTTCACACTTTTCCTTATTCGGGGTCAATTGCCACTTTTCGCACCATACAGATATCTTTTCTAAATCATTTTGCAAGTCGTTCTTATCATCTGATGACTTTACAAGACGGTAAATGACAGCATCATCTGCAAACAATCTAAGACGGCTACTCAGATTGTCTCCTATGTTGTTAATATAGATCAGGAACAATAGAGGGCCTATAACACTTCCTTGGGGAACGCCGGATATTACTTCTGTTTTACTCGATGACTTTCCGTCTATTACTACGAGCTGTGACCTTTCTGACAGGAAATCACGAATCCAGTCGCACGACTGAGGCGATTCTCCGTATGCACGCAGTTTGGTTAGAAGACGCTTGTGAGGGACGGTGTCGAAAGCCTTCTGGAAATCTAAAAAAAAGGAATCAATTTGACATCCTCTGTCGATAGCACTTATTACTTCATGAGTATAAAGAGCTAGTTGTGTTTCACAAGAACGATATTTTCTGAAACCGTGCTAACTATGTGTCAGTAAATCGTTTTCTTCGAGGTACTTCATAATGTTCAAATACAGTATATGTTCCAAAACCGTACTGTAAATAGACGTTAGTGATACAGGCCTGTAATTCAGCGGATTACTCCTACTTTCCTTTTTGGGTATTGGCGTGACTTCAGCAGTTGGAGCTAGACACATTGGACATTTTATTTCTGAAATCGATAGGGAATTCAATGTTCTGAGATCCACAGTGTCAAGAGTGCGCAGAGAATACCAACTTTCAGGCATTACTTCTCATCACGGACAATGCAGTGGCCGACGGCCTTCGCTTAACGACCGAGAGTAGCAGCGTTTCCGTGGAGTTGTCAGTGCTAACAAACAAGTAACACTATTTGAAATTACAGCAGAAATAAGTGTGGGAGGTACAACGAACGTATTCGTTAGAACAGGGCGGTGAAATTTGGCGTTAATGGGTTATGAGGGCAGATGATCGACGCGAGTACCTTTGCTAACAGTGTGACATCACCTGCAGCACATCTCTTGCGCTCACTCGTGACCACATCGGTTGAACCCTAGGCGACTGGAAAACCGTGGTCCGGTCAGATGGGTCCTGATTTCGGTTGCCAAGACCTGACGGTAGGGTTAGAGTGTGGCGCACTTAAAGCTGGTGGTGGCTCCATAATGGTGTGAGCTGTGTTTACATCGAATGGACTTGGTCCTCCGGTCCAGTTGACCTGATCATTGACTGGAAGTGCTTGGCTATGTTCGGCTACTTGGCGACCGTTTGCAGTCATTCCTGGATTTCATGTTTCCGAACAATGATGGAATTTCTATGGATGGCAATGCGCCATGTCGCCGGGCGACAGTTGTTCGCGATTGGACAATCCGCACGAATGGTTTGGCCACCCTGATCGTTCAACTCGAATCGCATCGAGCAGTTATGGGACATAATCGTGAGGTCAGTTTGCGCACAAAATCCTGCATCGGCAACACTTTCGCAATTATGGGCGGCTATGGAGGCAGCGTAGGTCAATATTTCTGCAAGGGGCTTCCAACGACTTGTTGAGTCCACGCCACGGTAAGTTGCTCCACTACCCCAGGCAAAAGGATGTCCGACACGATACTGGGAGCTATCCCACGAATTTTGTCGACTCGATGTAGAGACTTCTAGGGATTGTAGAGGGGGCTCAGGAGATTTGATAAGGAATCCATGTCCGGAAATGTACCGTTTGGATGGAAATTAAGTTCGAAGATCGATCACGTTCAAATCACCCGCTTCACATTGCGCACGCAGCGGAGATAACGAGCTTTGAACTGTTTGCCCATGGCACGGTCATGTTTCGGGTACGCGTCGTGGGGTTGTTTTCTGCGTGATGAAGGACATCCTCTTCAAAGTCGAGAGCGCGACACATCCACGGAGCAGCACACTCAACCCTGCCTGGCACCAGTCTCTCGCAGCCGTTGTTGTAATTCGACGAAAATGTATGTGAGTCATAATTACAATTCGGGCTGACGATATTTTTCTCTTCTCAGTTCATGTGCCTACTGCGATCCGACGTACTAGTTTATTTTATATCCAAATGGTACGTTCCCGGACTTGGGTTCCGTATCCCCGGCACGAATCAGCCCGACGGATTTGTGTCGAGGTCCGGTGAGCCGATCAGTCTGTGGATGGTTTTTAGGCGGTTTTCCATCTGCCTCGGCGAAATCGGGCTGGTTCCCCTTATTCCGCCTCAGCTACACTATGTCGGCGATTGCTGCGCTAACAAGTTCCCCACGTCGTGGGGTTGTGGACCACTGCGGCTGCGGCGGGGACGGAGCCTCTCCATCGTTTCTAGGTCCCCGGTTAACATAACATAACATGGCATAGGTTTAAGTAGTTCTAAGTCTAGGGGACTGATGACCTCAGATGTTAAGTCCCATAGTGCTTAGAGCCATTTGAACCATTTTGGAAAAAAAAGTGACTTAAGCGACTTTGACAAACGGTAAATTGTTACGGACCAGTACCTCGGAACGAGCATCTCAGAAACGGTGAAGTTAGTAGGCTATTCACGTGATAATGTCGTGATGTGTTTGAAGGACGGTGAAGCGACGAGTAGGTATGGACGGGCCCAAGGCAGGGGTCGTGGCATAATGACCTTCATCTCACTTTTTACGTACAAGAGGTGTGGTTGCTTTTTAAAGAATTGTATTTATCCGCGTATATCACTGTGATTCCCTTCCAAATATTCCACGTTAGATATTATTCACCTATGGCTCCGCGATCTTTGAGTTAACTTTTAGGTCTCCGGGCGACACGATTTTAATCTCATCAGTGTTTGTAAAAAAGTAATTTCAGGTTTACTTTGCTTTGGGGAACAGAAAAAGCCACACAGGTCCATGTCTGACGAATACAGGGGTTGGACATCATTACAGTATGTTTTTAGCCATAAATTCAAGAATAAGTGCGAAATGTGAGCAGGTGCTATACCGTGGCGCAAAAGCTGTTTGTTTCGTCACAAATCCGGGCGTTTTTTTTTAAATTCCTTGACGCAAACGGCGTTGAACTTGTATGCAGTACTTATTAATCGTTCGACCTTGTGTCGCAGTTCACTACGGCATTAAAAATAAAACCACACAGTGCGCATAACTTTCACATTTGATTGCACCGTCTTGTCAAGCTTTTTCGGTAATGGCGATACAAAATGCTTATTTTAAAGGGACGACTGAGCCTTAGTTTTGACGTCATATTCGTCAGCCCATGTTTCATCACCTGTTTTTTGCGCCCTAAAACAAAAAAAAAAACAAAAAAAATCACCTGTTATGACAAGTTTCAGTAGTTCTACATCGTTGTTGACTTCATCTAGCGCAAGGGTACTCAATGTTTTTTACCCACCGCTCACAATTGTATCTCTGTTAGTAGCAAAATTTTGAACTGCCCATCAGTTCCTCAGTAATGCTGATTTATAGAGTAGGGAAATAACTATATTTTATAAAACTTATAAAGCAGAGTTGTAGCAAGTTAAAGGATATAATAATAATTACTTACCAAATAGTTTATGTCAAAATTTTATATTAAAAAAAACCTAATGAAAGCGTCTTTAACCCCCAACCCCCCATGAAAGCTCGAACGTCCACTAGCGGGCGAGAGAAGCGGGAAGACTACCACTGATCAAGTGACTCCTGAGAAACTTGCACGCGCTACTGTTTTTGTTAGAAATTTCACACTTTTGGAGCAAATTTTGCTGTATACGTTTCGTACCTACAACAATAGAAAAACTCATGGAAAGAGTGAATATCTATGCCAACTTCTCTGACTGCGGTTCGGCGATCGTACACAAGTATTTCTTTCACTTTTTCCACAGTTTCGTCTGTTGATGAGTTTGGGGTGTCTAGAGCGCTCGTCATTTGCAACGCCTTCACAGCCTTCTTAGAAATGCTTATATCACTCGTAAAATCTTCTTTTACTCATATCAGATTCGCCAAAAGCAATATTTAACGTTTATAAAACTTTGCTGCACTTTATTCCGTTCTTATAGCAAAATTAAAAAGTACTCTGGTCCATTTATATGCAAAATAAATAACTGCCGCCACTACCGAAACACACGCAACCTTTTTCACAGATGACAACAAACTAAATATCTCATATAGATAACACTGTACACATACTTTTCAGACCTGTTTACCAACACAACAACGAAAAATGTCGCAAATCGGACTAATACATTTCCCATTATTTTTAGAACGTACGCAATATACCAATTTGGAAACTTCACACCTAACTTCCAGAAAATAAAGTAGCTTAACAATTAAGTCACGAAAATAATTCACAAGCAGAACCAGAAACCACGGAAAAATGAATACGGCTAAGCGGAAATAATTGAAATAAATAGCATTCCCTTCGTTTGCGCGATAGTAAAGCCACTGTTTGCAAACTGGTGTTCACAAATGGTTCAAATGGCTCTGAGCACTATGGGACTCAACTGCTGAGGTCATTAGTCCCCTAGAACTTAGAACTAGTTAAACCTAACTAACCTAAGCACATCACAAACATCCATGCCCGAGGCAGGATTCGAACCTGCGACCGTAGCGGTCTTGTGGTTCCAGACTGCAGCGCCTTTAACCGCACGGCCACTTCGGTCGGCAAACTGGTGTTCACAATCTTAGTGCTTGGTAAAATATTGGTAACTGTGAGTACACGCTTCGATTTTAAAGGAAGGAAGGAAGGAAGGAAGGAAGATTAGGTCTAACATCCCGTCGATATCGGGGTCTTTAGAGACGGAGCACAAGCCCGGATTGTGTAAAGATTGGGAAGGAAATCGGCCGTGCCCTTTCAAAGGAACCATCCCAGCATTTGCCTGGATCGATTTAGGGAAATTGCGGGTAACCTAAACCTCGATGGCCGACGCGGGTTTGAACCGCCGTCCTCCTAAATGCAAGTCCAGTGAACTGACCATTGCGCCACCTCGCTCGGTCTTTGAGTTTATATCGTATAAATTAACAGCGTGACTCATGAACTTAAATTTTTTGACGTGTGCGTTTCGAAGGTCATATTTTTCTGAAATTATTTCTTGGACCCACAATGGGTGGCCAACTTATTCTAGTACGGCACTTGTCGGTTTGGTAATGCTTTCCGCACGCCTTGTCCGTTCGCACTCCCGCAGCGAATAGCGTCACTGTTTTTGGCAGTGATTGTTGCTCATGCGTTGAGCGCAGAGATTTCAGTACTTTCCTGTTGGCCCTCAATTAAGGAAGAGGAAACTGAAATCATTCAGGGTCAGAGTATAGAACATCCATGTTTATAAAAGAAGCAGGTTTGCCTTTTAATATTTCAAAAAAAAGAAAACATTACACAGAGGTGACTTTATAAATGGGAATATTAAGCAAGTTGTTTCTATTTTATGTACTGAAAACAAGAAACCAGCATAAATTCTTTACTAAATGCTCGCTGCTAGACAAACAACAGAGACGCGACTTTCTGTTATCAGTGGCAATGTTGTGAACAGTTTACAAATGCAATACTACTGAGTATTCAGCAATGAATCCAGTTTTCGACAAGACTACAGATATCGAAAATCGACCGCAACTTGTTATATTTGTATGATACTGCACGTAACAGATGACCGAAGGTGGCGGAAGAGACGCTAAATCTGGTTACATTGAAGGATATCATTCAAGGCTGTGTCGTTAAAGAAGCCCTGGATGGTGTTTTAGTCAAAAATTCAATGCCTTTCGAAAAGATTGTCAGTATTGCCACAGACGATGCACACTCAATGATAAGCTTGGGGCTTTTTAAATTCTCGCACATGTCGATTCATATCTGTCGATGCATTATTTACGGAGAATATGTAGCGTCAAAATATCTTTTTTCAGTCTCCATATGTTATGTAGATTGTACCAAAAATTTTCAGTTTTTATGTTTCTTTGCTTATGTTAATTATTATCTTCTAAATAACGCGGCTATCTTCGAACCAAAGGAATGGTTACTGGCCATCCCTGTAGCTAACGCAATGTACTGTTCACTAATGTCACAGTATTATAATTATAATTACGAGGGGCATTCAATAAGTAATGCAACAACTTTTTTCTGAGAGCAGCTTGGTTTAATTCAGGATTCCAATACACCATATTATTCCCTACTCTTTTGACTACAAAATCGCCGCGCGGGATTAGCCGAGCGGTCTCGGGCGCTGCAGTCATGGACTGTGCGGCTGGTCCCGGCGGAGGTTCGAGTCTTCCCTCGGGCATGGGTGTGTGTGTTTGTCCTTAGGGTAATTTAGGTTAAGTAGTGTGTAGGCTTAGGGACTGATAACCTTAGCAATTAAGTCCCATAAGATTTCACACACATTTTGCTACAAAATCGTATTTTTCAACATTATCTCCGTTCAATGTGACGACCTGGAGCGCCACCTGGCTGGGAGGGCCTGTATGGCCGCATGGCACCTATTCTACTGGTCGACGTCGGAGCAAACGTCTTTCTGCATCAATAACGTCTCCACCATCCACGCAGTGCTTCCCGCGCAATCCCTCCTTCATTTGGATAAACATATGGAAGTCGGAAGGTTCGAGATCTGGACTGTAGGGTGGCTGAGGAGGAACAGTCCAACTAAGTTTCGAGAGCCCTCTCGGGCAGGCAGATTTATGTGAGGCTCTTCGTTGTCATGGAGAAGTTCGATTGCATTTTTGTGGTGACGGACACGCTGAAGTCGTTTCTTCAGTTTCCTGAGGGTAGTACAATACACTTCAGAGTTGATCGTTGCACCATGAGCGAGGACATCGAACAGAATAACCTCTTCAGAGTCAAAAAGACAGTCGCCATGTCTTTACCGGCTGTGGGCGCGGCTTTGAACTTTTTCTTCAGAGGAGAGGTAGTCTGGCGCCATTCGATGGATTTCTGTTTCGTTTCCAGTTCAAAGGGATGAACGCATATTTCATTGCCTGAGAGGATGTTCGACAAAAAATTATCACGATCAGTTTCATTAAGCGCAAGGAACTCCGCACAGATGTTTCTTCCTTGCTCTTTATGGTTTTCTGATGGCGAGAAACAGAGAGGGCACGCACCTTTGAGTACCCCAACTGGTGGACGAGTGTGTCAGGACTACCAACAGAAGCGTACAGAGGTGTCAGGTCGTGATCTGTCGATCACCTCGAATGACAGTGCACGCACGTTCCAACATTGCAGGGGACACAAGTGTTTGAGGCAAGCCGGCACGTGGGGGATCGGACAGGTTTACGCAACCTTGTTGCGATAATGACAGATGCCTTGTCCAACGACTCACCGTGCTTTTGTTCACTGCCAGGTCTCCGTAGACATTCTGCGAGCGCCTATGGTTTCCCGCCATAAGAAACTCAATGGCAGCTCTCTGCTTGGAACGCACCTCCCTTACGGACGCCATTTTGAAAGCTACGTGTAAGTGCCGCGACCAGTCGCAATTTCATGAAGCTATAGGACCTGAAGCGGTAATATTCCACGATGACCCACAACAAGTTTCGCATTTTTTCAAGGGAAATTGGCCGAGAAAAAAAAAAGAGTTGCATTATACAGAGGGGTCCAAAAAATGTATCCACTGTTTAAAAGTCCATAACTTGCAAACTAATTAACGGAGTTGTCTCACTTTTGGTGGAAGTTTAGTTTAAAAGTCCAACTTAAAGATATCACTGTAGGTGTCCATAATGGTCACCATTAACATCCACACACAAACGATGCCGCTGAACTGCAACACGAACTACTGACTGCAACGTGTTCAGTTGGATATTTGCACATGAATGTACGATGGATTCTCAAAGTTCATCCAATGTGCGTGGCTTTTGTCGATAAACGGCGTCCTTTAGTGTTCTCCACAGGTAAAAATTTAGAGGAGTTAGGTCTGGGGAACGTGGCGGATACTCCACAGCACCTCTACGGCCTATCCATCTTCCTGGTAGATTTTCGTCGAGATATGCCCTAACACGATTTTGGTAGTGGGCTGGGGCACCATCTTGTTGAAAGTGAACTCTTCCGTCTCCGTACAAGTCTCGGATGACAGGTAAAATGTATGTCTGAAGCTTCTGAAGGTACACCTCACCGCTGACTGTGCTATCAAAGAAGAATGGCGCAATCAAGCCCCGGTAAGACAACCCACACCACACATTTACTCCTGACAAAGTCACGGCTTTGTCTACATGGACGTTCGGATTTTCGGCGGCCCGGTAGATGTAATTGTGGCGATTTACTGTACTATTGAGTTTGAACTGTGCGTCATCAGACCACACAATCATCTCTGCAAACTCTTCGTCGTTGCGCACCATGTTTGTAAACCACTCGCAGTACTCTATTCTACGATCTAGGTCGTCCTCGTTCATTGCGTGTAGTAATCGTGGGATGTAGCACTTCCACTTTGCTGTCTTCAAAATTCTCCGAACACTTGAGCGACTCATTCCAGTTTCACGGGCACACTGTCTCGCAGACTCCTGTGGTGAGCGAGACAATTGTTGTCACACACAAGGGGAGTTAGCTGGACTTGTTACTGTTACAGGTCGTCCAGATCGTTGTTTGTGTACATCTTTAACACAGCCTTCGGCTTCAAATTTGTCTCGAATGCGACGAATCGTTAAACGTGTCGGTGGCTCTGTTTGTTACTCATTTCGCCATTGCCGTTGAACCTCATTAATGTTTTCGTACTTAAAATACCACTTCAGAACTGACTTCCTTTCATCGAATGTAAGCCCTGCCCAGCCATGTTTACTCGAGTAACTAGGTGCAACTAAGAACAAAACACTGACTATTTGGCGACTGTCATCTGACAAAATAAAACCAATACAACGCTTGTTTGGCGATTGCCGGAACTATTACACTACCAAAGATGAGACAACTCCGTCAATTAGTTTGCCTAGTTATGGACTTTTAAACAGCGGATACATTTTTTGGACGCCTCTGTATATTGAACGGCCCTCGTATTATTATTACATTAAAATATTTTATGGTAGTTAAAAAGCTTATGATTACAATATTGTTGTTGTTGTGGTCTTCACTCCTGAGACTGGTTTGGTGCAGCTCTCCATGCTACTCTATCCTGTGCAAGCTTCGTCATCTCCCAGTACCTACTTTAGCCTACATCCTTCTGGATCTGCTTAGTGTATTCATCTCTTGGTCTCCCTCTACGATTTTTACCCTCCACGCTGCCCTCCAGTACTAAATTGGTGATCCCTTGATGCCTCAGAGCATGTCCTAGCCGGCCGGTGTGGCCGTGCGGTTCTAAGCGCTTCAGACTGGAACCGCGTGACCGCTACGGTCGCAGGTTCGAATCCTGCCTTCGTCATGGATGTGTGTGATGTCCTTAGGTTAGTTAGGTTTAAGTAGTTCTAAGTTCTAGGGGACTCATGACCTCAGAAGTAAGTCCCAAAGTGCTCAGAGCCATTTGAACCATTTTTGAACATGTCCTACCAACCAATCCCTTCTTCTAGTCAAGTTGTGCCACAAACTCCTCTTCTCTCCAATTCTATTCAATACCTCCTGATTAGTTATGTGATCTACCCATCTAATCTTCAGCATTCTTCTGTAGCACCACATTTCGAAAGCTTCTATTCTCTTCTTGTCCAAACTAGTTATCGTCCACGTTTCACTTCCATACATGGCTACACTCCATACAAATACTTTCAGAAGCGACTTCCTGACGCTTAAATCAGTACTCGATGTTAACAAATTTCTCTTCTTCAGAAACGCTTTCCTTGCCATTGCCAGTCTACATTTTATATCCTCTCTACTTCGACCATCATTAGTTATTTTACTCCCCAAATAGCAAAACTCCTTTAGTACTTTAAGCGTCTCACTCCCTAATCTAATTCCCGCAGCATCACCCGACTTAATTCGACTACATTCCATTATCCTCGTTTTGCTGTTGTTGATGTTCATCTTATATCGTCCTTTCAAGACACTGTCCATTCCGTTCAGTTGCTCTTCCACGCCCTTTTCTGTCTCTGACAGAATTACAATGTCATCGGCGAACCTCAAAGTTTTTATTTCTTCTCCATGGATTTTAATACCTACTCCGAAATTTTCTTTTGTTTCCTTTACTGCTTGCTCAATACACAGATTGAATAGCATCGGGGAGAGGCTACAACCCTTCCCAACCACTGCTTCCCTTTCATGTCCCTCGACTCTTATAACTGCCATCTGGTTTCTGTACAAATTGTAAATAGCCTTTCGGTCCCTGTATTTTACCCCTGCCACCTTCAGAATTTGAAAGAGAGTATTCCACTCAACATTGTCAAAAGCTTTTTCTAAGTCTACAAATGCTAGAAACGTAGGTTTGCCTTTCCTTAATCTTTCTTCTAAGATAAGGCGTAAGGTCAGTATTGCCTCACGTGTTCCAACATTTCTACGGAATCCAAACTGATCTTCCCCGAGGTCGGCTTCTCCCAGTTTTTTCCATTCGTCTGTAAAGAATACGCATTAGTATTTTGCAGCTGTGACTTATTAAACTGATAGTTCGGTAATTTTCACATCTGTCAACACCTGCTCTCTTTGGCATTTGAATTATTATATTCTTCTTGAAGTCTGAGGGAATTAACATATTTTATATAATTTAATTTTGTAATTGTTGAAGCCGTACGTATCCGTGGCACGTTAAAAGTGACGGGGAGATGGCAAGTTACATTTGGAAGGAGGGATGAGGGGAGGAGATAGAGACAGTAACGAAGTGTGATCCCTCTCAGAACCGAGTCCTAGATCCATCCGTGAGAGTAGGTGACATGGTACCGGACTATCACGAGAGCTTGCCGGGGGGATGCGCGCCTCGTCTAAGCAGAACAGGCAGCAGTCTGTGGCAGATCTGACGACACTTTACAGTGCTGTTGTAGACAGGAGCGATTCGGCCCACACCCGTTCAGCGTTCACTTCTGAACATTGGGCCCCGAAGTAGACGTCCCCTCTGTGTTCCCATATTGATCCAGCGACATCGGCAGTTACAATCGTAGTATTGCTTCTTTTGCTTAACAATGCATAATTGAGGTTTTCGTTGAATCGCCCTCTTGTGCGTGTTGTCGGCAGGCTCGCGACGCGAAGACGCGGCAGCTGCAGACAGAGGGGGTTGTCCGCGCCGGCTGCCAGCCGCCACACGGGATGACACGACAGCTGGCCGCAGCGTCACCTCGCGTGACGTCACGCGGCAGCCAGCGCCCAGCTGCCGGTGTGCATAGGCGCGCAGGGCACGGCTAATTTCGGCAGCCGCTGAGTCGCCGCGGTATTCCTGGGCGCACGCGCTCTCGAAGGCTCCACCGCGGCCCTATAAGAACGCGGACACACCCCACGGTCTGGCAGTAATTTCGACGCGCTTTAACGACAGGCAACTGCAGAGGTAAGTTTCGCCTGGCTAGTAGCGCTCCGCCAGGAAGAAACTGGCTGACACTTAGGATTACCGAAGGCATCAAGAGATGTATCTGCGGTCAGAGTGTCGTGATCGTACACGGCGGTTACTATTTAGCAGACGATGTAATGCATCTGTTCGTTGTATTATCTTGGAGCGGTGCTTTCACTGAATTTTTTGCAGCTGTAGCAGCCAACTTGCTGTTCGTGACTGCTGTATGTTTTATGAAAAGCAGTAAGCCCGTACTATAGTTTAGCTGGCAGTAAACGTGTGCCTCGGTGGGTTACTCGTTAAGCACTAGATTTCTAAACCAAATATCTAGGGGGTTGAATGGTGCATTTGTGCACGGATTTTGTTATTTCATTTATCGCATCTTTCAACTCAACAACGTGAAAAATGCTAAGCTGCAGCTTACACAGGGGCCGTATTGAGGTCAACCAGGGCGCAGGCACAAGAGGAAACGCAAAAACTGAGGGAAAGAAAGAAAGAAAGACAGCCGGTTCAAGAATTAGCCAAGGTGGGGGGGGGGGGGGGGGGGGGGGGAGGGTACGTAAATTCTCACAATCCTCGTGTTCCAACCTTTTGCCTATGTCTCTGTCATAGACTCTACCAGAACAGGCCTTTCCTTTGGCCCGCGGCTGTAAACGCACGCTATAGTCACAGTAACATTTCTACAGTGTCATTTCGCCCAAACAGCATCATGGAAAGAAACTACTGTCACCGAGCAAATTAGTGTGTCAACAGTGTGCTCGGTTCGCACAGTTGCAGTCTACACAGCGCGCTGAAGGACAGCAATGGACTTCTGGCAAGTGTTTCGGTACGGTATCGTAGGATTTCGTAGGTCGGTGAGCGAGTGCAGAAACCAATGTTACTTGACCGGATGCTTTTGATGCTTTCTTAACTCTACCGATCGAGGATTGGAGGGATACGCGACAGTGGAGGAAGAAAGCAAAAAAAGCTGGATGGGATATAAAATTCTGCTGCAGCCAGGTTCTGGTTCGTATGACCCGCGGTGTAATTAAAAAAATAATTCAAGAATAATTTTTCTACGACTGATTAATTTTGTTATAGGGGGAATCTTCCTCTTTTTTTCCTTGCCGTTTTCTACGTCTCTCCGTGTGATCGGCATTGTTATACTATATTTTGCAATTTTAGTGACAGTTGGTGGCCGCATGGCATTCCTGACACCACTGCTACTCCTGGTAAGGAATCTGTGACCCATCTGTTTACGTACAGAGTAAATCTCATGTCCAAATGTTTGCGAAGTATGTATATGCAGTGAGACGTGCGTACTAGACCGGTATTCACCTAGCTGGCTTATTGGAAACCTCTTAACAATCACATCCAGTCTGGTCGGTTCGCCTCCCCTAATCCGGAAGCGGTGCGTTAATTCTTTCGGCCATCTAGCTAATATATTATGGAAGGAATAATGCTTTGTTTTTATTAAACGTACATACCTACTTACAAAATTATAAAATTTGTTTATCTGTGTAGAAAAAATTACAGAATGGTAGTTTCTCTTTGGAGTGTGGAGGGGGGGGGGGGGGGGGACTGACTGCAGTTTTGGCAGTTCTTCCAGGGGCGAAGGATCACCTCATTACGGTTCTGAACGTGTGTAACGTATTGTGTATACATGGACGGAAAACCCCATCATTCTTCAATTATATTATTGACAGTATTGACAGTTAATTAACGGATTTTCGTAGAATATTTTGGAGCAACCGCCCACAGCAATCTTAAGTGGAACAAAAATATGAAACTAGCTGTAAGAGCAGCTGAATCCAGGCTGAGATTCATTGAAAAAATCATAAGGAAATGTAATTCACGGGTTCTTATACACATATTAAAAGAAGTTGTGCATCACCTCGGTTCCGAGAGTTCCGGAACCCGTACAGGAAATTGGAACTGAGATCGACATAAATATCATTTCCACCCTTTTTATTGCTCATGAAAACCACACATTGCATGTTGAACCACCGTACAGCGAGACCTTCAGAGGTGGTGGGTTCCAGATTACTGTACACACCGGTACCTCTAATACCCAGTAGCACGTCCTCTTGCATTGATGCATGCCTGTATTCGTCGTGGCATACTAACCACAAGTTCAGGAAGGCATTGTTGGTCCAGATTATCCCACTCCTCAACGGCGATTCGGCGTAGATCCCTCAGCCCTTTGCAATCTATCCCAGGCATGTTAGATAGGGTTCATGTATGGAGAACGTGCTGGCCACTCTAGTCGAGCGATGTCGTTATCCTGAAGGAAATCATTCACAAGATGTGCACGATTGGGGCGCGAATTGTCGTCCATGAAGACGAATGCGTCGCCAATATGCTGTTGATATGGTTGCACTATCGGTCGGAGGATGGCATTCACGTATCGTACAGCCGTTACGGCGCCTTTCATCACCACCAGCGGCGTACGTCGGTCCCACATAACGCCACCCCAAAACAGCACCCGCTGGACAGTGTGTCTAAGGCGTACAGCCTGACCGAGTTGCCTCCAAACACGTCGCCGACGATTGTCTGGTTGAAGGCATATGCGAAACTCATCGGTGAAGAGAACGTGATGCCAATCCTGAGCGGTCCATTCGGCATGTTGTTGGTTCCATCTGTACCGCGTTACATGGTGTCGTGGTTGCAAAGATGGACCTCAACATGGACGTCGGGAGTGAAGTTGCACATCATGCAGCCTATTGCGCACAGTTTGAGTCGAAGACGACGGCCTGTGGCTGCACGAAAAGCATTATTCAACATGTTGGCGTTGGTGCCAGTGTTCCTCCGAGCCATAATCCTTAGGTAGCTGTCATCCACTGCAGTAGTAGCCCTTGGGCTGCCTGAGCGAGGCATGTCATCGACAATTCCTGTCTTTCTGTATCTCCTCCATGTCCGAACAACATCGCTTTGGTTCACTCCGAGATGCCTGGACACTTCTCTTGTGTAGAGCCCTTCCTGACACAAAGTAACAATGCGGACACGATCGAACCGCGGTATTGACCATCTAGGCATGGTTGAACTACAGACAACACGAGCCGTGTACCTCCTTCCTGGTGGAATGACTGGAACTGATCGGCTGTGGTACCCCCTCCGCCTATTAGGCGCTGCTCATGCGGGTTTAGTGACATCTCTGAACAGTCAAAGGGACTGTGTCTGTGATACAATATCCACAGTCAACATCTATCTTCAGGAGTTCTGGAAACTGGGGTGATGCAAAACTTATTTTGATGTGTGTAGAAAGCACGAGAGCATTTCACAAATGCTCATCATGTTACAGTTGCAGAAGCTACAAGAGAGGCGTTGTGCATCAAGGCGAAGTATACTGTTAATATTCTGAGCGTGTACATTCCAAGAGTTGGGCAACACATTATTTCCTCCAAAACACAGCGCATTGGCTAATATGTGATAAACCTCTGCGGAATGGGTAGAGGACTCCAATAGAAGCAAAAATGTTCAGATACAGAGGTGGTCAGTTTTCATTATTTTCTTAATTAGCCTACAGACACTATTTTTCTTGTTGTTACATGTTTGCCTCGTTTCAATTTCTTTTCAAGTTTCCAACTTGGTTCTGCAGGTATTTTTTCTTTGAAAATGTTTCTTTATAAGTGTTAAGTCAGAGTCTACTTACTAGTAAATAAACAACTCCTGTTAGTACTGAGACGGGGGACATGATCTGACGTATGGACATGCGCAAACTGCACTGTGTCTGAAGCCAGACGTTTGTATGCTGAAAGATATCATAATTGACAGTTACCGATCAATGGTCATGTCATTGTGGAAGACCAAATAGTGTTGGAACACCTATTTTAGAAGGTCGAGTACTTCATCACAGTGAAGACAATACTGGCAGCAGTACAAGAGAAACTGCAGAAACTGAGAATGTGAGTTACGTGACTGTGTGTAAAACGTAACGAGAGCAAATCCCTTATCCGTGCCGCCTTCAGAGTGTGCAAGGTCTTGCTGAAACAGATTTTCAATCAAGAAAAGACTTTTCCTATCTACCGTACTATTCAATGATGAAGCAAAGTTTACCAGGAATGGAGTACAGAATTTTCACAGTACTGATTGATGGACGGATGAGAATCCTTTCGCAGATTTGGAAACAAGACATCAATAACAGTTTAACGTTGCTGTGTGGACTGGCACTACTGAAGACAAGTTAACTGGAACACTGACTGGAGCATCTTGTAGCGAATTTTTAATGAAACATCTAAATATTTTACCGTAAGACCTTCCACTACAATTCCTCCAGAACACGATGGGGCACCACCTCATTTTGCTCTTCAGGCAAGAACAGTTTTAAATCAGCATTGCCCAAATAACTGGACATGTCGTGGGGCAGCAACATATTATCATTCTCGATCACCTCATGTCAGTAAATTGGATTTTTATTTTTGGGGGCATTTGAAAGACGTAGAGTATTCAACAGTTATTGCGAATATTGACATTCTTCGCCAGCATGTTCAAGAAGAATTTCAGTAGATGCAGCAGACATCTGGATTATGGGAGTGAGTAAGACAGTCCATGATGCGGCGTCTAGAAGCTTGTTGTAGAGCTGATGGAAGACATTTTGAGCATTTCATTTAGCTTTCAGAAAACAATATTTGAAAAGAAAAAATACCTGTAGAGTCAAGCAAAAAATTGCCAGTAACTAAGGAAATAAAAAATTACCCATATGTGCATATACATGGAATAATTTTGTTTCTTTTTAAGTCCTCTATTCATTCCTTAGCGATTTATACATATTTTAAAACCCCGTATGCCTCTCGAAGTAATCACAACGAGGAAGTTAGAGGATTTATTATATATAACACGGAGATTTACGACATTCTTTTTTCCACGCATCATTCGCGAATCACAAAATGGAATTGGGCGTGGGGGGAGAGGGGGTGGGGGGTGGGGGGAGAGAGCGGAAGTACCTCCCGCCACTCACCGTTAGATGAATTTCTGGCTATAAACCTATGCAGTTAATGTGAACTTCACTGGCAAAATTTCAGAGGTTGTTCAGCGATATCTTCAGAATATTTCGGTGCGGGGGACCCAGTCTGGCGATTCGTAAGGGAGTGATAATGTAACTAATATTTATTCGGTTAGTTAACCCAGTTACCTCTGTGTCTATAAAAATATATTCATTCCCTTCCAGACCGAGTGTTGCGACATGCCACAAACGTCAGTAAGGTGGGACGGGCACGGAATGATCCCTTTTCTCGTAGACGCCTATGAATAGATGCCAAAGTATTGTGATGTGGTGTTCTTCCTCTGTAACTTACGAAACAATAAGTGACAGAAGTACTTATTTAGAGCCGGCCACGGTGACCGAGCGGTTCTAGGCGCTTCAGTCCGGAACGGCGCGACTGCTACGGTCGCAGGTTCGAATCATGCGTCGGGCATGGATGTGTGTGATGTCCTTAGGTTTAAGTAGTCCTAAGTTCTAGGGGACTGATGACCTCAGATGTTAAGTCCCATAGTGCCTCAGAGCCATTTGAACTTATTTAGATACGTAAAGGCAAGAAACGTTACTGTTTTTGCAGAGCTATGAGCGGTTATTTAGTTATTTTCCAGAGAGTTACAGCAACGAGATATAATTTTGGTTAATAGAGCGTTACGTTTTCCAATGTGTGGCTGATGTATTTAAACAAACAGTGTAAAAATCACTTTCAGTTTAATGTCTATCTAGTTTAATTAGGAAGATAGAAACGTTCAAAGTTTTTGGGGTGGATGCAACATGCTGTGCATAATTGACTGTGTTGGAATGGATGTTCCGGTGGCGGAACGTTCATTTAAGTAAGGGGTTCAAATGATCTGATCCCCCTTTTCTCTCTAGAGTTCATTTTATACACGATTCTTATGCAGTGCCACTGACGTGTTGCTGTTCAGTGCCAACTGCTGGAGAGTTTTTGCACTCGTTTTTGGGTTCGATAAAACCCCATGTCATTTCAGGCATGTGTGTCGATTTTTTACCTCTCTACCTAAGTTATTCCGCCAACTAGAGCATTTTCAAATGTTAACGGACTTTTGTGTCTCCCTGTATAGTGTAGAATCTACATCTACATTCATACTCCGCAAGCCACCTGACGGTGTGTGGCGGAGGGTACTTGAGTCGGTTTCTCCCTTCTATTCCAGTCTCCTATTGTTCGTGGAAAGAAGGATTTCGGTATCGATCTGTGTGGGCTCTAATCTCTCTGATTTTATCCTCATGGTCTCTTCGCGAGATATATGTAGGAGGGAGCAATATACTGCTTGACTCCCCGGTGAAGTATGTTCTCGAAACTTCAACAAAAGCCCGTACCGAGCTACTGAGCGTCTCTCTTGCAGAGTCTTCCACTGGAGTTTATCTATCATCTTCGTAACGCTTTCTCGATTACGAAATGATCCTGTAACGAAGCGCGCTGCTCTCCGTTGGATCTTCTCTATCTCTTCTATGAACCCTATCTGGTACAGACCCCACGCTGGTGAGCAGTATTCAAGCAGTTGGCGAACAAGTGTACTGTAACCTACTTCCTTTGTTTTCGAATTGCATTTCCTTAGGATTCTTCCAATGAATCTCAGTCTGGCATCTGCTTTAGGGACGATCAACTTTATATGATCATTCCATTTTAAATCACTCTTAATGCGTACTCCCAGATAATTTATGGAATTACCTGCTTCCAGTTGTTGACCTGCTATATTGTAGCTAAATGATAAGGGATCTTTCTTTCTATGTATTCGCAGCACATTACACTTGTCTACACGGAGATTCAATTGTCATTCCCTGCACCATGCTTTAATTCGCTGCAGATCGCCCTGTATTTCAGTACAATTTTCCATTGTTACAGCCTCTCGACATAACACAGCATCATCTGCAAAAAGCCTCAGTGAACTTCCGATGTCATCCACAAGGTCATTTATGTGTATTGTGAATAGCAACGGTCCTACGACACTCCCCTGCGGCACACCTGATATCACTCTTACTTCGGAAGACTTCTATCCATTGAGAATGACATGCTGCGTTCTGTTATCTAGGAACTCTTCAATCCAATCACACAATTGGTCTGATAGTCCATACGCTCTTACTTTGGGGAACTGTATCGAACGCCTTGCGGAAGTCAAGAAACACGGCATCTACCTGGGAATCCGTGTCTATGGCCCTCAGAGTCTTGTGGACGAATAGCGCGAGCTGGGTTTCACACGATCGTCTTTTTCGTAACCCATGCTGATTCCTACAGAGTAGATTTCTAGTCTGCAGAAAAGTCATTACACTCGAACATAACACGTGTTCCAAAATTCCACAACTGATCGACGTTAGAGATATAGTTCTGCACATCTGTTCGATGTCCCTTCTTGAAAACGGGGATGACCTGCGCCGTTTTCCAATACTTTCTTACGCTACGCTCTTCTAGAGACCTACGGTACACCGCTGCAAGAAGGGGGGCAAGTTCCTTCGCGTACTCTGTGTAAAATCGAACTGGTATCCCATCAGGTCCAGCGGCCTTTCCTCTTTTGAGCGATTTTAATTGTTTCTCTATCCCTCTGTCGTCTATTTCGATGTCTACCATTTTGTTATCTGTACGATAATCTAGAGAAGGAACTACAGTGGAGTCTTCCTCTGTGAAACAGCTTTGGAAAAAGACATTTAGTATTTCGGCCTTTAGTCTGTCATCCTCTGTTTCAGTGCCATTTTGGTCACAGAGTGTCCGGACGTTTTGTCGAGTATGAGTCGAGCGCACTGTTTTAGAGCATTATTATTGTTTGTACTAGCGTGTTCAATTAGTCCTGTGCTTGACTGATGTCTGGTGCGCCAGCAGATGTCCGTGGTACCGCTGCTGTGGCGCGATTGGTGGGACGACTGGGAGCCTCGCACGGGGCGCCTGCTGGACCAGCACTTCGGCCTGGGGCTGTCCAGGGATGAGCTGCTGTCTGGACTGGGCGTGCGCAGCCCGCTGCTCAGGCCCACGGGCTACCTCAGGCCCTGGCGATCGCTCGCCAGGCAAGACTCTGGGACATCGGCCATCGCCGTCGACAAGGATCGCTTCCAGGTACGTGACAGCACTACATCTACATACATACTCCGCAATCCACCATACGGTGCGTGGCACCACAACTAGCATCTTCTCTCCCTGTTCCACTCCCACACAGAACGAGGGAAAAATGACTGCCTATATGCCTCTGTACGAGCCCTAATCTCTCTTATCTTATCTTTGTGGTCTTTCCGCGAAATGTAAGTTGGCGGCAGTAAAATTGTACTGCAGTCAGCCTCAAATGCTGGTTCTCTAAATTTCTTCAGTAGCGATTCACGAAAAGAACGCCTCCTTTCCTCTAGACTCCCACCCGAGTTCAAAAAAATGGTTCAAATGGCTCTGAGCAATATGCGACTTAACTTCTGAGGTCATCAGTCGCCTGTAACTTAGAACTAATTAAACCTAACTAACCTAAGGACATTACACACATCCATGCCCGAGGCAGGATTCGAACCTGCGACCGTAGCGGTCGCTTGGTTCCAGACTGTAGCGCCTAGAACCGCAAGGCCACTCCGGCCGGCTCCCACCCAAGTTCCTGAAGCATTTCCGTAACACTCGCGTGATGTTCAAATCTACCAGTAACAAATCTAGCAGCCCGCCTCTGAATTGCTTCTATGTCCTCCCTCAATCCGACCTGACAGGGATCACAAACGTTCGAGCAGTACTCAATAATAGGTCGTATTAGTGTTTTATAAGCGGTCTCCTTTACAGATGAACCACATCTTCCCAAAATTCTACCAATGAACCGAAGACGACTATCCGCCTTCCCCACAACTGCCATTACATTCTTGTCCCACTTCATATCGCTCTGCAATGTTACGCTCAAATATTTAATCGACGTGACTGTGTCAAGCGCTACACTACTAATGGAGTATTCAGACATTACGGGATTCTTTTTCCTATTCATCTGCATTAATTTACATTTATCTATATTTAGAGTTAGCTGCCATTCCTTACACCAATCACAAATCCTGTCCAAGTCATATTGTATCCTCCTACAGTCACTCAACGACGACACCTTCCCGACACCACAGCACCATCAGCAAACAGCCACACATCTCTATCCACCCTATCCAAAAGATCATTTATGTAGATAGAAAACAACAGCGGACCTACCACACTTCCCTGGGGCATTCAAGATGATACCCTCACCTCCGATGAACTCTCACCATCGAGGACAACGTACTGGGTTCTATTACTTAGGAAGTCTTCGAGCCACTCACATACTTGGGAACCAATCCCAGATGCTCGTACCTTAGTTAGGAGTCTGCAGTGGGACACCGAGTCAAACGCTTTCCGGAAGTCAAGGAATATGGCATCCATCTGATACCCTTCATCCACAGCTCGCAAGATGTCATGTCAAAAAAGGGCGAGTTGCGTTTCGCAGGAACGATGCTTTCTAAAGCCGTGCTGATGCATGGACAGCAACTTCTCTGTCTTAAGGAAATTCATTATATTCGAACTGAGAATATGTTCGAGAATCCTGCAACAAACCGATGTTAAGGATATTGGTCTGTAATTTTGAGGATCTGTCCTTCTACCCTTCTTATATACAGGCGTCACCTGCGCTTTTTTCCAGTCGCTCGGGACTTTACATTGGGCAAGAGATTCGCGATAAATGCAAGCTAAGTAAGGAGCCAATGCAGTAGAGTACTCTCTGTAAAACCGAATTGGAATCCCATCAGGACCTGGCGATTCATTTATTTTCAACCCATCCAGCTGCTTCACAACCCCAGGGATGTCTATCACTATGTCCTCCATACGGGAATCTGTACGAGACTCAAACGGCGGTATGTTTGTACGATCCTCCCCCGTGAAAGATTTCTCAAATGCTAAATTTAAAATTTCAGCTTTCGTTTTGCTGTCTTCCGTTGCCAGGCCAGACTGATCAGTGAATGACTAGACACTGGCCAAACCAGTTTGAGGCATGCAGCACAATTTGTCGGTCATTATGAGGGTGGGAGGGGGATGGCTTTGACGTCGGGCCCACTGCACACACATTACGATTAATCAGATCTAAACGTTGCTGAGAGGAAAGTGCCAACATGTCACCTTGGCTGTCACAGGTGAGAGGGAGCGACTGATCGGGCCGTTTCCCTTCTCCTCTTCTCACTTCTTACGAGACACCGACACTATACGAGTGCTGATCGAGAGAGAATAGTTGAGCCAATTGGCTTGGGCTGGAGGTCCAGCCATATCACCACCCAAAACTGGGGGCCTCCTTATTTAGTCAGAAGATTAGCCTTCATCCGAACAATACTGGGACCCAATGGGACCAGTATCAGTTCTGACAAATCGTAAAATCCATAAGGCTTATTAGAGGAGGAACGTCAAAGCTACCTGTAAACTGAACTCTCAGTGCCGTGCATTGTTAAGGCTTCTACTGATAGTGTGGCTCTTCCATACAAAATTACCACATATGACGCTACTGTCAAAGACATGGGAGTGCAAAAGGTTGCGATGGTTCTGCAGTTCACATAGGGTGTCACAGGTGGACACATGCTCTTTAGGTACACATCACAGAGTTCTAGTTAACACTCATCTCAAGTCTTCATGCGATGACCCTTGTCACAGTAGGCAGCATGTGGTCTCTGGATCGTTGACCAATCACCTTTGCCACTTTGTTGATCGCTACGAAGAGTACGCTAGATGGCTGTTAACGAGTCAGCTAACTGTTTAGAAGGCCAAGACATTTTTTTAATTGAATTCGACTGGAAAAGTGAATGAAACCAAAATACCGTGGCGACTTTTTACGCATGAGTGAGACAGGTCCACAAAAGAAATTTTTCAGTACTGTGTGGCAGAATATACGTCTATATACAATGGGGTGACAAAACTTAGGAGATACCTCCTAATATCGCGTTGGACTTACTTTTGCCCAACATAGTGCAGCAACTCGATGTGGCATGGCCTCAACAAGTCGTCGGAAGTCCCCTGCAGAAATATTGAGCCATGCTGCCTCTACAGCCATCCATAATTACGAAAGCACTGCCAGTGCAGGATTTTATGCACAAACTTACCTCTCGCTTGTCCCACAAATGTGGGGTTTACGTCAGGTGATCTGGGTGGCTAAATCATTCATTCGAACTGTCCAGAGTGTTCTTCAAACGAATCGTGAACAACTGTGGACTGATGACATGGTGCATTGTCACCCATAAAAATTCCATCACTGTTTGGCTGCAAATGTTTTCCCAATTGCCAAACAATATCATTTCCAGTCAATGATCAGTTCAGTTGGACCAGAGGATCCAGTTATACCATGTAAACACACCTCACACCATTATGGAGCCGCCACAAGCTTGCACAGTGCGTTATTGACAACTTGGTCCATAGGTTCATGAAATGTGCACCACACTCGAACCGTACTATCAGCTCTTTCCAACTGAAATCGTCACTCATCTGACCATGCCACGGTTTTCCAGTCGTCTAGGGTCCAACTAATGTGGTCACGAGCCCAGGAGAGGTGCTGCAGGTGACATCGTGCTGTTAGCAAAGACACTTGCGTTAGTCTTTTGCTGCCATAGATCATTAACACCAAATTTCGGCGCACCGTCCTAACGAATGTGGTCATTGTATGTCCCAAATTGATTTCTACGGTTATTTCACACAATGTTGCTTGTCTGTTAGCACTGACAACTCTAGCCACTACTCTCAGTCGTTAACTGAAGGGCAACGGCCACTGCATTGTTCTTGGTGAGAGAGGTAATGCCTGAAATTTGTTTTTCTCGGCACGATCTTGACACTGTGTATCTGGGAGTACTGAATTCCCTAACGATTTCCGAAATAGAATGTCCCGTGTGTCTAGTTCCAGTTACCATTTCAGGTTCAGAGTCTGTTAATTCTCCTCGTGCATCCACAATCAAGTTGGAAACCTTTTCACATAGATCGCCCGAGTATAAATGACAGCTCCACCAATGCACTGCCCTTTTATACTGTGTGTACACGATACCATCATCTGTGTACGTGCATATCACTATCCCAAGACATTTGTTGCCTCAGTGTACATTAATCTGTGTTGTTGGCAGCTGATGCGCCCACCCTCTATCAATGCCAGATGTGGTCTCCCTTTTTGGGTTTCTCCATCATAGCAGGGCTTTTGTTCTTCCTCTCTCAATGACCCAGAAGCCAGTAAAATCCACTCTTCCTTATAAGGTGATGTGATCCGTCTCTTTCTGTGGTCTCAAATCTACCAGTGGAAGATAATGAAACATAGTTACCTTAGAAGCTAGTATCACATATCTCATCATGTTGCAAGCACTGTGAATGCAAGCCATTGCCCACAATACTGCGTCTTAAAGACGTTTGCCCTGATACAGTTAGTTTCTTTGCTTTTGCTGACATACATGGCTAATTAGCCATGAAAGTTACAACGCTAGAATTTGTTCAACCCTGTACTGACTTGGATGAGTTGGTCCGAATATTGTGCACTGTGTAGGCTAGTCGGCTGATTAAGTAATTGGCTCCCAATCTTGGTTGGTCAGGACAGCCTGACCTCCTGACAAAGTCGACCAGTTCAACTTTGCTCTGTTGATTTGCACCTCTTTAGTGGCGATACTTTACAAGAATGCCCGTATGCAGTGAGGTCTCCCTCTCACTCAAGGCAGCATGTGGGACTCACCACCACACCCCTGTATTGCGACATTTGCACACTTTCATAGCTTTTGTCCATTCTCATTTGTCTCAGATGAGTTGATGAATACGGCTTTGTATGAGACTGGTGATAAAAGAGCAGCGATTGCAGCAATTTAATACTAGTCAACCTCGTAGTACCACAACAGAAATGAGGCATGCAATGCTCTTCTAGAGATATGTTGTAAAAAGGAGACTTATATTGACTTTATCTGATTTGAAAAAGAAAGTGGGAAACATGAGATGTTCATAAAAATAGAAATACGAAAAAGTAACAAGTCTACTTACAAAGCAACCTCTTTCAAAAGCTCACTTCAAGGCATGCATCTACAGAAATGACAGAAGATACAAGAGTACTTGAGATTGATATGCCAAAAGAAATGAGTGCTTTAGTCAATTTGCAATATTTTTGGCATGACAGCAAGTTAACTTGAAGATGAAACTACATCATCAATTCACCAACAAAAAATCTGAAGTTTATTATAGCTCCTTTCAGTTTATGTACGGAAGGTGAAGAAAAATTATACCTATGATGATACAGGACTGTGTGAACAATTGGGACATAATCATTTGCCACTATAGTTGCATCACTGTCTGCCCACTATGTTTCCTTGAATGTGTTTTAATCAGACTCCTCCTCCCATTTAACCCTTCAAGCCCCAACAACATGAAAATAAATATAATTTTAAAATTTTTCACAAAAGTAACCATTATCATAGTAAGCAATGAATAAAAGAAGAAACTGGAAAAAAGTAAATTCTCAGTCGTTTTAAGGAGGTTGTTTTGCTTGGGATAAAATTTTAATTTTATTGCAAAATTAACTTTTGTTCTCAAAGTAAGAAACAAATACAAGACGAAATTAGCAAAAAGTAAACAATAAATTGTTTTAAGGATGTGGCTTTACTTTTAAACCACTAGGACATACAGTTTTCAGCACCTATCATTTCATGTAATGCAATCTCACATCTTGAAACTTCCATGGACTTATAATACGTAAGACAAATTATAGTCCTAAACAACAAGCAAAAATGGGCCTAAATTTAATAAATTTTTATATTGAAACTACATACTGGCACCACTCATAAAAGCAGTAGCAGAAATTCAACTTTACATTACGAGGTGCATTCAAGTTCTAAGGCCTCCGATTTTTTTTTCTAATTAACTACTCACCCGAAATCGATGAAACTGGCGTTACTTCTCGACGTAATCGCCCTGCAGACGTACACATTTTTCACAACGCTGACGCCATGATTCCATGGCAGTGGCGAAGGCTTCTTTAGGAGTCTGTTTTGACCACTGGAAAATCGCTGAGGCAATAGCAGCACGGCTGGTGAATGTGCGGCCACGGAGAGTGTCTTTCATTGTTGGAAAAAGCCAAAAGTCACTAGGAGCCAGGTCAGGTGAGTAGGGAGCATGAGGAATCACTTCAAAGTTGTTATCACGAAGAAACAGTTGCGGAACGTTAGCTCGATGTGCCGGTGCGTTGTCTTGGTGAAACAGCACACGCGCAGCCCTTCCCGGACGTTTTTGTTGCAGTGCAGGAAGGAATTTGTTCTTCAAAACATTTTCGTAGGATGCACCTGTTACCGTAGTGCCCTTTGGTACGCAATGGGTAAGGATTACGCCCTCGCTGTCCCAGAACATGGACGCCATCATTTTTTCAGCACTGGTGGTTACCCGAAATTTTTTTGGTGGCGGTGAATCTGTGCGCTTCCATTGAGCTGACTGGCGCTTTGTTTCTGGATTGAAAAATGGCATCCACGTCTCATCCATTGTCACAACCGACGAAAAGAAAGTCCCATTCATGCTGTCGTTGCGCGTCAACATTGCTCGGCAACATGCCACACGGGCAGCCATGTGGTCGCCCGTCAGCATTCCTGGCACCCACCTGGATGACACTTTTTGCATTTTCAGGTCGTCATGCAGGATTGTGTGCACAGAACCCACAGAAATGCCAACTCTGGAGGCAATCTGTTCAACAGTCATTCGGCGATCCCCCAAAACAATTCTCTCCACTTTCTCGATCATGTCGTCAGACCGGCTTGTGCGAGCCCGAGGTTGTTTCGGTTTGTTGTCACATGATGTACTTCCTTCATTAAACTGTCGCACCAACGAACGCACTTTCGACACATCCATAACTCCATCACCACATGTCTCCTTCAACTGTCGATGAATTTCAATTGGTTTCACACCACGCAAATTCAGAAAACGAATGATTGCACGCTGTTCAAGTAAGGAAAACGTCGCCATTTTAAGTATTTAAAACAGTTCTCATTCTCGCCGCTGGCGGTAAAAATACATCTGCCGTACGGTGCTCCCATCTCTGGGACGTATTGACAATGAATGCGGCCTCATTTTAAAACAATGCACATGTTTCTCTCTCTTTCCAGTCTGGAGAAAAAAAATCGGAGGCCTTAGAACTTGAATGCACCTCGTATAATAACTTTAGATGTACTAACTTTCTCTGTCAATGATCTCCTCAAGAAATAAATAAAAAAAAAAGAAAAAAATGTCACAATCTCCTACAGTCATTTAGCACAATTTCTGCACAGACTGTTGCTTTGTACACTATAAATGATTGCTTCAATGGAGTACATTCATTCATAGAAGTACCTCAGTGGACCACTAGATGTCTCTTTCTTGCAACATTACCAGTGGTTTCACGCTAAAGGCACTGGTACTTAAAACAGAAAAATAAAAAAGTATGGTGGTTTCAGGCAGAAATAGCTGGTACTCAAAGTCTTAATATGAGTTTTGAATAATCTCAATGCATCACTATGAGTGGTAAGTCTGAGGTCTGAGGAGAATGTGGGAAAAATTCTGTGGTTGAATGGTTGACAGGTGAGCCTGGATGTGCAGCAGTTCACTCCCAATGAAATCACAGTCAAGACGGTGGGCAATGCAGTCATCGTCGAGGGCAAGCATGAGGAGCGACCCGACGAGCATGGCTTTGTCTCCCGGCACTTTGTGCGCCGATATCTGCTGCCGAAGGACGTCGAGGTTGACGCTGTTGTCTCTAACCTGTCCTCGGACGGCGTCCTCACTGTCACAGCCCCCAAGAAGGTACTGTCTTCTCAATGTTTTCACTGTTTGCATCTTTAACATATAGCTTTATCATGACACTTGTACTTGGACACTCATGTGTTTCCTTTTTTCCTCCATGCTACTCTTCAGAGCTTTCCTCTGTCCTCCTCATTTCCAAATGTTGGAAGTTATTGCTTCAACACCAACAAAAATATTGCTTCCATTCCTAACTTTATCATTTCTGTCATCTCATATCAGTGCTTTCATTAAACTGTGTTAAAATTTAACATTGAGTGTTAAAGCTACTATTACTGATCAGGTGGCTCAAA
Source organism: Schistocerca americana (assembly GCF_021461395.2). Classification (NCBI taxonomy): domain Eukaryota; kingdom Metazoa; phylum Arthropoda; class Insecta; order Orthoptera; family Acrididae; genus Schistocerca; species Schistocerca americana. The sequence continues at coordinate 640,886,229 of NC_060123.1, forward strand.
CCCGGATTTTCACACACAAAAATACCTGCCTTTTGGCTTCTTCACACCACTAATAATCTTGGATATACTACTTTCTACCACACTAATAACAACTGACAGAGTCAACTTTTACACAAAGCAATGTGAAACACAACAATATAGCAGTTGCGACAAGCAACGTAACAGTCATTCTCAAACTGAACCCAAACCATACACTAAATCAGCAACAATGCTGCTGGCTTTCATTCTGTATGTTCAAATAACATATCTTTCTTTGTGTTGAGAACAAGTCTGCTGAGAAACCCTAATCAAAAACATTGAGTCTAAAAACTACTTGCACTGTGGGTAAATGTGGCATAGCGCAAGCTATGGAAAAGTGTATTCTGTCAGATCATCTAACTACATTAATGCGGTATTGGTCTTCACTGTGAAGAAAAATGATCTGATAATTATGCTGCACTTTTTGAGAGATCAAAACTGTGTATCAGACTGAAACTCCACCTTGAACTTTTCCATTATGTGAAATACTCTTACCAGTTAAGTTATTCATACATGCTTTGCGGCACACATCACAGCTTATATCTGTCAACATCTTGTCATACTTCCAAATTTCTCAGAAGCTCTGCTGCACAACTTGCTGGTTTTACACTACTGATTGTAAGAATATAGGTTTGAGTACAGCTCCAACACTCAGTTTTAATGTCAGGTAGTTTTGCAACAGCACAGAAGTGAGAGATTCATTTCATTATGTTACACATCATTCCACAGCAATCATTAATTCTCAGATTCTTATGCATGTGTTTCCGGGCATCACATGGATGTTGTTAATCCCATATGTGGAAGTTAACATGTATTAAGTGTTTCTGAAAGAAGAAATCTGGTCTTGTTGGGGAATACAATATTTTTCGCAGGCAGTGTTCCTGACAGTTTGGTTCAACACATAATGTGGACAGCAGTATTATTGTGGTTTGCCCTTCGGTAGTGGCTTCTGTATGATTTGCACTTTGTATGCTGCATTTTAAGATCAGGTACAGTGATTTTACACATACAAAATTTCACAAGCCTGTGGATTGTATTTTCTCGGATTGTACACGAACTTTTAACAGCTGTCCTACAGCTGTTCATTAGAAACATGCAAGTCTGTTCCACATTTTTACATGTATTTTAAATGTTCAGGAAGCATCTGTGCCATACTTTTAACCAGTCTGCTTTTGGTGCTGACATCTAATGTGTATAACGAAACTTCCTGTGAATCACAGTGGCAAAAAGTAACTTCAAATATCAGAGTACCACTTGGGCTTTCTGCTATACATTTGTCATCTCTGTAATTTACATGTCCTAACAGAACTTACTCAGTGTAGCTTACATGTCTGAACTGAACTTACTCAGTTTAAGAGAAACAAACATAGAGGAGACAACCTTTGTATACCTCTGAGTTATCTGTGTAGGTTGCTGCCTGTATATTTATTACCTTCAAACCTAAAAACCACTGAAATGTGAGTTGGACTGTCTGCATTTACCTACCATCAAACACATACTTTTAAAACTACGTCTCCATAGATATTCCACATGCCACTGTAGGGCCTACTGTAGAGGGTATATTGTGTACCAGAATAAGTTTGCCCCTTCCCTTTTCCAATTGCAAATGGTACCAGTGCATAAATCTCTCTTTTAAATGTATAGTAAGGGTAAGCCTTGTGACCACTGTACGAGATATACACTGAAGTGCCAGAGAAACTGGTATAGGCATGCATATTCAAATACAGAGATATGTAAACAGGCAGAATACGGTGCTGTGATCGGCAATGCCTATATAAGATGACAAGTGTCTGGCGCAACTGGGAGATCAATTACTGCTGTTACAATGGCAGGTTATCAAGATATGAGTGAGTTTGAAAGTGGTGTTATAGTAAGCACATGAGTGATGGGACACAGCATCTCCGAGCTAGCCATGAAGTGGGGATTTTCCCAGTCAAGAGTGTACTGTGAATATCAGGAAGCCGAAAAAACATCAGATCTCCATCATCGCTGTGTTCAGAAAAAGATCCCGCAAGAACGGGACCTATGGCGACTGAAGAGAATCATTCAGCATGACAGAAGTGCAACCCTTCTGCAAATTGCAGTAGATTTCTATGCTGGGACATCAATAAGTGTCAGTGCGCAAACTATTCAACAAAACACCATCGATATGGGCTTTCGGAGCCAAGGGCCCACTTGTGTACCCTTGGCGACTGCACGACACAAAGCTTTACACCTCACCTGGGCCCATCAACACCAACATTGGACTGTTGATGACTGGAAACATGATGCCCGGTTGGACCAGTCTCATTTAAAATTGTATCGAGCAGATGGACATGTACGGGCATGGAGACAACCCCATGAATCCATGGACCCTGCATGTCAGTAGGGAAATGTTCGAACTGGTACAGGGTCTGTAATGGTGTGGGGCATGTGCTATTGGTTGGGACCCCCAATATGTCTAGATATGACTCTCACAGTGACTCGTATGTGACCATCCTGTCTGATCACCTGCATCCATTCATGTCCATTGTGCATTCTGACAGACTTGGGCAACTCCAGCAGGACAATTTGGCACCTTGCGCATCCAGAATTTCTGCAAAGTGGCTCTTCTGAGTTTATCATTTCTGGACTGTAAGAATGTCCGCGATACACATTACCTTTCCTGTAGCATTTGCTGCTGAAATTCATTGAACATTTCTTTGACACTTTCACACATTACACAGACCACTATGACAATATGCAGGTCTTCAGTGAATATTTTACAACTTTTCTGCAGATCCAACTTATTTTATTTTATTTTTTGGCATTTGGTACATTCACTCTCTTATTATCTAAGGGATACATCTGATGATCAGAAAAAGAAAATGTGTAAAGATGTCATAACAACACACTATGGTAATTGGCAACAAATACAGATCTTTTAGATCATTTGGGAGGGGAAATGTGAAGAATAGTAAAAGTAAACTAATATGTTCTGCAATGGTATTTTGGTGTAATCATCATAACTGCTGTGATCTGAGGTTTACTCACTCTGCATATCAGGCTAGGCAGTGATCGTTAGCTGATCTGTTGACAGAGTATAATGCTGGTAGAGGCACAAGTGTTTTGGAGCATTCTGTTAAGTGCATATAGTTGAACATTGGGCTCCGCAGCAGACTATTGTAACGTCCTGTGCACACTTTGAGGCTCTTTAATGGGTACAAGAGTGAGGAACAGATGCAGTCTGTGGACAGAGAATTCATATATTACTTTATTCTACATCTAATACAAATACTAGAAGTAACACACAACTGTTTGCTGTAGTTGCAGTGTCAGTTGCTAACAGTAGATGTGAAAGTTGACATATAGGTTTATGATTCCGTCACTCTTCAATACAATGACTAGTCTGTAGATGATGAGTCTTGACTGCTATAAAAGTCTGTAAATATAATGAAATTGCATACTCACAAAATGGGCTCTGTGCATCAATGTTTAGTTTAGGTGGACCCACTGATGGAGCTCTGGAGAGGGGATGCTTGCATCTCATTGGCAGTGGCATAACCGTTCATGGCAGCATCCTCATGCCATGGTGGCAGCTGCAGCGGCATGACTGGCAGCGTACGTTTTAAAGTGCATCTGACTTGATGGCGGCTGATATTGCACTGACATCAATTACCATTTCACTGGGTATAGAAGCAGCAAGACTGATCAGTGAAAAACTGTTGCCTAGCTAGATGAATAATTTTTCTTGTTACATTAGATCAATGGTTGTCTGGATACACCTCATACAGGTGAACAGTTGTTCGAAACATGCACCAGCACAGGACGGTGGGGGCAGCATTATGCTACGAGGGGCATTTGTCTTACCTTCCATTGAGCCAGTAGTAATAATCATAGGGAGCAGCTGTGGACTACGTGAAAATTATTGAAGGCCACTTGTTTCTCTTCATGCTTGATGTCTTCCCTGACAATGATGGGGCACTTGATATGAGTGGTCGAAATGGCAAACTTCTCCCTGTGAATTGGCATATTTGTAGTGTCAATAGCTCAAAACAGTGCTCTAGTGGTGTGTGGAGCCTCTTGCCCTATCCCGCCTGCAGCAAATTATGCAACTTTCTGCCACATTGTTGATCACATGCATTCATAGATGTGTGTGGTCATTTTCTGTTCCATTCTCTCACATCAATTAATGGGTACAGCTTTAGAAGAAACTGATTATAAAGACTGCAGAGACACAATTAATTGAAGGATGAAAAAGATACAAGTGTCTCTGGATCATTTGAGCCCTCAGTTTTACTACAGAGGCATATAGTGTGAGACCTGTACACGTCTGTTAAAGTTGTATCAGAAAATTGAGGAAAATTTGAGGAAAAAATGAGAATTTTATACACATATGAAAACAACAAAATATGTACAGTGAAAAACATTTAACATGAAAATGACTAACAAAAGATAATGGGTAAGAGGTTTCAAAAAATACTGTGTAATTCCATGCATTTTGTTTCTTTCAACTTGAAACAAAAGTCACGCATACAAAAATCTATCACTCCACTGATGAACAAATATAATTGCTTTCTGCAGTCAGAACATTATCCAGATTTAGACTGAACAAAGTAAACAATAGTAGCCACTGCTGGTAGTGAACACTGATCTTTGGTAACTATCATTATCAAAATACTTCAGTATGTTTTTTAATTTGCTGATTAGTCTGTCAAAGACAGTAAGCTGTGTGCTGAAGTCAGTGATTTTGTGTAAAAATGATTTTGTGTAAAAATGATTTTATCTTCTTTTATTTTTCAACATTTTTTAAATTTATTCTTTATGTACAATGACATGTTACAGACGGCTGTGGCAGCAGGCGAACGTGTGGTGCCTGTGATCCAGACTGGAGTGCCCGCTGTGAAGAGTGCAGCGCCTGCCTCCCCAGAGCCAACTACAATTGAAATCAAGGAGGAGAAGTAGGGCTACACTTATCTGCAGATGAACTCCTTTATAAGCTTTCTTGCCATTTCTACCAATGTAACAATTGTATAACAGTGATCTCTCTCTCTCTCTCTCTCTCTTTTTCATACATGTATTGAAGCATTTTTAAGTAAAACTAAATAATTTTGACTTAATCATGCCCTTCTTTCCATGAACTCGTCAACAATGGTGAAATAAATATAGACCACTGAAGATTGTGATGTCACATAAAAATAGACGAATTTCCTGAAATATTTCAAACGTTTGTAGGTTATGGATAACTTACATCTTCAGGATCAGTTGCCAGATAATAACATTGATGAGGCAAAAAATTTAAATCAGTATTTCCCTTTCAGACAATTTTTCTATTTAAAATATATGTTTTGGTTGCCTCATGGCTTCCTCTTGCAATGTTCTTTGTTGAAATACTTTACATCTGACTTCAGTTACAACATTCACCTTACACACATGTCGCAATATTTACATAGCAAAAATAAGTTCAACTGACTTGTGTTTTCAGTTTAAGAAGGTAAAAGACATATTTCAGTGTAATAGCTTTGTTGTACAACAGCTGAAGTGCTGTTACTGATAAAAGTATAGACCCTGTCCCTTCTTAAATATTACACAAGGGCTGAAAGACATCTACACTGCATTAAACTATTGTACTTTTTTATAGTCACTGTCAATACGTGTTGCTACTGGCCATTAGATACTTTGTGAAGTTTACACAGAGAAAAAAGCATACGTGAAATTTGTATAGAGAAAACTATTATTTTACTGCAGCACAAAGGAGAACAACCAAACTATAAATTGTCAGTCTTAAAGCCATACAGAGCTTAAATCAGCAAGAAAGTCACACTAAAGAAAGCGGAGACAGATAGCTGAAAGGTGAAGATACTTTGTGTATTCATTTACATGGAAAAAAAATCAGTAGACACTGACATTTTCACAGTGACACACTCAACACATAAATTAATGATACATACATACCAAAAGAGAAGCAAAGAAAACAAACAGCAAACAGAGATCTTACTCTTAAGAGGTAATTAATACAGAAATGTAATTTACAACAAGTCTGTACCAAGTCAGGCACAATCAAACAATGGAAAATCCAGGATGGAATGTAACAATATTATGAAAAGGGTAGTTGCTACTCACCATCTAGTATAGATGTTGAGTTGCAGGTAAGCACAACAAAAAGACTGTCAGAAAGCGAGCTTTCAGCCAACAGCGCCTTTGTCGAAAATAGACAACAAACACACACATATTCATGCAGAACAAGTGACCACAGTCTCTGGCCGCTGCGTGTGTGTGTGTGTGTGTGTGTGTGTGTGTGTGTGTGTGTGTGTTGTTTTGGGGCACAAAAACAATAAGGTCATACGCAACTATGTCAGAACCATAGAACACGAAGATGAAAAAAGAGGTAAAAGCAACTACACGTTAAGCCCAATCGATGGAAGGAAAGAAAGCTGAAGACTTTCTCTTGGGGAAAGGGCCATAAAGACAACAGAGGTCCTGAACTAAAGATTAAATGTCCTTTGCCATATTGCTATAATGGATAAAAAGTAAAATGCGGTGAACAGCCCGTGTGTAATTCTCTAAACAGCCGATAGCTCATATGACAAACATGAATTAGAATGTAAAAGGTTAAAAATGGGTATTCCGTAAGTAAACTGCGAACCATCAAAAGTTGAGAACAATGAGCACAAAGGGTGGGGGATCACTACTAAACAAAACCTAGCTAAAATGATCTCCTTGTGGTGAAAGGGCTGAGATGAGGTTGTTCAAGCTGCTGGGAGAAGTCCAGTTCCCCAGAGCTTGTGCCCATGAAGGGAGGAACAGTGGTGGTGCCAAAATGACACTATCTGTGGACAGATGGCAACACAGAGGACATTACAGGGAATGGCAGAACTATCAAGCTGAAGTACAAGTACTGCAGCCTTCGCAGCAGCGTCAGCGGCTTCATTTGCCATCTGACTGATGTGACCAGGGACCCACTTAAACACAGTGGCTCCTTCAAGAGTGAGCAAGTGAAAGCTTTCTCACACCCATTGCACTAAGGGATGGATGGTGTACAGTACACAGAGGCTCCGAAGGGCACTGAGAGTCAGAGCAGATGACACAATTCAAAAGCCTGTATTCCCAAATATACTACACGGCCTGATACAGGGTGAAGAGCTCCGCAGTAAATACTGAACAGTGTTCTGGAAGCCAATAGCAAAAATCGTCGGTGCCAATGACGAAGGCACACCCAACACCACAGTCAGTCTGAACACCATCGCTGTACACAAAAGTACTTTTGCGAAGTTCCGTGAGAAGATTAGTCTGGAGTAGTACTCTTAGGTAGCAAATGAAATCCAAGGTGAACATGGGCCATCCCACGAAGCCAAGGCATTGAAGGGTTCACAACCACTGGGAAAGAGGCAAGTAGCATGAAATTAAGCTGCCAGAGCAGTAGCCAAAAGTGAACTCACGAGGTAACAGAGAAGAGGGATGTGCTCCATGCTGGCAATCAAAGGAGTCCTTGAAGAAGGAGGCATAGGATGGGTGACCAGGCACGGCAGACAAATGGTATGGATATCTGCTGAGGAGAAAATCATGGTGGTATGACAGTGGGGATTTAGAGCTTCTACATAGATTAGATTAGTTTTTCATTCCATAGACCCGTGCTGAGGAGATCCTAATGGATGTGGAACATACAGACTCTCAAGCGGACTACAGTAAAAGCGCCAGTGGCCAAACAGATGCCGTGATGGTGGATAGTATTTTTGGTACAAGATGGACGGATGTGTAGATGCATAAGCAAAACAGCCATACTTTAGTTTTGAATGGACAAGGGATCGTACAAAAGGATGAGGGTTGTCTGATCCGCTACCCAAGAAGTAGCGCTGAGGACACGTAGGACATTGAGAGACCGGTACAGAGGGTGGCCAGGTGAGACACGTGGGAGGACCGAGAAAATCCAGGAACAAGGCCAAGATGTAAAGGTGATGGAAGAAACCAATTGCACCACCAGAAATTCATACAAATGGTTTTGTCAGTGGAAAAGCAACAGTCACTGTTGATGCTCCACGAGCAAAGACGATCGAGACAATGCTGAAGACACCACCCAAGGAGACAAGTCCTTGGAGAACTGCAGTAGATGGCAAAATCGTCAATGAAATGGGAACCGGAGATGCTCAGGAAGAGAGAGGCCATAATAGGGTTAATGGTGATAGCAAAAAGGATGACGCTCGGGACGGAACCTTGAGGCACACCATTTTCCTGGATAAGGTGCCCAACAAAGCTGAACGTACATATACCAGGAAAACTATGTCTTTTAAAAATTCCTGAACGAAATGGGGCATGGACTCCGGAAGCCCCACGTGTAGAGAGTATGGAGAAAACCATTCATGACATGGGTTGACTAAGTGATGAGATAGTGAACTGCAGAACGGCATACTTGAAATCCATATTGTGTAGTGGTTAGTAAATTGCGAGACTTGAGCCACCTTACCAGCCGGGCATGAATCATACATTCCATCATCTTGCAAACACAGCGTGCGAGAGAAATGGGGCAGTAGCTAGAAGGAAGGTGTTTGTCCTTAACGGACTTGGTACGGATATAACAGTGGCTTCACGCCAGCGTATGGGAAACGTGCCCTCTGTCCAGATGTGATTATATGTATGAAGGAGAAAGTGCTTGCCCGTAAGAGAAAGGTTCTGCAACATCTACAGTGAACATCATCCGACCCTAGGGCAAAGGTTCAGGATTAAGTGAGAGAATGATCTAACTCCCTCATAGTAAAATTGGCATTGTAGCACTCACAATTCTGAGAAGAGTAGAGTATCGCCTCAGCCTCCTCCAATCATTTCCGACGGAGAAAGGCACAGTGACAGTGGGTGGAGTTCGAAATCTCCAGAAACTAGTGGACTAAGGTGTTTGAGATAGCAATATGGTCCACTGTGACCTCATCTGCTATGGTCAGGCTGCTAATTTGGAAATGGATCTTGGTCCCAGGGAGCCATCGGAGGTTGGCCCAGACAATGGGAGAGGGAGTGCTACTGTTAAAAGAACTAGTAAATGAAATCCAGCTAGCTTCTTTGCCATCCTCAAGAATGAGATGACACTGTGCACACAACTGTTTATTACAAATTCAATTTGCCATCTTAGGATGATGGCTAAAAATGCGGAGAGCACATCTCCATGCATGAATTGCATTGCGTCATGACTCAGTCCACCAACAGATAGGAACATTCTGCGACGGTAAGGATAACGTTGGCTAGGTATTCTACCTAGGGGGGCACTCAACATCACGGTCATCAGTGCCCTGACGAAAAGTCAACATTTAATCCCATGGGTAGGGATGAAGGCTGTTCCCACATGCAGAGCAGTTTATAATGTACTAAAGTCTACCACCCATCCCCACCATTTTAGGGATGAGGCCTGATAGTTCACAAAATTTCACCACTCTGTTAACACTGGTATTGGTACCTGCGAGGACGGTGGGCAGATCTCCAGCGAGACCAAGGGCTGCCCTATTATCAGTACACAGGACACATGTAGCCACAATATGTTGAACTGAAAGTGGCACGCCACAAACTTCACAGAAAGGTGGATCCTCCCCCCCCCCCCCGGAGGAGGAAGCCATGTGTGAAAGGGCTATGCCCGATGCACAGTCTGGTAAGCAAAACCTCCTTCCAGCGGCGAGGCTAACATGAAGTCCGCCAAGCTTTTGTGGTCGGTTTGAGCGACCACAGTTTTTTGTCCGACACCTGCAACCATTCAGTCTCCCACTGACGCATGATGTATCTGTCAGAAAATGAGATAATGGCGTGCAGCGGGATGGGACACTGATGGACAGCACCATCCCAACATGCTTCCTTGGCAGCTTTATCAGCCATGTCATTACCCTGTATCCCAATGTGGGCAGGTACCCAGCAAAAGAGAACCTCTTTGCCATGGCGTTGGAGCCGCTGTAAGCAATCATGGATGAGCTGAATCAGCGGGTCTACTGGATACACTTGGTGAAGTGCTTGCAGTGCACTAAGAGTCGGAACAGACAAGAAATCTCGTACAGTGATGTCTGTGAACCCTCTCCAGTGCCATTGGAATGCCATATAACTCCGCATCATAATTTGTAAATTGTTCTGGAAGACGCACTTTAGAAACCCTATCACGGAAAACCAGAGAACAACTGACAGCATTCCCTTGCTGGGATCCAACTATATAAATAACGATCCATCTGTATAAATACTTAACATATACGAAAATAAAGTTGTAAAAACCATATCTGGAGTACAATTTTTCGGGTACTGCACCAAGCTTAAAATCACTTTGGGCCTCCGAAGACGCCAAGGCAGCAATGCGTTACATCTCTGGTTGTGTATTTTCATGCCCGAGAGATCCAGATCCTTGAGGCAGTCCATAGCACGTATACCAAATGGGTGGGCCACTTGGCGCCGATTCCTGAACAGTCATTCAAAGGCGGATTGAATCACTGAACTAAATGCCAATGACTGGGGTGACACTGAGATTTTCTGCGCCTCTCGAACCAAAAGGATACATTGCCCAATCCAGAGTGGTGGTTCACCAGCCTCTGCACACAGACTCTGTACTGGCCTGGTCCCAAAGGCTCCAGTCGATATCCAAATGCCCGGATGGTGGACAGCATTTAACATCCGGAGGTAGGAAGGGCGGGCCGATCCATAGACCACACTGCCATAGTCTAAGTGTGACTGAACAAATGCCCTATACACCTATAGGAGGCGGGACCTGTCAGCTCCCCATGTTTTTCCGCCATGCCATTTCAAAATGTTTAACAACCGGAAGCCCTTTGTTCGTAGGTCTTTCAGGTGTGGGAGCCATGTTAATTTCAAGTCAAATAATAAACCCAAAAAGCGCACTGTGTCTTGAAAAAGTAAAATACGGTTCCCCATTGTAAGCTCTGGTTGGTTAAAACTCCGATGAGCATGATTAAAATTGACACACAGAGTCTTCTCAGGTGAGAACCGAAAACCAGTTGTCTGGGCCCAGGTTTCCATCCTCCTAATGGTCAGTTGTAGCTGCCTCGTCGTCGTCGTCGTAAGATCAGAGGAAGGGTAGAAGATTGCAAAGTCATCCACAAACAAAGAGCATTTGACAGGGCTCCCGACTGCAGAGGAAATGCCATTGATAGCGATGGGAAAGAATGTGACACTGCCCTGGGGCATACCATTCTCCTGAACATAGCAATGAGACATGGCATCGCCAATGTGATAACGAAAATGCCTGTCCTCGAGAAAGGATTGGATCAGAAGCAGTAGGCGTCCTCGTAGTTCCCATTAATGAAGTTGGCAAAGGATGTTGCACCTCCAAGTAGTGTCATATGCTTTTTCGAGGTCAAGAAAACACACAAACGAAATGATTTTGGCGTAAGAAGGACTCCTGTATCGCCATCACCAGTAGAATTAATTTGTCAAGAGTGGAACGGTAGTGCCTGAAACCACACTGGGAGTAGCTCAGGTAACCTCGGTACTCGAGCAGCCAGATGAGGTGGCAGTTGATCATGCGTTCAAGAGTCTTACCCACACAACTAGTAAGGGCGACACTCCGAGGGGAGGGGGGAGTGGCGGGCGAGGGGAGGGGGAGGGAGTGGCAGGCAAGAGGGGGATGGCGGACGACGGGGGGGGGGGGGGGGGCGGCGGGATGGCGGGCGACGGGGGGGGGGGGGGCGGGATGGCGGACGACGGGGGAGGGGCGGGATGGCGGGGGGGCCGGATGGCGGACGACGGGTGGGGGGGGCGGGATGGCGGACGACGGGGTGGGGGGCGGGATGGCGGACGACGGGGTGGGGGGCGGGATGGCGGACGACGGGGTGGGGGCGGGATGGCGGACGACGGGGTGGGGGCGGGATGGCGGACGACGGGGGGGGGGATGGCGGACGACGGGGGAGGGGATGGCGGACGACGGGGGAGGGGATGGCGGACGACGGGGGGGGGGATGGCGGACGACGGGGGGGGATGGCGGACGACGGGGGGGGATGGCGGACGGGGGGGGGGGGAGTGGCGGACGGGGTGTGGGGAATTGCGGCCCAGGGGGGGGGAATGGCGGCCCGGGGGGGGGGGATGGCGGACGGGGGGGGGGTAGTATGGCGGACGAGTGGGGGAATGGCGGACGAGTGGGGGAATGGCGGACGAGTGGGGAAATGGCGGACGAGTGGGGAAATGGCGGACGAGTGGGGAAATGGCGGACGAGTGGGGGAATGGCGGACGAGTGGGGGAATGGCGGACGAGCGGGGGGAGGGGACGAGGGGCGGAGGGGACGAGGCGTGAGAAGGGAGGAGGGGGAAGGGACGAGGGGGAGAGGGGAGGATCAGTCTTTTTATTAGCCTGTTAAATATTCGACACATTAACTGAATGGTGAATGGCTACTTCCACTTTTTCATTACTCACATTCGATCCAGGACTTTCCAGTGTTTTACTACTTTTCTGTAATTGTGCTACATGCTGGAACACATGAAATGATTAAGTAACTAGAGGTGATGTTATTCCCTTCATTTTTATATAGGGGTGTAATTAGGGCATGTTTAAAGCACACAGGAATTATCCCTGCAGTCTGACTTACAGATGACTCTTAAGTGAATTTATCAACGTAGCAAAATCCTTTAATATACTGATAAACCATCATAGCAAGCCAATTATTGCTTTTTGTGATTTTTTTTTGTAATCTTCTTATAGATTATTGACAGAGAAAGGAAGTGTGGACCAAAGTAACACTAATGCGTTCTGTTTGGCTGTATAATAGCAGATGTGATATTTATGGCCAATTGACGAAGCCATTGAAATTGTCCATGTGAAATCATTTCTGCCATAGGTATTGAATGATGATTTGTATGCTGTAAGACCATTGTGTGAAGCTGATAACTGAATATCTCCAGGGACTTACAAATATTTACAGTCCCATACTGATATATTTAATCCTAACAGCAATAATTAGGATAGATACTACTCATCACATGGAAGAGGCACTGGTACTCAGGCCTAGTTCTTTTGAAAAGACCTTTAGGCAGCTTATATCTATATGTGGTGAGTAGCAGTCTGTCCTAATTCATGTTGTTATTCCATTCTGGACTTTCTATTTAATTCTAATGGTATATGTGGTTAAAAATAAAAGTGAATTTAGGATGAACTGCGAAATTCATAACCAAAATATTTTAATTCCTACTTGGGCTGTTTGTACTGGTGTAAGAATCTACAGCAGGTAGCCGGAATACATCCGGCAAGAAATCAGAAATCCACAAACCTTATGAAAACAAATAAAAGATTGTCTTATTAGCCACTCCTCTTCCTAATTATCAAAATTTTACAGGTAACATTAATATTCATATTCAGTAGGTTTTAACTTTACCAGTTTATAGAAAGCTAATAGCCATCTGTGTAAAGTCCTTAAATGCTTAGTATGAAGGATTAGATAAAAATAGCTGTTGAGTAGTGGACTATTTCTGGCTTTGTTCAAAGTGGCTGCTTTCCTCCTAACATATATATAGCACTGTAAAAATAATTCTCAGAGTTATCAGTATAGGTAGATTAGTTAGTTAATTTCTTCTTGTTATATTACAGAACTTGCCTGTAATGGCTTCTTGTGCCTGTTAATGTGTAACCTGACATGCATTCAACACTGTTGAAGGCTCCCTTCCATGGTGAAATTCACAGGACATAATGTGAATGAATCATCTCTCTCTCTCTCTCTCTCTCTCTCTCTCTCTCTCTCTCTCTCTCGTGTGTGTGTGTGTGTGTGTGTGTGTGTGTGTGTGTGTGTGTGTGTGTGTGTGTGTGTGTGTGTGTGTTGCCACATCTCCTTCAGAACCACTACATCGATTTCAATCAAACTTGGTATGCATACTACTTATTGTCTGGGAAGAAGCACTGTGGGGGTAAGAACCATCCCCAATTAGGGTCGGGGTGAAAATGGGGTGAAACAGGATATACAGGGTGGTCGGATATTCCCATTATGAACTTCTAGGACATGTAGAGGGTAGTAAGTACAGAACATTTTGAATAGGAACCCATGTCCAGAATCTTATCGTTTCCATTCTACGACAGTTTCAATTCAGATGTGTACCTCATCAAACTCTGCTTAGGGCAAGAGAAATGTCTCAGAGTTCCCTGTCCTGGTCCATTACTTGTAGGGTTGCATGAAGAGCCTAATTTATGAGACACCTGTAGAGACAGAGGAAGATCTGCTGGTATGAGTTCTGGCTGCTGCACAAGACATTGACGAGACATAAGGTGGGATGGAGAGATAGTACCAGAACGTGCTTTGGAGGTACAATGTGCGTAACAACGTTGGTGGTTGCCGCATCGAGCCACTGTTGTAATGCATTGGTACGTTCCGGCTGGTGCCGGAAATGCTGGGTTCTTGTTGTTGTCGACTAATGTAAACCGTGAGGTGTAAGCTGTAACGCAAATGCCTAAGTAATAACGGAACGAGTCGGTACTATTTTCAAATGGATTGCAACAATTGTACTGGGTCACACCTAAGTACATTCCTCACATATCTACATCTACATCCACATCCATACTCCGCAAGCCACCTGACGGTGGGTGGCGGAGGGTACCTTGAGTACCTCTATCGGTTCTCCCTTCTATTCCAGTCTCGTATTGTTCATGGAAAGAAGGATTGTTGGTATGCTTCTGTGTGGGCTCTAATCTCTCTGATTTTATCCTCATGGTCTCTTCGCGAGACATACGTAGGAGGGAACAATATACTGCTTAACTCCTCGGAGAAGGTATGTTCTCGAAACTTCAACAAAAGCCCGTACCGAGCTACTGAGCGTCTCTCCTGCAGAGTCTTCCACTGGAGGTTATCTATCATCTCCGTAACACTTTCTTGGTTACGAAATGATCCTGTAATGAAGTGCGCTGCTATCCGTTGGATCTTCTCTATCTCTTCTATCAACCCTATCTGGTACGGACCCCACACTGCTGAGCAGTATTCAAGCAATGGGCGAACAAGTGTACTGTAACCTACTTCCTTTGTTTTCGGATTGTATTTCCTTAGGATTCTTCCAATGAATCTCAGCCTGGCATCTGCTTTACTGACGATCAACTTTATATGATCATTCCATTTTAAATCACTCCTAATGCGTACTCCCAGATAATTTATGGAATAAACTGCTTCCAGTTGCTGGCCAGCTATATTGTAGCTAAATGATAAGGGATCTATCTTTCTATGTATTTGCAGCACATTACACTTGTCTACATTGAGATTGAATTGACATTCCCTGCACCATGCGTCAATTCGCTGCCGATCCTCCTGCATTTCAGTACAATTTTCCATTGTTACAACCTCTCGATACACCACAGCATCATCTGCAAAAAGCCTCAGTGAACTTCCGATGTCATCCACAAGGTCATTTATGTATATTGCGAATAGCAACGGTCTTACAACACTCCCCTGCGGCACACCTGAAATCACTCTTACTTCGGAAGACTTCTCTCCATTGAGAATGACATGCTGCGTTCCGTTATCTAGGAACTCTCCAATCCAATCACACAATTGATAGTCCATATGCTCTTACTTTGTTCATTAAACGACTGTGGGGAACTGTATCGAACGCCTTGCGGAAGTCAAGAAACACGGCATCTACCTGTGAACCCGTGTCTATGGCCCTCTGAGTCTCGTGGACGAATAGCGCGAGCTGGGTTTCACACGACTGTCTTTTTCGAAACCCATGCCGATTCCTACAGAGTAGATTTTTAGTCTCCAGAAAAGTCATTATACTCCAACATAATACGTGTTCCAAAATTCTACAACTAATCGACGTTAGAGATATAGGTCTATAGTTTTGCACATCTGTTCGGCGTCCCTTCTTGAAAACGGGGATGACCTGTGCCCTTTTCCAATCTTTTGGAATGCTACGCTCTTCTAGAGACCTATGGTACACTGTTGCAAGAGGGGGGGGGGGGGGGGGGGCAAGCTCCTTCGCGTACTCTGTAAAATCAAACTGGTATCCCATCAGGTCCAGCGGCCTTTCCTCTTTTGAGCGATTGTAATTGTTTCTCTATCCCTCTGTCGTCTATTTCGATAACTACCATTTTGTCACCTGTGTGACAATCTAGAGAAGGAGCTACAGTGCAGTCTTCCTCTGTGAAACAGCTTTGGAAAAAGACATTTAGTATTTCGGCCTTTAGTCTGTCATCCTCTGTTTAAGTACCATTTTGGTCACAGTGTCTGGACATTTTGTTTTGATCCACCTACCGCTTTGACATAAGACCAAAATTTCTTGGAATTTTCTGCCAAGGTGTGGATGAGATAATCATTTGCACAGAAACTGTCGTAGAACGGAAACAATACTATATTTGGGACATGGGTTCCTATTCAGAATGTTATGAGGGGATCTGAATATTTGCAAATGACTGATCTTCTCAACAGATCTAAAAAAGTTTGCTAGATTCAGCTGACTTCTCTGATCATTCTTACTGCACATAGAAGTCATTTCTGAATAAACCAGAATGTAATAAGGCACATTTGTTAATCATTATCAAGTGAACTACTGTTTGTCTTGTTCATTCACATTGTTATGGCATTTCGCATGTCATTTGTTTATTGACGTAACAACCTATATGTATTCTACCAACGAATAATCCTCAGAAGGATACAAAAGGCAAATCCTGGGAAGCCCAACGTTAAGTGAGATAGAATAACCCAAGAGTTAAAAACTGAGGAGAAGCAGAAGGGGAGTGAGGGAGAAATGTGGGTGCGCTGCACTGCCTAGAATGCAGTTGGAGCTTCATAGAGCATCGTATGCAGTGGGAGATGCACTACATCCCATGAGCACCACCTCACCATCCATTACCCCAAGACAACAAATAGCACAGACACGATGATAAAATTTCAGGAAAAATAAAACATTAAATAAAAATGGCAAACATAAAATAACAAGGTAAATAAGATGGGAAGGTTAGGGGCCGGGCCAGGCCGGGCCACCGAGCAATGGCCACCATGTCCCCCTGGGCCAGAGCAGGCAAGGGTTACCCCACCCTTCCAATCCCTCAGGTGGCCAATGAAGTCAAAGTGCCCCACCTCACAGTGATGAGTAGGAAGTACTTTATGGATGAAACTTAAAACAAGATCAGTCACTTTGATGTCATCTGATCGTCCCACAGTAGTGGGTCAGGAAGGTTAGAGGATCACCACAAAGCAGCCAAACATGTTTCAGGTGAAATTCTCACTCTGCAGTGGAAGTGTGCACTGATATGAAACTTTCTGGCAGATTAAAACTATGTGCCTGACCGAGACTAACTTGGGACACCCAAGTTTGGGGCTTCATCCAGCCACAGTTTTGATCTGACAGGAAGTTTCGTGTTCAGAAAATCTACACCAAACTAGGCACCAGTATCATTCAATACACCCAGTCCTTCAAAGTAATTATGTATTCATGGTCTGTACTGACTTAGACGATGCAAAGATTACAAACAAGTGTCAGTGTCTACGAAGTCAGTGGTTTGATTGTAGGTATCATGAAACTAGGGATTTAATGTAAATGTTAATCTACAAACTGACTCAGAGAAAGAGAGTAAGTGTAATCAGTAAAACGACAAATCTAGAAATAAATAAGCACTCTTTACTCAGCTTACAACATACAAAAACATGAACTCAAGATTGAGGTGAATCAGAAGATACATCTTCAATACTGATATCAATCATAGATAATTCATTAGAAATATCACATTCAAACTCAGCTGCATCTGGTTCTTTTACATCATGTGCAGCAGTCGTGGGTGAGCCATCACTTAAGCATTCTGTCTCCATATTTACACTGCAAAATAATTTCATCATTATTAACAAGTAATAACAGCTAACACAATACAAACTATTAAAATTCATTACGAGTTAAATATCAAAAAACACACAGACACACATACAAATTTTCAACTTTGTCCTATCTGATGTAACACAAGCAAATTGATGCTTCATGAACTAAGTATCTGGTGAGGCATGTGACTGGATAAGGTAGAGAACAACAGTTTTCATTGTATTTCATCTGTACTTATATGTGGGACTGTAGATGAGTGATTACTGATCAGCTGCCAAAACAGGATAAGATGAACAACCAGAGTAGGTTCCCACACCCAAACTTCAAGTTTACCAAATTGCCGACTGCTTTGCTTAAAGAAAATTATAGCCATGAGAATTAGAAAAAAAAAGAAAGAAAGAGGGATGCGCCTAGGTGTTACAAGGAATAAAATGACATGCCAAAACAAAGCAAAAGGAATTGCAGAGAAGAAATCAAAGACCACAGTTTAATGCATCACCTATAACTGAAATTATAAAACCATAATGAGCTGTTGGCTTTAAATTGCTAAGAAATAAGGGGTAAACAAACATGTTGAGGAATATACATTACAAAGAGCAAGTAAAAACTGTACAAAAATATTATAAATAATTGTTGTGGGCTAGAAAAATTTACTTTATTGCAACGTAAGAACTAAACTGTAGCTCATACAACTCCATTCAATAGAATATTCAACAACAGAATAAAACATATATAAAACAAAGAGAAAACATAAGTCAGCAACTGCACTAAATGTCATCTCTAATATTAGTAATTATTTGCATGTAGCATTACACTTAACTCTCCCTTAGTGTTAATGATATTATTCTGTTTAATCAGACATGTCGTCCAGACCAGGTAACAACGAGTCTTGCACAGGTTGCTGACGGTACTTTAGAGGCAGCCTTCAACGTCCATGGCAGCTGATCTGTTATGGAGGCATAGCGGATGGAGTATTAGTCGAGTTTGTGTCATCTGTAGACAGGTCTGAACTAGTATAGGGTACATGGGAAGTTACTTTGAGCCTGTCGATGGTGACAGTGGTTGGCATACCCATCACATCGACTTTGAGAATGTCTTGTCCTCTGTACTTATGTCATGGTAACATCCAGCGCAGGGTGGCTGCAGTGGCTTGCATACTGCTTCAAGCTGTATGAAGACATGATGGCACTCCTGTAGCTCATAAAAACACAAGGGCAATGGGTCGGCTGATCCCTTTGAACAAGGGGGCATAGTCGCCAGATTTGTGTATATAGCTTTTGTACAAAATCTGACAGGTTAATGCAGTTATCTGGCACATTTGCAAAAAAAAAAAAAAAAAAAAAAAAAACCACCAGGCAGTTTTATTAGCTGGCTATAAAAAAAGTTCTGCACTCATGGCTTTCAGATCTTCTTTCAGGAGTGCACAGAGACCATTCACAACAGTTTTGATGTTAATGTCCGTGATCCAGGACATGTTGGTCCAAAATGTAAAATGACTAATAGCTGTAAATCAGTAGTTGTATTCTTCTGACGGTGGGACAGGAGTTTCGAAGTCTACATGGACATGTCCAAATCTACAAATTGGAGGAAGGAATGTGCCAGGAGGTGACCTGATGTGCTGGCCAACTTTATTCCGTTGACAGATCACGCAATGTCGCACATATTGCTTACAATCTTTGTCCATGTTTGGCCAAATAAAAGCTTGATTCCCCATGTTGGTAGTGGCTTATACTCCAGAGTACAACATGTTATGCAAAGAGGTGATTGCCTATTGGTGAAAATCAAGAGACACAAATGGCTGGGATTTGTTAATGGCAATGAACCATGGACCTTGCCGTTGGTGGGGAGGCTTGCGTGCCTCAGCGATACAGATGGCCATACCGTAGGTGCAACCACAACGGAGGGGTATCTGTTGAGAGGCCAGACAAACATGTGGTTCCTGAAGAGGGGCAGCAGCCTTTTCAGTAGTTGCAGGGGCAACAGTCTGGATGATTGACTGATCTGGCCTTGTAACATAACCAAAATGGCCTTGCTGTGCTAGTACTGCGAACGGCTGAAAGCAAGGGGAAACTACAGCCGTAATTTTTCCCGAGGGCATGCAGCTTTACTGTATGATTAAATGATGATGGCGTCCTCTTGGGTAAAATATTCCGGAGGTAATATAGTCCCCCATTCGGATCTCCGGGTGGGGACTACTCAAGAGGGCGTCGTTATCAGGTGAAAGAAAACTGGCATTCTACGGATCGGAGCGTGGAATGTCAGATCCCTTAATCGGGCAGGTAGGTTAGAAAATTTAAAAAGGGAAATGGATAGGTTAAAGTTAGATATAGTGGGAATTAGTGAAGTTCAGTGGCAGGAGGAACAAGACTTCTCGTCACGTGAATACAGGGTTATAAATACAAAATCAAATAGGGGTAATGCAGGAGTAGGTTTAATAACGAATAAAAAAAATAGGAGTGTGGGTAAGCTACTACAAACAGCATAGTGAACGTTTTATTGTGGCCAAGATAGACACGAAGCCCATGCCTACTACAGTAGTACAAGTTTATATGCCAACTAGCTCTGCAGAGACAAAGCAATTGAAGAAATGTATGATGAGATAAAAGAAATTATTCAGGTAGTGAAGGGAGACGAAAATTTAATAGTCATGGGTGACTGGAATTTGACAGTAGGAAAAGGGAGAGAAGGAAACATAGTAGGTGAATATGGATTGGGGCTAAGAAATGAAAGAGGAAGCCGTCTGATGGAATTTTGCACAGATCATAACTTAATCATAGCTAACACTTGGTTCAAGAATCATAAAAGAAGGTTGTATACATGGAAGAATCCTGGAGATACTAAAAGGTATCAGATAGATTATATAATGGTAAGACAGAGATTTAGGAACCAGGTTTTAAATTGTAAGACATTTCCAGGGGCAGATGTGGACTCTGACCACAATCTACTGGTTATGACCTGTAGATTAAAACTGAAGAAACTGCAAAAAGGTGGGAATTTAAGGAGATGGGACCTGGATAAACTGAAAGAACCAGAGGTAGTACAGAGTTTCAGGGACAGCATAAGGGAACAATTGACAGGAATGGGGGAAAGAAATACAGTAGAAGAAGAATGGGTAGCTCTCAGGGATGAAGTAGTGAAGGCAGCAGAGGATCAAGTAGGTAAAAAGACGAGGGCTAATAGAAATCCTTGGGTAACAGAAGAAATATTGAATTTAATTGATGAAAGGAGAAAATATAAAAATGCAGTAAATGAAGCAGGCAAAAAGGAATACAAACGTCTCAAAAATGAGATCGACAGGAAGTGCAAAATGGCTAAGCAGGGATGGCTAGAGGACAAATGTAAGGATGTAGAGGCTTGTCTCACTAGGGGTAAGATAGATACTGCCTACAAGAAAATTAAAGAGACCTTTGGAGAGAAGAGAACCACTTGTATGAATATCAAGAGCTCAGATGGCAACCCAGTTCTAAGCAAAGAAGGGAAGGCAGAAAGGTGGAAGGAGTATATAGAGGGTTTATATAAGAGCGATGTACTTGAGGACAATATTATGGAAATGGAAGAGGATGTAGATGAAGATGAAATGGGAGATAAGATACTGCGTGAAGAGTTTGACAGAGCACTGAAAGACCTGAGTCGAAACAAGGCCCCGGGAGTAGACAACATTCCATTAGAACTACTGATGGCCTTGGGAGAGCCAGTCATGACAAAACTCTACCATCTGGTGAGCAAGATGTATGAGACAGGCGAAATACCCACAGACTTCAAGAAGAATATAATAATTCCAATCCCAAAGAAAGCAGGTGTTGACAGATGTGAAAATTACCGAACTATCAGTTTAATAAGTCACAGCTGCAAAATACTAACGCGAATTCTTTACAGACGAATTGGAAAACTGGTAGAAGCGGACCTCGGGGAAGATCAGTTTGGATTCCGTAGAAATATTGGAACACGTGAGGCAATACTAACCTTACGACTTATCTTAGAAGAAAGACTAAGAAAAAGCAAACCTACGTTTCTAGCATTTGTAGACTTAGAGAAAGCTTTTGACAACGTTAACTGGAATACTCTCTTTCAAATTCTGAAGGTGGCAGGGGTAAAATACAGGGAGCGAAAGGCTATTTACAATTTGTACAGAAACCAGATGGCAGTTATAAGAGTCGAGGGGCATGAAAGGGAAGCAGTGGTTGGGAAAGGAGTGAGACAGGGTTGTAGCCTCTCCCCGATGTTATTCAATCTGTATATTGAGCAAGCAGTAAAAGAAACAAAAGAAAAATTCGGAGTAGGTATTAAAATCCATGGAGAAGAAATAAAAACTTTGAGGTTCGCCGATGACATTGTAATTCTGTCAGAGACAGGAAAGGACTTGGAAGAGCAGTTTAACGGAATGGACAGTGTCTTGAAAGGGGGATATAAGATGAACATCAACAAAAGCAAAACGAAGATAATGGAATGTAGTCAAATTAAATCGGGTGATGCTGAGGGGATTAGATTAGTAAATGAGACACTTAAAGTAGTAAAGGAGTTTTGCTATTTAGGGAGGAAAATAACTGATGATGGTCGAAGTAGAGAGGATATAGAATGTAGACTGGCAATGGCAAGGAAATCTTTTCTGAAGAAGAGAAATTTGTTAACATCGAGTACAGATTTAAGTGTCAGGAAGTCGTTTCTGAAAGTATTTGTATGGAGTGTAGCCATGTATGGAACTGAAACATGGACGATAAATAGTTTACACAAGAAGAGAATAGAAGCTTTCGAAATGTGGTGCTACAGAAGAATGCTGAAGATTAGATGGGTAGATCACGTAACTAATGAGGAGGTATTGAATAGGATTGGGGAGAAGAGAAGTTTGTGGCACAACTTGACTAGAAGAAGGGATCGGTTGGTAGGACATGTTTTGAGGCATCAAGGGATCACAAATTTAGCATTGGAGGGCAGCGTGGAGGGCAAAAATCGTAGAGGGAGACCAAGAGATCAATACTCTAAGCAGATTCAGAAGGATGTAGGTTGCAGTAGGTACTGGGAGATGAAGAAGCTTGCACTGGATAGAGTAGCATGGAGAGCTGCATCAAACCAGTCTCAGGACTGAAGACCACAACAACAACAACAACAACAACAACATGTCGCAATACAGCAGCACAGCTGACAGTGACGACCTAATATGGCGGAGTTGAAGGCCTGATGGTTGTGCCAACAAATTTTGTAGCTTACTATCCAATTGTTGCACTGCGGCAAGAGCTTCAAAATCAACTGCATCAGTGATCGCTTCGATCCGAGAGAGTGTGTCAGCTGACATATTCAGTTCTCCTGCAACATCAACAATATTGATAGTGAACTGTCCGATATAGTCGAGATGTCGCAGCTGACATGGTGATGCTTTCTCTGGATGCTGGTGGAAAGCATATGTTAATGACTTGTGATCAATGCAAACTGTAGGCAATGAATGTAAAATCTTTGATATGCAGTACTGGATATCGATCTGGAATGATTCTGCCATGAAGCTGTCAAAAGTCGCTGGATGCCATCCAGTAGTCTTCTTTGGGATCACATGTAGTGGAGATGGCCAACTACAGCTCGATGGTTGGCAGATTCCTTGTTCAGATGTGGATGGGAATTCCTGCTCAACAAGCTGCAGTTTCTTGGTGTGTCAACTGGCACAGTCAAGCATGAAATGGTGGTCCACGCATGGTCAAAATATAGCGCACCATTGGGTGATGCACAGGTGCTAGCGAGAGAGCCTGGCATGTGATCTCCAGGAACTATCTGAGGAGTTCTATGAATGGAGAATCACCAGTAATCACCAGACTGCTACATCTTCCACACAACGCACTGACCCTTGGCTTGCTAGGCTGGTAGTAGTTTCAAGAAGGCAACTGTTATGGTGGTCAGGCAGCAGTCCATAAAACGATAAAAAATCCACTCCAAGTACGGGGTGCATCATGTCCACTATGACTTACTGCCATTCAAATATGTACTGTAGGGCTAAGTTCAACACTAATGTGACACATTCATATGTTGCGATCATAAAATAACTGGCAGTGAAAAGGTGACAGACATCGCAGTTGCAACGTGGCAGAAGGGCACATGGACAGACTGACACGTCAACACACTTCTACCCAAAACTGTAATTTTGGGCCATGCTCCATTACAAACAGTCGACAGCTGTCATCTGCAGAGCCAAAGGCTGTCATCACTGACGACTTGCTGAGTTTAGCTCTTCACATGGCAGGCTACACTTCCACACCTTAGAGTCTTGGTTTTTTAAGGGCGCAAAACTGCTATGGTCATTGGCGCCCGGCCCGTGACTTAGGAAACAGTAAAAAACCGAAAATGGAAACCAGCAGCAATGGGAACGAAAGTCATAAAATTGGAGAAACTAAAAGCAGAAGGAAGGCTTAAAAATCCACTACAGAAAGGGGTTGGTTGTCCCCAAAAAAAGCTTCAAATGACTGACGTCGGCTAAGCGCGTGTCATCTGCTAAAATCGACGATATATCAGGCGATAGCTGTAGACGGGAGCGTAACGGATTAAAATAGGGGCACTCAATTAAAAGGTGTCTTACCGTCCACAGCTGAGATCAGTGGGGACAGAGTGGGGGAGGATCGCCGCTTAAAAGATGTCGATGGCTAAAAAGACAGTGCCCTATCCGGAGTCTAGTTAAAATTACCTCCTCCCGACAACGCGTTCGGGAGGAAGAGGTCCAAGCAGAAGGAAGAGCTTTCACGTCCTGCAATTTATTATGGGGAAGTGTCGACCAATGCGCGTGCCATAAATGAACAACACGACTACATAAAACGCTCCGTAGATCGGCGAAGGGAATCGATTGGATAGCTGGCCGAAGAAGAGAGACTGCAGCCTTGGCTGCAATATCGGCCGCCTCATTTCCACAGATACCAATGTGTCCCGGGAGCCAGAGGAACGCCACAGAGACACCCCCCCCCCCCCCCCCAGGTGGAGCAAGCGCAGACAGTCCTGAATCCGGTGGACCAGAGTGTGCACAGGATAAAGAGCTTGGAGACTGAGGAGAGAGCTGAGAGAATCTGAGCAGATTACGCACTGTATCCGCTGATGGTGACAGATGTATTGGACAGCCTGGAGAACAGCGTAAAGCTCCGCAGTATAAACCGAACACTGGTCGGGAAGCCGAAATCGATTTGGGGTGTCGCCAACAATATAGGCACTCCCTACACCAAACGATGTTTTTGAGCCATCGGTGTAAATAAATGTGGCATCCTTCATTGTGCGCATAGAGCAGAAAATGCCCGGCGGTAAAGAAGTGAAGGAGTACAATCCTTGGGAAACTGCCAAAGATCACGGAGCAGGCAGGTCCGGGGATGGAGCCAAGGCGGTGCTGTACCCCAAGTTGTCAAGAAGGTTTTAGGAAAGAGGAAGGAAAGGATATAGAGCAGTTGACGGAAGCGGACTCCCGGTGGTAGTAGGGAGGAGGGGCGGCCTGCATACCCTACATCAGAGGAGGCGTCGAAAAAAAGGTCATGGGCAGGATTAGCAGGCATGGAAGACAGATGGCTAGCATAACTACTCAGAAGGACTGCTCGCCGATTGGACAGCGGAGGTTCAGCAGTCTCAGCATAAAGACGCCGAAGAATAGATGGCCGAGCAGAGGAGTAGACTATGCTTTCATAGTCTAATTTCGAGCGCACTAAGGCGCGATAGAGGCGGAGAAGGACCACTCGGTCCGCTCCCCAGGAGGTACCATTCAGGACATGGAGGGTGTTGAGGGATCGCAGACAGCGAGCCGAAAGATAGAAAACGTGGGAGGACCAGCACAGCTTTCTGTCAAACATAAGACCCAAGAATTTAGCGACGTCTGAAAACGGAAGGTTGACAGGACCTAGATGTAAGGAGGGCGGAAGAAACTCCTTACGTCGCCAAAAATTAACACAAACGGTCTTACTGGGAGAAAAACGGAAGCCGGTTTCGATGCTCCAAGAGTGGAGGCGATCGAGACATCCTTGAAGATGTCGTTCAAGAAGGCTGGTCCGTTGAGAGCTGTAGTAGATCGCAAAATCGTCCACAAAGAGGGAGCCCGAGACATCAGGAAGGAGACAATCCATAATTGGATTTATGGCAATGGCAAACAGTACAACACTCAGCACGGAGCCCTGGGGTACCCCGTTTTCTTGGGAGAAAGTACGGGAGAGAGCAGTGTTCACCCACACCCTAAATGTGCGCTCCGCCATAAATTCGCGAAGAAAAAGGGGCAGCCGACCTCGAAAGCCCCAAGAGAACAGTGTGCGGAGGATGCCTGACCTCCAACAGGTATCGTATGCTCTCTCCAGATCAAAAAGTATTGCTACTGTTTGGCGTTTCCGGAGAAAATTGTTCATGATATAAGTGGAGAGAGCAACAAGATGGTCAACTGCAGAACGATGCTTTCAGAATCCGCTTTGGGCAGGTGTTAAAAGACTGCGGGATTCCAGCCACCAAGCTAAACGGTAATTCACCATATGCTCCAAAACCTTACAGACACTACTCGTAAGAGAAATGGGGCAATAGCTAGAGGGGAGATGTTTGTTCTTTCCAGGTTTCGGAACAGAAACGACGATAGCATCCCGCCATCGTCTGAGAAAAGTACTGTCGGTCCAAATTCGATTATAAAGGCGAAGGAGGTAACGCAGGCTATGGGTTGATAAATGCAGCAACATTTGGATGTGGATACCATCCGGTCCTGGGGCGGAGGAGCGAGAAGAAGAGAGTGCATGTTGGAGTTCCCGCATGGAGAAAACAGTATTGTAGCTTTCGCGATTTTGAGAGGAGAAAGCAAGATGTCGCACTTCCGCTGCACGTTTCTTTGGGAGAAACGCTGGTGGGTAATTTGAAGAGCTCGAAATCTCAGCAAAGTGCTGACCCAATGAGTTAGAAATTGCGACAGGGTCCACTAATGTATCATGCGCGACAGTGAGCCCAGAGACTGGGGAGAAACTAGGCGCGCCTGAGAACCGCCGAAGACGACTCCAAACTTCCGAGGAGGGAGTGAAGGTGTTAAATGAGCGAATAAAGAATTTCCAGCTTGCCTTCTTGCTATCGCGGATGACACGATGGCATCGCGCACGGAACTGCTTATAGCGGATACAGTTGGCCAAAGTAGGATGGTGGCGGAAAACGCGAAGAGCACGTCGCCGCTCACGTATTGCGTCACGGCATGCCTCGTTCCACCAAGGAACTGGGGGGCGCCGGGGCAATTCCGAGGTGCGTGATATTGAACGTTCCACAGCTGTAAGAATAACGTTGGTAATATGTGTGACCTCATCGTCGACGCTGGGAAAGTGACAGTCATCGAACGTCACTAGAGACGAAAAAAGTCTCCAATCGGCTTGGGCAAACTTCCAGCATCGCGGGCGCATATATGGCAGTTGTGGCTGCAATCGAAGGACACATGGAAAGTGGTCACTCGAGTGTGTATCATCAAGGGCGAACCATTCGAAGCGCCGAGCTAGCGGAACAGTACCGACCGCAAGGTCCAAATGAGATAAATTTGTCGTGGAGGCAGACAAAAATGTAGGGACCCCAGTGTTGAGGCAAACTAGATCCGCTTGGTGGAAGACGTCTAGCAATAGTGAGCCACGTGGACAAGGATGTGGAGATCCCCAAAGAGGGTGGTGGGCATTGAAGTCCCCAACCAGCAAATAGGGGGGTGGAAGCTGACCAAGAAGATGAAGGAGATCAGCTCGTGCCATTGGTGTGGACGATGGAATGTATACAGTACAAAGAGAGAACGTGTATCCAGAAAGGGAAAGACGGACGGCGACAGCTTGGAAGGAAGTGTTTAAGTGGATTGGGTGATAATGGACAGTATCGTGGAGGAGAATCATGAGTCCTCCATGGGCTGGAGTGCCTTCAACAGAGGGGAGATCATATCGGACGGACTGAAAATGAGGGAGAACAAAGCAGTCATGGGGACGCAGCTTTGATTCCTGAAGACAGAAGATGACCGGCGAGTAGGATCGTAAGAGGATCGACAATTCATCACAACCGGCTCGAATGCCGCGGATATTCCAGTGGATAATGGACATAGGGTGGACAGAAAATGGAAGAATGTGAGCAAGGTTGCCGTCAAGTCAACGATTGCTCAGAGCTTGCGACCGACAGCGTGGAATGGCACTCAGCCGAAGGCAGAAGATCCTGATCCATAGGTTGTTCAGGAGCAGCTCCTGCCACCAGCGATCGGCCGGTTGATCGGCCGCCAGCAGTGCGCCTCGGTGACACAGAAGACGGCCGAGGGCGATTTCCGCCAGGTGGTGTTGTAGATGAGACACGCCTTGGCGGAGAAGGAGATGAACTGGGTTTCTTATTAGCCTTCTTGGAAATATGATGTTTAGATGAAGGAGGAAACGATGGTTGTGAAGTTGGGGTACGTAAAAAATCTTCACGAGTATGCTCTTTTTTTGAAGTCTTGGTGTCTGACTTGTGGGCTCGAGATTTAGCAGAACTCGATGAAGGGTGAGCCATAGAGTGGGCAGGCGAAAGTGGTGAGGTTGAACGGGCAATCTTTGCGCTGGCCGATCTGACGACCGTGGTACTAAAGGTGAGGTCATAAGTCTACGTGGCCACCTCCTTTGTTGGCTGAGGAGAAGCAAGGACAGTGCTGTATTTTCCTGTCTGAGGCACGATGGGCTGTCGACTGGCGAATAATTTTCGAGCAGCAAAGGTCGACACCTTTTCCTTCACTCTGATTTCCTGGGTGAGCTTTTCGTCTTTATAAATGGGGCAATCTCGAGAGGAAGCAGCGTGGTCACCCTTACAGTTGATGCAGCGAGGGGATGGAGGTGGACAAGCACCCTCATGGGCATCCTTGCCACACGTAACACATTTGGCCGGATTGGAACAGGACTGGCTGGTGTGATTGAACCGCTGACACCGCTAGCAACGCGCAGGGTTTGGGACGTAAGGGCGAACGGAAATTATCTCATAGCCTGCTTTGATTTTCGATGGGAGTTGAACTTTGTCAAATGTCAAGAAGACAGTGCGGGTTGGAATGATGTTCGTGTCAACCCTTTTGATAACTCTATGAACAGCCGTTACACCCTGATAAGACAGGTAGTGCTGAATTTCTTCGTCAGACAATCCATCGAGAGAGCGTGTATAAACGACTCCACGCGAGGAATTTAAAGTGTGGTGCGCTTCCACCCGGACAGGGAAGGTGTGGAGCAGTGAAGTACGCAGCAATTTTTGCACTTGGAGGGCACTGACTGTTTCTAACAACAAGGTGCCATTCCGTAATCTGGAACAAGACTTTACAGGACCTGCAATTGCATCGACACCCTTCTGAATAATGAAAGGGTTGACCGTGGAGAAGTCGTGACCTTCGTCAGACCGAGAAACAACAAGGAACTGTGGCAACGATGGAAGAACTGTCTGTGGCTGAGACTCAGTGAACTTACGCTTG
The DNA here is from genome assembly GCF_021461395.2 of Schistocerca americana. NCBI lineage: Eukaryota > Metazoa > Arthropoda > Insecta > Orthoptera > Acrididae > Schistocerca > Schistocerca americana. The sequence continues at coordinate 640,915,350 of NC_060123.1, forward strand.
TGAGCAGACATAGTGGAAGGTGAGGAAACCATTGCGGAAGAATCCCCCATGATTACCGGCGTCTCCGATGGCGCGCTCCTCCCTTGTGGGGGCCCTCTCTAAGGGCACTCCCGCCTTAGGTGATTGTTCACACCTCAGGTCACACCTCCCGACAAACGGACGGAGGGACCAATCAGCACTTTCGGAAGGTATCAGCTCGGGTAATCACCCCTCCCTGGGCCTGGCCGTTACCAGGGGGTACATACGTGTCCTACCTGTCTACCCGGGGCGTTACCCCATCACCGGCTACGCATGGAAATGCGTGGGTTGGCCTTCAGACATGCACAGGGAGGAAAAAAGAGAAAGGGAAAGGAAAGAAGAGGGGTCTCAAACGCCGCAGCAGAGAAAAGGCCAAGGAGAAGAAGTAAGGAAAAGAGAAGGACAGAGGAAGGACGAAGACTTGCAAGTGTAGAAAGCAAGGAATTGGTAACAGTTTCGAGCGTCCGTCTCCAGACGTAGGCACAAACCATACTCCCAGAGGGGGAGAAAGGGAAGGAAAGAGCATGAGGTGAGGGGGGCGGGCGAAGATGGGGGATGGGGAAGGATGCGGAAAGGGAAGGTATGCGGAAAGGAAGGAGGGCCACATTAGCTCGGGGTCCCGTGCTCGCTACGCATGTATCCACAAAAGAGTTGTGGATCCCCTGGGGGGTTAGAGTCTTGGTGATGAACCTGAGCGGATGCACTTTTCCAGTGAGCAATGGCAACAAGATCAGCAACTAGTAGTCTGAGTTGTAATGCAGCAACCTGTGCAGTGAGCTCAGCAACCTGTGTTTGTAGTGCAGCATGTGTGTCATCTGCCTGAGGATGCAGGCAAACTATTGTGATGCACATGAACAGATACATTTCTACTATATGACCCACGGTTTGCACAGTGCATCTAGATCCCCAGTGCACACTGTCTGTATCCTGTGTGCATCAGGTGGCAGAAGTGAGAGTGCCAGAACACCACAGAGAGGATGGAAGTATCTTTGGTATGATGTCCCTCATTTCAGGGCATGATGAAAGATAATCAAAGTTATGACAAAGGAAGTGATTCATTCGTTCCAGTCCCTGGTGGTATTGGATGACAAGAGGGGCACTTCCTTGTGGTTGGATCTTGGGATGGATGTAAGAATCAGGTGTGTGTGTGAGGATATGGCACAGGAGATCTGTTTGTGTATTATGTCTGGAGGGTATGCCTGCCTGTGAGGCATTTATGAAGCCTTTCAGTGTACTGGATATGAGTGTTCTCATCCCTGCATTTGCACCTGCCACAGGGGCCAGGCTACATGGAAGGGATTTTTGATGTGGAATGGTTGGCAGCTGTCAAAGTGCAGGTACTGCTGGTGATTGGTGGGTTTGATGTGGACTGAGGCATGGATGGAGTATTCTTAGATGAGTAGATCAACACCTTGGAAGGTGGTACAGTGGGTGGAGGAGGACAATGTTAAGTGGTTGGGAGAGAAGGGGTTGAGATTGTGGAGGAATGAGGATTCAATTATGACAAGGCCATGGGCATGGGCATGAGCATGGCTGATGTTTGTGTATAAGAAGGTTGCGTCAACAGTAATGAGAGAGAGCTGGTGCAGGAAGTGGTTGGTTCTAGATAACTAGTTGCAGATGTTGGACAGTAAGGGCTAAGATTGTTTTTGTAGGGTAACTGTAACTGGCCACAATGTGGCACCCAGGATTGTTAGGTTTTTGGATTTTTGGGAGCATGTAGAAGGTGGGAGTGCAGGCTGTTGTTGGGGTAATCGGGAAATGGATTCAGGGGAGAGGTTCTGGGAATGGCCTATGAATTTCAGCAGAGATTGGAGGTTCTGTTGGACTTCTAGGATGGGGTCACTTTGGCACAGCTTGTAGGTGGAGGCGTCTGAAAACTGGCGCAGGCCTTCTACTGGTTATTAACTCCCGTTCATCACAGTAGTCGTGCAACCTTCATCTGCCTGGAGGATGATCAGGTCAGGATCTGTTTTTACATCATATAGGGCAGTCCTTTCTTCTACTGAAAGGTTGTTCTTAGGGAGGGACCTGGTGAAGGATGGTGAGGCCAGGTTGGAAGTTTGGAATTCCTGGAAGGTGACCGGAGGATGGTTTAGCACGAGTTTGGGAGGGTCAGGTTGGATGATGGTACAAATTATGACAGGCAGGGTTTGATGTTAGGACTGGATTGGCTTTGGTTTGGTTGGTGGCAAAGAAGTGTTTACAGTGTAGGTGAGAGAGAGAAGGAGAGTAGGTCCTTCACAAGTTCAACGTGGTTAAACCTGGGAGTAGGGCTGAAGGTGAGCCCTTGGATACGACAAACTTCTGTGGGGATGAAGACTTTTATGGCAAGGTTAACAACAGTTTTCTGGGAATCTATTGGTTCTGGATTTTGTGCAGTCTTGGTATAGGGTTTTGGAGGATGTGGTAGATAAAAAAAGGTCAGTCAGAGAAGGTCTGAGTGCTATGAGAGGATGATGAGGAGGAACATTGCGAGTACAGTTGGGTTGGATAGTGTGTCCCAAGACGAGAGTAGGATTTCAGCAGGCTGGATAACTTGTGGAGGTGGTGTCTGGAATGTTTTTCTAGGTGTTGGATTTTAATTTGGGTGATGACATTTAGACAGTGGGGATTGAATTGATCACTACCTCTCTCAATGTCCTGCAGATTCCAAATCCACCAATTTATTCCTTGTTCACCAGACCAACTACATCCTAAACCATAAACTACTTCATCTTTGAAGGGAAGATATACAAACAAATTCGTGACACAGTCATGGGCACCCACAGTGCACCCTCCTATGCCAACCTCCTCATGGGCCACCTAGAGGAAACATTCTTAGCTTCCCAGAAACCCAAACCCATTTTCTGGTTCAGATTTATTGATGACATCTTTATAATTTGGAACTAAGGCCAGGACACCTTATCCTCATTCCTCCACAATCTCAACCCATTCTCTCCCATCCACTTTACCTGGTCCTCCTCCACACACTGTACCCACTTCCAAGATGTTGATCGCCTCATCTAAGATGATTCCATCCATATCTTGGTCCGCATCAAACCCACTAATCACCAACAGTACCTGCAGTTTGACAGCTGACACGCATTCCACACCAAAACTCCTTCCCATATAACCTGGCCACCCATGGCAGGTGTATCTGCAGTGATGAGAACTCTCTTCTCCAATATGCTGAAGTCTTCATAAATGCCTTCACAGGCAGGCAATACCCTCCAGACATAATACACTAACAGATCTCCCATGCCATATCCTCACACCTGATCCTCACATCCATCCCAAAAACCAACCACAAGGAAGTGCCCATCTCGTCACCCAATACCACCAGGGACTGGAACGAATTAATCATTTCCTTCATCAGGACTGATTATCTTTCATCATGCCCTGAAATGAGGGACATCCTACCAAAGATACTTCCATCCTCTCCCAAAGTGGTGTTCTGGCACTCTCCCAACCTCCACAAAATTCTAGTCCATCCCTATGCCACTTTCACCCAAAATCCCCTACCACAGGGATCATACCCTTGTGGAAGACCTAGATGCAAGACCTGCCCAATCCACCCATCCAGCACCACACACTCCAGTCCCATCACAGGCTTATCCTACACCATCAGAGGCCTGGCAAACTGTGAAAGTAGCCACGTTATATACCAGGTCTGCTGCAACCACTGCACAGCATTTTACATTGGTATGACAACCAACCAGCTGTCAACTACAATGAATAGCCACCTCAAAATGTTGCCAAAAACAAGGTGACCCATCCAGTGGCACAATGTGTGAGTTTCAATGGCTCCTTCACAAACTGTGCCATCTGTATCCTCCCCTTCACCACCAGCTTTTCTGAGCTGTGCAGCAAATCTTTCATACTGTACCCTTCCTGGCCTACCCCCACCCAATTTGTGTCAGGTAGTTGTGTGCTGCTATCTCATGCCCAAGCATGTGAAATCATGTGCTTCTGCCTGTCCGGTAGTCATCTCCTTTATTCCTAATTAATTCATTATTGTCAACCAGAGCTTTCCGTACTTTATTATATTGTCTAGTTGCTCCCTTCCACCCAAACCTCATGTTGTTAAAATAAATGGTTCAAATGGCTCTGAGCACTATGGGACTTAACAGCTGAGGTCACCAGTCCCCTAGAATTTAGAACTACTTAAACCTAACTAACCTAAGAATATCACACACATCCATGCCCGAGGCAGGATTCGAACCTGCGACCGTAGTGGTTGCACGGTTCCAGGCTGAAGCACCTAGAACCGCTCGGCCACTCCGGCCTGCTGCTGTGCACCCTTCGTTACTGTCTCCTTTACTAGCTGCTCTCTATTATCTGTCCATTTCTTTCTCTCACATTTCTTCCCTCTCGCCTTTATGACACACTCCATAATAGCCGCGACACACATGGACGCACATGACTTTTGTTACACCCTGTAGTTACAACCGTGTCTGTTACATCAGCTGTGCGTGCAACTCCACATGCCACAGGACTCCCGATAATAGCATAACGCACCTTTAGCAACGCAAAATCCTTCCCTCTCTCATGTATCACTTCCAATCTGCCTGTGATTGTTTTCATTTTATCTCTTACATGTGATGATAAATCACACATGATCGAATTTATTGTGTGTGCATGACGATATATGACACGTCACCACATATACTGCTGACACAGTACTAGCCCTTGCCCCAACACAACTCCTTTCCCTCCTTACACCCATCAACATTATTCAACTCGCCCTGCAACTACCTGCAATCTTTACCCGCCACTTTCAACACCAACTTTCTTCCCCAGTGCCATCTCACCGTCCCCCCCCCCCCCCCCCAAACACAATGGATCCCTCCTCTATTTACCTGCATCAGTTCAGAAATGTTTCCTTACCCCTAGCCAAAATCCTGTTCCTTAAATGTTGCCTAAGCCATGGAATCCTCCCTCCCCCCATTGCTTAACCATAAAAATCCCTGTTAATGGATCCCACCCCTCCTTGCACAATGATCTTTTCAGACACTGCCAGTCCCCTTCCCTCACAAGCCTGGTTCTACAAAAACACATCTCCATGGCACAGGCATCCCTGAACCACCTCCACTCCCTCTACAAAATACTCTTACTGTGGAGTCTCCACTAACTACACTCACCACCCAAATTGAAATCTTGACACTCCAACACCTAGAGAAACATTCCAAACACTACCTCCACAAGTTACCTAGCCTGCTGAAAACCCATCCCACCTTGGGCCACCACTATTCAACCCCAATTCTACTTACAGTGTTCCTCCTCATCAACCCCTCACAGCACCCAGGTCCTGCCTCAATGACCTTTACAATCTACCACATACTCCAAAATCCCCTACCAACACTCCAGAAATGAAACAGTCCCAGAACACTGTTGTTAACCTCTCCATCAAAATCCTCAGCCCCCAAGAAGCTTCAGTCCTATCCAAAGGCCTCACATTCAGGCCTACTCCCCAGCTATAACCATAATGGACTTGAGAAGGACCTACTATCCTTCTCCCACTCCCTACAGTGAAAACACTCCTTTGACACCAACCCCTCCAACCAAAGCCAATCCAATCCTAGAATCAGTCCCGGCCTGTACCAATTCATATCATCATCCAACTGTGACCCTCCCACACTCCCCTGGTCACCTTGCAGCAATTCCAACCTCGCCTTGTTATCCTTCCCCAGGTCCCTCCCTAAAAACAACAACCTTTCATCAGAAGGAAGGACTGCCCTACACGATCTAAAAATGGATCCAGATCTGATCATTCTCCTGGCAGAGAAAGGTTCCACCACTGTTGTAGTGAATGGGAGTGACTACCTGGCAGAGGGCCTACGTCAGTTGTCTGACACCACCCCCTACAAGCTCCGCCAAAGAGACCCCATCCCACAAGTCCAACAGAACCTCTGATCTCTGCTGAAATCCTTAGGACCTTCCCAGAACCTCTCCCCTGAATCAATTTCCCTAGTCAACCCAACAACAGCCTGCGCACCCACCTTCTACATGCTCCTCAAAATTCACAAATCTAAAAAGCTGGGATGCCCCATTGTGGCTGCCTACATTGCTCCCACTGAAAGAGTCTCAGTCCTTGCTGACCAACATCTGCAATTAATTATCCAATACCTAGCCTCCCACATTAACGATACCAACTTCTTCCTGCACCGGCACTCTACCATGCCCACACCCTTACCTCCCAGGACACCACTTGTCACTGTTGATGCAACCTCCTTATACACAAACATCCCTCACGTTAATGGCCTTGCCGCAACTGAACACTACCCCCTCCCAAGGCCATGCAGATTCCAAACCCACTACCACATGCCTTGTACAACTGACCAACTACATCCTAGCCCATAACTACTTCACGTTTGAAGAAGGGTATACAAAAGAATTTGTGGCACAGCCATGGCACCCTCCTATTCCAACCTCATCATGGGCCAGCTAGAGGAATCATTCTTAGCTTCCCAAACCCCTTGTCTGGTCCAGGTTTATTGATGACATTTTTATAATCTGAACACAAGGCCGGGACATCTTATTCTCATTCCTCCACAATCTCAATGCCTTCTCTCCCATCCACTCCACCTGGTCCTCCTCCGCCCACCGTGCCATCTTCCTAAATGTTGATCTCCTCCTCTCAGATAGCTACATCCATACCCCAGTTCACAGGAAACCCATCAGTCACCAACAGTACATTCACTTTCACAGCTGCCAACAATTCCACGCCAAAAATCCCAACCATGTAGCCCCCATTGGCAGATGCATCTGCAGTGTTGAGAACTCCCTCGCCCAGCAAGCCGAAGGCCTCATAAAGGCCTTCACAGACAGGCAATAGCCTTCAAACCTAACACACAAACAGATCTCCTGTGCAGTAGCTCCATGCACACCTCAGCATCACATCCATCCCAAGAACTAACCACAAAAAGAAACCCCCCTTGTTACCCAGTGCCACGCAGGACTGGAACTATTGAACCACATCCTTTGTCAGGGCTTTATCTGTCGTCATGCCCTGAAATGAGGGACATCCTACCCAATATATTTCCATCCCCTCCCAACGTGGTGTTCCACTGCCCACCCAACCTCCACAACAACCTTGTCCGTCCCTGTGTCACTCCCACCCCCCAACCTCTGCCACAGGGACCATACTCTTGTGGAAGACCCAAGTGCAAGACCTACCCAGTCTGCCTACCCAGCACACTTACCCTACATCACTGCAATCCCATCACAGGCTGCTTCTACACCATCAGAGGACTAGCAACCTGTGAAAGCAGCCATGTTATATACCAGGTCTGCTGCAACCACTCCACAGCATTTTACATTGGTATGACAAACTGCTGTCAACTAGAATGAGTGTCCACTGCCAAACTGTTGCCAAAAACAAGATGGACCACCCATTGGCACACTATGCAGCAGACCACAACGTATGAGTTTCAATGGCTGCTTCACAAACTGTGCCATCTGGATACTCTACACTACTACCAGTTTTTCTGAGCTGCGCAGAAGGGAGCTATCCTTACAGCACTTCCTTCACTCCTGTAACCTCCCTGGCTTAAACCTAAGGTAACCCATTATCCCCCCACCCCCATCCAATGGTGTTTTTTTTTTTTTTTTTTTTTTTTTTTTTTTTTTTTTTTTTTTTTTTTTTTTTTTTTTGTGGTTTTAGGGCGCACAACTTCAATGGTCATTAGCGCCCTGACTACTCTAAGAATGCACCGCGAGGCACAAGTTGACCACAACAACTAAAAGGGAAAACACAATAAAAGACAGACTGACAGGCATAGGATTAAAAAAAACAGCATCATCAAATGTCCTTAGCGAGGTTTGTCAAATTGATAAAACGAAGAACACGAGCAGCTGCTCGTGGGTCATCTGCTAAAATGGCATCGAAAGTATTTGGCAGGTTAAGATCGAGGCGCAGTGTGTTAAGATCTGGACAGGACATTAAAATGTGTCTAACCGTCAGCAAGTGCCCACATGGGCAGAACGGCGCCGGCGCAGCCGTCAGCAGATGGCGATGGCTGAACCGGCAGTGTCCAATTCTTAACCGGGCTAAAACGACCTCCTCCCGCCGAGAAGGGCGTGAGGAGGACGTCCAAGCCACGGGAAGAGGTTTTAAGGCCCGAAGCTTGTTGTCGGTAAGTGCAGCCCAATCGGCATGCCACAGAGATAAGATGCGCCGACAAATCACCCTGCTAAAATCGGACGAAGGGACACAACAAGAAGCTGTCCGAGGCTGGAGGACCGCAGCCTTGGCCGCGGCATCTGCAGCTTCGTTCCCAGGGATACCGACATGGCCAGGAACCCACATAAAGCTAACTGGAGAACCGACGTCCACCAGCTGCTGAAGAGAGCGTTGGATCCGGTGTACGAAAGGGTGAACCGGGTACGGATCACTGAGGCTCTGGATGGCGCTCAGGGAATCTGAGCAGATGACATAAGCAGAATGTCGGTGGCGGCAGATGTAAAGAACAGCCTGGTAGAGGGCAAAGAGCTCAGCTGTGAAGACCGAACAATGGCCATGGAGCCAGTATTTGAAACTTTGTGCCTCGACAATAAAGGAACACCCGACCCCGTCATTGGTCTTAGAGCCATCTGTATAAATGAAAGTCATGTCGATGAACTTCGAACGAAGTTCCAAAAAACGGGAGTGGTAGACCGAACCGGGAGTGACCTCTTTTGGGAGCGAGCTGAGGTCAAGGTGAACGCGGACCTGAGCCTGGAGCCAAGGTGGCGTGCGGCTCTCGCCCACTCGAAAGGTTGCAGGGAGGGAAAAAGTAAGGTGTTGAAGGAGGCGACGAAAGCGAACGCCAGGGGGTAGCAGGGCAGAGACATACAACCCGTATTGACGGTCAAGAGAGTCGTCAAAAAAGGAACGATAAGACGGATGGTCGGGCATTGACAGTAGCCGACAGGCATACCGACAAAGCAGTATATCGCGCCGGTAGGTGAGTGGCAATTCGCCAGCGTCAGCATGAAGACTCTCTACGGGACTGGTATAAAATGCTCCGATCGCAAGTCGTAAACCCCGATGTTGTATGGAGTTGAGGCGGCGTAAGATGGATGGCCGTGCAGAGGAGTATACGAAGCTCCCATAATCCAGCTTGGAGCGGACGATCGACCGATATAGACGAAGTAGGACGGTTCGATCCGCTCCCCACGACAGACCACTGAGAACACGGAGGACATTTAAAGAACGGGTACAACGGGCGGCCAAATATGACACATGTGGAGACCAGCTAAGTTTCCTGTCAAATGTAAGGCCTAAAAATTTGGTTGTCTCCACGATTGGGAGAGCAACGGGACCGAGTCTTAAGGACGGTGGGAGAAACTCTTTGTATCGCCAGAAGTTAATACAGACCGTCTTCTCGGCAGAAAAACGGAAGCCATTGGCGACACTCCAGGAGTAAAGACAGTCAAGAGAACGCTGAAGACAGCGCTCCAGGACACGTGTACACTGCGCGCTGCAATAGATGGTAAAATCGTCCACGAAAAGGGAGCCTGATACATCAGCTGGGAGGCAATCCATTATTGGATTGATCGCGATGGCGAAGAGAGCGACGCTCAAAACTGAGCCCTGTGGCACCCCATTCTCCTGGCGAAAGGTGTCGGACAGGACAGAACCCACACGTACCCTGAACTGTCGATCCATTAAAAAGGAACGAATAAAAAGAGGGAGGCGACCGCGAAGGTCCCATGTATGCATGGTGCGTAGAATGCCCGCCCTCCAACAGGTGTCGTAAGCCTTCTCCAAATCAAAGAACACAGCCGCGGTCGGGCGCTTCCGCAAGAAGTTATTCATAATGAAGGTCGACAAGGTAACCAGATGGTCAACAGCAGAGCGGCGCCTACGAAATCCACATTGTACATTGGTAAGTAGGCGTCGAGACTCGAGCAGCCAAACCAATCGAGAGTTAACCATTCGCTCCATCACTTTACAGACACAGCTGGTAAGCGAGATAGGTCGATAACTGGAAGGCAAGTGCTTGTCCTTCCCCGGCTTAGGAATCGGGACAACAATAGACTCGCGCCAGCATGCGGGAACATGTCCCTCAATCCAGATGCGATTGTATGTACGAAGAAGAAAACCTTTACCCGCAGGAGAAAGGTTCTTCAGCATCTGAATATGAATAGAATCTGGCCCTGGAGCAGAGGACCGTGATCGGCCAAGTGCGTTTTCGAGTTCCCGCATGGTGAATGGGGCATTATAAATTTCACAATTCGAGGAGCGGAAGTTAAGTGGCCTAGCCTCGTCTGCCTGTTTGCGGGGGAGGAAGGCAGGGTGGTAATGAGCGGAGCTCGAAACCTCTGCGAAAAAGCGGCCGAAGGCATTGGAGACAGCCTCAGGGGCCACAAGGACGTCATTCGCGACCTTCAAGCCAGAAACTGGTGAGTGGACCTTAGTGCCAGATAGCCGGCGCAGGCTACCCCAGACAACAGAAGAAGGAATAAAACTGTTGAAGGTGCTTGTGAAAGCAGCCCAGCTGGCTTTCTTGCTTTCTTTGATAATACGACGACACTGAGCACGTAATCGTTTATAATTGATACAATTCGCCACTGTAGGGTGGCGTTTAAAAGTGCGTAAAGCACGTCGACGAGCACGTAAAGCGTCTCTACATGCTGCGGTCCACCAGGGGACCGGTACGCGACGTGGAGAAGAAGGAGGGTGAGGGATGGAATATTCAGCAGCAGCGAGAATGACTTCCGTGAGGTGTGCGACCTGACGATCGCAGCTTGTAAAGGTTTGATCCTGAAAGGTCGCCCTGGAAGAGAAGAGCCCCCAGTCTGCCTTGGAGATGGTCCAATTAGAGAAGCACGGAGAGGGGGTATGCTGCAGGAGATGGATAACACACGGGAAGTGGTCGCTCGAATATGTATCAGAAAGTGCATACCACTCAAACCGGCGTGCAAGTTGGGGAGTACATATAGAGAGGTCTAAATGGGAATAGGTGTGAGATGTGTCCGAAAGAAAAGTAGGGGCGCCAGTATTGAGGCAGACAAGATCGAGCTGGTTGAAAAGGTCTGCTAACAAGGAGCCCCTCGGGCAGGATGCTGGAGAGCCCCAAAGGGGATGGTGGGCATTGAAGTCTCCAGTTAACAAAAATGGTGCAGGTAGCTGAGCAATAAGTTGCATCACGTCTGCCCTGGTAACGGCAGATGACGATGGAGTGTAAACGGTACAAAAGGAAAACGTAAAAGTGGGGAGAGTAATGCGGATGGCAACTGCCTGCAGGCCGGTGTGCAACGTGATGGGATCGTAGTAAATATCATCCCGGACCAGCAACATAACCCCTCCATGAGCTGGGATACCTACCACAGGGGGTAGGTCAAAACGCACAGAGGTGTAGTGTGCCAAGGCAATTTGATCGCATGGGCGTAGCTTCGTTTCCTGGAGGGCTACGACAAGCGGACGGTGCAAGCGGAGCAGCAACTTCAAGTCCTCTCGGTTGGAGCGAATGGTGCGAATATTCCAGTGAATAAGTGCCATCGTAAGAAAAGAAAGATGAGAGAAGTGGTCACCTCGAAGGCCGCTTAGGGCCTGGCTTCGAGCGAGCACTGCCGCCGCTATCAGTAGGCGGACAGTCATCGTCCATTGGGTCTATAGGGTCATCGGCCATCTCGGGAGGATGGCCGGGAGGGGGAGCTTCCTCCGCCAGTGAACGGCCAGATGTACGGCGACCAGCGGTGCGGCCAGGCGAAACGGATGACGGCCTGGGGCGGCAGCCGCTGGGTGGCGCAAGAGAAGAAATGCGCCGTGGCGGGGAAGGAGAACTGTGCTTCCTACGCGCCTTTTTGGAAGGACGTGTAGTGGAAGTACCGGTCGAAGGCTGTGAGGTCGAGGTACGGAGGAAGTCTGCACGGGATGGTTCCTTCTTGAAGGCCCGTGCATCTGACTTCGGTGTCTTCGTCTTAGCAGAAGCTGAAGAAGGTGCTCGTGTCTGTGGGGTGATGGGAGGAAGAGGAGACGTCGACCGCGCGATCTTAGCACTGGCCGAACGGACGACCATGGTGCTGAAGGTCAGATCGCATGTCTGGGTTGCTACCTCCCGGGTAGTCCGAGGAGAGGCGAGGACGGTACTGTATTTCCCCGCTGGGAGCAGCGTGGGCTTCCTACTAGCCAATAGCTTGCGAGCAGCCGAGGTGGACACTTTCTCTTTGACCCGAATTTCCTGGATACAGCGTTCTTCCTTATAGACAGGACAGTCGCGGGAGGATGCTGCATGGTCACCCTGACAGTTCACACAACGAGGAGATGGAGGTGGACAGTCACCCTCATGGGCATCCCTGCCACAGGTGACACATTTAGCCGCATTGGAACAAGACTGTCGAGTGTGATTGAAACGCTGACACTGGTAGCAGCGCGTAGGTGTCGGGATATAGGGGCGAACAGAAATAACCTCGTAGCCCGCCTTGATGCGCGATGGCAGCTTAACACTATCGAAGGTCAAGAAAATTGTCCGGGTCGGTACAAGGTCATTGTTGACCTTTTTCATGACCCTATGGACAGCCGTCACGCCCTGCTCAGCGAGGAATGATTGAAGCTCCTCGTCAGTCAATCCGTCGAGGGAGCCAGTATAGACCACACCACGAGACGAATTCAAAGTTCGGTGGGCCTCCACCCGGACAGGGAACGTGTACAGGAGGGTGGCCCGAAGCAGTTTTTGTGCCTGAAAGGCATTCTCAGTTTCTAGTAATAAGGTGCCGTTACGCAACCTGGTACAGGATTTGACAGATCCGGCTATGGCATCTACGCCCTTCTGAATAACGAAAGGGTTGACAGAGGAAAAATCCTTTCCGTCCTCAGTTCGAGAAACTACGAGGAACTGTGGGGCAGGCGGTAGTACTTTTGTCACTGTTGGCTGGTCACGTTTCCGTTTTTGGGTCGAAGTCGAAAGAGATGGAGTAGAATCCATTGCGGAGGAATCCCCCATGATTGCCAGCATCTCCGATGGCGCGCTCCTTCCTTGTGGGGACCCTCTCAGAGGGCACTCCCGCCTTAGGTGAATGTTTACACCTCAGGTCACACCTCCCGAGAAACAGACGGAGGGACCAATCGGCATGGTCAGAAGGTATCAGCTCAGGCAATCACCCCTCCCCGGGCCTGGCCTTTACCAGGGGGTACGCGCGTGCCTTACATGTCTACCCAGGGCGGGGACTTACGCGTTACACCGTCACCGGCTACGCGTGCGAACGCGTGGGTCGGCCTTCAGGCACGCACAGGGAGGAAGGAAGAAGAGGAAAAAGAAGAGAGAGAGGGAGAAAGAGGACAGACTGTCTCAAACGCCGAGGCGGAGACCAGAGAAGGCAAGGAGAAGAAGGCAATGAGAAAGCAAGGGGAAGAAGGCAATAAGAAGGCAAGGAGAAGAAGGCAATAAGAAGGCAAGGAGAAGAAGGCAATGAGAAGGCAAGGAGAAGAAGGCAATGAGAAGGCAAGGAGAAAAAGGCAAGGAGAAGGCAAGGGAAAGAGTAAGGAGGACAGTGAGGTGGAGAAGAGCAAAGAAAGGAACCAACAAAAGGAAGGAAGAAACGAGAAGTGAAAAAACCAAAAGGACCACGATGATAGGTCGTGGAACCGTCCGTCTCCGGACGCAGGCGCGAACTACCCCCGTGAGGGGGATGGACTCCTTTTAGTCGCCTCTTACGACAGGCAGGAATACCGCGGGCCTATTCTAATCCCCGGACCCGCAGGGGGGATCCAATGGTGTGTTGGTGTGTGTGTGTATGTGTATGTGTGTGTGTGTGTGTGTGTGTGTGTGTGTGTGTGTGTGTGTGTAAGTATTTGTTTTGTACACTATCCCCCGTGACAGTATGCCCCCCTCCTACCCCATTCACGACAGCTAGTTATGTGCTGCTATCTCATGTCCGAGTCTGTGAAATCGCATGCCTAGCCATCTGCCACCCGCCCCCTCTACCTGGAACCCTACCTATCCCACAGATGGCTCCCCACTCTCCCAAGAGCTGTTACACACTTCCCCCCAACCCCCTCCCTGCATTCCTCCCTTACTTCACTCCAACATGCACCCCCCACATCACCCCAGTACACTCCCTGTGGCCCAGGAAAGAGTTGACAAGCACACTGTAGGGAGACAGGCGTGTGTGAGTGATTCTGATGGTTTATTTGGCTGAAAGCTTTGTTTGTCAGTTTTGTTGTTGTGCCTATCTGGTACATCATCATCATCTCTGCTATATGGTGCATAGCAACTATCCTTTTCATAATACTGTCATTATTCCATTCTGGATTTTCCATTGTTTAAAAATCGTACTCACTTGCATGTAGCATTACACTGTACACAACACTACCTTTCAGTATCAAAAGCAAGAGAGGAAAGTCAGGGAACACTTATCTATTTATCTGCTAACTCATTATCCATCATTGCCCATTTACTAATTTCTCCCAGCCTTCAGTAGAATCTAAATAATGGAAGAAACAAGGTAACTAATCACCAGAGACAGGATTATATGCATTTGCATGTTGCTAATGCATTTTCAAATTTGGCTCCTCTTCACCAATTATTGCATATTTTAACTAAAAACTAGTGACAATGCATATTTTTGCTCTATGTTTACAATATTTTAAAAATTTAGATGGGTGGTCTCTAGCTCGATGTCACTCAGATTGACCGCGACCTAGAACTGCGTGCAATTGCTAACCGAGATGCCACTGGCTAGCGAAATCATTACAGAAGAGGAACAGGAACAGGCAGGCAGAGTCAATGCTCCTGCACCCGCATCCCTGGTTAATCCCCTCCACTGTCACACCATAAGCATCGGCAACAATTAAACTACACTAGTTTTTAGTCACATGTCCATTGTTTCAGTTTAGCTTTCAATTTATTTGTCCACAGCTGAACGTGTTTACGATCTGTAGTGTGCGCCATGCCATCCAAAAAAAAGAAACATCGTACGTGGTTAGCTGACCATCCTGCAACATTTACATGCCAAGGAATTGTTTTATAGTGTCGAGTTTGTGAGAAACATTTTGTGCAAAAAAAATGTTTCAAACAGACTATGACAACAACTTCTGGCAACAGCAAGTTGCAGTAGAGGGATCTGTCCAAAGGTAATCAAAAGATTGGTTTAACATGGATTTATGTGAAGCATTCATTGCAAGCAATATTCCTCTTTACAAACTTACAAACCCTATCCTCAAAGGCTTCCTGCACAAATATTGCTTAAAGCAAAATATAGCAGATGAATCAACATTACGTAAAAATTACACACCGACAATTTACGTAAATGTTCTGGAAGAAATGTGCAATGAACTGAAGGACAGCATTATATGGATTTCAATTGACAAAACTACAGACACTTGTGGCTGTTACATTGCAAACTTAATTTTCGGTGTTTTAAAAGAAAAGCCACCTCCTTCCTATTTAGCGGCCTGCAAAAAACCTGAAAAAGTAAATCATTCTACGATCACCAGATTTGTGAATGAAGGCATTAGAAAAATATTTCCAGAATCTTCTGCAGGTGAAAGCGTGTTTGTGTTTATTTCAGATCCTGCTCCCTATATGATCAAAGCATGAAAAGCCCTCCCAGTATTTTATCCCAATCTGATTCATGCGACGTGCTTTGCTCATGGAGTACATCACCTTGCTGAAGAAGTATGTTCCATGTTTGTGAATGTAAATACACTGATTTCATCCACAAAGAAAGTGTGTCTAAAGGCTCCCACTCACATCAAAACCTACAAAGAAGAACTACCAAATGTGCCTTTAGCTCCTGAACCAGTGGTAACTCATTGCGGAACATGGGCCAAAGCTGTTTTGTTTCACAATGAACATTTCGAGGCCATTAGAGGGGTAGTAAACGACTTTGATAGTGCAGAGGCTTTGGCAGTTTGTCAGTGCAAGGAAGCTTTTAATGGTTCCAGTATTAAAAAATACATTGCTGTGAGTAACACTCATTTTTCCCATATACCTGCAAGTATTAAAAAGCTTGAAACTCAAGGTTTGACTTTGAATGAATCTATTAAGTTAATGAATAAAATTAATCTAGTAACCTCTTCATTTACGGAGGTATTCCCAAGAAAACTTAGAGAAAAGTTTGGAAATATTTTAAACAATAACTTACACTTTGAACCCCTGTGCCACGTTGATAGTTTTATTAATGTGACAGCTGAAATTTTACCAGAAACAATTAGTGCCAAGATAGCACTCAAATTCAAATATTGTCCAGTTACCTAAGTTGATGTAGAATGGTCCTTTTCTGCTTATAAAAATGTTTTGAGTGATTAAAGACACAATCTTACTACCGAATATTCGGGACAGTACTTGGTGGTTTATGTTTAAAATAGTAGAAAAAATGTAAAATAAATTGTAAATGATGCTTTGATATAGTAGTATTAATTGAAAGTTAATGCTGTTCAAAGAATTCATGATTGTATGTCGTTTTTTAAATAACATATTACGGAGTTTTTGAGCATGCCCCTCTGCATGCAATGTATCTCGAAGTTGGTCCTGTACATATTGATTGTTTTGCTGCGATTCACTCACAACGCATCCGCTTGTTACCAGCAACAATAGCAAAGGAGAAACAATTCTTGAAACCCAGTATGCATCCCCATTTTGCAAATTTTTAGAAAATAATCTGAGAAAGGCCCCTTTCTAACCTCTTCCAGAAAGTATTCAGAAAATGATATCAGCATTGTAAATGTACCAATTTTTTGTTTGGCTGGCCCTCTTCCTCATAACTGATATGTGCAGGTTCGGCTTGGAGATAAAATGCACATAGTAACCACCACGATTTTTTATTATTTGATCATGCATATTACGACACTTTTCATGCATTTTTAAAATTTTTCTTGCATATTTGCAGGAATATTTTAAGGTTTTTATGATGCATATAATCCAGTCTCTATTGATCACCATGTAAAATGTTTTTGATGGTATTGAGCCACAGGCCAGCAATATTTTTTGAATGAATAAACTGCCATTTGACTGTGTATTACAGTATTTTTTGTACTATCTAGATTTTGGCTTTTATGGCATTATCAAATATAATGCTAAAAGATATTGGGCCATTAACATGTCAGATCTGTTAAGTCTTGTTTACCTGCTTTGGTTCCTTTTTCCTCATGCCCGTACCTACAGGTGTCGGCCTTGTATTGCCTCAGAGGTGTAGGCAACAGTCTGAGCTGCCACCTCAATTACAACAATGAGGATGACATTAGGAAGGCCACAGGGAATGTCCCATCCACTACTGTGAAAATTACGCTGGTCATTGTGTAGACTGGTAATTACCAGGAGAATCCTCTGTGACCAAAGCATTATTCAACCTACCAATTTCAAATGTCTGCCTTGGGCCTTTTTTTTAAAAAAAAGAGGAAATTTGTCCAAAAGACAGATATGCAGAATAAATACAATTACCTGAATAAACTATGAACAAAACAAAATATTGCAACTTGGGGAAAGTCATGGATATTAAAAGAATAGCAATTTTCTATCTCTTGTCGAAACATCATCAGAAGGCTCATTAATGAAGAGGATGAACTCCTAAGGACAAACTGGATTTGGGTAGATGTGCTGAGCTTATCAGAAAATGACATCGAACTCACTGATGCTGAACAGATTCGTCTTGATGGATACAAGGTAATATCATATTGCAGTAGAACCTGTTAACTGGAGAATCACCCTTTATCCAGACTTTAGTGTTACATTTCAGTCAGACAGTAATGGCAGATTATGCTCAATATCCAGCAATATAAACTCAATTTCGGATATATTATAATTTTAACTTCCCATGCAGCAGGATGATTTGAAAATGGATCAGGTAACCTGAAACTAATCATTTAAAAAAAAAAAAACCTGAATCTTGCAACTTTGGTAGTTTTTATATCAAAACTGAAAACAAGTTTTGAGGACCAGCTGTGAATTATTTGCCTCATTCAAGTTCTGATCGAGGACACAGGGCACAAAGCCATTGGCAATCTGTTTTAAGGCTTCCAGTAATTCACATGTAAAAAAACCTCGAATCAATGGTTTATCTCAGCAAAATGGTCAAATTTAACAATAAGATATGCTGGCCTATTAAGAAAAAAGATATTGTAACACAGAAGCATAAGCAATGACTTGATAATGGTTTATAGAGAGAAAATATGATAGTTATATATCAGCATCTGACTTCTGCCAAGAGGTTGTTACCGCTCTACCCTCATCCTAACAGGACCGCCTCACAGGGATCCAACTGCAGCATTGATGGGGCTCAGAATCCAACTGAAGTCATCCTTGCCACTGGGTGCCTGCCAGTATCAGATACTGTCAATAGGACCGGGGTTTGTACAAATGTGGCAAGCTGCCAGCCCGCTCCGCACTCACCACAGCCATGCCAGTCTGCCACACCAGCTCATGATGAAGTTTGACTGCTGGCCAGAAATGTTTAGCAAACAAGGCCAAGCTGCACGTGGGCTGTGCTGAATGTAGCAGCTGCAGGCATCTTCGAGGCAACGCTTCACTGTGGATGTCCATGAAATAATGTGCACCTTCGAGCATTCGCCCGATGTGGGCTTGAGTTACCGATACAAACTGTTGGAAAGTAATACAGAAAGTCTCCTGTATTGAGCAACTTTTGACTCACCCTGACCCACTGTCGTCCATCAGGTCATATACACAACCTCTACAGAATCTCAAGACTTTGCAGGTGACCTCAGCAAGATGTGCAGTAAACTGTTTCACCCAAAATCCTTATTGCTTCCTTCTGTTGAATGGATACTTTATTTACTTGAGGTGCACTGCCCAAGTACATAATTTTGTAAGACAATACAAAGTGAAAATAAACAAGCCAGCATAGTGAGATATACAGAGCAATTTTGCTGAATGGTGACTAACTGCAGGAGACCATCCCTGAGAGGATAAGCAAAAAAGGTCATATGGACATACAGCTGGAAATGAGTTTCAAAGGAGGTACACGTATTTGAAGGTCAAGATGAAAGGTGCTGAACACTTTAGAATCTGATCCTGTTATCAGCAGGAGGCAGGTGATCCGCCTGCATGGACTAAACCAGATGACCCTGTGGAACATTCTCCACGACAACTGCACAATCTATATCACTTACAATGTGTGAAGGCCTTTTACTTAAGGACTGTCTTCCACAGTGATAAGTTTTGATGCAGTTTGTCACACACACCACTATGGTGCAAGGATGTCTGCATCCATTCTATACACAGATGAGGCTGCATTTATGAGAAGCAGTATCTTCACAACACCCATCTGTGGGCTATGAAAAGTGTCCATTGTATGGTGACAGTAACCATCAGCACTGATTCAGCCTCTGTGTTTGGGAACGTATTATTGTTTTAATTTCACCTTCAAGTGGGTGAACGTCTCTTGTAATGAATTTCCAGCCGTATGTCCACATGACCTTTTTTGTTCCTTATCCTCTGAGATTGTTTCCTGCAGTGTGTTCCCATTTAGCAAAATCACCCTGTATTTCTAAGAGCAAAATAAGTGAACTGAGGTTCCTGAGTCTTTTTCTTTGTGTTGACTGCACCTTATGAGGGAAAAATCGAAAAGTAATGCACAATAATTTTATTACCAAAAAGTTCATTAGGCGAAGAAGAAGAACCCCTTATATCTTTTACCTACTTTTCTACATGCTCACCCATGTTCTCAACACATTTCTCCCTTCATGGTACCAGTTTCAATATGCTCTATTTGCAGAAGTGCGTGTGGTTGTAGTACAGTCATCTGCAGACTGCTGATTTCCCTTCTGCATCTCTTGCAAAGCATTGGCCCATCATGACCAAACAGATAAAAGTCCAGTGGTGCAAGGTCCAGACTTTAGGGTGGATGCTGGGGCACAGCAGCAGCAGCCGCCAACAACACAGGGTAATAGAAGTCTGACACCATCAGCATTTATGTTGTGTCATTTGTCACAAAGGACACGACGCAACTTAAACTTTTAATGTAGGCTGCAGCATTAACAGTGGTCCTGTGTTCTGTAAAGTCCATCAATAACACATCATGCATATCCCAGAGCAATGTCACAAGCACTTTCCCAGCGGACTGAGTTACTCTGAATTTTTTCTGCACTGGGGAGCCAGCATGTTTTCACTCCATAGATGACTGTTCAGTTTCTTGCACGTAGTAGTATGCCCATGACTCATCACCAGTGACAACTCCTTTCAGAAATTCATGCCCTTCTGTGGTGTAATGTGTTAAGTGATCCAAGGTTGTAATCATTTTCTGGCCATTGTGGTTCTCTGTCAGGTTCTTAGGCACCCAGCAAGCACTAGCTTTACGAAATGTCAACTTGTCATGAACGTATTGTACTCCACAGAACATAAAATGTTGAACTGCTTTCCGATAAGGTTTGCTGGTCATTCAAATTTGTGCCTCAATGGGTCCGACATTCTGTGGGGTTGCAGTTGTTACCGGCTACCTGGAGCATGCCGAATCACTAAGGTTCACATGGCCTTTTGGGAGAATGCATGCCACCTGGAGGTACTGCTATGGCCCATACAGTTGTCCCCATACAGGCCACGCAAGTCCCAGTGAATTTCACTCACTTTATGCCCTTTGGTACACAAGTGTCAAACTACACTTTGCTGTTCTTCATGAGTTTAACGACAGTAATACGTGTATCATTTCTGTTTTGTTGTTAGGCTTCTCTTGCTAGAGAGCAGAAACTTTTTTTGAAACTGCATATTAAGTGGTGTAAAATGTCTGGGCATTTATAAGTTGGGAAAAATGACCAGGATAAATGCCTGGGCAAATGCCCAAAATTCAGGATTGCCCAAGGATTTGTGCATCATCATAAAGATTAATTGATAAGCAGCAGTTCTAAGAATAATTTTAAGCTTTTAATTTGTATTTGAAAGGTTTTTGCAACACTGCTTCTTTAGTGATTCGGTAAAAAAGTTGAAAAAGCTGCTTGAGAGGTAGGGGAGAGTTATTAGGGGAAATAAATTGGACGGTAAACATAAATATTTACACTTATAATGAGGCAGGTTCTTGCAGTAATGCATAATAAAAAGAAAAAATGACAAGTTTAAAAGTAATTTTTGAAATAAATTATGGTTTATACTAAGTAGCTAGCCTGTAGGTAGTATTTTTACTTATATTACACTACTGCAAAAAAAAAAAAAAAAAAAAAAAAAAATGTTGGTATCAATTCTGTGGGTACTTGAAACACTTTTTGATATGCTTTTCCATTTTGTTGGACTGTGACAGTTTTATTTCTTGAAACAATATTTACAAGATACGCCATTCTCTTTTAAATTGAAAAATTCCAAACAGGTCCTTTTTTCTTAACCATACTGCAACTGTTCAATAGCCTACTGTCTCTGACGGTCAGACCAGTGTTGCCAATGCCAAAAAACTAAACAACACACAGACAGCATGAATTATGTGGAATTATCAGCCACTCACTCAAAATTTCATCTACCTATTTGCAATAATAGCAATAGCACTAATATTTAGTTAGAATAACTGGAGTAAAAAAAAGTTTATCCATAATGATTTTAGCTAGGGCTGTGCCACATTCAGATTCCCCAATTCCAGGAATCACAGATTCTCTAGGAACCAACTAGTATCAGAATCAAATGATTCCAGCATATAGGGAACCGATTCTTTGTTATTATATCTTTTATGTTAGTGTTCTCATTTTATCTTCACAACAGTGCAGTCACACAAAGCTAAATAAAGAAAGGAGTAGAATAGAAAACTACAGCCTGTCTCAAATGTCGCTACAGCTGTCAATAAACCATTGTATACACAACAATGCTGTTTTGTTTTCACCTCGCAGATGTTTTTCACAGAGAAGTTGTATTTATGGCTTATCTGCTTATGATTAGAATACTACTATGGAATCTGAATTTGCAATAACAATAAATAAGGCTCAAGATCAGAGGGCGAGGGGGGGCGGGGGGGGGGGGGGGAGAGAGAGAGAGAGAGAGAGAGAGAGAGAGAGAGAGAGAGAGAGAGAGAGAGAGAGGGGGGGGGGAGGAAGTGATGAACAGGGGGGGGGGGAGGAAGTGATGGACAGGAAGGGTACGAAGGAGAAGATGGATAGAGAAAGGGAGGAGGAGAGAGAGGGGTGGAGGATGAGATGTACAAAGCGACAATGAGAGGTGGGGAGGTGATGGATAGAGAGAGGGTAGGATGATGATATGGACAAAGAGAGAGAGGAAGGCACAATGCCCAGACCAGAAGAGGGAAGAGGAGGAGATTAGGACATATATCCAAATCCCATACATATTTAGTAATTGTGAAGCACTGCTGGGTTCATTGGTATGCTATAAAAACTTACATTTTGTTTCTGCTCCTATTACGGCGCCTTTGATGCTGCCGCTGCTTGTTTCGTTTAGCTATTGCTGACTTTTGTACATAAACAGCCACACTCTCATAGTCAGAAGGACGTTCCTCAAGGTATCGTGGGTGAACATCCACACCCAAGACTTCAGGTATCATGTGGGGCTTTAGCCAACCAACAAGTGGTGTTGAACCTGCAGTATAGTGACTTTCACTGTGATAAAACAGGAGACCATCTAAGGAACCACCAGGCAGTTCTACACCACTCAAAATATCTCCAACTGCATCCATAGTGCAACGCCTGTAAGGCAGAGGCAAGAAAGGAAATGGGTTCTCTGCAGATTTTTCAGTTGCCTCAGAATTTTCTTGTTGGAACTTTGTTTCCATCCAATAGCTGCGGAACTCTGTCTGCAAGAAGGGATTCAAATTTAACAATATTGAAATGGCACACACAAGAATTTTAACACTTACTTACAGAAAAGTTTTATGAGAGAGGAGATATACAGAGTGAGGGGGAAGGAGGAGATAGAGAGTGGGAGATATGTCTTATATGTGAAAGTGGAATTGGAATGAATCAATAAAGTGATATCAATAATCACGTTTACAACAACATATTATTCTGAAACATCAGGTATGCCAAGCTTCTGATGCTTTAGAATTGCCCCCAGCAGTTGACAATGTCAAACATATACAGGGTGTCTGAAAAAGACTTTCCCTGATTACGTAAATTGATAAGTCAGGCTAGAAGTAGGATACAAATATGAAACTTGTGTCACATTATTTACAACTATCAAAGTTTTTTTTCTGTTTTAGGTTCGTAGTATGTAAGTAGTGGATGAGGTGCAGTGCCCAAGAAGCCATGTTAACCAATCAGGAGAAGGCACAGTCTATCCTGTGGTACCATGAGACACGATCACCAACCACAGTGCAGACACACTTCCAGACAACATTTGGAAGGAATCCACCTGATGTCAAGAGCATTAAAGCCTAGTATGAGAAGTTCAAGAACACAGGATTGGTTGCTGACCTTCCAAGGTCTGGTCGACCAAGAACCTCAGCAGACAGGGTGGAAGCTGTAAGGCAGTCTTTTCCGCGAAGTCCGAAGAAATCGGTGCACAGGGCCTCATGTGAATTACAGATGCCAAAAAGCTCTCTACATGACATTTTACACAAACGTTTATTGTTTCGTGCATACAAAGTGCAAATCGTTCAGGCATTGTTGCCCAATGACAGTACACGTCTATATGACTTTGCGGTCGAAATGCTATCACATATTGAGGATGATGATGGTTATCTCAGACGAATTGCCTTTTCCTATGAAGTGACCTTTTTTGTCAGTGGAGTAGTGAATCAGCATAATTTGCGCGTTTGGGGTTCACAACCCCCTGGCGAGGTCATGGAGTGCACCCGAGGCAGTCCAAAGGTGAATGTTTGGTGCGCGCTGTTGCACAATCGAATTATCGGGCCATTTTTCTTCGCTGAGGCTACCATCACATTTGCAGTGTATCTGGACATGTTGCAACTGTATGCTGTTCCTCAGCTGCTTCAGTATCACCCCGATGTCTTGTTTCAGCAAGACGGTGCACCGCCTCATTGGGGTTTGGACATCCGTGTCTATCTCGATATGACCTTTCCTGGGCGATGGATTGGTCGTGATGGGTCAACGGTTTGGCCTCCACGCTCTCCTGACATAACCCCATTAGACTTCTTTTTATGGGGTTATGTCAAGGACGAGGTCTACGAACACGTGTACCAGATCTTCAAACCCTGCGGTAACGGATAACCACAGTCACTGAATCGATCCCTGCAGTGATGTTGGCTAATGTGTGGACAGAAACTGAATATCGCCTAGATGTGCTACGTGCTACCAAGGGTGCTCATGTGGAAGTTTGTAAACAATTAGACACTAGTTTCATATTTGTATCTTACTTCTAGCCTGAGTTATAAATTTATGTAATCAGGGTAAGACTTTTCGGACATGCTGTATAACATAATAGTAGTAACAATTCCACGACAATGTATAAAAAATTGACAACATATGTACAGGTAACTGCACAGTTACAAACAAAAGTGACAACACACAAATAAACAAAATTGTTCAAAAGCTTTGTGGCGATTTCAGTGTCCTTTCTCGAAGCTCACATATTAAACAAACACACACAGATATGTTGCACAAGTCAGTTACTCCATCATAGTACTGCACCTGGACTTCAGTGCTGGAACAACTTATCTGGACATGTGTAAACTGTGTTGTTTTTTTTAATCACTCTGTTACCTCTGAAAAAGGGCATTGTTCTAAAGTTTAGAGACAATTACATTTTTTAAGCTTAATGGCTCGACCATATGGCGAGTGGTTACCTTTCATCCTTCAGTTATTTGTTTTCAATGCATGACTTTACAGTATCATATCAAGAAATGCAATACTATCTCCACAAATATTCCCAATATGGGACCAGTTAAACTAATTTTCCTTCACACGATCATGAAATGAAATTTCCTTCACACGATCATGGAACGAAATTAATAACTAAATAATAACTCATATCCCTTACTTATGTATATACCTGGCACACCTGAAAAAAAAAAATACTGCTGCTAAAGTAGGACAATGTACTGTCCAGTAAGTTGTGGAACATATATCAAAAAGAGCTAACAGATATACTGAGCATATATGATGAACAGCTGCACGAATATGCTGAAAAACCTAAACCTACAGACACTTCAAGATAAGCATCCAAAAGCTGGCTTACAAAGTTTCACAATCCAGTATTAAGTGAGGAATCTAGGGATGCACTACAGCCCCCATTTACTACCCTCATAGGAAACAAAGATAAGATTAGGCTACTTACAGTATGTACTATGACATTTAAGTAGTCTATTTTCCCACACTCCATATGGGAATGTAATGGGGAGAAACCCTAATATGATACAATGGGAATTAACTTCTGCAATGAACGTTACAGTGATTTGCACAGTATGGCTGCAGCTGTACTTCTTTGAGTTTCTACACACATATATTGTTATGAATTTATCATTATTAGGTAGTGAAATGAAGGGTTTATTGTTTACTTAATTTTGAAAAGGAGTGAAACACTTAAATTTGTTTCAACAGAACAGAGTTACTTGGGACAAAAACACATCAGAAAATTTATTCCTAGGTGTTTTGAAAGATTATAACTAACAGAAGTAAAGCTGTGAGGGTGGGTCATGAGTCACACTTGGGTAGTCTATTAGGTAGAGCACTTGCCTGGAAAAAGAAAAGGTCCCAGTTTTGAGTCCCAGTCTGACACACAGTTAAAATCTGCCTGAAAGTTTCAAATCAGTGCACTCTCTGCTACAGAGAGAGAATCCTCAAAGCTGTGGCTAGTTGTGTTTGCAAGTCGTGAGTTATGACTATATAGCTCAGCATTTACTCATGAAAAGCCAAGATCCCAGGTTCGAGTCCCAATGCAGAACACAATTTTAATTTGACAGGAAGTTCCATTATAGCATGAAGTTTGTAGGGGGTGTGTTTGGCTGCTCTTTTGTGTATGGTGAAGATTCTTTGAGTTTGTTATAGTGGCATAGAAAATTCTGCCTTAACACACTACGGAATTAAAGTAGCCGAAATACACTGACAGACAGTAACACTCACAAAACTTAAGATAATTCTCAGTAAACTGTTGGCAGCCTTTTAAAGTGTCAGGTGTACAGTATCTTTTAGCCTGATATCTTTACAGTCCATGGTATTCTTACTTCTTGTTTCTAAGGGTGTTTGCTGGCAGAAGAACAGGTACGCATCTGATGACTTCAGGTTAGTTCTGTCTTGTCTCTGATCATAGAGAACATAACCTAGCAAACATTTCTTTGCAGGAAAGCATGGCAGCAGCAAAAAGGAAAAGAAAAAAGTGGAGGTCACTTACTTGTAGCATAACAAAGGTTTTTATTTACTTA
This sequence comes from Schistocerca americana, assembly GCF_021461395.2. Lineage (NCBI taxonomy): Eukaryota > Metazoa > Arthropoda > Insecta > Orthoptera > Acrididae > Schistocerca > Schistocerca americana. The sequence continues at coordinate 640,941,531 of NC_060123.1, forward strand.
TTTGTTTTATACTGCCTGCAGTATCAGGGGGGGGGGGGGGGGGGGGGGGGGGGGAGGAGGGGGACCCAACAGGGAATGTTTCATCTGCTCCATTCTCATCTTCAGCTATCTTATGTGCAAAACAAGATTATGCACTTCCACTCCCAGCAGAAATGGCTCTGAGCACTATGCGACTTAACTTCTGAGGTCATCAGTCGCCTAGAACTTAGAACTAATTAAACCTAACTAACCTAACGACATCACAGACATCCATGCCCGAGGCAGGATTCGAACCTGCGACCGTAGCAGTCGCTCGGCTCCAGACTGTAGCGCCCAGAACCGCACGGCCACTCCGGCCGGCTCCCACTCCCAGCAGAGCCCACGAGAAGCGATAATTTACACTACATACAGTTAATTACAGAATGTATGTATAGTCACCTCAGGTGCATAAAATTATTGTCAAATTGACCATGGTTTCGACAGCACGGTCTTCATCAGAATAAAAATTGCATAGTATTACCTAGAAAATAATGACATGGCTCAATAATACAATATAATTAATAGGATTACTTCCATGTACTGTACAAGCAGTGCACTTACATGTAATCACGCCATAGGTGAAAAGAACATCTGAGCAAAAAAGCACTAGTCAAATTGAAATAATCACAAGAATAAAACAAACTGTAAAAATGTAACATGTTTGCCACCTGGAATAAAATGTTCCATCGAAATATAATGGCAGTCACAAGGTTGTTCAGAGTGAAACAACTGCATCAAACCGCCGCTACTGTCAGACTAGACGCTAACAGGCCAAGGCAGCCACGAGATGGACACGAAAACAGATTCGTGCCATCTAGCAAGAAGTGATCGAATTACAGACAAGAGCAACTAAGGCACTGTATAGACAATTTAACATTACAGGCAGGCATAAAAATTACAACACACCGTAACGGTCTTATTTTATAAATGAAATATAGTTCAAATGTACATAAAAAATGTGAAACTGGAAAGGAAAATGACGTTTAAGAGTCTACATTGAAGAGAGTATCGCCATTCAGACCATTTTTAATTAGCGGATTTATACCTTCAAAAAACTTTTTATTGTGTAATTGCAACTGTTCATTCAGAATGAGATCGTCCCTCAGAGATAGGTGTTTAAAAATCTCTAGCTCTTCTAAGATGTTAAGCTGAAAGCCTTTGTCTCCAAGTACACGATTTGGACATCTTTTACATCTTTAGAATTATGTTCTGTGATTAACAAATGGTCAGCGAAAGTTGAATTGTGAACATTGGTGCCTTTTTTTTTGCCAAGAAGGTGTTCCTTGAATCTTGTCACAATAGCTCAGCCTGTTTGGCCTATGTAATAGGCAGGACAATTGCCGGAAATAATTTTATAGACACCAGAATTGCGCAAAGGGGAAAGCGTAGATTTCAAGTTATGTATGATATTACTTTTTAAAGAATTATTAGTCGAGAAGTTTACTCTAGAGTTATATTTATTTTGAAGTAAACACTAGACCCAGAAATGGTATGGAGAAAATTTTTTTTCTTTTCATCAGGTTCGTTATTAGAAAGGCCTAGGGTAGTAATCGTTTTCCTACTAAAAATACTATCTGCTATGGAAGGATCACAGCCGTTATTGGCAGCCACAGTTTTAATCAGAGTGATTTCAGAATTGAGATTTTCAGAAGAAAGGGGTGTGGATGTGTTTTTTTTTTTTTTTTTTTTTTTTTTTTTTTAGGGCACACAACTTCAACGGTCATTAGCGCCCAGACTACTTTAGAAATGCACCGCGAGGAACAAGTTTAAAACAGCAACTAAAAAGGAAAACACGATAAAAGATCGACAGGCATAGGATTAAAAAAACAGCATAATCAAATGTCCTTAGACAGGTTGGTCAAGTTGATAAAACGAAGAACGCGAGCAGCTGCTCCCGGGTCATCCGCTAAAATGGCATCGAGAGTACATGGCAGGCCAAGATCAAGACGCAGTGTAGTAAAATCCGGACAGGACGTTAAAATGTGGCGGACCGTCAGCAATTGCCCACATGGGCAGAACGGCGCCAGCGCAGCTGTCAGCAGATGGCGATGGCTGAACCAGCAGTGTCCAATTCGTAACCGGGCCAAAACTACCTCCTCCCGCCGAGAGGGGCGTGAGGAGGACGTCCAAGCCGCGGGAAGAGGTTTCAAGGCCCGAAGCTTGTTGTCCGTAAGGGCAGCCCAATCAGCATGCCACAGCGATAAAATGCGCCGACAAATGACCCTGCTACAATCTGATGAAGGGACACAACAAGAAGCTGTCCGAGGCTGGAGGACCGCAGCCTTGGCCGCAGCATCTGCAGCGTTGTTCCCAGGGATACCGACATGGCCAGGAACCCACATAAAGCGAACCGGAGAACCGTCGTCCACCAGCTGCTGAAGAGAGCGTTGGATCCGGTGCACAAAAGGGTGAACCGGAGACAGATCACTGAGGCTCTGGATGGCGCTCAGGGAATCGGAGCAGATGACATAAGCAGAATGTCGGTGGTGGCAGATGTAAAGAACAGCCTGGTAGAGGGCAAAGAGCTCAGCTGTGAAGACCAAACAATGGCCATGGAGCCGGTATTGGAAACTTTGTGCCCCGACAATAAAAGAACACCCGAGCCCGTCATTGGTCTTAGAGCCATCTGTATAAACGAAGGTCATATTAATTAACTTCGAACGAAGTTCGACAAAACGGGAGCGGTACACCGAACCGGGGGTAACCTCCTTTGGGAGCGAGCTGAGGTCAAGGTGAACGCGAACCTGAGCCTGGAGCCAAGGTGGCGTGTGGCTCTCGCCCACTCTAAAGGTTGCAGGGAGTGAAAAATCAAGGTGTTGAAGGAGGCGACGAAAGCGAACTCCAGGGGGTAGCAGGGCAGACACATACAACCCGTATTGACGATCAAGAGAGTCGTAAAAAAAGGAACGATAAGAAGGGTGGTCGGGCATTGACAGTAGCCGACAGGCATACCTACAAAGCAGTATATCGTGCCGGTAGGTGAGTGGCAATTCACCAGCTTCAGCATGAAGACTCTCGATGGGACTAGTATAAAATGCTCCGATCGCAAGACGTAAACCCCGATGTTGTATGGAGTTGAGGCGGCGTCAGATGGACGGCCGTGCAGAGGAGTATACGAAGCTCCCATAATCCAGCTTTGAGCGGACGATCGACCGATATAGGCGAAGTAGGACGGTTCGATCCGCTCCCCACGACATACCACTGAGAACACGAAGGACATTTAGAGAACGGGTACAACGGGCAGCCAAATAAGACACATGTGGAGACCAGCTAAGTTTCCTGTCAAATGTAAGACCTAAAAATTTTGTTGTCTCCACGAATGGGAGAGCAATGGGACCGAGTCGTAAGGACGGTGGGAGAAACTCTTTGTAGCGCCAGCAGTTAATACAGACCGTCTTCTCGGCAGAAAAACAGAAGCCATTGGCGACACTCCAGGAGTAAAGTTGGTCAAGAGAACGCTGAAGACAGCGCTCCGGGAAACATGTACGCTGCACGCTGCAGTAGATGGTAAAATCGTCCACGAAAAGGGAGCCTGATACATCAGCTGGGAGGCAATCCATTATTGGATTGATCGCTATGGCGAAGAGAGCGACGCTCAAAACTGAGCCCTGTGGCACCCCATTCTCCTGGCGAAAGGTGTCCGACAGGACAGAACCCACACGTACCCTTAACTGTCGATCCATTAAAAAGGAACGAATAAAAAGAGGGAGGCGACCGCGAAGGCCCCATGTATGCATGGTGCGGAGAATGCCCGCCCTCCAACAGGTGTCGTAAGCCTTCTCCAAATCAAAGAACACAGCCGCGGTCGGGCACTTCCACAAGAAGTAACCAGATGGTCAACAGCAGAGCGGCGCCTATGAAATCCACATTGTACATTGGTAAGTAGGCGTCGAGACTCGAGCAGCCAAACCAAACGAGAGTTAACCATTCGCTCCATCACCTTACAAACACAGCTGGTAAGCGAGATGGGTCGATAACTGGAAGGCAAGTGCTTGTCCTTCCCCGGCTTAGGAATCGGTACAACAATAGACTCGCGCCAGCATGCGGGAACATGTCCCTCAATCCAGATGCGATTATAAGTACGAAGAAGGAAACCTTTACCCGCAGGAGAAAGGTTCTTCAGCATCTGAATATGAATAGAATCAGGCCCTGGAGCAGAGAACCGTGACCGGGCAAGTGCATTTTCGAGTTCCCGGATGGTGAATGGGGCATTATAACTTTCACGATTCGAGGAGCGGAAGTTAGGTGGCCTAGCCTCCTCTGCCTGTTTTCGGGGTAGGAAAGCAGGGTGGTAAGAAGCGGAGCTCGAAACCTCTGCGAAAAAGAAAAGTAGGGGGGCCAGTATTGAGGCAGAGAAGATTGAGCTGGTTGAAAAGGTCTGCTAACAGGGAGCCCCTCGGGCAGGATGCTGGAGAGCCCCAAAGGGGATGGTGGGCATTGAAGTCTCCAGTTAACAAAAATGGTGCAGGTAGCTGAGCAATAAGGTGCATCATGTCTGCCCTGGTAACGGCAGACGACGACGGAGTGTAAACGGTACAAATAGAAAATGTAAAAGTGGGGAGAGTAATTCGGACGGCAACTGCCTGCAGGCCGGTGTGCAGTGTGATGGGATCGTAGTAAATATCTTCCTGGACCAGCAACACAACCCCTCCATGAGCCGGAATACCTACCACAGGGGGTAGGTCAAAACGCACAGAGGTGTAGTGTGCCAAGGCAATGTGATCGCATGGGCATAGCTTCGTTTCCTGTGGGGCTACGACGAGCGGACGGTGCAAGCGGAGCAGCAACTTCAAGTCCTCTCGGTTGGAGCGAATGCTGCGAACATTCCAGTGAATAAGTGCCATCGTGAGAAGAAAAGGAAGATGAAAGAAGGGGTCACCTCGAAGGCCGCTGAGGGCCTGGCTTCGAGCGAGTACTGCCGCCGCTATCAGTAGGCGGACAGTCATTGTCCATGGTTCTATAGGTTCATCGGCCATCTCGTTAAGATGGCCCGGAGGAGGAGCTTCCTCCGCCGGTGGACGGCCAGATGTTCGGCTACCAGCGGTGCGGCCAGGCGAAACAGATGACGGCCAGGGGCGGGAACTGCTGGGTGGCGCAGGAGAAGAAACGCGCCATGGCGGAGAAGGAGAACTGTGCTTCCTATGAGTCTTCTTGGAAGGCGTTTTAGTGGAAGTACTGGTCGACGGCTGGGAGGTCGAGGTACGTAGGAAGTCTGCACGGGACGGTTCCTTCTTGAAGGCCTGTGCATCTGACTTCTGGGTCTTCGTCTTGGCAGAAGCTGATGAAGGTGCTTGTGTTGGAGGGGTGACGGGAGGAAGAGGAGACGTCGACCGCGCGATCTTAGCACTGGCCGAACGGACGACCATGGTGCTGAAGGTCAGATCGCATGTCTGGGTTTCCACCTCCCTGGTAGTCCGAGGAGAGGCGAGGACAGTACTGTATTTCCCCCGCTGGGAGCAGCGTGGGCTTCCTACCAGCAAACAGCTTGCGAGCAGCCGAGGTGGACACTTTCTCTTTGACCCGAATTTCATGGATACAGCGTTCTTCCTTGTAGATGGGACAGTCGCGGGAGGACGCTGCATGGTCACCCTGACAGTTCACACAATGAGGAGACGGAGGTGGACAGTCACCCTCATGGGCATCCCTGCCACAAGTGACACATTTAGCCGCATTGGAACAAGACTGGCAAGTGGGATTAAAACGCTGACACTGGTAGCAGCGCGTAGGTGTCGGGACATAGGGGCGAACAGAAATAACCTCGTAGCCCGGTTTGATACGCGACGGCAGCTGAACACTATCAAAGGTCAAGAAAAGTGTCCGGGTCGGTACAAGGTCATTGTTGACCTTTTTCATGACCCTATGGACAGCCGTCACGCCCTGCTCAGCGAGGAAAGACTGAATCTCCTCGTCAGTCAATCCGTCAAGTGATCAAGTATATACCACACCACGAGACGAATTCAAAGTGCGGTGAGCATCCACCCGGACAGGGAACGTGTACAGGAGTGTGGCCCGAAGCAGTTTTTGTGCCTGAAAGGCGCTCTCAGTTTCTAGTAACAAGGTACCATTACGCAACCTGGTACACGACTTGACAGATCCGGCTATGGCATCTACGCCCTTCTGGATAACGAAAGGGTTGACAGAGGAAAAATCCTTGCCGTCCTCAGATCGAGAAACTACGAGGAACTGTGGGGCAGGCGGTAGTACTTTTGTCACTGGTGGCTGGTCAAGTTTCCGTTTATGGGCAGAAGTCGAGAGAGAAGAAGAAAAATCCATTGCGGAGGAATCCCCCATGATTGCCAGCGTCTCCGATGGCGCGCTCCTTCTTTGTGGGGACCCTCTCAGAGGGCACTCCCGCCTTAGGTGAATGTTTACACCGCAGGTCACACCTCCCGAGAAACAGTCGGAGGGACCAATCGGCACGGTCAGAAGGTATCAGCTCAGGCAATCAACCCTCCCTGGGCCTGGCCTTTACCAGGGGGTACATGTGTGCCTTACTTGTCTACCCAGGGCGGGGAATTACGCGTTACCCCGTCACCAGCTACGCGTGCGAACGCGTGGGTCGGCCTTCAGGCGCGCACAGGGAGGAAGGAAGAAGAGGAAAAAGAAGAGAGAGAGGGAGAGAGGACAGACTGTCTCAAACGCTGAGGCGGAGACCAGAGAAGGCAAGGAGAAGAAGGCAATGAGGAGGCAAGGAGAAGAAGACAAGGGAAAGAGAAAGGAAGACAGTGAGATGGAGAAGAGCAAAGAAAGGAACCAACCAAAGGAAGGAAGAAATGAGAAGAAGTGAAAAACCAAAATGACCGCAAATAGAGGTCGTGGAACCGTCCGTCTCCGGACGCAGGCGCGAACTACCCCCTTGAGGGGGAGGGACTCCTTTTAGTCGCCTCTTACGACAGGCAGGAATACCTCGGGCCTATTCTAATCCCCGGACCCGCAGGGGGACGGGTGTGGAGGTGGCTCTATGAATAGCTGAATGAAAAAAGGCCATCTTACGAGAATGCGGGTGTACTGACATGAATAGAATAATCTGACCATAACTGGTTTCTTTGCGGAAGATATTGAAGCTAACTTTGTCATCTACTATCGTAAGAGTGATATCTAGAAAATTCAATAGCCGGAACTCATTTTCGCGTTTGGTGAAAGAAATTGTTTCAAAAAATGGTTCAAATGTCTCTGAGCACTATGGGACTTAACATCTATGGTCATCAGTCCCCTAGAACTTAGAACTACTTAAACCTAACTATCCTAAGGACATCACACAACACCCAGCCATCACGAGGCAGAGAAAATCCCTGACCCCGACGGGAATCGAACCCGGGACCCCAGGTGCGGGAAGCGAGAACGCTACCGCACGACCACGAGCTGCGGGCAAAGAAATTGTTTCATGAAATTCATTGAACATATTAAAAAGTTTATCAATACCGCCATTTTCTAGGTAATCCTATGTAATTTTTATTATGATAAAGATGGCCTTAGAGCTGTCGAAACCATGGTCAATTTGACAACAATTTTATGCACCCGAGGTGACTATAGGTAGATTCTGTAATTAAGTTAATGCACGGTTGCTGGACGTCAGCCTATAACAATGTTTAAAATTTCAACTACGTACAGTACATGAACACCCAGGAATTGAGTAATTTTTTTATTTCTGGGTTGTTATATCAATAATAATATCTCCTGTGTTCTGTGTACATGTGGTTTGTATGGAATGGGAGGAAAACTACTTTTATTTATATTTATTGGAAATAACTTAACAGTGAAGCAAGTCTGAACTTCCTTTGAGAGTGCCATTCACATTCTATTATATCATAAGCTGTGGTATAATTTACTATGTTTTTATAATTAGCAAACATTATGAAGTAACATTTTCAGGTTATTAAGAAATGCAAACCATTACCATATATAAGAAACAGTGAAAGTTTACAGGCAGGTCCTGGAGGAATCCTTGCTGCATAATGTTCTACTCAGTGGCCACTGAATTTACTAATCCCACTTAATGACATCTTCTGTTTCTGCCCTCTGTGTATGACTGACTAGTTATTACTGGTCTTGTGATTTCTACATCAACACTCTGTGAACACTGAAGTGCATGGCAGAGGGTATCTCCCTTTGGTATACTATGATGGGGTTTCTTCCCATTCCTCTGTTTGTCATATCTGCTACAAATTCCAGTACTTCATCAGTATTGTAGAACATACCCCTGAGTGCTTTGCAAGTTATCTGTATTTTCGCAGTATCCTACAAATAAACCAAAGTCTTCCACCTTCTCTACCTACAAATGAGCCAATGTATTCATTTCATTCAGTATTCCTACAAACTGTTACACCCAGTATTTATACAAGTTGACCAAATCAGATTTGGCTCATTGGATAGGAGCCATAGGATACCACATTTTTTCGTTTTTTAAAGTGCACAATGTTACATTTATGAAAATTTAAAGCAAGTAGCCTATCTTAACATCACTGTGAAATCTGATCAATACCTGATTATATTTGGGCAACTTTCTCAGACAGTAATAATAACCATTCTGTATCACTGATCTGGGTAACTGAGTGCCTTAGAGAAGTATATGTAAACGAGAAAGTGCCCAATTTGTAGAAACCTCATTCTGAAAATCATATTCTCTTATTAAATATATTTAGGTTTTCAACTATTGCAATATTACTGAATTTTTTTTTTTTTTTTAAAGTCACTTTTGAAAATTTTTGATTCAGATTGCATTCTGTTAGATTTCTTATTTTTGAAAACATAACCAATGAAGATGTGAATATAAAATAAAGGGTTCCTACAGTTGGTTAGTCACAACAACAGTTATCACTGATGTGAAAAAGAGTAAGCAGCCGAGATGACATGATTTTGGAATGACACTTGATAAACCGCATAGTTTGTCGATCTATAAAAGCAACAAATCTTAAGTCTAACAATGGAAAATCCAGGATGGAATTTGACAATATTAGAGAAGGAAGTTGTTATTCACCATATAGCGGAGATGCTGAGTCGCGATAGGCAGAACAAAAAGATTCACACAATTATAGCTTTCGGCCATTAAGGCCTTTTTTGCCAGTAATAGACACGCGCGCACACAAGCGCACACATACGTGCACACATGTCTGCAGTCTCAGACAACTGAAACCACAGTCCAATGTGGTTTCAGTTGTCTGAGACCGCATACGTGTGTCCAAGTTGCATTTGCACGTGTGTGTGTGTGCGCGCGCGCACATGTGTGCGTACGTGTTTGTATTCCTGACAAAGGGCTTAATGGCTGAAAGCTATAATTGTGTGAATCTTTTTGTTGTGCCAATCGTGACACAAAATCTTAAGTCTAAAACTTTTAAATTGCTAAGGATCCCCAGTATCCATATTTTCCATTAACTACAATTACGATATTTAAGGGCAAAAAAGCGACACTGTACAAAGAAGACGCATAAAAGATATGACAATACAATATTGTTTCATATGTTATGGTGATCACACTACTACAAATAAAATACTAAAACTTGGACACACAGGAAGGATAATAGGAAAAACACAGTTATATGGCACAAAGATGCAGAACTTCACCAAGTTACTAGAATCAGTCTATAAAACAAAATGTTGTTGTTGTTGTTGTGGTCTTCAGTCCTGAGACTGGTTTGATGCAGCTCTCCATGCTACTCTATCCTGTGCAAGCTTTTTCATCTCCCAGTACCTACTGCAACCTACATCCTTCTGAATCTGCTTAGTGTATTCATCTCTTGGTCTCCCTCTACGATTTTTACCCTCCACGCTGCCCTCCAATACTAAATTGGTGATCCCTTGATGCCTCAGAACATGTCCTACCAACCGATCCCTTCTTCTGGTCAAGTTGTGCCACAAACTTCTCTTCTCCCCAATCCTATTCAATACTTCCTCATTAGTTATGTGATCTACCCATCTAATCTTCAGCATTCTTCTGTAGCACCACATTTCGAAAGCTTCTATTCTCTTCTTGTCCAAACTATTTATCGTCCATGTTTCACTTCCATACATGGCTACACTCCATACGAATACTTTCAGAAATGACTTCCTGACACTTAAATCAATACTGGATGTTAACAAATTTCTCTTCTTCAGAAACGCTTTCCTTGCCATTGCCAGCCTACATTTTATATCCTCTCTACTTCGACCATCATCAGTTATTTTGCTCCCCAAAATAGCAAAACTCCTTTACTACTTTAAGTGCCTCATTTCCTAATTTAATTCCCTCAGCATCACCCGACTTAATTAGACTACATTCCATTATCCTTGTTTTGCTTTTGTTGATGTTCATCTTATATCCTCCTTTCAAGACACTGTCCATTCCATTCAACTGCTCTTCCAAGTCCTTTGCTGTCTCTGACAGAATTACAATGTCATCAGCGAACCTCAAAGTTTTTATTTCTTCTCCATGAATTTTAATACCTACTCCGAATTTTTCTTTTGTCTCCTTTACTGCTTGCTCAATATACAGATTGAACAACATCGGGGAGAGGCTACAACCCTGTCTTACTCCCTTCCCAACCACTGCTTCCCTTTCATGCCCCTCGACTCTTATAACTGCCATCTGGTTTCTGTACAAATTGTAAATAGCCTTTCGCTCCCTGTATTTTACCCCTGCCACCTTTAGAATTTGAAAGAGAGTATTCCAGTCAACATTGTCAAAAGCTTTCTCTAAGTCTACAAATGCTAGAAACGTAGGTTTGCCTTTCCTTAATCTTTCTTCTAAGATAAGTCGTAAGGTCAGTATTGCCTCACGTGTTCCAGTGTTTCTACGGAATCCAAACTGATCTTCCCCGAGGTTGGCTTCTACTAGTTTTTCCATTCGTCTGTAAAGAATTCGTGTTAGTATTTTGCAGCTGTGACTTATTAAGCTGATAGTTCGGTAATTTTCACATCTGTCAACGCCTGCTTTCTTTGGGATTGGAATTATTATATTCTTCTTGAAGTCTGAGGGTATTTCGCCTGTTTCATACATCTTGCTCACCAGATGGTAGAGTTTTGTCTGGACTGGCTCTCCCACGGCCGTCAGTAGTTCCAATGGAATATTGTCTACTCCGGGGGCCTTGTTTCGACTCAGGTCTTTCAGTGCTCTGTCAAACTCTTCACGCAGTATCATATCTCCCATTTCATCTTCATCTACATCCTCTTCCATTTCCATAATATTGTCCTCAAGTACATCGCCCTTGTATAGACCCTCTATATACTCCTTCCACCTTTCTGCTTTCCCTTCTTTGCTTAGAACTGGGTTTCCATCTGAGCTCTTGATATTCATACAAGTCGTTCTCTTATCTCCAAAGGTCTCTTTTATTTTCCTGTAGGCGGTATCTATCTTACCCCTAGTGAGATAGGCCTCTACATCCTTACATTTGTCCTCTAGCCATCCCTGCTTAGCCATTTTGCACTTCCTGTCGATCTCATTTTTGAGACGTTTGTATTCCTTTTTGCCTGTTTCACTTACTGCACTTTTATATTTTCTCCTTTCATCAATTAAATTCAATATTTCTTCTGTTACCCAAGGATTTCTACTAGCCCTCGTCTTTTTACCTACTTGATCCTCTGCTGCTGTCACTACTTCATCCCTCAAAGCTACCCATTCTTCTTCTACGGTATTTAATTCCCCCATTCCTGTCAATTGCTCCCTTATGCTCTCCCTGAATCTCTGTACAACCTCTGGTTCTTTTAGTTTATCCAGGTCCCATCTCCTTAAATTCCCACCTTTTTGCAGTTTCTTCAGTTTTAATCTACAGGTCATAACCAATAGATTGTGGTCAGAGTCCACATCTGCCCCTGGAAATGTCTTACAATTTAAAACCTGGTTCCTAAATCTCTGTCTTACCATTATATAATCTATCTGATACCTTTTAGTATCTCCAGGGTTCTTCCATGTATACAACCTTCTTTCATGATTCTTAAACCAAGTGTTAGCTATGATTATGTTGTGCTCTGTGCAAAATTCTACCAGGCGGCTTCCTCTTTCATTTCTGTCCCCCAATCCATATTCACCTACTATGTTTCCTTCTCTCCCTTTTCCTACACTCGAATTCCAGTCACCCATGACTATTAAATTTTCGTCTCCCTTCACAATCTGAATAATTTCTTTTATTTCATCATACATTTCTTCAATTTCTTCGTCATCTGCAGAGCTAGTTGGCATATAAACTTGTACTACTGTAGTAGGTGTGGGCTTCGTATCTATCTTGGCCACAATAATGCGTTCACTATGCTGTTTGTAGTAGCTTACCCGCATTCCTATTTTCCTATTCATTATTAAACCTACTCCTGCATTACCCCTATTTGATTTTGTGTTTATAACCCTGTAGTCACCTGACCAGAAGTCTTGTTCCTCCTGCCACCGAACTTCACTAATTCCCACTATATCTAACTTCAACCTATCCATTTCCCTTTTTAAATTTTCTAACCTACCTGCCCGATTAAGGGATCTGACATTCCACGCTCCGATCCGTAGAACGCCAGTTTTCTTTCTCCTGATAACGACATCCTCTTGAGTAGTCCCCGCCCGGAGATCCGAATGGGGGACTATTTTACCTCCGGAATATTTTACCCAAGAGGACGCCATCATCATGTAATCATACAGTAAAGCTGCATGCCCTCGGGAAAAATTACGGCTGTAGTTTCCCCTTGCTTTCAGCCGTTCGCAGTACCAGCACAGCAAGGCCGTTTTGGTTATTGTTACAAGGCCAGATCAGTCAATCATCCAGACTGTTGCCCTTGCAACTACTGAAAAGGCTGATGCCCCTCTTCAGGAACCACACGTTTGTCTGGCCTCTCAACAGATACCCCTCCGTTGTGGTTGCACCTACGGTACGGCTATCTGTATCGCTGAGGCACGCAAGCCTCCCCACCAACGGCAAGGTCCATGGTTCATGGGGGGGGATAAAACAAAATAGGAATCACAAATAACAAAATGTCAAAATTAGACAAATTCTTCAGCAACTTAAACCTGTTCTTCAATTTATACTTATCATGAAAACCAATAACTTTTGTGTATTTAGGTTTTCACCCTACAGTGGTATGTTAGTTAAAGTATACCTCCTTAATGGATAAAGACTCAGACATAGTCCAGTACAGCATTAATCATCACGAGTACTTCAAGTGTGGATTGTAGCAGAATGAACATTCACTGTAAACATCTGTGTAAGCTCCCACAAGAGTCAAGGATTTATGTTGGCAACACTGACACTGTAAAGATGACAGAGCTCTTTTGAAGTGGTGCTGAATTTGACTATGTTAATGATTAACAAAGCTGCTGTACTAGTAGTAAATAACAAGAAGTTTAATAATTATAAGAGAGCTGTAGCCCTTGAACTGTTAGAATATTCAAGTACATGTCTACAGTAATTAAGCATCAGTTGGTGATAAAACTCATTGTTATTGTACCAAGAACAACAAAGCTAGGAATTTAGTGTTGCTGTAACTACACTCAATTTTTAAAAACATTACAAATTTTCCACCCATTTAGAGGATACAAAACACATAACTGCACTAGTTTATTTTAATATCAACTTTGTTTTCTTGATCCTTGGAGATCTGAACACAACTTAATGTAATCTTTCTCCCATGTAGTGCTAGTTCTATCACATACACAAAACATCCGAAACTTCTTAGTGACTTATTATTTAGTTACCAAGTAACAATTTTTAATCACATAAACTAGTTCCTCCTGTGAAGTAATTATCATTTGCAAGTATTTCTGATTACATAAAATGCAACAAATACTTGCATAATTACAAGTTTTTAATGAAAAGTTAGCGATAGGCAAGATGTTTGGACAAAATTAATATTTTCACAATTGAGAAGTGTGAAAACTGCTGTGGAGTAGTGAGAAAGGGTCAACAGTATGAAGCCTGCCTGCACATATGTCATATAGAATACTTTGAAATTGCCTTTTTGCAAGGAGATGTGGCTGTGGTTCTGTTAACTGTCAGCATCACTCCAAGATTACTGAGAAAGGACAGCTGATTTTAAAATTCAAAGCTGACCCAGAAGAAGCACAGGTAGAATTAGAACACTTAGAGCTGCAGGATGCAGCAATAAGATGAGGATTATGGTATATAACTGAACTGCGGTCAAACCGGCCAAATCAGGCAATATGTTTAAGAGACACTGTAAGTCTGTCCACTTTGGCCTCCAATAGCTTCAGCACTCTGGAGACCACAAACAAAAGCGTGCAGACAATTCAACCAGGTCAGTGACAATATGACAACACGGGATAAAAGTGTAACTTAACATTTATAGTAGCCAGATGTTTATAAAGAATGTCCTTTTACCTGGGAATAGACAAGGAAGAGGAATTTCGGAACTAGCATGAAAACAATTTTTGAATATGTAATGTAACTGTACAGAAAAAATATCTACTCACCACACAACAACAAGAGAACACACATGTAAAGATGTTAAAATCTGCAAGCTTTCAGAATCTATGGCTCCTCCTCCTTTGCAGAAGAGTTAAAGAAGAAAGAAGGGAAAGGCCTGGTTAGGTGTAGGAAATCGGGAGAGTTCAGAAAAGTTGCCCAGAACTTTGGTCTTTTATGACTTATCAAATAGGATGAGAAGGGAAGACTGACAGTTGGGGACTGCACTGGATGAGATTTGAAAACAAAAGAGCTTAAAGGTTGAAGCTAGGGCAATATGGAAGATAGAGATTACTGGCAAACATTGTTCACAAGTTAAGAGTGGAAAGCTAAGTCACTGTATATGGTAAAGATGAGGGGTGTGGAAAAACAGACAGATCAGAAAACAAAAGCTAAAAAGGAGCTAAGTAATGCTGAGACTGGAGGAACTGTACATAAGTAAGGCCAGCTGGGTGGCGAGAACCAACAACATGTTTTAACACCAGTTACCACCTGCAGAATTCTGAGAAACTGATATCTGAGGGAAGAATCCAGATGGCACATGTGGTGAAACAGGCACCAAGGTCACGATCATCATGTAGTAGTGCATGCTCTGCAACAGGATGTTGCCAGAATACAACCTCTGCCTATGCCCACTCATCCTGATTTATAACTACGTGGTAGTCATGCCCGTGTAGAATGCTGAACAATGTTTACACAATAGCTAGTACACGACACGTGTTATTTCACAGGTGGCTCTCCCTTTGATACTATATGTTGTACCAGTTACTGGGCTGGTACAGATGGTGTTAGGAGGGTGCATAGGGCAAGTCTTACAGCAGGGATGGTCACAGGGGTAGGACTCATAGAATAGGTGAAATTGGTGCGAAAGGGGTATAGGGTCTGGCAATGACACTGCAGAGATTTGGAGGGTGATTAAAGGCTATTCTAGGTGTGGTGGGCAAAACGTCTGTCAGAACGGGCCTCATTTCTGGGTATAATTTTAGGAAGTCATAGCCTTGTCAAAGTAGCTGGTTAATACCTTCAAGACCTGGATAGTACTGAGTGACAAGGGGTGTGCTTGTAAGTTGTTTTTTGGAGAGATCACCAGTATCGGGATGGGATGGGATGGCTCAGGAGATCTTCTCTTTAACTACGCTGGTTGAGTAATTACATTCAGTGAAAGCTGAAGTGATAATAGTGGTTTATTGCTGAAAATAAACTGCATCTGAACAAATAAATTTGCCTGAAAAGCCAAGGCTGATGGTAGGGACTGTTTGACATGGAAAGGATGACAACTGTCAAACTGTAAGTGCAGTATTATTGTTTGTTAGTATGTTTAACGTGAACACAACTGTGTAGCTGGCACTCAGTGAGGAAAGTGGTATAGGATTTGGAACAGGAGCACGTGAAATTTTATTGGAAGAATGTATTTAGAGATTCCAAGAATTTTAATGTGTCAGCATCACCATGAGTCTATTTGGCAAAGATGTCATTGATGCAACTAAACCAAACCAAGAAGTGAAGGCTTATGAATCCAAGGAAAGCCACCTCCAAGCAAGCAATGAAAAGGTTGGCATAGGAAGGAGCCATCCTGGTTTCCATAGCTGTGTCCCTGATCGGCCCCTCGAAGGTAAAGTAGTTGTTGGTTGATATGAAATTGGTTGAAGTAAGCAGAAAGACTGTCATAAATTTGGAATCGGGTGGGCATTGATTGAGGTGGTGTTCAGCAGCAGTCAGACCATGTACATAGAGGACAACAAATGAAATGATTGTATGACATTGCTGCCTGCAATTCCCCATCTGGGGAAGTTCGGTCACCGAGGTGCAAGTCGTTTCAGTTGACACCACACTGGGAAACTTCTGATGACGACACAGAGATGACGACACAGAGATGACGACACAGAGATGACGACACAGAGATGACGACACAGAGATGACGACACAGAGATGACGACACAGAGATGACGACACAGAGATGACGACACAGAGATGACGACACAGAGATGACGACACAGAGATGACGACACAGAGATGACGACACAGAGATGACGACACAGAGATGACGACACAGAGATGACGACACAGAGATGACGACACAGAGATGACGACACAGAGATGACGACACAGAGATGACGACACAGAGATGACGACACAGAGATGACGACACAGAGATGACGACACAGAGATGACGACACAGAGATAGAGATGATGATGATGATGATGATGATACAGAGATAGAGATGATGATGATGATGATGATACAGAGATAGAGATGATGATGATGATGATGATACAGAGATAGAGATGATGATGATGATGATGATACAGAGATAGAGATGATATGATGATGATGATACAGAGATAGAGATGATGATACAGAGATGATGATGATGATACAGAGATGATGATGATAATACAGAGATGATGATGATGATGATGATGATGATACAGAGATGATGACATAACATCTAGTCCCTGAGCACAGAAAATCTCGAATCCAGCTGGGAATCAAACCCGTGGCCTGCTGGATGGCAGTCATGTGCACTGATCACTCAGCTACAGGGATGGCCAACATGGAGGATGTTGGTATAGAGACAAGTGGCTTCAATAGTGCCAAGCACGGTGTATGGTGGGCATAGGACAGGCACAGATTTCAAACGATCTAGAAAATGACTGGTGTCTTTAATACAGGAGAGAAATCTTTGTACTATAGGCTGCAGGTGTTGATCAGCAAACTTGACATTGAATCTTGCCTTAACAGTTCCAACCACAATCCCAACTTGATCTACCACAATCACCTCAAAATCATCCCTCACAAGTCTTCCATGAATTCCTAATATCCACCATTGCTTCAAAACCCTTTCTCAGGTCCCTATAACATGACCCTAACCTCTCCTCTGCAGAACTCCAGGCTCTTCACTCCCTAAAAAGTGACGACTCAACCAGTATCCACCAACAAGCCAAGGGATCTACTACTTTGTTTCTTGACCGACAAGAGTATGTAAGCAAGGATCTACTCTAGCTATCAAACATCTCTACATACAGCACCTGCCATCAAGACCCCATATCAGTGATGCAAGCTGACCTACAATCCCTCCTTACAACCTCAGGCCTCTCACAAGGACCAACACCTCATCCATAGAACTTCTTATTCCACCTCAACCACACACCCCCACCTTTTAAATTCTTCCTAAGATCCACAAAATGCATCACCAAGGCTGTTCCATATTTGCTGGCTTCAAAGCACACACCAAATGTAGATCTGAATTACTTGATCAACACCTGCAAAACACAGTACAAAGGCTTCCCTCCAATATGAAAGACAGAAATCATTTCCTGGATTGTCTGAAATGTGTGTCCATCCCACTCCCACCACATACCTCGCTTGTCACCATTGTTGCCATGTCCCTCTACGCCCCATTGTTGCCATGTCCCTCTATGCCAACATCCTCAATCTACATGGTCTGCCTGCTGCTGAACATTTCCTCAATGTCCACCTAATTCCAAACCTAATAAACCCTTCCTGCTCACTTTATTCAACTTTATTCTTACCAACAACTATTTCACCTTTGAGAGGCACACACACAAACAGACAAGGACACAGCTACAGGAACCAGGATAGCTCCTTCCCATGCCAATCCTTTCGTGGGTCACTTGGAGGGCACTTTTCTGGAATCCATACGCCTTCAGCTCCTGGTTTGGTTTCGGTACATCAATGACATTTTTTCCATGTGGACTCATGATGTTGACACATTAAAATTCTTGGAATCTCTAAATACATTCTTCCAATTAAATTTCTCATACTCCTAATCTGAATCTCATACCACTTTCCTTTAGTTGACCTTATCTGCAACAAGGGTCAGCTACAGAGTTCTGTTCACATTAAACCTACTAACAAACAACAACACTGTACTTACATTTTGACAGTTGTCATCCTTTACATGTGAAACATTCCCTCCCATACAGCCTTGGCATTTGAGGCAAATGTATTTGTTCAGATGCAAACTATTTACAGCAACATACTGCCATTCTCACATCAGCCTTCAATGGATGTAATTACCCCACCAGCCTAGTTGAAAAGCAGGTTTCCTGGGTCATCACATCCCATCCTCATACAGGTGAACCCCCCCCCTCCCCCCCCCCCCCCAAGCACACTTCTCGTCACTTAGTATTATCCACATCTTGAATGTGTTAATCAGCCACTTCGTCAAGAATATGACTTCCTAAAATTGTACCCCAATGTCTGACACTTTGCCCACCACACCTAGAATAGCCTTTTATCATTCTCCCAATCTCCGCAATATCAATATCATTGTCAGATCCTATGCTCCTTCTGCACCCATTTAACCTACTCTGCGTCTCCTACCCCTGTGACCACATCCCTGCTGTTAAGACTTGCCCTATGAATCCTCCTACCACCACCCATACCAGCCCAGTAACTGGTGCAACATATACTATCAAAGGGAGAGCCACCCATGAAATGACACGTGTCCTGTACCAGCCATTGTGTAAACATTGTTCAGCATTCTACATGGGTATGACTACCACCTACTCATCAATTAGGATGAGTGGGCATAGGCAGAGGTTGTATTCTGGTAACAGACAACATCCTGTTGCAGAGCATGCACTACAACATGATAATCATGACCTTGGTGCTTATTTCACCACACGTGCCATCTGGATTCTTCCCTCAGATACCAGTTCCTCAAAATTCCACAGGAGGTGACTGGTGTTACAACACGTCGTTGGTTCTCACCACCCACCTGGACTTAATTACATTCAGTTTTTTTTGTGTCGGTATTTCTTCTCCGTAAATATTCCTTTCTTCACTCCCTTTCAGTTTTCTGTACCTTATTTTCTGACCTATTTCCCCCCACCCCGACCTTTACCACATACAATACACTTAGCTTTCCAGTCTTATTAACTCTTGCAAAATGCTTTGTCAGTAATCTCTGTCTTGCCCTATCTTCCACTTTTAAGCTCCCAGATATCAAATCTCTTCTTCCTTTTCATCCCGTCTGGCAAGTCTCTCCTGATCCGGGGTTCAGGATGACTTTACTTAACCCTCATCATTTCCTTCACCTTGCCAATCCTTTTCCTTCACCATCTTTCCTTTCCATTCAAACTTTCTACCAAAAGGAGACGACACTGGTCACAGAAGCTTGCAAATTTCAATACCTTCACATCTGTTGTCCTGCCATCGTTTAGAGATTAGATTTTTTTTTATGTATCCAACTGTGTTATAGAACAAGTACATAACTGTATGGGTAGTGAACTGTAGGGATCAGTAACATTACCTGTGATTTAGGCCCTCCAGAGAAGGTAGGTTAGTTAGTTAGTTGTTGCTTTAGGGTGCAAAACAGCTGAGGTCATAAGTGCCCCTGTCATAATTTTACCAAATGAACTTTAAGTCGACAATATTCAGAGCCTAATCAAATGGAGCAAGGGGATGCCTAAAAACACTCACTTCCCCTCTGAGGAGGCTCCACCACAAGTTGAAAATTAAATTTCCTTCACCACATTATTACAATGAATAAAAATTAAAACAACAGCTCATACTGTATCTGCCAAAACGTCTGATAATTCAGATGGCAAAGATACATTAAAATGTATATGGTTATAAAATTGGCATTGGGTCAGAAAATGATGCACTGTTAAGGGTTGATTGCAGTAAACACACAGTTGTTTGGCTGATTAGGGGGAGTGAAACGAACAACAAGGTTGTCGATCCCATCAGATTAGGGAAGGACAGGGAAGGAAGTTGTCCATGTCCTTTCAAAGGAACCATTCTGGCACTTGCCTGAAGCAATTTAGGGAAATCGTGGAAAACCTAAATCAGGATGGCTGGACGCGGGTTTGAACTGTCGTCGTCCTGAATACAAAGCACATAGTGATGTGGAGTCTCCACTTAAATGATGGTGTCTGAAACGACAGTGTCCAATATGCAGCCTAGCTAAAAGTATCTCCTTGTGATGACAGGGTTGAGACGAAGCTGTCGAAACCATTGGGAAGTGTAATTTCCCAGAGTTTGTTCTCATACTGGTAAGACCAGTGTTCATGTCCATCATCTGAAGGAACAAAATACCTAAAAGGCCTAGGCAGTCTGACTGCAGCCTTGGCAGCAGCATTGGCTGCTTCATTCCCCAATACATAATTAAGAAGTACTGGGTGGCCAGTCAGAGGACGGAAAGCTCTGCAGAAAAAATAAAGCACTGTTCTAGATGGCATTATCTAAAATGTTTGTTGTCAATGACAAGGGCACACCTGATACCATGGTCGGTCTTAGAGCCATAAGTATAGACAAAGCTGCTGTCTCCAAGATGTGTCCAAAGTTTGAGAAACTTGCAGCGATAGGTCGAATTTAGAGTACTGTTCTTGGGAAGCAAACTGAGTCGGAGATGAACTTGGATCTCTGCACCAAGCCAAGGCACTGAAGGGCTCTCACCCGTTGGGAACGTGGCAGGAAATGTAAGTTTAAGCTTCCGAAGCAGTAAATGAAAGTGAACTCCAGGAGGCAAAAAAGAAGTTGCGCTTACCCTGTATTGGCAGTCAAGAGGGGAGTCAAAAAAGGGTGCATAGGATGGATGGTTGGGCACAGAGGACAACAAATGGCACACACATCTGCTGAGGAGAACATCATACCGGTATGACATTGGTAGTTTGGCATTGGTAGCATAGACAGTCATAATCGGACTAATGTAGATAGCTCCAGTGGCCACACAAATGCCTCAATGGTAGATAGTGTTGACATTGTGTAAAACAGTGTAGATGAGTAAACAAGACACCTATAGTCCATTTTTGATTGGACAAGGGATTGATATAAGTGAGGTAAACTTTCTGATCTGCTCCCCATGAAGTACTGTTCAACACACACAGGATATTTAGAGAGCAGGTACAGTGTGCTGCCAGATAAGATATGTAGGAGACCAAGAGTTTTCTATTGAGCATGAACCCCACGAATTTCTGGGTTTCAACAAATGGAAGAGCAAAATGACCAAGATGTAACCATCTGAATAAAAGTGTTCAGGAAAGCTGAATCCCCACGTACCTTGAAAACCCTGTCCTTCAAAATCTCCTGTATAAAATGAGGCAGGTGGCCTTGGAAGCCTGTCCTCCAGCAGGTATGTTAAGCCTTCAAATAAAGAAAAAAAAAAAATCACAGCTACATCTAGCATTTCCACAGAAAACCGTTCATAATACGGGTTGACAGGGTGACAAGATGATCACCTGGAGGGCAGTGCTTACGAAATCCGCATTTTGCATCTGTTAACAAATTCTGAAGCCCAAGCCACCATAACAGCCAAACATTGATCACACATTCCATCACCTTGAAGACAATGCTGAGGAGGGAAACTAGGTGGTAGTTGGATGGAAGATCTTTGTCTTTACAGGGCAAGGTTATGGCGATTACAGTGGCTTCATGCCATTGTCTGGGAGACGCACCGTCCATCCAGATGTGATTATATATACTAAAGATAAAGTGTTTGCTATCAAGAGAGAGGTGCTGCAACATCTGAATGTGAATATAGTCATGACCCGGAGTGGAAGATCGTTACAAAGCAAGAGGATGTTTGAGCTCCCTCATAGTTAAAAAGGTATTGTAGCAACCACAATTCTAAGGGAGAAAGATGTCACCCGAGCTGCCTCTCCTCGTTTCTGAGGCAGGAAGTCAGGATGGCATTGGGCGGAGCTCAAGATCTCTGAAAAGTATCAACCCAAGGCACTGGAAGTATCAATAGGGTCCATAATGACAGTTTGCTACAGTCAGGCCAGGAATTGGGAGATGTACCTTGTTTTGAAAAATCAGATGTAGGTTATCCAAGCAACAGAAGAGGAAGTAAAATGATTGAAAGAATTAGTAAGAAGACATTCAACTAGCTTTTTTGCTGTCTCTGATAATGTGACAACACTTAGCGCACATCTTTTTAGAATGAATACAGATCTCCTCCTTTGTGGAATAGCGTTCAAAGACACAGAGAAAACGTCCCCGTGTGCAGACTGCATTGCAGGATTCCTCAGTCCACCTGAGCACTAGGACATGTCTTGGTAGAGAAGAGGTTCGGGGGATGGAACATTCTATAGTAGTAAGGGTAACACTCATAATGTACTATACCTGATCGTCACTACTGTGGAAACGTTCATTGTAGGTTGTCAGTGCAGAGCCTCCAATCAGCTTTAGAAAGTAGCCAGTTGGTCTTGTGCACAGATGTGACATGAGTTAGCAGACGAATTATACATGGAAAACGGTCACTCGAATATGTGACCGAGACGACGGACCACTCTATGGTGGGCGAGCTGTGCATGCATTACAGAATGAGAGATCCAGGTTCAAGAAAGTGTGCGTAGAATCTGAAAGAAATGTGAGTTCACCAGTGCTGAGAGAAATGAGAGTAAGCTAGTTGAAAATACCCACCAGGAAAGAGCTTCTCAGACAGGTTCTCAGAGGGCCTCAAATGGGACGGTGGGTGTTGAAATCACCGAGTAGCTGAGTGTTATTCTGTAGTATGTCTGCCCTGGTGAGATCAGATGATGTATGCAGATACTACAAAGAGAAGGTGTAACTGAGGAGAGCAAGGTAGACAGCAACAGCCCATAGCTGGGTATTAAAAGAACTGTTTCAGCTACGGATGTCATCAAGAATGTGAGTCATGATGATGCCCATGTGAGCTGGAGTTCCTTCACCGGAAGGAAGGTCGAAATGTATTAGAGTGAAGTGTAAGAGGTCAAAGAGGACTTCAGAGTAATTTCATTTCTTGGAGGCATAAAACAACTGGGCACTATGGACACAACAGCAGCTGTACGTCTGGCCTGTGTGATCTGATGCAATGAATGCTCCATTGGAGAACAGCCATATTAGATGATGGGAGATATTTCTCTTATAAGGGGCAATTACTTTGGTGGCTGCTGAGTGCCAGATTTTGGCTGCGTACTACTACAGATGATGATATTGAAGCAATGTATGGTGAGATAAGAGAAGTTATTCAGGAAGTTAAGGGAAATGAAAGTTTGTGATTTGACAGGGGGGGGGGGGGGGGGGGGGGGCTGATAACAGGAAAAGGAAGAAGAAGAGAGGGAAAAACAGTAGGTGAATATGGACTGAGAGAAAGGAATGAAAGAGGAAGCCACCTGGTAGAATTTTGCACAGAGCATAATTTAATCATTGCTAACACCTGATTTAAGAATCATAAGAGAAGGTTGTATACGTAGAAGAGACCTGGAGACACCAGAAGGTTTCAGGATGATTATATAATGGTTAGACAGAGATTTAGGATCAGATTTTTAATTGTAAGACATTTCTATGAGTACATGTGGATTCTGAACACAATTTATTGGTTACCCACTGCAGATTAAAACTGAAGAAACTACAAAAAGATAGAAAATTAAGGAGATGGAATCTGGATAAGTTGAAAGACCCAGAGGTTGTTGAGAGTTTCAGAGGGGGCTTTAGACAACAGATAACTAGAACACAGGAAATGAATACAGTAGAAGATGAATGGGTAGCTTTAGGAGATAAAACAGTGCAGGCAGCAGAGGATCAAACAGATAAAAAGACAAGGCTTAATACAAGGGTGAGTCAAATGAAAACCTTAAATATTTTTTAAATATTATTTATTGTGCAGAAGTGGTACAAAGCTGTATCATTTTTCAACATAATCCTCCTCCCCCCGCCCAATGCAAGTCCTCCAGCACTTACTAAGTGCATAAATTCCTTTAGAAAAAAATTCTTTTGGTAGTCCGCGCAACCACTCTTCATCAGAATGGAACTTCTTTCCTCCTATTGCGTCTGAGTGGTTCAAACACGTGGAAATCACTTGGGGGCAAGGTCTGGTGAGTATGGTGGATGAGGAAGACCTCAAAATGCAGGTCTGTTATTGTTTCAACTGTTGTACGGGCAGCGTGGGGCCTTGCATTGTCATGTTGCAAGAGGACACCTGCTGATAGTAAACCACGTCACTTTGATTTGATTGCAGGCCGCAGATCATTTTTTAGGAGATCTGTGTATGATACAACGGTAACAGTGATCCCTCTAGGCATGTAATGATCCAAAATGACGCCTTTTTCATCCAAAATGAGAGTCAGCATAACCCTCCCTGCTGATGGTTCTGTTCAAAACTTCTTTGACTTTGGTAATGAGGAATGGCGCCATTCCCTGCTCACTCTCTTCATTTCTGGTTGGTGGAAATGAACCCAGGTTTCGTCCCCAGTAGCGGTTCTTGCAAGGAAGCCATCACCTTCTCGTTCAAAGTGCCGAAGAAGTTCTTCACAAGCATCAACACGTCGTTTTCTCATTTCAGGAGTCAGCTGCCGTGGCACCCATCTTGCAGACACTTTGTGAAACTGGAGCACATCATGCATAATGTGGTGTTCTGACCCATGACTAATCTGTAAACATGCTGCAGTGTCATTCAGTGTCACTCGGCGGTTTTCCTTCACTATGGCTTCAACTGCTGCAATGTTCTGTGGAGTCAACTCGTTGTGCCTGACCTGGACAAGGAGCATCTTCCACTAAAGTCACACCATTTGCAAACTTCCTACTTCATTCGTTGACTTGCTGCTGTGACAAACGAGCATCACCACACTGAACCTTCATTCGTCAATGAATTTCAATACGTTTCACATCTTCACCATGCAAAAACCGGATAACAGAACACCTTTCTTCCCTGGTGAAAGACACAAGTGGGGCAGTCATCTTTATACTGATACTGAGATGGTGTGTGTGCGTCCGCACTCTGCTGCCACCTACACGGCATATTGCATGCTGTTTGTAGCACGCTTACCAACTTACAGGATAATGGTGCGAAATTTTGATTTGTTATTACAAATTCAATGTTTTCATTTGACTCACCCTCGTAGACACCCTTGGATGATGCAGAAGATATCGAATTTAACTGATGAAAGCAGAAAATTTAAAAATACAGCAAATGAAGCAGGCAAAAGAGAATAAAAACATTTACAAAATGAGATTAACAGGAAGTGCAAAATGGCTAAGCAGGAACAGGTAGAAGACAAATGTAAAGATTTAGCAGCATATTTCACTAGGGGAAAGAGTTGCTGCCTACAGCAAAATTAAAGAGGCCTTTGGGAAAAAGGAAGGCAACTGTATGAATATCAAAAGCTCAGATGGAAGACCAATCTTAAGTGAACAAGGGAAAGCTGAACAGTGGAAGGAGTATCTAGAGGGTCTATACACGGGAGATTAACTTGATGACATTATTGTTGAAAGGGAAGTGAATGTTGATGAAGGTGAGATGGGATGTATGATACTGCAAAAAGAATTTGACAGAGCACTGAAAGACATAAGTCAAACCAAGGTCCCATGGGTAAATAGTATGCTATCAGAATTATGGATAGCCTTGGGACAGCCAGTCATAACAAAACTCTTCCACCTGGTGTGTAAGATGTACGAGACAGGCTAAAAGGCTAAATACCCTCATACTTCAAGAAGAATGTAGTAATTCCAATAAATAAATAAAAAGAAGAAACCATTGCTGGCAGGTGTGAAAATTACTGAACTATCAGTTTAATAAGTCTTGGTTACAAAATATTATTTTGAACAGAAGAATGGAAAAACTAGTAAAAGGAGACGTTGGGGAAGATCTCTTTGGATTCTGGAGAAATGTCGGAACATGTGAGGCAATTCTGTCCCTAAGATTTACCTTAGAAGAGAGGTTAAGGAGAGACAAACCAACGTTTCTAGCATCTGCAGACTCAGAGTTTTTGACAATGTCAATTGGAATACTGTCTTTGAGATGCTGAACAGAGCAGGTGTAAAATACAAAGAGCAAAGGGCTTTTTATAACTTGTGCAGAAACCAGATGACAGTTAAGGAGTCTAGGGGCATGAAAGGGAAGCAGTGGTTGAGAAGGGAGTGAGATAGGGTTGAAACCTATCACCAATGTTATTCAATCTATACATTGAGCAAGCAGTGAAAGAAAACAAAGAAAAATCTGAAGTAGGAATTAATGTTCACAGAAAAGAAATCAAAACTTTGAGGTGTAGAAAAATTTCTGCTCCTAGTCACAATAAAAGACTATTTATTTGTCACATGACCGGTTTCGGGCTTGTGCCCATCGTCAGGTGTTTATACATTCACCTACATGTTTATATTGCTGCATATCACTGTATAAATACAAAAAATTATTTGCTGGTGACCAAACAGATACAAGTGGAATGATTGAAAGTGGCAAGGCAGCATTTGTCAAAAATACATCCGTATTTACATGAAGGTGAAGAATCATTATTTAGGGTGTATATGGGGACAAGGAAAAAAAAACTCCCGGATTATTCCCGGATATCCCGTTTAAAAAATATGCTATTTCCCCAGGCGAAAATACACTTTTTCCATATTAAGTGACAGAAGATTTTCCGTAGAGTTTCCCTCGGAACTGTAAAACTTATCAATTCTTTGAATGGTTAATGTTTTATACACTCGCTTAGAACTTCCCGGAAAAGAAAAGTAAAGACGGGGGAGAGAAGTTCTAGAAAGACTTTTAATGAAAAAAAATGAGAGAAGTTTCGGAAAGACCTTTTGATTTGCAACAACATACATGCTGCACACTTTCGTATTACAAAACTAGAAATTCGAATTGTGCCAAACACAGCGCGTTAATTTCCGGAGCGTTGAAATCGAGCTTAAAACGTCCTTTTGTAAGCCAATCATATCTCATGCCATGTGATCTTGCCAGCTGATGACAGCAGATATTCAGAGCAACGTGTTATTGTCAGTCAACAGCAAGATCACTGGTTACGTAGCATGAACACACAAAGAGGAAAAGTTAACAGTTTACATTAATATACACAGTAAAACTACAAGAAAAGCTAAACTTTCACATATAATATTGGTTTATAAGATTAACAAGCTACAACAGAAGCTAAGCTTTCACATGTAATATCGATCTTTTTTGCATGTGTTATACTTTAAGATACACTAAACAAATGTGCCAGTAAATTGAAAATTATGACATAAATGTCTGGGCTCAAAATTCTTCTAAGTGGATGGTCCTTAAAGTGTTCAGTTTTAAACACTCTGTGATTTAGAAATTCATCTCACTTGCTCACACATAACATAATTCATCTTGCGTAAAAAGAAATTTACTTTCAAAGTAACACTTTTCGAACCACCTTTCGCAATACTATCCGGAGACCGTTAGAAATAGGTTCGATTTACCAGTTGCCAGACAGCGCCAGAAAAAGAGGCATTGTTGTGCATACGTAGCTGCAGTGGTGTAGGAAGCCCGCATGTTTGCATGTATAAAGCACTAAGAGAGCTTACATTACACCATAAAAGAAACAGGGCATCAGAGGATACTCCCAAGAGCATCGGAATTTCGTAAACCATACTAAAATGTATAGTTCGCCTTGAAGTGCACATTGTTTTTTTCCAGATTCACAATGAAATAGGTCCCGTCTGATATTAAGCTTTTCAGTGTGGTTTTTGGGACGTAAATTTTCTTGGAGTACCAGTACTCTACGTTCTCATTTTTGGTTCATTATTATAACATAATGCCATACATGGCAGAAGATGATAATGTGCACTTGAAATTCAGCCAATACTGTGGAATGAAACACTGTTTCAAATAAAATGATTGCCTCAGCGGAAAGATTAATAAACCCAAATTTCTTTAGCAAACTTGCAAAAATAACTTCATTGTTCTGAAAGACGATTAATGCTTGACTGCTAATAACTTGGAAATAAAATAAAATCAGAAAACTGAAACTAATAACATATTTATGCCCTCTGTAATTATGTGAATGTATTTTGATTCACTTGATAGCTCCTGGAAACAGAAATCTGTTTTGTTTTCATTTGACATGGAAGCTGTAAACGAAGAGGAGCAACGAAATCACTACACGCAAACACGTGTCATGTGGAGACTAGTGCAGCCCCCACTACAACTCTGCGCATGCACGAATTTGGCAGCTAGGGCGCGAGTGAGAAAAAGTTTTCGCGTTTGCATCTGGCTGCTTGCTGCTATTGCCGATACAGCTAACAGCCACACTTCAAGTAGCAGAAAGCGGGAGTAGGTACTGCTCATATGCGAGTCAACTGCGCATGCGCATCAGCCTGGTGGCAAGTGGTCAAACGAACTTAATGTGAACAGTTGTGACGTAATGCTCATAGCAAGCAGTTTATTGTTATGAAGAATTACACAGTCTTCTCTCTAGGGCCTTTGACATATTTTTGCTATTTGCAGACGCTTGTGTATGCTCGGTGTTTTGTTGTTGTAAACTGCGCGTTTCCTTTGCCACTAAAGTTTTATTTTTTCCCTCTTGTTTATATTTTATTCTGCAGTATCATTCTTCAGTAGCAGGATACAGTAATATTCTTTGCCAGAGAATCAATTCATACCAGTCAAAATTACAAAAATTTAACTGAAAGCTAAAGCAATGAAAAATTCTTGAGTTTTTCCCGGTTTTCTCCCAGATGAAAAAATTCCCAGGTTTTTCCCGGATTTCCCGGGTCATATACACCCTGTTATTACAATTACGCTGTGGTGACAGTTTTTCTACTTAGTTGAACACTTGTTATCATTTTCACATCCATATTTCAGTTTTATAAAGTTTAGCTGCATATTTCACAATTACGACGTGCACTCGTGAAATACACTGTGTTTACATACAAACACGTAGGCTAAGGCCAAAGGACTTAGATGTAGGGGGTATAAAGATGTTGCTCATACAGAAACATGTAGGTTATTGCCAAAGAACTTTGCCATAGGAAGTGCAAGGATGTTCCACATATAGAAACTTAAAAAGCTATTATAAACTGCAAAATGTTTTTGATCCAAATTATGAAATTTTTTGGTCCACATTTTTGTTGGAGAACTTAGATCTATGAAGTACAATGATGTTATACACATGAAATTTTGAAAGCTATTACAAATTACGAAAATGATAGTTAAAGCTTGTGTTTACAATATGACTTACAATTATGATAATGACACTTGAACTGTTGTATGACTGCTACATCGGATTTCCATAGCATATTACTTTGTTATTATATTCGAGGATAATGAGTTTTTGTTTTTGAATATTTCATGAAATATGTGGTGATAAGATTTGTTTGCAAGCGCCACTTGTTTGTTGAGAATAAGGTGTGGCGAGTTAGAGCTGTGGATGTAAATTTCTAGCTCTGCGAGCAGATTCATTTTCTTTCCTCCAACTGTTCATGTGTCATTATCGTAATTTGTAAAAGTCATATTGTAAACACAAGCTTTAACTTTAATTTTTGTAAATCGTAATAGCTTCCAAAATTGCATGTGTATAACATCATTGTACTTCCTAGATCTAAGTTCTCTGACAAAAATGTGGATCAAAAAATTTCATAATATTCACTTTACCTTCTTAAAAGATAATTTTATGCCAAAGACAGATTAAGGCATAG
Source organism: Schistocerca americana (assembly GCF_021461395.2). Classification (NCBI taxonomy): domain Eukaryota; kingdom Metazoa; phylum Arthropoda; class Insecta; order Orthoptera; family Acrididae; genus Schistocerca; species Schistocerca americana. The sequence continues at coordinate 640,971,285 of NC_060123.1, forward strand.
TTGCAAATACTAGCAGACAAATATAAAATGACAGCTTAGAAAATACAGATGGCATCAATCACAATGTGTTTAGACAGTTTCATCAAAACATTAGAAGCTTGTAAAACAATAAAAGATGGATTTCTATGCACGTATGCATGTGTTACACATAACAAAACATCGACAGCAAGTCACAGAAATTGAGAAGATACCACCTAGAGGCATACAAGTTAGTGTCACATAACTCTAAACACAATATAAGGTGGTGGTGGTTAGTGTTTAACGTCCCGTCGACAACGAGATCATTAGAGACGGAGCGCAAGCTCGGGTTAGGGAAGGATGTGGAAGGATGGGGAAGGAAATCGGCCGTGCCCTTTCAAAGGAACCATCCCGGCATGTGCCTGAAACGATTTAGGGAAATCACGGAAAACCTAAATCAGGATGGCCGGAGACGGGATTGAACCGTCGTCGTCCTGAATGCGAGTCCAGTGTGCTAACCACTGCGCCACCTCGCTCGGTCACAATATAAGGAAAAGAGGAGAGGATATATATACACATAAAGTGGAATGAATTCCCAAACCTTAGAGCTCAGTGAGTACACTGCTGAACATCTTACTGCATCAGTAATAGACTTCTAAGCATAGAAATCACCTCTTGTCCTCATAACCTATAGGGTCTGGATGACCTTCCCTTCCTTCCTGACCTTCCCCAACCAATCATTTCTTTCTTTCTGTGGAAAGAAAATTGAAACTCCTAAAGCTGGGGTCGGGGTCGTACCGGCGGGGGTGTTTGTGGGGGCAAGAGGGGGGCGAGAGGGGGGCAAGAGGGGGGCGAGAGGGGGGCGAGAGGGGGGCGAGAGGGGGGCGAGAGGGGGGCGAGAGGGGGGCGAGAGGGGGGCGAGAGGGGGGAGAGACGGGGGGAGAGACGGGGGAGAGACGGGGGGAGAGACGGGGGGAGAGACGGGGGGAGAGACGGGGGGAGAGACGGGGGGAGAGACGGGGGCAGAGGGGGCAGAGGGGCGAGGGGGGGCGAGGGGGGGCGAGGGGGGGGGCGAGGGGGGCGAGGGGGGGGGGGCGAGGGGGGGCGAGGGGGGGCGAGGGGGGGCGAGGGGGGCGAGGGGGGCGAGGGGGGCGAGGGGGGGCGAGGGGGGGCGAGGGGGGGCGAGGGGGGGCGAGGGGGGGCGAGGGGGGGCGAGGGGGGCGAGGGGGGGGAGAGGGGGCGAGGGGGGGGGGCGAGGGGGGGGAGAGGGGGGGCGAGGGGGGGGAGAGGGGGCAGAGGGGGGGAGAGGGGGCAGAGGGGGGGAGAGGGGGGAGAGGGGGGGAGAGGGGGGAGAGGGGGGGAGAGAGGGGAGAGAGGGGGGAGAGGGGGGGGAGAGGGGGAGAGGGGGCAGAGGGGGCAGAGGGGGCAGAGGGGGCAGAGGGGGGAGAGGGGGCAGAGGGGGCAGAGGGGGCAGAGGGGGGAGAGGGGGGAGAGGGGGGAGAGGGGGGAGAGGGGGGAGAGGGGGGAGAGGGGGGAGAGGGGGGAGAGGGGGGAGAGGGGGGAGAGGGGGGAGAGGGGGGAGAGGGGGGAGAGGGGGGAGAGGGGGGAGAGGGGGGAGAGGGGGGAGAGGGGGGAGAGGGGGGAGAGGGGGGAGAGGGGGGAGAGGGGGGAGAGGGGGGAGAGGGGGGAGAGGGGGGAGAGGGGGGAGAGGGGGGAGAGGGGGGAGAGGGGGGAGAGGGGGGAGAGGGGGGAGAGGGGGGAGAGGGGGGAGAGGGGGGAGAGGGGGGAGAGGGGGGAGAGGGGGGAGAGGGGGGAGAGGGGGGAGAGGGGGGAGAGGAGACAAATAGCATGAGTTGTGAACCACTCACTGAACCCTAGCATGTTTTGCTGAGCAACAGGTTCTGCCACTGAGTAGCCAAACTCTGTTCTTGGGCACAGTCTGCAGCGAACAATTTGTTTAATCAGAATGACAGGCTGTGCCCCAGGTTTCCTAGTGTGTGCTCACTGTGTGTGTACTGCCGGTCTGGTGGTCACAACCAAAGTGGTAAAACAGGAATCCTCTCTTCAATCCAAGTCCTTTGTAAGTTCAAAAGCCATAGCGATTTTAAGAATTTTCACCAGGGAAGGATCTGCATGGCATATAGCTTGTGCACACATTTTACTATCCCCTGCAAATTGATGAAGAGAACTTTTAATCAGAGACTACACATACAATCTAATCCTGATACGATTCTGACTACAACTTCCACCAACAATAGAATACCACCCTAGCACATGCCACCCGAGACTGGCTATGCAGTGCTCTGACAACTAAGTGCAAATATCAGGAAATGGAAACGACAATGTATGGGTAATTACTGTAGAACTATGCATTGAATGTGTTGCCCCACTAGCTGCCTATCCAACTGATGCTGTTCCTATTGATGTATCTGCCACTGCTGCAGTAATTCTGGGTCCACGATGTCAGAGTGATCTAAGCACAGCAGGTCCAAAAATACTAATTACCACTGTTGAGGGTTACACTAACACTCATTATTTCACATTCCATGGGTAGACGAATAGTGAACAAGAAGTACTTAATCCCACTGTCCAAAAGTAGTCCAGTCCAAAGCGGTAGTTGCCATCACTTGGTGGCTGATATAATATGCGGATCATATGGAGCACAACAAGAACTGCTGTTCCTAGCAGAGTGGCTCCTTACATCAGGCAGGTTGGCCACATGATCCCAACAGATGACACTGATTTGCTTTGGAGCATGGCTTGTTTCTGGCATTTGTCTTATGGTGGCCACTTGTGGCTTGCAGTGCCATCAGCTGTGCAGGTAGCAAGTACAGATTGATTCTGAACAGTTGTGATAACTCTAACTCGCTGTTCGAGTCAGTTACATTAAAGATTACTGAGAAATTTATAGAAGTGGAACATGAAGCTGACAGCAGAATGATTCTACTGCTTCTAACACACATTTCACATATGGAGCATGAAAATAAATTGAGAAATTAGGGCATGTCTGAAAACACACAAAAAGTTGCTTTTCCCTTGCCATATCTGCAAGTGGAACATGAAAGGAAATGACTAGTAGTGGTACAGGATACTCTCCGTAACACATCATACAGTGGCTTGAGGAGTATCTATCTAAATACAGATGTAGTGATAGTGGAAATAAAGGAATACATGTGGAACAGGCTGGAGCACCAAATGATGGGTGGGAAGGGTTCAACAACATTAATGTACCAAGCACTCTTCAGAGGTAAGTAAAAAACAAAAATGAAGCATATGTTACACACACACACACACACACACACACACACACACACACACACACACACACACAGATGATGTGACTTACCAAACGAAAGTGCTGGCAGGTTGATAGACACACAAACAAACACAAACATACACACAAAATTTTGTGTTTATGTTTGTGTTTGTTTGTGTTTTTGTGTGTCTATCAACATGCCAGCGCTTTCGTTTTGTAAAAGCTTTCACAGGGTAATGACACAGTTATCAATTTGAATCTATGTTACAAATATAACTCACTTTTGCTGAGGGACACAAATTACACTAGCTACTGAACACATGAACAAATATTCCAGTTGGGATTAAAATTTAATATGAAGTTACTAATATTATCAGAGACTACATGTAAACAGTAAAGCAATTGTCTGTATACACTTTTGGAAACTGACCTCACAATCAAGTAATGTTTTCCTGTTCCACATAAGAACATCCAGCACAAAATATTTACGTTGCTCCCTGCACCACACACAGTCCAACATTGTGCCTGCTGGTAACACAGATTGGAACGATGCAGTCGGTAAGCCCCTCTTGTCATAGGCTCTTGTCCCTCGCTAATAAAAACAATGAGAACAGACACTAGTGAAAAAAAATTAGTCTAATAACATTACCATGCCCACAATTCTTCACAGTACTTGGAATGTTTGATATGAAACAGCTAATAGTCATGCCCATAATAAATGAGAACTGTTCACAATCATTTGTAACAGGTAATTACCAGTGCTGACATTTTCAACTGGAAAATAAATTCAATTAAAATTCATATCTGTGGGTTGTACACGAGTTTTTGATGAGATTTAACGTTAATGTCATGCCCCTATGAAGGATATCATATAACTTGCTCCAAAGTCGTATGAACTATACTGGAATGTAAAATTTACTTTTAATGTCAACAACATAATAGAATCACTTTCCTTGACCTGCACATCACATATATTAATAAGAAACATACTCAGTATTCATTGTAAATCTATGGCTATTATCCTCATTACAAGTAAAAATTTGTATCGCCTCCTTCCAGGGTTTTCTGAGTATAATTGTTAACCTATTTCTAGACATGGATGGATGCTATGGTGAACAGAATACTTACATTGCTTAGGAACATTAATTAAATATGCAGAGAAATGTTACATTATGGACAGTAGCCTTTAATAAAATTTTTAACTATTTGAAAATTGAAGAAATACTTACACAAAACCTGAATCCATAAACTGTAACTCATCAAGACAATAATACGTGCACTTGAAGGCAGAGTTGTCCTCAACCTGAAGTTTGTTTTGAACATCAGAGTGGTTTACTAAGCATGATCTTATACTAGAAGTTATGCCCTTACCTTTCTCCAAACTTAGAACTGACTTACCCATTGTACAAGAATGCCAAAGGATGCAAATAAACAAGTTCTTTTTATGATAGAGAATCTTACAAACTCAGATAGGAAGACACATAAACGAACAGACCAATGGATAGGTAGATAGACAGATGGACGCACAGACATATCATGGAAAGGATAGATTGCTACTTACTTTAAAGATGACATACTGAGCTGCAGATAAGGACAATGAAAACACTGTCACACATTGATCTTTCAGCCAAATCTTCCTTCAGAAATGGGAACACACACACACACGCGAGCGCGCGCGCGCGCGCGCTCACGCACACACACACACACACACACACACACACACACACACACACACACACACACACACACACACACACACATTCACTCAGCAAGCACAGCTCATACATGATCGCTATCTTCGGCAGCTTGGTAATGTAACTGTGTCATGTTGAATGGGAACAGCAGTCCATGGCAAGAAAGCAGGAGGGAGGGATAGCAATAGCAGTGTAAGGGAGGTGGGGGGGGGGGGGGGGGGGGTCGTGGAGGAGAGAGAACTCAATACTGCCTGGCAGGAAGTGCAGGGACTGGATGGTGGCAGGGGTAGGAGGCTGTGGAGGACGGAGAGAGGGCTAAGAGTGAGGAAACTTGGCAGATAAATCCTCCTTTCAAGCACATTTAATTCAAGAAAGAGAAAAAAATTGATGGAGGAGGAGGAGGAGGAGGAGGAGGAGGGGGGGGGAGGGGCGGCGGACATGAATGAGTGCATTCCCCACACATGAATGTGTTAATGATTAGTTTATGTATTCTTACCATTTAATTGTATTCCCATCAGTTTACCGACATATTTCTGTCTCATACACACATGAACTCCAAGAGCCATGATGTATAGTGGCATACAGGATATATGATTTCTTCCTTTTCCTATTCCTCAAATGGGAAATGCTCAGTTAAGAATTATTGGTTGAACATCAATCATATCCAAATTTCTAAGTTTGCCACAGAATGACTCTCTGAAAACCAACAAGGCACACTGATACTTTATTATCCTTATTTACGAAGGCTGATTATTTTCTATCCTGCTGTGCTGCAAAATGTGACTCCTGATGTATCTCCAAAGATATTTATTGATAAATACAGCAGCATAGTGCAGCCTGAGTGAACCCATTGAGAGTTACATAATTCTGACTTATCCCCTTAGCCAGGCCCTTGCTAAATGAATTCAAGGCAGGGGAACCAGACACAGAATAGGTTGCATAGAAGTCCTATAACCAACTTCCACCACTGCTACTATTATAACAATTAGCTGTAACTATTTACTTCGCAGCAACAAATCAACAAGAATTACACAGAATGTAAAATAAATCAATGAGTCAGAAACCAACACATGCACTGTTATTTAGAAATTAAACATTCCACACAGAGGTGTATAGGTTGGTTGGTTGGTTGTTTGAGGTTAAAGGGACCAAACAGCAAGGTCATCAGTCCCTTGTTTCAAATAGACTCCATTCTGCTAACGGGACATCTCAGTATAGTCAGAAAAATAAAACGGATAAAGGGGAAACGTAAAAGGGCAGTCACATTGTCATTAGTAAAAACAAATGAGGGAAGTTGGCAAGAGAACGAACCCAACACTATGCTGAAACAGCATAGGCAAGACCACCTGTGACTTAAAAGGTACAACTGCTATAATGCAGAAAGTACGTATGGGAATAGAAAAACTAACCAAGCCTTAAAAAGAAGGGGTAAAAACAGAGTAAAAGGGAAAGAAAAGAGGATTCCGGTCAGGGAGGTGAATCGGGAATCTCTGAACACTGCCTACAGTGGGAGACACCCAAACACTCACCGCCCTGCCCCAACACCAGAGGGAGATTAAAAACTTTAAAACTGAGAATAAAAACCACTCTCCCGGAGGAAACCTAGAACCAGAGAGACCATCCGGGAATCGTCAGCCAACATCAAAGGTAAAGTGTGGGGGAGTCTGTACTTAGCACGCAGAGCCAAAAGAAGGGGGCACTCAACCAAAATGTGGGCCACTGACTGGAAGGCTCCACAACCACATAGCTGGGGTGGCTCATCACGCAAAAGGAAACCATGGGTCAGCCTGGTATGGCCAATGCGGAGACGACACAGTGTGGTCGAGTCCTTGCGGGAGAGGCTAAAGGAAGAACGCCATGGGCCTGTATTCACCTTAATGGCACGAAGTTTATTAGACAGTGGAGTAGCCTCCCAAGAATTGGCCCATGACTGTGCAAAGTGGGATTTGATGTGAAGCCGTAAATCCGCTGCAGGAGGGGTTACAGAAAACGGGGGGGTAAGTAACTGCTCCCCCAGCCAAACGATCAGCGAGCTCATTACCCGGGATACCCACATGGCCCGGGACCCATAGGAAGTCAATGGAACAAGCAGCACGGTGAAGATCAGCGAGATGGTCATGGATGGCAGAGACCAAGGGATGGCGCGAAAAACACCGGTCAATAGCAAGAAGGCCACTCATTGAGTCCGTACATAACAAAACGCGGTTGTGTTGGGATTGTTTAATAAAGGTAAGGGCCCGGGAAATTGCCATCAATTCTGCAGTAAACACCCCACATGAGGGTGGCAGTAGATGATTTTCCGTTCCAACAAAGGACGTGAAGGCATACCCAACATGATCAGCAGATTTAGAGCCATCAGTGTAAAAAACAACAGCATCCCGAAACTCCCATAAAATTTGGCGGAAAAAGGGACGGAACACCACTGGGGGGATGGAATCTTTCGGACCGCGGCGGAGATCCATCCGAATTCGAGGCCGAGGAACTAACCAAGGAGGGGTGGAGGGGAGGGAGCGAGGAAGACAGGACAAAGAAGGAAGCCGAAAATCACGGGTAAGAGACGCAAGGCGCAGCCCAACCGGTAAACCCGCCCGAGGGCGGGAGTCAGGCGGGCGACGTCCATGGTCTGGGAATAGGATAGAATAGGAAGGATGAGCGGGAGAAGAACGGATAGTAAGGGCATAAGACACCAGAAGCTGGGACCACCGAACAGAAAGGGGGGGGATCCCAGCTTCAACCAGGAGACTATCAACAGGGCTAGTAGGGAAGGCACCGGTGGCCAAACGGATACCACGATGGTGGACTGGATCCAGCACGTGCAGCGTGGAAGGAGCAGCTGAACCATAAACTTGACAACCATAGTCCAAACGTGACAGAACTAGAGCACGATAAAGACGGAGGAGGAGGGAACGGTCCGCACCCCAGGAGGAGTGGGCAAGGAAGCGAAGGACATTGAGTTTACGGAAACATCCTACCTTCAGGAGTCTGATATGAGGCAGCCAAGTGAGCTTGTTGTCGAAAAGAAGACCTAGGAAACGAAACTGTGGAACCAAAGGCAATCTTTGTGCAGCGAGATAGAGCTCTGGATCAGGGTGGACCGTAGTACGGCGACAGAAGTGGACCACCCGCGATTTTAAAGGAGAGAATTGAAACCCGTGGGAGAGGGTCCATGCAGAGGCACGCCGTATAGCCACCTGGAGCTGCCGTTCTGCAGATGGCATCGAGGAGGAACTAACCCAAATGCAGAAATCATCCACATACACGGCAGGGGCGACCAAGGGACCGACAGAGGCCACAAGTCCATCGATAGCAATGAGGAAAAGAAGGACACTCAAGACAGAACCCTGTGGGATGCCCGTCTCCTGGGTCCGTGGAGAACTAAAAGCAGTACCAACTCGAACTCTGAATGACCGATGGATCAGGAACTGGCGGATAAAAATCGGGAGTGGGCCCCGAAGACCCCACTGATGAAGGGTTAGTAAGATGTGATGGCGCCAGGCCGTGTCATAGGCCTTGCGAAGGTCAAAAAACACTGCAACCAAATGGCGGCGCTGGGAAAAAGCCTGCCGAACTGCGGATTCCAAGCGAAGCAAATGATCGATTGGAGATCGTCCCTCTCGAAAGCCACACTGGTAAGGGGACAATAGATCCCGAGATTCGAGGACCCAAGTGAGCCGACGGGCTACCAGCCATTCAAGTAACTTACAACCAACATTGGTCAAACTAATTGGCCGATAGCTGTCAACAGATAGGGGGTTCTGACCAGGCTTAAGGACAGGAACCACAATGCTATCCCTCCACTGAGAAGGGAAGTCACCCTGGAGCCAGATACGGTTAAACACCCGAAGAAGATGGTGCCGTTGTGGAGCACTGAGATGTTGAAGCAGCTGGTTATGAATGGAATCTGGGCCAGGAGCCGTATCATGAGAAGCAGATAGAGCAGAAAGAAATTCCCATTCAGTGAAAGGTTCGTTGTAAGATTCTGACCCACAAGTGGTGAAACATAAGGTGACAGCTTCAGCCTGCTGTTTTTGATGAAGGAAAGCAGCTGGATAGGAGGCCGACGCTGATGCCACTGCAAAATGGGTCGCAAGATGTTCTGCAAGAACTAATGGGTCCGTACAAATGCCATCTGGGAGGTGAAGGCCTGGGAGGGTGGACTGCCGATGGCAACCTTGGAGAGAGCGAAGTGTAGCCTATACCCGTGACAGAGGGACAGTGGAACCAAGGGAAGAAACGAATCGTTCCCAACATATCCGCTTGCCCTGTTTGATTAAATAACGGGCTTTAGCGCGAAGGCGCTTAAAGGTAGAAAGGCTGGCTACAGATGGGTGCCTCTTAAAGTGTTGCAAAGCTCGACGGCGATCACGGATGGCAATGGCAATGGCCGTACTCCACCACGGGACTTGCCGACGACGAAATTGTCCAGATGAGCGCGGGACAGCAAGGTTAGCAGCGCGAACAATCGCGTCAGACACGTCACGTAGGACGTCATCAATACAACCCGACAAAGAGGGAGAAAACTCGACCTGTGCAGTATATAGAGGCCAATCGGCGCGGTGGAAAGACCAACGAGGTAACCTCTCCATCGGGGAGTGGGAAGGGAGCGTGATAATCAACGGGAAATGGTCACTATCACAAAGGTCGTCGTGTGGCGACCAGTGTAATGAAGGGAGGAGAGAGGGAGAAGAAAGAGAAAGATCAATGGCAGAAAAGGTACCATGACCAGCACTGAAATGAGTAGGGGAGCCATCATTAAGAAGGCACAGGTCGTGGTCTGCAATAAATTGGTCGATAAGAAGACCTCGTCTAGATGGAAAGGCACTGCCCCACAAAGGATGATGAGCATTAAAATCCCCAAGGAGGAGGAAGGGAGGAGGAAGTTGCTGAAGAAGGGTGGTTAAGGCAGCAGGTGTAAGAGTCCTGTCAGGAGGGAGATAAAGATTGCATACTGTGACTGCAGAGTCTAAGTGGACCCTAACAGCAACTGCTTCCAATGTAGTTTGGAGAGGAATCCACGTGCTAGCAATGTCTGTACGGACCAACGTACAAACGCCACCAGAAGCCCGCAAGGGTCCGACCCGATTTCGACAGAAAACACGGAACCCACGGAGGGTCGGTGAGTGAGCATCAGTAAAATGAGATTCCTGGAGAACCACACAAGCTGCTGAGTAGGACGAAAGAAGGGATTTCAATTCCGGAAGGTGACGATAGTAGCCATTACAATTCCATTGGAGAACCACGGAACGATGGTTTAAATGAGGGCTGAACACGCTAAATCCAGTCATACCGCCGGGTCCCCACCCGTCACCGACAAGGAGGGGGCGACATCCATAAACGACAGGTCAGAATCCGGTTGTGAAGCCGGGGAAGGGACCTCCGGTGACACCAGAGGCTCTTTGTCCCGGGACTTATGTTTCTTCTTCTTTTCAGGCTGAGATCGAGGAGGGCTGTGTGGCATAATGCAGCCAGCTGCAGCAAGATCAGGAACAGAAAGAGACCGGGCGACCTGGGGGCCGATAGACCGCGGCTCTCGCGGTCGCCGCGCTGCAGCAGACCTTTGACCTGGAAGGTGCCGGGAAGGGGCATCCCGGGAGAGGCGCCCTTGACTGGCAGACGCCGAAGGAGTGGGACACTTCTCCGGCTGGGGAGGGGGAGCAGCGCCCAGAGGAGAAGGTGTGGGAGCCGCAGGGGAGGGGGGAAGGAGAGGGGTCCGGGACGGGGGTAAGGAAGGGGGAGGAAGGGATGAAGATGTAACCAAGGCGTAACTAGATGTCATGGACACAGGGTGCAATCGTGCATATTTCTTACGGGCCTCTGTGTAGCTTAAACGATCAAGAGACTTATACTCCTGTATCTTTTTTTCTTTCTTATAGACTGGGCAATCTGCTGAACGTGGAGAATGACTACCATGACAATTTACACATACAGGAGGGGGAACACAGGGACTCCCCTCATGGAGTGGACGTCCACAGTCACCACAGAGAGGGTCCTGGGTACAGCGAGAAGACATGTGGCCAAAACGCAAGCACTTAAAACACCGCATAGGAGGTGGGATGTACGGCTTCACATCACAGCGATAGACCATAATCTTAACTTTCTCAGGAAGGGTATCCCCTTCAAAGGCCAGGATAAAGGCACCAGTATCAATACGATTATCTTGAGGACCCTTCTGAACACGCCGAACAAAGTGAACACCCCGCCGTCCGAGATTGTCCCGAAGTTCCTCATCAGTTTGAAGGATGAGGTCTCTGTGAAAAATCACACCTTGTACCATATTTAGAGACTGGTGAGGGGTAATGGACACGGGAATTGTGCCAAGATGGGTACAGGCACGAAGGGCCGCAGATTGGGCAGCCGAAGCAGTTTTTATCAGTAACGAACCCGGCCGCATCTTGCTCAGGGAGTCCACTTCGCCGAACTTGTCTTCAATGTGTTCCACAAAGAATAAAGGTTTGACACTGGTGAAAGTATCTCCATCAGTCCTGGTGCAAACTAGATAACGGGGGAAAGGTTTTGCCCCTAGACGACGGGCCTGACCCTCCTCCCAGGGGGTAGCCACGGAAGGGAAGGCCGAAGGGGCAAGAGAAGCAGCACTTGAGGAATCAGTACCACGCAGAGAGACGGCCGCAGAAGAGCGGCCAGAGGTTTGGACCCTTATGCGTTTCATCTGCATAGCGTCCGCCCTGATACCACCCACTCCGATCAGGGGCTCTCCTCACGGGCGCCACCCAGCCACAGCAAGGGCCGTCTGGCACGGCGGCCATTGCCGGGAGTTCCGATGCTCCAGGATGACGAGCAACCACTCCAAGGCATGCATGAGGAGGTCACAGCTCAGGTATCAGAAGTGTGATCCCTGTGTGTTCAGGGGGCTCAACCAAAAGGGTACATAGCGACCCCACCACACGGGCTGTCTACCGTGCTGGCTATGCACCCTAGCATCAGACAACGACGTAGAAGAAAAGGTGGAATATACTAGGAGGGCACACGTCGGAGACACTAGGTAAGGTGCTCTTCCCCAAATGGCTCACACTACGGAAGAGAAATTTTGGAATGGAGGTCAAACCCCAGAGGGGGACCAAGGAATGCCAAAAGGAGGAGATGATTACGCAACAAAGCCAGAGTGTAAAACCAACAGAACCAGGAGGATAGCGGGGGCCAACATAAGCAAGGACACCAATAGAGGGAGAGGAGAGGGCGAGGGGAAAGGGGTATGGAGGGGAAAGGAGGGGAAGGGAAAGGAAATGCAGCCCGGGAGAGAAAGAAGGCTGCAATGGCTCGGGGCCCCGTGCTCGCCACGCACGTATCCACGAAAGAGTTGTGGACCCCCTGGGGGGCAGAGGTGTATAAACAGTGAGTGGTGGCGGAGGTGCGAGAGTGGTGGCGGAGGTGCGAGAGTGGTGGCGGAGGTGCGAGAGTGGTGGCGGAGGTGCGAGAGTGGTGGCGGAGGTGCGAGAGTGGTGGCGGTGATGGGAGAGTGGTGGCGGTGATGGGAGAGTGGTGGCGGTGATGGGAGAGTGGTGGTGAGGTGAGATTGCAAGTCCGCATGGCTACCTCCTTAGTAGGTCAAGGAGAGGCGAAGACAGTGCTATATTTACTAACTGGGAACACAGTGGTCTTTGTACTGGTGAGTAACTAACAAGCAGCAAAGGTAGACACCTTTTCCTTTACTTGGATTTCCTGAATAATTCAATCATCTCTAAAAATGGGACAATCTCTAGAGGAAGTAGTGTGGTCGCCCATACAATTGATGCAATGAGGGGATGGAGGTGGACAATGACCATCATGGGCATTCCTGCCACAGGTAACACATTTGGCCATATTGGAACATAACTGGCTGGTACGATTAAACTGCTGACACCAATAGCAATGCGTAGGGATGGGTATGTAAGGGCAAACTGAAATCATCTCATATCCTGCTTTAATGTTCGATGGAAGTTGAACTCCGTCAAATGCCAAGAAGAGAGTGCAGGTCAGTACCAATTCCTTTTCAACCCTTTTCACGACTCAATGTATCGTCGTTACACCCTGATCAGACAGGTAATTTTGACTGTCCTCATTGGATAATCTGTCGAGTGATCTTGTATAAACCACCCCGCGTGATGAATTTAAAGTACGTTGTGCTTCCACCCAGACAGGGAAGGTGTGTATCAGTGTAGTTCAAAGAAATTTATATGCCTGGAGGGCACTGTCTGTTTCTAACAACAAGGTGCCTTTTCATAACTCAGAACAAGACTTTACAGGACCTGCAATTGCATAGACACCTTTCTGAATAATGAAAGGGTTGATTGTGGAGAAGTCTTGACTTTCGTCAGACCGAGAAACAACTAGGAACTTTGGCACTGACAAAATAAAAGAGACACATCTAGCTTTCTCTTGTGGGCAGAAGTTGTAGAAGTACAAGAAACCATTGTGAAAGCCAGACACCCCTCCCTCCTTTTTCCCCCCGTCGAAAAGGCTCTCATACCAGTTGCCATCCCAATGTCATCATTTGATGCAACTATGTGGATAAGTTGACAATACAACAATTTGTGCTTGGATCATCATGAAAGAGTTAATCGATAAAATGATGGATGTTGTCAATGTACTTGATGTGTATTTCTCCGTGATGTTTTGGACATAACACATATACAAGTTGCACAATATGTCAGTGAGCACCAGAGTGTACTAGTCTGGAATTGCTACTGGTGGCTACGAAAAACAGCATTAACCTGAACACACAAAGTAAGTTCCACAATACTACAAGAAACTAATGCTGGAGTGATTGAACAGTCCACAGGTGCACTGCCAGTTCACCGTGTCCAATTGACACAATATTTTGGCAATGAGACACGTCGCCATCGTCGTTGCGCTGCTCGTAATTGCTAAGCAAAACGGTATTAACCTGAACACACATTAATAGTTTGAGCACAAATTAAGTTTCGCAATACTGCAACAAACTGATGTTAGCATGCTCACAGCATTTTGCATTCAACTGTTGAGACAGTTTCTGTGTGTTATCTTTATAGGCTAATGGTGACAGATAATAAAAATGTTTGATATATTGAAAAGCTGGTTTAGTAAATACTAGAAAACTCACCCTAGATGAAACTACCAGAGTTCGTTTGCCCACAGGACAAGGTACAACAAACCACTTGCTATCCAAATCTGCAGGGACTTGCAGCAACCATTCAGACATCATTAGAACACCATAGTATGGCCACTTTCTTGCAACCTGTGGCAAGATGAAGGGGCATGAAAGAATTCAGTCAGTAAGGTTTTGTATCTTCTTAGTTTCATTAAATTAATTAAAAGTGAATGCAGACAGATAAAGGAACTAATCAAAGAAAAAACAAACCACTGAATTTTCTGCACTATTTACTTATTTATTTATGCCAAGACCAACTTAAGAAGCTATCATCGCAGCTCAGAAAGCTCACAGATAACCTACAAATGAATAAATGTGGTAAGAGACTCAAGAGAATTTTTTAAAATCATAATTATTAAATGTCAAAATTTACAGAAAATTTAACAGATAATCAGAACTGATGTTAACACCAAACATTATCTAAAGTCATTTATGCCATATTAAAATTCTACAGACAATGACAATAAGACAATTAAGAGAGAATTACATGTACCCTAAGATATAATGAAAACTAGTTAACTGTAAAACAAGAGCTTACTAGACATTAGATACTTCTTTAGCAGTTAATGTCAAACTTCATAATGGAAGTCTGCAATGACAGTTTGGTTAGCAAATCTAAGGAAACTGTTTTATTTATTACATTTAATTACATAATTACTCACCAATAAACAGTTATTTTAAAGAGAGAGGGCAACTACAGGGGATAGGGAGAGGTGGTAAGGGGCATAGAGGGAAGGGAAGGCAGGCAGGCAGGTACAGGAGGTAGTCATAATGAGTAGATAAAGGTGAAGGATGTGCAAGAGGAAGATGTGAGGTAGCAGGAGGAAGTGTGACATCAAGGAGTGTGGGAAGCAAGAAGAAGAAGAAGAAGAAGAAGAAGAAGAAGAAGGGGAGGAGAAAGAGGAGGAGGAGGAGGAGGAGGAGGAGGAGGAGAAGGTTGAGGAACAAATAGAGAGACAGTCGAGGCATGCAGCCACAGCCAACAGGGGTGGGTGGGGGTGGGGGTGTAGGAGGTGGTAGAGGGCAATGATAGATGGGAGAAGAGAGTTTTAGGGGGAAGAGGAGTGGGAGACAGCAGAAAGTGAGGAGATGATGAGACAAAGGAAGACGGTAAGGAGTCGGAAGAGTGTGGGAAAAGTGGGGATTGGAGAGAAGGTCAGCTGCAGTTGGGAGAAAAACAAGTGCAGGTGGGGAGGCGATATGGGCCGGAAGGAGATAGCAACAGGGGAGAAGGCAGGACAGGGTTGGCTGATGGGAGAATGGGAGGAAATAACGGATGAGTGGTGAAGGGGTCCAGCATGGGGTAGAGTCCAGATCGGGGAACATTTATGAACGTGGGATGGGGTGGAGGGGGGAAGGGATGAGTGGTGAAAGGTTTAGAAGGTGGGCCATGAGAGGTAGGGGGCAGTGCTTGAGGGGAGGGGTGGGACTGTGTGAGATGGAGGGAGGTGTGAGCATGGAAAGGGGCAACTGAAGGGGGAAGAGAAGAGGGTTTGAAGCGATGAAGGGTTGGCCTTGCCACTGACGGTAAACATCTTGTAAATATATATATATTTTTATGTCAATAATATTAGAAACTATGTGTGGCATAGGATAGAACTGGATAATATAATTCTTTCTAGTGTTGTTTCTGAGAGAAATTAAAAGTGCCCAAATAGGCTACAATGGCTAGTGAATCATAAGATTTCTGAACATGATGAGATCTACATAACACAATGAAGAAATAAATTATGGAAGAATTCTCATCCTAAAGTATGTGGATGGTGGTTGTTGGATGTTGGCAATGTAGGTGGCACATTGTGGTAACTATTATAAATACAATGGTAATTTTAATTCCATTTCTGTGTGTTTCAGAAAGTAATTAAAACTGGAATGTTTTGCTACTACTTGTGATCCAGTAACTAAAACTACTAGGTTATTATTTGTAAGTGATGTGCCAATAATGGATGTAAACATTCTGAACGACTGACAAAGTTATAGAGCAGAAGTCTCATTCTTACTCTAAGTGTGTAAAGCTTACTCTGGGAGTAGTGCAGTCCATTGACTCATCTTCAAGATCTTCTTCCAGGACAAGCAAGCCACGTGTTTTGTTGAAGGATTCATCCCTACTCCTATATAAGAAATAGATAAATACAGCAGAATGCAAAAACAGTTTTCAAGATACACATATAGTTACTGTAAAAGAACGCATTAATGGATTGGAAACTCCTCACTTCCTAGTTTAGTAACTGACAGATGAAGTCTGTGTATTTTTACCTAGTAGCAAAATGGTTAGCTGGATGGTGGGAGGCTCTTTATTTTAAATGTGTATAACCAAACAAGGGTAAACTTGTTCATAGTGGTTTTGGGGATTTTGCAAGTTCCAGTTATCATATGCAGGATACCTCACTATGATGGTGAACCAGTTAATTCATTCACGAAAATTTATCACTTCCCACTGAGAAAACTTGCTGTAATATTACATTTAACAATAGTTTTGAAACTATTAGCTACCTACCATAAAAGTTGTCAACAGCAGGGGCCATTTCAGTTCCCACTGGTAAACAAGAGTAAGTCAAATGAAGAACATAAATATGGAATCGCAAAAGCAAACAACTACCGCCCAATCTCTCTTCTGACAGCTCTATCAAAAATTTTTGAGAAAGTAATGTATTCAAGAGTAGCCTCCCATATTTGTAAAAATAAAGTACTAACAAAATGTCAGTTTGGTTTTCAGAAAAGCTTTTCAACAGAAAATGCTATATACGCTTTCACTGATCAAATATTAAATGCTCCGAATAACCGGACATCACCCATTGGTATTTTTTGTGATCTCTCAAAGGCCTTTGATTGTGTAAATCATGGAATTCTTTTAGATAAGCTAAATCATTATGGTTTGAGTGGGGCAGTGCACAAATGGTTTAATTCATACTTAACTGGAAGAATGCAGAAAGTTGAAATAAGTGGTTCATGTAATGTTAAAACAACAGCTGATTCCTCAACTGGGGAGCTATCAAGTACGGGGTCCCACAGGGTTTGGTCTTAGGTCCTTTACTGTTCTTAATATACATTAATGACTTACCATTCCACATTGATGTAGATGCAAAGTTAGTTGTTTTTGCTGATGATACAAGTATAGTAATAACATCCAGAAACCAAGAACTAAGTGATGTAATTGTAAATGATGTTTTTCACAAAATTATTAAGTGGGTCTCAGCAAACGGACTCTTTAAATTTTGATAAAACACAGTATATACAGTTCCGTACAGTAAATGGCACAACTCCAGTAATAAATATAGACTTTGAACAGAAGTCTGTAGCTAAGGTAGAATTTTCAAAATTTTTAGGTGTGTCCATTGATGAGAGGTTAAACTGGAAGCAACACACTGATGGCCTGCTGAAACGTCTGAGTTCAGCTACGTATGCTATTAGGGTTATTGCAAATTTTGGTGGTAAGAATCTCAGTAAATTAGCTTACTATGCCTACTTTCATTCACTGCTTTCGTATGGCATCATATTCTGGGGTAATTCATCATTGAGTAGAAAAGTATTCATTGCTCAAAAACGTGTAATCAGAATAATTGCTGGAGCCCACCCACGGTCATCCTGCAGACATCTATTTAAGGATCTAGGGATCCTCACAGTATATATATTCAATTATGAAATTTGTTGTTAATAATCCAACCCAGTTCAAAAGTAATAGCAGTGTGCATAGCTATAACACCAGGAGAAAAGATGATCTTCATTATGCAGGGTTAAATCTGACTTTGGCACAGAAAGGGGTAAATTATGCTGCCACAAAAGTTTTTGGTCACCTATCAAACAGAATCAAAAGCCCGAGAGATAGCCAACTAACATTTAAAAATAAATTAAAAGAATTTCTAGATGACAACTTCTACTCATTGGCTGAATTTTTAGATATAAATTAAGAGGGAAAAAATAAAAAGAAAAAAAAACAACAACTTAAACATTAGTGTCATGCAATATTTTGTGTAATGTAATATCTTGTACAGACATCTTTTATTAACCTGACACGTTCCACATCATTATGAAGTGTCGTATTCATGATCTATGGAACAAGTATTAATCTAATCTAAACAGCCATGTCACCATTAGTCTATAAATTAGTCAGCATTTTTATAAAAGTGGAAGCATTGTGGAGATGCCTATAAAGCAATACAGAAGTAGCGAAGAGATTGTGTTATTCAGCTTCTGAAAAAGTAGGGTGTGAAACCTATTTAAAGTAAATGCATAATGAAGGTCTAGTATGGGGATGCAAGCTTGTCACAGCAACAAATAATCGTAAGGTGTCGCAAGTTTGCAAGTGGTGTGCCGTGAAGCCAATGGTCTTCATCTAGATCAGGCACATTTAGTTTTGACTTCCGAAAACAGCACAGCCACTGAAGACTTTGTAATGTAAAACCTCTGAGTGACAGCAGATCATAAAGCAGCAACTGTAAATCATTGCCATTTTGCAACACATCAGGTTGGACATGATGTGATCAATTTGTAGGATGTGTCTGCAACACAGGTTCCACAGCAGCTTACACCCGGATTAAGAAAAAGGCAAGTTTATGCCTCTAAAACAAGATGGTGATGTCTCACTTGCAAGATCTGCCACAAGAAATGATACCTGGGTTCAGTACCACCAACCAAAAATAGTGTGTCCAGGTAAGGAATGTCAAAATTCCTAAAAACCCAAATCAAATACATTCTTAATGCAACATCATTAGGGAAGTTATGTTGATACTTTGCAACCAAAAAAGGCATAATCATGAAGCACCACACATTGTGAAAATCCACTATCACTGGTGCATCACACTCAGATCTCCTAAAAATCGTTTACAGGCTGCTATTAAATTAAAATAATGTGGACTGATAAACGCAGGAGTTGTGTTTCAGTATGAGAATGTGTGACCTATATGGCCCATGCAACAGTTGATAAATTTTACACCAAAAATGCAGTGTTTTCAGAATTCTCTCTACTCACTAAACCTTCTTTAGAGATATTTCCAGATACTTTGAACACTCAAAGAAGGTTTGGGTGTCAAGAAGACTTATTTCTGGTGGACAGGTATGCTACACCATGGAAAAATGTTTTTGTTGACTCCTATATTAATTATTTTCTTTGGGAATTCAGGCACTTCAGGAGCTCCAGCAAATTGCATTAAGTATGATGAGGAGATGAAACTTTTTGCAGATTTGAGCTGTGTGTGCACACAGATATTTGACATTCTCATTTGTCTCACTCTCATATTTATGAATTCTGCTATTTTCAAATTGTGACATATTATTTTAGCATTTTTAAAATTTTAGATTTTATAAAACCAGAATTTCACCACTAAAATTATCAGAAGAACAATGAGAATTTAAAACTTCTGAACACAGGAAGCACAGTAAATAACTACCGAAATAACTAGACATAAAAAAGATAAACTTGAAATATGCAGTTGATCACAATTAGGAGTTGACAAAAGTAACACTGTTGTTCAAGAAATTTAGGAGCTAAGATGAAAATTCAAACTGGAATATTTAATGCTTTAGACACATATTCTGCTGATCCCCAAAATAGACGGCAAGTGCCCATCCAAACAAACTACCTACTGATTAGCAAACACCTGCCTTCACCGTACATAAGCTCTGTGCCGTCTATTATCAGGTGGCCTACTGAAATCTATACACTACCACACACGTGCTCAGTCAGGTCTCCCCCAAGGAGAACGACTCCATGCTTCCAATTTTGTTGTGTGCTGGGAGTAATTTGTCTCACCTTGGTGGGTGGAAGGCACTTAATGGCCAAATCATCAGCTTCACTGCCTGCAACTTCTTATTCTTTGCTTCACATCACAGTTCCTCCCCCTGCCCTGTGTCAACAGTGAGGTGGTGATGTTCAGAGGAGCCACACTCCTCCATAACCACTGCACTCATCATAGTCATTTTGAAAGGAAAGAATCTTTATTGTTGAAACGCTTCCCATACAGACAAATATTGTGATTTAACAAAATACACATTGAAACTTGACATTTAGGACAATTAATTAGTACAAGATTAGCTTGTGCCTAAAGGGTTCGATTACTCATTGATCAAGGCGCCAAGGCAGTTACAAGAGCCAATTAAAAATGGTGCAAGGTGCACAAAATACTGGAAAGAGATGACAAGACTATAACGGAAATGTGTAACGTCAAGCAATGGAACATTAAGGTTTTTTTTTTTTTTTTTTGTTTGTGGTTCTAGGGCACAAAACTTCTATGGTCATTAGCGCCCAGCCCATGACGTAGGAAACAGGAAAAAAACGAAATTTAAAATCAGCAGCAATGGGAACAAAGTCATAAAATTTGAGAAACTAAAGGCAGAAGGAATGCTTAAAAATCCACTATAGAAAGGGGTTGGTTGTCCCCAAAAAAGCTTCAAATGACTGACGTCATTTCACTGTCACTAATAAACTGTAGAACGCGGTCAGCAGAGCGCGTGTCATCTGCTAAAATCGACGATAGATCAGGCGATAGCTGTAGACGGGAGCGTAACGGATTAAAATAGGGGCATTCAATTAAAAGGTGTCTGACCGTCCACAGCTGAGAGCAGTGGGGACAGAGTGGGGGAGGATCACCGCTTAAAAGATTTCGATGGCTAAAAAGACAGTGCCCTATCCGGAGTCTAGCTAAAATTACCTCCTCCCGACGACGCGTTCGGGAGGAAGAGGTCCAAGCGCAAGGAAGGGCTTTCACTTCCCGCAATTTATTATGAGGAAGTGTTGACCAATGCGCATGCCATAAATGAGCAACTTGGCGACATAAACCGCTCCGTAGATCGGTAAACGGAAGAGACTGAATAGCTGGCCGAGGAAGAGAGACTGCAGCCTTGGCCGCTATATCGGCCGCCTCATTACCACAGATACCAGCGTGTCCCGGGAGCCAGAGGAACGCCACTGAGACGCCCCCCAGGTGGAGCAAGCGCAGACAGTCCTGAATCCGGTGGACCAGAGGGTGCACAGGGTAAAGAGCTTGGAGACTTAGGAGAGAGCTGAGAGAATCTGAGCAGATTACGTACTGTATCCGCTGATGGCGGCGGATGTAGTGGACAGCCTGGAGAACAGCGTAAAGCTCCGCAGTATAAACCGAACACTGGTCGGGAAGCCGAAAGTGATTTGGGGTGTCGCCAACAATATAGGCACTCCCTACACCTAACGATGTTTTCGAGCCGTCCGTGTAAATAAATGTGGCTTCCGTCATTTGTGCACATAGAGCAGCAAATGCCCGACGGTAAACAAGTGTAGGGGTACCATCCTTGGGAAATTGACATAGGTCTCTGAGCAAGTCGATCCGGGGACGGAGCCAAGGCGGTGCTGTACCCCAAGTTGTCAAGAAGGTTTTAGGAAAGCGGAAGGAAAGAGAATGGAGCAGTTGACGGAAGCGGACTCCCGGGGGTAGTAGGGAGGAGGAGCGGCCTGCATACCCGACATCAAAGGAGGCGTCGAAAAAAATGTCATGTGCTGGATTAGCAGGCATGGAAGACAGATGGCTAGCATAACGACTCAGAAGGACTGCCCGCCGATTGGACAGCGGAGGTTCAGCAGTCTCAGCATAAAGGCTTTCCACAGGGCTGGTGTAAAAAGCTCCAGACACTAAACGTAATCCACAGTGGTGGATAGAGTCGAGACGCAGAAGAATAGACGGCCGAGCAGAGGAGTAGACTATGCTTCCATAATCCAATTTCGAGCGCACTAAGGCGCGATAGAGGCGGAGAAGGACCACTCGGTCCGCTCCCCAGGAGGTACCATTCAGGACACGGAGGGTGTTAAGGGAACGCAGACAGCGAGCCGAAAGAAAGGAAACGTGGGAGGACCAGCACAGTTTTCTGTCAAATATAAGACCCAAGAATTTAGCGACGTCGGAAAACGGAAGGTTGACAGGACCTAGATGTAAGGAAGGTGGAAGAAACTCCTTACGTCGCCAAAAATTAACACAAACGGTCTTACTGGGTGAGAACCGGAAGCCGGTTTCGATGCTCCACGAGTGGAGGCGATCGAGACATCCTTGAAGACGTCGTTCAAGAAGGCTGGTCCGTTGAGAGCTGTAGTAGATCGCAAAATCGTCCACAAAGAGGGAGCCCGAGACATCAGGAAGGAGACAATCCATAATTGGATTAATGGCGATGGCAAACAGTACAACACTCAGCACGGAGCCCTGGGGTACCCCGTTTTCTTGGGAGAAAGTACGGGAGAGAGTAGTGTTCACCCGCACCCTAAATGTGCGCTCTGCCATAAATTCGCGAAGAAAAAGGGGCAGCCGACCTCAAAAGCCCCAAGAGAACAGTGTGCTGAGGATGCCTGTCCTCCAACAGGTATCGTATGCTCTCTCCAGATCAAAAAATATTGCTACCGTTTGGCGTTTCCGGAGAAAATTGTTCATGATATAAGTGGAGAGAGCAACAAAATGGTCAACGGCAGAACGATGCTTTCGGAATCCACATTGGGCTGGTGTTAAAAGACTGCGGGATTCCAGCCACCAAGCTAAACGGTACTTCACCATACGCTCCAGAACCTTACAGACACTACTCGTGAGAGAAATGGGGCGATAGCTAGAGGGGAGATGTTTGTCCCGTCCAGGTTTCGGAACGGGAACGACAATAGCTTCCCGCCATCGCTTGGGAAAGGTACTGTCGGTCCAAATTCGATTATAAAGGCGAAGGAGGTAACGCAGGCTATGGGTTGATAAATGCAGCAACATTTGGACATGGATACCATCCGGTCCTGGGGCGGAGGAGCGAGAAGAAGAGAGGGCATGTTGGAGTTCCCGCATGGAGAAAACAGTATTGTAGCTTTCGTGATTTTGAGAGGAGAAAGCAAGATGTCGCACTTCCGCTGCACGTTTCTTCGGGAGAAACACTGGCGGGTAATTTGAAGAGCTCGAAATCTCAGCAAAGTGCTGACCCAATGAGTTAGAAATTGCGATGGGGTCCACTAAGGTATCATGCGCGACAGTGAGCCCAGAGACTGGGGAGAAACTAGGCGCGCCTGAGAACCGTCGAAGCCGACTCCAAACTTCCGAGGAGGGAGTGAAGGTGTTAAATGAGCTAATAAAGAATTTCCAGCTTGCCTTCTTGCTATCGCGTATGACGCGACGGCATCGCGCACGGAGCTGCTTATATCGGATACAGTTGGCCAAAGTCGGATGGTGACGGAAAATGCGAAGAGCACGTCGCCGCTCACGTATTGCGTCACGGCATGCCTCGTTCCACCAACCAACTGGGAGGCGCCGGGGCAATTCGGAGGTGCGTGGTATTGAACGTTCCGCAGCTGTGAGAATAACGTCGGTAACATGTGTGGCCGCATCGTCGACGCTGGGAAAGCGACGGTCATCGAATGTCGCTAGAGACGAAAAAAGTGTCCAATCGGCTTGGGCAAACTTCCAGCGTCGCGAGCGCATATATGGCAGTTGAGGCTGCAGTCTAAGAACACATGCAAAGTGGTCACTCGAGTGTGTATCATCAAGGGCGAACCATTCGAAGCACCGAGCTAGCGGAACAGTACCGACCGCAAGGTCCAAATGAGATAAATTTGTCAAGGAAGCAGACAAAAATGTGGGGACCCCAGTGTTGAGGCAGACTAGATTCGCTTGGTGGAAGACGTCTAGCAATAGTGAGCCACGCGGACAAGGATGTGGAGATCCCCAAAGCGGGTGGTGGGCATTGAAGTCCCCAACCAGCAAATAGGAGGGTGAAGCTGATCAAGAAGATGAAGGAGATCAGCTCGTGCCATTGGTGTGGACGATGGAATGTATACCGTACAAAGAGAGAACGTGTATCCAGAAAGGGAAAGACGGACGGCGACAGCTTGGAAGGAACTGTTTAAGGGGATTGGGTGATAATGGAGAGTATCATGGAGCAAAATCATGAGTCCTCCATGGGCTGGAGTGCCTTCAACAGAGGGGAGGTCATATCGGACGGACTGAAAATGAGGGAGAACAAAGCGGTCATGGGGACGCAGCTTTGTTTCCTGAAGACAGAAGATGACCGGCGAGTAGGATCGTAAGAGGATCGACAATTCATCCCGATTGGCTCGAATGCCGTGGATATTCCAATGGATAATGGACATAGGGGGAACAGAAAATAGAGGAACGTGACCAAGGGTGCTGTCAACTCAACGACTGCTCAGAGCTGGCGATCGACAGCATGGAATGGCATTCAGTCGAAGGCAGAAGATCCTGATCCATAGGTTGGTCAGGAGCAGCTCCTGCCACCAACGATCGGCCAGTTGACCGGCCACCAGCAGTGCGCCTCGGCGACACAGAAGACTGCCGAGGGCGATTGCCGCCAGGTGGTGCTGTAGATGGGACACGCCTTGGCGGAGAAGGAGAGGAACTGTGTTTCTTCGTAGCCTTCTTGGAAGTATGATGTTTAGATGAAGGAGGAACCGATGGTTGTGAAGTAGCGGTACGTAAAAACTCTTCACGAGAATGCTCTTTTTTCAAAGACTTGGCGTCTGACTTTTGGGCTCGAGATTTAGCAGAACCCGACGAAGGGTGAGCCATAGAGTGGGCAGGCGAAAGTGGTGAGGTTGAACGGGCGATCTTTGCGCTGGCCGATCTGACGACCGTGGTACTAAAGGTGAGGTCGCAAGTCTGCGTGGCCGCCTCCTTTGTTGGCCGAGGAGAAGCAAGGACAGTGCTGTATTTTCCTTTCTGAGGAACGGTGGGCTGTCGACTGGCGAGTAACTTTCGAGCAGCAAAGGTCGACACCTTTTCCTTCACTCTTATTTCCTGGATGAGCTTTTCGTCCTTAAAAACGGGGCAATCTCGAGAGGAAGCAGCGTGGTCACCCATACAGTTGATGCAGCGAGGGGATGGAGGTTGACAAGCACCCTCATGGGCATCCTTGCCACACGTAACACATTTGGCCGGATTGGAACAGGCCTGGCTGGTGTGATTGAACCGCTGACATCGATAGCAACGCGTAGGGTTTGGGACATAAGGGCGAATGGAAATTATCTCATAGCCTGCTTTGATTTTTGATGGGAGTTGAACTTTGTCAAATGTCAAGAAGACAGTGCGGGTTGGAATGATGTTCGAGTCAACCCTTTTCATAACCCGATGAACAGCCGTGACGCCCTGGTCAGACAGGTAGTGCTGAATTTCTTCGTCAGACAATCCATCGAGGGAGCGGGTATAAACGACTCCACGCGAGGAATTTAAGGTACGGTGCGGTTCCACCCGGACAGGGAAGGTGTGGAGCAGAGAAGTACGCAGCAATTTTTGAGCTTGGAGGTCACTGTGTGTTTCTAACAACAGGGTGCCATTCCGTAATCTGGAACAAGACTTTGCAGGACCCACAATTGCGTCGACACCTTTCTGAATAATGAAAGGGTTGACCGTGGAAAAGTCGTGACCTTCGTCAGACCGAGAAACAACAAGGAACTGTGGCAACGATGGAAGGACCGTCTGTGGCTGAGACTCAGTGAACTTACGTTTGTGAGCAGACATAGTGGAAGGTGAGGAAACCATTGCGGAAGAATCCCCCATGATTACCGGCGTCTCCGATGGCGCGCTCCTGCCTTGTGGGGGCCCTCACCGAGGGCACACCCGCCTTAGGTGATTGTTCACACCTCAGGTCACACCTCCCGACAAACGGACGGAGGTACCAATCGGCACTTTCGGAAGGTATCAGCTCGGGTAATCACCCCTCCCTGGGCCTGGCCATTACCAGGGGGTACGTACGTGTCCTACCTGTCTACCCGGGGCGGGGAATTACGCGTTACCCCGTCACCGGCTACGCATGGAAGTGCGTGGGTCGGCCTTCAGACACGCACAGGGAGGAAAAAAGAGAAGGGGAAAGGAAAGAAGAGGGGGTCTCAAACGCCGCAGCGGAGAAAAGGGCAAGGAGAAGAGGGAAGGAAAAGAGAAGGACAGAGGAAGGACGAGGACTTGCAAGTGTAAAAGCAAGGAATTGGGAACAGTTTCGAGCGTCCGTCTCCGGACGTAGGCACAAACCATACTCCCAGAGGGAGAGAAAGGGAAGGAAAGAGCCAGAGGTGAGGGGGGGGGGGGGGGGGGGGGCGAAGATGGGGGACGGGGAGGGATGCGGAAAGGGAAGGGAAGGTATGCAGCCCGGAAAGGAAGGAGGGCCACATTAGCTCGGGGTCCCGTGCTCGCTACGCACGTGTCCACAAAAGAGTTGTGGACCCCCTGGGGGGAACATTAAGGTTGGCATGTACATCTAATAAACTACGGGAAGGAGCGTAAGAAAGTGACAATCTTTACGACTTAATGACTACCTGAGGAAACAAATACTGGTCAGCTGTTCTCAAAGAGTACGATTCATCCAGAGTGTTCTCCTTGGGTACCACTAGACACACATATTGTATTGGTTTACTTGTCTACAGCAGGATGAGGATTAATGAAAGAAACAAGATGACAGAATGCTGAGCAGAGCCAGCAGTGACTAGATCTGATATGGTCAACTTAGCTGCAGCCAGCAGGACAATAACGTCCTTGGCTAGTTGTGAATCTGACCATAGTGATGGCCCACAGGGCAGTTGGCAGCAGTGTGTCGAGGAGGCGGCACTGGTCGACATTGGCAAAGCTACTACCATAAAGCAGAATCAGCTAAAAAGGTATCTTGACTCCTCCCAGACTCTAGCACAACAGTCCTGTTTCCACAATATTGTTCTCCAAAGCTACAACCAAACAGCATTGTATTGCCAAATCTTTTCCTGCTCTTGTTTTCCTTTCCTGTAACTTACTCTTATTGGCCCATGCACTGTTAATTCTCCAACCAATGAGATGTAGCATTACAAACTCTTAGCATGCAATAGATTTTTTTTTCCATCCTCCAGTAAGTGCCCAATTTCTTAAAGAATCAAACTCCCATATATAAAACATCTTCAAATATGTAACTACTTTACAAATAAATTTCTGTCTTAAATATTTGGATTTAAACAGGCAATTGATAAAAAAATTAAGAAAGGTGTGAAATTATGTTTAAAGTTTGCCGGAACTCGCTAAGTGGTCTCATGAAACACTAGATCAATACAAACTGGGTAATTCATGTTCCATATTAAGAAAAAAGCTAATTTTTCATGCATCTCAATATTTATAATGCAATATCTCCTGAACTATGTATGGTAAAATTATATAATTTTATAGGTACATTCACTGATGTATATATAGATACTACCTGCAAAGTGTGTTGCGAATAGAGTTGGCTGTAAAGAGGTGATAAATTAAAACACCATGTCTGATGCTGAAGTTTGACTGCTTTAGAGCGAAAATGCAGTAAGCAATAAACTTTTTTTTTTCCGTTCCTTGTGGTATGGTGTGTGTGGTGGTGTGGTGTGTTGTGGGCTGGGGTGCAGCGAGAAAAAGTTTTGTATAGGTCTGAAATTATGTGTAAACTTTGTCTGTAGTCGCTAAGTGGTCACATTCTCAAACTTGATGAATGAACCCCATGTATTAGTGTGCTGTCAATTATACTGCAGTAAGACAAACACACAGTTTCTGACTGTAATACTTGTCTTGTTGTGTTAAACTTATCATATTATCTTTTAATGAGTAGATTATAACAGCATTTAAAATTATCAAATATGGTTGACAATTATGTGAAATACTGAAATCAAATTTCTACTGCTGCTACACTGCAGTTGGCACTGAGTTCCAGGATAATATTTTAGTAATATAGATGCCATGCCATCTGTTGACAAACAGTTAATGGGAAGTTCCGAAATACCTACACCAGTTTATGGATTGAAAACAAACGCAAATAGAGTTACCTGCATATTAAATTACTTCACTCCTAAGTTTATCACTACATACACACATTTCTGTCGTGGGAGTACAGAACTGCAATATTATTTATCACATACATTATGGGAAGTATATACAGGGTGAGTCTAACTATTGCCACCTAGAATAACTTCTGAAGTATGATAGTAGCTGAAAAGTTTGTGGGACAAATGCTGCATGGGACAACAGGGGCCACAATATGACGTATTGGTTTTTTGTTGCTAGGTGGGGTCTCGTCACAGATATGTAGGTCAACATGGTTTTTTGAAATGGGATGTTACAGTTTGGTACTTATTTTCTGATAGCGGCTATCGAGATGAATCCAATGTTGTGTAACAAACAGTAAGGTCTTTGAAAGTCAACGAAGGTCAAAAAGGTGACATGAACGTCCATTTGAAGTGATGACCATTGGTATCAATGCAGTACTGCAATCTTCTTATCATGGATTGAGTGGTATTCCTCATCACTTCAGCAGTTATCGAAGCACATGCTCTGACAACTCTCTCTCGTATATCGTGAAAATAATAAATATTCACTGAATACGGCGTATCCATCTAACGTGACAATGACGTGTAAACACCATTCGACGGTTTCGCAATACAGCACTAATAGGAACGGCAAGACTAGTATCGTCAAATCAAGCGAATGTGAATGCTGTATTCCTTTGAAGAACAAGTCGATATGCTTCTCATTTACGAGAATGCCAAGGTAATTCAGAGAGAGCTACAGACGTATATGCTGAAAGATATCCTCAACGTACTCACCCTACATGTGGTACATTTAAATGTGTGTACGATACACTGAGAACAACTGAATCTTTAACGCATTGGAAAAGTATCAGGCAAAGGTAAGTTACTAACGAGAAAATAGAAAATGGTACTCTTGCCACTGTGGTTCGAGATACTCGTGTTGGTTCACATTAAATCGCAAGGGAATAGGGCTTGGGCCAGAGTAGTAGTGTTCATGTTCTGCAGCACCATAAATTTCATCCTTACCATATCAGTCTCCACCAAGAATTAACTGGTACAGATTGTATGCATCACACTGAATTCTACCGATGGGCTCAACTTCAGATTCAGAGGGATGACACGTTTATGAATCTGATTTTATTTACTGATGAGACTACACTCCCAAACCATGGAAACATTACTTTGCATAACATGCATTACTGGGCAACTGAAAATCCATGTTGGCTGCAGCAAGTTGCACACCAAAAACCATGGATGGTTAATGTATGGCGTGGGATTCTGGGTGACAGAATTATAGGCCCCTATTTTATCGAAGGAAATCTTAATAGTAGGAAGTACACAACATTCCTGCAAGAAACATTAGATCTGTTATTGGAAGAAGTCGTCATCGTCATGTCCTCTTTGCCATGTCCAGTGACAACGACTCCATCAGTCGTTTAGTCCGTATTGTGGTGGGCTCAGATGTAGATTGCAAAACTGAGCTTTGCTTTGAAGATCCAGTCACACGAAGTGCAATACAGTTTCCCAGTGGAACTATACTTATAGATGCAATTAGGCTTGGGCTTAGATTTGCGGAGTTTTCGGATCGGTGCAATGCAATCTCCTCCCAACGTTTGCTCGGAATGCCACAGGCTGTGAGGTGGCATTTGAAGGTGTCTTTATATCACAGGTGTTGGCCACCTTGCTGTCGCTTTCCACACAAGAGCTCTGAGTAAAACACTGCTTTGGGAAGGCTACTTTCGTCCATGCATATGATATGGCCACTCTATCTCAGTTGGCGTTTCATTACGAGAGCTTCAATGCCAGACAATTTCACGCGACGCAAAATCTCCATGTTGGGAACACGAGCTTCCTATTTCATGCAGAGAATTGATCTCAGACAGCAAAGATGAAAGGTGTCTAGCCTCCTAATGTCAGCTTTATAACAGCACCAGGTTTCTGAGGCATAGAGTAAAGTTGGTAATATTATTGCTTTGTAGACCGCAATTCCAGTTTGTAGTCTGAGATCGTGATTTCCATACTCGGCGAGGTCAGTTTGCCGAAAACTGAGGCTGCATTGGCTATATGAGCTGCAATTTCTGTTGTCAGGGTGTTGTCACTTCTAATTTGGCTACCTAGATATTTAAACTGTGACAAGTTTTCCAAATGTTTGTTGTCCAACTTAATACTGCAGCCGTCTGCATTGGAACCCTTAAGTGGTTGTTGAAGGACTTGCATATTGGTGATGCTTATGACTAAACCAAATCTTCTGCATGAGTCATTTAGCAGGATCATGTATGTTTGGAGAGATTCAGGAGAATTAGCCATCATGCATACGTCGTCTGAATAAAGAATTTCTAAGATAGATATTTTATTTATGCAACTTTTTTTCTGAGGCAAGAGATATTGAACACACTTTTGTCTGTTCTCGAGTCAAGACCCATTTGACCACTGCAGGCTTTGGTCGCGTCTCTCACAACAGCTGCGAAATAAAGCAAGAAGAGTGTGGGAGCCAGTACACAGCCTTGTTTTACAGTGCATGTCACAGGAAACTGGTCTGAAAGCTCATTTTCATGGTAGACTTTTGCCATCATGTTGTCATGAAACTGTCCTTTCAAGTTAATAATTTTGTCAAGGCAGGTGGTTTTCTTTAGTATAATCCAGAGAGCTTCCTCTGGGACTCGGTCAAATGCTTTTTCCAGGTCTACAAAGCAAATGAACAGAAGCTGATGTTGCTCTAAGCTTTTCTCTTGCATTTGATTGACAACAAATATGGCATCCGCTGCACCTCTGTTTGGGCGAAAGCCACACTAGGTCTCTGGTAGCACTTTCTGCAAGGTGCATCAGCCGGTTGTTGAGTATGTGAGCCAGGACGTTCCCTGCTGCTAAGAGAAGAGAGATTCTACTGTGAGAACTGCAGTCAGAAATGTCACCTTTACCTTTGTAAATCTTGCAAATGCAGGCATCTTTCCAATCTTGTGGAATTATTTCGCACTCCTAAATCTTTGAAATTAGAGCAAACTGTGGGTTCGTAATGTTTGGTCCACCATATTTATAAAGTTCTGATGGTAAGTTGTCTAATCCTGCTGATTTGTTATTTTTCAGCTTAGCCAATGCTGAAATGAATTCACTGAACGAAGGGGCATCAGCAAATTGTTCATCAACTGGCAGGCCTTCAGCTGATTCTATGTATGGATTATCAGTCGTTTGATGGTTGGGATTAAGAACGTCATCAAAATGTTCTGCCCACCGAGCAAGGATATCATTCTGTTGTGTCAACCGACAGGTTTTATCTTTGTCATAAACAGGTGCTATCTTCCCTGATTTTGGACCAAAGATAGTTTTCAGGCACTCAAAGAATCTGCCTGTTTGGTTTGTGTCAGCGTATGATTGCATTTCATTGGCTTTATTCAGCCACCACTTGTCTTTCAGGGTGCGCACCTTCACTTTCCGGTTGTAGTGTGCTACTTTATGCTTGCCAAGATCAAGACTGCGAAGAGATGCTCTGAAATCATTAACAAGTTTTTTGATCTCTGACTCTGAATTGTCAAACCAATCTTGGTTCTTCTTCTGAGGTTTTCCCAAGACTTCTGTGGCACATCTGCGCAGTTTTGTAGCACATACATTCCAGTGCTCATCTACAGAGGCAGACTCGTATATAAAAAGCCCATCACAACCGAATGCATCATCCAGTTTTGCTCTCATACTCTGATCATGGACCAAGATTTTGCAGGATAATTTAATGATACTTTGTGTGAGGCTTGGCGTGGTGCTTTCAAAGTTATGTTTAATATGGACCTCACAAGTTGATGGTCTGTCAAACCCTGAGCACCTCTCATAGCATGTGTGATCAGTACTTCACCAAGATCTTTTTTCTGTACGATGACATAATCTAGAAGATGCCAGTGCTTAGACCTTGGGTGCATCCACATCGTTTTATATGTACCGGGCATCCGAAAATATGTATTTGTCAAACAGAGTTAAAATTCAGCACGAAGTTAAAAAATCAAGACCATTTGAGATGCATTTTCCATTTCCATGGAGACCAATTACTCCATTCCAGGCACTGAAATCACTGCCAACCCGAGCATTGAAATCTCCAAGCAACAGGACTTTATCCGCAGAAGGAATGCCCTTAAGTACGTATTGGAGATCTTGGTAGAACTTTTACTTCTCTTTATCGGGAGGTGGCAGTGTAGGTGCATAGACACTGATCAGTTGAAAATATTTCTTAAATGTTAGTTGACGTCTGAGCATTATGATTCTGTCGCTGATGCCTTTTGGAAGTTCCATCAATGAACACGCCAGTTTATTACTTATGGCAAAGCCTACACCACTTCCCGCCCTTTCAGTAGATGGTTTCCCACTCCAGTAGTAGGTGTAACCTCCGAGCTGTTCAAACAGCTCTCCGGAGTCACTAAGATGTGTTTTACTTAGGGTGGAGATATCTATGTTATATCTAGCCAACACTCTAGCAATAAGTTCTTTCTTTCTCTCTGGACATTGATTATGGTCATTATCCAGTAACGTACGTTCCAAGTACCAGTCATAAGGTGTTTAATGCAAGTATTTCCTTTACTAGTTTTTTGACCGAAGATTTTGGTGAACAAGTGACTGCGGTTTGCCACTTGCACTGAGCTGAGACAGGCTATGTTTAGGCTACCTTTTCTAGGCTCTCCCCGGATTAGGGAAGCAGAGCAATCCTAAATAGGGCTGTTTTGTTGTCTGACGAGCTGCTGAACTAGTCCTCCCATCCCTGTCAAGTTCCAGAACAACCATCACCGTCTGACTGCCTAATGTGCAGAGCATCAACTAAAGTTCGGGCACACCAAACTGTTGCCTCACCACCAGTGCTCCATCACCACAGGACTTTTTTAAAAAGACTCGTAGCCCATGAAATTTTGCCGGAGTCATCTGCGCGTGAATAGATTTAAGTGGACAAGCAGTTGCGCAGGTGCAGTACCTTTAGTAACAAGGAACAGAATGTGGTATCAACACGGTGGGAGTCCAACACATTTTTCGCTGATGGCTAGAAATGAGTTGCAGAGACAATTCTCAAATTGTTGGATTGGACCCGGAGGAGACGTGTTGTGGCCAGTTCATTCGCCAGACTTGATGCCTCTGGATTTTTTTCTTGTGAGGATTCATAAAAGATATCGTTTTTAAAGACATACCAACTACACCTTAAGATATGCGAGAGAGAATAGTCAGAGCATGTGCTTTGATAAGTACCAATGTCATAAGGAATACCACAAGACTGCAGCACTAAATAGACATGAATGGTCATCACTTCGAACACCTTCTGTAAATGGATGTTTGCGTCACCTTTGTGACCTTTGTTGACCTTACTCTTACACATCACTGGATTCATCTCAAAGCGGTTTTTTTTTTTTTTTTTTTTTTTTTTTTTGGTAGGGTTCAAGGGCGCTCAACTGCTGAGGTCATTAGCGCCCAGTCACTGGTGTTAGAGCACATGAAATCTGCTAAAACTCAAGGGGATGGGGGGACACCAGAAGGACCTGACAAAGATGCAGATAAAATAAGTAAAAAGGTTAAATGTCTTTGGACAAGCCAGTTAAAGTTATAAAATGCAGAATACGAGCAGCTGCTCGAGCGTCATCAGCTAAAACATCCGGTAAAGTAGATGGCAGGGACAGGACAACACGAAAATGACTAAAACGGGGACACGACAATAAAACATGGCGCACTGTTAATGCCTGACCACAAGGGCACTGCGGGGCTGGGTCACCGGAGAGCAGGTAGCGGTGGCTAAACCGGCAATGCCCAATCCGCAACCTGGTCAGAAGGACCTCCTCGCGCCGAGATGGTCGGGAGGATGTTGTCCAAGCAGTTGGGAGCGGTTTTACTGTCCGGAGCTTGTTTCCTTGGAGGGATGACCAAGCATCCCACCACAACGACACAAGCCTCTTACATACATCCCCACGAACGTCAGATGACGGAACACAATGGGAGGCTGGCCGAGGCAGGAGGACTGCAGCCTTGGCTGCAGCATCCGCAGCCTCATTCCCAGGCACTCCTACATGTCCGGGAACCCACAGAAAGCTGACAGAACCACCATTATCAGCGAAAGAATGGAGGGACTGCTGTATCCATTGAATCAAGGGATGGACCGGATAGGGAGCTCCAAGGCTCTGAAGAGCACTGAGTGAGTCAGAGCAGAGTACATACGATGAATGGCGGTGGCGGCGAGCATACTGAACGGCCTGATGGAGAGCAAAAAGCTCGGCCGTAAAGCTGGAACATTGGTCGAGGAGCCGGTATTTAAAGGTGGCGGCCCCGACGACAAAGGCACAGCCGACACCATCGTCAGTTTTGGAGTCATCGGTGTAAATAAAGGTGTGACCGGCAAGTCGAGCACGAAGTTCGACAAACCGTGAGCAATACACTGCAGCCGGAGTACCCTCCTTCGGGAGTGAGCTGAGGTCGAGATAAATATGAACCGGAGCCTGGAGCCAAGGTGGTGTCAGGCTCTCACCCTCTCTGAAGGTGGTAGGGAGGGCAAAATCCAATTGTCGAAGCAGGCGACAGAAGCGGACTCCGGGGGGCAGCAGGGCAGACACATACAACCCGTACTGACGGTCGAGAGAATCGGCGAAGAAGGACTTGTAAGAGGGGTGGTCGGGCATAGACAACAGCCGGCAGGCATACCGACACAGCAGTATGTCGCGCCGGTAGGTCAATGGTAACTCGGCAGCTTCAGCATAAAGAGTCTTGACAGGACTAGTGTAGAAGGCTCCGGTCGCAAGACATATCCCCCGATGGTGGATGGAGTTGAGCCGGCGTAAGAGGGATGGCCGAGCGGACGAGTAGACGAAGCTCCCATAATCCAGCTTCGATCGGACTATGGACCGATACAAGCGAAGCAGGACAGTGCGATCCGCTCCCCAAGATGAACTGCTAAGAACTCTGAGGACATTAAGGGAACGTATACAACGGGCTGCCAAATAAGAGACATGTGGAGACCAACACAGTTTCCTGTCCAACGTGAGCCCTAGAAACTTAGTTGTATCCACGAATGGGAGAACAACGGGACCGAGATGTAAGGATGGCGGAAGGAACGCTTTACATACCATCTTCTCTTCAGAGAACCGGAAGCCGTTTGCCACGCTTCATGAGTAGAGGCTGTCTAGACAACGCTGAAGGCAACGCTGAAGGCAGCGCTCCAGGAGGCATGTTCTCTGGGCACTGCAGTAGATCGCGAAGTCATCGACAAAGAGAGAGCCTGAGACATTAGGTGGAATGCAATCCATAATTGGATTGATCGCGATGGCAAAAAGGGCTACGCTCAAGAAGGAGCCCTGAGGCACTCCGTTCTCCTGGAGGAAGACGTCGGACAATACGGAACCCACACGTACCCTAAACTTTCGATCCGTTAAAAAGGAATCAATAAAAAGGGGCAGGCGACCGCGTAGGCCCCACCTGTGCATAGTGCGGAGGATACCTCCTCTCCAACAGGTATCATAAGCCTTCTCCAAGTCGAAGAACACGGCTACCGTTTGGCGCCTTCGCAAAAAGTTGTTCATGATGAATGTCGACAAGGTCACAAGGTGGTCAACAGCGGAGCGGCGGCGACGAAAGCCGCATTGGACATTAGTAAGTAGTCGTCGAGATTCAAGAATCCAGACGAACCGAGCATTAACCATGCGCTCCATCACCTTACAGACACAGCTTGTAAGAGAAATGGGGCGATAACTAGAAGGAAGGTGTCTATCCTTCCCGCGTTTGGGTATAGGAACAACAACGCCGTCACGCCAACGCATGGGGACTTGACCTTCGGTCCAGACGCGATTGTAGGTACGAAGAAGGAAGCTTTTGCCTGCCGGAGAAAGGTGTGCCAGCATCTGAACGTGAATGGCATCTGGCCCCGGAGCAGAGGACCGGGACAGTGCAAGCGCACGTTCGAGTTCCCGCATAGTAAAGGGGGCATTATAAGTTTCCAGATTCAGCGAGTGGAAGGAAGGTCGCCGAGCCTCTTCTGCCTCTTTCCTGGGAAGGAAGGCAGGATGGTAATGGGCGGAGCTTGAAACCTCCGCGAAAAAGCGGCCAAAGGCGTTGGAGACAGCCACAGGATCAACAAGGACCTCATTACCTGAGGCCAGGCCAGGTACTGAGGAGTGGGCCTTAATGCCCGACAGCCGGCGCAGGCTACCCCAAACGACGGAAGAGGGAGTAAAACTGTTAAAGGAGCTCGTGAAAGAGGCCCAACAAGCTTTGTTGCTGTCTTTGATGACTCTACGGCATTGCGCTCGGAGTCGTTTGTATTCAATACAATTCGCCAACGTAGGATGGCGGCGAAAGGTGCGTAAAGCACGTCGTCGAGCACGGATAGCGTCCCTACAAGCCTCGTTCCACCAGGGGACGGAAACGCGACGTGAAGAAGAAGTAGTATGAGGAATGGAACGTTCGGCAGCATTGATGATAACAGCCGTGAGGTATTCGACCTGACTGTCACAACTGGGAAAATCGTGGTCCGGAAAGGTCGCCAGGGAGGAGTAAAGTCCCCAGTCAGCTTTCAGTATGTTCCAGCTCGAAGGACGTGGGGATGGGGTGTGGTGCAGGAGACGAACGACACAGGGGAAGTGGTCGCTCGAATAGGTGTCAGAAAGGACATACCACTCGAACCGACGGGCAAGAGTGGTAGAACAGATCGAGAGGTCCAAGTGGGAGTAGGTATGAGTAGAGTCCGAGAGGAAAGTCGGGGCGCCGGTATTGAGGCAGACAAGATTGAGATGGTTGAAGACATCCGCCAAGAGTGAGCCTCTTGGACAGGATGCAGGAGAGCCCCAAAGGGGATGATGGGCATTGAAGTCGCCAAGCAATAAGAACGGCGGGGGAAGCTGAACGATCAGGTGCATCATGTCAGCCCGACTAACAGCAGATGACGGTGGAGTGTAGATGGTACAAACTGAAAAAGTAAAAGCAGAAAGAGTAATGCGGACAGCTATTGCTTGGAGTGGGGTGGTCAATGGGATGGG
This sequence comes from Schistocerca americana, assembly GCF_021461395.2. Taxonomy (NCBI): domain Eukaryota; kingdom Metazoa; phylum Arthropoda; class Insecta; order Orthoptera; family Acrididae; genus Schistocerca; species Schistocerca americana. The sequence continues at coordinate 641,008,015 of NC_060123.1, forward strand.
ATGGTAATAAACATCGTCCCGAACGAGCAACATGACCCCACCATGAGCTGGGATACCGTCCACAGAGGTGAGGTCATACCGCTCCGAGGTATAGTGGGTAAAGGCAATACGGTCAGTCGGGCGCAACTTGGTTTCCTGGAGACCAAGGACGAGCGGACAGTGCAGGCGGAGGAGCAGTTGTAATTCCTCCTGATTAGATCGAATACCTCTTATGTTCCAATGAAACAACGCCATCGCTAGTCAAAAGGTTGGGGGAACGAGACGGGGGAAGAGCTGGTCACCTCGACGGCCGCGGAGGGCCAGGTTGCGAGGGAACAACGCTACAACCGACGGGAGGCGGATCCGGTTCCATCGACTCGTCGCCAGCTGCGGCCGCTGTCCCTGGTTGTGTAGGAGGGGCCGCATCATTTGCTGACGAAAGGCCGGCGGAGCACCTGGCAGCAGAGCGTCCCGGCAAAACTGAGGACGGTCGGGAGCAGCGACTCACGGATGGAGCGTCAGACGAAACGAGCCAGGGTGGAGAGGGGGATAGAGACTTCTTCTTGGAGGCCTTCTTGGAAGGCCGAGGAGGTACAGGGATGGTGGGCTGGACCCGAAGAAGGTCCTCACGCGCAGGGTCCGTTTTGGAACGCCGGACCTCGGAAGCTGGGGTCCGGAACGTTTCCCCGATGGACGCCTGAGAAGAGGATCGCTTCTCAGGTGGCGTGGGGGGGGGGAGGAGGAAGAGGAGGAGGAGGAGGAGGAGGAGGAGGAGGAGGAAGGGTGGTCCCTGGGGCAGAGGGGGTGGGGGCCACGGGGGCGGAGGATTTGGAAGGGAGGGATTTGGGAGGCGGAGGCAGAGCCCCCTGATGGGCGGAGGAGGCGGAGGGGGGACAGGATAGGGGTGAGCATACCGCGGAAGGAGTGGACACAACTGAGGCAAACGAAGTGGTCAATGGCACGGGATGGAGGCGGTCGTACTTCTTCCGGGCCTCAGAATAAGAGAGCCGATCCAAAGTTTTGATTTCTTGTATCTTCTTCTCCTTCTGATACGCGGGGCAGTTTGAGGATGTAGGCGAGTGGACGCCAGGACAATTAATGCACCGAGGTGGTGGGGTGCATGTATGGTCCTCACGAAGAGGACATCCACAATCGCCACAAAGGGGCTCAGCCTCACACCGTGACGACATGTGCCCAAAGCGCAAACACCTAAAACAGCGCATAGGAGGCGGGACGTAAGGTCGCACGTCACACCGGTAGCACATCACCTTTACCTTCTCCGGGAGAACGTCCTCCTCGAAGGTGAGGATAAAGGCCCCGGTGTCGATGCGACGGTCTTTGGGGACGCGCTGGACTCGCCGGACGAAATGCATGCCTCGGCGCTCCAGGTTGGCCCTGAGCTCCTCATCAGATTGTAGCAGGAGGTCACGATGAAAAATAACCCCCTGCGTCCTATTTAGTGCCAGATGTGGGACAATGGATACTGGGATGTCCCCTAGGCGGTCGCACGCCTGGAGCGCCGCCGACTGTGTGGCGGAGGTGGTCTTTATAAGAACGGACCCTGAACGCATCTTGCTGAGAGCCTCGATTTCCCTGAAGATGTCCTCAATGTGCTGAACAAAGAACATGGGCTTGGAGGTGGCGAATGTCCCCCCATCGGTTCGAGAACAGACCAAATAGCGGGGGAAGTACTTCGCCCCAAGCCGGCGGGCCTGTCTCTCCTCCCATGGAGTGGCCAAGGGGGAAAGGGCAGGAGAACCAGGACTAGAAACGGTACCTTTTCTTTTGAAAGACTCGGCCGCAGAGCGACCTGATACGTGCTGACGTTTCATCTGCGAAACGTCCGCCCCGATACCACCCACTCCGACCAGGGGCTCTCCCCACGGGCGCCACCCAGCCGCAGCAAGGGCCACCTGGCAGGATGACCATTGCCGGGAGTCCTGTTGCCCCAAGGAGACGGGCATCTACTCCTTGGCCGACGTGGGGAGGGTGCAGCTCAGGTACCGGCAGTACGATCCCTGTGTTGTCAGGGGGCTACAACCTAGAGGGTACATGACGACCCCACCACAACGGGCTGGCTACCGTGCTGGATTTCTGGTGCCATGGAAAGTCCATCATGATTGCTGGGGCAGATGGAGATGCACTATGGGCGTAACTTGGACAACCCATCAGGCGTTTAGGCCCAATTTGAGGAATAGTGGGTATGGTTACAACGCCGGTGCAATGCTGAGTGCCAAGGTCTTAGTGCACTTAGGACCAGTGGTACACCACGTAAGGTGTCCTTCCCCAAAAGGCTCGTACTTCAGTAGAATTTTGAAAAATGGAGGTCAAACCCCAAGGGGGACCATCACATGGAAGGCCGAAACGGTTGAAACTCCTTTTAGTCGCCTCGTACGACAGGCAGGAATACCTCGGGCCTATTCTTACCCCGGACCCGCAGGGGGAAAGGTAGAGGGTAAGGAGTCATTCCAATCCCGGGAGTGCAAAGACTTACCTTAGGGGGAAAAAAAGGTAAGTCATTCCGCTCCCGGGATTTGAATGACTCCTCACCCTCTCCCTTAAAACCCACATTCTTTCGTCTTTCCCTTTCCTTCCCTCTTTCCTGATGAAGCAACTTTGGGTTGCCAAAGATTGAATATTTGTGTGTTTGCATGCTTTTTTATTGTGTCTATCAACATACCAGCACTTTTTCGTTTGGTGATGTTTTGACCCCTCTGCTGGGATCTTCTTCAGGATCTTGTGGTGTCCACTGTAGATTGGGCAATCAATATACAGTGAACCCCACAAGATACTGAAGAAGATCCCATCAGAGGTGACAAAACATCAATTGGGGGGGGGGGGGGGGGGGGGGGAAGAAATACGACAAATGACACACTTACTGTGCCCAATTTCTCATTTAGTTCTGCAAGTGTCTCATACACCATTTGATATATTTTTTCAGATACTATAGCTGTCAGTAGTAGTGACACAATGACTGCGAGGGGGGGCTTTGCCAGCTTTCACTATAAGTAGGGCACCAAGCAGAGGCACAGCAATCAACACATGAACCACTGGCCGCTATGTCACATGTTATGTCTGGATCTGTACAAAAGAATGGAGCAGGACTACAACTGAACGATTCAATTGCTTTCTGTGTTAATGATGATCTTTTCATCTCTGGCTATCTATTTTATGACTTTCTTTGCTTAGGGATTTGGTCATACATGGATTACTCTTTTTGTTGGTTTTACTGGCACACCTTGCACTTCGTTTGATCTGTACACATCTACAAATACAACGTCACCAGTGTATATAGCATACATGTCTCTTTTATTAAACAAAGAGTGTATGACAACAGTAGGTGTGGGGACAGATCATACACATTTGTCAATGATAGCTGTCACTGTGAAAACTATGGGATGTAATGTAAATGATTTAGTAAATAAAACTATCATATAAGTGACGTCATGTTAGCACAACGTGGTTATGTAGTTGACATTTATTCTCCGTTTCCAGTGCACGGGGACAGAAAAAAAAAAATACTTTGGTTCCCTATTATTTCTTGAGATTATTAATTTTTTTTGCTATAATATTGTAATTTCTGTGATTCTTTCAATACACTTGTGAGTGCACACATGCATGCACGCATACCCATGCACACAAAACAGAATTTAAAAAAGGGTGAGTAAAACATGAATAATCTCATTCTGCAAGTAGCATATCATCATCTTAGCAGACAATTGGGCATGGGTGGCTATTGCTTCTAGAGTTGGCTTAACTTGCACTCTAGATCTCGATCACTGAAAGTGTTTCATTGTACCAGTGTGCAAACTCCTCCATATGGCCTCTCAGTATTTACTCAGCTTTTGCAAAAGACAGGTAATTTCTGACATTACGAAGACAATGTCCTTCATATATCAACTCCTTTATAGCAACACATAATGGATAACTGGTCATAAGATGAAATCGCTCTGCTAGGTGGTGGTGATAATTTTTTGCTGTTCCACTGAACTAATGTGAAGGCAGCAATGATTTATGTTATTTTGCTGGTTGTTTCTGCACCTCCTGCGAGAATACTGTAATTACATGGGTTCCTCAACATTTAGAGTGGCAGAATGATCAGTTACAACAAATAGTCCCAATTTTGGTTTGAATTTTTCTCCTTTTTCTTTTTGTACGTGTGAGGTTTCAGTTCTTACTGGAATTAAGCAGTTTTAAATTCTGGATATGATGATGATTGGGCTGTCCTACAAATTTACACCTTTGGTTCTTTCAACTCCTAGCTAGTGTCAGGCCACAGATCTACTTTGCTCTGGGTGAGCTCCTTGGTTAGTGTCCCCCGACCTGGCAACTATGGACAAATTCTCTCCTAGTGCAGCTCCCTGCTGGTGCCATAGGGCTGGAGGCTAAGTGTGGTTTATTCTATGACTATGGCCAATATAACAGGATATAGGACATCTGAGTTTCAAATAGTATTAGATGGAGATTAGGCACAATGGTTGCAAAATTTGTTGTTAGGATGGAACTGTTCATACTTCATTCTGGCATCAAAGCACAAAAGGCTATCAAATGTTTCATGTTACTGCATTTTTATTTATTTCTTGGGTACAGGACTGACTGAACTTTCATCGTGCTGCCCTGGATAATTAACATAACATTTTAAGGTGTAGCAGAGGGTGAGCAAAGGCTGTTCACATGAGCTATCTTTATGTGGTGCTCTTCCACAATTGAAACAAATAGATTCATTCATGCAGCGACAGAATGTATATCCAAAACGCAAGTGCTGGAAACAACTCATCACTGGAGGAAGATGAGGTTCGACATACCATCTGTACATCATAACTAACATTTTCAGGTACAATCCTCTCTTTAAAAGGAAGTATAAATGCACCCACATCTATCTGGTGATTGCCCTTTGGACCACTCTGTGTGACATGCCAAATGGACTTGTCACCACAGGTTGGCATGCAATTCATCGTCAGGCTGAAGTGTAAAATTTCCATGGAATATAATACCTTGATTCATATTCAGCTTTCTATACAGGGTGTTTCTGACTGGTATGTCTTACAGTGTATTGCTACTTCGAAATGCATACAACTGTGTAGTCTTTATCCTTTTGATCAAGAGAGATCCATTTCTCGTCTCTTCTAATGCAGCTACTTCTTCAAACTTTTCCTCAATATGTTTTGCAAAGAATAGCGATTTTGTTGTTGTAAAAGTATTTCCACTGGTTCTAGAGCAGACCAGTACTATATGAACTGTTTAGTTCTATTTCCACCACTGTTACTCTTATTTGGTATGGGTGTCTCTCACTTGAGTGGTATTCTAGTACGGGTTGATGAGAGTTGGCATCCTGATCTGAGCTGCTGGAGTTTACTATCATGTGTGTGTGAGGTGCGCGTGTGTGTCTTTCTTTTCCTGACAAAGGCTGTGGTCAAAAGCTTATGTGTAAGTGTCTTAATTGTGCCTGTCCATAACTTTGTGTGTCATCATTATGATAGCAATCTATCTTTTTCTATGTTGTTAAGAAACTGTGCAGATCTATTGCATTTTCCCAGCATCCTATCAATGAACTCAAGTCTGTCACATAGTTTACTTATGAGAGACTGAGTGATCATTTCATATGCCCACAAATTGTTACACTCAAGTATTCCTACGAGTTGACTGGTCCAAACTGTGACTCACTGATGTAGCTGTCCATTTAGTGAAGCAGGGCAATTCCACAGTTACGGTTGTTACATGTACACACCTTAAAATCAGGAAAAATAATGTAAGGAAAAATATTTATTGAATTTAATATTGAAAACTTAAGGCTTACATTATATTTCATCTTAGAAATGTTGATACTGGAATTGTTTTATTGTTCTCCTGGCTATTAATCAAAAAACTAGTGTTACGGGTGTTACCAAAAGTAGACCTGGCCCCTGTTATGAGTTAGGGAATTCTCTAATTTCTGCAAACTTGATGAAGCTTTTATTCTTGTAAAACACCTGTTAAGAGGTATTGCCCCAAATTTTATTTTGAAATATAAATTTTTATTTTTTTTGGACATCATAACTTAGTATATATATATTTTTTTGGCTGTTACGGGTGTTACATTAAATGTTACGGGTGTTACATAGATGCATCAGATTTGATTCTTGGAGGAATAAATTTACCTCTTACAATTGCAGAAGTATTGTAGTTTATTTGGAATAAAAGTATGTGCTTAAGGAAACATATTCGAAAGATAAAGCTATTTATTACACAAAAAAATTTGTTACAATTTTATAGTACAACTAGGCCAAGATATCGTTACTTACTTAACATTTACCTCATTTTGTAGGCCTAATAAATTTATGACAAAAATGTTTTCTTATTATTGATTGATTTAAAAACTTCATTTAATAATCTTTTTCCGCAACATCCAACTCAAAATTGAACTCTTAGTACAAACGGTTACCTTGTTTGATTTCTGGTGTTGTTACCTTAGATAGTACTTGACTGAATTTCAGAAAACAAACATCAGTTTCATCTAGTTTAAAAAGTGTTTTACCTTTTCCTACTGACTTCAGAAACATTATTTTCACATCCTCCTCTTCATCAACCTCACTCTGGCAGATTCCCAAGTAACAGTATTGAGTTTTGGATAGGGTTGGCTTCTTTTTGTCACTTGGAATGTCAACCAAGACAAATAACCCAAATTTTAAATCAGACTTTTCAATTTTATTAGTTAGGTTTAACTCACAAGCACTTCCAATATTGTCTTGTGATTCAGATAGTGAAACAGTCTCCTGATCAGAATCATCAGAACTGTACACTTCATAGAAGTTTATGCATCTTTTGCATGTAATGTTTTAACTTTGGCCTCCTCAGTGCTAAATACTGACACCCTTGTCATTAATGACTCTGCTGTTTTTGAAACCAGAAAATCAGTTGTGTTACAAGGCCGAAAGTGATGGCAGCCCTGGATTTGAGGAATTGCTTGTAAATTTTTCCACCTTTCATCCAAAATAGGAATGTTTGGAGGGCAGCGTGGAGGGTAAAAATCATAGAGGGAGACCAAGAGATGAATACACTAAGCAGATTCAGAAGGATGTGGGTTGCAGTAAGTACTGGGAGATGATGAAGCTTGCACAGGATAGAGTAGCATGGAGAGCTGCATTAAACCAGTCTCAGGACTGAAGACCACAACAACAACAACAGGAATGTTATGCTCCACTGTTATCTTATCAACCCATAGTACCTTAATTTTAGAAAAGCTCAGAGTGTAGTCATAAAAGTCAATTGCGTTGTTAATAATAACTTTCCTAGATCTAACAGCTGTCCACACGCTCCTCTTCAGTGCACCTCCAATGCCATCCATGGCTCCTTTACCATGTGAACTGGCAACAAAATTCCACTCAACTGTCAATCCGAAATCTCTCTCAAAATAACATAGACTGGACAAAGTATATTTATTTTTGAACTGCCCAGCACAGTTGTTAGAAAATATAAAAACTCTTAACTTTAGGAAACGCTTTTTTAATGTCTGTTATAACAGTTTTAAGAGAATTCCACACAAATATTTTGTGTGTGAAAGGTCATTACTGATGACTGCATAGGACCTGACTTCATGGTTTGCAAACTAAATGCAGAAAGTGCACTCTGTACCTCATCTTGTGAAATTAGAGCATAATTCTCTGCAAAGTCCATTTGAAGAACACATTCTTCAGCGTCAAGGCTGTTTTTTCTTTCCTTTGATGAAATCACTCTGCTTTATCTCCACGTAGCAATGTTTTTTAAACTGCGGCAATTTGTCAACCAGGCATCATCGCAGCTCCCTGAATGTTCACTAAGACAAGGACGATGTTTCGCATCATTTTCCCATTGCTGCCAGACAATCTTTTTAGTTACGTCAAAGCCTTCTGGGATAAATTTGCTCAATTTAATTTGACATTCCTGGCATGACCCAAAAACACAGTCTTCGTTCTGTGAATTACAACTTAATTCGTTCAATAATTCCTTGTGATTGCTTGGAACAGCTTTGCTCAAAGACTCAAGTATGCTTATGAAATTGTAGGCTCTTATGAATGACTAGAATTTGCCTCAATAAGCAGTTTACTGGGCCTATATAAAATTTAAAATTGAGGTTACCAATATTGTTGTCCTTGGGAAAGTTAGAATGGAAAACAAACTATATGTAATCTAAAGAATTTTGGGCTTAATTAACTTTTTAGGAGAACATCAGTTGATTCAGGTTAATGCCCCCATTAACTTTTATCATGTAGGTGCAGTGCTTAAACAAGTGTATGCAGAGGAATAAAAATTTTTGTTTTCAAGCTTAAAACTGTTTTCATATGTAATAAACATAGTTAAAAAACTTTTTCTATTCATAATAATACCCTTTGGTTATAATTTAAATGTAGGGCCTAGGCCTACTAAAGATGAAGGTGGCATTAAACCTTCAAGTTACGGGTGTTACGCATGTGTTAAGTAACACCCGAAACAAAAATTAGTAACACCCGTAACAGCTCTAAGAATGTTAAATAAGACTTCAAAATGCCATGTAATGGTATGATATTGTGAAACATGTGCATAACCTCACTTTTACAGAAAGGTATTGTACACAACAAATTTACTAGATTACAAATTAAACTTTTGTATCTTTTTTGTTACGGGTGTTACAAGTTGCACATATATTATAAAACTAAGAAAATAAAGAAATGCAATTAGCTTAGCTCAACAAAACGAATTATTGTGAGCTATAACAATGTTGACTTCAATATTCTTTGCAACAATAGAACAATCAGCCACAGATAACACAACTAATACTCATCTGGAAATAGCATAAAACATACCACTCTGTGGTGCCATAGAGTAGTGCACTTTAAACACTTAGTGAAGGTAGAAATTTAATTTTTTCATAGTCATGATTATTTTGCAATGAACAAATGTACTTTTAATTTGGCATTTTTAAGATTATATTTGAAATATTGTCATTTTGTCACAAAGTCTCTTTAACATGGAATGACCCAGCACACAATTACACATTGCCAGTCTTTGACCACTTTGAAATCTTATAAATTTCTGACTGAACATTTTTCAGATAGTGCTTCATAAAAGATGATTCACATGTGGAAGGAAAGGTCTGAGGTTGCTATTAATGTACAACTTGAGCAGCAAAGGACAAGACTGCTCCCTGTAGCAACTTCTACATCAATCAATGGTTTTCTATTCACAATAACATGCTGCAGCTTTCCTGTCTAAGAAACGTCAGCACAGTCAAATTTCATCTGATGCCTCACATGATAGTAGTTTTGATAGTAAATGTTGCTGTGGTTGGGCAAGTCAAATGCTTTTCGGAAGTCAAGAAATGCTGCATCTACCCGATTGCCTTGATCCATGGTTTTAAGGATGTTATGAGAGAAAAATTTGAGTTGGGTTTCCCATAAATGATTTTTCATAGTTGCAGAACTAATCAAGGTGTACACTAATAAAAAAAATAAAAATAAAAAAAAAACAAGAAAATCTTAGAAGCTTAACCTAAACGTGTATTCACAATAATCTATTACTATATTGCTTAACAGTACTTGGGGTTACACCATCTAAATTTAGTCTAGTAAATGAGAAGGAAAGCTACTGCTTTGAAAAAATGTAGTATGCTTCCTTCACCATATTAAGTAGCTGCTGTTCATCTCTTATTGGTAGGTAAATAGTTACTTGGATCATATTGGTATTTTTCAATAATACTTTACCTTCACCAGTAAAAACTGAGTTCTGTTTACAGAACATTCCTTGTACGCTGCTAATAGAATATTTAAATCCCTGAAACTACATAGTTAATCTGTTAAAAAAGTGGCTTATTACGTAAGTTTCTAATTTTCCACTGAACTTATTGCGATTCTCAATTTCTTTCTTTATATTAGATGGCAGGCTTTGGAATACCTTAGCACCAGAATACGTTACTCCACTCTGAACCCTAAACAAGAATGCAAAGTGTAGGCCTGTAAATTATTTTCGTTTCTTGTACGGTATTGTGAGTGTGCAGTTCACAGTCTTACTGAAAGAAGTCTACGCACCCCCACTGGATTCACTAGACTAAGCTCTAATACTATACTAGTCATTGCACGTAAACAGCTGATGTAAACTGGCTGTGTTGGAACCACTTCTTCACGTCCAGACAAGTAATGTTTTGTGGTTAAAGAAACCATGAAAATACCTTTTCTGTTCATGTAATAACAGCTGTCGTCTTTCTTCTTGATCTTTAACTTTTGAGCGAGCCTTATAATAATCTGCGAATTCTGACGCGACTTTGGGTGATTGCGACACCTTGTTCATATTGACCGCTTTCTCCCATACCAACAAACACTGAAAACTGAACACAGAATCTCCAGCAGCCGAACTCACTTGGCGATAGTGTTCTATTTTTTCCATGATGACAATTTTGCAGCTATATGGAAAACTTGATTTTGTTTATTTTCATGTCCTTTCTCACGTAAATAATGCTTGTTTGGTACTTTTGCCTTTTATTTGCAAAATAACATGTAACAAGTTCAGAGACTGTTTGTAAAACCTAATAATATTTTCGATCCTTACTTCGGTAACTGTTGGCTACACTGTAAAACGGCCATCAAGTTTTCGTGGATTGCCGCCGATTGCGAGTAGAGAGTAGAATATAGTTTCAACTTTCAAGTGAGAGTGAGTTGATATTGATGTAAGTAGGATTGTCAGAGGTGAATTCTACAGCCATTAAAACCACGTTTCAGATTTTTAACATATTTTATGCTATGCTATGTTATATGTATGTATAATTTTGTCATTAATGTCATATTAACCTCCAGCTAAAGCAAACATGCCCAAGAAGACGAAGGATGAAGATTCATCATCGTCAGATTCTGGCCCAGACGATGTGAGTAAAATTTTATGATCTATTGGGAGAAAGATAATGATTTAGAATTCATAAATGTTTTAGCCTAGACCTTTTTTTTCCTACAATTCTCTGTGCACCATTCCTTGAACTAGATGTAGTACATCAGACCGTTGAGATCTGGGGAGGTGGGTTAAATAAAGAGCGTAAGACCGACACTGTTGTGCCGATATTGATTACATTAAAGATTTTAATAAATTTCGTTAAATGATAAAGTAATGTGGTATAAAATACGAGGTAAATAACAGATTTTTGTCCCACATGACGCTGTTTCTATATGATAACGTTCAGTGTAGCTCTGTGTCGAGCAAGGTTTACTATTTTCGTCATAGTGAGCATTCAAATAAAGAAAGCGAAGTCATGTCGTCACCAATCTGTATTACCGCACGGCACCCACTTTTTCGTTAATCTGTAATTTGTTGCTTTAAGTTTATTCCCCACTTATATCTTGCTAGTAGTGTACTGTAGTAATATGCTTAAAGAATTAGGATTGCAACATGTTTTTTATCTTTTATTTATTTGAATTGCTTTTAGTAGGGAGAGTATAAATTTCCTGTGTCCACAGGAAAAAAGATTAATGTGGAATCTTAATAAATTTGTGTGTGTGTGTGTGTGTGGGGCAGGGTAGAGAGCCATTGCAGGCTACTTGAGGCAGCAATGATTAAATGGTACAAAAGGGTGGAGGAGATTTACATATCTTAACTTTAGCAACAGCTAAAGTACCAAACAGCTGTGTTGCTTTACTATGCATTTATCATATTGCACACATGTAACATTTTTTCATTGTTTTTAGGTGAATCCACCACCATCTAAAAAGAGTAAGGGTGCCAGTTCAGCACCAAAAGGGAAAAGTGGTGGGGGAGGTGGTGGGGGCAGTGGTGATGATGAGCACAAGTGGTTGTTGGAAAAGAAGAGGTTTGTCACTGTGCGTGAATTTAGGGGCCAAGTTTATGTGGATATCAGAGAGTACTATGAAAATGATGGTGAACTAAAACCAGGAAAGAAAGGTTAGTCATGGAAACCTATTTATCTTAGTTTCTGTCGCTATATGTTCTTAAAGCATTAGGACACTCACAGGTCCTGTTTGTGCTTAGTGGAATTTGGGTAAAATGCAACACGTCTTTAAGATCATCACATTTAAAATATTTACTCAATGATAGGGTGTGAATAAAAAAATCTAGTTAGCCTCACTCTAATGTCAATACTTACAATAATTCATACAGTTGTATGGGGCTGAAGGACTGGGTCGACAGAAGCGTCCGATCCCACGCGTCGGCTTTGACCCGTGACGTAAGGGTGTTGTCGTGTGTGACGTCATGATGGTGCGGAGTTTGGTTTGAGTGTGGCTGTCTCCAGTTCTGTTTTATCTTATTTTATTTACTTTTCTGATCTGTTCGTTCTATCTTGAGATTTTTTTAAAATTTAAACACACTTATTACTTATTTTAATTATCTGTTTCCTCCAATTTCTGTTTTAGTTTATTGTATTTATCTTTCTGATCTGTTCGTTCTATCCCGTGAGATTTTTTAAAAATGACAAAAAACACTAATCAGCTACTGAAGCATCTTTATCTTCTATGGGTTGCAGGGGTTACGACCTCTGGGGAGGTGGGTGGGTATTCATGCATGGCTGTCTTCACTTACACGTTGTAGCTACGCAAGGCGTCTAAATTTGTTTATATTTAGTTTGCCCCCCACCCAAAACACCCCATTTCCCGCGCTTGTCCCGTTAGTGTCATTAGGCTTCTTGTGGAAAGTGTGTGTGTTTGTTTTTGTTTCCGCCGTATTTGTGACGTCATGGGTCAAAGCAGACGGGCGGGATCGGACGCTTCCGTATTTCTACAGGACTTTGTTCAGAAACACCATGGATGAGAAAGTTTAGTATGTTTTCTGCAGTCAGTGTTGGTATTGATTGCATTAGAACTTGAAATTGTCAGAATTGCCATTAGATTTTATGGGGTACTGTAGTATCCTCTAACTTTGTTTTCTGGTTATTTTATCAGTGTTGAGTCATATGTTTGTTGGCTACATCCTTTGCAGCTTGTAACCATATCGGGTTTTTTAATGAAGTCTAAGATGTTATCCTCGTAGCACTTTCCATGCTAATTCATCTCAAATATATTCATGTAATATAGGTAGTTGATAACAGTAAGTTTAAATTTAGCTTGTAGTAGGCAGTTTGCACTGTGTGTACTTAATAAGCCTAGGTGAAAAATATAACTTCTTGTTGGTCACCTAGTATCATTTCTTCACACTGCTCAATGATTCAAAATCTTTGTTGAAGTATGTACCAATGAAGAGCAGTAAATTTTTTACAGGAATCCAGTGAAGAGCAGTGTTTCACAGGAATTCGTTGTACAGCATGCATGTACTTCTGTGTGCCATTACCTAATGAACTTTGTAGCTTCCATTATCTAAAATACCATCACAATAACAAAACTTGTCATCAAAACCTTTAACCACAGTGGATGAGTTAACCACTCCACAGGTGCTGCGAATGTGTTTAAGTATGGTACCTGGGTTTTCCTGAACTGCTATTGACGTGTTTACATGTGATGTTTCACTGACCTCTCACTGTTGAGAATAAGTGCAGTGTAATTGGAAAGAATCAAGGGAGATTTGAAAACCTGAGAGCTTAAGTGTAGAAGGTAGTGCAAAATGCAAGATAGCGATTACTGGCAAACTGTTGCTCTAGAGTTAATAAGTGTGGAAAGCTAAATGCACTGTATGTGGTAAAGGTAAGAGGAAAAGGGACTGAACATAATTGAGGCCAGACGGGTGATGAGAACAAAGACATGTTGTAATGAGTTACCACTTCTGGAGTTCTGAGAAACTGGTATCTGGAGGAAGAATCCACATTGCACTTTCGTTAAAACAGGCACTGAGGCCACGGCTGTTGTGTTGCAGAGCATTATCTGTAACAGGATATTGGGTGCTGCCAGTATACCATATGCCTTCTGCTTACACCCATTCATTATAACTAATAACTGGGTGGAAATGGGCAGTGTGTAGATACTGGTAACACAGTATCCTGTTGCAGAGCTTGCTCTACATAAGTCAATCTGTTGTGCCCACTTTACCACATGTGCCACCTGGAATTTTCTTCCATATGTGTGTGTTCTCCTACTGCCACTTGGTTTTTCTCCAACCAGTCAAATTGTCTTAAAAATTTAGTATTTTTATTGGAAGAATTTGTATGCTTTTTGATTTGTGGAAAAAAAATAAAACATTGAAAGCAGTCATGCAGAGTAATTTCATATTGCCAAAATTATTATTTTCGGTTCTAGCAGACAATTGAGATTTCATCAGTGAGAATGAAGGAATAGTGTAGTCCACGCAGAATAAGTTGGCTAGTAGATGTGCAATGGGCAAGACACATATGGGGAGAGAAGTAGTGGTAGGGGTTATGGGCTGGTGCTGTAGGGGAAATGCAGAGTGCCAGAGGAGAAGTGCCATTCTAAACTGAAGTCTGCGCTAAAGTTTTTTTGTAAATATTAAGTAGAAAACCTTCATGCTCACACTTGCATGGTGATCATTCAGAGAGATCTATTACTTCTGATTTGGGTAGTATCTAAAAAGAATTCTGGTGAAAATGCAACAAAACCAATGACTAACTTTAGTGTGGCTTGTTATCTTGTAACTTTTAGAAAAGCTACATGAGTGACAAATTCATTTATCTTGTTGCCCTTTTTTAAAACGCAAAGCAAAGTTTACACAGTGTCACCTCGCTAAAGTATTCTGCAGATGCAATTGTGAGAGTATTCGGAAACACTGGTTTATTAAGTAAGAAACTGAGGAAAAGGAAGGTCAGTAGCTTATGAAAAAGCATATCCTCAGAATAAAATGTACAGTGGGAGTTTCCCTTGTCAAACATAAACGGAAGAAAATGTGGCATCAATATTTGGTCGTATCAGCTCACCTCCTCCTTTTGATGGTTCTTATCTTACTTCCAAAACTGAATTTCTGATGAGCGCATGTTTTTGAAAATCAAGCTGCGCACATATAAAACCAATTGATAACCATTAAAAGGAACGCAACTAATGTGAAATAATGGGTGTGTTGCAAGTTGTGGAGATTGTATCCGTACAGTATGTAATATCAATTTGACTGATGGCCATAAGCTAGCCTTCTAATGTGGAAACTATGATATGGGAAATAGAGATCAACAGTGAAAAACTGCAGGTTTGTAGAGTTTTACTTGGCAGTGTACCCTTTCAGTCTAAAAAGCTTCAAGACTGGATTAAGAAAACAGAATTTATGATGTTGGTTTTAATGCTTCAGGTATTCAACATTCTCCCCCACTTGAATACCATACACAGAATGTTCATACAATTGTGTGAAAATTTCAGAAAAATCCTTCTTTGTGACATTCAACTTGTACATCATGTTTGCATTTTGTATGGCCTTGGGAACCATCACAGCCCTATTTTGCACTTCGTGTTATGTTCATATTGATAAGTCTTGTTACCTGTGATTATTATTTTTGATTGTCTGCATTTTGCATTTCAGTGGTCATGGCAGGTGTTGAGGTGCCATTGTATTTGTTCAGGTTTTAAGATATGTGGAAAAACTTTCACCCACTTTTCTCTTTAAAACATTTTGGAGATTTTGTGAAGCATTTATTAACAAATCTGACAGTAAGAGCTGAACTCTCCCCCAAAAGGGACATGAGGGAAGACCCAGGCAGCTGTCCACATACAGCAGGCTGTATGTGTTGTAGGGTTTATCCTAATTTCTACTCTTTAACTATTCCAACCAAGATTCATTAATCCCGTCTCCGGCCATCCTGATTTAGGTTTTCCGTGATTTCCGTAAATCGTTTCAGGCAAATGCCGGGATGGTTCCTTTGAAAGGGCACGGCCGATTTCCTTCCCTAACCCGAGCTTGCGCTCCGTCTCTAATGACCTCGTTG
Organism: Schistocerca americana; assembly: GCF_021461395.2. Classification (NCBI taxonomy): domain Eukaryota; kingdom Metazoa; phylum Arthropoda; class Insecta; order Orthoptera; family Acrididae; genus Schistocerca; species Schistocerca americana. The sequence goes on from NC_060123.1 coordinate 641,023,772, forward strand.
TCGACGGGACGTTAAACACTAACAACCACCACCAACAAGATTCATTCAAGGCCCCAAATAACAGAAGTAACAGGTGTCTGGAAACAATAGTAAGTGTTTAACCTTGTAATTAGGTGAGGTTTTCCATAAAAATTTGCATGTAATTATTTTGGCACACATGACAGTTGTGAGGGTGAAATTACATAACTTTAACTAATGGATGCTCATACAGTGATTCTGTGACTTTTCACAATTTATACTGAGGCAAGGCCATGCTGACATGGGAAACCTTGTACCTTCAATCATTTCAAGGATGATAATGTCCTGCAGGCTGAGGTTAACATACTGTCTGTTTCTCATGATCTTTCACAATATTTTTTTTCTTGTACCCAACCTATAGAGCAATTACATTGTTGGGGTTAGAGGCATGGTAGTGACAGTGGATGTGACTCAGTGGGTATTGTATTGTGATAATGCCAGTTGGTAGCATGTGCTACAGTGTGTTTGCTCACAAGTGATAAAATTTACAAAAGGCATCAAATTGGTGATTAAAGTGAAATGTGAGCGAACTGACAGGTTAGTGTCCGTGGTGGTAAATCCACAACATTAACTAGTGAAGATTATTTCTTTGCTCGTTAGAGTGACTAGGTATGTTTGGGACACAAGATTCCAGTCTGAACAAATGAAGGTGCAAACTGTGACTGGGATACTGTTTAAATAATGCCGTTACTATGTGGCTTAAACTACTGGTTCCTATATCTTGATTATTACACATGAGCAAGGTGGCATAGTAACTTCCATTGAAATGACAGCAAGCACTTGATGAGATACATGGGTGCAAAAATTACATCCGTGCACAAGTGCTGCTTAGTGCATACAATGCTAGAGATGAATAAAGGTCTATCTTTACTGATAATTAAATCATGAGCTTGCTGAAGAATGTCAGTGTGAATCCCAAATGCATTGTATCTAACTGCTGAAGGTGGCAGAGTGCACCTAGTGATTGGGTGGAGAGAATTAGAAATCAAATTGTGCTCACTACAAGAACTGTCAAGTTTCCGCATAACTTGTGATTAGGACTGGAGTTATGGTGTTCATTGCAGTTGAAATTGCAATTACTGGTCTGAAACTTAGAGTTTAATGCAGCAAAATGTTTTGTTGAAAGGCAAGATGTGTGTATGGATGTGTATCTAGAAAAATTTCATACGCAATATGAAAAAGGTATAGCAGGTGCAGGACAGGCATAAAAGTTATCAGTTCAAGGGCTGTGAACATTAGCCCAACCCACAAGGTAATCCAGCACATTGGCCATTTATGCAGAGCTTCCAGAGGTTCGCGCGAAAGGTTGTGGTAAAGTATACTGTGGAGGTATGTGCAAGTTGTGTGTAAGTTAGCTATTGAAATTGAAGCTTGCAGTAGCATGCCCAAAATATTAAAGATGACAGCAATTGTTTCGTAATTAGTAGTGTTAGTGTGTCAGATAATCATGGAGGTTTCTAAGGAAGTGGAATTGGGACAATTTGTAGGGCATAGTGTCAGAATCAGTCATGCATACGTACCAGAAAAAGGTGATACAGTAACTTCCAAATGTAGCAGAGATTTCACTCACAACAAGGGAATGGATGTAGATTGTTCCTTGCAAAGGGGAAAGGAAAATGACAGTATGTGCTGGAGTATCACCAATACAAAATCAAAATACATCAAAAACAAAGAAATTAAACTGCCAATTCCAAAGTACAAAGTCCTCATAGTAAGTCACTTAATAAAAGTAACAAAAGGGCAACACACCTAACAAAGTTGCCAGCAGATATGAAGGTGACAAGCTCTTAATTTCAGTAGTATCTATAAAAGATTAACCTAGACAAAAAAAAATCAAGCTAAAAGCCAGGGAGGTATTTTGGTACTCAACGTCAGTAGCAAAATTTCGTAAACATGCCCTGTAAGGCCGAACATACAATAAATGAAAAGTGCCAGTTTGCTTTTGTTTTACAATATATTGTAGAACAATAGCAAACTGGTGCTTTTCATTTATTATGATGATGTTCTACCAAGAACTGACGGAAGATTCTGTTAATCAAACATACACTGTAGGACATGAATGTATAGTAAGCCAAATAATCAGGGAGAGAATAACTTATAACTAAGTAGTGCAAAGTGTAGTCGTATTGTACACAACATACGTAATAATCTACGTGGCAGTGGCATATCAGGATCTCACTGGCTCTGGTAACCTAGGGAGGCAGGAACCGTTCTCGTAGATGTAATATTTGTAAATTAAACACTATCTTTTCATAACGTATAAAGAGGCAGTAAAATATTTTTCACTTCTGTATTCTCAGATCCTTCCATGTTGTAGCTAGTTGCTGCAGCATTTGTCAGTGTAAATTAAATAAATATTGATATAACATTTAATGTCTTGAATGGTAAAAGAATTGAACTCTCAAAGATCATGAAGTGTGAATGTCAAAGCAGTAAATCATATCTAGTGGTTTGTTCTTTAAGTATTAGAAGTAATAACTTGTAGCAATGTAAGGTAACAGTGATTTTTGGATAAGTGGCAGATAAGGTAAAATTGTTGTAGAAGAGTAATATTAAGGATTTTCAGTGTAATGTGTGAATGTGACAGCTCTAGAGTTAAGATTTTAATCAGTGTAGACATGATTGGGATGTTTGTGGATGTTGAGACTTGCAAACAGTGTTCAGTGATCCAGTACAAGCAGTTGGCAGGGTTCACACAGTGTTACCACTCGGGTTCCACTGCAGCTGCATGCTTTAAACTGTGTGGTGAGGTGATATTGTACATGTGGACATGTGTAATGGCTGTTGTACCAGTGAGCAAGTGATATTTAGGAACTTCGCTCGATGTTAAATATACTCTAACATGTTTCTCCATTAAGGACTTCCTGATAAAAAAACAACACTACTCAATGTGACTAAATGAACTTGATATCAAGACTATTACTAAAATGTGGCTAAATTTGGTTCAAAGTATGTATTCGTAATTTAATGCATATTTCCTCCTTCACATGCTGGCGGTACATAAACACGTCTCTGACAGTGTGTGTCGCCAAATACATGCCTTATGTCAGAGTAAAGCTGGGTTACTCATGTGATGGACTTCCAATATTCCATTAAAGTGCAAGGTACGTGAATAACTAACGAAGTGTGCAGCACCAAGTGACCCTATAGGTACACTTGCACTCAACAGGCTCATTTAATAAATGGAATCTGAAATTCCTTGTACAACATACAGTTCAGTGATCAGATCTCTTGCGCAAGTCTTAGCACATGGCTAAGTTTAAAGTCAAAGAAGTAAAAGGTTACTCTGCAAAGCCAAAAAAGGTGTGAAAATATAAAATGAAAATATTATTGTAGAAAATACATAACAAAGGATTAAGTTAGAATACTCATATGTTAACATACAAAAAAATATGATGGCAGATACAGGGCGAATTAATGCGAAAATATTAATGCAACAGGCATAGTGGTTACTGGAAATACTGTGAATGAACTACAGGCTCCAGCTGTCATGAAGTCAGCTGGGCTGTTAAGGTTGCGTAAGTAAGCTGCATGTGTGTGTCTCTTGGTGGTGTGATGTTTCCTTGCATGTTTCATGCTGTGATTCAAAAACTCCCGATTTGCACTGTAACCAGCTGGTTTTTCTTGATAGACCAGTGGACCATAATTGCCACAGTGCTTAGACAGAAAGGTAGACAGTGTTTCGTAACAGCTGTGTTCGTATGACATCTAGCACAACTCAGATTTCCTCATAAATTTTGTGGCAACGTTACTGTTTTGTGTGGTGACAACATTATAACAACACTTTTCACAGTGAATTCTCCCTCTTCATTTTTATGAAACACAATGCATTGATACTGCTGAAAAATATATTGCTCCCATAATCCTTCACAATTAAAGTTTAATAAATTTCCTATAATTGTCATGTTATATGACCTCAGTAAACATATTAAAACACCTTTAGTACTTACCACATACTAAACTTATCCCTGGGGAAGACCCAGGTGGAAAACATTCCCAATCCACCTTCCCAGCACTTCTATTCCAGTCCTGGTACAGGTTTATCCTACTCAATCAGGGGCCAGACTGTCTGTGAGAGCACCCATATCATTTACTAGCTCTGCTGCAATTGTTGCACAGCTTTTTACATTGCTGACTACCAGCCAGCTGTCCACCAGGATGAATGGCCACTGCCAAGCTGTGGCCAAGAGGAAAGTAGACCACCCTGTGGCACAACATGCAGCCGAACATAACACACTTAATTTCAGTTGCTGCTTTACTACCTGAGCCATCTGGATCGTCCCCTCCACCACCAGCTTTTCAAAAATGCACAGATGGGAGTTATCCTTTGAGTACATTCTCTACTCCTATGATTACTCTGGCCTCAACCTAAGGTAACATACTGTCCCCACACCCTTCACCCAACAGTTTCTGTTCCCTCTGATTTAGCATTTCCTAGCCATTCTCATCTCTCGCCCTGTTCATTTGCAGCCCTGTGCCAATGCATCCACCTGTCTTTCGTCTTTCCCCACTCCTCTCCTTTTTTTTCCCTCCGCCCTGCCCCACAACCTACTGATGCTGAGCCTGTTGGTAAACTAGTCCGTGCACACTCTACCAGACTGTTCATCCCTCTCCCCACTTGTACACTATCACTTCCCCTTCCCCACCCCCTCCAGATCGCATGTGATAGTTGCATTCTGGCCTGAGATGCTGGAGTTGGCAGTCGTGTGTGTGCGAGGTGTGCTTGCTTGTGTGTGAGAATGGTGTCTTTCTTTACTGATGGAGGCTGTGGCTGAAAGCTTTACGTAAGTGTCTTTTAATTGTGCCTGTCTGCAACATGACTTGTGTAGCTTATAATTCTTTTTCTTCTTTAATGCACTTGTCACGATACTCATGTAGGACGTCGTTTAACTTCCCTTCCAACGTATTTTCACATCTGAAGTTGTTTGTAATTGATATTGAAAATTGAATGTGGGTAAAGGTAATATTATTACTACCTATTTTATGAGACCATTGGCAAACACTCCAAAGAGAGTAAACTTCCACTTTTTGTTCTTGACTGTATTAGCTAATAGAAGGCTGAATGTTTATAAGAAGAAATCTAGTGTTGCATTGAGATATTTGTATTGTTTTCAAATTCTGTAATTGCTTTGAGCTTTCCTCCTCTTGAGAATTGTTTAAGTGTTCTTATGTTTTTGCTATAGGGTTTCATGTACTTTTGAATAGGTAAGAATGGTTATACTTCATAAAGGCTGAATTTGTGTTTCATTAGTGGCTGTTTCTTGTGATTAATTTACAGATCTAAGTTCTTCCAAACGTAAATTAGAACTGTGATCATCATTTTTGTACTTGCTACTGTTAGTTTCTTATACTGTATTGAAATGGGCTGTTTTTTTTTTTATGAGATGGACAATAGTATCCAGCATACTTTCTGAGAAGCAGTTATGGTTTGAGTCCATTTGTGAGCAAGCATGTGATGTGCGTTAGGAAATGTTAATTTTGTTTACTGTAATGGGGCACCTATCACTTAATTATTCAGGAATGAAGTTGTCAGTATGGATTTAGTTTTCTTAATAAACTTTTTGTGTTATGCTTTAATGAAAATGATTACTCTTCTCTCTCCTTCCTGTTAATTGTTAATTTGTATCTATTAAATAGAAAATTACCAAAGTGTTGCTTTTCTCTACAGGAATTAGCCTAACAGCAAGTGCTTGGCGGAAATTGCTGTCCTTGTCCGATGACATAGATGAAGCCCTGAAGCAGATGTGCTAGTTCTTGCCACTGCACACAATGATTTTGCTATGATACATCTATTAATTGTTGATCATTGTGATTGATGTGTGGTCTGGATAATAATGTAATCTTTTTTAAAAAAACAGTTTGTTATATAATGTGTGTGGGCTTTATTGAACTTGTGTGTTTCTCTTTTAATGTGAACTGATTTATGTGAAATAAATGTAAGTACCTTAACAGCTGTCTGTAATGTGTCATCACTCCTATACCTAATATGCCAGGATGTAAGAATGCAGTTCAGCAACTGTTGACTCTGGAGCAGCAGGTGTGCTCATTAAGAAACAGTTGAATTTGTATCTTGAAATTTTCTTTGAATTCCTTCTACAAAAGTCTTCTGGAAAACGGAGGAAAGGTTTAATACAAAGATGGAAAAGAAACTGAGGTAACAGGAGGCTGATACAAGCAGGAACACAGGATTACAAAGCAACAGTTGATTCTGCCATTTCAAAGAGGGCTACTTTGAACTGTTTTTGACTCTCAAGTAAACCATTGTTCATGGAAGGCTGCTTTAGGACTACTACAATGCAGGAAATCTAAGAAAGTATATGTGACATTTAATATTTTTTGATCTTACAGTATTCCATTGTTTCATAATACAATACAATACAATGCAATGCACAGTGCGACAGTATGGATTGTAGACAAAGGTCTATTCTTTAATTAGTAGTGTCGCATAGAAGTAATCATGATTTTTGTCAATGTTTGGCTATCTTGCTTCCCTCGTGTTAGCCTTACCCTCTAGATAAACACTGGCACAAGAACTATCTACATCTAAATTTATACTCCACAAGCCACCCAACGGTGTGTGGCGGAGGGCACTTTACGTGCCACTGTCATTACCTCCCTTTTCTGTTCCAGTCACGTATGGTTCGCGGGAAGGATGACTGTCTGAAAGCCTCCGTGCGCGCTCTAATCTCTCTAATTTTACATTCGTGATCTCCTCGGGAGGTATAAGTAGGGGGAAGCAATATATTCGATACCTCATCCAGAAACGCACCCTCTCGAAACCTGGCAAGCAAGCTACACTGCGATGCAGAGTGCCTCTCTTGCAGAGTCTGCCACTTGAGTTTGCTAAACATCTCTGTAACGCTATCACGGTTACCAAATAACCCTGTGACGAAACGCGCCGCTCTTCTTTGGATCTTCTCTATCTGCTCTGTGAACCTGATCTGGTATGGATCCCACACTGATGAGCAATACTCAAGTTTAGGTTGAACGAGTGTTTTGTAAGCCACCTCCTCTTTTGATGGACTACATTTTCTAAGGACTCCCCCCCCCCCCCCCCAATGAATCTCAACCTGGTACCCGCCTTACCAACAATTAATTTTATATGATCATTCCACTTCAAATCGTTTCGCACTCATACTCCCAGATATTTTACAGAAGTAACTGCTACCAGTGTTTTTTCCGCTATCATATAATCATACAATAAAGGATCCTTCTTTCTATGTTCTCTCAATACATTACATTTGTCTATGTTAAGGGTCAGTTGCCACTCCCTGCACCAAGTGCCTGTCTGCTGCAGATCTTCCTGCATTTCGCTACAATTTTTCTAATGCTGCAACTTCTCTGTATACTACAGCATCATCTGCGAAAAGCCGCATGGAACTTCCGACACTATCTGCTAGGTCATTTATATATATTGTGAAAAGCAATGGTCCCATAACACTCCCCTGTGGCACGCCAGAGGTTACTTTGTCTGTAGGCGTCTCTCCATTGATAACAACACGCTGTGTTCTGTTTGCTAAAAATTCTTCAATCCAGCCACACAGCTGGTCTGATATTCCGTAGGCTCTTACTTTATCAGACAACAGTGCGGAACTGTATCGAACGCCTTCCGGAAGTCAAGGAAAATAGCATCTACCTGGGAGCCTGTATCTAATATTTTCTGGATCTCATGAACAAACAAAGCGAATTGGGTCTCACATGATCGCTGTTTCCGGAATCCATGTTGATTCCTACAGAGTAGATTCTGGGTTTCCAAAAACGACATGATACTCGAGCAAAAAACGTGTTCTAAAATTCTACAACAGATTGACGTCAGAGATATAGGTCTATAGTTTTGCGCATCTGCTCGATGACCCTTCTTGAAGACTGGGACTACCTGTACTCTTTTCCAATCATTTGGAACCTTCTGTTCCTCTAGAGACTTGCGGTACATGGCTGTTAGAAGGGGGGCAAGTTCTTTCGCGTACTCTGTGTAGAATCGAATTGGTATCCCGTCAGGTCCAGTGGACTTTCCTCTCAGTGATTCCAGTTGCTTTTCTATTCCTTGGACACTTATTTCGATGTCAGCTATTTTTTTTGTTTGTGCGAGGATTTAGAGAAGGAACTGCAGTGCGGTCTTCCTCTGTGAAACAGCTTTGGAAAAAGGTGTTTAGTATTTCAGCTTTACGCTTGTCGTCCTCTGTTTAAATGCCATCATCCCGTAGTGTCTGGATATGCTGTTTCGAGCCACTTACTGATTTAACGTAAGACCAGAACTTCCTAGGATTTTATGTCAAGTCAGTACATAGAATTTTACTTTTGAATTCACTGAACGCTTCACGCATATCCCTCCTTACGCCAACTTTGACATTGTTTAGCTTCTGTTTGTCTGAGAGGTTTTGGCTGTGTTTAAACTTGGAGTGAAGCTCTTTTTGCTTTCGCAGTAGTTTCCTAACTTTGTTGTTGAACCACGGTGGGTTTTTCCCGTCCCTCACAGTTTTACTTTCGGTGTTCTTACTCCAGACACCTCAAAATGCATTTACTTTATGCACATGAACCACAAATTTAAATGTTAAAAAATTGACGTATGCTGAAGGAATTGACACTATCTCCAAATACGATGGACTAGACCAACTAGTTACCCATAAATTGTCACAGCTTTTCCTTGGATTTGCTGTGATAGTTTGATATACAAAGCAAAAAAATACCAGTTCATATTCTGTTGTTTCATCATGCTTATAAACTGTCACTTTGTCTTCAATTTTAACATACTGTAGAACCCTCTACCATTACTTGTTTGTGGTGTCCCACCCCCCAATCTCTCTCTCTCACACACACGCGCCATTTACTTCTTCTAAATTTTTCAGTAGTATCTTCCTGTATAGTTCGGAATTAGTTTGCAAGCTCGCGTCTAAGATGGTTGTCATCATTTACACAGGATTTTACATAAATCACACCATGACTGGGATGCTTCATCTACATTTACATACATATTCTGCAAGCCACTGTGCATGGTGCATGGTGAAGGGTACCTTGTACCACTACGGGTCATTTCCTTTCCTGTTCCATTTGCAAATAGTGTGGGGGAAGAAACACTATGCACCTTGGTCGAGCCCCAATTTGGCTTACTCAAGGTCCGTACACAAAATGTACATTGATCGCAGTAGAATTGTTCTGCACTCAGCTTCTAATTCCAGTTCTCTAAATTTTCTTACTAGTGTTTCACAAAAGGAATGTCATCTTCCCTCTAGTGATTCCCATTTGAGTGTATGAAACATCTCCACAGTAGTTGCATAGTGACTGAACCTTCTGTAACCAATCTAGCAGCGTGCCTCAGAGTTGGTTCAATGTCTTCCTTTAATCTGACCTGGTGGGAATTCCAAACACTGAAGTAGTACTCAAGAATAGGTTGCACTAGTGTTTTTTTGTTGTCTCCTTTACAGCTGAACCACTCTTTCCTGAAATTTTCACAATAAATCAGTGTTTCCCATTAGCTTTTCACACTACCGTCTAAAACATTCTATGGGTTGTTTTTACTCATTGTAGCTGGCAATCTGTCGCAGCAGAAGTCCTAGATATCAACTACTGAAGAAAAAAATAGTTGTCTTTAAATAATTAATCCTGTATATTGTTTCCACTGAACATTTATTATAATCTCAAACTAATTAAAAGCATCTTGACAAATCTGAAATACGTTTTAACATATCTACAATAATGAAATAAATCATGATCAACAAGCTAGCTTTCTATCCAAATACACTCAAAGTACTGACTTACATTGCCAACAGGGCTGTAACTATTTATATTTTCTTAACAAACCTAGGCATTGTTTAGAAACATTTCTTGAGTAATTAACAATTAAAACTTTCATCCTAAAACAAGTGATACATTTGTCATTACCTTGACTCTTACATATTAAACATGTGAATGAATTCTAGTGTGTCTATTAATAGATGCATGTATAAATGCTTAGGTATCAAATGTTAACAATACACTTGTTATATATACTAATTACAGAAGATTCATATCACATAAAATGTTCCTACCAATTAACGGACTTCTACACATTAGTATAATTATGATTCCGTAATTATTTTCTTCATAACTTTTTCACGAGTACATATTTCCGTACACTTCTGTCAGAAATTACTGTTTATGGTTAAAATTTAAGTGTTTATATAGGTTTCAATTAGACTGCTAAGTTTCAACAACCCCAAAAGGATTTGTGAAACTGAAAGTTGAACAAAACCTTTTCTGACAGATCTATGTGACAGTACACATTTTGCATTAAATTGAAGGGACAAGCATTTTACTTATGGTACGAGATAATCCTATGTTTGATTAAAAATGTAAATTAATTATGAAGCATTATGTAAAAATTAATACTCAATAGTACAAGGAAAGAACAAGTTATTTCTTAACTGCTTGAGCTAACATGTAACTTAGTTTCAAACTACTACAAAATTCCTAAGTGTAAATGCACTAATCTCTGTACTTCACATAAATGTAAATAGTCTTGATGTTTGCAGTACACAGACTGCTTTATGGATAATCTAGAAGCGTGCAGTACGCAGACTGCTCTATAGGATGAAATGTATGACCAATCTTACTATTTTTCATTTGTCAAGACACTTCTGATGCTTCACTCCCGTTCTTTACAATCATTCACACATTAACACTTTTGCTGTGGCTGACGGTAATAAGCGTCAAAACAAGCCACGCGCCAGTGCAGCTGACCCTTATAAGCGTCCGTGGTCACTGTCGGATTACTCAGTCTAGTTGCAGCGTCTAAGCTAGCATCAAAACGTGTAAACTTTTGTTTCGTGTGGTCAGTTATCGAACCTATATTGTTCGTAATGGTGGCTAATGATCAGACACCTGGACCTTCCAATGTGAAGAGGAGCAGAAAAAGTATTAAATTGTCAGAGGAACAGTTACTTAGTGTACTAGACGATAGTAATTTTCTGTGTGGTGAGGACGAGGCATATCACGGAGATTGTCATTTAGAGACTGCAGAAGATTTGCAGAGTGATGATAGCGTGGAAGCACAGCTTTCGAATCTGTTTCGTGACAGTTCCGAATCTGACAGTATGGATCATAACTATTTTGTGGAAATAGACGACGAAATAGAGCCAGACCTGTCGCACGGAGATAATCCAGGTGAGTCGTGGCATAGAGAACCACATAATATACAGTATCACCCATTTACAGAGGAAGAAGTTTAGCAAATTCATCCTGCTGGCAGTTCTCCTATGGATTTCTTCAGATTACTGGCAACAGATGAATTGCTGCAGCTTGTAGTTGAGGAAACGAACGATAACGCAGTCAACATTGCTGAGCGAAAATAAGAAAGAGGGATCTAGGATCTGTAAATGGAAACCTCTAAGTATAGGCGAATTACTAGTTTTCCTGGGTGTTTTGTTACATATAGGTAACATTAAATATCAGCGATTACAAGACTACTGGAAGAAAGAACTGCTGTTTTAAAACAGAGGAATAGCGATGAGTATAAGCAGAGACCAGTATTTGATCATATTACACACTCTGCATTTTGCAAAAAATCCAATTTCAGAAAACCTGAAACCAGACAATCGTTTATATAAGATACAACCCATATTTGATTATTTTAACATGAGAGTGTCTCAAGTGTATTATCCGAGAAGAGATTTATCAATAGATGAATCAATGATTCTTTGGAGGGGAAGATTGTCATTTAGACAATACATAAAAAACAAATGTAATAAATATGGCATTAAGATGTACATGCTCAACAATCCAAACGGTTTCATAAATAAGTTCGCTGTGTACACGGGAAGTAGTGGAGATATGGTGGGAAAAGGTCATTTTGCATTTGATGGCAGAAAAGCTGCATGTTGGTAATCACATTTACTTGGCCAATTATTATAACAGTTTTCATTTAGCTACAACTCTGTTGAACCTAAAAACACTTTCCACATGCCCTCTGAAATTAAATAGGAAATATACCCCCAAAGATGATGTATCGGCAAAACTTGGGAGAGGGGAGAGAGTTGCGCGGTATTATAATGGGGTTATGATTGGAAATTGGAAGGATCGATGAGAAGTTTCGTACATTTCCACAGAACATATAAATGTTATGGAGCAAGTGATGAATGCATGCCACAAATAGTCATGAAACCTTTGCCTATTATTAGATCCAATGCGTGTGTGCCTGGGACTGATAAACAAGATCAGATGTTATTGTATTATTTATGTGAACGAAAGACTGTCCGCTGGCCGGAAAAAACTATTCTTTCATTTTAGTGACATGCTAGTTTTCAATTCTCTATTTCTGTACAACAAATACTCAGAAAATAAAATGATAATGTACGATTACAGAATGAACATTATAAAGGGTTTCCTTTCACCAATGATCCTTCCACGAAATGTGAGCAAGAAGCATCTCACACACACACACACACACACACACACACATTGTGCAAGAGCGGGAAGCTACTGTAAGGAAGAAGCAAGTTATGAGGAAGCGGTGTAAGAAGTGCGTGGAACAAGGCAAGCGTACTGATACACCATACGAGTGTACAACCTGCCCAGACAAACCTGAATACTGCTTGAACTGCTGCATCATTTACCATAAGGAGCAAAAACGCGATAATATCGGGGAAATTCTGATTATCAAAGACAACCTCTTTTATTTCTTTTGACAATGCATGGTTTCTTTTTATGACGTGAAAAGTTAGTACTTTTTTTCGCGAATACTCATAAAATGAGGTTTTCTGTTGTGTTAAGTCGACTTATTTCTTATTGCGTTGTAAAGTGTTCACTTCAGTTTTTTGCGAAAGAATTTGTTGCGCTAAATTTGTTTTAATAGCACCACAATTGAAGTGATGGGGGACACGAGAGAAGCCTCCACATAGGGTGTGTTTCGCTTACAAAATTCTACACATCCGGGCGTCCCCTGGGTGTCTATGATAAATGTAGAAGGCTAATTGTCTCATACCAGGAGCAAACATGCTACTAAATTGACGACCTCTATCAGAGACAATCTTAAAAATGCGCGTTTGAAGTAAATATAATTTCACATGAATCCAGTTTCCTTTTTCCTCTTTTTCCTTCTTAAGAATTTGCGTTTTGGAATCCAAATTTTACCTGAATGCAGTGGGTTTGTTGCTTGTTTGAATTGTATTTTTTGTTGCATTATCAACAAATCATGAACATTTGAATGACGCCTGTGACCCCTATAGGTGTCAGACAGCAAACAGACTTTGAAACATGACCACAATTCAGTCGAAGCTTATTTGAAGTAATGCATCTAAGGTGTCATCATTAAGTCAGTACTGAAAATGATCCTACAGATCTTACAAGGTCTTGACGTCAGCATGTAGCTCAGGTGTGCTTAGGAGCGTTGGGTCCGAGCGGTACCTGCTGTTTCAGAGTGTTACCGGCCCGCACACGAGCGTTACTGGCCCGCACTCACACGTTGCCAGGCCGCACTGGATAGTTGCGCGCCTGCACTGATGCTGCAGCGAAAGTGCTAACTGAATAATACGTGACAATATAAGTGTCTAATACATCATATTGGTTGTGTTTTATAAGTAATTGAAACAGCACTAACAACTATGTGGTTGGGCCTTATGTACAGGTATGTGTTCACCACTTGGGTGTGAATACACAATAAATGAATCATAAATGATTGATACATCATGACAAAACATGGTTAGGCATTGTACATTGGTAAGTGTTCACCACTTAGGTGTGAATACACAATAAATGGATCATAAATGACTGGTACATCACGACAAAATATGAATAGAGTTTATACATTGGTAAGTTGTTTTGAGCATTATATATTGGTAAATTGGTACATAAGCGACAGATACATCATGACAATTATATGGTCGAACATTATACATTGGTAAGTGGTTCGTAAGTGATAGATACATCATGACAATAATATCAATAGGTTTTATACATTGGTAAGCTGGTTTGAGCTAAACATTCCACGTGGGAAAAATATATCTAAAAACAAAGATGATGTAACTTACCAAACGAAAGCGCTGGCATGTCGATAGACACACAAAATTCAAGCTTTCGCAACCAACGGTTGCTTCATCAGGAAAGAGGGAAGGAGAGGGAAAGACGAAAGGATGTGGATTTTAAGGGAGAGGGTGAGGAGTCATTCCAATCCCAGGAGTGGAAAGACTTACCTTAGGGGGAAAAAAGGACAGGTATACACTCGCACACACACACACATATCCATCCGCACATACACAGACACAAGCAGACATTTGTAAAGGGCAAAGATCTCTGCCCAAACTCAGCCACTCTAAAGGTATGATAAATATATATTTCCTCATCAGTTACATATTAATGAGTCAACTAGACTTCAATTGAAAGTAGATGTGTGCAAGAACCACAACTATACCACGAATACAAATCCTCAATCTTCAGTTTTTCCTTTGTTACTCATTACACATGAATCATTAGTGGTCATCAGTGTATTTTCAATGAGATATTGGAGAAATTGAACCAGTTTTCATTAAGAATCAGATTTTAAGCTAACATTTGTATATATTGAAAAGTGTTGACTTTCTGTAACATACAGCAGTATTGAACCTTACCTAACTCAAACATTTTGTATCACATGAGGTTGATAGCTGAGCTGTTGTTTCAGATTTGTGTTGACATTGTGACAAATAACACCTTGTATCCATACTAAGGAGATAGCATGACATATACAGATATCAGACATGTCCCAAACATCATCCCTATCTTATAGTATTAAGATGGCAAAAGAATAAGTAAGTAAGACTACTAATGGTCTAGTCATTGAAACGGTAGAAATTACATGAAAATAAAACTGCGTGAATCTTAAATCCTGGGAATCAGAACACTTCTGTCCCAATAACTATCTCCAACATAAAATTCCATTTTCTTCATGCTTCACCGATGGATTACAGAAGTAATATAAACATAATAAATTTCTTTCTGATAAATGTTCCTTTGCCAATTACACAGTAGATTTAATACATGTTAAGGACAAGATTGTGACATAGAGTATTTTCATACTTGATGGTAAATCAACATCTATCCAGTGACTTTCACATAATAGGTATAGTAACAGGTCAAACCAAATGAGAACACATACATAAGGCTACAAACAGTCTAACCTAATTGTAATCACATCTCAGTTGTAAAGAGAATGTCGCTATAACAGCACAGATATCTTAAATAAACTTCACACCAACTCTAAACATTTTCTCAACTTTTCACTAAATCATCAGCACAATGAGATTATAACTTTATCAGCGTAGTGAGAGTAACTGCACAGACATCATAAGTAAATATTACACCAACTCTCCTCAAAATCCAAACTCTTGGTTGTATTATTAAACCATACATTATTAAACCCGCCCAAAGTTTTTACTCATATCCAGGTAACCAGAAAAAGGCAGCTTGCTTAGTATAAAATACATGCACCAGTTCCTTTTGGCATCCAGCCTCTAACTATTTGTCCAAATCAGAAAGTGGGAGAGGGTGCGTTTGTACAGAAAAGTAAGAGAGGATGTGACTTAAACAGAAAAGAGTCACACCAGCTCAGAACCTTGGGTTTGCCACTCCCAAATTGCAAAAAGAGCTTGCAACCTCCTGAGGAAAGACAATTCTGTGATGTTATATGAATGATGAAGGCTGTTTGTATAATTTCAGCTGCATAACATTCCTGAGTCCAAATAATCTTTTGGACTTAGGATATACAAGTCTATAAGCATTTGAGTGTGGGTTTTCAATAATTTCTAATGGTGCTATATAAATATCAAAAAATCTCTTTATTTCTCTATTTAGTGCTTTAGATTTGGTGTAACTTTTTGTCAAAACTAGATCCCCAACTTTTAATTCGGTGTTTTTTATCTGTTTGTCATTCCATTTCTTTCTTTTTTCATAATAATCTTTCATAGTTCATCTAACTATCTCCTCTCTTTCAGCTGCTGTTATACTTTTACAAGCTGGAAACTCTATAAGTTCTTTGATTAAGTAAGGTGGTTTTTGGTCAAACACGATCTCATAAGGAGAGTATCCTGTGGTAGTACGTTGTAGGCTATTCATACTGTCTTCAAATTCATTAAACATAACATAACCAATTTGTGTGATCTTTCTGACAGTATCTTCTACACACTCTACCAATTTCCCTCATGTGCCATTCAGTTGGATTCCATTCAGATGAATAGGACGATATTAAGATATGTCTGATGTTATGTTGTTCTACAAATTCCTTCCAAAATTTTGAAGTTAATTGGCTCCCATTGTCAGATAAAATGGTCTTAGGTGGACCCACTTTAATGAAGTAGTCCTTTACAAATGCAGAAGCTATTTTCTTACTAGTTGCTTTCTTCAAAGGATAAAATTTCACGTATTTAGAAAAGAAATCTACAATGACGAAAATATACTGAAATTCTCCATTAGCTCTTGGAAGTTGACCATACAAATCTACCCCTACCAAATCCAACTGTTTATGTGGTACCACGTTTTGTAAAAGTCCCTTGTTGGCTTTGTTACTAACTTTTGTTCTTTGACATCTACCACAGCAGGCGAGTGAAGTCCTAACTCTCCTAGACATATGAAAATATGTACACTCTTGTATCTTTTGAATAAATTTCAATGTGCCACAGTGTCTGAAGCTTTCATGTGTGTACTTCATCAAAGTATTTATGTGAGAATCTGGCCAGCAAACTTTCCAAGCATCACTATTTGTGCCGTGTCTATAAAATAGAATACCTTTGAAGACCTGATAATACATTTGTACTTTCTCATGACCTTTCTTCCCTAAATAACTTTTAACAAGCTTCCAATGATCATCACCATTTTGATATCTTCTCAATTGATTACAGATTTTTCTAATTTCACTTTCCTCTTTGACATCTTTAAAAATACATTATTTTAAACTTTCTCTCCTGACTATTGTTTCCATTATCATTTCCATTCTCCACTGGCATTTTTGACGGGGCATTAGCGATGACATTTTCCTTACCCTTTATAAAATGAACTGTGTATTTAAACTGCTGTAAGAACATTGACCTCCTGGTAATTCTCCCATGATACAATTTACACTCTTGTAAGTAAGTTAATGCTTTATGATCTGCATAGACTTTGACTTCACGCCCAAACAAATAATTTTTAAATTTTTTGAATCCCCATACAACTGCCAAAAGATCCTTTTCAGTTATCGTGTAATTTCTCTCATGTTTCTGTAAAGTTCTGCTTGCAAATGCTATAGAATGACATTCAATTTTCCCGTTGATTTCTTTCTCTTGGAATAAATGTACCCCCAGTCCATAATCACAACTGTCTGTCATCAAACAAAATAGTAAAGATAAATCAGGTATTTTGGAGGATTTCACTTTCTACCAATGCTTTCTTAATCCTGTCAAAAGCTATCTGGCATTCATCAGACCAATCCCACAATGTTTCTTAACAGGTTGTTCAAACATGGTGCATTAAGTGCCTGTGTTTTCCCATATTTTCGATAGAAGTTTACTAATCCAAAATAAGACTTTAAATCTTTTTTTATTTCTAGGTTTTGGGAATTTTGCGATGGCCTCAGTCTTTTCTCCATCAGGCAAAATCCCTTTTTCATTTATGCAGTGGCAAGAAATTTTAATTCTTTCATTGCATACTTACATTTTTCTAATTTCAAAGTCATACCCCACTGTCTCATTTTTTCTCCAATTTCCTTTAAAATTTGAATATGTTCCTCCCGGGTCTTACTTGATACCAAAATATCATCCACATAAATAATTAACTTTTCTAAGAGTTCTTTTCCCAAAACAAAGTCCAATCCCCTTATAAATTCTGCCACAGATACATTTAAACCGAATGGAACAACACAATATTAAAAACATTTCCCATTTTAAATAAATGCAGTGTATTTTCTAGAATCTCTTTCTAATTCAATCTGATGAAATCCAGAAGTCAAGTCTAGGCTAGTCATATATTTTACATTTTCAAACTTATTTAGTCGTTCATCTATACTTTCAGGGTGGTCAGTTTCTCTCTCTAAATATTTATTCAGGTGTCTAGAGTCGAGCCCTAAATGAATACCCCCATCTCGTTTCGAAACTACCACTAATGAGCTATTGTAAGAACTACAACTTCTTTCTATTATTTTGCACCTTTCCATTTTCTGAAGTTCTCTTTCTACCTCCTGTCTCTTACAGACAAGGATAGCATACAGTTTTATGAAAAATGGGTCTTGAGCTTTCAGTTTTAGACTACATTGATACCCTTTTACTCTCCCTGGTTTTATATCAAATATGTCATTATAATCTCACAAAAAATTTTGAAGCTCTCTCCTGTTCTCTGCATTAAGGCTTGCAGTTTCAGATACCTTTTTGGCTACTAATTTACTGTAACAATTAACACTACCTTCATCAATACCAAATTTTTCCCCTTCCTCTCAATAACCATCACCGTTAGTCTCTTGCATCCCTCTAATCGGACTGCTTATACCATGATCTTCCATTACAATACTCATTTCCCCATGAGCTCCACTTTTTGGTTCAACAAATGTTATTTTCATGTCATTCCAGATAAAATTTACTTTAGGCTTAACAATCAGTTCATACCTAGTATCAAGTTTTCATTCAAATTATCAAGTACTAAGCATCTTTGTATAAATTGTACATCATTAATCTTAAATTCAAGTAAGACTTGTCTGGTAATCAACTTACTGCTTTTTCCTGATGCCCCTTTTATCCCTGCCCCTGTTACTGGAAATTCTGTGAACTTTTTATTATTTTTGATCTTGTCTCGTAGCTTTCTCGATATTCCTGTAATTGGGCTGCCTGTATCCAGAAGACAGTTTCCCATCCAATCATTAATCTATACTACAATATATGGACTTCCAAATTCTTTACCCGTTTCATTGACCTCATTTTCAAATAACAAATCCTCTTCTATGTCCCTAAAATTGATCCCTTTATCACAATCACTACCTTTTACTACAGATTCTACACATTTACTAATCATATTACCACCAGGAGACTGTTTCATATTTTTCATGGCAATTTCACTTAAGACCTTACACTTTTGATCACCATACTGACATTTGCTACTATAGTCATTGACTACACTTACTACTCTATCACTAATTAGATCTTTTTTTTCCATTTTCCAAACACATTCAGACACAACATCACTAACATCAACTGGTAACATTAATCTATCAGGCACTGCTCTACCAATTTCTAACTCCTTACTCGAACACACACCTGAATTTCCAGAATCATTCAGCATCAAATCATCAACTTTAACTTCTACATATACCATCCCATCTAATTCTGTAAGTAACATATCATCATCAACATCATT
Source organism: Schistocerca americana (assembly GCF_021461395.2). Taxonomy (NCBI): domain Eukaryota; kingdom Metazoa; phylum Arthropoda; class Insecta; order Orthoptera; family Acrididae; genus Schistocerca; species Schistocerca americana. Next base: position 641,043,110 of record NC_060123.1, read on the forward strand.
GTCATCATCATCTGAAACATTCTCATTAGAAACATCACCATCACACTTAATATTATTTTCAACACCAAACTTCACACACTTCTTCAACAACCTCAACACTGTGACTGCTCTGTTCTACCACATCCTCATTTTCCTGTCTATTATCTACTGCAATTTCATCTGGAATTACCATACTCATCAGATCTGTTCTTATCACTATTGACAACTACTACTGCATTACTACTGTTAAAGAAATTTGTCAAAGTGTTTTCTTCTAACTCAAATTCAGATTTTCTACTTTTTTGTTCATCTTTGTTTTCAGATAAAAATTTTTCCCAAAATTCACCATCAAACTTCATTCTACTCACTTCAGGTTGTGTTTTGGGTACAAAATTTTGGTACGTTCTATTTGTTCTGCCCCTTCCCCCTCTGAAATTACTACAATATGCCTGATTGTAATTCCCATGTCTATTTGCCTCATTTCGCCAGGCTCCGAAAGAGGCAGGTCTTAGTTTACCGGACCATTTCTTCTATTTTCAAAATTGTTACTATTGTTTCCCTGATTTTGCCCCCACTGCCGTTGTCTTGGTTAGAAATTCCTGTTCTCTGGTCCCTGCCTATCATTCCTCTCCCCATTTCTTCTGTCATCATTTCTGAATCTGCTATTGAAATGATCATTGTTATGATTATTGTTATTCCTGCTATCATCATGTCTATCATTACATCTGTCATTTCTCTCCCATGCTAAATCCAATTTATCTATATATCTGAGAAATTGTTCAGTTGCATCATCAAGTCTGTAGACAAGACTCCACGCACCCTGTTGGGCAATCTATGTTTTAATGCATCTATTTGGATCATTTCATCAAGTAGTTTATCAAGACATACTAAAGTTCTTAACTGTTGTTCACAAAAGGTTTTCATGCATCCACTACTTGGTTTGAAATTTGTCCCATTCAAAAATTCTGACTTAATTCTCGCTTCTTTAGTTTCTGACCAGAATTTGTTCATGAAAGCTTGTTCTACCTCATTAAACAACATTTCAGGTTTGATTGATTGGTTCACCCATGACAAAGCGTCCCCATCTAAAATCTTTTTTAAAAATTAAATTTTCAAACTATCGCTCATTTTATCAGTGAAGTTATCTTTTATTTGGTACATGAAATCAACTGGATGCATATTGCCCTCCCCTGAAAATGTTTTTATGTTAACATTGTTCCACAATGGACTGTAAAGACAGAAAGATTTCACAGCAACAGAATCTTCAATTTCTTGAAATTTAGATTTGAAGTTTGAAATTTCGCCTAAACAAGTCCCTACATCTTTTAATTCTGTGAAATCCTCATTTGAGATTTTAGTGAAGTTTTGTATATTTTGGTCTGTATCTGTGAATTTCTTTATGAAATCTTTGCTGAGTTTTTTCAATTGTAACACTTCTACAGTAGCTACTTTTTTGAAATTTTCCACGGAATCTAGTCTCTCTTCGAATTTTTGGTATTCCTGTTTCAAGGTTACAATTTACCCTTCTATATTTGGCGCATTTTTGGTATTCTCATCTACTTTTTCCCAGAATTTATCTAAATTCTCCTTTGTCTCGCAAATTTTGGTTCCAAAGTTGTCTAATTTTTTACCGATAGAATCAAGCTTTTGATCAAAAAAGGTTTTATGTTCATCAAACAATTTTTCAATTGTCTTTTTTTGTTCTTCCATTAACTGAAATAATCTATTCAAGGCTAATACATTACATTGAAATCCACAAAAGGGTGAACATACCCTACTGTGATCACTATCTTCTCCCATGCTATCTATTTCCAGGTTCGTTGCATTAATACATGTTTTGTTATCAGTAACATCTACGCTATTTTCCATGTTTCCATTAACCTCCTCATTATTGTCAACTTCCCTATTGTTGTTAACCTCCATATTATCCTCCATAATGACAATGCAGACAAAAAACTATTTCCGAAAGTAAAAATTCAAATAATTTTTTGTACTTACAGTTGGTTCTCCAAGTTGTGTTTTGACATAAGTCCTTTATAGTGTTACTCACTTTCTTTGTTGTTCTGGTCTCGAAAAAATGGAATATTATTTCAACAAGCGGGTAAACCCCGAAACAAAATACAAGATTAGTTTACAGAATTACACTACATCCCAGCTCCTCCACCAATTACAACGTTCTATGGGTTGCTTTTACTCATCGTAGCTGGCAATCTGTCGCAGCAGAAGTCATAGATATCAGCTACTGTAAAAAAATAAATAAAATAAAATAAACACTATAAAGTTATTTTTAAATAATTAATCCTGTATATTGTTTCCACCGAACATTTATTATAATCTCAAACTAATTAAAAGCGTCTTGACAAATCTGAAATATGTTGTAACATACTTACAATAATGAAATAAATCATGGTGAACAAGCTACATGCTTTCTATCCAAATACGCTCAAAGTACTGGCTTACATTGCCAATATGGCTGTAACTATTTATATTTTCTTAACAATCCTCAGCATTGTTTAGAAACATTTCTTGATTAATTAACAATTAAAACTCTCATCCTAAAACAAATGACACATTTCAGTCATTACCTTGACTCTTATATATTAAACACATGAGTGAATTCGAGTGTCTATATTAATTGATGCGAGTATAAATGCTTAGGTATCAAATGTTAACAATATACTTGTTATATATACTAATTACAGAAGATTCATATCATATAAAACGTTCCTACCAATTAACAGACTTCTACACATTAGTGTAGTTAAGATTCCATAATTATTTTCTTCATAACTTTTTCACAAGTACATATTTCCATACACCTCTATGTCGGAATATACTGTTTATGGTTAAAATGTATGTATGTAAATAGGTTTCAATTAGACTGCTACGTTTCATGTCCCTATGTGTCCCTTCCATTTTACATTGCTTTGCAACATTACACCTAGGTATTTAATCAAAGTGACTGTGTCAAGCAGCACACCACTAATGCCCTATGTGCACATTACGGGACCATTTTTCCCATTCATTTGTGTTTGCTTACATTCTTCTATTTTCAGAGCAAGCTGCCATTCATCACACCAACTAGAAAATTGGTCTTTCATCCTGTTTTCTCCTAATGACTTATCTTGCTGTACACCAGCGTTGGCAGCAAACAGCTGCAGAATGCTGCTCACACTGTCCATGACATCATTTATGTATTTGGAGTGTAAAAAAGCCCCGTCACACTTACATGGAGCTTGTGACAATACCCTTGTCTCTAATGAGCATTTGCTGTTGAAAGCACCTTATTGGGTTCTATCACTTAAGAAGTCTCCAAGCCACTCATATCTGGGAATCTATTCTGTATGCTCAGACATTTAACAGTCTGCAGTGGTGCATTGTGTCAACTGCTTTCTGGAAATCATGGAATATGGAAGTTGCTTGTTGTCCTTCATCCACAATTCACAAGACATAGTTAGGAATAGTTAGGAAAGGGTAAGCTGAGTTTCACATGAAGAATAGTTTGTAGAACTGTTCTTATTTGTGGACAGAAGCTTCCCCGTCTCTATTTATTGTATTTGGCAATTTATTGTATTTGGTCTGCGAATATGTGCAGTAATTCTGCAGTAACCGATGTTAAGGATATTGGTCTGCAATTTTTTGGATCTGTTTTTTTTACCCTTCATCTATACTGGGATCACATGTGGTGTTCTTCCAGTTGTTTGAGACCCTTCACTGGGCAAGAGATTTGCAATAAATCCAGGTTAGTAAGTGTACAGTGCCATAAACTACTCTGTAAAATTTTGTTGAGATTCTCGTGCCTTGCTTTGTTGCTTCTCTGTGTCAGGGATACGTATCATTGTGTCCTCCATATGAGAGTGTGTACAAAGATGAAACAAGGGTATTTTGTTTCACCCTTGGTATGAATGGTTTCTTCTGTCACATGAGATAGATAGTGAGTGTATAGAAGCCTTTGACCCACTTAGCAATTTTGTGTAGGATCAGTATTTTCTCAGGTTCTTGGCAAGATCTTGTCCTAAGACACGGTGGTGTAAGTTGGTGTATGCTTTGCACATAAAACTTCTTACAAGTACACAAATTTCTAAATGACTATGGTCTGTCATCATTTTTGTGATTTGTTGTAAACAGTGTGCAACAGTCATTGCTTTCTCATTGCTTGAATTTTATTATTTAACCACGGTGGGTCTTTTCCCTCTGTAAACCACATACTTGCCACATATCGGAACTAAATGTCAATTCATTGTCTAAGAGGGATGCTAACAACTGCTTCTCTGCTCTTTGTAGCATAAATTCTCTCCTAGCCCACTTTATGGATTTATTAACTTCAGTAATCATCACTGCAATAACATAATCACTAATCCCTATCTCTAATGACACCATTAACAAGGTCCAGCCTGTATGTAGCTACAAGGTCTAAAATATTTCTATTGCATGTAGGCTGTTAAACTAGCTGCTCAAGACACATTTTCTGAAAATGTATCTAAAAGAACTTCTCGAGACTGTGTCTGTACCACCTGCAATGAATCCAGACACTCCAACCTACACTGAGGTGAGAAAAGTTATGGGATGTCTCCTAATGTCTTGTTGAACTTCCTTTTGCCTGGTGTAGTGCAGCAGCTCCACATAGCATGTGGAAGTTCTTTGCAGAAATACTGAGCTATGCTGCCTCTTCAGCCATTGATAATTGATAAAGTGTTGTCAGTGAAGGATTTTGTTCACAAACTGACCTCTAGATTATGTCCCATAAATGTTCGATGGGACTCGTGTCGATTGATCTGTGCGGCCAAAACATTTGCTCGAATTATCCAAAATGTTCTTCAAACCAGTCTCGAACAATTGTGGTCTAGTGACACATAATCATTGTTTGGGAACATAAAGTCAATGAACGACTGTAGAGGATCTCAAAGTAGTCTAACATAACAATTTCCAATCAATGACGAGTTCAGTTGGATCAAAGAACCCAGTCCAGTCCATTCCATGTAAGCACAGCCCACACCATTATGGAGCCACCACCAGCTTAGCAATGCCTTGTTAACAACTTGGGCTCATGGCTTCATGGGTTCTGTGCCACTCTTGAACCCTACAATCAGCTATTGAGTCCAACTGATATGGACATGACCCCAGGAGTGGCACTGCAGGTGATGTGCTGTAAGCAAAGGTACTCGAGTTGGTGTACTGCCATAGCCAATTAATGCCATATTTCGCCACACTGTCTTAATGGATATTTCCCACATTGATTTCTGTGGTTATTTCATCCAGTGTTGCTTGTCTGATAGCACTGACAACTTGGTCATTAAGTGAAGGCTGTCGGCCACTGTGTTGTTTGAGGTGAGAGGTAAGGTCTGGAATTTTGCTATTGTTGGCGCACCATGCTGTGGGTCTTGGAATATTGAATTCGTTAACAGTTTCCGAAATGGAATGTCCCATGCGTCTATCTCCAACTACTATTCTGCATTCAAAGTCTGTTAATTCCCATTGTGCAGCCATAATCACATTGGAAACCTTTTCACATTAATCACTTGAGCACAAATTACAGCTCCACCAATGCATTGTGCTTTTAAACCTTGTGTACACGGTGCTACCACCATCCACAATCTCTGTAGGTGCATATTGCTATGCCATGAGTCTCATCTCAGTATATTCTCAGTAGGTTAGTCGCCTCCAAATAATACTACATGATTTGGCTACTTTTGTGCTACTGAGTCTAGATTTCTGTGAATTATTCTACAACTGTAATTGTGGAATTGGGCAACAAGTAAAAACATTTGATAATTTACTTGAGTTCATCTAGACCTATTAAACGTTCAGATAACTTTAGTCAGACTAAATTTCTACCTCAAGAGTTTTGTTGGCTGCACTCCCTATGCAGTGCAATCTGTCTTTTTGATACATGTTCCATGTCTTACTAAATATTGCAGAGTTGTCTACTTCAGTCCTGTATACTAAAAACAAATTTACTAATGCTAATCCAGTGGTTCTGATAATTATGGGTATTACTTCTAAATTGATTTTTGTATGTATTTACATTTGGGGAAATTGGCTACTTTGGAAATAAATCTACTGCTTCCTTTCTTAGCCGTTTGATTGCCACACACCTAGTGGTTGGTGTTCCAGTACCAGTCCATGACATAGTGTCTGGCATGTGGCTGTCATAAAGTACCTGCACAGTGGTAGGCCCCTGACCATGTATGGCTTTTGCTGTTGGTGCCTGAGCTGTACACGCCCCACACAAGGCTGGGAGTATGTACCAGTCGTGGCTGGGGAACAGACTCTGAGAAATAGTTTGCTGCCCAGTTAAGCATGGTACCATATCAAAAGACTCACAGATGAACCAGATTAAACTTCCTTTTGCTGGTGGCCGCAAGGCCCTAGCAGTTTCTTAGGGTAGGAATGATTATAATAGTGTACATAGATTTAACACCATGATATTTCCTTCTTGGCTATGGTGTGGGAAAAGGGAAAAGCCAGACACGTGGATATGAAACACTTAACCCAATACTTAATATATACTTGGGCTGATGGGAATAGTTTCACTGCAACAAAACCACTTTTTTCTTCAAAAATGTTGATGACAAATTTGGGGAAGTTGAGTCTCTGGAAAAAACATGAAATCGTTTGTTATTGATTAAAATTTCCTCATCTGCACAATCTACAGCTCTTCAGGCACCCACATAAAAATTTGAACATGGTCCAAGGAATCATCTTACATTCCAAACAGATCAGAAGCTCCAGACTAATCTCCAGTGGCAAAGTGTATATTTTATCAGACATGTACCAAAAGGGGTGAAGGATAACCTTACAGATACATGCACCTTTATCTTAGCCTTTGAAGGGAATGTCCTCCCAGAGAAAGTTAAGTTCATGGTGTACAGGTGCAATATGAAATTGTTCACCCCACTGCCTATGAGGTGCTTCAGATGTTTATGCTTAGGGGAAATATCATCCTGCTGCACAGTAGATCCAAAATGTGGCAACTGTGCAAAATCACTGTATATAGATAGTCCTTGTGAACATCCACCCTTGTATGTCAACTGTGCAGATCACCCCCCTTTAAGTTCGCTAGTTTTCCAAGTTGTCAAGAAAGAACAAAAGATACGGGAATACAAATCTACTGACCATCTCTTATACAATGAGGCACAAGAGAAATACGAATGCCTACACCCTGTGGATATGGCAATAAACTATGCTAACATCACAATCATTGTCCCCCCCCTCCCCCCTCCTCCCCACACACCTACCTTTACCTTTGGCAAACCAAATCTCCCACCACCATCCTCTTTTGTGGTACTTAGTTGAGGATTTAAACACACCACTTCATGTGGGTTGTGCACTATGTCTGCTGGTAGGGGTCTTCTAATTTGCCACCATGTTACAATGATCTATGTTGCCTCAGTGATGGTTCTCCTCAGTACCACCCGTGACACCTTTTAAGCTATCAACCTAACAATCACTTCCCCTAATCTTGTGGCTTCACTACTTTGGTCACTACACTGTGACCTTGTGACAGTGACCATTTTCTGTCAAACATATTTTATCACTGCCAGACTGACCTACCGACTACCAAACTGTGCACTTAACAGAGCCATCTGACATTTGTATCTGATGCAGACATCCATACTGCTGGAACTGATATTGCCTTTTCTGCATGTGCATGCTGCCCCCACCCCTCAACACCACCACCAGCACCAGCACCACCACTACTACTGTCGGCCGGAGCCATGGTGGACCCAAAACCAAAGATATTGCAAGAGTTATTCAGGATACCAACTTTATCACTTTTAATTGGCTTCTTACTGAGGCTCATTGTCTAGTCACAGTAAGAAGGAATGCTGAAAGTGCTATGCCTCCTCTGTGAGGATTTATGCCTCTTCATCTTGGATGTCTGGCAAGGTCCGTGGTATTATAGGTCACCAACAAGATCATCTGTTCCGTGTCTTGTCCTACTGTGTGTGTTTTGTATAGATTCATCAGTTCTTGCAGAACACTTTGTGACCCACTTTGTGACAGCACTGGCATCCTCTTCTGATCCAGCTATATTTTTACTGTAGAAATGACATGCTGAAATATCTCCTTAAGTTTCACTGCCCACCAAGTTGAATTTTATAATGACTCTGTCACTGACTGTGAACTATATCAGGCTCTTGCCTCATCCAACAACAAGGCCTTAGGCCCTGATTCAATTCAAGCAGATAATCAAACACCTGATATTCCCCAAAGGCAGCATTTCCTGAGGGTCTTCAACCATACTTAGCTCCAAGGTGCCTTAGCCTCACAATCATGAGATCCAGCATAGTCTGTAAGCTGCTTGAAGGGATAGTTGCCTGCAGATAATGCTGGGTTCTCAAATCTTATGCCCTTTTGTCTCCCTGTGTGGTTTCTGAGAGGAACAATCCACAAATGACCATCTGTTTAGATTGGAAACTGCAATCTGACAGGCTTTTCCTAACCACCAATACCTTGTCGCAGTCTTTTTCCAATACTGTGTAAGGCACCGCTTGGCATTGTCACATTTTATTCACACACAGGCTGTGATTCATTTACTTTACAACAATTCCTTGTCCTAAGAACCAACGACATTGTAGACATTTAGTAAGCTTTCAAGATCCCTACCAATTTTTATTCTTCAGTTTTTATCACGCTGGTTGTTCCAGGTTAGTCAGCACTTCAGTTGGCTTTTCATGGGTTCAAGAGAATGGTGTACCACAGGTCTCTGTGTTGAGTGTCACTCTTTTCCTCATCACCATCAATGAGCTAGTGATCTATGTTGTGATGCTGGTCACCCCTGCATTGTATGTTGACAAATTTGCATTTGCTACCGTTCTCACTCATTATCCTCTGCTGAGTGTTACCATGCATTGGGCCTCTGCATGGGCTCTTTTCCATGGTTTCCAATTTCCTTGTATAAAAATGCATGACATGCATTTCTGCTTGATCCAGAGCTCTTAGACAATCAACACCCAGACATTATAGCACAGTCCCATTTCTTGGGCTTCCTTTTTGATAAAAAGCTGTCTTGGCTGTCGCATAGTTACCACCTGAAGACTAGCTGCATGTGGAAGTGTAATGCTCTTTGCTTCCGTATCTACTTATCTTGGTGTGTGGATTGTGCTACTCTTATTTGTATCTACCTGCTCCTGGTTTCATCCCTACTGGACTGTGGTTGCCAGCCTTATGGCTCAGTGATGTGTTCAGCTTCAAAACTGTTAGACCCAGTCCACCATCAGGGCATGTGTCTGGTTACTGGTACCTTTTGGACTAGTCCTACAGATGGTCTCCTTGCTGAAGCAGGGATCCTCCCTCTTTAGATTTGACAGCAGCAGCTCTTGGTCTCCTATGCAGTCACCATTCAACAATTCCCTAATCATGCCATTCTCTCTACATACAAAGGGCTTCTACCTGATTCCCACCCTTGGGTAGGAATACCTGTTGGAATGTGCCTCTACCAAGGTCTCCATCTCCCCTCCATGGACTGAGCTCCCCATGTTTTCTTGTGCACTCCTCCTTGGTTGGTGCCCAGGCCACGGATTAGGAGCAATGTCTTCCAAAGTCCAAAATCCTCAGTGGCTTCCATGACCTTCTGTATCTATTAAATCTAATTCTTTGAGTTCCACTGTGCCACCATCCTTTACGTCGGCAGCTCTAAAACTGTGGATCAGGCAGGATATGCTTTTACATCTCCTGCTGATGTGGAATACCGTAAGCTGCTGGGAGCAGGTAATATTTTTACAACAGAGCTGATGGCCATTAGCAGACCACTCCATTTTATGAAACAGGCCTCACTTATTCTCGTTTTAATATGTACAGACTCAGTGAGCAGTCTCGAGGCTATTGACCACATGCTACTCTTGCCACCTGTTGGTTTCCACTATTCATGATCTTCTCACTGATCGGCCTGCTGCCTGTGCAGTTGTCTCTCTCTGGTTGTCAAGGGAGGTATTCTGGGGAATGAACTGGTAGACTTTGGCTAAATGAACACTTGTTCACTCCCTGTTCACTTTCCCGACCCCAGGTGCAGATTTACGTGCTGCCCCAGTCAAAATACTCTGGACAATCAAGGAGACTACTGCAGCATGGTGCTCTTCCTTTGCTTCTCCTGAAAGAAATTCACAGTGCTATGCCGTCTTCATATCAGTCATACCAGGTTAACCCACAGTTTTCTTTTGTGTGACAACCTGGCTTCACATTGTGGTTGTGAAGCCCAAGACAGTAGCTCGCATCAGGGCAGTATTGCCCCTCCCTTTGGTCCTCCATGTTAAGTATGGACTTCTGAACACACTGCATCTAATACTGGGGACAATTCATGGAGGGTTGAGCTGGTTATTAGTGGTTTTTATTCTCAGTTATAAAGTTTTATGTACCTCAAGAGTAGGAGCTTGGAAGTGGGCCTCTCTCACCTTATGCTAGGTTCAGGGGATCTCCGACCCTACCTTCTTGACCAGTCTACTCTTTCACCTCTCTTTTATTCTGTTTTAATTGCTTTTAGAATCTGCTTGCCTGCTTTCTGCCACACTCAGTTCTCTATTCTGGGTGTTGCAGTGTGTTCAATAGTGGGCACTCTTGACTCTGATGCTCAGGGATAGGACATTTCTTGTCACATGCAGAGTACCGGGACACCCACTTCAGACTTTCCAGTTTCCTTCATCTTCCTTTTATTATTGACAGCACAAAAGATGCCCATTATGTTTTAACCTTCTTGCTTTTATTGTTATGAATCTCTCGATTAGATTTGAAAATATTGGTGGTGGATGCTTCTACTTCTGGATGCACCACTTTTGGAATGAGGGGCTGATGACCTCATTTTGTCCCTTACACCCCAATCAACCAACCATCATCTGCTGTATCATTACAGTCCTGCAAATAACTTTAGTTCACGACAGTCACTATCTGTCAGCACTTCACAAATTACAGTACACCCTCATGAACACACTAACTTCTGAAATCAGATGCAGTAACACTTTGGTGTACTCACTGTTTTTCCTCTTGCATGCAACGGTCATATCCCAACAACTTGCCGGGTTTTCACCACTCATTGTCATATCATTCACAGCTGGTATTGAGGTCCTGTTGGCAGTAGTGAAGTTTGTGAACCCATGTAGCTTGGGAATAGCTGACATTCTCATTCTCTCTCTCTCTCTCTCTCTCTCTCTGTCATTGACTTTTATATATTGAACATTTCCAAAGGAACCATTTGGAGCAGGCTAAAGCTTCTATTTCATGTGTCATACCCCTTTAAACAGTGTTATGTAAATATTGTGCACTCCCTTCTGCAGAAAAACATGGGGAATATAAAATTTATGTTCATCATAACCCTACAAAGGAAATACTCTTGTCGCCTCACACTTGGAAAAGGAATATAGTCAACACTCAGTATAACATTATAAGTTTAATGTTTTATGTGCATTTGTGACAGTGTTATTGATTTAAGAATGTTCACAGTAGTGTAATGGGGTAATTAACAACCGTTTCCTTTCAGGTCGCAAAAACATTGAGATATGTCTTACCTAATTCTTGAGTTATACATACTGTTATATATCAGTACTATGCATGTATCCATATAGTACAGAGGCAGTTGCAAATAGTATTCGGAACAGTACGTATTTACAGTGTGAAATGACAGAATAGCTGTATGTGCCATCCTTATTTATCCATGATTATTAATTACAATAATTGACACTTGTTCAGTTGACAGGACTAGTAGTGAACAGTCCCATTAGAACCAAGCAATCTGCCAGTTTCAAAATTCCAGTGTTTTTGCTAACATGTTAACTGCCATGAGTCATCAGTAGTGGCCTCATGGCAGCCAACATATTAATTAAGACTGATAAGGTCAAGTGCTAAGTGATAAAAGATTGCTTTGATTGATGAGATGGAGGATGTAGTTCTGCAATGATTAACAGAGCAAACTAAAAAAAAGGTCTGTTTCAAAAGTAACAATTTGTGCACTGGAAAGACATTGGTGTAGAGCTAGAGTGGTAGTTACTGAACTTTAGAAGCTTCAGAACAGATTTCCACAGAATGGGAAATGCAAACACATGCAATCACTTTTTATCAAAACTCCAATATTTTGAAGTGATCAAACATGAGCAGGCAATTTATGCATTGTATGCCATAAATTCCAAAGCAGAACCTTCAAGGATGTGAAATGAGAAGTTTTGGCAGAAACAACTACTGTGGACTATTTCTGTGAAATAAACCACCACTGCACACCACACATATACAGAGTAGCATTTTTTAAAATGTCTTTTTATAAAAGAATGTGAGCTTTTGTCAGACCACCAGTGTGAATTAAGACTGTTGCTGTTGTTATCTTGAGAGACAATGACCTCATCAGTAAACAGTATTAATGGGATTATTTGCTGATTTGCAATTAGGCTACAACAAAATTCTAATCATGTACCTTCATGTCCTTGAAGATGTTGGCCTGCTGTAAATGAAAGAGAGAAGCTCTGCACACTGTACATACCAGCAATATTCTTCCCTGTGGAACACTGATTAGTGTAGAAATTCTGCATGCGCTTGTTGGACTATGTTATACTTCATCTGCACACTGTCAATTTGCATGTTCTGAGGAAATTGAGTGCCAGTCATTGCACCAGTTTAGTGTAGTTTAGTGAAAACAGGAGTAAGCTGTCTTGTATCTGGTACTCTGTGTTTAGTTAGTGGTAGTGTGTTTGTTGCTCTTAGAAGTACTTTATCTTGTCATGAAATTGAAGTGGAAAGTTGCTGTGAGTTACTATTGATTGAGGCTATACTTGATGCCCCGCCCCCCCCTCCCCCCCCCCCCCCCCCCCCACCTCCCCGACTCACTATTGTTGTTCAGGAGTTAAATGAAAATTTAAGTCACGTTTTGAATAGGTACCTTAATTGTTCAGTTGTAGTTGGTGCTGACTTAAATTTACCCTTGATACATTGATGAAAATACATTGGTGATAGGCACAAAACATTGTCCAAAATTATACTAAATGTTTTCTTTGAAAATTATTTGGTGCAACTAGTTAAAGAGCCCACATGGTGTGTAAATGGTTGCAACAGCATATTACATTAGACTTCTTAGTGACAAACAATCCAGAACAAATAGTGTCATGACTGATAAAGGAATTAGTGACCACAACGTTGTAGTGAGACATGATATTACAATATCCAAATTCACAAAAAATATACACAAAGTATATCTGTTTGGAAAAGCAAGTATACATTTGTTTGATGCCTTCACAAGTGTGTGTCAAACAAATGTAGCTTAAATTCAAAGAAAAGTGCTGATGGCAATTTAGAGCTATATACACTATGTGATCAAAAGCATCCGGATACCTGGCTGAAAATGACTTTAAAAGTTCATGGCACCCTACATCAGTAATGCTGGAATTCAGTATGGTGTTGGCCCACCCTTAGCCTTGATGACAGCTTCCACTCTCGCTCGCATACGTTCAATCAAGTGCTCTAAGGTTTCTTGGGGAATGGCAGACCAGTCTTCATGGGGTGCTGCACTGAGGAGAGGTATCGATGTCAGTCGGTGAAGCCTGGCAGGAAGTTGGCATTCCAAAACATCCCAGAGGTGTTCCATTGGATTCAGGTTAGGACTCTGTGCCGGCCAGTCCATTACAGGGATCTTATTGTCATGTAACTACTCCACTACAGGCTGTGCACTACGAACAGGTGTTCGACTGTGCTGAAAGATGCAACCACCATCCCCAAATTGCTCTTCAACAGTGGGAAGCAAGAAGGTGCTTAAAACATCAGTGTAGGCCTGTGCTGTGATAGTTCCATGCAAAACAACAAGATGTGCAAGCCCCCTCCATGAAAAACACGACCACACCATAACACCACCGCGTCCAAAGTTTACTGTTGGCACTACATACGCTGGCAGATGACATTCACTGGGCATTCACCATACCCACCCCCTGCCATCGGATGTCCACATCATGTACTGTGATTCGTCACTCCACACAATGTTTTTCCACTGTTCAATCGTCCAATATTTACGCTCCTTGTGCCAAGCGAGGCACTGTTTGGTCTTTACCGGCGTGATGTGTGGCTTATGATCAGCCGCTTGACCATGAAATCCAAGTTTTCTCACCTCCCGCCTAACTGTCATGGTACTTGTAGTGGATCCTGATGGAGTATGGAATTCCTATGTGATGGTCTGGATAAATGTCTGCCTATTACACATTACGACCCTCTTCAACTATCGGTGGTCTCTGTCAGTCAACATACAAGGTCGGCCTGGACACTTCTGTGCTGTACATGTCCCTTCACGTTTCCACTTCACTATCATATTGGAAACAGTGGACCTAGGGATGTTTAGGAGTGTGGAAATCTCGTGTACAGACATATGACATAAGTGACATCCAATCACCTGACACGTTCGAAGTCCTTGAGTTCCGCGGAGTGCCCCATTCTTCTCTCTCATGATGTCTAATGTTACTGAAGTTGCTGATATGGAGTACCTGGCAGTAGGTGGCAGCACAATGCACCCATTATGAAAAATGTATGTTTTTTGGGGATGTCCGTATTGTATTGTATTGTATGTTAACCAGGAGCCTAGAAATGACAGAGAGGCTCCATCCCCGCCGCAGCCGCAGTGGTCCACAACCCCATGACAACTACCGTAGTCCACTTCACCCCTCCGCCACCCCACACCAAACCACTCTTTCAGGGTTATTGTCTGGTTTGGTCCCCGGTGGACTCCCCCAGGGAACGTTTCACACCAGATGAATGTAACCCCTATGTTTGGTGGTAGAATAATGGTGGTGTACCCATACATGGAGAACTTGTTTGCGCAGCAATCGCTGACATAGTGTAGCTGAGGTGGAATAAGGGGAACCAGCCCGCATTCGCCGAGGCAGATGGAAAACTGCCTAAAAACCATCGACAGACTGGCCTGCTCACTGGACCTCGACAGAAGTCCGCTGGGTGGATTCGTGCCAGGGACCAGGTGCTCCTTCCCAATCCGGAAAGCCATGCGTTAGACTGCACAGCTAACCAGGCAGATACTTTTGATCACATAGTGTACTTGTATGTTCCTGGATGCAAAATTAATTAGTCTGAGAGAGAGATGAACTACTTACATTATTACATCTCAAGACTGCGCAAGGCTCTCTGTTCCCTACACTATGCTGTGGTAGTGGTTGGGAAGGGGTGCCATGTTTGCTGCTTGCAGGCCTGAGCTCACCTGCTACTAGTGCATCATGTTGACTTTGAAGCATTGATATAGGAGAGGAGATTTATTCCCAAAAAATGGAAGAAAGTGTTATGAACTGCAGATTAAATCTGAAGAAATTGTGGAAGGGTTGGACTTGAAGGACATGGTGTGACAGAGCAAGCTGGAATCTTTTTACTTCCTCTCGTTTTGCCATCTTACATTCTTTTTTTTTTTTTTCATTTCCAACAATTTACTTTTAACATACATGAGTAAAATCTGCGTTTTCATAAAAGAGAAAGGTTGGCCCTCAGTTTTAAAGAATATAGCACCAGATCTAATTTTGTTCTTAGTTTTGTGTATGTCATCAATTTCCTAATTTATTTTGACTATTCCTAGAAATTGTTTCATGACTTAGATTTTATTGTTGATTTATAATCAAATATGAATCCTGTAATAATTATAAACATTTGGAAGAAGGATCACTAGCATTCTTTAAGTATTTATTTGACCCTATTTGAAAACATGTTAGCAAAGCCAGGTCTTAATTAATTCCAAGATAATTACCAGGTTTGTCAAAAGCATTGTTTGCATAACTATATCTGTTAATTTCATTATTTAAACAAATAATTCAGCCTAACCTTTGTGGTAGAAGAAATTGTTAAAAAGAACAAATTTTTCAATGTATTCAGTTAATAGAATGAGTTGTGTTTTAATTGTAATTTCTGTTACTTAAACATCGAACAATGTATAGTTGCAGTACCTGTTACAGTGAGGATAAATAACGGCCCAGTTTTTGGTTCCGGGGCAATCAGTGTTGGCTAGGTTAACAACAATGCATCAACTTAGCTGTGAAATAAGAGTTACACAAATAGGCTGTGTGTTAAAATAATGACAGTGTCTGTTCAATAGTGCCACATGTACCATATTATTCTGCAAAAATTGTGGGGTTAGGTTTTTACTGCTTATAGATATTCAGTGGTAAACTATTGTAGCAGTATGCTGAAGTTTGCCTGCTAACTATTAATGAGGCTTATTGAAAGTTAACCAATAGTGAACTGGTGATATTAACCATGTAATATTGGGGGGTTGTGAACTGTGAAAGTAAAGAACTATGAAACACAACTGTGCAACTATTGGCTACATCATTTACAGTAGTCAGTGTTGTACTTCCACCCCCCCTTTTTCAGCCAGTATAACAACACAGTACATCGACAATGAGGACCATCAATGAAGAAATAAAGCAGGTGCAAGTCACAATGGAATCTGGATGACTTAGAAAGAACTAGAAGTTGTTGAGAGTTTCAAAAGGAACATTAGGAACAGTTCACTGAAATAGGGGCAAGTAACACAACAAAAATGAGTTTGACAGGGAGTGTAAAATGGCAAACCAGGATTGGTTAGATGACATATGCAAGGTCACAGAAGCCTGCATGACTAGGTGAAAGATAGATGTTGCCTATTTAAAAATTTGGGGGACCTTTGGAGAAAAGGGAAGCAGCTGTATGAATATTTAAAACTCAGAAGCATGCAAGTCTGAGCAAAGAAGGGAAAGCTGAAAGGTGCAAAGAATATGTAGAGGGACTGTAAAAGGAAAGGACCTTGAAGATACTTTTACAAGAAGACAAGTAGTAGTAAATGAAGGTGAGATGAGAGATATAATACTGTAAGAAGAATTAGCCCACAGATCTTAAACTGAAACAAGTCCTCTTGAGTAGATGATATTCTCTCAGGATTTTTGAGATTCTTGGGAGAACCGAACATGACACAATTATTCCACCTTGTATGCAAGAAACATGAAGAAAATGAAATAGCCTAAAAAAGAATGTAATGATTCCTATTCCAGAGAGAGAAGGTGTGAATACCAAACCATCAATTGAGTCTATCATAGCTCCAATACTGACACAAATTTTTTAACTAAGAAAGGAGAAATTGGACGATCAGTTTTGGATTTTGGAGAAATGTAGGAACATATGAGGCTCTAATGACCCTATGAATTAATTTAGAACTTAGACTGAAGAAAGCAAATCTACTTTTACAGCATTTGTAGACAGTGTTCACAGTTCACAGTGTGAATTGAAACACACTCTTTGAAATTCTGGAGGTAACAAGGATAAACTGCAGGGGACAGAAAGTTACCAATAATTTGTGCAGAAACCAGACTGCATTTGTAAGAGTCAAGGGGCATGAAAAGGAAACTGTAGTTGAGAAAAGTGGGGAAAGAGTTACTAGCTGCTCCAGGATCTTATTCAATCTGTACGTTAAGCAAGCAGTACAGAGAACTAAAGAGACATTTAGAAAGGAAATTACACCTCATGGATAAGAAATAAAAACTTTGTGGTTTTCTGATGATATTGTAAATCTGTCAGAGATGACAAAGGACTTAGAAAACCATTTGTAAGGAATGGATAGTACCATTAAAAGAGTTTATACATTGTATATCAACGAAAGTAAAACAAGGGTAATACAATATACACTCCTGGAAATGGAAAAAAGAACACATTGACACCGGTGTGTCAGACCCACCATACTTGCTCCGGACACTGCGAGAGGGCTGTACAAGCAATGATCACACGCACGGCACAGCGGACACACCAGGAACCGCGGTGTTGGCCGTCGAATGGCGCTAGCTGCGCAGCATTTGTGCACCGCCGCCGTCAGTGTCAGCCAGTTTGCCGTGGCATACGGAGCTCCATCGCAGTCTTTAACACTGGTAGCATGCCGCGACAGCGTGGACGTGAACCGTATGTGCAGTTGACGGACTTTGAGCGAGGGCGTATAGTGGGCATGCGGGAGGCCGGTTGGACGTGCCGCCAAATTGCTCAACACGTGGGGCGTGAGGTCTCCACAGTACATCGATGTTGTCGCCAGTGGTCGGCGGAAGGTGCACGTGCCCGTCGACCTGGGACCGGACTGCAGCGACGCACGGATGCACGCCAAGACCGTAGGATTCTACGCAGTGCCGTAGGGGACCGCACCGCCACTTCCCAGCAAATTAGGGACACTGTTGCTCCTGGGGTATCGGCGAGGACCATTCGCAACCGTCTCCATGAAGCTGGGCTACGGTCCCGCACACCGTTAGGCCGTCTTCCGCTCACGCCCCAACATCGTGCAGCCCGCCTCCAGTGGTGTCGCGACAGGCGTGAATGGAGGGACGAATGGAGACGTGTCGTCTTCAGCGATGAGAGTCGCTTCTGCCTTGGTGCCAATGATGGTCGTATGCGTGTTTGGCGCCGTGCAGGTGAGCGCCACAATCAGGACTGCATATGACCGAGGCACACAGGGCCAACACCCGGCATCATGGTGTGGGGAGCGATCTCCTACACTGGCCGTACACCACTGGTGATCGTCGAGGGGACACTGAATAGTGCATGGTACATCCAAACCGTCATCGAACCCATCGTTCTACCATTCCTAGACCGGCAAGGGAACTTGCTGTTCCAACAGGACAATGCACGTCCGCATGTATCCCGTGCCACCCAACGTGCTCTAGAAGGTGTAAGTCAACTACCCTGGCCAGCAAGATCTCCGGATCTGTCCCCCATTGAGCATGTTTGGGACTGGATGAAGCGTCGTCTCACGCGGTCTGCACGTCCAGCACGAACGCTGGTCCAACTGAGGCTCCAGGTGGAAATGGCATGGCAAGCCGTTCCACAGGACTACATCCAGCATCTCTACGATCGTCTCCATGGGAGAATAGCAGCCTGCATTGCTGCGAAAGGTGGATATATACACTGTACTAGTGCCGACATTGTGCATGCTCTGTTGCCTGTGTCTATGTGCCTGTGGTTCTGTCAGTGTGATCATGTGATGTATCTGACCCCAGGAATGTGTCAATAAAGTTTCCCCTTCCTGGGACAATGAATTCACGGTGTTCTTATTTCAATTTCCAGGAGTGTAGTTGAATTAAAATGAGTGGATACCGTGGGAATTAGCTTAGGAAATAAGACACAAAAAGTAGCAAGTGAGTTGTGCTATTTGAGTAGCAAAATAACTGATAATAGCCACAGTAGAGAGGATGTAAAGTGCCCATCATCAAAAGCAAGAAAATGTTCTCTCTCTCTCTCTCTCTCTGGGATGAGTTATGTGAGGGCACAATTGCATCTGATGGGAAAGGCAATCTGATGGTGATGGGAGTAAGGAGGAGGCTGGGACATGGAGGGGGGGGGGGGGGGATAGCAGGTTAAAGGTGGGGAAGGGTACTGTTGCTTGGTGGAAGCATGAGGTGCAGTCAGGAGGTTTGAAGGAGGGGGGGGGGGGGGGGGGAGCAGAGAGAAGTAAAGGAGAGGGGGAAGACAAATGGATGCATTGGTGGAATAGAAGGCTGTGTAGTGCTGGAGAGAGAGCAGAGAAGGTGATAGGTGGGTCAAGGACAGGGACTAGCAAAGGTTGAGAACAGGGGGGTTACAGGAATGTAGGATATATTGCAGGGAGAGTTCCCATCTGTGCAATTCAGAAAAGCTCTTGCTGGTAGGAATCATCCAGATGGTGCAGGCTGTGAAGCAGTAACTGAAGCAAAGCACATTGTGTTGGGTAGCATGTTCAGTCACTGTCCAGCTGTTTCTTGGCCACAGTTTATCAGAGGCATTTCAAGCAGACAGACAACAGAACAATGGTTGCAGCTTAGTTTGTAGATCACATGACTGCTATCACAGGTAGCCCTGCTTTTGGTGTGACGGGTGATACCTGTGACCAGACTGCAGTAGGTGGTGGTGGGAGGATGTATGGGACAGGTCTTGCATGTAGATGTATTGCAGGGGTATGAGCCATGAGGCAAGGGGTTGGAAGCAGTGGCGGAACAGATATGGACAAGGATATTGCGTAGGTTTGTTGGGTAGCTGAATACCACTGTGGGAGAGATGGAATGGATAGTGTGGTAGGTTATTCCTAATTTTAGGTCATGATGAGAGGCAGGCATTGCCCTGGCAGAGAATGTGACTCAGTTGCTCCAGTCCTGAATGGTATTGAGTCACAAGAGGAGTGCTCCTTTGTGGCCAGACAGTGGAAATGTAAGAGGTGGTAGGGGAGTGGAGAGAGAATGCACGGGAAACCTACAGTATTTCTGTACAGGACTGGGAGGGTAATTTCGATCTGTGAAGGCCTCATGACACCTGTGGCATATTTTGAGAGGGACTGCTTTTCACTAAAGATGCAACTGCCATGAGTGGTTAGGCTGTATGGAATAGTTGGCAGCTGTCAGAGTGGAGGTACTGTTGGTGACTGTCAGATCTCATATGGTCAAAGGTACTGATATAGCCATCTTTGAAGTGGAGGTCGTTGTTTAGGAAGGTGGTTTTTTGAGTTGAGGAGGACGAGGTGAAGTGAATGGCAGAGAAGGTGTTGAGGTTATGGAGGAATTTGGGTAGGGTATCCTCATCCTCAGTCCAGATCAAGATGATGTCATCAATGCATCTGAAACAGGTGAGGGGGTTTGGGATGCTGGGTTGTTAGGAGGGATTCCTCTAGATGGCTCATAAATAATAGTTGGCATAAGATGATATGATGCTAGTGCCCAATGATGTACCACTGATTTGTTTGTAGATGTTGCCTTGCGCCTACTTGAATGTGTGTGTTTTGAAAGTGAGATGAATAGATCTGTTAACTAATGCCCGCATCTCGTGGTCGTGCAGTAGCGTTCTCGCTTCCCACGCCTGGGTTCCCGGGTTCGATTCCTGGCGGGGTTAGGGATTTTCTCTGCCTCGTGATGGCTGGGTGTTGTGTGCTGTCCTTAGGTTAGTTAGGTTTAAGTAGTTCTAAGTTCTAGGGGACTGATGACCATAGATGTTAAGTCCCATAGTGCTCAGAGCCATTTGAACCATTTTTTGATAACTAATGAGGAGATACTGAACTGAACTGGAGAAGCAACTAATTTGTGGTGCAACTTGACCAAAATAAGGAATCAGTTGCAATTGGGCAGGGGGGGGGGGGGGGGGGGAGGACCAGGGCTTGAATGCAGCATTCATTTATTCATTCATTCATACATCATGTTATGTGACTCCTAATATGATGGAAAAGCTTTAGGGATGTGGAATGAGTCATGTTATACATTAAGACAAAGAAGCAACTGCGGCTGATTACCTCTGTAAAATATACTAACAGTAAATTATGCCTAACACTAATTTACTCAATCTGATAAATGTGGTTAATTGTTTCTAGATTATTTTAAGCATGTATGTTAGGAGAAAAACTGCTACTTTGAAAAAAAGACCCAAATTATCAAATTCTTGTAATCCTGCTGGATGTATCAATGGATCAATCAATGTAATTACAATTACAGTTACACTTACTTTCGGTGACATCAAAAGGCATGGTGTGGAGTAATACATCTGCTGGCACTTGGTCATGTGGGTAAACAGCAGTAGGTGTATGGCCTGCTTTGGGCCATCTCGCCTTCATTTGTCTCAGGTTACTGATGTGTACTACTTGCTCTCTACTGGACTTATTTATGATGATCTTGTGATCGGTGGCTATTTTATATGCACTGATTTGGATTTTGTTATTACTTGCTGTCAACTTTTGTGTGTGTTTTTTGTATGCAAGTGAATCCCAGTCAGATAAACTTACACTGTTCCACAGCACTAATATTTGAGCTATTTAATAAATCTACAGAGTGCTTTAATAGCCAAGAGGTATCCACCTCTGGAAATTGTTTTTTCTATTTAGTTAAGAAGAGTCAGGATGTATTAGATTCTGTGATTTATTTGTATGATTTATTTGTACTTATTTTTTGTTCAATGAAACCTGTGTTGTTGTTGAAGCAGGCTTAAAATAGTGGTGACAAATGTTGTTTGTAACTATAACCTACCTTGTGCTGAAATATGGCATATTGGCCACTTTACAGAATGTTACAACCTAGAAGTTTTTTGAGCTCGGGAAGTGACAGCTCAGCCAGCATAGTGAACTCATTTAATGAGCTCAAGAGGATTGGGAAGGATACCAGAAGCATTTATTTCCAGGCAAATGATATTAAGTGCCCTGAGAGACAACAATCTCTTTTATTATCTACTAATCCAAAGCTCTGTTACCTTGTGCAAAAATTGACCCCTTTCTCCGAACCATTAATGCTGTCTCTAACCACAACTCACTCACGTTTGAGTGAATATGTTACAGCAGAAATGCATGTGGCAGGCACTCATTTAGAATTCTTCCAGGATTATAAGGCAACATCAGACAGTTACCTGTGTGGACTGTAGACCTACAGGATCTAAGACGAAAATGCAAGTTTACATGTCCTTGTGGGAAACCCTATGCAAAATCATTAATACATAATGTGATTATCAGATTAGTACCAGACAGTGAAGTGCTTGCTCAAGCATTAACACAGTGAGATCCTTCTGTATCTGAATGTTGTGTTGTAAAGGATTTGGAGATTTCACAAGCAGCTCAGGTTACCTTTCCATAGAATATGATATATCAGAACTGTCATCTCAAATGGCACTTGCAGTATGACCTAGACAGTTGGATGGACAAATTGCAAAAATTTCACACTTTTCAGGTGGAAGTGAAATGACTGCCCCGTGACTGGCCAAACATCCAACCCTGCATCATTTCCATTTTTTTAACTCAGTCTAATCAAAATTTTTGTGAACTACCCAGTTGTTACAATTGTTTTTCCTTACACACTATGAGTAGTTGCCCACATTATAATGAAGTCTGTCAACATTGCTTTTGCCAGGGTCATGTAGCAGATGTTTGTCAGAGCTGATTGAGTAGCCAGCAGTAGAGTGCTCCAAAGAAAATAAATGACATCACAGATTCGAAGGTTGAACCCCACACCTTATGCTGCAAGCAGTGGTTTGTGATTCTCATTTTGATACAGGGGCTTCAATTTTGATTATTAGTTAGGCTGCGTATATCTGACTGGGGTCTCTGCTCTTCAAATCAGTAGCTGCTAAACTGTGGACTTACACTCATCATGAAATTCTGATACTATACCAGGTATTTCTGGAATTAACGTAAACACAAGTAACCAGGACCCTTTCTTTCTTGTCTGTAATGAATGTGCTGTTCCTTCCTCCCTCCCTTTTTTGGAGCAGTAGAAACCTAAGTGGAAAATTTCTTTGCCTCAGTGCACATAAGCCTTTGTTTTTTCTGCTCAACACTTAGTCCAAGCAATTGATAATACTGTCACATGTGCAGAAGTGGATTCTTTGTGTTTCCAATATGCTCACTGATTTTCTTTAGGTCTGGGAAATTCTTCTAATATTTTTGCCCACATTGCATTGAGAAAGTAGGCAGTAATGAAATTTTCCAAGGAATGCCAGATTCCTTTAGCTTTGCAAGATGAAGTTAAAGAAGAACTGGTTTGCTTAGAGTAGTACAGTGCTGTTCCAGATTCCTTAAAACAGATGTGTATAAGCTTTAGCCATTGTTTGGAAGCCAGGTAGTGTGTTACACTTTTGTGAGGACTTGAGAGATACAGTAAATGCCCATTTCAATATGATAAGCAGACAAAGTTGCAAAATAGCTCTTTTTATTACTTGATGATGACTAGTTTCAAGTTTTTATTCATAATCCATTCTAAAATCATCCATCCAATCAGCATAAATATTAACCCACATAGCAAGAAATCATGACAGTCATTATCCAAAGGAGCACAAATGCAGTTAATCATAAAACTGGACAGATACAAACAGAGTTTAAAGGGAGACATTGAAGTAAATCAAATGAGGGCTGCTACAATTTAGAGAACTGACATTTCAAACTGACTAAAAAATGATTATACTGTTGCCAACATATATTTCACATAAGGACCACACTGATAAGATACAAGAAATTAGGAATCATAAGGAGGCATATAGACAGTCATTTTTCCCTCACTCTATTTGAGAGTGGAACAGGATAGGAAATGATTAGTAGTGGTATAGGGTACCCTCTGCCACAAACCATATGGTGGCTTGATGTAGATACAAGGAAAAGAGGATCTTGTAATCCCACCAGACATATTGATGGGTTATCAACATGATTAACATATTTCCATTGAAGTCATAAGGTGCATTGTGGAGTGATACATCTGCTGTTGCCAGGTCACATGGGTAAACAACAGCTGCAGATTTAAAGAGTGCTACAGACTGTCTCGGCTGTACATGTATCAGTTCACTGACATGCTGTATGCCTTCCAGTGGATGTATTTATAATGACCTTGCAATATGTGGGTATTTTCTGGACATTGATTTGGACTTTGTTATTAGTTGTCATTGACATTTGGCTTGTGTGTGGATTTGTCTATTTCCCAGATGCAGTTCTGGCTGTCTCCATTCTCTGTTTTTGCATGTCATACCTTCCACATGCGCATGTGTGCTCCAAGATAGTGCTTCATATTTGAGTACTTCCCAGTTGGATAGAGGTACAGTGTTCTCCAGCACTAATGTTTGAGTTACTCAGTAAATCTCTAGAGCACTATAATGGACAAAAGTTATCCACCTCCAGAAGTTGTTGTTTCTGTTTAATTCAAGAAGAGTCAGGATCTATTATATTCTGTGATTAATTTGTGCTTGACTAGTGTTCAATAAAATCTGTATTGCTTAAGAAGCATACTTATGGCACCAATACTTCAAACAAAGTATTTTAACTTTACACACACGGCAAATAGCTTTCTTTATACTGACAAAATCAGGATCTGTCTGATATAAATATTTCATTTGAGCAGAATATACATTTCTGAGCCCAAGTTTTGTGATGTATTATAGGAGGGGTGCCTAATGAGGTATTATTTTACTTTGTGTTTGACTATGGGGGGATTTTCAGTTTCCAGTGTGATATCTATAGGCCATCTTTTGGAGACCTTTGCACCAGAATATAAAACTCCATACTGAACTGAAGAGATGGATGCATAATTCATATGGAAAGTATTTATACTTCTAGTACTGCAGTTGTTAAATTCTAATTATAGGTATTGGCATGCAAATGTAAGATTGCCTAGGTCTCTGGATGTGTTAGGTTATGAATTTTACACATTATTCTTACTGAACACTTCTGTAAGTCTTCTACAAGTCAACACAGCAGGCCAGACATCCATGTTCACAGCAGGCAGAACTGAGCTTTCTGGCTTACTTATCTACTTGCTGGTGCCACCACAGTTTATCATCAATCTGGATACCAAGGAACTTCATATACAGAACCTCTTCTGGTGTGTGCCCATTGGTATCTACTGCTGGTACCTATATGTCAGTTTTATATGTTTGGAATTGTTTTATGTGCAGTAGTGGCCGATTATCATGTGCTAATGTTCAAATGCCTACTGGTATGCAAATAAAATAGATGAAAACATGTTTTGTTGTACTCTCTCTGCAACAACTAGAAACCATTATCGAGTGCTGAAATGACAGTCTGCCATACTATGATCAACTCAAAGAAGCAACACAGCTGTTTTGTGCTGTGTGTGATCTGTTGAGATTTCATCCCTTCCAGTACCATGAATGCTAAGTTGCTCACAGCGCCAGGTCAGTTTTTTTTTAATTGCTTGTAGTGTATAGTGTAGGCATAGAGTATGACCACTTTTTAACTAACCATTGTCGCAACTGCACTGTAGGTGAGTGGGTGGTAAAGCACAGTTGGTAATTTGATAATAGAGGTTCGATTCCTGCTAGTACTAACTTTTTATTTTATTTCTTGCAATTTTAAATGATTAATTATAAAATTTAAAAATAAATGTTCAGTTTATGTATGTGAAATTATATTCAGTTTTGTTGTGATTACTAACCTTGTAAGTCAAAAGGCTATGGGCTAGATGGTGGTAAAACAACCGAGTGTAGAAGGAAATTTAGTATGAAAGTGTTTTCTGTGGATGATCTGTTAAAGAGGCCCTTTTTCAGTAGACCTCTGAAGGAGAAAGTGAGGTTTAAAGTGTTAGGTAGATGGACTTCAAATGTAAATCTAATAACAGAGGCATGTGGAATGAGCCTCTCCAATTTGGCTTACGTAATGCTTGAAATTTCAAAATGGTGCAAATATTTCGATCAGCTTCTTAACTGTCCAGTACAAATCCATAAGCTCAAATACTCAAACATTCATGAAAATCCAGATGAAGATTTATCCCCAGTTATCAAAGAAATCGAATTTTTGAGAAAATTCACTACAGAGCGGTATGAATATACCAGTAATATAGTGGGAACAACAATGTAGAAACACAATTTATGGCAAGCACAATACAAGAAGCACATCCATTCCCTGACACAGCTCAGAACACACTGCATTCTTTGGTCAAGTCACAGATATTGCCATCCTCAAATGCTATAGTTCGATCCGTGAAAGACAGTGGTTCACACATGTTGCATTACTGCCGGTTCCAAGGGAGAATTGTGTATGTGCCCCCACATGCTTTGTGCTTAATGAAAGCAGGTGTCCTGAAAATTCTCTCTCACTTGCTTTGCAGAATTTGTCACTTACCATCATCATCAGCTATGACAACTCCCAACAAATTGAATAAAAAGTCACTGAATAACTTGGTATGATCACATATAATGTTTTCATTGGTTACAATATTCATAGCAGAGCACTCAGAACATCGGTGAGAGCTCACTGGCTGTCAGGGAATGCATGAGGTAGGTGTGCGGAACAAGCCTAAACTCGACCACCATTGTTTGTGACCACAACTATAGTGGTGGTTGTAGGTATTGATAAACCCAGAAAGTTACTAAAATCTTATAAAGCTAGTGGAGAAGACAATCACAATCTAACATAAGAGTCAAGACACTCCATCTTGTTTTTGTTACCCACAATGATAGCAGCGTCCCAAGCAGCCAGCACGTGACACTTCTGAATACGATATCCAATGAACGTGAATACTGATGTTTATACTAATTTGTGACATAGCTTTTACAGTAGGTAGTGTATGAAGTGCCATAAAAATTGACAATAACTATAAAATGACACCATATTTGCCATCATTTAGTTTCCTAAGGACTGTGTGCTTTACAGGACAGTTTATTTACGATTATCTTGTAACATACAGACCATTACCAAAGAATGTTGTTTTCCTTTGGATATGAAGTCCCATGCTTCTTCACAGAGCATAGGGGAACGATGTGGGAGACCCACACCGGCATACTAAGCAAGGTCCTAATGGAGATTGTTTGCTGTTGCCTTCCTCCAACCATAATGGGGATGAATGATGATGATAAAGATGACACAACAACACCGTCATCTCAGGGAATGTGAAAATCCTTGACCCCGCTGGGAATCGAACCGGGGCCCCCGTGCTCGGGAAGCAAGAATGCTATTGCAAGGCCATGAGCTGTGGACTGTTTTCCTTTAATAACAAAAAATTACTAGTAAACACCAGAAGACCTGAGATTTTTCAGAAAGATATTGTATATCTAGCCAGCACAATGAAGTTTTGTTCACTATACTTTCAATCAAATCAGTGAATGTGGAACTTAAGAGACCTATGTGGAATGCAATTCCTACATTATTTAATGTACCAAATAAGCAAGGGGAAATAACACATAAATCACCAAAAGCAATAAAACCAAGATGGAACCAATTTCCTAATTGTTGCTATATCTGAGCCATAAACTGCAAGAATCTTCAACACCCTTGCTTTTGAAGCAAAAGTAAGTACATTCACAAAAACATTCATGTATTAGAAAGTGGAGTGAAGTGTTAGACTGGAGGAATCATTTGACTCCATACAAAGCTTTTATGTGTCAAAGAAAGTGTCTATGATAAAAACAACAGACAATAACAGAAATATATTCTTCTCATGCATGAAATACATGTTTACATTCTCTGGTTTTCAGCAGAATAAGCTGCAAATATACATGTATTTCAAAGTATTTCTGTGTATGTAAGTTGTAGCTTATGTCATGGAATTAGTGTGATTTGGCTGTTTTTTGCAATAATTCTTATCTCTTGGTAATTTACTAACCCATAGAATTCAAAAACATAACAAATATTTCATTATTTGAGTAGAAAATAATTAAAAACAGACATTATCCTTATGATACATGTGACAGTTTGCTTTTCACCACTTGGAGTGCTAGTGTCACACCAGGTAACAACTTTTGCACCAGTGTGTGTCATGATTGTATGTATGAGACTGTGACTCTATTACAGCAGAACTACTATCAAAAATAAAAACAAAATTAACTAAAATTAATATTTCTGAAAACTTGGAAAACAGAAACTCCCAGGAGAGGGATCAGTGGGGTTGATATGTCCACTACATAAGAAAGGCAATAATCAAGATGTTAATAACAAGAGGAATTTCTTTGCAACCAGTTGCATGTAACATGTTTTCCAGGATTATACTACAGTAGAAACAACATTGGAGATTAGTTTAGGTGAATATTAATGTGGTTTTAGGAACAGCAGATAATCTTCTAAACAAATATTTAGTTTGAAGTCAATCACTTGCCGCAAATTACTGGTTTCAAGAGGTCAGTATTTATCTATGAAATTGCATGTAGCATATTGTGCAAACTTAAGGGTATGAGGGATTTTTAAAGCACAATTGTGACTCTACAATGGATTAGTGGTCCAATGCATAGATTGGTAAGCTGTGGACCTTGGTTCAACTTCCACAGATACCATTTTCTTTCTTTTTTTTCATTTTACTTTATTCCTCACAATGTTAAACTATTAAATATAAAATTATATCTAAAAACAAAGATGATGTGACTTACCAAACAAAAGTGCTGGCAGGTCGACAGACACACAAACAAACACAAACATACACACAAAATTCAAGCTTTTGCAACAAACGGTTGCTTCATCAGGAAAGAGGGAAGGAGAAAGAAAGACGAAAGGATGTGGGTTTTAAGGGAGAGGGTAAGGAGTCATTCCAATCCCGGGAGCAGAAAGACTTACCTTATGGGGAAAAAAGGACAGGTATACACTCGCACACACACACACACATATCCATCCGCATGTCTGTGTATGTGCGGATGGATATGTGTGTGTGTGTGAGTGTATACCTGTCCTTTTTTCCCCCTAAGGTAATTCTTTCTACTCCCGGGATTGGAATGACTCCTTACCCTCTCCCTCAAAACCCACATCCTTTTGTCTTTCCCTCTTCTTCCCTCTTTCCTGATGAAGCAACCGTTTGTTGCGAAATCTTGAATTTTGTGTGTATGTTTGTGTGTCTATCGACCTGCCAGCACTTTCGTTTGGTAAGTCACATCATCTTTGTTTTTAGATATATTTTTCCCACGTGGAATGTTTCCCTCTATTATATAAATATAAAATTAAATATATTTAAACATAAAATTAATGTATTTGTAGTTATGATTAGTACCATTATAAGTCAAAAGGCTGTAGGCAACCACATTGTAGCACACTAGTATAATTTTATGTGAGCTACCACTGTTTATATATTTTCCAAGATTAAGAGTTAAAGTGTTGGCTGAGAACCAGTTGTAAATCCATTCGATTATTCTCCTGGGTGTCTATGTTATGGATGTGTTTGGACTTTTCATCAATACACTTGTCATCAGCACACAT
The DNA here is from genome assembly GCF_021461395.2 of Schistocerca americana. Taxonomy (NCBI): domain Eukaryota; kingdom Metazoa; phylum Arthropoda; class Insecta; order Orthoptera; family Acrididae; genus Schistocerca; species Schistocerca americana. The sequence goes on from NC_060123.1 coordinate 641,072,667, forward strand.
TACAGGTTTTAAAAATTTCTCTAATGTGCCAAGTAAACCACCATATTTAATGTTTCTCCCTCTGAATTTAATCTTATTCTTGATGTATCATTTGCTAGTGTAAACGTCTGTTTTCTTTTGTTAAGATATGACTTCATTCATACTAGGGGAAGACTTTTAAAGCCAATCATTTTAGTTTCCTTGGCAGAATTTTATAATCTGCAGTTCTGCATCATGAAAGGCCTTGCCAAGACACCAGGAAATGTCAACAGTATGATTTTTTTTTAGTTATACTAAAACTGAGTTTGTGGGAGGAGGAGGAGGAGGAGGTGGAGGAGGAGGAGGTCATGGAAAGGGTGGGTAAGTTGTAGGTAGTTAATGTTTAACGTCCCGTCGACAACGAGGTCATTAGAGACGGAGCGCAAGCTCGGGTTAGGGAAGGATTGGGAAGGAAATCGGCCGTGCCCTTTCAAAGGAACCATCCCGGCATTTGCCTGAAACGATTTTAGGGAAATCACGGAAAACCTAAATCAGGATGGTTGGAGACGGGATTGAACCGTTGTCCTCCCGAATGCGAGTCCAGTGTGCCAGCCACTGCGCCACCTCACTCGGTGGGTGGGTAAGGAATATCCGAAAGGTCATGAAGAGAAGACGAAGACTACTGAGATCAAGGCATGTGGTGACAGAGATGTGGGGTGCAGAGACAGATGTAGAACTCCTGCATTCTCATTAGAGAAGCCTTTATGGAACTGAAACTGGGCTGTTGTTAAATTTTTTTCTTAGAATGGTGATTCAGTATTTTGTTATAAGCAACTTTCTCAAAAACTTTTGCATATGAGCAGCAAAATTGATTTCTGGTGGTAGAGTATTCATACCTGCCTATGTAAGTTTACTTTATGTAACTTTATTTAGATTCACTTCCAATGGACAATTTTTTTGTCTCCTTGTTTTTAGCTACTGTTAGGGAGAATTCATTGTATCTATTAGCCAATCATTTTAATTTTGTATCTGCTGTCACACTGCTACTATCATCTGTGAGTTCAAAATCATTTTCTTTGCCAAGTTTATTAATTTTGTGAATTTTTGAATATTTCATCCATAAAGGATGGCATTATGAGGGCTGCAATTGTTGGTAAATACAAATTATACAGTTTTCCACATCAGTCACTTATTTATTTTCCCACTGCGTATTTTGATGGTTCACACCCACATCTTCAGGTGGAGAACCTTTTGGTTCCATAGTTGATGTGAGTGAAGAGCACAGGTGCCTTTTCACAGAAGCAGACCAATGGCATCTATTATCCATTTCATAATGATTAACTCCGGACTCTGAGCTCGTATTTTTGTTACATCGCATGACAAACATAGGTGTGTTGCACCTTTCTGGAATTGTGGAAACATTTACTTCTATTTAGTGTATGAATATAATATTTTGGCTGAAAAGGGGCTGACATACACGATAATATTTAAGAAAAAGCATGCTTTTTTGAGCTTTTTTCAATGAATGTCAACTTTAAGGAGCCATATAATCCAGTCAATAATTAGGAGAAATTTTCCTCTGCACAGTTTAAAAATACAGCCATTTTCTACTTACAGGCAGATTGGATTTTCATTGAAAGTGTTAATGCTATTGTTGCCTTTCACTGCTGTTATGTTTTTATGCATGTAACTGTACATAAAGTGCTCATTTCATATCTCTAATTTACTTGCTTTTGTGTCCTTATACCCTGCATGCCAGTGTATGCTATGTTGCTGGAGCTCTGAACAGTTATGTCCATTTTAGTGTTCATGGATGCAGAGTTTAAATTAGGGCTTCCCGACAGATACGAAAAATCATGCTGTCATTTGCTGTTTTGTGCTCATGTGAGACAGTCTTCATGATATAATTAGTTACCTTGTACTTGTGTAAAACAATGCATCGTTTATAGAGTGTGGAAAGTCCCTAGTGGTCAGTGCACATGCTTTCTTTGAGGCCAAAAGAACAGGGTGCAAGTACTGTGAAGGACCTTGTGATGCGACGTAGTCGTGTGACACAGTGTTATCAAAACCTGGCAGAGTTTGAAAGGGCTTATTGTGGGTCTCTTTGTGCAATGTCCATATTCAAGGGTCATTCATGTGTGATGATGACTCTGTGTTGGACTGCATGGGAATTTGAGAGCTGGTATACTTGTCCTCAAGATTCTGGTCAACCACACCTGACCACCTCATGGGAGGATTGCCACACTGTGCTCCAACCAAATCGTATCTCATTTGCATCTGTACCTACCATCTGAAAACAAATAATGGTCTCCCTGCAACATTCTGTGTCATCCCACACCATTAATCAGATACTAGTGACTATCAGAGTAGGGAATTACCATCCTGTGTGTAGGCTGTTGCTAACATTGCAACACACATGGCTATTTGGAGTGGTGCCATGACTGGGAAGCATGGTCTGCCGATCGCTGGCACTGCATTGTGTTCAGTTATGAATCGCTATTCTCGACTACCCTGAAAAATTATGTTAGCAACCTGGGGAGAGATCCCATTCTTCCAATGTTTTGGAGATGCATAGTGGTATTACTCCTGGCACCACATTGTAGGGAGCCACTGGGTGTGATTACCGGTCATGGCTGGTAGTGATTGAGAGAACTCTGATGGCACAATTGTATGTTACAGACATCCTGCATCCTCAGGTGTTACCTCTCAAGCAACAGTAATGTGGTGCCATTTTTCAGAAGTTCAATGCTCATCCATACATAGCACATGTCCTTATGAACCGTTGTCTTTGTTAAAGTATTCCTGTAGCTGGTAAGATCCCCACACATGTCTCCAGCAATACATGTGTTGGACCATCTCAGATGTCAATTTTGTACCAGTGGCATCAGGGACTAATTGCAACAGTTGTGAGACAGCTTGCCTCAGGAGTGGATGCAACAGTTTTATGAGACCTTCCCCAACTAAATCAGTGGATGTATCCTGGCTAGAGGGGGTGCAAAATCATACTGATTAGTGGGCTGTACTGCAAAGTTCCTTGTGAATTTTACTCAATTTGTCATCAGTTAAATAACATCACATACCCTCTCAACCCATGAAGTTTCATCTCGTTTCCTTGTCTCCTTCTATGTGCTCCACTCTTTTTGTCAGGCAGTGTATGTTTGGAAAGTATTTAATTGCTTATCTACTGTGTGTCCTTCCTGAGTTTCTTCCTGTTTGTCATATTCTAAATTCTCTCTGAATGTAACTTAGTCACCATTTAAAGTTCTATGAAATTTACCTTTTTCCTTTCTAAGCTAAAAGTGATTGATGATGAAGCATTATTGCTGCCATTTGACCATCATCATCCAATAAACTATTCATTATGGGGCTCATATGTACTTAATTAAAGACTGATGGGTTTAGAAATAACTTATCTATTGTTGTTGTGCTACATTCTTCTGTTCTTGTTAGGGCTGTTTGGGGGTCAAACCAAACTGAACTTCATTAATTCTAGGTACTCTCAATCAGAGCTACCTGAGATGAAATCTAAATTGAAATCTCCACATACAGTTACTTCTTACATATTTCTATTAAGTCTTATGAGTACCCTATCTAACTGCGTATTGAAGTTTAAAAAATTTCCTGACAAAGGCCTCTAGAATGTCAAAACTGCTGTGGAATATATTTCCAAGTCTATTACTTAAGGGGGGATGTAAACATTTATTTAAAAAATTATTACAGCCATATTTATTGATGTAAAAATCCAAAATATTGCATGTGTATAGCAAAAGAGCTTTGTTTACCGGAAAAAATATAATAAAATATGCAGAATTAATATTTTGCCACAAATTTGAATTTTTGATTTTTTTATTGTCTTTTTTTATAAAAAGCCATAACTCAAATTCTAATCATGCAATTGGTCCAAAAATTTTATTGTAGTGTCCTGAGAAGGTTATAAGAACACTGAACTACAGTTATTAATTTGTGGTACAAATGATATCACTAACAGAGTTTTTAATTTTGCACATCCAAAATTAACTATCAGAATGTAATTGCAGGATCTCGTATTTTTTAGTTACAGGAAGACAGCAACATGTTGCAAACAGTTCCTGAAAATTTCATAGAATTAGTGCATATACTTTTTAAAAAAGGCTCTGAATAAAGTAAAAAATGTAAAACAGAGAAAATTAAGTTCGAAGATTTTCTTCTCATACTTTTACATGTATGAAGCTTACCTCAGTTTTAAAATCCTCCACGCTGATGCTCCTCATCCTCCAGATTTCTCTTCTGTCCTCTTCAAATCTGCCTGGCATGTATTTTCAGGTAAGACACTGACCTGTTAGCTTTCTTGACACTTCTCTCGACGATGGTGTAAAATGCTTTTGTTGTAAACACACCATGATGTATATCAGCTCTCTTCAGCACTTCAATTCTGCCATTATTTCCGTTATTGTAACATAAAGCTGTATCACAGATACCAATTTTGAGTACTTAAAGTCCACAGAACGCCATTTTTGAGCATCTAATCCAAATTAAATTACTGAAGATTTCATTTGAATTTTGTATCTTTCCGTGAAGACACTTCCTCAGTGAATCAGGGTTTGCAAGAAACTGAATGTGGGCTTAATTGCATACATAACAGGTTCTGGTAATGAGTGTTTATGTGAATACATCTCATTTCTGTTGTTGAACTTACACCAATCCTCTTTTGGACACAGATTGTGTGTTGGTGTTTGGTCAGTGGATAGTTTGTGGAAAAAAATTGCCCACACAACACACCTCACTGCCTCTAAATTGTGTGTGTTTTTCCTGACAGCTCTCCGATAAAATAACTGGAGAGAATCAATTTCTTTCAGATCAAGCCTGCCTTTTTCCGCCTAGTGGTTTTCCATCCTCAAGTACTTCACCTTTCCTCTATTTCAGCAAGCAACGAAGCCTACCACCAAGCCTCTTTTGGATGTGGCCAACACATTCCAACTATTCTATTGTTGTATTGTACAGATTTTTATCTATTACAGCTTTGAACAAAGAGAAGTCCCCATCACCAAGGTGTTTAGTATATCTAACACCGTATTGGTCCGCAGATCTGGAGAACATCCTCACAACTGCAGCAGCCTCCGAGCCCCCACTTGAGCCACTATAATTTTTAGAGCATGCCACAGTTTCTCACTGTCTTCATTGTTGGACATTTTCCTTGTTGCACACTGGTGGCAGTATTTAGACATAATTTCTACATCCAAAACTTTACCTGAGTCAATACCAATAACGGATGCAACTCCATACAGAGGTGTGTGACCCCTTTTCATCCAGGTCCCATCTACAGACACACACAGGTTAGTAACATTTGTAGGAGATTCACTGTCATGAACATCTACCCCAGAATCAATTTCTTTTTGGTTTATTTCCACCAATTCCTCCACTGCTTTCTTCATAAAAACTTTGGCAGTATCCCATATAGCATCAGACATTTCTTTATTTATTTTTTCAAACCTTGCACAAGGTGGAGGCATGTTCAGAAAACCACAAAATAAATTACCTCCTTCCCTGCCCTGTCCAAGGGATCTCAGAGCATATGCTAACCTAAAATTACTTTCACAGGTACCAGTGTCAGTTTTTTTGGAGGAGGAAAATGAAAATACATAGCCACATGAATTACAAATTAATTTAAAATCCAAAGCTATTCCCACTCTTCTTTCTTCAACAACAATCATGCATCTGTATTTTTACAACTAACACATGAACATGAAAACTTTATATCCTGGCAGAGAAGATCTAAACCAATAAGTCTGAATCCAGTGGAATCCATATCAACATCATTCACACACCTGCAAAATTCACCTGTCCCAAGTTTTGAAGCTGAAGCTGAGAGCTTATGTTCTTCATTTCGAGCTGCTTCCTCTTTTTTGTTGGTAAACGAATTCCTATGAAACCTCTGTTTCTTAAACACAGTTTTTCCACCACCCATTATCCATAAATCTTGACTTCCACGTAAAGGTTTGCGAATTCAACCTTCCACATACTAATATGTGTTAGTATTGTCAAACCATAAATAAACCACATGCAATAAAGTTTTCAGGCAAAGATATAGATTCAGGAAAACAGCCTTCACACTGACAAAAATTCCACTGAAGCAAGCAGTTTCCCAAATGTCAGAAAAGGTGGGAGTGCCCACCGTGCAGAGTTAATCAGTTTAACAATTTAAAGACATTTCTAAAGCTGCTATCATGATAAAACTCACATATAACTTGGATTAAACTGTGTAGATCAAAATCGAATAGGTGTTCATTGCAGTAATTACCAAAGCGTATGGTCTGGGGCTTCATTCCACTTTTTGTGTATATAGCTGCTTCCTTCACATTATGTCCATAGTAATGTGATACTAACTTGCATCCACCTAGGTGCATCTGCTCAATCTTTGTGGCTCCCAGATGATGTTCTGCTGTACATAGCACATCTACAGAAATACTTCAGGATTTTTTTAATGCCTTGTATTGACATGAGGAGCTCATTTTTCTTATTGAAAAAGCATCTTATGTGTTGATGGGAAAGTTCAGATGTATTATGACTGTTAACCTTCATGCTACCCAAGAGACCTTTTTTTACTTCTGTCTTTCTTATTGCAATTTTGTCGATAGTTGTTCAGTAGTTCTGTCTTTCTGAAACACTTAACTTAGAAAAGGCATAGTGAAAACATAGGAAATCACGGGGATTGAACATATACTATTGCAGTATAGTGCATGCTTCTGGAAATTAGGCATATAAGTAACCACTTTCTGAAAACATTGAGATGTAGACCATGGTATGTAAGGTGCAGCAGTGTAAGGCAAGGGTGTTCATGTGTGGGGGCAAGGGGGTCCACCACCTCCCCTCCCCCCAGCTCTCAGGAAAAGGAAAAAAAATATAGCATAGTCAGACACTTTTATTTCAAGAAAATGATTTAAAAATCAGTATTATGGATGTTTGTAACAAAATTGAAATTGGAACTTTCTTATGGCTGCTTAGAAATTGCCATATGTCTTCCAAAGTATTAAAAGTACACCACACTCCAAGGTCTAGCTCCCCTCCTCCCCCCCCCCCCCCCCTCCCTCCCTGCTAAGTGTTTGACAAGAATGCTGGGTATAGCTGATGGCTAAATACCTTGCAGAAACCTCTTCAAGGACCTAGAAAATCTCAGAGTTATGTGCAATACATATACCACCTAAAGGTATTTAATAACTATAATGAATAATACGAGAAATGAAAACAATTTCCCTGCAGATGATGCATCCCTTCCTAGGATTCACTGTAGTACAGCAGCCACTGCTTCTAATTTTACAGGATATCTGGATTCAGGGATGTAATTCTAATGTTTGTATTTAACAAACCTTGACTGACAGCTAATAGTAATGTGTATTAAGTTATATGAAGGCTTTGTTTGAAGTGTTAGATAAAAATAGCAGCTGAGTAGTTTAAGAAGGGGAGCACTGACTGTTTTGAAAAACTGATTTTTTTCTTCTAATATACATTTACATACATGTTGTTTCATAATGAACAGTGAAAATTGGCAAGGGTGAAATTACATGATAATAGAAGCAAAATGTTCCAGTAGACATGGGTCTGCAAATGAGCCATTATTGAGATAACTGTAAATTTATGGTTATGAATCACTGTAGATAGTTAACATTTTCATTTGCTTATTACAAAATTTTCCTTTATTTCACAACTAGAATATGTAATTTAAAAAATTAATAACATCTAATAAAAATACGCTAGTGTGGGGAACTTCATACTTACGTAATGTAATTACTAAAATTTTAAATAAACTGTGATTTTGCGAAACAAGTACAATAGATTAGTCATTTAACATCATATTAAATCACTGTATTCACGTCAGTGAGTGTTGAAATCCATATTAGCAGAATTATTTATCATATTCCAGAAAATAAAAAACAATGTACTAAATTTGAATTTTAAGCTGTATTACTGAAGAAGGTGACAAAAAATTTTAATTTTAAATTTTTAAGTGACAAAAAATTTTAATTTTAATTTTAAATCAGGAATATACAAAGTAAAAAAAAAAAAACAAAGTAAAATTACTGAAATAACAAATAATTAACTGTAAATGAACTAAACAAAAATGCCATGTTTCAAGCTGACTATCATATTTTTGTTCCTACGTAAGTGGCAGAAGCCATGAGGTCTTGTCTTTGGTGTTTTTGTGACTTAGGACAGAAATGGTGAAGGCTAATTGGTTCAAATGGCTCTGAGCACTATGGGACTTAACTACTGAGGTCATCAGTCCCCCAGAACTTAGAACTACTTAAGCCTAACTAACCTAAGGACGTCACACACATCCATGCCCGAGGCAGGATTCGAACCTGCGACCATAGCGGTCACGCGGTTCCAAACTGAAGTGCTTAGAACCGCACGGCCACACCGGCCGGCCGAAGGCTAATTGTCAACTGGCACAATGAACAGAAAATAAAAACATTTAGTGTCATTTTATTTTACAGAGGATTCAGCACAATCACATGTTGTTACCAAAGCTAAGTATTTCAGTTTTCTCTCAAGAATTTCTATCTCCATCACTGGCATGTGGTGATGATGTGTAGCTTTTGTGCTCCAGAAATTACCTTGCTGAGTTAATTATTTATAAAATTATTAATTTTGAATATGCTTTGATGAGGCTATAATGTTGGAGATGTCATCTATCAGTATTGCAGGCCTAGATTTCTACTGAACATAACTTGTGTAACAAACTGGAGGATAACACAAAGTAAGCGCAATTGTTATCAATCTGTGTGGCTGAGCATCACACTGAGAGCACTTATCTTCCTGGTAATGCAGATGATGTATGCTGATGAGAGCATAATTTTTATGTTAATATCCAACATGAACTATCAACATGCCAGAAGATGGAGAGACTATGTACTCATGTCATTATCAGTTTGTAGTCAACAAAGAAGACAGTTATGTTCTAAATTCTATGGCTAAATTTTATGTACAGTATTACCTTGTATTCTTATATTTACAAGAAGCAATAAAAAATCTGATTTCATATAAGCATAACATGAAAAGAGGAACACTCGTTATCTATTGAAGCAAATATGTATCACTTCTGATCTCTATTTCAGTTAAAATGAGTTAATAAATGAGTATAAAATGCATCTATGTTACATCTTGAGATGAAAAATTTTGAAAACTTCAAAATGATGTACATTTTATTTAAATCTGCCATCTACAGTTTGACAACCTCAAACATATTTCATACATTATTGTGATGATCTTCATTCTACTTTCACACAAGGATGTATTAACCATACACAAGATCAGTATTTTGGAATTGTAACTGCAAGTAGGATTATGTAAGTAAGAGTCATTATGTAAACACCAGTACGGTCTAATATAACAGCTGCAAGTTTCCATTCACTTGGAACTGGTGTCTTTAGACTATTGGTCTTATCTTCATTGTCATCTTTCTCTGTGCTCTGGAATGAGAACGAAAACAAATAAATAAAATATTTTTCATAACAAAGCTCCTAAATAATTATTGCATCAAAGTCTCTTTAACCTATAGCTTCACTTGTCTTTAACAGATGAAACAAATTGAGCAGAACAAGGTAGTAAGGAGAATGAGAAGATAAACCAAGTAGAGCTTTATTTGAGTTGTACATAACTTGCCACAGCCTTTGCCTCTTTTTTTGACCTCTTCACACCACCTGAATCCTTTTTCTCTTTTCCATAAGAAGGAATCTCTTCTTCATTTTTGTCTCCTACCCTTGCTTCTTTTTTCTCTCTCTACAAATTACACTCGGAAGCCTGTTACAATGTTTACAACTTAATCACATTGTTAGCCTTTCAGTCTTCTCCTTGGTCATTCTAACGGTCTTTGTTCATTCTACATGAGTGACTTCATCATTATCTTATTATACTGATGTCTTTTTCTTAGGTCTTCAGATCTGCAAATATATTCCTTTTTTTCTGTGTACCCCATCCATTCTTACCAAAAGCTAATTTTTTATGATTGCAGTTTTATGTCTTTATTGTCTTTTCGAATATTTGTTTAATTTCAAAACAGCAAAGAAATAATAGTTCATACTTTTTTTCCTTCAGATGGTGCTACTAAGTTCTTATGTTCTGTCTCCATTTGTCTTCCAAAATATTAAAAATACCTTATACCACCAGATCTTCCCCACCCCTGTGCCACTACAAACTATCATATGGGTGCCCTTGTTTCTACACCAATACACTACTGACCTACTCTGCCTTCCACACCTCAAAAATACACTTCACATACGGAAGAATACACCACTTCCAAATAAACTCTCTCCAGACTCACAAGTCAGTCGTCAAATTAACCCCTGAAAACCTAACACCATCAGAAAGACTCGCATTCAACCCTGCAACCCTGATCAAGTTTGCTGGATTTGTCAAGGATCTCCTTTCCCTGGCTCACTCTCTTCACAATTACATTCTCTGTCCTCATTTGCTTGGTATATTGCATACTGACCAGTTCAAGATCAGCACCTATAAGCTCCAAGCACACACATGACTTTCTCAAACTATGTCTTAGCCGTTTCCAGCTTCCCTCTAACTGTTACCCTCCTCCCTTTCCACTTGGCTGCTTCAAAGTACTTTTGCAAGAGAGATGTCTCTACCTCAACTTTTCATCCTTCATTATAGCCCTTCCTATTGACACCAACTTCATAGTTTGGAACATCAGCTATTGATGCTGAGAAACCCATCCTGACCTTACTATTTGTTATGCTGAGAAGGACTCAACACTATTTACCATTATGATTTACAATTCTATTCCAGAAGTCCAGCATTAGCTCCACCAACTCCTCAAAACATTGGGCTTATCCTAAACCTGTGATGTGAAACCATCTTCTTACTTACAACTGCTTGCTCCCAAAGATTCACACCTGCAACTTTCATCAGTTTGACTCAGAGGAGAGGACGAAATACCGTTGCCCAGTTAACAACAACAAGAAGCCAGCTTCCCCTCCTACACCACCAACAGTTCAATGAATGTCAACTGTGAAAGGGTATAGTGTGATTGGCTTTCCTCCATATCACACTCGTTTCAATCTTATTATATGTATATCAGCACAGGTAAAAAGTTACATGGCAAGAAATAATAAAAAATTATTATCAGTGAGACAGAAATGCTACAAAAGAATTTATTGCAAGTGTTACGCAACAGCACTGGTCTCGAGTTGTGAGCCATATCAATAATGTAGCCACGGGATGGTGGATCTCTGGAGGGCTACTGGAGGAACAAATTGTAGAGAGAGTCATTTCTATCAGCTGCAGCACTGATTCTGGATCCAATGAAGAGGACAGCAATGATACTGTTTCCTGTAGTTGTGCCACTTACATCACAATTGTGAACATTTATAAAATATTCATATATGTAAATGCCCTGTTCAATTTGTTTATTGCTTACCAGTGCTTCACTGATGGCCACTTAGTGAGCACACAATGAAAGTAAGTGTTATGTGCTCATCTTGTGCTGGCCAATAACACTCCTTTCCATTCATTCCATGCAAAACCATCAAAAGCCACAAGTTATTTTAATTGTGCTACAGCCTCTTTACGGGTCTCTCTATTATGCTTCAAAGTTCCCACAGAAAGATTCTTTACCTTAGTTGATCAACATCTGTAACAGCTGTCTACTGTATGCCTTCCTACACCCAACATAAAATCAGTTCCTCCATTGCCTTCCGTAGTTCCAGAATCATTACTGCCAAATGGTTTTTTTATTTATTTTTTATTTTTTAAATTATTGTCATTATGGACTGCTACAGCATTGTATATGAACATTCCCTATGCCCATAGCCTTACTGTCATGGAACATTCCAATCCCAGTGTCATACTGCCATCCAGCCCACCACTTCCTTTTTAATCTTTGTTGCCAGTGACATTTTGACAAAAATTATTTCTCAGTTGACATAAGCATTTGCAAGCAACTGGTTACAATGGATAAGGGTATACATATTATCTTTCTGTGCTAAATTGTTTATAGGTAGTGCTCTCAAAACACATTAGGTGAAATCTCAACATTTTGAGAAAAAAAGACATGGTTGAATTTTCAGTCCTTCAGTCATACAATAAAGTTATTCCCTGTACTCATGGTGGTGGTTTGTGTGCCTCAGTGGTGCTGACATCTGAACAATAGTGCATCTGAAGCAAGGGGAAGCTACAGTAAATATATTTCACAGGGAAATGCAGCTCCACTGTAATGTTTAATGATGGGCAAAACATTTTGGAGATACAATAGACTTCCTTACAGATTTCTGGGTGGGGTACTGCTGAGGAGGTGGCAGTCATCAGAAGAAAAGAAAGCTGGTCTTCTGCAGGTTGGAGAATGGGCTGATGGACTGTTAGATCCCTTAATCATGTATGTATGTTAGAGAGCTTGAAAAGAGAAATTGATGGCTGTAAGTTAGATACAGTGAGAATTACATTGCTGTGGTGGGAACAATATAATTACTGATCAGATGCTCGGTTACTGGTATCAATACAAAACACAATAGGGTAATGTAGGAATAGGTCTAATAATTATTAAGAAAATAGAAATAGGCTGAATTACTATAAACAGCAGAGCAAACAAATTATCACAGCCAAGATTTATATACACAGTGTCATGATCCATGTAAAGTTCTTAGGGGCACGGGATTTCATTCTGTTGGGTATAAGTCTCTTCAACTGGATAAGTTGAAACAATAAGAGATTGTTGAGAATTTGAATGAGAACATTGCACAATGACTGACTGAAAGAAGATGATTAATGCAATAAAAGACAAATGTGAAGTTTTTTAAGAGATGAAATAGTGAAGGCAGAAAAGGAAAATCCAGGAAAAATTGCAAATCCCTGTAGAAATACTTGGATAACACAGGATATATGTTAAATTTGATTGATGAAATAAGAAAATATAAAAATGCAGTGCATGAAATGGAATGTATGAGACTGACAGTAGTGAAAGGTGCAAAGCAGGAATGGCTAAAGGAGAAATGCAAAAGCTGTAGAAGTATGCATGACTATAATACAGAAGAAACAGAAAATGAAAGAAAGCTTTGGAGGAAAGGGAAGTACCTGTATGAAGATCATGAGCTGAGGGTCTACCTGGTACCAAATAGAGAAGAGAAGGCTAATAGTTGATAGAAATAAATAGAAGTGCTACATCAACAAAAGAAGCTTGGTGACAATATTATGAAAAATGGAAAGGAGATGGAGAAGTGGATATTCTGAGAAGAATTTGACAAATCACTGAAAGATATAAGGTACCTGAGGTAGATGGCGTTCCTTCAAAATTATTAAGATCTTCAATAGATCTGGTATATAATACTACAGAAGGTAGGTGTTGTCGGATGTATTACCAATCCACTAATAGAAGAAGTTATTGAAATAAATGGTTGTAGCTCTGTCATAAGTTGCATTGAAAAGTATCTTTTTTTTATTTCTTGATGATGACTAGTTTTGGACACTTATATCCATTTTCAAATCATCACTATTGTGTGACAAATACAAGTGATAGCCTATGTACAAAAACTGCCCCTGCAGTGATGATCAAAGTGGCAATATGGCCGACTTAACAACAGTAAATAGAGCACATAGGACGAACATTACAAATACAGGCAATAGCCTATGTACAATACTGTCCCTGCAGTGATTATCAATGTGACTCTATGGGCAACTCAACAACCATAAATAGAACACTAAAAAATGTCAATCCTGTGTATTCTGTTTACAGTTTTTGAGTCGGCCATAGTGCTGCTTCAGTCATCACTGTAGGGGCAGTTTTTGTACATGGGCTATCACTTGTATTTGTCACACTTATGATACAGATGGTTTGAAAGTGGACACAGATGACTGAAACTAGTTGCCATCAAGAAATAAAATAAGATACTTCTCAGTGCAACTTATGATGGAGCTACAACCATTTTTTCAATTACAAAACAAGTTGCGGATCTATTTTTCACCTGCAGCAAGCTGCAAGTTCATAGAATAAGTTATGGTTTTAAAGTACAGGCAGGGATTATTTACAAAAGGATGGATGACTGGTAGAAGCCAACCTAGGGGTTCCACAGAAATGTAGAACTTGCGAAATAATAATGATGCTATGAACTGCCTTAGAAGACAGGTGAAGAATTGCAAGTTCACATTTATAGCTTTTATATCAATGACACTGTTATTGCATCAAAGGAAAATTTGCTCAAGAAAACTAATAAATTATGAAATGTGGAGCACAGCTGATAGACACATATAAAAGAAAAAGATGTACAGTTGCTAGCTTTTGGAATTAATAGTTTTTGAGATATATGTGTGCCTCAGGTGTCCCAGTTTTGACTAAGTTTAGTAAATGATGAACCCGTGTGTGTGGTTTTTTGAAAGTATTGTTGATTTATATAATGTTTTGTGAATTTGAGAGTGCATTGTGCATTGCTCTTTGTTTCTGGGCCTGTTTCAGCACATTCCAGTGTACGGCAAGTGTTGTGTTGCAGCATGCTTGAGAATGAGACTGAAACTTCTGATTTGGTCTGACAGCAGAATCAAGAAATTGCTACTGTAAAGCAAAAGTGACTGGCAATGTGAATGCTGCAACAAAAATGCTGTGTGGTGTATGAGCTTACTGTACAGAACTTGAAACAAAATGCAATGACATTAGCAAAGTGGTATCCAATTGTATTGTATTGTATTTTTATTGATCCAGGCAATCATAGTATTGTACAGCTGTACATATGATATTGGACAGGTCAAGAGAACTATTTACAAGTAATTTTTACAAATCGATTTTTACATTATTTTGTAGCAAGGAAATTATCTATCTTAAACAAAACAGTTAATACAAATCATAGAATTGTAAGGTTGTACATACGGTATTGGACAGGTCAAGAGAACATATTTGCAAGTAATTTTTAATAAATTGCTTTTACATTATTTTGCAATGAGGAAGTTAGCTATCTTTAACAAAACAGTAAATACAAATGTTGTATGGTAAAATATAAACAGACAATACAAATTTAATAGTAAAGTAGTCCAGTGTATTTCATAGACATGCACAGTATATAATAATCCAGTATATTTCAAAGACATGCACAGTATATAATTTTCAGACCTAACTGAACATTTATCATATTGTTTACATTTTTAACCCCTTTCAAAAAAATGATCAACTGCATAAAAGCAATGGTCCAAGAGATATTTTTTTAACTTATGTGTGAAGGCTCTTGGGTTCTTTGTTGCTTTGATTTCATTGGGTAAATTGTTATACATTTGTATCCCAACATTTAAAACACTTTTTTGGTAGCAGGTAGTTCTGGACTGACACATATGTAGGTCAGATTGCTGCCTTGTTGCATAGTTATGAATATCTCCATTGAATTTTAGTGTGCAGTCATTGTTTAACAGGTATGACTTGACAAATGAGACGATATTATAAATGTAAGCAGAGGGCAGTGTCATAATGCCATTTGTTTTGAAATGTTGTCTGCATGATTCATTATGTCTTAGATTACATATTATGCGTATTGACTTTTTTTGCATTTTGAAAATATATCTACCTCCAGGTGAGTTCCCCCAAAATATGATTCCATACTGTAATGTAGAATGGAAGTAAGCATAATATACATGTATGAGAACAGATTTTGTGACTGATTTTTTGAGTATCCTTAAAATGTAACACACAGTTGAGAGCTTTTTTGAGATATAATTTGTGTGAGTCTCCCACTTAAGATTTTCTTCAAGCCACATGCCAAGAAACTTGACAGAGTCCACACACATAAGCTCTTGGTTATTTAGAATCACATCAGGCATTTCTTGTTTTTGGGATGAGAGTCTGAAGTTGATGTACGTTGTTTTCTGTATGTTTATAATCAGTTTGTTCTCGTTGAACCATTTGCTGAGTGACAACATAAGCGGTTTAATTTTTTGGTTGTGGTCCTCTGTATCAGTACCTGTTATTAGTATACTCATGTCATCGGCAAATAGTGTGGTATGTCCTGTAGCAAGCTTCGTGCTTATATCATCAATGTATTGCAGAAACAGTATGGGTCCCAGGATTGAGCCTTGTGGCACACCATATCTAATAGGCATTGTGTCAGAGGAATGGACAGTAGATTGATGGGTGGTTGTATTCTTTTTTTCAAAATTAATTTCAACTTTTTGAAATCTGTTTGACAGGTAAGATTCTAACCATTTGTTTGCAATTCCTCTTATACCTTTATTTGCTAACTTCTTAAGGAGTATGGTATGGTCAATTACATCAAAGGCTTTGGATAAATCTAAAAAGATACCAGCAATTGTGTCAATAGTACAGTGAAATTTGATCACAAGGTTTTGAAGAATGAAACTAATATGGTATTCAATGAATGGAGTATTGACTTCATTGTTGCCACACTTGGAATTGTTATGGATCACAATTTAAAAATGAAAACGTTTCAGGAATTCAAATCAGTTTGTGGTGTACATCCAGTGATTCTCATCAAACAATTTCAGAGTGCTTTCCCTAAAATCTGCCCAAAAAGACAGAAAGTTAACACAGTTGTAAGCTTTTTTTTTTTTTTTTTTTTTTTTTTTAAAAAGTGATACTGGTCACAGAACATCAATCAACTAACACAGCATTGTCATCATCATCACCACCAAATTACACACAGACGTAGGTAACCATTTGAGAATATTTAGGAAAACAATAGCATGAAAACAAATATTTAGGTAATCCAGTAAATTGGCTTTGTCTTTGCACTATGAAGTTAATTATTGACCATGAAAACACTTTGGTAGAAGGGAAGATGGACCACACTTAAACATAGCAGACAATATAATGAGTGTAATCAATATAAAGAGGATAATCAGCTGAACAATGATAGACAAACTCAAGACAGACTGCTAGAAGAGGAGGGAATGAAAAATGTATGCCTGCCCACTGTCACAGTTAAATTAAATGAAATTTCAGTAAAGACTTGGTCTGTAGTTAATGAGTCAGCACTTAAATAAATAATATTCTGTCTGATACAGATTGTGATGTAAGAGGTAACTTGATGTGAGAGACAATGTAATTACTGAAGATATGTGATGCCCATCATTGACATCAATGTTTCCAGTATTGATGTTGGGGGGCTTCTGGAAAGAGAGAGTCAGGTCTGCACACTATTAAATAAATTGTATCTACAGCTAAACAAGATGGCACACTTCCCATCTTTTCCTGTGAGTGGCATATTCATTGTCAGTGCTGAGGGGGGGGGGGGGGGGGGGGGAGGAGGGTTGGGGGGAAATTAAAAATCACGTACTACTGAAGTTCAACTTTAGTGGAAAAGAATACGAGATAATTTTCCTGGTTGTTCAAACATTATCTGTTGGATGTATTTTCAGGATGGATGGCATGTCAGTGAATAAGTGTAAAGTGGATTTTGCTGCAAGCGATCCATTAATTAAGAAGGGTTATGATAAAGGAAAATTTCATTTAGAGGGTCATCAACAAGGAAGAAATGAGTTCTGTGCATATGAATTTAAGATGTACTAATATGGATAAGGAGGAATTTGAAACTCAGATAAACATTACTATGTTAGAGAAGAAAAATGCACCTAGAAGAGAGAAAAAGCAAAAGTTGTTCTTTGTCAAATTTGTAAGAAGATTCAAGAGATGTCTGATTTGTTGGGAAAGTACTTGATCATTACCCTACAGTATTTTCTATGGCACCAGGATTAATTAAAAGTTTTAAATGTAAACTGAAAGGAAAAGAACATGACATGAGGCAGTCCACAGCAAAAGTTATCCTTTATCATCTGCAAAACATGAAGCTATATATCTTGAAACTAAATTAATATTGTGACAGAATATTACTGAAAGGTAGTTACAACTGTAACACAATACATGTGGATAAAAAGTACGGATCTGTGAGATTTGTGTTAGACAAGAGATCAGTCAAAAGAACTGTTTTATCACAGAGACTAAGGAAAACATTTAGAGGAGTTATTGCAATGTCTTAAAGGTGTCAAATATTTTACCAGCTTTGTTCTCATAAGCAGTTATTGGCAAGCGAAGTTAGATAAGGAAAGCAGGAAATGCACTACTTTTTGTATAAAAGAGGGAGTTATCAGTTTAATGTTATATGTACTAAATGTGTCTACAGCTGCTTTCATGCATGCTCTGGATAAAGTTTTAAGGGAAAAATTATTAAAGAAGTTTGTCATCTATGTCAATGATATATAATAATTAGTTGCGAATAATGTGAAGAATAATTGGAGACTGCTAATGAACTTTTGCAAGCTTTCAGAAAATTAGGAGTAACATTTAACTTGGAGAGGAAGAAAATCTGCAAAAAATTAGATCAAGTTTTTTATGTCACACCATATCGCCACAAGGTATCAAAACTGATTTAGGTAAAACAGATGTTGTCAGAAAATTTTCTGCATCAGAATGTTCCAAATAGTAAAACATCACGTTTTTGAGTCTCAAATTTATACAGAAAATGCACCGATAAATATTGCTTATCTACACTAACACCTCTGACACTGTAAAAAAATGGGTACATTGTGGATGAAGGGACAAGAACAGCAAAAAGCTTTCAATCACACAAAATCTAAATTGCATGAAGCAAAATTATTACATCGGCCAGATTTGTCACTTGATTTTTATTTTGGACCAGGCTCCAGGAATTATGCAATAAATGTGGAATTGTATCAGATGTGTGATTTTAACGGAAGTACGGAACACAGAATAACAGCACCTGAGACTCGATCACTGAGGTTAGGGAAGAAAAAGCATACAGTAACAGAAAGAGAATCATTAACTATCACTTGGGGATTTTATACATTCCAGTTGTATCTCTTGGGAAAGCATACAGTTATAATGACTGACCATAAAGCATTATCTTTCCTAATAGCTGTTGTCCTGTGCACAAGCATCTTACGCACTGTGCACCAACAATACAAATATTGGATTTCAAATAAGATATATGCCTGGAAAGATTAACACTCTATTGACAGTGTTGTACCTATCTCAAAATGTGGCATTCTTTAACACAGAAAGATATACAGATTTTATATAAGCTGTTGAAGGAGAAAAGTTCATCCAGAAATTATTACAAACTATCAAATCCTTGTAAGATGTAGAGAACTACTTAAAAATGGTGAAGTATAAATATAATGGTCTGAATGAGACAAAATTTATAAGCTATTATTTGAAAGAAGAGGGAATTTTGTTTCGAAGATACAATATTAATTCTGATCAATGGAGAGTCTGTATTCATGACATGCTACTGAAGATCTTGTGTAAGTTACGTTCACACATATAGGACTAAGCAAATGTATGCTAAAATTACAGAAGTATAGTATACTAAACAACATGGTGAAGAAAGTCTGCACAATTTTGAAGATATGCAATGTATGCCAGATACCTAAAGTGTGACCTGAGCAGCACCAAGGACTAATGCACAGTACAACCCCACGTAAACCAGGTGGCACTTGCATTGACCGCTACCATGTTTCAGAGGAAATTTTATGGCAGATAATGGTTATTTTGGAATTGTTCTCAAAATATTTAAAGTTTTATCCATTATGCAAAGCCACCAGCAAAAATTTGCTCAAGAAATTAGAAGATGACTATTTTGTTATTTTGTCAGTCCTTTCTTAGTGGTCATGGTCCACAATTTAGAGAAGCAATGTGGAAAGAGTAATGTTAAACATATCCTTAATTCTCACTATACACTAGCTTCCAATCCAATGGAGTGTGTAAAGAGTAAACTCGAATGTTTATTTTGTGCATATGGTGGAAACAATTTAAAGAGTGATACAAAAAGTTATTGGACTTTGAGACTATTATAAGTAGCCTGTGCCATGATGGTACAAGTTAGTCACTTTGCACTGTTTTATTTGATAAAATACTGCCTAGTATTTTTAAGCAATTTATAAATTTTCCATCAAGAGACAATATTTCAACTGAAGAACTGCATTATGAGGGCCTACAACACATGAACAAGAAAGATTATGGAAGAAAGAAGATGCTTGATGAAATAGTGAAACCTGTTGTTTATAAAGTTGATGACTGAATTCTCATGAGCACACATATGAAGACTTCTGAGATAACCAATGAAATTCAGAAGTTCCATCATTATTGTACTGGGTCATTTCATGTAAATAAAATTGTGCATCCAAACTATTTACCTTTAGAATACATTAACTCTGGGAAATGATATTGAAAATGTAAAGCTATATCATAGAAGTGAATGACTTTGCTCTGTCAGTGTTATGTTTAAATTCCCTGTGTATTAAAAAGTCAACAGAACTGTGAGTCATAGTGTTAAGAATTGTATGTTACCTAGACTGTCCTTAAAAATGGCTACATGATTGTTGCACGTGTTATAGCTCTGTGTGGAGATAAGTTGAAGTTCATGTGCAACTTTAAATTGACAGTATGAAAATGCAGTGGACAAGACAACAGGAAGAACTTTTTATGTATATCTATGTGATTTTACAGTGCAGAGACTGTATACATTTTTCTGCTGTGATGCTTCTGTACTCACTGTGATGCATAATGATCAGATAATATGTTGTTGTTATATGCTATAAGGGTCATGTTTGATATTTTTTATTGTTTTTACTCACATACTTTGATGCACTTTTCACTTAAATTAATAATTTTTTTAATTGTTCTGGGAGGAATGGTTGTATTAAGCCCTTATTTTATTAAATGGTTACAAATACACATGAAAATTGCAACACAGTTTTGCTAACGGTTTATTAATTATAGCTATTGTTTTTCTGTGCTTTTTTTTATTGTGTGGCATACACTGAGAGTTTTTGAATCGCAATTGATGTTATGTTTTGTACAGATATACTAAAGTTTTTGAGAAATCACTATCAACATTTTGACATTTTTTTTTACCATTTTCAGACTGTAACGGGATTTATTTTGTAAGTGTATTTGTTTAATTTTTTTGCATCCTTGAGGGATATTTGTGAATGTTTTGTTTGACTGTGTGAGATCATTTTTTTGTTTTCTTTTTTACATTAATAATCTCATTTTCATTAAACTACATACAAAAAGAAATTGTTTCCATTTCTTGGGATGTGTGAGATGTATGTGTATCTAAGGTTTCTGCATTTTTTATGTGAATTTATTGAATGATGTATCTTAGTGTGTGGGTCCTACCAGTAAACTTTGTGAGCTTGCTGCCTATGCAACCCACACATTTGGACAAGGACAAAAGATAACACCCAGTGACAGTATAGTAGGGGAGGAGCTTACAAGTTCCTTAGTTGAGGAAGAGGGAGGCTTAGTTTGAGAAAGGTTAAAAAGGAAGAGTCCATCTCATCCTGGGGTCAGAAATGACATTGTAATTATATAAAATACAAATTTAAGTGTAGGAAGTCTTTTATGAAAGTTATTGCAACTGCAGAATACTGAAAACTAGATGGGCAGATTGAGTAACTAATGAAGAAGTATTGAAACAGACTAAACTGAGAAGAGCTTTATGGCACAAGTCCCTTCCCTACAGCCTAGGTCTTCGTGGCAAACGAATCTGCTCCAGTCCGGAATCCCTGAACCATTACACCAACAACCTGACAACAGCTTTCGCATCCCGCAACTACCCTCCCGACCTGGTGCAGAAGCAAATAACCAGAGCCACTTTCTGATCCCCTCAAACCCAGAATCCCCCACAGAAGAACCACAAAAGTGCCCCACTTATGACAGGATACTTTCCGGGACTGGACCAGACTCTGAATGTGGCTCTCCAGCAGGGATACGACTTCCTCAAATCCTGCCCTGAAATGAGATCCATCCTTCATGAAATCCTCCCCACTCCACCAAGAGTGTCTTTCCGCCGTCCACCTAACCTTCGTAACCTGTTAGTTCATCCCTATGAAATCCCCAAACCACCTTCCCTACCCTCTAGCTCCTATCCTTGTAACTGCCCCCGGTGTAAAACCTGTCCCATGCACCCTCCCACCACCACCTACTCCAGTCCTGTAACCCGGAAGGTGTACACGATCAAAGGCAGAGCCACATGTGAAAGCACCCACGTGATTTACCAACTGACCTGCCTACACTGTGATGCATTCTATGTGGGAATGACCAGCAACAAACTGTTCATTCACATGAATGGACACAGGCAGACAGTGTTTGTTGGTAATGAGGATCACCCTGTGGTTAAACATGCCTTGGTGCACGGCCAGTACATCTTGGCACAGTGTTACACCGTCCGGGTTATCTGGATACTTCCCACCAACACCAACCTATCCGAACTCCAGAGATGGGAACTTGCTCTTCAATATATCCTCTCTTCCCGTTACCCACCTGGCCTCAATCTCCGCTAATTTCAAGTTGCCGCCACTCATACCTCACCTGTCATTCAACATCATCTTTGCCTCTGCACTTCCGCCTCGACTGACATCTCTGCCCAAACTCTTTGTCTTTAAATATGTCTGCTTGTGTCTGTATATGTGTGGATGGATATGTGTGTGTGTGCGAGTGTATACCCGTCCTTTTTTCCCCCTAAGGTAAGTCTTTCCACTCCCGGGATTGGAATGACTCCTTACCCTCTCCCTTAAAACCCACTTCCTTTCGTCTTTCCCTCTCCTTCCCTCTTTCCTGATGAAGCAACCGTTTGTTGCGAAAGCTAGAATTTTGTGTGTATGTTTGTGTGTCTATCGACCTGCCAGTGATTATATAAAGTATATTAGACCAAATGTAAATACTCACAGAGAATATTGCTTGTAAGTCAGGATACAAAGAAGCAGTAATAATAATGATAGAACTCAATGTAAAGACACTGAAATCATGTTAGTATCAAAATTCATGTTGTAATTACAGAGTAATTAAAGAATGTAGTCAATCAATTGTAGCAGTGAATATTTCACAAAATTTCAATATGAAAACCAATTTATTTCAATATACTAATTATATCAAACTTTTTGCCACTATTTTTCAAACTAGGTTCTGTAATGAGTCTTGTGAAAGCACATGGCTTTCAACTGTAAGTTTAATTAAGTACAATTCAAATCATATATGAAAACTTTTGTAATTGTTGCATGTTATAGAAGCACCAATGGTGATAGACACAAGAGATCAGTCAGTAATGTGCCAGACCTGGATGAGATCTTGTGACAATAAATCTGTGTATGTCTTTATAGAAATAAATAAGTGAAAGATAAAATCCAACAAATTGGCTATTTCATTTATTATTTACTGTACCACAAAAACTTTGTTGATGGATACAAGGCATATTTCAAAAAGGAAAGTTGTGTATTTTTAGTTTTTTTTTTTTAAAGGACTGTCGATTTGATGAAAAGTAAATATGAAAGTTAAGTGTTCAAGACTGTTCCCAGAAGCATCACAACATTATAAGGTGTTAACTGAAAATACTGACAACCTTGCCAGAGTCTCCATTCATGGACAACATTCTATCCAGTCGACTCATAAACAGATTGCATTCATTATTTGTTCCAATTACATCAACAAACCCACTGCAACTATGAATTGACCACTAGCCAGTACTTCCCCTATCATGAGGTATCATCAGAACATGTAAAACTGAACATCATATTTTGCCAGGACTTTGTCTACTTTTTGTTATGCCCCAAGATTAAGGGAAGTGGTGTTCTATCATCCACTTGACCTACAAAAAATCCTAGTCCATAATTAAGACACTTCTGCACTCAAACTTATACTGCATAGGTCATTCCCTTGTGGATGATCCAGTTGCTTGATCTGTCCCAATACAGTCTCCCACCACTTTGCATTGCAGTTATGTCACAGATTTTTCCTGTCGTATCTTGAACAGGATCATTTCTGAACTCACTGTAACAGATGTGCAACACCCTGTGTGAGCTGATGACTAAAATGGCTGCCTGTCCCTATTAAGCTCTGAGAGGTGTACTAATTTTGACTTTGCCATACTCGATTCCTTTTTGTACAAATGACAATTTTTAAAATTCATTGTCAGTGTCATACTTACGTGTGATGCCATGCATGTGGTCTTCTGTGTTACTTTCTATTGAAGTCCTTAGCACTGTGACATAACCATAATCAACAAACATGTAGGCAAGCTATGTGTTAGTCACAGCTAGTTGGCTGTCATTATAAAATTTCATTTAGTGTAATATTTTGATGTAATTCTGTATGTAATGTAATTAGGGTATCATTCCCTTATAGCATTTAAGATTCACAAATTTATTTTTATTTGTCATTATTTCTATACTGTTTTGTAGATTGTGTAATCTTTTGGAATGTGACATGCTGCATATTTTTGTAGGAAATTATCACAAACATAAATAAATAAACTTGTGACCAGAAATTACATCTGAAACATGTACTGAGCCTCAAAATGAATGTGTAATCAAACGAATATACTTACTGAAGGAAACAATATGACTGCCGAAGAAAACAAAGTGTGGTAGAGGAGACATAAACTTATTATACATGAATTGCATCTCCTTTGAAGTCATCACTAAAACAGATCTGTGGTACAGCAATGGGCAGCCACAAGGCACCACCATATACCAACCTTTCCATGGACCATCTAGAGGAACCCTTCCTAATGACTCAGAATCCCAAACGGCCCACCTGTTTCAGATTCGTTGCTGAAATCTTCATGATATGGACTAAGTGTGAGATATACTTAATCCACATGCCCCCAGAACCTCAACACCTCCTCCCCCATCTGCTTCACTTGGTCCTCCTCAGTCCAAGAAGTTGCCTTCCTCATTGTCGAGATCCACCCCAAAGGTGGCTACACTAGTACTTCCACCCACCTCACCCCTACCAACCACAAGCAGTACCATTAATTTGACAGCTTCAACCAATTCCATACCAAAAATACCTTCCACACAGCCTATCCACCCTTGGCCACCATATCTGTACTGACAAGAAGTCCCACCCCTAATATGCCACAGTTCTCACTGAGATCTTTACAGACTGAAATTACCCTCCCAGCCTTGTCCAGAGACAGATCTAACATGTCTTGCCCTCCCATTCATCTACCATTGCCCACATATCCACTGTCTGGCCACAGTGGCACATACTGCTTGTGACTCAGTGCCATCCAGGATTGGAGCAACTGAATCACGTTCTTCACCAGGGTTTCAACTACCAGTTGTTGTGTTCTGAAATGTGAAATACCCTCCCCACCTCTGCCACAGTGGTATGCCACCACAACCTGTGCAATATCCTTGTCTGATCATAATTCACACCTGCTCCCAAACACTGGCCCTACAAGTCATATCCCTGCAATAGAAAATCCAGGATGGGATGTAATAATATTGTGAGGTGGAAAGTTGCTACTCACCATACAGTGGAGATGCTGAGTCGCAGATAGGCACAAAAAAAAAAAAAAAAAAAAAAAAAAAAAAAAAAAAAAAAAAAAAAAAAAAAAAAAAAAAAAAAGATTTTCACACTTAAATCTTTCAGCCAATGGCCTTTGTCAACAATAGAAACACATATGTACACACACACTCATGCAAACACAGCTCACACACACAACTGCAGTCTCAGGTGTGGTTTCAGTTGCCTGAGATTGCAGTTGTGTGTGAGAGTTGCGTTTGCGTGAGTTTGTGTGTGCATATGTGTGTATATTATTGACAAAGGCCAATGGCCGAAAGCTTTAAGTGTGAAAATCTTTTTGTTGTGCCTGTCTGCGACTCAGTATCTCCACTACATGGTGAGTAGCAACTTTCCTTCTTATAATTGTTATAACTTCAAGCTGAACAAATATATTTCAAGGACGACACAATACATGAAAGTCACAGATCGAGTAAACAAAGTAAGACGTGTGTACACTTTAACAGTCAAATCATAAATGAGTCTGAGTCTAGCGGCCGCTGGCTGGCTGGCCGCTTAGTTGGCGCTGCTGCTGCATGGCTGGCAGACAGCACCACATGTAGAGGACGCGCGTAAATGTGTGATGGTACTTTGAAAGATCGGCGAGTCACACCAATAATATTGTTACATCCCTGCAATAGAGTTAGATGCATGACTTGTCCAATAAATCCTCCCACTACCACCAACTACAGTCCTGTCACAGGCATCTTCTATCCTATCAAAGGCAAAGACACCTGTGAAAGTAGCCATGTGATCTATGAACATAACTGCAATCACCGTGATGGATTCTATGTGGGCATTGCCACCAACAAGCTCTATATCTGCATGAATGGCCACTGCCAAACTTTGGCCAAGAAACAGCTGGACCACACAGTTGCTGAGCATGTCACCCAACACAATATGCTCAACTACAAAGACTGCTTCATAGCCTGTGCTATATGGCTTCTCTCGAATAACACCAGGTTTTCCGAACTGTGCAGGTGGCAACTCTCACTGAAACACATCGTTTGTCTGAATAATCTTCACTAGCACCTGTCCTCCATCCACCTATCCTCTTCCCTGCTCCCACCCTACACACATCTTCTATCCCACCAGCCCACCTGTATAATCTTTTTTCCATTTCTACTTCTCTTCTCAACCCTTTACCCCCCCCCCCCCTCTCCCCTCCTCAAGCACAGCCTCCTGATGCTGCACCTCTAGCAGCCCACTACTATGTCCCTGCACACTCCTGCAGGCATTGTTAACATCTTTCCCCACTCCTTCCCTGCTATCTATCCCCCTCTCCACTCCACACCTCTTCTCTACGCAAATACTCACCCCAACAAAGACCATTGCTTATCTCAGACACCTCCTTATGCTTCACCTAGTAGCCCACTATCCTGTCCCCATCACATTCCTGCACACTCCCATAAGCAGTGCTGGCATCTTCCCCCACCCTTACACTGCTACCCATTCCCTTCCCTAGTACATGACTCATTTTACCTCCACTACCCATTCCAGCGAAGATCATTGCTGACCTCGGATGCAGTCACAGCAGGCTGTTACCACATGGAGATAAAAGTGTCCATTTGTGTGTGTGTGTGTGTGTTTTGTCTACCTCTGATTGAAGGACTTAGCTGGTGGCAGTTAAACAACATCCAGCAGTCTTTTTTAAAGAAGTGTTGGGTATACATGGGATAGGAAAAAATGGTTTGAATCATACCTAAAAAACAGAACACAGGTTGTAGGACTGACATCAACAAATAAATTCAGTATCAGAGGCAAAAAATGTAGAAATAGGAGTACCACAAGGCAGCACCCTAGGGCCCAGATTGTTTCTTGTCTATATAAATGATTTTCACACCTCAGATGATGCAGCCAAAGCAATAATATTTGCAGATGATACTAGTGTGATAATAAGGGCACCAAAGCAATTGCTACCAACTACTGCTGATTAAGTACTAAATTACATCCACTCTTGGTTCAATACAAACAGGTTGACATTGAATGTAAATAAAACAAATTATATGCAGTTTGGGAAAAGATGTCAAAATGTAAATCTTGAGCTGGTGTGGGGTGACAAAGCCTTAGACAGAGTGACATCCACAAAATTGCTGGGGATTCATGTGGATGAAAACTTAAATTTTAATGACCATGTAATAAAACTTGCACAGAAACTTAATTCAGCCTGTTTTGCCCTCAGAATTATTGCAAATGGTTGTACCTCAGAGGGTGCCAGAATGGCATTTTTTGGCTATTTTCAATCTCTTGCCACATACGGAATAATATTTTGGGGTTCCACAACGGGGTGCCTAAAACAAATTTTTTTGTTGTAGAAGAGGGCCATCTGAATAATAACTCACAGTCATCCACAGACACACTGCAAACTCATATTCAAAAAGCTTAGAATACTCACTATACCATCATTATACATATACAAATGTGTATTGTATGTCAGGACCCACATTGCAGATTTTCAGACAAATGCCGACTTTCATAACTACAATACCTGTAATAGAGCAGCACTCCATACTCAGCAAACAAAAAGAATGAATACACAAAGGCATGTGAGCCATATCGGTGCAAAACTGTACAATGCACTGCCAGTCAACATCAGGCAGTTTGAAGATGATAACAAATTTAAAACAGAATTTAAAAAATTTCTAGTAGAACAATGTTTTTATTCTGTAAATGACTATGTAGTTCAATAAATTTTTTCTGATGATATTTATAAAGGCAAATGGAAAATACTCTATCTGTACCTAATCATTTATTACATTTACATACTTACAGGACAGCTGTTGTGTGATGTAAATATATACTTCAGCAGTGTTGTGTGTATAAGGACTTGCCATTTAGGGAGGACAAAACTAAAGCCTTATGAAAAACAGACTATGCATTTAAAATAACAAGCAGGGATGTATATAGGCTATATTAATTTCATTGTATTATTATTAACTTCATTGTATTATTTTGTTTTGTACTTTTTTACGTATATATTGTTTGTGTCCCATTTCTTTGAAATGCCTTACATGTACCCTTGACAACATCCATACAATATTTATTGGCAACGGATGGATAAATAAAATAAAAAAATAAATCAATAAAATAACAAGCCTGTTTCCCACTTGGTGCCTCCTCTATGTTGTGAGCAGCAATATATCCTTTTGTATTGTTATTATATATAAAATATACACAATAAGATCATGAAAGGCACAAATTGATGCAAGTGACATAAAAAAGATCAATTTTAATGGTGAATGAACAGTATCAGATTTTCAGTTTAAGTGGAAGGAAAGGAAATGACACAGGTTTTAAAAGTATGGAAATTCAGTTGGTGCAACAGACTGGATAAAACAAACAACAGAAAAGATCCATATAAGCTTGTTGTGACTATTTGCAAATACTAAATTTAATAAATAAAAACCACAGCATTATTGACAGTAATAGTAAATATAATAATAATAATAATAATAATAATAATAATACATGACCACAATGCCACAAATATAGAATACATCACATATATTCAGTAACAGAAAGATTCACATTAAGCAGAAAGGAAGGAGGAAGGGGATTTATCGACATAAAAAACCTACATTACGGACAGGTAGACAATTTAAGAAAATTCTTTCTAGAACGAGCAGAAACTAGCAAAATACACAAAGCAATCACTCATATAAATACATTGGCTACACCATTGCAATTTCATAACCACTTCTACAACTCTTTAGATCACATAACATCAACAGATACGAAGAAAGTAAATTGGAAAAAGAAAACACTACATGGTAAGCACCCGTATCATCTAACACAGCCACACATCGATCAAGACGCATCCAACACATGGCTAAGAAAAGGCAATATATACAGTGAGATGGAAGGATTCTTGATTGAACTACAGGATCAAACAATAAACACCAGATATTACAGCAAGCATATTATTAAAGATCCCAATACCACAACAGATAAATGCAGACTTCGCAAACAACAAATAGAAACAGTAGATCACATAAGAAGCGGGATGTACAATACTAGCAAATACAGAATACCCCAGAAGACATGACAATGTAGCAAAAATAATACATCAACAACTTGCCATACAACATAAACTAATAAAACAACACATTCCCACATACAAGTATGCACCACAAAATGTACTGGAGAATGATGAATACAAATTATACTGGAACAGAACCATTATAACAGATAAAACAACATCACATAACAAACCTGACATCATACTCACCAATAAAAAGAAGAAATCAACACAACTAATCAAAATATCCATACCCAATACGACAAATATAAAGAAGAAAACAGGAGAAAAAATTGAAAAATACATCCAACTGGCTGAGGAAGTCAAGGACATGTGGCATCAGGATAAAATTGACATTATACCAATTATACTGTCAACTACAGGGGTCATACCACACAATATCCACCAGTACATCAACGCAATACAGCTACATCCAAACTTATATATACAACTACAGAAATCTGTAATTATTGATACATGTTCAATTACCCTAAAGTTCCTAAATGCAACGTAACATATACCGTACTGTTAAAAGGAAGTCACGCTTGATCGAGGTACATGTCACTTTCCATTTTTAACCAGACATAAGGTCTGAGAAAGGAAAGAATAATAATAATGATATAAATACCTGTTGTGAGGGTAAACTGGTTGGATACATTAATAAACGGCTTGCTGGTGATGTTATCAGCTCATTAAGCCATTTTGGCACAGGTCTTGATGCATAGAACAAACCTTGTGACAGCACTGCTCCCACCAGTGATATGCATGTTATTATAAGGGAGTCACGCAGAAGGAGCACTGAAATAAGGCAGTATGTGTCTGGGCAAGGGTATTTGAATAATCATATTATTTTGCAATATTATTTTGAGGGTTTAAGACATCTTTCAATAGACAAACACAATAATTTAGCTCAGTGTATAGTGATCATTTTTATTATCAGTTAGCCATTGGACACTTACAAACTACCAGACACATATCATAATATGATTAATTTTCATGTTACTCATTATTTTGCTAGCACAGAATTGTATATTTCTTCAGCCTACACTTTTCTTTCTTCTGTGCATCTGATTATTTTGGGCAGTAATATTCAATAACGTAAACTGAAATTGTAATGATGTCTGCTGAAGTGATATCATCAAATCACAAGACTGCATAGAATTTACAACACATACTGTGTTACATTTATATTGTTACTGAATCAGATTTTCCTATTGCTTTATTTTTATAATAACTAAAGTATCATAGCACACACTGAATTCCAGTCCAATAAATATGGAAATGTCACATGTATTAGTAAAATCAGAAATCTAGAAAATAAAAACAAATAAGTGGAAATAATAAATTTACCTGATTTTTGAGAGGGTAGCACATTTACCATAGTCAACTAGTGAAAGGCAATCTTAAAGAGAGTTATTACTCTATAGATGTTAAAATGTACATTGAATAAACTGTAAATAAAGAATAATTACTAAGGTATGAAAGATAAACAACCAACAGGTGGATATAGATTTAATCATATGATCAGTTTAAGTGTTTTAAGCTGATTAATTTCAGTAATAAATGACACACGTGTTTCATATATGACAATCTATGTGGGAATCTAGTAAACACAATATGTAAACATAAGGAAATAAATATTGGGCTTATGTGCCTCTTTATCACAATATTTGCGTGCATGACCATAGTGCCATCAACAGGCACATTGATTAACTGACTGTTAAGAGACAACCACAGGGCTTATATCTGAATGCAACTCCCTCCCTCCTCCTCCTCCACCACTTCACCCTCCCGTCTTCATCCAGTGGTCTGCTCTTGTCGCTGTCGCATGTGAAGTTGGACCCGGGGTGTGGCTAATGCACAACATACCTGTTGATATGCTGCTTCTATCAGATGTCAGTTTACTGTTGTTGCAGAGAAACTCTATGTCATTTTTAATTAACCCAACTGCTGGCCCCCAATCTTGTTAAGGCTGTAATCCATGTTGCTATTGATTAAAGTGCCTCTTACTGATATAATCAATTGTTTTGTGACTTTCATGATAGACCTGTAAATGCCACTGAACTAGTCCAAGTGTAATTTCGGAAATTTTCTTTTAAAGTTTTTCAAAAATTGTGGACTACATGCTGGGCTAACAGCATCATCTCATATGAGCCTATTTGCTCCCTAACTTTACTAACAAATAATCTCTTCCTTAGACACTTGGTGTGTAGAGCAAACAGTAAACTTGGGATAAAAATAACATTCTGGCCACTGACAGCTGCTGAATACTATCTGGTGTACATGTGGCAAAGTTCAGCACCTCATAAGGCTTGGAAGAAAACTCAGCAAATAACTTTTACAGTGATGCAGCTTGTCAGGCTTCTTCATGCTGTGATACATCTATTTTCAGTACATGTGCCTGGTTTGGTATCCTTTCCAGACAGTGATATGTATTTTCACAACTATTCATACTCCAATGAGGACACTAATTGTGTGACTCTCCAGCCACAATCACACTTGCCACTCTCATCACATCTCATGGAGGTCTGTGTGCAAAGTGGTTGGCACTGCAGCATACAGTCAGTGAGTGCTGTGTTTACCACGAATGATGACTGTTCCTTCATGTAATATTGGTTACTGGTTACTTGTGATGAATTTCTTTTCTCTTGGACTGTCCTTTGGTACTTTCCTGTAAATCTGGAATTGGAACTTCAAATTTTTGAGAAATATATCTGTAAGTTACAGAGGAAAAATAAATTTGTTTGTTTTACATTTTGTTTAGAGTAGCCTAAGAAAGAGAAATAACAATAATTATCATGGTGTTTCTTACACTGATATTGTAGAATATCTATTTGCTCATGAGGTTTGTTGTTAATTATATGCACTACCTTATTTCAGTGAACACAAGACTTTACTTTGCAACACATGCTTTCAACATTTTCCACACAAATTTAAGGAAGGTACAGTTTTTTGTAATTTTGGTCATAGTGCCCAGGAAATGTCAGTCATCCAAGAAATGGCAGTAACTGATTTTTAAAACTGAAATTAAAACTGTCCCTATCACTATTTACTTGTATTTAGAAACTGGTTTCAATTATGACCTTATCAACAGTGTCACTATAGATACAAGGATTATTGATCATGACATCATCGTAGCTGATGTTACTAAAGTTAAAAAAATCCATCAAGGAGGTTAGAAGAGTATTTATGCTGGAAAAAGCAGATAAGCAATCATTAGCATCCTACTTAGATAATGAATGGACATCATTTAGTTCCAATACAATGGATGTAGAGGAATTATTGGTAAAGTTTAAGCTGATTGTAAATTGCACTCTGGAGAAGTGTGTGCTGAGTAATTTGATTAAGAACAGAAAAGACCCAACATATTCCAGTAACAAAATATGGAACATGCTGCGAAACAGAGATTGTTGCACTTTCAAGCCGGGGGGGGGGGGGGGGGGGGGGGGGTGTGTAAATGTCAGAAGGCAAAAATTAGTAGAAATTTGTGTGTCTGCAAAAAGATCAGAAAAGCTTCTGTCCACAAGCCAGCATAGATTTAGAAAGAATCACTCATGCAAAATTCTGATTGCCCTTTTCTCATACGATATCCATGAATGAAGGGCAACAGTCAGATTCCATATTCCTAGATTTCCAGAAAGCATTTGACAGACTGTTACAAAGATCCAAACATATGGAATAAGTTCCCACATATGGCTCAAAAACATCGTAAGTATTGGAATGCAGTATGTTGTCCTTGACAGCAAGTGTTCATCAGAGCCTAGGGCATTGCCAGGAGTTCTTTAGGAAAGTGGGATTGGACAATTCTCATTCTCTACATACATAAATGATCTGATGGATGGGGTGATCATGAATCTGCAACTATCTACTGATGACACTGTAGTACATGGCAAAGTATCATCACTGAGTGAATGTAGAAGATGAAGGATGACTCAGACAGAATTTCTAGTTGGTGTGACGAATGGTAGCTTGCTCAAAATGTAAGTAAATGCAGATGAGTAGGAAAACAGCTTGTTAATGTTGGAACACAATATCAGTAGTGTACTGCTTGGCACAGATAGGGTTTAGTTTTTTTTATTACAGAGGGCGAGCAGTAATATCTGGGCTTAATGTTGCAAAGCAATGTGAAATCGAATGAGCATAAAAGGGTGGTAGTGGGGAAGGCAAATGGTTGACCTTGATTTTTTTAGCTCATCTACTAAAGAGACAGCATATAGAACACTTCTTTGACCCATCCTTGAGTACTGCTTGAGTGTTTTGGATCCCCAGCAGGTCAGATTAAAGAAAGAAATTGAAGCAATTGATGGCGTGCTGCTAGATTTGTTATCAGTAGGTATGATCAAGAAGCAAATGTTAGGAAGATGCTTCATGAACCCCAATGGAAGTCCATGGAAGGAAGATAATTTTCTTTTTGTGAAACACTACTGAGAGAACAGTCATTTGCAGCTGACTGCAGAATGATTCTACTATTGCCAAAATACATTTTGCATAAGGTCTTCAAAACAAGATAAGAGATATTAGGGCCAATACTGTGGCATACAGATGGTCATTTTTCCCCTATTCCATCTGCAAGTGGACTAAGAAAGGACATGACTGTTAGTGGCACATGATACCTCGACTGCACACCCTACAGTGACTTGTGGATTCTGTATGTAGATGTACAAACATACTCAATGAATTTCAGCAAAAAGAATAAAATGGACCAGAAGAATGTATAGGCATATGGCAATAGTAGTTCAATGATGAATGGAAAAATCATGGATAAGCCTTACAATAATTGTGGTGAAGTGGCAGCATGAATGTAGTAATATCTACTTGAAGATGTTTAATATCAGTCATATAATGACTGAGAACACAAGGAATACCTTACACAAGGGTATGTAAACTGTTATTCTTGCTAAGTCCCATTTATGACTATAGCTGTAACTAGTAAATGTTGCTCATACAATCTGTGTATTATTTAATTTCTCATTATGAACAGTATGGCAATGCACAAAATCCCTCATGTGTTAAGTGCAAAGGAAGTACATTCTGGAAGGAAGTACATTGTTTTATAAACTTGATACTGTTACTCACCCAAATGAGGAACGGATTTTCCATAGAAGTATATTTCAAAAGCCACATGCAACAGGCAGAACATGTGCAAAAACAATGACACCACACAGACTGTAAGTCGCTGACCACAATCAGAAGGCAGGAACCAAGAGAATAATGTTATCAGACATAACACTGAAAAAAAAATCAGCAGTGTGTGAAGATATTACAATTGGAATGCAGTTACTGAGACATAGCATTTAATTAAACTGAAACTGCACAAGTTCTACTCAAAATGAATTAAAACAGTGACATTGGTTTAAAATCCAGTATATAATTACTTTATGTTAACTATCCAAAATATGACAAACTTCAACTGTTTTTAATCAAAAAATCATAGATATTTACCAATAGAGAAAACATGAAACTTTAATCATGTACTCATATAAAATATTCTGTTTGCCTAATGACAGCATACACAAGTACTCATTTATCACAAAAGACAAGTACTTTAAGAAACAGATAGAATATGGTTTATTTGCATGCTAATGTAATTTACAAATCAGTTAAGCAGGGCACAGGGACACCTAAAATGTGTAATACAGCTGTTAATCTCATGGGCTCTTGTAATGGAGCTGCAAATGTAAAGTAGTATTGTAATACTGCGGCCGGCTGGGTTGTAGATCTAAGACAGCTGACGGCAAGAAATTTGCAGTCAGCAAATAAATCTTGAAGAACCAGAAATCCTTCTAACAAAAAATGGTGTCCAGTAGTGAGAATAAAGCACATGTCACACCTGTCTACAACAAGAGTGGCAGAAATGATTCACAAAACTACCATCCACTATCCTTGACATCCATGGGTGAGCTCAAACATAATGAGATATCTCAAACAGAATGACACCCTCAATGCCAAACAGCATGGATTCCAAAAACATTGCTCATGCAGATCCCAACTTTTGCTTTTCTCTCTTGACATTCTGAAAGCCATGAATCAAGGCAATCAGTTATATCTAGTATTTCTTGATCTCCAGAAGGATTTACTCAATACTATATCTATGCTTATTAACAAATGTGTGATCATAGAGGATATCAAGTGAAATATGTGTATGGTTCGATTTCTAGTTAGGGAGGACAAAACATGTTACCTTGTACAGAGATCATTGACAGATGTAGAAGTAAATTTAAGTGTGCCCCAGGGAAGCATGATGGGGCCATTGGTTGTTCATGTATATATGTGTAAACAGCACTGCAGACAATATTAATAGTAACCTCCGACATTTTGCATATGATGCGGTTATCTATAATGAAGTATCATCTGAAAACATTGCAAAAATATTCAGTCAGACCTGAATAAGATTTCAAAGTGGTATATAAACATTGGCAACTAGCATACAGCCAGAGAACCATCTGTTCAATTCCAGGATTTTCCATTCTGTTGATTAGCCTTTTTTTCAGGATAAGGGCTTCTGAAAAATGAAGGTGATGGCAAATTACAAACACAAGTAAGATACACAGAATGCAGGTTTGACAGGATAAGTATTATAAATAGATATTATTTTAGTATGCAGATAATGTCAGAATTAAAGATAACCACCCACCATATAGTTCAGGTGCTGCGTGGCTGACAGCCACATAAATGAAATTGAAAATATATCTGAAATTTTGCACAATGTCCTTCCCTGAAGATAATTAATACACAAATGGCTATATTTTCCTTGCTAACTAAACTGTCTTAGAGCTGCAGCTTGACAATGGTAAGGGGCTGTGTCAGGTGGGATGGGTAAGAGAAGAAAGGAAGCAGAAAAGGGAAGGGGCCGGTGATGGAGAAAGGTGGCTTACTGAAGAAAGGCAACAGGGCAGATACATGTTACTGAGATGGAAGTCTGGATTGAGAGGAGAGATAAAAGAAAGTCACACCAAGACTGTGGAAAGGCTAGTGTGTGTCTAGATTAATAGGGTGAAGTGGGAGACAATGTGGCATGGTGGTGAAGGGTGTGGAACAGGGGCTTGCAGAAATTGAGGCCAGGAGGACTGTGGAACTGTGAATTCCAAACGTTACATTTAAATACGTTGTAGTGACAATCACATATTCAGTCCTGCTTGACTTACAAGAAAATTTAAGATAGTTACATAACATACAATAAACATTCATTTTCCATAGTGTAACTTGATAACTACGACACATTTTTGCCTTCCTGCAGGATTCTCTACAGGGAAACCCATTTATGATCTCATAACTGTTGCCTGCTTAGCTAAACAATAAAAATTTTTCTTTTGGGACATTCTATGACCTTCTGTGGACCATTAAACTGTGATTATGAAACTACATTGCTTTGCTATTAATGGCAAGCCTATTTATTGAATAGATAGAGTTACATCTTCATAACAGAGGGCAGAGAGTCACACTGACAAATTGTACTACGAGAATGAAACTCAAAATGGGGGAACATAAATACATATAATTACAAACTATGTAGGAAAGCTAATCCAATGGCAATAGAGAGTTTTTTAAACCTTGTTAATGAACAAGTGTGGCACAATGTTTATAGTGTCGATAATGTAGATGACAAATATAATGCTTTCATTAACACATTTCTCACAATCTTTGAGAATTGCTTTCCACTAGAACGTTCTAAGTGGGGTACTTGCAGTAAAAGGCAGCCTGGATGGCTGACTAGTGGGATAAGGATATCATGAAGAAAAAAGCAGGAATGATATAAAAATGTTGGAAGTAGTCACAATCAAGCTACAGTAACCCATTACAAACAGTATTGGAGGTGCTTAAAAATGTTATTAGGATGGTAAAGAGTTTGTGGTATGCACATAGAATAGCTAATTCACAGAATAAAATTAAAACCACATGGTCAGTTGTAAAGGATATGTCTAGTCAGCAGCACAATATTGACGAAATAAAGTCAGTTCATAGTGAAAATATTTCTGTTACTGATAAGTCAGATATATGTACATATTTAACAATCATTAAATGATAAATCAGAAAATTTTTCTG
Organism: Schistocerca americana; assembly: GCF_021461395.2. Taxonomy (NCBI): domain Eukaryota; kingdom Metazoa; phylum Arthropoda; class Insecta; order Orthoptera; family Acrididae; genus Schistocerca; species Schistocerca americana. The sequence continues at coordinate 641,109,965 of NC_060123.1, forward strand.
AGCATTGCTGGTGAATTAAATAAAAACTTAGTTTCTACAGCAAATTATACAACTTTCTTGGAAAATGCCCTTCCAAATTGATGTTTGAAACATTCCTCTGTGATACTGACAATGGGGGCGATTGAATCAATAATTAAATCATATCTCATGGATATGATGGAGTGCCTAGCAGGACATTAAAGTACTATACTGCACATGTTAACCCTATACTTAGCCATATTTGTTATTTTTCCGTTAAGAATGGTCAGTTTCCAAAACAATTAAAGTACTCTGTAATAAAGACACTTTATAAAAAGGGAGAAAGGGATAATGAAGACAATTTTAGACTTATTTCTATGCTATCAGTATTTGCTAAAGTTATAGGTTGGTTGGTTTTTTGGGGGAAGAGACCAAACAGCGAGGTCATCGGTCTCATCGGATTAGGGAAGGACAGGGAAGGAAGTCGGCCGTGCCCTTTCAGAGGAACCATCCCAGCATTTGCCTGGAGCGATTTAGGGAAATCACGGAAAACCTAAATCAGGATGGCCGGACACAGGATTGAACCGTCGTCCTCCCGAATGCGAGTCCAGTGTGCTAACCACTGCGCCACCTCGCTCGGTGCTAAAGTTATAGAAAAGGCTGTGTATGTAAGGATAATTGATCATTTTATATCACATAAATTGCCATCAAATGTACAGTTCGGCTTTAGAAGTCATTTAACAACTGAAAATGCTATATTCTCTTTTCTCTGTGAAGTACTGGACAGATTGAACAAAAGGTTTTGAATGCTAGGCATATTTTTTTGATTTAACTAAAGTGTTTGATTGTGTTGATCACAAAATATTGCTCCATAAGTTGGACCATTACGGAATATGGGAAGTAGCTCACAATCGGTTCACCTTTTACTTTAACAACAGACAGCAAAAGGCCATTATTCACAGTGCTGAGAGTGGCTGCAATGTGGGGTCTGAGTGGAGGATGGTCAAATGGGGGATGCCCCATGGATCAGTGTTGGGACCACTCCTGTTCCTTATTTATATAAATGATATGTCCTTTAGTGTTACAGGTAATTCTAAAATATTTCTGTTTGCTGATGACACTAGCTTGGTAGTAAAGGAAGTTTTGTGCAACACTAGCTCTGTTTCAAATAGTGCAGTCCATGACATAAGTTCATGGCTTGTAGAAAATAAACTAGCACTCAATCACAATAAGATTCAGTTTTTACAGTTCCAAAACACAATTCAACAAGACCTGACATTTTAATTTTGCAGAATGGGCATATAAATAGTGAAACTGAACAGTTCGACTTTCTAAATGTTCAGATAGATAGTAAACTGTTGTGGAAAGCCCACATTCAAGATCTTGTTCAAAGACTTAATGCTATTCGAATGGTATCTGAAAAAAGTGATCATTCGAAATGGAAATTAGTCTACTTTGCTTATTTTCATTCGCTTATGTCATATGGTATTATATTTTGGGGTAACTCTTCCCATTCTCAAAGAATATTTTTGGTTCATAAATGAGCACTTTGGACAATAAGTGGTGTAAGTTCATGAAGCTCTTGTGGACTCCTGTTCATTAGTCTGGGTGTTCTGACATTGGTCTTTCACTATATATGTTCTTTACTGTCATTTCTTGTTAACAATATCAGTTTATTCCCAAGACTTAGCAGCTTTCACTCAGTTAATACTAGGCAGGAATCCAATCTGCATTTGGATCACACTTCCTTACATCTAGTGCAGAAAGGTATGCTCTATACTGCTGCAGCCATTTTCAATAAGCTACCACAAGAATTTAAAAATCTTGGCAGTAATCCACGTGCTTTCAAATCGAAACTGAAGAAGAGTTTCCCCATGAGTCACTTCTTCTATTCTGTTGAGGGATTCCTATGTTATATTGTTGATAGCATTTCCAAACACTTATGGCTAGACTTTTTTGGGTTTTATATTATCTGTTATTACTTCTATGGTTTAATTTCATGTACTGACATGTTCCACAACCTTGGAGATTTGCTCCTCAATTTGGTCCTACCAAACTAGATGTATGAATAAATAAATAAATAAATAAATAAATAAATTGTGGAGTCACATAATATTCAGTGCTGAATCCGCATCTTTAATAATATGTATAAATGACCTTCCAGTGACTTCAGGGGAAAAAATCTGTTTCCTAACGGTGCAAGATGATGTATTGACATATGCTGCATATCATCTGCTGCATATCGTCTGTTGCATATCATCTGCTGCAGTGTAGCTGTTACAGTTATCAGGATGTCAGAAAATCTCATTGACATCATTACTGACAAAAGTCCAGATATTAATCAATTCTGGGGCATCATTTTCTGTAATTTCAAGTGCTTTCCATTGTCTGGTAAAGAAAATAATAGTCCAAGATTCAAAGGGCATTGCACTGAAGACTGCAAATGGAAAATACCTCCTACTGTTAGGAACCTATATTGTGAGAATAACTATCAATGACCCTCAAATCTCTCAATTTAAAAGAAGGGCATAATGTTATCCTTGGGTGCGACTTCTTGCAGGCATCGCAAACAGTCATAAACTGTGAAATATTGAAGCTGCAGTTGAAGAAGCCATTCCAATAAGTTCACACAACAAAGTTTGCTCTGGTCAATTTTCTGCCACTGATCACACACTTATCCTTCCATCATGAATGAGATGAGTTCTTGTCAATAATCTGGATACTCAGTTAAACTGTGAATCTCTGAGTACAAATGGTTACTCAGCCTCGCAAATAAGCCTATATACAACTGTCAATCACACCAATCACAAACAAACAAGGACAGCTCTGGATCACTAACTGCCATAGGTCTTATTTTCTGCAGAGTAGATGCACAATAATTGTAAAGCTTACTTGTTCCGTATTACAGTGATAGGTCACAACTGCAATTCACAGAACATTCAGATAACTAAACAGGATAATAACTAACTTGACACAGGGACAACATCAGCAAGTGCTGGCCATTCTGTGTTAGGTTTTGGGTATATTGAGTCTTGCGTGGCGATGAGGCACTTGATGGCTGAATGTGGAACGCCATATCAACACTGAGGTTGATCCCCTCATCAGTCAACAACACTCATAAAAGGGTGAATGTGGGGTAATTCAGAAGGAAGTGGAGAAGATGCTGTGAGATGAGATCATTGAGCCATATTCCCTGCAGAAGACACAGTTTTCAAGCATGCAGTGTCATAGTAATGATCTCTGATCCTGAAAAAGTGTGTCAGTCAGGACTGCTGCCAGAAGTAATTGCATGATGCTGCTGCCAGAAGTAATTGCATGATGTAACATTGTCCACAGGATGAAAGCTCCCTCCCACTCACAGACAAATTATCCCATGGAATATTTTATTAAGAAATTGGTCGATATGCTCTCATTGTATGTTGATGTTAAACAGAGAGGCTGGGAATTGTCCTGCAAATAGTAAGAGATGCATATAACACAACAAAGCAAGATATTGCAGGTTTCACACCATTTCTATTAACCCACATTCAAACAACAATCAATACTTTCAACCTAATGATGCTGAGCATGCTTACACCAAGCATAACCTGAACTGAAGAAACATGACATCTGACAAATATAGACGTTCGATGCCCGGGTTAAGGACTGTTGATGTTATTACCATTATAATGCCAAATACCCCCTTAGTATGGTTTTCTACACCTGTACAGAAGGTCAGGATGTCATCAAAATCATTAAACTACTACTTCAGTCTACACTGTATCCTACCTTAATTGTCAGACATTACCTACAAAGTCGAGGATGATGATCTTATATTGAGGACACAAAACTGCAGAGAAGTTGATCATGTGCTTCACTTCAAGCACTGTCATAATCTTGAGGCACAGATCAACATTAGGTGTTTCTGATACAAGAAACATGAAGATCTGCCCAATGACCATGATACCTCAATGGGAGTAACTCTATTTGAGCATCACAGTGACAGATAATGTTATCAGAACATGAGGACACACCATCGGTACCATATAAAGAGCTGCCTACTACGTCCAGATGCAGGAAGGTATAGTACATTCCAAAACAGTGGATCACTGTTTTGGAAGGGGGGGGGGGGGGGCAATTCAAGGTGCTATATCACCACATGTTGTATGATGTTCACCGTGATTTAGTGGTTATTGTCCCTGGCTGTGAGATGTGGGTACCCATGTGATTCCTGCACCATGAAATTATTTATAGTTTATGATATGTAATTTCCGAAAGAGTCTGGGATTGGCTGTTTATGAAACTTTGTACTAAGGCGGGCAGTTCAGCTCTGTGTGTACTTTTTGTGCACTCAATAAATATGTTTTTAGCCAGAAGTGTTCTCGTTGATGACCCTACCCTTGTAAGTGACACTTTATTCTAGATTTTATGTAACAAAATCAAGGGCACAAATTCAATCATATGAGGTGTACCAAAAATATTTGATCAGGAATACAGCTGATCTGCAGCATACAGTTTAAGTTTTAATCTTACTCATATTATGCAGATTCAAAAAAAAACATAAATAATACTACAAGGTGTAAGACTTTGCTTCTGCCATTTTCCCCCCACATTTGAGGCTTTGATGAAACAAATTGGTTACACATGTATCATTCAAAGTATTTTCCATTGCTTGCCACTACTTTCTCCCATCTTTCAGGCAGTGTATGAATCCCGCATTGAAAAAATTGTTCATCTTTTGAAGCGATCCACGAATCAATCCAATTTGTGACTTCTTCATGATATCAGAAGTGTTGGTCAGCCAGACCATGCGACATTGATCTAAACAGGTGATAGTCAGAGGGAGCAATGTCTGGAGAATACAGCAGGTGGGGTAGGACTTCCCATTTTAATGTTTCCAAGTACGTTTTGACCTCTTTTGCAACATGGGGTCAAGCACTGTCATGCTTCAAAATCACTTTATTGTGCCTCTCGCTGTACTGTGGCCGTTTGTCTTCTAATGCTCTGCTCAAACACATTAATTGTGTTTGATAACAAGTACCTGTGATTGTTTCACTTGGTTTTAACACCTCATAGTACATAACGCTGAGCTGGTCCCACCAAATGCAGAGCATGATCTTGGAGCCATGTGAATATTCGGTTTGGCCATCGATGTGGAAGCATGGCTGGGATATCCCCACGATTATCATAATGAACCAATTTTTTGTCCCTGGTCACAAAGCGATGCAGAAATCCCTTCCATTTTTGCCTCTGAAGCAACTGTTCACAAACACACAAACGCTGTTCAATGTCTCTTGGTTTCAACTCACATGGGACTCAAGTTCTTTCTTTCTGAATCATGCCCATAGCCTTGAGACATTTTAAAATGGCTTTCTGTGTCACTCCCACTAATTGTGCCAATTCTTCTTGAGTTTGATGTGAGCCTTCACTCAGCAATGTTTCCAATTCTGCATCTTCGAAAACATTCTCTCTTCCCCCACTATGCCAGTCTACAACGTTAAAATCAACGTTCTTGAATTGTTGAAACCACTCACGACATATTCTTTCATTAATAGCGTCCTTACCATATGTACTTGAGAGCATTTGATGAGACTCAGCTGCTGTTTTCTTCATACTGAAACAAAACAGTAACACCTCCCGCAAATGATGAGAATTAGGCTCGTTAACTGACATTTTCAATCAAGAACAACTTTATGATGCAGACACAAATTGACTAATGTTTCAATGAGGTTATGTTGACTGAGGTCCAAGCTAACTGCCTGACATCTGCGATCTGTTTGTTTCGACCGCTACTTATCGTTGTCGCCACCTATCGGCAAATGGTGGAAGCAAAAATAGAAATTAATTTTTATCTGTAACTAAAACACCACGTGGAAACTTTCCTGAGATTCACCTGGAAAACACTGTATAATGAACACACTCATCAGCAAGTCCAGTTCATAATAATTCACTCTTCAAAATACCTACAATGGTATAGATTTGAATGGTTCCTGTGGAGGTGTGGTTGTACAGACAAAATTTCAAACCCACAGCTCTGGTGTTTAACAAAATTTTGATTGTGTTGCCACATATATAAACCAAATGACCTGTTGGTGGCCAGGCTACATGGCAGAGATTTTTTCATGTGGAAGTGACAGCTGTCAAAATGCTCTTGATAAAATGGAAATGCTGTGTGGCTAGGGCCTCCCATTGGGTAGACCATTCGCCTGGTGCAAGTCTTTCGAGTTGACACCACTTCAGTGACTTGCGTGTCGATGGGGATGAAATGATGATGATAAGGACAACACAACACCCAGTCCCTGAGTGGCAAAAATCTCTGACCCAGCCGGGAATGGAACCCAGGGCACTAGGTATGATATTCCGTCGTGCTGACCACTCAGCTACCAGGGGTGGACTAATGCTCTTGATGGTTAGTGAGCTTGAGATCTGCTTTGAGGTAAAGAAGCACAAACAAATATGTGACATGACATGGGCACCCATATAGAACCCTCCATGGCTGTCTGTGTATGGGACATCTATATGAAACCTTCCCAGCCCTATAAAATTCCAAACCCATTGTCTCTTTCAGGTTCATTGATGGTATTTTCATAAACTGGACCCAAGGCTAAGACATCCTATCCTCATCCTCAGCCCCTCCTCCCCCATTCAGTTCACCTGGTCTTCCTCAGCCCAACATGCCACCTTCCCAGGTGCTGATCTCCACCTCTTTGATGACTCCATCCATATCTCTGTCCATATCAAGTCCACCATCCATCAAAAGTACCTGCCAAAAAATTCCACTCACATAGTCCGACCACATGAGGATAGTGTATCTGCAAAGACAAGAGTTCCCTTGCCCAGTATGCTGAAGATCTCACAAGCGTCTTAACTGAGACACTATCGCCCAAATCTAGTCCACAAACAAAATTTCCCATGTCATTTACTCACACATCTCTAATTCTTCTTTCAGCCCCAAAAACCAGTAGCAAAAGAGCACCCCCTCATCACCCATCATCACTGCAGATTGGAGTAACTGGACCATGTACTTTGACTGGGTTTTATAGTTCATCAGTGTGCCCACAAATGAGGAGCATCCTGCCCACTATCCTTCCCACCAGTTATAAAGTGGTATTCCATCACCTACCCTACCTAATTAACATCCTGGATTACCCCTATATCACTCCCACTCCTAAACTCTTGTCACATGGCTCGTATTTATGTTGCTGTGGAAGACCCCAGTGCAAGACATGCCTCATTCACCTGCCCAAAACATAATAGTCCAGTATCATCACTGGCTTTTCTATTGCATCAGAGGCAGGGCCACATATGAAAACAATCATGTCATGTACCAACTCTGCTGCAATTTCTGCACAGCATTTTATCTGGGCATGACCACCAGCCACCTTTCCCCAAACTTCCCTCCCACTCCCTGTCTCTTTTTCCCTCCTCACCCACTCCACCAAACCACAACCTTCCATACCTATTTACTACATGTCCTGTTTTGCTATCTTCTGGTACAACACAGTGATTTGTAATAATTAAGTATAAGTAGAACATTTAAAAGAGGACTCTTCAACAGCCTTTATATTGCCACAATTTACCTTAATGGTACTTGTTGCTAATCATAAAAATCTGTTTCCAGTGAAATTTAATTTACAGAGCCACTATGAAAGATAGAATAGCAAGAAGAGGAAAAGGCTATGTCAACATGGGCTGGAAATGCATTGTTACCGATTTATTCGATCTTCAGTTCCTACAAACTCCACTGTATGTCTGCAATGCCAGATGTTTCACTCCAGTTACACATCAGAGGAAGTATTAAATGTGACCTCCTCCATTTGTTGCCTCATTGAATTCCACACACAATCAAAAATGGCTGATGTACTAACTGACTGAAAGACTGCTTAATGTGTGCATGGAGAGTAGATTCATCCACAACAGCAGCCGAATATACGTGAGAGACTTTAAGTGTACCCACAGATGAAAGCCCATGGGGTTTAAGTCAGATGAATGGTGTGGCCAAGCTATTGGTCCACCTCTACCTATCCACCACTCAGGAGAATGAGCATTCAGGTGCCTCTGGGAAGACAGACTGAAATATGTGGGAGTACCACCATGCGTGAAATATATTTGTCAATGGGATGCAAGTGGCATGTCTTCTAAGTTCCCAGCCAATGCAGTACACATGAAATATGTGTAGTTCTGTCCAGTTAGTCTTCCTTGAAGAATGGAGGGCCACTAACAATGACTGCCCAGGTGATAAAGGAAATCCTCTGTTGGTGACAAGATGGATATTTGCAAGGGGATTTGTGCATGTCCACATGTGCTGGTTATGCAAATTCTGGATTTTGTCTCTTGTGAATGCCACTTCATCTGTGCATAAAATAACAGCTGAAAAGTTGGTTGTGAAAACACATTGCTACAGGAACCAGAGGTAGAACAACATTTGGAGGATAATCCACCGGAGAAAAGGTTTGTAAGTGCTGCAGATGGTATGGAAACAGCACATTTTCACATTTATGTTGATACCAGAACTTCCTTCCACAGGGTTGAGCAGACCTTCCTCATCCTCTGGTGTTGAATGTCTTGGCCAACCCCAATTCCCTGGAGGATGTGTGGAACTCATAGAGGCAGCAATGAATTCCTTCAAATGTCTTTCATTTTGGTAATCTGCACAATGAGTAGTGTTCTGGTACAAGTGCCATGCCTCTATTCCATTGATATCTGTTAAATCATAAATGTAATACATGGCCATGAGCTCTTGGTTGGTTTACATTTCCAGACATGGGTATAGGCAATTTCAAACCATCCCCTACACACTTTTACTAACAGCCACAGATACATTTAATGTTCCAAGTACTTATTTGTCATTTCATAGCAGACTGCACGCCATAATTACAAACCACCAATATGCTGACAACTACAGATTTAATTGGCAATCACTGTACTTCATCTGTGCACTGCTTAGGATATTCAGCTCCATATCACATTGATTCACAATTTCATTACTTGTCTAACACTTGTAAATGGTGTTGTACAGTTTCCTCTGACAAAGACCACTTGTCAGCACGCACATGCTTGAATAACTCAGTAACTCTGCAGTTATGAACCCATGTTAACACAGCCTTTTCTCTTCTTGTTATCTGAGGAATCAGTTCCTGGTGTTTTGGTACTGTGCCATGGGTCCTGATAAATGCTGAAGGCATAAAGGAACTAGACCTGCCTTATCTGGGTAGGAGATTGCTAATACCCAAATTGCTAAGGTATGGGCTTCTAAGTGCCAGCAGTCCACTCTAAACATAAGGTCTATCTACATTTCACTGGCCACCATATGGTTTGGAAGTGGAAGGCTGCATCAAGGGTAGATGGGTTTTGGTTTAAGCATAGAGATTGTGTGGAGGGTATAAATCTCCAGAAAGAAAACTCAGCTTCAAGTTGAGAAAGGTGCTGATGTGTTGGGTGGCTGTTAATCAGTAACAGTCATTGGTAGAAATTTCTGGAAAACACTCCAACCAAACCTGCATAAGTCTTATCCAGATGGCATGCAATATTCTCAAGAAAAGAGATGCTATTGGTAAGGACATGCAAGAGCTTGTAGTCTCCAATTTTACCACCATGGTCATTCTTTGATAAATATGTGGCATATAAATCAAAGTGTTGTTTAACACTAGAAACATGGAAGTGGTCAGATTGACAATTTTGTAATTTTGTCTGTACAACCATTCCATCCATAGGCTTTTTGCCTCTGGAATGTACAAAAACTTAGTTAGTTAGTTTCACATTTCATAGATCATTCACATGATAAATTATGATGGTGTGGAACAAGCCATTTTACAGTCATGTAGAGCAAATTAATTTGTAAATATAGCTACATGCTGGACATTTATAAATTTTGTGGTTTTGTATTGTATTGTATTGTTTTGTTTTGTTTTATTATTATTATTATTACTAAATATACAAAATTGGATTAGTAAATCCTACCCACTACCTTCTAGACATTACAATAAAAGAAATTCTTCTACGGAATAGAAAGCGCTGTCAAGAAGAAATATTTTCAGTTTGTTTTCATATTTTACTTTGCTGTCTGTCAGACATTTTATACCACTGGGTAAGTTATAAAAAATTATAGTTGCAATATTGTGCACCTCTTTTCGTGCTGAAGACTATCTTAATGTAGAGTAGTGATTGCCATTTTTCCATCTGGTATTGTGATTAGTTTCATCATTGTCCCTTTTGAACTGCAGTGGATTATTTACAATAGATTTTATGAGCTAGTAAGTATTATGTGAAGCAGTAGTCAGAATGCTCAATTCCTTAAACAGATGTCTACAATATGGTCATGGGTAAGCACCACATATTATTCTTAGAGCAAAACCTGCATAAGTCTTATCCAGATGGCATGCAATATTCTCAAGAAAAGAGATGCTATTGGTAAGGACATGCAAGAGCTTGTAGTCTCCAATTTTACCACCATGGTCATTCTTTGATAAATATGTGGCATATAAATCAAAGTGTTGTTTAACACTAGAAACATGGAAGTGGTCAGATTGACAATTTTGTAATTTTGTCTGTACAACCATTCCATCCATAGGCTTTTTGCCTCTGGAATGTACAAAAACTTAGTTAGTTAGTTTCACATTTCATAGATCATTCACATGATAAATTATGATGGTGTGGAACAAGCCATTTTACAGTCATGTAGAGCAAATTAATTTGTAAATATAGCTACATGCTGGACATTTATAAATTTTGTGGTTTTGTATTGTATTGTATTGTTTTGTTTTGTTTTATTATTATTATTATTACTAAATATACAAAATTGGATTAGTAAATCCTACCCACTACCTTCTAGACATTACAATAAAAGAAATTCTTCTACGGAATAGAAAGCGCTGTCAAGAAGAAATATTTTCAGTTTGTTTTCATATTTTACTTTGCTGTCTGTCAGACATTTTATACCACTGGGTAAGTTATAAAAAATTATAGTTGCAATATTGTGCACCTCTTTTCGTGCTGAAGACTATCTTAATGTAGAGTAGTGATTGCCATTTTTCCATCTGGTATTGTGATTAGTTTCATCATTGTCCCTTTTGAACTGCAGTGGATTATTTACAATAGATTTTATGAGCTAGTAAGTATTATGTGAAGCAGTAGTCAGAATGCTCAATTCCTTAAACAGATGTCTACAATATGGTCATGGGTAAGCACCACATATTATTCTTAGAGCAAAACCTGCATAAGTCTTATCCAGATGGCATGCAATATTCTCAAGAAAAGAGATGCTATTGGTAAGGACATGCAAGAGCTTGTAGTCTCCAATTTTACCACCATGGTCATTCTTTGATAAATATGTGGCATATAAATCAAAGTGTTGTTTAACACTAGAAACATGGAAGTGGTCAGATTGACAATTTTGTAATTTTGTCTGTACAACCATTCCATCCATAGGCTTTTTGCCTCTGGAATGTACAAAAACTTAGTTAGTTAGTTTCACATTTCATAGATCATTCACATGATAAATTATGATGGTGTGGAACAAGCCATTTTACAGTCATGTAGAGCAAATTAATTTGTAAATATAGCTACATGCTGGACATTTATAAATTTTGTGGTTTTGTATTGTATTGTATTGTTTTGTTTTGTTTTATTATTATTATTACTAAATATACAAAATTGGATTAGTAATTCCTACCCACTACCTTTTAGACATTACAATAAAAGAAATTCTTCTACGGAATAGAAAGCGCTGTCAAGAAGAAATATTTTCAGTTTGTTTTCATATTTTACTTTGCTGTCTGTCAGACATTTTATACCACTGGGTAAGTTATAAAAAATTATAGTTGCAATATTGTGCACCTCTTTTCGTGCTGAAGACTATCTTAATGTAGAGTAGTGATTGCCATTTTTCCATCTGGTATTGTGATTAGGTTCATCATTGTCCCTTTTGAACTGCAGTGGATTATTTACAATAGATTTTATGAGCTAGTAAGTATTATGTGAAGCAGTAGTCAGAATGCTCAATTCCTTAAACAGATGTCTACAATATGGTCATGGGTAAGCACCACATATTATTCTTAGAGCATATTTTTGAGCAATGAAGACTGTCTTTTGTAACAATGAGTTAACCCAGAACAAAATCATTGAATGAAAATATGCAGAATACGTCAATGTCCTGATTTGTATCTCCCCATGTTTTGCAACAACTGTAAACGTGGCTGAACTGAGGGTTTTCTTTCTTTTCTTTTTTCTTTTTTTTTTTTTTTCAGTTTGAATTCTCATTTCATGGAGACCTAAGATGTTTCAGAATAATGACACTGGTTGAACAAAAACAGGATAATATGAAAGAAAGACAAGCATCAGAGCCCAGAAGTTTTTTGCTCTGGAAATGACCTCAGTAAAGATTTCAAAAATGTTTTATTATACAGTTCTTTCAGTGTTGCAAAATGATATGACTGCATATCCAAAGATGGAACACAATGAATGAATGAATGAACAGAAACATGCACAAGCTTATATTACCAACAAAATGTTGTAAGCACAACAAAATACATTTTCTAGCAGTACAGAGAGCCCATGCAAATACATAAATATCAAACAGCAAATAATTAAACCCTTCCATTGGTCGTCATGTACATAATTTTTTTCAAAAAAAGTTTCTTATTTTTGAAAGGGCAGAACTCTTCAGAATTAGCATGCAAAATTTAGTAACTAACAATAACGAATGTTTTATTACAAGACTTAGTGTAATGAATACTTTCTGATCGTAAATACTGTATGCCACAATACAACATTGGAAGCCAAAGTGTAAAACCAATGAAATGTAACTTAATGCTTCCTATAATTCCCAAAGTTAGCAATTATATTTATGGCAAAACCAAATGACCTCATTTATAGTTATTTTAAGAGATCAAAATATGATTTTTCTTGTTTAAGTTCTCACTTACAAGTGGTCCTAATAACTTTGAACATTCCACCTTATTTAATGACTCCTGTCAGTTTGTTAGTTCATCAATCATGTTACACATTCTGGAGTAAGAAACTGAACAGCATCAAAGTTCTGGACAGGAGATTACTTCTTTCCTTAACTTTTGATTGAACTGACTAAAAAGTTATGAAAAGTAGAGATCCAATATTTGGCTTGTTCATTGCATACTTGGCACACCTCTCCTTCAAGTTTAAAAGTTGGAAATTAGGTATTCTTGTTCTATCATACATGACATTAAATGAAAATATGCATCATAAGAAGCATCAATAACAAAATTTGAGTTATACGCACCCACACCTACTACCACTACTCGTATTTCATGGCCTGTTGCATGTCGTTTCATGGTGAATTTGAAGCCAAGACTTGGCCAGCTACCATGGCCTATTAAAGACGTCTCTGCCTTGATCACATCCCACACACGATCCTTCTCCATGTGAGTTGTATCAAGCTGTAACCAATAACAACTTTGTATATTGAAGAAACTACTACGTAAACTAACGCATAAGAAACGATGTTCAGTGGATGCAGTTACACACATCAAAAAAAGTTTTGCATCACCCCTGTTCCAAGAACTCCTGAAGATAGAAGTTGACTGTGGATATTGTATTACAGACACTGTCCCTTTGACTGTTCAGAGATGTCACTAAACCTGCTCAAAGATGTAAACAACCATGCATGAGCAGCGCCTATTAGACGGAGTGGGTCCGACAGCTGATCAGTTCCAGTCATTCCACCAGAAAGGAGGTACACGGCTCGTGTTGTCTGTAGTTCAACCATGCCTAGACAGTCAGTACCACAGTTCGATCATGTCTGCATTGTTACTTTGTGCCAGGAAGGGCTCTCAACAAGGTAAGTGTCCAGGCATCTCGGAGTGAACCAAAGCGATGTTGTTTGGACATGGAGGAGATACAGAGAGACAAGAATTGTCAAAGACATGCCTCGCGCAGGCCGCCCAAGGGCTACTATGCAGTGAGTGACTGCTACCTATGGTTTATGGCTCAGAGGAGCCCTGACAGCAACGCCACCATGTTGTATAATGCTTTTCATGCAGCCACAGGACGTCATGTTATGACTCAAACCACGCACAATAGGCTGCATGATGGGCAACTTCACTCCCGACATCCATAATGAGGTCCATTTTTGCAACCGCAACACGGTGCAGTACAGTACAGATGGGCCCAGCAGCATGCTGAATGGCCACTCAAGATCGGCATCACGTTCTCTTCACCAATGAGTGTCAAATATGCCTTCAATCAGACAATCATCGGAGACATATTTGGAGGCAACCTGGTCAGGCTGAGTGCTTTAGACACACTGTCCAACAAGTGCAGCAAGATGGAGGTTCCCTGCTGATTTGGGGTGGCATTATGTGGGACCGATGTACACCGCTGGTAGTCATGAAAGGTGCCGTAATGGCTGTACAATACGTGAATGCCCTCCTCTGACTGATAGTAAACCATATCGGCAGCATATTGGCAAGACATTCATCTTCACAGATGATAATTCGTGCCTCCATCATGTACGTCTTGTGAGTGACTTCCTTCAGGATAACGACATCGCTTGACTAGAGTGGCCAGCATGTTCTCCAGACATGAACCCTATCGAACATGCCAGGGATAGGTTGAAAAGGGCTGTTTATGGATGACGTGACCCACCAACCACTCTGAGGGATCTACACCGAGTTGCCGTAGAGGAGTGGAACAATCTGGATCAACAGTGCCTTGATGAAGTTGTGGATAGTACGCCATGATGAATGCAGACATGAGTCAATGCAAGAGGACGTGCTACTGGGTATTAGAGGTATCGGTGTGTACAGCAATCTGAACCACCACCTCTGAAGGTCTCACTTTATGGTGGTACAACATGCAACGTGTGGTTTCCATGAGCAATAAAAGGGGTGGAAATGATGTTTATGTTGATCTCTACTCCAATTTTCTGTACAGGTTCCAGAACTCTCGGAACCGAGGCAATGCAAAACTTTTTTTGAAGTGTGTAAAAATGAAACTTGCGCAACCATTTGTAAGATGACTATACTTTCCTAAGATGATACAATTAGGTTGAATGACAGAGGGAAAATGTTTGCAGCAGATACTGATATTAAGCAACTGAGCTGCCACAGAAATTAATACTAATTTTAAACAGTATCAATTTTGTTTATTGAATTTGTCTTCCATGGATTCATATAGCAACTACTTGCCCTGGATGTGGCACATGTCAATACTTTACATGTATTTAGTTACACATTAACATTAAAAATACATACATATTATTGACTTGCACACAAGAATTATTGCAGTAACATTACAAGCCAAATAATAACTACAATTGTACAATATACAATATAATAATAAGACAAATACTTTATTACATTAAAAACAAGACAATAAATACAGTTGTGCACAAATAGCATTAATGCAGTAATAACATGTAGAAACCAACATAATTCACAAAAGATAATAGTGTTATACGAGGGGTGTTTGAAAAGTCCGTGCAAAGGTCGAGGTGGCACCACCAGCGCGTATCAAGGTCATGTTTAGTTAATAGCATCTTTGGAAAGAATGTACACCAATTTTCAGCCTTATTGGTCTATTTATTTGTGTGAATCAAGGAAGTCAAGTGATTGTCAAAAAATGGACGAAGAAGAATTTCGTGTGGTGATTAAAGATTACTTTATGAAAGGCAAAACGCCTCAGGAGACTAAAGAGAAGCTTGATAAACATTACAGTGACTCTGCACCTTCGATTAGAACAGTTTGTATAAGTGGTTTCAAAATTTTTGGATTGTCCATATGGGCACAAGTGATGTTGAAAGTTCTGGATGCCCTGCGGAGGTTATGACTTCAGAAATCATTGATAAAATCTATGATATGATGATGGATGACAGAACAGCTAAGGTGCGTGAGATTGCTAGTGCTGTGGGCATCTTGAATGAATGGGTACATAATATTTTCAATAAACATTTGGACATGAGAAAGCTATCCACAAGATGGGTTCTGCGATTGCTCACGCTTGACCAAAAATGAAATTGTGTGAAGTGTTGCAAGGATGGTTTACAGCTGTTCATGAAGAATCCACAGGACTTTAAGTGTCATTTTGGCGCTGTGGATGAAAAATGGATACATTACTATAATCCCGAGACCAAAGAACAATCTAAACAATGGGTTACCAAGGGAGAATCTGCACCAAGAAAGGTGAAGACCAGTCCTTCAGCCGGAAAGCTTATGGCGACTGTCTTTTGGGATTCACAAGGTATAATCCTCATCGACTATCTGGAAAAGGGTAAAACTATTACAGGTGCATATTATTCATTGTTATTGGACCATTTGAAAACCAAGCTGCAAGAAAACCGCCAGCGATTGGACCACAAAAAAGTCCTTTTCCTTCACGACAATGCACCAGCACACACCTCAGCAGTTGTGGTTACAAAATTAATGGAAATAGGATTCCAACTTGTTTCACATCCCCCCTATTCACCAGACTTGGCTCCCTCGGACTACTATTTGTTCCCCAATTTGAAGAAATGGCTGGTGGGACAAAGATTTTATTCAAACGAAGAGGTCATTGCAGCAACTAATAGCTATTTTGCAGACTTGGACAATTCCTATTATTCAGAAGGGATCAACAAATTAGAACAGCATTGGACGAAGTGTATAAAAGGAGACTATGTCAAAAAATAAAAAAAGGTTTACCCCAAACACGCAAGTAGTTTTTATTTTTGCACGGACTTCTCAAACACCCCTCGTATACGTGGTAGCCACAATAACAGTCAAGAAAGTTGAGTTGCTTATGATTTTAAATTATCTGGTTAACTTGCATTTAAAAACTCACCAACTGAACAGTAGGAATGATCCAACAATAACTATTTTAGTTTGAAAAATGAAAAATGGTTGGTAATTCTTTAGACTTCTGTGCTCTGTAGGATGCAAACTGAATATTTGTATGCTAGTGCACTTCACATCTTTTTGCTTCAATAATGTTGTTTTCTCCCTGTTTTTATTATAATGGATGTCATTCTACCATCTTATGTCATGACTGTGATTTTTTGTGCTGTTATCATAGAGATTGAGGCATTTTATAACAAAATTCATGATAAGAGGATATGTACTAGGAAGCAGTTGAAAGTATTCCCAATCGCGTGAACAGTTTGGAGAAAGAGGTTGTTGTAATTACTCTAGTTATGATTCTATAGTCTGTTCAAAATTACTTTAGGATTGATGGTTATGATGGATGTACAGTGAAACCCCTATTTTACATTTTTGTGCAATCCAGACTTATAAAACTCAAAACTGAGAAAAATGCATAACAAGGGAAAATTTGATCCCCCCCCCCCACCCAAAATATGAGCAAAAGCATGTGTAATTGGCAAATATGATTAAAAAATCACAATCCTCTCTGACAATTTGTATACAATATGTCTAAGTGAAGGAAATTAAATCTACAATACAAGGTTTACATAATAATTTGTGGTAATGAATTTCTCATTTCTTAAAAAATCACAGTTGTGTAACAGCAACTAAAAACACATCAAAAAATTGAAATTGGTATCTGGGTACAAGGTAATTGAGATGTTTTCCGAGATGCTACAACTACAAATTCTACATTCAAAACATGTGTTTTTGAGAGATTACCCTTTGTGCTCATCCAGAAAAAAGCAAAAATTGATGAACATGTTGAATTAAACTGAAAACATTACAACAGCTAAGTGGTTAAGCCATAAGCATAAATGCAGACAACTTCTTAATGACACAATTTGTCACAATTTTTGTTATTGTTTAATGATTTTCTTATGAGCTGCACTTCATATGCTCACCACTTTTAAAGCTTTATTTTAGGCTTGATGTGAGAAACAGAGATTTGAAAAATTAGTTTACTTTGCCAGTTGACATTACAAGCTTATTAGAAGTCAGCTCAGTGAATTTCTGTACACTGTATAAAATTTAAATCTGAAAGAAAGATCAGGTGCTACAGTTTCATTCCATGCCCTCTATCACTATTGCCAATTTTTATGATCTACAGTGTGTGGTGAGTGTGGGGCAAAATATATACATTAACAGCGTATATGTAGTTGTTGCAACTCTATCATGTCAAATCTGAACACAAAAGTCTTTAAAATGTGCTATCATAAAACCCTTGTTCTATTTCCATATGACATCTCTGTCATAGCACATCATCTGCACAAAAAGTATAATTTCAACACTACCTGCACTCCTGTCACTGAAGGGCCACTCCCTCTCTCCACACATCTGATAGGTGAGCTCTTTTCATATGTATTAGTGCGATGTGGTGGCTGTGCTGCCTATCGGGTGACTTACCTAGTCGTCAGTCAATAAGATTTCCCTAGCCAGAAATGGGCAACATTTCCTCGTTTATGACCAAGCATATTCTTTGAGACTCAGTGTTTGAATTTATAAGGTTGACGATTGATATTGTTGCTGAATACAGTACATTGGAAATACATGCAAAAGGATGAGACTGAGTTATAAGTGGCACAAGAAAAGGTGGTGGGTGGACCACTTCATCAAATATTGGCTTGGTCTGCAACACTTCGTGTTGACTGTCTTGTTTTTCCATTACCACTGTAACCTAGTAGTAGTTGTATCATAATTACTTGGTGAAGCTAAATGTTGCAAGTTGTACTGGCAACACCAATCATGGATTATGTCAGCATTTCCTCTCTCACATCTGCTCTCTCCACAATGGTCTAAGATATTCCCTTAATTCTGCCACCACCTGTGGGTGAACCACCTGTCTTTTGAGCCGGTTATAACAATAGGAAGAGAATGGGACAAAACCAAGTGAAACGTCGAGTACGAACTTAGAATCGAAATAACCCTTACTACGAAGAAACGTAAAATCAGGGAATTTTTAACATTGATCTTATGCATTTTTCACAGGGGCTACAAATTTATGGTGTAGAATCATGAAAAGCATAAAATCAGAGAATGTAGAATCGAAGTTTCACTGTAGTGGGGTGAGGTTCATGAGGAAAGTACAGCACACATCCACCCAATCATATGGGACCTGTAGCCACAGCAATCACCTGCAACTGCCAGACCTGCACCCCACTAGTACAACACTCCCCGTGTAAACTGTGCTGAAGTTTCAGGTGGCTTGCTCTCCAGTGGGGCTGTTCATCATGTTCTGAGATTTTGTTTGTTTCATTTTCTTACAGGTGCAGGACTAAAATTTTATCTGTTGTTGTTATCATTTGCTGCATGAAACTAAACACTGTGAGAAGCAAATTTCTCAAATGTTATTCACTCAGTTTTACTCTCTTGATCAGGGTATTGCTGTATGAGATCAGTCAAGAGAAATGTTTTATGCATTACATGCCTACACCATCAACAATTTTTGTTCATGATACTGCCAAGCATTTTGTTTGATGACAAAACATAAAAGTAAGAGATAAATTTAAAAAAATGAAGCTTATAGATCTAATATCTTTCTATACAGCCCATTTCCTTATACAAGGTCTGCTCAAAAAATTACAGAAATTTGTCACAAAATTTTTCTATGCTTACTTTTAGTTACTGTGCGTGGTCTCCTCTGAAATACTCTCCTTGATACACCACTCCCAATGCCATTTCCACTTCTAGAAGCAGTCTTCCTACATTTTTTGTTGGATCACACGAAGTGCCATTTATGAATTTTCTTTTATTATTGCAAATCTTTGTCCTTTCGATGGGGTTTTCAACTTTGGAAATAAAAAAAATTAGCCCACAGGGGCCAGGTCTGGAGAGCATGGAGGATGAGGCAGCACTGTGCTATTTTGTTTTTTGTGCAATAGTCATACACAAACAGGGATGAACATGCAGGTGTGTGATCGTGATACAAGATCCGTGAATTGTCTCACCACATTTCAGGCCATTTCCTTCTCACATTTTCTCACAGGCATCACAACATGTCCTGACAGTACCATTAATTAACAGTTTTCCTGCAGCATGAATTCATGATGAACTAATCCCTCAAAGTCAAAGATAACTGTCAGCATGGCTTTGACATTTGGCCTGACCTGAGAAGCTTCTTTTGGTCTTGGAGAAACTTTCCCAACTTATTTTGAAGACTGGACTGTAGTCTCAACATCATAACCATAGACCCACATCTCACCACCAGTTATGATTCTCTTAAGGAACATTTCATTCTCATTTCACAATCCAAAAGCTCTTCACAGATTGCGAGGCAAAGGTCCTTCTGGTCTTGACTCATGAGCCATGAGATGAACTTGGCAGCAACATGATGCATTTCCAAGGCGATATGTCAGGATTTCATGACATGATCAAACTGAAATGTTACATTCTACTGCAATCTCTCTGGCAGTCAGTCTTCAATTGGCATTCACAATGACATGAGTGTTGTTGGTAGATGTCGAAGGACATCCTGAACAAAGGTCATCTTTAACTACTGGCTGGCCATTTTTAAGCCCTGTGAATCATTCATAACACTAAGTATGGCTTAATCACTCATCACTGTAGTCTTCCTACATCATTTGGTGTGTTTCTGTAAAGTTTTTCTTGAGTTTTGCTCAAAATTTAATGCAGACGCATTGCTCCTCTAACTCTGCCATCTCAAAATTCGTGAAGTGTAGGAACAACATTCTATTCAGTACACACTGAACAATAACTAACAGACACACAACAATGAATGTTCCACCAGTTACACATTAAACACAGGCATCTGGAGGGATGCCAACCGCATTTCACTCCAACACACCATTGGTGCGAAATTATGAATGTTTCAGAACTTTTTGAACAGACCTCATATAAGGGATGTGATGTTCCTTACTTCAAGAATGTTGATTTTTTTCATAATCTGTAACTGCTGGATTTATATGGCTCAGCCCTTTTTTTATTTAGTCTTTACTGTGACTATCTAGATTTCCCCAACTTCTTCTCTGCTAGATACTGCAGTTTGGATTAATGCTGGAAGTAGCATGCTTCGACACAAAATTAAAATCCTTTAAATAAATATGAAGAGTTTCTTTGAAGAGAGTGCCCATATATTCTTTATAACAATAGAGTTAACACTTTTAAACAAGACTTTCTCAATACAGGAACATCACGTATACTATTCTCTTCAGATCTGATTTATACGAATGAATTGACCATTCGATATCTCACAAGAAGATGACTACTTTCAAAAATGTTTATTTGTTTCTTCAGTTGTTTTCAACATTGTTAACTGTAGCTCTTGCTCAAGGATTAATGCACTATGCTGACATGGGGTGACACTCCTTGGAGCATGCACATACAAAATATATAACAAAACAGCACAACAGCTGTGTTCTCTTAAATATGAAAATCATTATACTTTGCGAGTATCATCATCAGAAAGGTAGATGTAGGGTTACACAGTACTCTTCTGGAGTGCTATACAACACTACAGAAATTGACAAGCTGCAAAAATATACAGGTAATAGAGTCATTAGGCTGCCACTTTCTCACTATCATTCCAACCTAACAGAATTGATGTGGATTCAGATTAAAGGTTCTGTTGCCAGCAATAACAGTAATAAACAACAACAAGCTAATATGATATGACATAATAATAGTAATAATAATAATATGTTGTCCACATGCAAGTAGCTCAGCAATGAACAGTTAGTAAAATCACCTCTGAAGACTGGAAGGAAGCCATCAATAACAGAGTGTCACAGAAAAAGCATGTAGAAAGAAGCTATGTAAAAAAAAAATCGTTATACGAAATGATCATACAACCCCTGACAATAAAGTTTGGTGAATAGTCCTGTAACATTAATGTAGATGAACTATGAACTACGGTTACCTTATGTCCTTCAAAATAGTCGCCTCACATAACTATGCACCGCAGAGCTCTGTGATAAATGTCCTGGAAACCTTGCATGAAGTCTTCTTTTGGGATGGTGTTCAAAACCCACGTCATATTTCGTTGGATGTCAATATCGCCAAATCTCTTTCCTTGCAAAGCAAGTTTGAGTCAAGGGAATCAGAAGAAGTCTAGAGGATTGAGATCCAGTGAGTATGGTGGATGTTCGAGTTGCACCATCCCCTTTTTTGCCAGGAACTGTTTGACGATATTGGCTGTGTGTGAGTGAGCGTTGTCGTGAACAAAAAATCAGCAACTTGTGCCTACTGGTGTCGTACCCTGCGTAGATATTGCATGAAATGGGTCAAAATTCCAATGTACCATGCAGTCTCCAACATCATTCCCTCAGGTAGAAATTTCTTGTGGATAATACCTTGACTATCAAAAAAGGTGATGAGCATTGTTTTGATTTGTGATTTTTCGGCTCTGACCTTTTTCTGACAAGGTGATGTCTGAGAACACCATTCCATGTTTTGCCATTTCGTTTCTGGGTCATACCGGAGTCACCAGGTTTCATCCTCATTGACAATACAGTTCAAGAAATTGGGTTTCAAACCCACAGTTTTGACAAAATCCTATGAAGCCTCTAAATATGCCTGCTTGTGTTCAACAGTGAAGTGATGTGGCACAAGACAACAACACGTTTTCCTCTTCCATAACTCTTAGGTAAGGATTTGTCACATGGATTCATGGTTCATCTGCAGTTCATCTGCTATCATGTGCACAGTTAATCGACGGTCATTCGTAATTAATGTCCTCACTTTCTCAATGTTTTCATCACTGACGGCGGTTGCTGGTCGTCCGCTTCTGGCATTGTCAGAAACACTTTCCTGGTCTCCTCGAAAACATGCAAACCACTCGTACACACACTTCATGGACAGTACTTGATCCTCATAAACACATATCAGCATTGCATGCATTTCTTTCAGTGTCTTGGCAAGCTTAAAACAAAACTTTAAATTGATCCTTTGCTCATTCATTGTCCTGTTCTCAGTTCAGAACCAATGCATTAAACAAGCACTTTGTCCAACAGGTCTAACATGGAACACAGATGATGCTCAACTATACTATGACGGAGGCAGGTTGTCAACACTGGCTGCTATGTAGGTGCAGTGTGTTAGTCAGCATTGTTGCCCGATTGACCATTCTGACTTCATTCACTGAACTTTATTGTCAGAGGTTGCATCTTTAAATGATGGCAGTGAAAGAGTCACTCAAGTATCTCTGACAGCAATGAGTGTAATAACAGCAGAATTTACCACTGTCATCACAAAAAAACATACAGAGATGGATTCAGGTGAATATTTGGCATGTGTGGTTTAAGTAGCTGCAGACCACAAGTTGCAAACCATAAATTTGGACTATTAATAAGTAGGCTGTTATCCAAATGGACCTCATCTCAGGAACTCAATCTTAATTGAACTAAAGAATATATTCCAAGGTTTGCAATATAATTGCTGCAATACTGAGGTAATATATTATGTATCACTATTCTTCTTATTTCAAAACCAATGAAATAAGTTTCCTCACTTCACTCAACAGGTATAATTTTTTTGTTATATTACAAGTAAATATGAAGTTTGATCAGAAAATGTAATAATAGGTTAGTTATAAAAGTAGCACTCTATTCCTCACAATGAAGTCAGATGAGTTTCTGGTTTGAAGCAAATTAAAATATGATGTATTCTTAAGATTTCACCTAAATTTAATAACAAAAATATCTCCCACATAATGAAAACTCAGTAATATCATCAGGAAATGCATTTATGAAATCTTTTCATACACCATCTCAAAAATTTATAGCCACAAATAAAACGAAAACATAGTGCTGCTCTTCCAGAAAAACTGATATCACTTTCATCTTTGAACATCGAACACTTTGCGAGTCTGAGCAAGTTGAATGAAATGTAATTTGAGGGATGTGGCAACCATGTTCTGCCTGCTCTGCACCTCTATGTGTTCCTGCCAACTTGTGAGCAGGATTTGGATGAAGCAGTACAAAATATTTTTTGACTATAGCTCTCTCTCTCTCTCTCTCACGACCCCCCTCCCCTCCCTTCCTCTCTCTCTCTCCCTCACACACACACACACACACACACACACACACACACACACATATACACACAAACACACACACACACACACACACACACACACACACACAAAAGTTTCTACCCTTCAGACTGCAGCAAAACTGGCTGTTCATAAGCAGATACCTAGGATAGTGGATGTGAGGGAAGTGGGGGTATAGGAATGGAGCAATTGGGAGAAGAAACAAGTGCATACTAAGGAGGAAAGGGAAGTAACGTGGTTGGAAAAGGGAAATACAGATAGCTCACAGAGTCAGTGGCAAAATATAGAGTGCGTCTGGAAGCTATGAGAAGACACAGTGTGTGGGGACTCCCATAAAAAAATGAGGTGGAAAATGATAGGACAGGGAAGGATGCAGCAAAAGAGTGAGAAGGCAGCATCTAAAGAGACGGATTAGTGGAGGTTTACACCAGGGATTGAGAATATGGAATATGTACCACATGTATACTCTTCACTTGTAAAGTTCAGAGATGATGTTAGAGGAGAATATACAGGCTGCACAAGTACTGATATAACTGTCAAAGTCACTGGTGTTGTGGAGTGCAGTATATTAAGTAACTAGATGACAGAGTAACTGTTGAATGTAGCTTTGCACAGTCTACATCACAGTTGTTATTTCTTTTGACTAGCCAGCCACATGACTCCATAAGGCATCAGAAAGTTAGCAAGTTACATACTTATTTTCCTGTGTATGCTTTCATGGTTAGTTCTTAAATTAGAAGTGTAAGGATGGGCAGCACATGTGTTGGTTCAAATGGCTCTGAGCACTATGGGACTCAACATCTTAGGTCATAAGTCCCCTAGAACTTAGAACTACTTAAACCTAACTAACCTAAGGACATCACACACACCCATGCCCGAGGCAGGATTCGAACCTGCGACCGTAGCAGTCCCGCGGTTCCGGACTGCAGCGCCAGAACTGCTAGACCACCGCGGCCGGCCAGCACATGTGTGCTGTGTGCAGATGCAGGAGGAGCTAGCCACAGTTTTTGAAATATGGAAGACACTTCTGGCCACAGACAGCTGTCTTCAGGTTGTTGCCTCAGTGTGTAATAGTGGCGGAGAATTTGGCACATTGCATCAAACACCTCAGCTGCCACTTCTTTCACTCACGGGATCTGATGCTGAGGCACCTTGCAGTGTACCCAATGTGGAGGATCCGCCCTCACTGCAGGGTGAGTGGTGGGTGGTAACACAGTTGTCTTGCTTGAGGTGGAGAATCAATGTGGAGGTTAATCATCCGACCTTGCCCTTTCAGCCTGTGATTAGATAAGCTCCATCCAAGCACAAAGGAAGAAGAGTTTACCAGTTACAGGGTGCTTGAATGTTAGGTGTATTATAGAGGCCATTAGGGAAATAGCATCTGGGGCTGGAAGAAATTGAATGTGCACTCAGTATGCCTGCCAGGAGCCTCAGCCAAGATGTGGAGGAAGTACTGTCTGTGGCTATTGAGCATGCAGGGTGCAATCGGCAACGTGCGAGTATTACAGAGATACTTCCCTGGAGGGAATATTACATTCTTTTCATTGAACTTCACTGCAGAATGATTCTACTGCCCCCAATGTTCATTTCACGTAAGGACCATAAAGATAAAATAAGAGAAATTAGGGCTTGTACAGAGGCTTAGAGACAGTCATTTTTCCATCGTTCTATTTGGAAATGGAATAGGAAAGGACATGATTAGTATTAGTACAAGGTACCCTTCACCATGCATGACACAGTGGCTTGCAGAGTATGCATGTAGAAGTAGATGTAGAGTTGATAATTGACTCAATTTGAAGATGACCATTCATGCAGGTGGACACTTGTGTAGTTTTCGCTATATCCACACAAATTGCTTCACAGTAATTGCAGAAATGGTTACATGTGATGTCCCTTCCTTCACTCATAGTCTTGTTTCAGACTCCATGGAAGTTGGATGGATGTCCAATAGAGGAAATAGAGCTGGATGGTCATTAGAAGGCATCTAAAGGAAGCAGCTACCCGGGTAGCACAGTACTTGTGGAGTGCACATGAGGGTTTTTTGGGCTAGGCTGTAGTTTGAGGTGCTCTGATGAACACTCACCAGTTGACACACAGCAAGGGAAGTCAAATGATGTTCATAATAAATATACTTCAACTGTCAAAATTTTATCAGTAAGCTGTTGAAGTATTTCTAATAAAGGTCCCAAATTTACTGCCCTCCAGGAAAGTTCTCACACTCAAATTATTCTTGGAAATGAGAGCTGGCTCAAAACAAAAGTGGAAATCTCTGTGATATTTAGCAAGTAATTGGATGTATATTAGGAAGACAGATTAAAGGTCACAGGAGGGGAAGTTTTCATTGCAGTTGTCAAAAATATTGTCTCTATTGAGATCAAAGTTGAGTGTGACTGAAGTTATCTGGTCATGTATAACAGGTGTAGGTGTAACCAAGTTAATTGTTGGACATTTTTACTGGTCACCCAATCCTGCTGTGACAGTTCTAGAGTCATTCAAAGAAAATCTACAGCCAGTAGTGCATAAGTAGCCAGATCAAGGAATACTAGTTGGAGGCGACTTTAACCTACTGAGTATAGACTGGGATGTCTATAGATTCACTGCAGGAGGTACAGACAGACAGTCATGCAAAACACTTTTGAACACGTTATCTAAAAACTGTCTTAAGCAACCAGCTCAGCAGCCCATACACAATGGAAATATCTTAGACTTTGTAGCTACAAATAGGCCAGACCTTATTGACAATGTCACCATAGAAATTGGGATTATTGATCATCATGTCATTATAGTTGCTACTGTTACAAATCAGTCAAGAAGACTAGAAGAGCCCATTAAATTTTGGCCATGGAGTCGCACAAATAAAATTTCTTCCATTGATCACTGTTTCGGCCGTGTATCATCCAGCCATCTTCAGAGTAAGTCAGAAGACTGATGACAAGGTGTCAATCATGGCTCTATATGCTCCAGCGTGGTGGTATGTGCCTACGAGTTACAGGCACTGGTCAGCAGCAAAGAAATACGCTTACTCACGCACTGCCTGTGGCAAAGGCATACAGACATTTGATTTGATCATCAATTTGGCGGTGATGACACCATGATGACTTTTCTGCAGTTTAATTCGTGGGAGGTCAGAAGATCATCTTAACACAGTGTTTCTTGAGAATATGGCCTATCTTCATGGAAAGATCACCCACAAGGGGCAGAAATGCACTTGATCTAAAGGAATTACTATCTTCTTTCCCACCACATACCTGCATTCTATGTTTTGTGTGGAGAAAATACATTCACTTTAAAAAAGCTCTTGAGGTATGTGAGCTCTTCTTGCAAATTATCTTTATCGGATATACAGTGCGCCCTATGCACTAAGGTCTTAAGGACACCTACGGTCTGTGAAGGGTGTCGGCAGCTACAGGCATGTAGATACAGATTTGTATGAGTAGGTTTATGATATACAGCATGTCCTAATGTGCCGTCAACTTTATGGTGAATGATAACATCCAAAAAGGATGCTATTTCCATAGCAAATTTGATACTAACATGGATAGAATTCAAATGCTCAAGAAATCAACGTAATTCATCCATTCTGTGCAGCCATACTACAAATGTGTCATCCAAGTACCTCCAGAAGACTGTTGGTTTGAAAATTGCTGAGTCCAGTGCCTTGTCTTCGAAGTCTTCCATGAATAAATTAGCTACCAGGGTGGAGAGGAGCTTCCCATAGTGACTCCATTGATCTGATCACAAAATTCACCATTAAACTGAAAATGTGATGGCAAAAGCACATGTTCAAATAGGGTTGTGATGTTCTTATCAAAATGTTGTCCGATGAGAGATAAATAGTCCTTTAAAGGTACTTTGGAGTATAATGATACCACGTCAAAACTAACGAGCACATCCGTACTATTTAGCCTGACATTGTTGAGCCTCTGAATAAAATCCTTGAATTACAAATGTGGCGACTACATTTTTCTACCAATGGTTTTAATAAGGAAGCTAAATATTTGGCAGAAAGATACATTGCTGAACCAATAGTGCTCATTATAGGCCCCATATACAGTTCCTAATGCACATCGGACTAGGAGAGTGTTTCTGCTAGAAAGAGCAGATAAGCAATTAGAATGAAATTTTCACTCTACAGTGGAGTGTGTGCTGATATGAAACTTCCTGACAGATTAAAACTGTGTGCCGGACCAAGACTCAAACTCGAGACCTTTGCCTTTTGTGGGCAAGTGCTCTACCAACTGAGCTACCCAATCTGGTAGAGCACTTGCCCGCGAAAGGCAAAGGTCCCGAGTTCGAATCTCGGTCTGGCACACAGTGTTAATCTGCCAGGAAGTTTCAGATAAGCAGTTGTTAGCACCTCACTTTGACAGTGAACTGACATCACTTAGTTCCAGTAAGATGGATGTATAGGAATTATAGGCAAAGTTTAAGCAGACTGTAAATCATGGTCTGGAAAGTTATGTGCCTAGTAAGTGGATGAAGGATGGAAAAGACACACCATGTTTAATAACAAAATTCAGAAGATGCTGAAGAAGCAGAGGCTGTTGCACTCTCGGTTCAAAAGGGACTGCACAAATGACGACAAGTAAAGGTTATTAGAGATTCATGCACCTGTTAAAAGATCTATCCACAAAGCATACAACTATCACTGTCAACTTAGCAAAACCCTAAGAACCCTAGGAAATCCTCGTCTTACGAAAAATTGCTAAGCAGGTCTAAGGCTTCCATTCGTCCCTTGTTGACCAGTCTGCTGTGGCAGTTGAAAGTAGCAAAACAAAAGCTGAAGTTTTATATTTCATGTTCAAGAAATCATACATACACGAGAATCATACAAACATATCATCATTTGGCCAACAGACAGATTCCCATAGAGACAACATAGGAACAAGCATATCTGGGGTATAGAAACAGCTGAAAGATTTGAAAGCAAATAAATCACTAAGTATTGAAGGAATCCCAGTTTGGTTTTATGAAGGGTACTCTGTGGCATTATCCCCTTAACTAGCCTTCATTTCTCATGAATCTTTCACCCAGCATGAAGTCCCAAGTGAGTGGAAAAAAGCACAGGTGACTCCAGTATATAATCAGAGTGCAAGAATGGACCCACAAAATTACAGAAGAATATCTCTAAATTTTGTTTGCTGCTGAATCTCTAAACATATTCTCAGTTTGAATATAATAAAAACTTTCTCATGACTGAGAGGCTTATGTCCATGAATCAACAAAAGATTGCTCGTGTGAAACTCACCATGTCTTTTTCTCACTTGATATACTGTGGACTATGGATGAAGGCAACAGGAAGATTCCATATTTCCAGAAGGAAGTGTTCTCCATTGCAGGCTATTAATGAAGGTACGAGTGTATGAAATAATTTTGCAGATATTTAAGTGATTTGAAGATTACTTAACTAATAGAACCCAGTATGTTGTCCTCGACAGCAAGTGTTCATCAGAGGTAAGCATATTGTCAGGCATGCCCCAGGGAAGTGTGATAGGACTGCTGTTGTTCTCTATATATATAAATGATTTGGTGGGCAGGGTGGGCAGAAATCTGCAGTTGTTTACTGGTGATGCTGTGGTGTACGATAAGGTGTTGAAATTGAGTGAGTGTAGGAAGATACAAAATCAATCAGACAAAATTTCCAGCTAGCTCTAAATGTGGAAAAATGTAAGTTAATGTAGATGTGTAGGAAGAACAGTCCTGTAATGTTTGGATAAGGTATTACTAGTGTCCTGCTTGACACAGTCAAGTCATTTAAATGTCTGGGTATAATTTTGCAAAGTGATATGAAATGGACCAAGCATGTGAGAAGTGTGGTAGGGATGGTGAATGGTTGACTTCAGTTTATTGGGAGAATTTTAGGGAAGAGTGGTTCACCTGTAAAGGAGACTACATATAGGACACCGGTACAACCTACCCTTGGTACTACTCAAGTATTTGGGATTTGTATCAGGTCGGATTGAAGGAAGACATCACAGCAATTAAGAGGTGGGCTGCTACATTTGTTACCGGTAGGTTTGACAACATGTAAGTATTACAGAGATGCTTCAGGAACTCAAATGGGAATCCCTGGAGGGAAGGTAATGTTCTTATTGAGAAACATTATTCAGAAAATTTAGAGAACTGGCATTTGAAGCTGACTGCCAAACAATTCTACTGCCACCAACATACATTGCGCGTAAGGATCACGAAGATAAGATATGAGAAATCAGGGCTCATATGGAGGCATATATGAGTAGAGAGTAATTTTTCCCTCACTCTATTTGTAAGTGGGACAGGAAAGGAAATGGCTAGTACTGGTACAGGGTATCCTCCATCAAGCACCGTATAGTGGCTTGCGGACTATCAGTGTTGATGTAAATGTAGATGTAGATAGTATTTCACAGCACTGAGCTCCAATAGCTGGGTAATATTCATTATATCCACATAAAATGCTTCACAGTAATTACAGCAATTGTTATATGTCATGCCCCTACTTTCACACATAGTCTGGTATGGGGCTCCATTTCCTGTGGAGGAAATCAATGTAAATTGTTGTTACAGGCCGTAGTATCATCGCAGGGTTGCGCTCAAATATTAAGCATGTCACCTACTTTATCATATAAATATGTTGCCCAACAGTGTCCCTTACAGCTAGTATAAATATGACATCCTAGCAAACGCTCCATCAGTTCTGTCCTCGCACGTGATACTGTTGGGTACTATCATCCTGTACTATGAAATATTCAATAACAACTTTTCTTGACACTTGGTTCTTCTCTCTGGTCATTTTCTGGATTGTATTCCTCTTTGTTCTTGGCCTGTTGACATCAATGTTGTATAGGATTTAGCTTTGGGACTCTTTGTTACCTTGCAGCTCGTGACCTCGTGGTCGCACTCCTGCTTCCTTAGCATGGGGTCCCGGGGTCAATTCCCGGCGGGGTCAGGGATTTTCACCTGCCTCGAGATGACTGGGTGTTTGTGTTGTCCTCATTGTTTCATCATCATTCATGAAAGTGGTGAGATTGGACTGAGTAAAGGTTGGGAATTTGTATGGGTGATGGTAACCGTGCAGTCGAGCACCCCACAATCTGAAACATCATCATCATCTTTGTTACCCAGGTTGCTTTGTACCTGTCTTAATCTTGTCTTGTACACCATCAGTCAGCTGTGTCTAGACTGACTACCACTTGGTATCATGTTATCTTCTGCAGGTGGCTCTTCCACGTTCCAGCTTTGGGTATTTCTCTCCTGGGTTCTGATGTGTGAACTGGTATGTGGCTACATGCAGATATAACATTGGTGATGAGGAGAAAGGAAGTTGTTGGTACCATAGGCACTAAATTGGTTTGCCTCCTGGAATAACAGCAGCAGCTAGTGCAACAGTAGCAGCTAAAGATAGAATTGTTACAAAAGTCACTGCAGCACCAGGCAGACAAACTTGGAGCATACAAGACCACTTTGCTTCAGGCCTCAGTGCCCCCTGCAGTCAGTAGAATGATGCTATGGAACACTGGTACACATATTTGCATCAACAGAAGCAACATTTCATGGTGTTTCAAACTGCTGATGATACATTGCAGTGATTGTTATTACTCACCAGACACCTTTTTCCTGCTCCGAAAATTAATACCTCTGTCTGACCCAACTGTGCTCTCCTTTCTTGAGTGCATGACATGGTCAAACACACATACACCCACCCATCATTTCCTTATCACAGTCTAGTCCCATGCATTTTCAGCCCTATAAATGGCAGAGCCATACGTGCTCCAACTACTGTGCAACATTCTATGTGGGCACGTCAAGTGATCAGCTGTCTACTCACATGAATGGCCACTGCCAAACTGTGGCAAATAACAACTCTCGACTGCCCAGATGCCCATCATGATGCGCACCACATCAAATGATTTCAACAGTTGGTTCACTACGGGAGCCATTTGGATACTCCCTTCCAGCATTAGTTTAGCTAAACTACATGGTTGGAATTGTCTCTCCAGAATATCCTGTGCACTTGCAATCCCCCTTGTCTAAACCTCTGCCAACCTGTTTCTCACTACCTCACCTTACCTTTTCCCTTGTCTCTTCTGTCCCTGCCACTCCGCCCCCATCCAGATCACGTACTGCCTTCTCCTAATCGGCTTCCATCATCCCCTCTGACATGGGCATATTCTCTCCCTTCTCTGCCCTGCCCCCTTATTCTCTTCCCTCCTTCTCTCCCCCTTCATCTCCACTGCCATTTCCTTTCCTCTCTTTCCTTCCAACTGCTCCCAATAATTGATTATCAATAATCATTCTCACAGTGGGTGTGTACATTTGAGTATCTGTGTGGCTGTGTTATTCGCTTACCTCTTTCTCTTCCCCTTCACCTCCACCATCATCTCTTTTCCTCTCCTTCCTTCCAACTGCTCTCAATGATCAATTACCAATAATCAATCTCACAATGGATGTGTGCATTTGGGTATCTGTGTGGTTGTGTGTGTGAATCTGAAAACTGCATATTTTTGCTAGTGAGAGCTAGTGTAAGTGCAGTATTCTGTTGAGAGCCCCTATGTGCCACACATCAGTCAGCTATAGGTGAGTGGGTGCCGTTCTTTCATTTTGATTCTGGTCTGACTTGCCAGTGATGGCGGTCATACATCAGGTATGCTTGCTTATATGAATCAATGCGTGTGTGTTTCTTTTTCTGAAGAAGATTTTGGCAAAAAATAATTTCTAATTGTCTTTTTGTTGTGCCTGTCTACAACTGAACATGTCATCTTTACAGAGAGTAGCAATTTACCTTTCCATTCTATTGTTGATGTCTCTTTCTTTTATGTATTATTCCACTTAGGAATTTTCGTTGTTGTTATACATTGCAAATTCAGCTCTCTTCCATCCCATTCCCTTTATATTTTTTACTGTCATTCTTTACTTACCTACAAATTACTTGTCCATTCTGTATTCCTTAATATGTCTATACTTTCTTTTCCTCTGTAATACCTACCTTCAAAATACACCAATCACACTCTGGAGTGTAACTTGAACCCTGCTGTTGTAATGACCCACCATGCTAATACAATGACAGGAAAAAAATTGCATTACCAATGAGTCATGCAGCTTAAACAAAAGTTGGTAGGCATGTTTCTACATCTGAAAAATAATGCCTACTTTAATTTCACATCAGTTGCATAAGAATGATACTAGAATGAGAATGCAAATCAGGTTTGCTTTAAATACACACTGTGAAGGTCATGGACATTAGTTATCTTTGAGATTGGATGTGGTGAGCTGATGTTAGTCAAGAATGCCTTTAAAGTGACAAAGATAACATTATCAGTAATTCACTGTGTTTGAACAAGGCTACAAGAGGGCTACAAGAAACTGGATGTTCTTTCTGTGATACTGCAGAAAGATTTGGCAGGAAAGTAGCCACTGTACACGACTGCTGTCAGTGGTGGTAACAAGAATGTACAGCTGCAAAAAGACCTACCTTAGGATGGTCACATGGCACTACTGAGAAGGAAGACCACTGTGTTTGGAATGTGGCTCTGGTGCATGATACTGCATTTGTATCAGCAATTTGAGTGGCAGTTGGCATCACAGTGACACAACAAACTGTTGCAAATTAATTACTTCAAGGACAGCTCTGAACCAGATGCCTTGTAGCATGCATTGCACTGCCCCAAACCACCATAATTTGTGACTTTAGTGGTGTCAAGCAAGTGCTTGTTGGAGAACAGGGTGGAGTTCTGTTGTGTTTTCTGCTGAAATCTGGTTCTGCCTCAGTGCTGGTGAAGGCTGTGTGTTGGTTAGGAGGAGGCTAGTTGAGGGCCTGCAACCAGCCTATCTGAATGTTAAACATACTGGACTTACATCTGGAGTTATGGTCTGGGATGCAATTTTGTATGACAGCAGCAGCACTTTCGTGCTGATCTCATGCACCCTGACTGCAAATTTCCATGTCAGTCTGGTGATTTGATCTGTTGTGCTGCCACTCATGAAGAGCATTCCAGGAGGCATTTTCCATTAGGATAACACTTGTCCACAACAACTATCGTAATCCAACATGCTCTACAGAGTGTCAACATGTAGCCTTTCCTACCCAGTCAGCAGATCTGTCTCCAATGGAGCACATATGGGACATCATCTCATATCACAACTCCAGCATCATCCACAAACAGCATTAACCATCCTGTATTGACCAGCCAAATGTAATAGGCATGGAACTCCATCCATAAACTGAATCTGGCATGTGTACAGCACAATGCATGCAAGTTTGCAGGCTTGAATTCAACATTCGGGTGGTTACACCTTTATTACTACAGCAGCATTTCACATTTGCAATGGCCTACTTTGCACTTATATTAACATGTGATCCTGCAATGTTAATTACTTAAAGACAGTACCCCAACAAATATATTCCTGAAATTTCATTACTCCTCGATAATTATTTTTTAGTGTTGAGATTTTTTTCCAATATTGTAATTGCCATACCACAACTCCCTGCTCTTGTGGCAATGGCCCCTTTTCAAATGTTTCAATCCACTGCTGATTTTAAAACATTCTCCGTTAGCGACTCATGTTGCCCATCACATTCATTTATTTTTTGATCACATTGTTTGGTCATGCATGTTTATTTACTGTCACACCTGAAAGTTTGCAATTGAACTTATCTATTTATAGCCACACCCCCTACTTCTTGCTTCTTTACAACATTTTCTTACCATAGTTCTAACCTCCACATAGCTGTCTAAATAGCACCTACCATTTATTCCTGTTATAGCACTCTGACAATAAATTTTCACCTTCTGATTTTCATCCTTTTTAAATCATTTTTCCATCATTCCTTTTGTCTCCCAGCCATCCAGTCAAGAATCCCTGCTCTTCCCACCTGTGTCAAATCTGAAAATTCTCTTTTGTCCTAGCAAAACTCCTACCATACATCCTATTTCTTAAATCTTGTCTTGCACGTGATATCCCACATAATGAGCTTACCCTTAAAATTGGCATCTCAGGCTGTCACCTATCCTATTGCTAGAATCTTCACCTCTTCCAATTCCATCAGTCCCTCTCCGTCACTACTCTGATTTCCATAATTATACAATCCAAGCTCAAAGCATCCTTGACAGCTTCTATTTCCTTTGCAAGATCCTTTCACTCAGACACCACAACTTCATGATGCTATCATTGCAGTAGAAACACTTGCCCTTAAACAGTTGGAACAACATTTGCAATTCCACCTGAGAAAGCTGGCCCAACTACTCCTGCCCCATCTGACACCACTGCGAATTTGAAATTCTTATGTACCAACATCTCCCAAGCACTATGTTTCCCAATGCCTTCCTGATACCAGATTCAATACCTCTTCCTTATTCCCTACCCAACCAAATCCTGATCCATAATTATTTCATTTTTGAAAGCCAAATATGTAAACAAATCCCAAGGTACTTCTATCAGTATTTGTCTGGCATCATTCAATGCCAACTTATTTATAGGGCTTCTGGAGCAATTCTTCTTATCTAGTTAACACCTAAAACCCCTTCTCTGATTCAGGTTGACTGATGACATTTTCATGATCTGGGCTCAGAGCAGGGACAACACTTGCTCTCTCATTTATAAGCTCAACACCTACTCCCAAATCCACTTCACCTGGTTCTTCTCAATTCAATGAACCTCCTTCATAATCTCAAACTCCTCACCTCATATGGCTCCATAAATACATATGTTCATATCATGCACACCAACTGCCAACAGCAACTTCAATCTGACAGATGTCACATGTTCCATTTCAAACAGTCTCTTCCATACAGCCTCGCCACCCATAGAAGCTGCACCTGCAGTGGAAAGCAGGAGCTGTTAAAATATACTGATAGCCTTACCACAGCCTTTTCTTGATAGATATTATCTATCCAGGTCATACACAAACAGATCTCCCATGACATCTCCTCCTCTGACACCATTAAACATCTAACCATCCACCAACTGCCATTCCTCTGATCACCCATTATCAAAAGCTCATACACTTCCTTCATCAGGGCTCTGACTACATCCGATCATGTCCTGAGATGATGTCATACCCATATCATCCAAAGTAGTGGTCCACTATCCATCCAACCTATGGAATATCCTTGTCCATCCCTTCTCCAATCCTGTGCCCAATCCTGCAGCTGATGTGTCATTCACTTTTGTTCGAACCAGGTGCAATACCTGTCCCATACACCCACCCCCCACCAACTACCACAGTCCAGTCACAGGCACTTCCTATTGTACAAAAGGAAAGGCCATGTGTGAAAGCAGTCATATTATATATAAGCTATACTGCAATTACAGTGCAGCATTCTGTGTGGGCGTGACAAGTAACCAACGGTTCACTCACATGTATGGCCATTGCCAAACTGTGACAAATAACAAACTTTGTTTCCAGTTGCCTGACATGTTGGACATCACAACACAAATGTCCTCAACAACTGTTTCACCCCGTGAGCTATTTAGTTATTCTGAACTATGCAGGTGGGAATTTCTCTCCAGCATATCCTGCACCCTCACACTCCTCCTGGCCTAAACCGCTGCTAACCTGTTTCCCACTGCCTCACCTTACCTTGTCCCTTGTCTCTCCTGCCTCTGCTATTCTTTTCCTGTTCAGATTGTGAACTGCCATCACTTACCAATAATTTTTGGTTTGATCGAGCTCTAATTGTAGATAATTTTTAAATGATTTATTTGGTGGAAAAATGAAACTGGCTACTGAAAAATGGAAAATTATCGGTTTTTTATAATGAGTGACGTCAATCCTCTAAAGGCTGCTGATTAGCTCATAGTATTTCAACAATTATGTGCTAATAAGACAACTTCAGTTACTGATTTATCTCAGAGAAAAATGTTTTACAGAAAACTAATAAAGCTGCTGCAATCAGCAGGTTGAATACTATGACATAAATAATAAAGTTACATAAAATATTACATCATTAAGAATTTAGCAATTTAGAGTATGCACTGCATAGCAATTTAGAGAATGTACTGCATATGTAGTACATGCACAAATAAAAGTAGATGAAAAACAAGAAAGAAATTGTAATTTAAAAGGACTAGAATAATAGCAAATGGAGTAAGTCCACTTTATTATGTTTCAAGTATATTTTATTGATATGATCACTGCAACTTTGAGAAGCCTTTTATGTCCTAAAAATATTCAAATTTGTCCATTTCAGTGGAACACAAACAACATGACTATTTTAAAAAGCCATACAAAAAAATATTCTGCAGGTCACACTCATATTTAATATACATTATTTCATAATGTATAAAAAATTACATTGATGTCAAAGCAAGGCCAAGAACTTTTCACTGTGATCTTGTAATAGCAGTTTCCTTACCCCTTTGTCATTAAAAGTTGCATTCACAAGTTTGCCTCTGTGAGACCAAGATGAAAACCACATTGTACATGTATGTACGTCATATGGCCAATTTTGTAAGTCAAGATCACAGTGTGCTATATAGTATGTGTAAGGCAAGCAAGTTATCTTCCCTGTGGAGTACAAAGTACACTCAGTGCTTGGAAATTTTGCAAGAGAGAAGTCTAGTGCACTCCTGGAACAAAAATATTGACATAACTGCATGTAATATAATCAACAAAAGTGTAAATGTAAAATCTGAAGGCATATACGGGGTGTTCAGAAAGCCTCTCCGCAGTGCCGTATGATTGTTAACCGTGCATACCGTATGATTGTTCACCTGCCTGGTTACTTCCCTTCAAGTGGACTCTCCCAACATTCCACTGTTTTGTTTATCTCAGCCACCATCAATAGTATCGTTGGTGTGTGTTGTTATGTGTTGACGTGAATGTTTAAGTTTAGTTCCTTTGTCAGTTCATTTCGTTTTTGTCAGTGTTAATATGCTAACCATTGAAGAATGTGAGTTTTTAGTCGAACAAGTGTTCAAAGCTGGCGGTAAATACAGAATTTCAGTTCATCAAACATTTAATTCAGTTTTCCCAGAGACAACAATCCCACATCGCGATACTGTGCGAGATTTGATTAACAAATTTCGAAGTACAGCTTCAGTGACAGATGCACCAAGAAGCAACCGTCCTAGCATTTTGTCTGTGGATAAACTACTCGATATTTCGAATGAAATGTCCATGAGTCCGAACAAGTCAGTAAGAAAACCCACCCAGGAAATCAATGTTAGTGTTGGAATGGCCCACACAGTTATAAGGAAAAAATTAGAACTTTTCCCATACAAAGTGACAGTTGTGCAAGAACTGAAAAATACTGATCATGGAAAGAAATTGCATTATTGCCAATGGTTCAAAAATTTCGTTCAACAAAATGGAAGGGATATTCTTAACGAAATGCTTTTCACTGATGAGGCATGGTTTCATTTATCCAGGTACATGAACTCGCAAAATTCTCGTATGTGAAGTGCTGCAAATCCATTGTGTATTCATGAGGAACCACTTCATTCTGTGAAAATAGGAGTTTGGGTTGCAATTTCTAGATGTTGGATTGTGGGTCCCATATTATTCAACAAAACAATAAATGCACAACGATACTGCAGTGAGTTTCATTTTGGTATATCCACTGCAGCATATGGCACACCCAGCTAACAATCAATCGGCACTGCACAGAGACTTTTTGAACACCCCGTAGTTGGCACTACAGTAATTGACATCACAAAAATTTCTCAATCAAGTTAGTGAAAATTCTTATTTAACTCCATAATGAACAATATAAGGCATTTAAAAAAATGTTGCAAGGAAGAATTTATCATTCTGACATAATTTAACACAGTCAGATTGTTTACAACCATTCAGAGATTTAAGTAAAATATATCTATGAAGTTTGTAATGCTCTATGATCTTCTATAATAATAATAAATCTGTAAAACTGTCATGTCTGTCTGTTTAAACAGGCTTCTCCAAAAATACCAGATGAATTTTCATGAGGTTTTCGCAGGGATCTTGAGCATAGCTTTGGACACCATACAGGCTATGGTTGATCACAGTCAGATCAGGGAAAAAAGATATTGTGATTTAAACAATAGAAAATCCAGGATGGAATAATGACAGTATTGTGATAAGGATAGATTGCTACTCACAATATAGCAGAAATGTTAACTCACAGATAAAGGGAGGGGGGGGGAGAGGGGGGAGAGAGACCATTGACAGTCTTTCTGTTGTGCCTAGCTGCAACTCAACATCTCTGCTATATGGTGCATAGCAATCTATCCTTTTCATAATATTGTCACTATAATTATTTAAAGTTTTGTTTGTGTGTTTGAACCCACTAGTCTTCAAAGCTAAAAGAACAATTTTCATGGGATTTTTGCAGGTAACTTGAGGATAGCTTTGGGCACTGTGTATGCTTTATTTCATCAATATCAGATAACAGGGAAAAATATACCATAATTGAAAGTTTTATCCATACCAATATTATAAATGCAAAAGTAACATTGTCAACATTGTCTGTTACATTTTC
This sequence comes from Schistocerca americana, assembly GCF_021461395.2. Classification (NCBI taxonomy): domain Eukaryota; kingdom Metazoa; phylum Arthropoda; class Insecta; order Orthoptera; family Acrididae; genus Schistocerca; species Schistocerca americana. The sequence continues at coordinate 641,149,213 of NC_060123.1, forward strand.
ACAACTAATTTGCTGAACCAATTTTGATGTAATTTGGTAAGGAGATAGCTTGAAGTCCAAGGAAGAACATAGGCTAATTTACAAAGTGTGTAGTAAAAAATACTTATTCATTTGAAGAACATTACGCAAATTAGGAAAAAATATTTACTCTTTGAAATAGCTTTTTGCATATGCTGATGCATCATGAGGGCAGCTGATGCTATTGTACATACAGTAGCTTACGTACTCAACATCACTCATCATAAGAAAACTACTGAATAGTGAGTGCAGCCACGGGTAACACTTCAGATAAGATGATAAAGACCATTTGATAAGATTTTGTGTTTAGGCCAGTTAAAGACAATGGCTGGATAGACAGGAAAAACCAAACTTACAATACATCTGAAAAGGAAAGGCTACAATTAATGTGTTTTATAAGTTTTGACTTATGATAGTGAGACATCAACTCTTAATATTATCAGCATCAAAGAACTGAAGGGAATTCAGCAGATAATGGAGAAATGTATTTTGAGGAGTTCTTGAAGAGGCAGAAAATGGAAAAAAACTGATCAAGAAAGAAAGTTGGAGAACATAATTATGATTTTAATGAAAATATACCTGGAGAAGCATTCCAGGCAGCACCTCCGTAAGTTATTCAACCTCCCAAATTTCTACTGCCGCATCAGGGCACCACTTTCCAACCCCCATCATATCCACAGTGTTACTCCTCGCCCATCCCTCATTGCACCTAAGCGCTGCCTAGTTCACCTTTTCAACTTGCCACACTCCACAAAACTCCCTACCAACACTCCACAAAATCCAAAGCCAAAGCATTCCCACAACACTGTTGTTAACCTTTGCACCAAAATGCTCAGCTCCACAGAAATTTCCTATCCAAAGGCCTCGCCTTTAACCCTATACCCAAATTTAACCATGCTGGACTTGTCAAAGACCACTCTCCTTCTCCTGATCCCTGCAATGGAAGAACTTTTCTGCCAGTATCTCCAATCAAAGCCAACCTAATTCGAACATTGAACCCTGCCTCTCCCAGTTCATACCACTATCCAACCGTGATCCTACCTAACCACCCATAAGCATTTCTCACCAACCTTCCCCAGGTCCATTCCTCAACATCAGCATTTCAGCAGAAGTAACAATAGACATACACAACCTCAAGGCTAATCTTGACCTAGTCACCCTACTTGCAGACAAAGGTTCCATCACTGTTGTTATGAACTGCAGTGACTACCTGGCAGAAGACTGCACCAATTATCTGACTCCTCCACCTATAAACTGTGTCAGAGTCATTGTATCCCAGAAGTCCAACACAACCTCCAACAACGCCTGCTTAATGTCTTGGGCCCTTCCCAGAACTTCTTCCCTGAATCCAATTCCCTTCTCATCCCTATGAGGCCTTGCACACCCATCTTCTACATGGTCCCCAAAATCCACAAACCCAACAATCCTGAACGTCCCATTGTGACCAATTATTGTGCCCCCATTGAAAGAATTTTGGTCCTCATTGACCAACACTTCCAACCAATTGCTCATAATTTAGCCTCCAGTGTCAAAGATACCAACCACTTCCTTCACCGACTCTCCATCATCCCCACCCCTTTACTTCCTGAGTCCCTACTTGTCACCATTGATACCACCTCCCATACACCAACATCCCTCATGCCCATGGTCTTACTGCTATTTAACACCACCTTTCCCAATGTCCTTCAGACTCCAAACCCACTAACTCATTCCTGATACACCTTATTAACTTTATCCTAATCCGCAACTACTTCTTCTCTGAAGGGAAGATATACAAAAAAATTTGCAGCTCTGCCATGGTCAATTGCATGGCACCTACCTATGCCAACCTATTTATGGGCCATCTAGAGGAAATCTTCCTAGCCTTCCAAAACACCAAATCCTTAGCCTGGTTCAGATTCATTGATGATATCTTCATGATCTGGATTCAGGGCTGAGACACCATATCTTCATCCCTTTACTATCTCAACAGTTTCTCCCCCACTCTGCTTAATCTGGTACTCCTTAAACCAGTGTGCCACCTTCTTACACATTGAGCTCCTCCTCTCTGATGGCTCCATCCACACCTCTGTCCACATTAAGCCCATCAACCACCAACAGTACCTGCATTTCCACAGCCGTCATCCCTTTCACACCAAAAAATTCCCCCCATACAGCCTAACACCCTGGAATGGCATATCTCCAGTGACAAGAACTTAGGAAACAATTTAATAGTCTGAGTGCCAGAGTGGCAAAATTTGTCAAGAACATTGTCCTGTTGTACATCACACAGTAAACTGTCATTTTTGAGAGCAAAATGTGTGAAAATTAATGCTTCTAGGGAGAGGGTGGTTTCACTGACACCCTTTATGCCACCTGTTGAGGCCTTTCATTGTCGATTTTGAACGGTGGTGTGTCTGAAATGTTTTTCTCAGCTACTCATAAGAAACCCATGTCACTGTAATGTTAGGCAACTGACCTCCATTACAGAGGTGAAATATGAGTAAGAAGGGGTGTGATGAGCTTCCCCTTGAGAGACACATCCACAGTGGCATCAGGCAGAATTGTGGTGAAATGTCTGAAGCATCATTGAGCCCCGAGGGTAATGGCACAGGATGCCACACTTTTGCACCATTACAGAGGAAGGGTGCAGGCACCTGTGAGCCAAATTTCAAACTTCTGTGTCACAATGGGAGACAATTATTGGGGGCCTAAAAAAAGTGACCCTTTAATTGTGTAGTGCAGTGTATATTGTGTTGCTGATGTGAGGATTTCAAGTTCCTTAAAAAGATTTCTGCATGTGACTCTTGGGTGACTCCTTTCATGATTCTTGTGGCTCTTTTGTGTGGATATAGCAATTTTTTTTAGCTAGTGACTGATTTCCTCCAAATATAATTCCATATTCCATAATGGCATGAAAATAACCATAATAAGCAGATTTAATAGTATCCATATTTCTGTAAGGGCAAACATGCATAAGGCATAAGTTTCAAAACACACTCTTTTGCACAGACCCAGGATGGGGTTTAAGGGCACTAGCTTCCTGTCAATACGTGAGCCCTGTTATTTTGAAATATCCACCCTATAAAGCTGGTCACATAGTTTTTCTCCTATTTCTTCATCTTTAGAAGTTGTGCAAAATTGAATAAAATTTGTTTTACTGTAATTGATAGAAGGATCATTTATATCAAACCTGTTCAGCTCCCTTTTTGTTCTACAAAAAATTTTGATGCACTTAGTAACCCAATAATCTGATTTAAGCAGATTTTCTCTTACTAACTTTTTAGGAAATGTTTCTTCAAATAGACTTGTAACCTCACTCATAAATTTGTTAAATTTGGAGAAGAAGACTAGTCCACAAGCTGTGCTTGATGAAAAAAAGTTCTCCATGGTGTGTCTGTTGATAATCCTCATATTTTTCCAAATTAAATGTACTTTTCTCTGTATATTTTCTTGGCACGTGGTGAGAAATTATCCATAATGATCAGAGAGGCCGTTTATAATATTTTGACTGTTAAATTATTACATGTATCCTTGTTAATAAATACATTATCTGTTAAGGTACTAGAACTGGCTGTCACTCTAGTTGGGTAATCTACCACTGATACTAAGTTGTAAGAGCACATCTGCTGTTCAGGGTATATTCTGATTCTATTTTCTGTTAAAGAGTTCACATTAAAGTAACCCATTACTGTGAATGATTTTGGTTTTCTGGATGGGTGGGACAAGAGTAATTCAGTGTGCCTCAGAAAACCATTCAGATTTCTGACAAATGGCCTATAAATTAACAGCACAGTGACTGTTGCACTATATGCTGTTATCTTGATGCTGCTCACCTCAAAGTGCTGTTCAGCACAGTATTGTCTTAAATCTAGAGATTTATATAGGATGGCGCCAAGATGGTTGACACATTTCAGATGTACATAGATTGTGAAATGGAAACAGGACAGAAAAAGAGAAATAGTCTATAAAACTCTGAAATATGCCATTTATTATCCAAAGGTTAGAAGCTTTTTCTTCAAAATTATGTGGTGGTGGTGGTGGTTAGTGTTTAACGTCCCGTCGACAACGAGGTCATTAGAGACGGAGCGCAAGCTCGGGTTATGGAAGGATTGGGAAGGAAATCGGCCGTGCCCTTTCAAAGGAACCATCCCGGCATTTGCCTGAAACGATTTAGGGAAATCACGGAAAACCTAAATCAGGATGGCCGGAGACGGGATTGAACCGTCGTCCTCCCGAATGCGAGTCCAGTGTGCTAACCACTGCGCCACCTCGCTCGGTCAAAATTATGTCAGAAAGACAGCATCTACTTAAATTAATGCACTGTTCTAAGTGCTACTGCAAGTTTCCATACACATGCCTCCATAGATCACCACCAGTAGTCTCAAGTTCATCAACAATGGCTCATTTGAGTTCTTGAATCTTCACTTCACATCTCCAGAACACATGGTATTTCAAGAATCCTCATACCAAAAATTTTGGACAGTAAAATTAGGTGACCAAAGAGGTAAGTGATGTCTCCAAAACGAGAGAGACAGCACTTCTGAACATTCCACAAACAATAGCCATGCTGTTTCATGCAATGCAAGCTGTTGCACCATCTTGCTCAAAGTAAAGAACCTTCAGGTCAATGCCAAGCTGTCAAAAGCATAGTTGAACTAAGTTTTTCAACATAGTGACGTAATTTTCTGAATTAATAATCACTGTTTCTCAGTCTTCATCCTAAAAAAGAGAGAGAGAGGGAGAAATATATGGGCTTGCTGCCCTGAAACAACAAATCCACGCCAAACTCTTGTTACGGCAGAGTGCAATGGTTTTCCATGGAGCTTTTTAGGATTCACTGGTAACCAGTATTGCAGCTTCTGTTTGTTAATGAAGCCCAAAAGATGGACATGGGCTTTGTCAGACAGGAACAAATTATTCAAGAAATCAGGTTTTTACTTATTAAATTGTTGGGGGTAGTGGGTTAGTGCATAATGTAACTCATGCTTCCTTGTTTCTGGGGTTATGTTTCTCAGCAATCTGAAATTTGTACAGATGAAATTTGGTCTCCGTAAGTATTCATCAAAAACTTCTGCAGCTCTTCCTTAAAATACGAGACTGCCAGTGTGCCAAGCATTGAGAACTATGTTTAAAAACTTCCTCCACACTCTGCAAATTTTGGGGGACCATACTTCACATTGAACACACTATCATTGTCTTCAAACTTCTCCACCCAAGTCTGTACAGTATTCTGATGATACAGACCAACATTAAAGTATCATCAAAAAGAATGTTGTATTTTAGTCACAGGGTTAGGTTTGCAATAATGTCAAACTGAGGTAACACAATGATATAAGCACCAACACACTATTACTACTTGCAGATGAAATGGCATTCTCTCCTTTACTCTTCACATCTCTACAGTCAGTACAAGCTACTGCATATGTGTGATGTTCAAGGCCAAACTTTGTCAGTCGGCTCCATACCACCCTATATAATACACCATTTTTACCAAATACTGCAACTCCACCTTCTTCCATACTAATTCTGAATTTCATTTGTCATGTGATGTTCAGAGAAACATAGTATATCAGGTTCATTTCATATCCTTCATCTTTTAGATGTATTACCAGTTGGTCTATTTTATTCTTCAGATTTCTTAGACTTTGAATATAGATGAAGTTTTAGTCTCATTTGCCTTTCCTTTTGTATTATATTTGGAGCAATTGCTTAGAAACATGGTTCCAGCTACATGTATTGATTCTGAACATCTCAAAAATCATATGGTAGAGTGAAACTTATGAAATTTATAGGTTTAAGCTAAATGAAAATATTAACTGGAATGCACATACTGAGTATTTAAGAAGTGCAATATACAGTTTTCCATTTGCAGTTAAAATATTATCAACTGTCAATGATATGAACACTCACGAAATAGCATACTACTTATTTATTTATTTTTTTCTGCAGTTATTTCACCTGGCAAGCATACTATAAGGTAAGGCTTCCACAGCCAGTGCCAAGATGATTGAAATTATTATGAGTGTAGTACCACATCACTGTATTACATATAAAATATTACAAAATTTAAACTATAAAACCAACATTTTGACTCTAAGTGAGTGACATAGGTGTGACCACGAGCTCTCATTACAATGGCTTTCCAAAGGGCAAGACAGATTTTACTGGAGGAAAGATGCCCCTATTTATTGGAAAATATCAATATCATTACATCATATGTAAGCAGGTCAGCACATAGGGGAGACAAGGAGGCCAGTTAGTACACACATGGCAGAACATGAACGTTATTTGCGATTAGAACTACACATTAAATTGGCAATAGAGAAACACCACCGTAACTGTGGACAACCAATGGCATTATGGGAAGTGCATGTACTGGTAAAACAGTTGTGGTGATGTGAATGCAAAATATAGGAGGGGACTGAAATTACTAAGCAACCTGACAACATTAATAGAGAGGACAGTTACAAACTTCTGGTGACTCAGTTGCCAACAATCCAGGCCCAACAGGCCATGAACAGGTGCATAGCAGATGCCACACAGGGCAATGGACGTGACACTCTTAACAAATAGCTATGTAGCTACTGTCAGTGTATTACCATGTACACCAGGAAGAACACATGCACATCAGCAGCCAAGTGCTGCTTTGCAGACAGGCACCAATGATCAACAAGCCAAACAGTTCATGAATAGCCTCATTCCTACCCTCTCCCTCTCGCAATGACTACCCTATTATAATCTAGGGCCAATAAAGTTCCAGAAATGTGACATATTGATACCAATAGTTTGTACTTAATAGTGGTGCCTTTCCTCCAGTAAACCTACTCTTACTCAGAGGAAAGTCACTATAATGTGGCTAAAATGTTGGTTTCATAATTTATATTTTAAAATATTTTATACAATGAAGTGATACAACAGTGAGGAGAATTTTAATTATACTACAGCTATTTGTAATCGTTAATAAAGTATGCTATTATTTTCTGGGGAAGCCTGAGTAAGTGTTTTGTGTAGTGAAGCTTCAGAAAAAATATCATGAGTAAATTGAGAGCTGTCATATCAAAGAAGGCCTTTATTCGGGATTGAAGAGGTACTGGTAGGACGTGATAGCTATAAGGAGAACTAGACTCAAATATGAAAATTATATTGCTTGTTAACACAGAATTGTAATTAAAATGCTCTTCAGCCCAGGGAATCATGTAATCCATTATTAAAAAGTCTACAACATTTATCAGTCCCCTAACTATACATCTACAAGGTCATCTGTTTATACAACAAATCAAAATTATTCTTAGAAACTCATTTTGATCATTCATATAAAGAAATAAACATAATTGCACGTTCTTGCTTACTAATTAATGCTATATGCTTTGACTGCCAAACAAACAAACAAACAAACAAAAAATCTGAACATGAACATAGATTCACTGGGATGAGTAAAAGAAAGGGCTACATGACACTCTGTTACAGAACTGTTATGACTCAGTGAAAAGGCTCATGAAGGATGAAATGATATTTGAGCTGGGTGTCATTTATCATTAGCCATATTATGTAATTTTGCAGCAAAAAATTATTAATCTTAACATAAAACTGATCCATCTCATTGTTTGCAATTTTATATCAGTGGACTATATCGCTCATTTCTGATATGCCTTCTGCACACTAATCACACAATTAGCTAGTGTACATAACAGGACAGATAGTTCACGGTAAGTATTTTAAGTCAAGTGCAGGGATTAGAGATGTTACTTTAGATAATGGAGTTTCTTGTCAACAGTTTGGGCTTCAACCTAAATTATACAGTTGAAGATGAGATGCAAGCTGCTGTTTTAGTCAATGTTAGGTTCAAATGTGTGTGAATTCCTAAGGGACCAAACTACTGAGGTCATCGGTCCCTAGACTTACACATTACTTAAACTAACTTAATCTAACTTACGCTAAGAACAAAACACACAACCATGCCCATGGAAGGACTTGAACCTCCGGGGGAAGGGGCTGCACGATTCATGACATGGGGACATGAGGCCTCTAACTACGCGACCATGCTGTGCGGCTCAATGTTAGGAACGGGGGAGGGGGCAGTGAACTAAGACACTGCCAACATAAAAATGTCAGACTTTGTCCGTGAATCAAATCAGGTCATGAATAGAGGGCTAACCGAGGTACAGTGGACATAGTTGAAGTAGCTGTGTGCCAGAATAAATGAAACAAAAATGCAGAACCAAAGACTGATAGCAGTATTGGTAAACAGGTGATCTGATGGTGTATTACAAATACTTAATGCTCGACACTGCAATGAACCTTGTCAATACTGCACTGGTATTTATCTGGTGCAGCGAGCTCGTGGTCACACCTATGTCACTCACTTAGAGCGTTTTATGCAGGCTGACCTGGTGGTAGTTTTATTGGATAGTAATAATGTCTCTGGCATGGTGTCAAAGTCAGTATGTATGATAGGCAGAATTATTGTTAAATTCCTCCCCTCTTCCCCCTTGAAGCAGCACTTTGACCTGGAAATGGCCTAGAGGATGGTAGGATCCATAGACTGCAGGGCAAAGTGGCACTGTGATGTCTACCAATGTGTCATACCACATGTTGACATCAGGTTTGGTCAGTTGTGGCAAGTTTGGAAGTGAAAACATGTCTGCAGGAGGGAAGAGAGTAGTTTTGGCACAAATTGTAGGGCTTGCTAAGATGACAGACATCAGAACCGTATATGAAGAATTTTACACTGCATCTACTACCTGCAACTACATTGATTCCTTGAATGGCACAGCAAAATCCAATGACACTCTGGGTTTAGCCAATGGGAAAAATTTGGACCTGAAATGGCTGGTTATGGATGTGTGCATGCCAGACCAAATGGTGTGTTCAATGGTGGCTGCCATGCTTGCGCCTCCTTACAGGTCACCCCACATGTGAGGTGAGAAGCATTTGCAGGATATGGAGACCGAATGTGAGTGATACAAGAAGTTAATATTATTCCCCCTCAGCTGTATGTGGTAGCACACTGTCTGTGGTATTCTGATGGTGGTGTATTGGAGAGAATATCATATACACTCCTGGAAATTGAAATAAGAACACCGTGAATTCATTGTCCCAGGAAGGGGAAACTTTATTGACACATTCCTGGGGTCAGATACATCACATGATCACACTGACAGAACCACAGGCACATAGACACAGGCAACAGAGCATGCACAATGTCGGCACTAGTACAGTGTATATCCACCTTTCGCAGCAATGCAGGCTGCTATTCTCCCATGGAGACGATCGTAGAGATGCTGGATGTAGTCCTGTGGAACGGCTTGCCATGCCATTTCCACCTGGCGCCTCAGTTGGACCAGCGTTCGTGCTGGACGTGCAGACCGCGTGGGACGACGCTTCATCCAGTCCCAAACATGCTCAATGGGGGACAGATCCGGAGATCTTGCTGGCCAGGGTAGTTGACTTACACCTTCTAGAGCACGTTGGGTGGCACAGGATACATGCGGACGTGCATTGTCCTGTTGGAACAGCAAGTTCCCTTGCCGGTCTAGGAATGGTAGAACGATGGGTTCGATGACGGTTTGGATGTACCGTGCACTATTCAGTGTCCCCTCGACGATCACCAGTGGTGTACGGCCAGTGTAGGAGATCGCTCCCCACATCATGATGCCGGGTGTTGGCCCTGTGTGCCTCGGTCGTATGCAGTCCTGATTGTGGCGCTCACCTGCACGGCGCCAAACACGCATACGACCATCATTGGCACCAAGGCAGAAGCGACTCTCATCGCTGAAGACTACACGCCTCCATTCGTCCCTCCATTCACGCCTGTCGCGACACCACTGGAGGCGGGCTGCACGATGTTGGGGGCGTGAGCGGAAGACGGCCTAACGGTGTGCGGGACCGTAGCCCAGCTTCATGGAGATGGTTGCGAATGGTCCTCGCCGATACCTCAGGAGCAACAGTGTCCCTAATTTGCTGGGAAGTGGCGGTGCGGTCCCCTACGGCACTGCGTAGGATCCTACGGTCTTGGCGTGCATCCGTGCATCGCTGCAGTGCGGCCCAGGTCGACGGGCACGTGCACCTTCCGCCGACCACTGGCAACAACATCGATGTACTTTGGAGACCTCACGCCCCACGTGTTGAGCAATTCGGCGGTACGTCCACCCGGCCTCCCACATGCCCACTATACACCCTCGCTCAAAGTTCGTCAACTGCACATACGGTTCACGTCCACGCTGTTGCGGCATGCTACCAGTGTTAAAGACTGCGATGGAGCTCCGTATGCCACGGCAAACTGGCTGACACTGACGGTGGCGGTGCACAAATGCTGCGCAGCTAGCGCCATTCGACGGCCAACACCGCGGTTCCTGGTGTGTCCACTGTGCCGTGCGTGTGATCATTGCTTGTACAGCCCTCTCGCAGTGTCCGGAGCAAGTATGGTGGGTCTGACACATCGGTGTCAATGTGTTCTTTTTTCCATTTCCAGGAGTGTATATCAGATCCATCCTTTTGGCAAAGGTTCCAATCACCTTTTCATTTCTTTTTTTTTTCTTTTTTATTTATTTAATTTATTTTTTTTGGAAAAAAGACATTTTGCATAAGGGCTGCAGCAATAGCCCCTTGTAATATTTGCACTCTGCATGTTACTCAGTTCAACGAAGCATTATTTCATGACCGCCTGGAGCATTTGGTGATTTTGGCAAGGAGCAATGCCAAATATAGGAGTGCTTTCACAGCCGGAGTATGTTTTAACAAAACTGCATAGCTAGCTCATCTTGGTAAACTGCCTCATTTTAATTTATGGAGCAAGTTATCATCACAGCGTCTGAAGCATTTGAAAACTGTTGCTACCTACACTTTAGCCCCTTATACCAGTAACTAAAATGGGAATAGAGTTCCTTGGTGCATCAGTTTGGTATTTTGATGCTCATTCAGAATCGTGCCATATCTCTAATGACTGGTCAGTATGAGTAGTGCTCAATAGAACAAAATATTTGCAATTGTTCAAGAAATAAATTGTCTCTGGAAACTTAAGTATTTTTGCTGTTAGTGTAGATCAAATTTTGCAACATCATAGGAAATGTTCAAAAGTTCTGCTACTGTCTAAAAATTTACTGGTGTCGCACTGAATTATTTGGATGAATTTGTTTGATATTTACTTACAAGGACAATAAAATATTCATAAAATTTAGAGTGCAGATCTAACATTGAAATTAAATGTTTCAACTCTAGGAAGGTCATTCCACATGAAAGACACAGCTGTTCTTATCTTTCACATTATTAGCAATATGCCAAAAATAGACTAATGAAACTTCCTGGCAGATTAAAACTGTGTGCTGGACTGGGATTCAAACATGAAACATTTGCCTTTTGTGGGCAAGTAATCTACCAGGTACTACTCACGACCTGCCCTCACAGCTTTACTACTACCAGTACCTAATCCTTTATCTTCCCAGGTTCATGTTCAAGTCTTACACACAGTTTTAATCTGACAGGAAGTTTCAAATTTATTCTGGAACAGAGTAATAAGGCACTGCTCATTCCTTCAATAGCACAGTCATAATGCTTGTCTTCTGATGCGAAGGCAGTGCCAGTTAACATACTTCACTACTTTTTAAGTCAATCTTTTCCTGTTCTTTAATCAAACTGTAAATGAACAGAACAATACACAGTAGCAAAATGATATGTTAACTCCTCCATTTCAACTATAGAGACTGAACATCACATTTTGATAATAATGAACTATTTGCTTCACTGTTACGAAACTCATTCATTGTTAGTGTATTACTATCGCCGGCCATGGTGGCTGAGCGGTTCTAGGCACTTCAGTCTAAGTTCTAGGTGACTGATGACCTAAGATGTTAAGTCCCATAGTGCTCAGAGCCATTTGAACCATTTGTATTACTATCATTATTATTTCTTGCTAATATCAGAGCCATCTTACATCAGTAGGCTAACAGTAGAAGTGGCTGACAATTAATTTCCAGAGTGTCATCACTTTTCTCATAATTGTGTTCAAAAATGACCATCTTTAGTTTGTAGCCAAATCACTGTCAACTTCAATGCAGAAAATTAAAGGTATATTGTCATCTATAAGAAATGTGGTCTAAACTAAAAAAAAATTAAACTCCACCCAAACAGGCCATGAAGGCCCTACAGTACCGACCAGCTGCCAGGTCATCCTCAGCCCACAGGCTTTACTTTGATGTGGCTATGTAGGGGCACGTATTCATCACACCTCTCTGCTGGCCGAAGACTGGAACCTCTATTTCTCAATCATGTAGCTCCTCAGTTTTCCTCACAAGGGCTGAGTGCATTCCACTTGCCAAAAGTGCTTGGCAGACCAGATGGTCACCCATCCAAGTTCCAGCACAGCCCGACAGCACTTAACTTTGGTGATCCTATGGGAACTGGTGTTACCACTGTGGCAAGGCTGTTAGCCATAAGAAATGGGTTCATGTAGTACAATGGAGGGCATCACAGATGCTCAGCTGTTAAGCCAGAATGATGTTTCTATTACAGAAAGCAAAATTTTAAAAACATTAAAAATGTGACCAAACCTACGATACTTTCAAGAGAAAGCTTCCACATTCCCCATTCAGTTATAAATGACCAGTGAATATTTTCCTATTCACTTACTATCTTTCTATGCAACATATACTATGCAATGACACTATACAATGTATCTCTCAATTATATCAGAGTATTTTATTTGCAGTAAAGTTATTGTTTGCAGGAAAGTTATTGTGTCTTTTTGGTATAGGTTTAGAACACTGAAAGGGCAATTTTTGCATAAAATTTCAAGTCATATTTCCTCTTCATGATTTCACAAACATAAACTGAATAATGACTCCATGGCATTTAATTCATGTCACCGATGCACATAACTTTAACTCTGATCTTTGCTCCATTGGCCAACTTTCTCACTTGGAAGAGCACATATAGGTAAATTTAAAAATATGTATATAAATATACTCACATAGTGACCAGTGTAATATCAGGTGTCCATATGTCATCACTGCTTATTGTTATATTTTCAACCCCTTCATAAAGAGAAGGAGTCCACGTGAGGTACTGATCAGTCCATGTCTATAATATTATAGAGCAAAATTAGTACATCAGCCCTCGGTTGCAACAAGGAACAAATGAGTGTACAATTAGCACTGAGACACTAGAATCTTAGATGAAGTTATCTGTCAGTACTATTATTTACTAGAATCCAGTTCAAGTATATAGTGAAGTGAAACCACCAAAAAGATATTCTCTCTCTCTCTCTCTCTCTCTCTCTCTCTCTCTCTCTCTCTCACACACACACACACACACACACACACATCAGCAGCAGCAACTTTTCATCCAATCCATTTATGTTGGCTCTCCAAATATTCACTAATCAGCCAACATTTTTATGTTTTGCACATGTTTGATTTTTTAAAAATAAAATTTGTAGTACAAAGGTTGGGATCCAAGCCAATGTAATTCTTTTTGTTTAGAACCTTCAACCTTACAAAATTTCACAACAGAGAAAATTATAAATTCCTAATCAGTAAAATGATATTCAGAAAAGAAGGGAAAAGAACTGGTAGGAAACGAAACAGAAATTAAAATAAAAGACTTACTTTACCACAACTGAGTTTGGTGACATAATGGATGATTAATCTCACAACTGCTCCGCATCAAAAAATCAATCTCTTAATGTTACAAAACTTCCAGATGAATAGTAAAGATTTATACTACTAGAAATAGAGATGTAGATGTAAATAAAAATTATTAGTGAAGCATATTTATACACTGATAAGCCAAAATATAATGACCACCTGCATAATAGCTTGATCTGATTCTGTGTACCAGGGATCCAACAATTTGTTGGTAGGTTTGTGGAGGTATGTAGCATTAGATGTCTCTGCACAGGTCATGTAATTCATATAAATAATGGGCTGCTGATTTGTGCATGCAGTCATGGCGCCCGATAGCAATCCAAATGGATTCTGTAGGATTTACATCAGGCAAATTTGATCACTGAGACATCATCATGAGTTCACTACAATGCTCCTCAAATCACTACAACATGGTTCGACCTCCAAGACATGGTCAATTATACTGCTTAAAGATGACATCGCCACTGGGGAAGACATCACGTGTGAAGAGATGCAGGTGGTTCACAACTGTCAGTTTGTCTTGGATTACTACAACAAGTCCTATGAAAGTGCAGTGGAATGTCTCCCATAGCATAATACTGCTTCTCCCACCATGTGTTCAGGGCATATTGCACGTTTCAAACACCATTCACCTCAATGAAGGCATTTGTGGAGATGACCATTGATGTAGTGTGGCAAAAATGTGATTCACCCGAAGAGCCGACACATTTCCATTGATTCATGGTTGAATCCTGATAGTCCCATGCCCACTGCAATCATAATTGATGATCCTATTGGGTCAATATGTGAACACGTAGAGGTGTCTGCTGCGGAGCTCCAGGTTCAACTATGTACAATGAACAGTGTGCTCCGAAACTCTTGAGCATGCACTAGTATTGTGCTCTTTCAGCAGAAATGTCACATATCACCATCTATCCTACTTTACAGAGCAGACAAGCCTCTGAACCCCACATTCATGACAGTAGCATGTGAGCATTCGACCAGTTTGCTGTTTTCGAGATAATCATTCACAGGCTCTGCATAATAATCTGCCCTCTGTCAAAGTTGCTTATCTCAATGGATTTCCCTTTTTGCAGCCCATATCTTTGCTAGGGTGATCTCCCGTCCACGTCTGCTCCATTTATGTAGTTAGTTACCATGTCACATGCCTGCGCAGTGCCACCAGGAGGCATCCAATGGCACGGTGATTGGTGGTCATAATGTTTTGCCTTACCAGTGTATAGTCCCTCCTAGATATTGCATGGAACTGATTTACTGAAATATGGCATACAGAGTTGCCAGTTGCCTAAAGGAGATTGGTTTGAAGTGTGAAACATTTTTAGTATCATTTATTGACCAAATGAATAACTTTTCTGCCTTGATCCACAAAACATATTATTTTTGTATGACTTAGGTTTCATATTATAAGCCCATTTTCTAGTACATGACTTTCAATGCCGATCTTGATCTGACATACCATTATTAATTTTTCTGACTGTGTACCCCTCAACTAAAGAACAATGCCTGAAGATGTTATCTGTGACTGTATTACTGTTTCTCTGTAATATAGCTGGGAAGAATTTAATCTTTAACAGGTTGGGGGATCCAACTAGATCCATTAACATTATTTCCCCTGGAGAATCAGTCAAAAAGCTAATACTAAAATCCTCAGACAAAAGTGTTTTTCTAATGTACTGATTTTAGCCGTGTCAAGGCTGGAGAATAAAATCCTACTACATAAAGTTGACCTCTAGAGAACAATAATTACAATTATTATTGCTGATCAACTGAATACTTTGTTACAAAGGGCTACTCAAATACATTAACTATATGTTATCTAATATTTATGATAGTAATAAAATTAGATAACAAAGAAATAGTGGCATGTTTGTTTCCAAATAACTGATGTGTGTTCGATACACTGTTTCTTAATAAAACATAAACTTTTGGTAACAGAGAAACAGGCCAAACATTCATGTACAATCATATCTACAAGTCGGTTAAAACCACGAGACTGAATGACTGGCCAGTATTTATCTTCAAGAGCTGAAATTCTAAGGACTAACAAACAGGTTCATTTAAAAGTAGAAAAATTATATCTAGCTTTTGGAACTGGTTGTTGAGAAATTCGAGGAGACTGGAAAGTGGAGACAGGTCACTGAGACCACAGGTTGAGAGTAACCCACCTTTTGTAAGGAAATTGGAAGACAAAGGAGTAGGCATCAGAGAGAATAAGAGGTCCAAGATAGGTGTCATATGCATCACTCATAAAAGGCTAAAATTACTGTTCTAGTTCAGGTGCTGCAAGTTGTGTGCCAGAAGATCTGATTCTATGGGTTTTGGTGGTCATATCATACAAATGACCAATACAAGGTTCACAATGACAAGATGCTTAATTATCCAGAAGACACCACTCTCACTAGCTAGGGCCCCAATGAGGATGGTCTGGCACTGAATTATTATGGTGTCTCAATTGTTTAAAGACATTACAGTTGAAACAGATCTGAATTTCTCTCATTTCAATCCCCAACCTATCACAGAGCAATAGGATGTTGTGTTTGATGACAGTGTATGACTAAAATTGGATGAAACTTCTGCCTTCCTTAGTGAAATGTTAAGCAGCTATGTCTCTTGAGAATATCAAATACCTTCAGTACCAAAAACTAAAAAATCAGCCATGCAGTGTAAACTATGTTAAGTTCTGAACTATGAACAAGTTATGGTATTTTTATGGGTAGGTATCTACAACGAGCAGACAAAAGTCATGAGATAGTGATATTCACATATACAGATCATGGTAGTATTTCTTACACAAGGTATAAAAGGGCAGTGCAGTGATGGAGCAGTCATTTGTACTCTGGTGATTCACGTGAAATGTATCCAACAGGATTATGGCTGCAGGATGGGAATCAACAGACTTTGAACATTGGTAAAAGCTGGTGGTAGGGTTTGAGTGTGATGAAAACCCCACAAAGCCATGGACCCAAGTTGTCAACAAGGCACTGTGCAAGCTGGTAATAGTTCCATAACGGTGTGGACTGTGTTCACATGAAATGGGCTGGGTCCTCTGATCAACTGAACCAATCATTGATTGGAAATGGTTATGTTCAGCTACTTGCAGACCATTTGCAACCATTCATGGACTTGATGTCCCCAAACAATGATGGAATATTTATGGATGATAATGCACCATGTCACTGGGCCACAATTCTTCGTGACTGGTCTGATGAAAATTCTGGACAATTTAAGAAAATGATTTGCCCACCCAGATTATTTGACATGAATTGCAATGAACATTTATGGGACATAATAGAGAAGTCAGTTTGTGCACAAAATCCTCTGCTGGCAACATTTTCGCCATTATGGATGGCTACAGAAGTGGCATGGCTCAGTATTTGTGCACGGGACTTCCAAGGACTTGTTGAGTCCATGCCACATAGAGCTGCTGCATTACGCCGAGCAAAAGGAGGTGCAACACGATATTAAGAGGTTACCCATGATTTCTTTCACATCATGTATGTAAAATCCATGATGGAATAACAACAATATTATGAAAATGATAAATTGCTACCCACCACATAGAGGAGATGATGAGTCAGAGACAAGCACAATGAAAAGGCCTGATCCTGAACAAGTCACCATCGTTGATGTCGACCTTCAACTTGGGGGTGGCTGCATCAGCACATCTGTCAATAAAAAACCTACCAACCACAAACAATATGTCCACTTTGACAGCTGCCACCCATTCCAGATCAAGAAGCTCCTTCCATACAGCCTGGCCACCCATGGTTGTCACATCTTTGTGATGAGCAGTCCCTCTCCAAATGTGCCAAGAGTGCCACTGAGGCCTTCACAGACTGAAATTGTCCTCCCAACCTTGATCAGAAGCTGATCTCTTTTGCCCAGTCTCTCCAGTTACCTCCCACATATCAACCATTCCACTACAAAGGAACACTCCTCTTGTGACTCAGTACCGCCCAGGACTGAAGCAACTGAATCACATTCTTTGCTTGGGTTCTGACTGCCTCTCATCGTGACCTACCATCCCCCCCCCCTCCCAAACATAGACAACATCTCTGTCCATCCACACTCCACCACTGCTCCCAACACCCTGCCTCATGGCATGTATTCCTGCAATAGACCTAGATGCCAGATCTATTACATGCGTCCTCTCACGACCACCTATTCCAGTCTTGTCACAGGCATCTCTTGCCCCATCAAAGGCAGGTCTGCCTGTGAAAGCAGCCATGGGCCTACAAACTAAGTTGCAACCACTGTCCTGTTTTCTAAGTGGGCATGACTGCTAACGAGCTGTCTGTTGGAATGAATGGCCACAGTCAAACTGTGACCAAGAGACAGCTGCACCGTCCAGTTGTTGAACAAGTTCCCCAAAAAAATGTGGCTCAGTTCAGTGACTGCTTCATAGCCTGCACCGTCTGAATTCTGAATTCTTCCTACCAACACCAGCTTTTCTGAACTGCACAGGTGGGAACTCTCCCCACAACATATCTTTTGTTTCCAGAAATTCCCTGGCCTCAAATTTGCTAGTCCCTCTCCTCCATCTACCTAGCCCCTTTCCTACTCCCACTCCAACATTACACTTGTCTTCAATTCCCACAATGCATCCACCAGCCTTTTCCTCTTCTCTACTTCTCTCCTCTCTCCCTTTTCTGCCCCTCCCCTCCTGGCTCTACACGTAGCAGCCCTATAATGACCCTACTGCACCCTTGCATGCATCTTCCCCCACCCCTACCCTGCAATCCTTCTCCTTCCTCACCACGTGGCTCTTCTTTATCCCCACTAGCCACCTCTGATTGTTGCTCATGTCAGACGCAGTTGCAATCTGCAGTCGGGCCACAGTGGCCCGAGACAGTGCCATATGTGTATGAAATGCGCTCATGTGAATGGGTGAGTAGGTATGTTTTCTATGCCAAAAGAAGGCCTTATGGCCAAAAGATTAAATATTTAGCAGTCTTTTCATTGTACCTGCCCACAACTCAATGCCTGTTCTATGTGGTGAGTAGTAACCTATCCCTTGCATAATATTGTAATGACTCATTTATGGAATTGAAATGTGGGAAAGTATTGCAGTCAAGCATAAAGATAGAGTATAAATTCTTCAAAAAGAAACACAACAATGATTTTGCGAAGCTTCAGTTATTCTGAGTCAAACAAAGAAATCTTCAGGATTGAGAAGTTACTTACGTCACCACAATATATTTATAAAACTTTACAATTAATCTTAAAATTCAAACAGTACAACAATATAAACACAGATGTAAGTATTTACAACACCAGAAGATTGTGATTGTCACTTAGCAATGGACATCAGAAGCATTGCAGATGGCAGTCAATATTATATGGGGATTGAACTGTACAAAGAAGCTTCCCAAGCACTTAAAAAGTTTAAAAGGAAGTTGCACTGACACAATTTTGAAGAAATTTCTTACTAATAAGTGAATGTATGAAACAAATCTACAAAGTAAATCCACTCATATCCAGTACATGAGTTTGAGGTTATTGCTAATACAGGTAAACAGCACTCCTTTAGGATCTAATTTATTAAGTGTACCTTACTAAATGTGTTATTAAGACAATTACAATCACAGACATTGAGATATTTCCCTTTTCTCCTTCCTCCCCTTTAAAATCTTATTACAGGTAGATTCCTCTAATCATGGAGTCAAGTGATAAGCCCTTCCTTTTTAACCTTCCTCAATCTATCCCTCTTCTCTCTCTGAGGAAGAAACTAATAATTTCTCTAGTGTTGTGTACTTTTAATTTTATGTGTGTCTTTTACCAGTGCTAGGTATTTCATCTCATGAAAGTAAATACTGGCCAACAAATCAGTCTCATAGTTCAATACTTTTCTTGACTCAACTTTCCTGTTGGTATTACATAAAATTTAAGAGATAGGTAAAACCTGAATTTATTGGTAACTCAAACTTTTCATACTCTGTATATACTTTTTAAATAGCCTATACTAAAATATTACATGATTTTTATCACACAGAAGTGATATTTTTTCAGTATAAATTACATCTGCATACTTCTAAAAATATTTTTGGCTTCTTACCACAAAGGTTTTTCCAGCAACAGTAATGTAATCTTCAGCATTCCCCTACAAATTAATGACATGTTAGTTTTTGTAACTCACTCATTTACAAAAAAAGTTACAGTCTCAAAAATTATCATACATTGGCTGTCAAAAAGTAAACAAATAATGTGCATGTTGTTAGAATATATTTTACTTGGACTGCAAATTTTCTGCCCAGTTACTCTACTTGCAGTAACATATAGCACAAGTATTCAGAAAAATTTAAATGAACAAGAGGAAAAATCAAATTATTCAGTTCACTGTGGATCACAACACATCATGTACATACACAAGGAATTGTTACAGCATTGTGTTAAAATTTGTGTAAGAGGAAATGCACAATTTTCAATGTTATGATAAACATTTGAACGATGTTCAGTTATGGTACAGTAAGGCAGATACTTGAAACAATGGCAGCTGTATATAAATTTGAGCTGATGCTAGCTTACACAACAATTGGAGTCATGAATAATCTGCCAATGATTTGCTTAAAATGAATTTACATGTGAGTTTCATATATTCTTAATCAATTAATGATTCTTGAGAGCATAAAATGATTTATCAACAGAAAACAAATTACCAGTTTCTGTCAAAAAACATGAACTGGTTTACTTCAGGTCATATATTTTCAAAAAAATTAAGACTGAACAAAAAATGTAACTGTACGTATCATACTAACCTCAGTAATTCAGAAAGGCGAGGTGCAGAGTGCACATCATATACCCCAAGAAATATAAACATCAGCACACTCCCCTCTTAAACTTACTTATTACTTTGTTACAAATAAAACTGATGAATATTTTGGATATTTTCTGAACCTTCGCTCATGACATGTGCAATTTCAGAGATTGCGCATCCATACTTTTCACAGGCCTGCTTATAGAGGCCACCTGGTTGGCCCCCTGGTGTACTCTGCTGAGTTCCCACAGAAACAGTATTATTTAAACAGTCACAAATGAGTGCTTGGCCTATGTTGTAACCTGTATTACTGTTGTCCATTCAATGTGTTCAGTGCTACATGCAACCTGTACTTCACTGAACCTAACTTTGGGTCTATAAAGTACCACAGTCCATAACTTGTGTTTGCTCTTGCTATAACAAATGTGGTGACAAGTGACGGTTACATTTTCTGCATGTGTTAGTGTCAGCACTAAGTTAACCAACAAACATCTCAATGGAAAAAATACTCAAATGTCTCATTGCCCAGCAGCAAATTTTCACAGAACAACAGCAGGCTCTCACCACCACTCTCACTCCATTGTCACCTGTGTGTTTGCAGCAGGTTACTTTCCCATCAGTGTAACCATTGCCCTTTCCAGCATATAATGAATCAGCTGAAGATTGGGACTCCTACAAGACACAGTTACGCCAACATTTCCAGGTTTTCCCGTGGGTGACACGAACATGTGTGGGGCTTTCTTCCTTTCCTGGCTTTTCCTGTGCATGTATCAGTTGTTGTGCTACACAGAATTGAAGCAAAGGAGGTGGTTCATGAGTCATGCGAGTATAGCTTGTTCAGGAAGAGCAGTTTCGTGTAAAATAAGGGCCCAGGTTTGAGTGCAATGGAGAAAACTATTTTGATTCATCAAGGAGTTTTACAACCATGTACACTGGATTGTAGAGTGAAATTTTCACTCTTGAGTCACCAGTTCATTGTCAGTTATACACATCCATAGTGTAAAGAACATTTTTTACAGAAACCATTTTACATTGCAAGCCAGCATTCGTATTCACTGAGGGTAGAATGAGAAAAGTAGTTGGTAAATTATCTCAAAACCTGGGGGCCTTTAGATGTCAGTATAGTAAACAGACTTTGAGACTGTAAGTACTTGTCACTGTATGCTTAGTAGGTGAAGTCATTGCTGCAGATGGTTGAGAGCAGCTGTAAATCCTTCAAATAGCTATAAATTCAAGCTTGAAGCCTGCATGATCTCAATGTAAAAAGGAACCAGATTCTTGAAATAAACATAGTTTGTGTAACAGTGACTGGTTGCATATAATGTAGCAAGCATGTGAAAGAAATGCAGCATTAAAGGCAGAGACACAAAATATATTTCAAATCAGTTATTAATGAAGAACCAAAAACTGTGGAGGGAGAACTGAAACATATGTGCACATTGATGAAGTTTACATACTGACACAAAACTGTTGATGCAGAGCATCGGCCACAACAGGCTTATATTAGTCTTGAGTCTGTATTACAAATAGCATTTAAACATAAAGTGTAATTGTTGTTGTTGTGGTCTTCAGTCCAGAGACTGGTTTGATGCAGCTCTCCTTGCTACTCTATCCTGTGCAAGCTTCTTCATCACCCAGTACCTACTGCAACCTACATCCTTCTGAATCTGTTTAGTGTATTCATCTCTTGGTCTCCCTCTACGATTTTTACCCTCCACACTGCCCTCCAATACTAAATTGGTGATCCCTTGATGCCTCAGAATATGTCCCACCAACCGATCCCTTCTTCTAGTCAAGTTGTGCCACAAATATCTCTTCTCCCCAGTTCTATTCAATACCTCCTCATTAGTTACGTGCTCTACCCATCTAATCTTCAGCATTCTTCTGTAGCAGCACATTTCGGAAGCTTCTATTCTCTTCTTGTCCAAACTATTTATCGTCCATGTTTCACTTCCATACATGGCTACACTCCATACAAATACTTTCAGAAACGACTTCCTGACACTTACTCCATTCTCGATGTTAACAAGTCTCTCTTCTTCAGAAACGGTTTCCTTGCCATTGCCAGTCTACATTTTATATCCTCTCTACTTCGACCATCCATCCCATCACGTGATCCTCTGCTGTTTTCATCTTACCCGTTCTTCTTCTACTGTATTTCCTTCCTCCATTCTTGTCAATCGTTCCCTAATGCTCTCCCTGAAACTCTCTACAACCTCTGGTTCTTTCAATTTATCCAGGTCCCATCTCCTTAAATTCCCACCTTTTTGTAGTTTCTTCAGTTTTAATCTATAGTTCATAACCAATAGATTGTGGTCAGCGTCCATATCTGCCCCTAAAAATGTCTTACAATTTAAAACCTGGTTCCTAAATCTCTGTCTTACCATTATATAATCTATCTGACACCTTCCAGTATCTCCAGGCTTCTTCCATGTATACAATCTTCTTTTATGATTCTTGAACCAAGTGTTAGCTATGATTAAGTTATGCTTTGTGCAGAATTCTACCCCTGTGGCTTCCTCTTTCATTCCTTAACCCCATTCCATATTCACCTACTACGTTTCCTTCTCTTTCTTTTCCTACTAGTGAATTCCAGTTACCCACGACTATTAAATTTTCGTCTCTCTTCACTACCTGAATAATTTCTTTTATCTCATCATACATTTCATCAATCTCTTCGTCATCTGTGGAGCTAGTTGGCATATAAACTTGTTCTACTGTGGTAGGCATGGGCTTCGTATTTATCTTGGCCACAATAATGCGTTCACCATGCTGTTTGTAGTAGCTTACCCACATTCCTACTTTTTTACTCATTATTAAACCTACTCCTGCATTACCCCTATTTGATATTGTATTTATAGCCCTGTATTCATCTGACTAGAAGTCTTGTTCATCCTGCCATCGAACTTCACTAATTCCCACTGTATCTAACTTTAACCTATCCATTTCCCTTTTTAAATTTTCCACCCTACCTGCCCAATTAAGGGATCTGACATTCCACACTCCAATCCAGAGAACACCAGTTTTCTTTCTCCTGATAATAACGTCCTCCTGAGTAGTCCCCACTTGAAGATCCGAATGGGGGACTATTTTACCTCTAGACTATTTTACCCAAGATGATGCCATCATCATTTAACCATACAGTAAAGCTGCATGCCCTCGGGAAAAATTATGGCTGCAGTTTCCCCTTGCTTTCAGCCTTTCACAGTACCAGCACAGCAGGGCCGTTTTGGTTAGTGTTGCAAGGCCAGATCAGTCAGTCATCCAGACTGTTGCCCCTGCAACTACTGAAAAGGCTGCTGCCCCTCTTCAGGAACCACATGTTTGTCTGTCCTCTCAACAGATACCCCTCCGTTGTGGTTGCACCTATTGTACAGCTATCTCTCTTGCTGAGGCACGCAAGCCTCCCCATCAACGGCAAGGCCCATGGTTCATGAGAGGGGGAGGGGGGGGGGGGAAGTGTAATAGTATGCCATAAATAATGGATGCAAAATTAGAAGATTTATGCTGAAAGCATGATTGGTATCCACATATTTGCAATCATAGGAAATTGTGCAGTGAAACTACATTGGCGAGAACTGTACTGTATGGATGCATGCTGCACATGTCTAGAGCACTCTGCTTTGTTTGCATGAGTGTATGCAAATCTTCTTTTGGACAGTTGTTGTTGTTGTGGTCTTCAGTCCTGAGACTGGTTTGATGCAGCTCTCCATGCTAATCTATCCTGTGCAAGCTCCTTCATCTCCCAGTACCTACTGCAACCTACATCCTTCTGAATCTGCTTAGTGTATTCATCTCTTGGTCTCCCTCTACGATTTTTACCCTCCACACTGCCCCCCAATGCTAAATTTGTGATCCCTTGATGCCTCAGGACATGTCCTACCAACCGGTCCCTTCTTCTAGTCAAGTTGTGCCACAAATTTCTCTTCTCCCCAATCCTATTCAATACCTCCTCATTAGTTACATGATCTACCCACCTAATCTTCAACATTCTTCTGTAGCACCACATTTCGAAAGCTTCTATTCTCTTGTTGTCCAAACTATTTACTGTCCATGTTTCACTTCCATACATGGCTACACTCCATACAAATACTTTCAGAAACGACTTCCTGACACTTAAATCTATACTCGATGTTAACAAATTTCTCTTCTTCAGAAACGGTTTCCTTGCCATTGCCAGTCTACATTTTATATCCTCTCTACTTCGACCATCATCAGTTATTTTGCTCCCAAAATAGCAAAACTCCTTTACTACTTTAAGTGTCTCATTTCCTAATAGTAATAACAACTTAATGTACTTATTAGTATGTTAGCTTTCATGATATCAATTAGTCTGTCAAGAGTACCTGATTTTCTCTATTTGGGTATTAAGAAGTTGTAAACTAATACCTTGAACATTACACAGGAAGGAGATATGTTCAAAATAACTGACATTATACATGTGTATCTATTGTAGTTAGCCAACTACTGTGAAACCAGTGTAAGGAGAAAGAAGCCCAAGTCCAATTATGTTTGTGCATTTACTGAAGTCACTGCAGCTCCTGTACCCACTTACATTTGTAGCAATTTATTAAACATATGCAAGTCAATAAATAATTTGTTCAGAAATACAGTCATTGTAGAGATACAGTTTATGCCCATCGCTACTACTGTGTTCACCACATTTGACGAGGAGTTACATACTGATGCAATGTTACCTTTCTTTTGACACTTGTTACCGAGCGAGGTGACACAGTGGTTAGCACACTGGACTCACATTCAGAATGCTGACAATTTTTTTTTTAGATTAGATTTACTTTCATTCCAATTGATCCGTAGTGAGGAGGTCCTCCAGGATGTGGAACATGTCAGAAAAACAACAATACATGACAAATATTTAAACTAAAACAAATAAGCTAATGTACCATTCCACAGGTCCCAAGTGGAATGATCGTCATTTTTTAATGAACACTAAGAGTCATTTTACAAATACTATTGCACTGAATTTAAAATAAAAAAGTTTTTTATTCATTTATAAGGTAAGAAACATGTAATACAACTACTGTAATACTTATTTACAATGAACACATTACTGCACTGAAATGGTGCAGAAGTTAGATTATACTTACACACACACACACACACACACACACACACACAAATTTTCAGTGAACACATTACTGCACTGAAATTGTGCAGAAGATATGTTGTACTTATATACAAATCAGTTGGTTTTCCTCAGAAATTCATCAATGGAGTAGAAGGAGTTGGCCACCAATAAATCCTTTAGGCTTCTCTTAAACTGAATTTCATTGGTTGTTAAGCTTTTTATGGCTGCTGGCAAGTTATTGAAAATGTGTGTTCCTGAATAATGCACACCTTTTTGTACAAGACTAAGTGACTTTAAATCCTTGTGAAGATTATTCTTATTTCTAGTATTGATTCCATGAATTGAGCTATTGGTTTGAAAAAGTGATATATTTTTAATGACAAATTTCATTAAGGAATAAATATATTGGGAAGCTGTAGTTAGTATCCCTAGTTCCCTAAACAGGCTTCTGCAGGATGTTCTTGAGTTCACACCACATATAATTCTTACTGCACGTTTTTGTGCCCGGAAAACTTTAGCTTGGCTTGATGAATTACCCCAGAAAATAATCCCATATGACATTATGGAATGAAAGTAAGCATAGTATGCCAGCTTTTTCATTTTTATATCCCCTATGTCTGACAAAATTCGCATTGCAAACAGAGATTTGTTAAGACGCTTCAGCAGTTCTGTGGTGTGCTCCTCCCAGTTGAATTTATTATCAAGCTGTAATCCCAAGAATTTAACACCGTCCACTTCTTCTATCTTCTTGTCATCATATGTTAGACATATACTCTTGGGACACCCCTTACAAGTTCTGAACTGCATGTAGTGTGTTTTTTCAAAGTTTAGTGACAAAGAATTGGCTAGGAACCAGTGATTAATGTCTACAAATATTTTATTGGCTGATCTTTCTAAGACTACACTTGATTTGCTATTTATTGCAATGTTTGTATCATCAGCAAACAAAACAAACTTGGCATCTGGTAATGTTACTGATGAAAGGTCATTGATATACACAAGAAAAAGTAAGGGCCCCAAAATGGAACCTTGTGGGACCCCACATGTAATTAGTTCCCAGTTGGATGATGCCTGATAGCTTGATACATGTCTCTTTCCTAATAACACCCTTTGTTTCCTGCCAGAGATATAAGATTTGAACCATTTTGCAGCATTTCCTGTTACACTATAATATTCTAGTTTACTTAAAAGGATATTGTGATTTACACAGTCAAATGCCTTTGACAGATCACAAAATATACCAGTTGCCTGCAATTTTTTGTCTAATGAATTAAGTACATTTTCACTGTAAGTGTAGATAGCCTTCTCAATATCAGAACCTTTTAGAAATCCAAACTGTGACTTTGACAGTATGTTATTTGAGATAAGATGGTTATAAAGACGACTGTACATTACTTTTTCGAAAATTTTTGAGAATGCTGGCAACAGTGAAATTGGACGGAAATTTGATGCTATTTCTTTATCTCCCTTCTTAAACAGTGGCTTAACTTCAGCATATTTCAGCCATTCGGGAAATATTCCACTGATAAACGACTGGTTACACAGATAGCTTAATATGTTACTTAGCTCAGAATCACATTCTTTAATTAACTTTGTTGATATTTCATCATACCCACTAGATGTTTTTGATTTTAAAGATTTTATGATGGACATTATTTCTGTTGGGGTAGTGAGGGTCAAATTCATATTATGGAAGTTACTTGAAATGTCTGGTCTAAGGTAATCCATAGCAGCATCTACCGAACCTGACAACCCCATCTTTTCAGTAACAGTTATAAAATGTTTGTTAAAAAGTTCTGCAACACTATACACATCTGTCACCAATGCATCATTTACTCTTAATGCTATTTGTTCCTCTTCATGTCTGGTTCTACCGGTCTCCTCCTTCACTATATCCCATATTGTCTTTATTTTGTTATCTGATATGACTATCTTTTCCTTGTAATATATTTGCTTTGACATCCGTATTACAGTCTTTAATATTTTGCAGTATTTCTTATAATGTGCTATAGCATCAACATTGGAAATGTTTCGGATTGACAGATACAGTTTTCTTTTTGTTTTACAAGATACCCCTATTCCTCGAGTAATCCATGGCTTCTTTGTAGACTTTGCTCTAACCTTGGTAAGTTTTGGGGGAAAGCAGTGTTCAAATAAGGTAAGCACTTTATTAGCAAAAATGTTATATTTTTCATTCATGCCATGAGCACTGTAAACATCAGTCCAGTGAATGTCTCTGAGGAGTGTCCTAAAATAATCAATTTTTGGCTTACTGATTACCCTCTTGAGCTCAGATTTAACAGATTTTATATCTTGTTCAGTATTAACATTTAACAGAAGGAACTGCATGTCATGGTCTGAGAGGCCATTGACTATTGGTTTTGTAATATAATTTTGTTCATTTGACTTTTCTATAAAGATATTATCAATGGCTGTTTGTGAGCAAGTGGTTATCCTAGTGGGGAACTTTACTGTGGGAATTAAGTTGAATGATAGTGTTACTAACTCAAATAGGTTCTTATTGGGAGAGTCTTTAAGGAAATCTACATTGAAATCACCAGCAACCACTATTTCTTTGTTTTTGGTTGTTAAATGGGCCAGTACAGCTTCAAGGTGGTTTACAAACAGATTAAAGTTACCTGCAGGTGCTCGATATACACTTAATATTATGAAAGATTTTTTGTGAAATTCTAATTCTGTTGCACATGCTTCCATATGCTGTTCTAGGCAAAATTTATGAATGTCTATGTTCTTAAATTTATGACAGTTCCTGATGAATGTGGCAACTCCTCCTTTCTCCATTTCTGATCTACAATAGTGAGATGCTAACCTAAACCCTGTAACACTTAAAAGTTCTATACCAGTGGTCACATGATGTTCAGAGAGGCAGATTATGTCAGCTGGGTTTGAAGACTCTAATTCATCTATGCAGATAGTTAATTCATTAATTTTATTTCTCAGTCCTCGAATATTTTGATGCAATAAAGATAGCTGACATTTCACATTGACTGACTTAAAATTGGATGGAGTTAAAATATCTGCTGACAGTTGAAAATTCTTAACCAATGGCTGTTTATGTTGATGTAATAAGCTGGAATTATGTTTTTTGATTTCTTTCTCAAACTGAAGGTTTGTCTCAGTTCTAACCTCTCTTAAAATTTGTTTTCTTTCTGTCCTCCCTACCCTAAAAAAGGGTCTTTTCTGAATCCTATAACCACTGGTATTTTACCACTCATGACAGTGCCTCCCCCCTTTAACTTTCCTGCTATTTCCCCAGCCAATTTACCCTTCCCCTTCCTGTTGAGGTGAAGGCCATGCCTAGTATAATCCCACCTACTGACAGAATCAACATGAATCACACCAATGTGTGACCCCGCACCCGACATGAGCAGCCGTTCCAGCTCCAAATTAACTCTCTTGACAGAAGAGTTCAAATGAGGTCGGTCATGGCGCCCAAGAACAGATACAAACTCAACACTGGTATGCCTCGATGCTGATGCAATCTTCGCCAGGTCACACTCTATGCTGTACCCAGGATCTCTGTCAATACTGTTACCTGCCCCACCCACTATAACCACGGTGTCTTCCTTAGTGAAATCTTTGCAAAGTGATCCTAAATCCTCTGTCACCTGCTCCAGACCAGCACTAGGTTTAAAAAAATTGGTGACCTGGTATTCTGATCCTAGTTCATCCTGCAAGAGTTGGCCAACACCTCTTCCATGGGAACTACCTAACAACAACACTTTCTTTCTCTTTACTGATTTCCCTACATTCTTACTTTTCAATTTGCTGCTGAAAGTTTGTTGTGCCCTGTCTACACCTGTAACTGCTTGAGGCTCACCAGCTTCTAACTGAAGCAACAGGTCAAATCTATTTTCCACATTCACCATAAAGCTGTCAGACAAAGTTCTAGGCCTGTTCCTCCTGTTGCCTGTTGCCACTTCCCACCTCTCTTTACTCTTCTCCCTCCTTAACCTGTCAAGATCTCCCCTGGCCTTGTCTAACTCAGCCTGAAGGGCAGCAATTTTCCCCTCCTGTTCCAGTATCTTCCTATCTCTACTACAAATCCTACAAAACCACTGATGAGTCTCATTTACTTCCCCTATTCCCACGCCACTACAGTCACCCACATGGAAAAAACTACAGCACCCATCACACCAAAGCCCCGACCTAACAATTCTACGGCAAGTCAAGCACTTTTCACTCATGATAAACGTAATAATTTATTAAGAATAAGTCAGTTAAATTACAAACCCTTGTCTGGCAAACTTGATTTAGGTTTTTCGTGATTTCCCTAAATCACTTCAGGCAAATGCCAGGATGGTTCCTTTGAAAAGGCATGGCCAATTTGTTTCCCATCCTTCCCTAATCTGACCTTCTGCTCCATCTCTAATGACTTCATTTTTGACAGGACATTAAGCACTAATCTCCTCCTCCTCCTCCTCCTCCTCCACCTTGACACTTGTTGCAAACAGCTCAAAGCTTAGGGCACACAGCACACTTGTGTTGGACAAAGCAGTACGGGCAAGATGGAAAGAGGGGGCACACGGCCGCTGTTGTGATGTGGTCCATTGCTGGTGTGACCGTAACTGACACTGCCCCATGTGACACTGAGTCAAAGGTTGTACTGCTGCTATGGCTTCTCCAGCATCCTGAACATTTGCAGTGTGCCTAACAGGAGTTAACTGAGCAACTTCTGATACTTCCCTCCGTGCAGCAATCCGATTGCCTTCAGGTCTAACATTTCAAAGGACTATGCTATATTGAGCACATCCAAAAGTGTCAGATTCTGACACTGGAGTGCTTTTTTTCTTTTCTTTTTTCTTTTTTTTTTTTTCTTATCCAGGGTCAGACAAATAATAACATATGCACTATGTGACCAGTGTAGGATTTGTGATGGGTACAAGTGCCAAATCTACAATTATGGCCCAACCCATGTAATTCTGCAGCCCAGGCTTTGTAAAATTGACTTATGCTTTTCTGACAATAGTAAAATTCTACAAGCAGTGCAGTGACATGCATTCTGTCTTAGTAATAGGCTGAGGGAAGCTTGCACATTTCATCAAATGATAAGCTGGCCGGTTCTTGCAAAGGCCCTATACTGCTTAATTGGGGGGGAAGATGGTTCCTTCAATAAAGTCATGTCCAGTTTTACTTCTCCATGCTTGCTCAGTCTTAGTTTGTGGTACATATGTAATGACTACCTATTCAACAGGGTGTGAAACACCCATCTTTCTAACTAGCAGTTCTGCGGAAATGACTCAGCAAATAAATAGCTTGTCCACACTCTGAGGGCAGTTCCAAAAATAAAATTTCTCTCACAAGGGATGTCTCTTGGCTTGAACAGGAATTTGCATTTACATATTTGTACACAGACTTGCCTCGCAGTTCTAATCGTACCTGCAACAGCATGTGATTGTGTTGCTGTTAGCTTGTACACAGTGGTGCTTGCAGTCTTGAAGGAGGGGGAAGGGGTCAACATGCCAGTTACCTCAGCATGTAGTTGATGTGTTTAGTATACATGTGGTCAGTACTGTCATAAATATTCAGAAAAAAAAAGAATGAAATCATTAATGCTTGGGATTTTTAAATTTTGTGGAATTCAACATAAGAAGGTGTTGTCCAATGGAAGGCGCTAAAGGACTGGAGGGTAACACTTTTGTAATATTTTTGGCAGATCTGATTATTCAAAAACTTAAGTTATACTGAATAGGATAGTGGATGAGAAAATAACTTGTAGATGATAATGTGATTAATAGTCTTCTAGATCGTAGTGCTAGTTGCAGAGGAGGAAACAGTACTCCTCAAAGAGAAGTTAACAGTTACAATGACTATGAACCACCACCAGAAAAGAAATTCAATCTTGTTAGTATTTTAACAAAGTTTTTGGAAGGATATCTTGATCATACATATGATGATTATCGTACACCTCCACATATAGTTGCGACCTACAGTTCATTATTGAAGACACATCCATCTAGAAAAAGCACATCGAACATGAAAGTATTATTTGATTATATGAAGGAAAATAGACATAACAAACATCTGTTTTGAGGAAACAAGGAAACCAAATAACTGGAAAGGAAACAACACATTCCATCCCAATTTGACTTAGCAAGGAATGAAGGAAAATGTGGCCTTTACTGGAACTTAAAATTTTGTGCAATGCAAAAAACAAGAGAAATTGGTCATACAGAGTTTAAGTGTTCTTCAGCTTTCATTGCAGATCTCAAGAAAGAATACAGAATGTCCATAGACACAATGCTGCTTTCATGACAGCCAGAGATCTACAGGGAGACCAAAATGTTTGGCTGTCTGGGGCCTGTTTTGCCAAAGAACTAAAAAATTAAAAATGCTACTGAAGACCATATTCCATCAAATACACATGTGGAGGCTTGCGCTAGTGGATAAATATCAAAAGACCATTTTAAATCCTTTCTCATGAATATTGTTTATCAGAATAACCAAAAGTGTACACTATTTTGTGATTCTTGGAGTTTTCAGAAGAACACAACAATAATAAATTATTCATTTGTGGGGAAAGATGGTGAATGCATGATCATTCCAGCAAAAACAACAAAATACATACAGCCTCTGGATGTATATTTCTTCCAGTAATATGAAAAATATGCTGGAAAGATAATAAACCCTATAAGGACTCTCTGCGGGGACTTTGACACAAAATTAGGAAATAGAATTTTCATAATGAAAATGCAATCTATTATTTATAACAAACTGTCTCCTCCAGTGTATCACCCTATGCTGCAATATTTCTGGCAAGTAGCTGGGTATGATACTCCCGTACATGTTGCTAAACAAGAATATGTTTCAAGTGGCATTTAAACTTGTTACACATATCGTTTATTGTTTAGAAAGAAACAGAAGATAAGAATAACCCACTCATTGAAGGAGGTGGAGCTGGGTGTGAAAAAAAGTGTAGAAACAACCTGCAAATACCCAAACTTTATTTATCCAGTGCTTGAGAATGGAGCACTTAGTGACTTGCAAAGAACTTTAAGCATACTTCAAAGCTTCATGAAACTTTTTCTCACTGACAACCTCCACAAAATGATGAAAGGAAAAATGCGTATCATTTACTACATTTTCACTGTTCATGCAGTAAAACTGCCACATCCATGCTTGACATTTTAATTTATTGCTTCTTAACTATTAGATCTATTCACAACAAATTTCGCAAACAGTTACCACATATAGCACTGCAAGTGTTTGCAAAAATATATCATGGTACATCACATAGTTCAAAAAATATAAAGCCGTAACATTAAGCTGCTTGAAAACAAAACTGCAGGGTGAAATCTGCTAAAGATACAGGTGCAATATGTGTACAGATATGTGTGAAGTATGTGAAATATATGTGACATGTGCGTGTTCAGGCAAAGCTGCGCATAAAATGCTCCTTCTACATCCCTGGATCAATTTCAATCAAACTTGGTACACATGCTACTTAGTATCTGGGAAGAAATACTGTAGTGTAAGAATCACCAATATCCTATAGGGGTGGGGGGTGGTGGGTAGAGAGAGAAGGGAGGAGGAAAAGATGAACAGAAAGAGAGGGTGAAGATGAACACAGATATAAGGAAAGATAGACAGAGAGAGGGGAGGGAGAAATGCAAAGAAAAAAGGAGGAGGAGTAGATGGACAGATAGAAAGGGGATGGGAAGATGGACAGAAAAAGATAAGAGGAGAAGACAGAGAGTTTGGGGAAGCAGTGGATGGATAGAGAGGGGGGCAGGAGGAGATGGATTGAGATAGTTGGGTTGAGGAGGAGGAAAGAGAGGGGGTGGTGGGAGAAGGAGATGGACAGAGATGGGGAGAAGAATAATGGCACAGATAGGGAGAAGGAAGAGATGGACTAATAAAATTGGAATAAGTACATACGGATACTCAAGACAGTTCAGAAAATAAATGTGTTACCCAATATGTTCTGTCAGCTGATTATGAGACAAGCAGCCATGGAAGAAAGGAAAGGCAGACACATTACTGTAATGGGGTTAACCACAGTAGTCCTTAGAGGTGAAGACAGAACATTGCTGTTTTCACATGTCAATGCACTGGGAGCAATACAGCCTTCAGGAAGCTTCTTCGAGTTGACCTGCCAGCACTTGACAACAGCTGGACCTCGGTCATAGGCCTCTATTCCAGACATTTCTGCAAGACACAAAAATGCAGCATCTTTGTAAAAGTCAGCCTGGAACAGCTGCATTTAAACACCCTTGAACCAGAAAGTCATTATCAAATAGCTGGGAAATAGTAAGGTATCCAGTCCATGCTGGTCACCACCATACCGATGACACTTCTGCCACTACTATTACAGGGCCTTGAACCTCTATTCATCACCTGAGCATCCAGGCAGCTCAGCATTCTGACACCTCCATGGAACTATAATGCAGGAGATCTTTCCATTCCCACATCTGCCCAGGTATCAAAGACATCAATGGAGGTCTTGCTCACCCCATACCACTGGGAGGTTAGATGCAGCCTAAGATATTCATAGTAACAGCCACTCTTTATGATGTCAACCACACTGAAGGCTGGGCTGTAATGAAATGCTTCTCTGACACAGCAGCAGCTACCATGGTAGCACATGCTCAGCACTCTCACCTACAAGACTGAGCCTGAGATACTGGGAGACACCATTTTGCCTCACTTGCCATCAGTGCTACCAGCATCAAAGTCTAATGAAAGTAAACAAACAGCAATAAAGAGATTCTTGCACTGAAATATAACTGTCATTGTTTCATAGAACCATGTCCAGATGGTTTAGTGGTTAGAGCATCTGTCTAGTGATCAGGAGACATGGATTTGAATCCCGGCCTGGCACAAATTTTCAACTTTCCCCACTGCTGCAAATCAATGCCCACTAGCAACTAAATGTCATCAATTCCTTTGTGTCTTGACACAAAGATAGGAATTCAGGAGACCTGTGTGTGTGATATTGCATGTCCTCAGTTTCTGCAAGAGAAGACCATGGATGATCAGATTGAGGGTCTTTGTGAGATCTAAAAATACCCCACAGTATTCTTTCCTTCATCTATATAGCTACATACTTTGTGCTTCTGTGATAGCTGTTGTGGCGATGTGATATTTTCAAAATCTGTTTCATGTATCTATGAGGAAATTGGTTTTTGTGAAGAAAGGCTCTGAATTGTGCCCGCATCAATGACTCAAAAATCTTACTAAAATTATGAATCAGTGATTCTGGTCTGCAGTTTGATACTTCCTCCTTTAATTCTTTTTTTACATGTAGATCTGATAATTCTCCCCTGAAGTACATTGGGAAATGAACCTTCTTTGATGCTTCAATTGATGAGATATTTAGTTGGTTTGTAGTTCAGTTTGGAGTGGGAGCAGTATGACCAAGATACAACACTATATAGTATGATAACAACTCTTTATTGCATGAATATTACACAGAAATAGAAATATGACTATTCTTCTTTAAAGCATAGAATGCACTGTATGAGCACACTGCTGGGTCAAAGATCATTCGCTGTAAAGTCACCTGTCAGCTATGTTATGTGGCATGGGGTTCCCACAGAGATGCCCCCACCCCCTGGCGCAAAATACTGAACAGGAGTGAGGGGTGAGGGGGGGGGGGGGCAGGAAGATGATGGGGTGCTCCTCGCACTGTGCACAGATTGCCAGATTGTAATCCTGTAGGTATGCAGATTGGTGCAGTACACAGTCGTAACAGGATTGTTGTGGGGCATGTGGCAGCAGAGGTGTTGCATCGAGGTTGGGTTGTGGTATGTTGTCCTCATTTTCCATCATTGTTGCCATAGTGGGTAGTGATGTCTGAGGGATGGTAATGGTGAGAATCTGTTGGAAGATAGCCATGATGAGCAGCTCCTGTGTTGTTGTCATTAGGCAGTATATAAGAAAAAGTGAAGTGGTGGCTGATGAACTTGTTATCAGTGTCATGTTCAGTATGTTTGCCTTTGATGATGATAAAGCTGTCCATTAATTTCACACTCAGGTCATCAGGTTGGAAATCATTGGTGTCAGGCTTTACCATGAAGTCAGCGATGGGCACGGTGTATGCAGTTGCAGTGCCATTGAGATTGGCAGGAGCTGATGTATCGGCAGTGGATGGATGATCCTGAAGTGCCCACACTAGTTTTAAGTGGTTTACTGATATTGTGGTGAGTCTGCCATTGAGAAATATGTTGAAGACATGTGCTGCGTTTTAGCACCTTGTGCAGGCAGGCCTGTACATGGAGGCTGCAAAGTGGGCCATATTGTTTCATCCTGGAGCATGTGTGGGTGCAATCTGCAAGCATTTTATAGACAAGAAACTTATGGGTGCAGTGGAGTTGTGGTGGCATAATTTTCAAGTGAGCAATATGATCTTTAACCTTAATGATAAGTGCAAGAATTTCAGTGGTGTCTGCCAATGGTACAAAATCAGTGGAAAGGGCAAGTGATTTGCTGAATAAGAGTTTGGCAAGGGTTGTGCTGAGTTCCTTCTTGTGTGCAGGGCATATGCGTAGAAGAACCTACAGCAATGGTTATCTCCAGTAACCTCCACTGCACACTAGAGCAGCCTAACAGGGGTGCCACAGAGAGTGTGTAGAGCACAAAATAGAGGGGATTCAAATTATCAGGCCTGATCAGTGTAATGGACACAGGGCATCTGTAACAAACAATCCAACTGTTGATGAAAGCTCTGGCTGTTGACTCTACCAGCAAGTGTGTAGAGGAACACCTTCTACCAATCATGTGACATAGTCAATGATTGATAGCATATACTGATAACCCTCAGATTTGAGAAAGGGTCCCACAAAGTTGATGTGGACATGTTGAAACCACCCTTTCGGTATGGTAAATTGTCTGAGCGTGGTTGTGCATGTCATCCTACTTTTCTTCTCTGACAAGGTATACTTGTATGTGTCCATTCTCTGCAGTCTCTTTTGACATGTGGCCACACAAAATGGTCAGTAACAAGTTTTGTCATTGGTTGGATGACAGGATGTGCTAAACTGCCCATTTCACCAAAAATGAATTTCCAAAATTTCTGTGGCATTATGGAATGAGTTAGATTTCGTGTGATGTCACACAGGATCTGTCTTGTTGTACCTGGTAGGAGGTGATTTGTGATCTTGGGGTTTAGGGTTGTGGCACTGAGCAGGTCTTGAATTTGTTTATCTTGCTGTTGTGCTTTTGCAAATGGATCATAATCGATACATGTGGAGACAGCATTGTTGTGTGATAAGTAATCAGCAATAAAGTTGTGTGCACCCTTTAGGTGACATATGTTCATCAAGAATTGTGCAATGTAATCAAGATGTCAGAGACATCTCAGACATAAGTCCTTTGGATTGTGTCCGCTAGTTGTCGGCAGTCTGTGTAGATAATTTATAAGTCTGCCTTCGACTTCATAGTCAATGTCGTTAAACTGGAAAATTGCCTCATAGACCACAAGGAGTTCATGATCATAAACTATCCATTTGCTTTGTGAGACAGTGAATCTGGGTGGTTTTTGGATGCCTGCCACCTCTTGCAGGAGGACTGCACTGACTAAAAAGTTGCTGACATTCATCGATACTGATAACTGTGCATGAGGGAGCAGTAGGCCAAGGTTGTTGTGTGGCTGAGGCAGTCTTTTAGTTTTTTGAAAGCTGTCTGCATACCAGTAGCCCACTGCAGTTTCCATTTGCCGTTGGTGTTTTTACCTTTTCACGAGGTTTGTATACTAGCTTCATGTGGTAGGTGTCGCTGGTAGAAATTTGTCTCCCCAGGAAACAGCATAATTCTTGGTAGTCTTGGGGAGGGGCTTATAGATGCATGAGTTCTGTTCGTTGTGATGTTGGAGGGAAGCCTGCAGCATTAACTATGTGACCTATGAAGGTAACTTTGGGTTGTCATAGTTTGATTTTTTCATTCTTGATAATGGCATCATTTACATAGAGAAGATTGAAACTTGTTTGAGGTGAACCTCATGTGTGTTGCTTTCTTGTAAGAAGATGAGGATGTCATACAAGTACGCGTAGCAGAAGGGCAGCTTGAATAGGATCCTGTCTAAAAACCGTTTCCATGTCTGGGCCGTGTTGCTGAGGCCGTATGGCAGAAAAGGTATTCAAACAGACCGAACAGTGTAATGATTACTTTCTTTTGAACATCTTCTGGGTGCATTGGCATTTGATGATAAGTTGTATACAGTTCAGAGCACTGAATACAGATGCACCCACAAGATAGTGAGTAAAGTCTTGTATGCTGAGTGCTGGGTAGCTATTGATGATAATGCATGCTTTAATGATTCTGCAGTCAACACATAAGTGTAAAGTACCATCTTTCTTCACTGCTAGTTTGATGGGTGAATCCCACTGGCTGTCTGGGAGTTTTAACTATCACTGCTTTAAGTAGTTCATTGACCATTGCTTTTGCTACATGGAGTTTTTTGGCCAGAAGTTGGCATGCTCTGTGTTGAACCAGGGGCGCTAGTGTGGTAAGGGTCCAGGGCACAGCACTGCTTGTGATGGCACATTGAGTGAAAGGAACTTGTGAAAGGTCAGTGAAAGGTCAGTGGGTGGCTGCAGGTGTGAGTTGGATGTGTGGGGTGGGGTGCACTTGTGCAAGTAACACATTACTGACCTTGTAAGTATGCAAAGGTTGCATAGTATGTGGTGCTTCCTGCGAGGCAGGTGGAGGTGTGCTGCGGCCGTGTTGTGTCTGTTTGGTGAAGTCGTCATCAGCAGCAGGAGTTGGTTGCAGATTTTAGAGATGGTGTCATTCTGTGGTGAATTCGTCAGACATTTCTTGTATTGTCAAATGTAGTGATTAATTATACTCTTGGAAAAGAAGAGACTCTTGCAGGACATTTCTAAATAATGAAACTGATTTTGTTGAATTTAATCAATTGTGGTGATGCAATCGAGGAGATGATGGTAATGTTGATCTCTTTAGGTACTTTGTCATTTAAAGCAGGTGCAGTGATGTTATGTCACTTCTGAGAAAGGGCATCACCAATGATGCCTCAGGCTACTTGGCCGTTGGATTAGAGCTCCATTGGATATATCCAGCAGCAGCCCATAATAGCAGAGGAAATGAGCTTTGAGGATGCGTTCACTAACCTCTGCAATTTGGAAGTTCCTTGTAGGTGTCATTCCAAACCACAGTTCTAAGGTGCGTGTTTCAGAGACATAAACAGTGACTGTAGACCTGTATGATGTGTGAAGCTGCATGGCTGCTTTGTTGCAGGCTGTGGTGGTTGGAGTCAGAGGTGCCCCACTAATATCTGAGACTGTCCGAGTTGATGCAAAATATAGAGCCTGCTGTTATTTCACATTAAGGGGGCACGTAAACTATTGACACTTGAAACAAGGTGACTTGCATGATAATCATGGTTCAATCCACCTATTGCAAGCCGTACAAATCTTTTGAGGTGTTTGCAGGGCAGGCAACAGTTATGGGTTGAGCTGCCGAACTGTATGCAATACCAGCAGTAGTGCAGGGTGGTGCTCAGTGGAGTGCACTTGCCAGTAGTTTGTTTTGTTGTCCCAGCTGCATGAGTGTCACTGAGCCAGGCAGAGGTTGTGATGTTCTGGTCAGCAGCAGTCGGATGTGGTCAGGCCAGTTCGGCAAGCACAGGGAGTAGTGCATGGGAAGGCTGATACTGCCGGCTGCATTGTTGTCAGCTAAATTGATACATTGTGTGTTTTGTGTAACTATGAAAATACTATCCATTAATTTGAGTTTCTGGTCCAGAGGTTCCCATTCATTGCTAATCATTGGGACTTGTACCTGAGGTGGGAGTTCTGTTAGCCACAATGTCCAATCAGGCAGTAACTGTTGGTGTTTGCAGTCAGAACCCTAGTTGAGACAATGTTCTATTTGTTAACTGTTCATTGTATGAGATCTGTTCAAAAAATTCCAGACCTTTGTCCACAAAATTTTTCTATGCTTACCTTTTATTATTGTGCAAGATCTCCTTTGAAATACTCTCCCCCACAATTGATACGCTGCTCTCAACACCATTCCACTTCTGGAAGCAGCCTTGCTATGCCTCTTGCTGGATTGCATGAAGCACCAGCTGCAAATTTTCTTTTATCTCGTCTATATTTGGAAATCTTCATCCTTCCAACAGGGTTTTCAACTTTGGAAAAAAAAGGGCACAGGGGCCAGGTCTGAAGAGCACGGGATGAATGTGCAGGTGTATTATCATGGTGCAAGTGCCATGAATTGTCTCACCACATTTCAGGCCATACCCTTCTCACATTTTCTCGCAGGCGTCAGAACACGTTCTGATATTACCATTGATTAACAGTTTGTCCTATTATCATGAATTCATGATGAATTAATCCTTCAAAGTCAAAGAAAACTATCAGCATAGCTTTGACATTTGACCTGACCTGACAAACTTTATTTGTCTTGGACATTTCCCAACCCATTGTGAAGATTGCACCTTGGCCTCAGCATCATAACCATAGACCCACGTCTCATCACCAGTTATGATTCTCTTGCAGAACATCTCCTTCTCAATTGTGTGATCCAAAAGCTCTTCACAGATTGTGAGGTGAACATCTTCCTGGTCTTGGCTCATGAGCTGTGGGACAAATTTGGTGGCAACACAATGCATTCCAAGATGCTGTATCAGGTTTTCATAACATGAACCAACTGAAATGTTACATTCTTCTGCAATTTCTTGGACAGTCAATCTTTGACTGGCAAGCACAATTTCATTGATATTCCTGACTCGAGTGTCATCGGTAGAAGTCGAAGGGTGTCCTGAACAAGGGTCATTTTTAACTTCCATCTGGCTATTTTTAAACCATGTGAACCATTCGTAACACTGAGTATGGCTTAAACACTCATCACTGTAGGCTTTCTGTGTCATTTGATGTGTCTCTGTAAAGGTTTTCTTGAGTTTTATGCAAAATTTAATGCAGATATGTTGCTCCTCTAACTCTGCCATCTCAAAATTAACAAACTGTGCGACACAATATTCTGCTCAATACAGCACTGAACAATAACTAACAGACATACAACAATGAACTTCTGGCAGTTACACATTAAGCACAGTTGTGTGCAGGGATGCCAACTGGATTTCACTCAATGCACCATTGGTGCAAAATTACAAATGTTCCAGAATTTTTTGAACAGACCTCATATATAACTTGTTGTAATTGCCCTTTGAATATCCTGGGGAAACTATGCAGGCGTGTTGATTTTGCTGTCAAATATTTACTTTCCATTGGTGGTGCCAAGATGATATCACTAATCATGACTGCATTTTCAACCAGGCTGGTGAGGAGTGTAACAAATTTAGCTGCACCACTCATGATGATGTTTGTGGCAAGAATGCTATCCACTATAGCGAACCCTATGAAGGGCTGATCCAAACAGAATGGTGGAAGGTTGGGTTCAATGTCAAAGCATGAGGTGTTGATATCAGTGGCTGGTTGAACCTGTAGTCAGAAAATGTGCAGAGATGATCCAGGTGAATGCCCCTTTACCATACATGGCATGGTTGGTAGCACAAGCAAACTGTACAGATGCAGGAGTGGTTGTGTGGGCACTGGTTCGAAATTTAGGTCACACAGCACAGTAGGATCACTGTTCACGTTTGGTAGTTGTAGGTACAATCTGTCAAGAAGTAGGGATTCAGGACATACTGCATATGAAGCAGCAGTTGCCTCAAACTTTCTCAGTAGGTCCATGGTTGGACACCATTGCTCAGCACTGACATTGGTCGTCAATTCACTACACTGACACTTGTCACTGTCACTTTTAATTAAAACACTTTGTTGGAAATTCAGTTGTGGAGCACTTTATGGCACTGCATTGCGCTCTTGGGTGAACATTGCAAATTGTGAGGCACCATGCCTGTAAGTCAGCCACACTGTTTTTGCATAGTAGCTAGTTCGGTATGTATTTGCTGTGGTTCAGGGCTGTCACAGTCCAGTATGGCATAGGAACAATAGAACTAAAGCACAACATGGTACAGTAAAATAATAACACTATACTTCATGAATATTATATGGTAAGACAGGCTCGAAAGCATACAGCACACTATACGAGCACATTGCCAAGTCAAATATCATCCACTGTAAAATAGTCACTAGTCAGCGATGTCACCTAACATGGGATTCCCACAGGTTTAACCTAAACATTTGTGCATTTTTTATTACTTGTTGGCAGGACCACCCCTACCACCTGAGTGTCTGTTTTTCACCTGTAGAATTATTTTACTCATCTCTTGTTCTTACCTGTTGTGTAGCAGTGTACTGGGTTGCTGAGTAAATTTGTGTCTGGTATTATGGTGCCAGTTGGGGAGATAAAATGCTTGTTAAGAATGTTACAAAGAGGTTTTTGGTCTTGTCACTCGACCTTCATGCCTGATATTTATTGCTTCCCTTTCTGAGCTCGCAGATGTTTTATGGTACTCGTTAATGATGTTTCAGGATGCATGATGTACATTTGTTGACCGTGTTATTGACTCATTGTGGGTCTGTTTCCTAAGATCTAGGAGCTCTGATTTGAAACTTTTCTTGTTCTTGGTTCTGGTACATTTCTCTTTGAAAATTTGCAGCCCACATGATTTGCACCTGTATACAGGAGTCATGAATGTTCTGCCTCAGCTTGACTAATCTAGGTAAAAGTTTCACTTAATTTTTTTCCCCACTGAATGGGAATTATTTTTATTTTAATTGGACAATGAAAGTCAAAATGCCTCATTGAACAGAATTCATCTAATTTATTATTTAGTCCTTTTAACTGGTAGATACTGTCCAAGTACTCTCTACTTAAGAGTATTTCTGAACATGATTATGTCCTTAATGGTTAGGTTTTGTTTCTGCTGAATTATTTTTGCAATTTCTGGTGAATCTACATTTAAGTAATCAGTTTGCAGGCAGTAATGACCAAAAGTGGAACTCGATATTACTGAACTTAGTTCTATCTTCATTATCATATTTGCTGATTATTGCAAGATCCATTCTACTGTAATTTAAATCTA
This sequence comes from Schistocerca americana, assembly GCF_021461395.2. NCBI lineage: Eukaryota > Metazoa > Arthropoda > Insecta > Orthoptera > Acrididae > Schistocerca > Schistocerca americana. The sequence continues at coordinate 641,191,671 of NC_060123.1, forward strand.
CATCTCCAGGTATGTCTACAAGACTACTCTACAATTCACACCTAAGAGCCTGGCAGAGGGTTCATCATGTGACTTTCACACTATTCCTCTACTCTTCCACTCTTAACTGGTGCACAGGAAAATGAACACTTAAATTATTATATGTGAGCTCTAACTTTCCTGATTTTATTACAATAATATTTTCATTCACCCTATATAAGTGGGTGACAACAAAATATTTTTGCATTCAAAGGAGAACGTCAGAGACTGAAATTCTGTAAGGAGATCTCAACGCTTAGAAAAAGTCTGTTTTAATGACTTCCAACCCAGCTCACACATCACGTCTGTGATAAACTTTCCCCTGTTTTGCAATAGTAAAAAATGAGCTGTACTTCTTTGAACTTGTCTGATTTCCTCCATTAGTCCTCCCATATAAACACAGCAATACTCTAACAGAGGACGGCAATCTCTCCAGTAGATTTGTTGCATCTTCTGAATGTTCGGCCAAAAAAAGGGTAGTTTTTGTTTCATCTTCTCCATAACATTATCTATGTGATCATTCCAATTTAAGTTGTTTGTGATCGTTATACCTAGGTATTTAGTTGAACTAACAGCCTTTAGATTTGTGTGATTTATCATATAACTGAAACTAAATAGATAACTTTTAGAACTCATATGGATGATCTCAAAATGTTCATTTTTTAGTGAAAATTACCACTTTTTGCACCATACAGATATTTGTCTAGATGTTTTTCAATTGGTTTTGATCTTCTGATGATTCTACTAGATGTTAAATGACACAATCAGCAAACAATCTAAGAGGGCGGCTCAGGTTGTCTCCTAAATAATTTTTATTGATTATGATCAGCAGACGATCTACAACACTTCTCTGGGGAATGCCCAATATCACTTCTATTTTACTTGATGACGTTCTGTGCGTTTTACTGTATGTTTAAATGATGATGGCATCCTCTTGGGCAAAATATTCCAGAGGTAAAATAGTTTGTATTTTCGGGTGGGGACTACTCAGGAGGATGTCATTATCAGAAGAAAGATAATTGGCATTCAACAGATCGGAGTGTGGAATGTAAGATCCCTTAATTGAGCTGGTACGTTAGAAAATTTAAAAAGGCAAATGGACAGGTTAAAGATACATACAGTGGGAATTAGTGAAGTTCGGTGGCAGGAGGAATAAGACTTCTGGTCCGGTGAATATAGGGTTATAAGCACAAAATGAATTAGGGGTAATGCAGGAGCAAGTTTAATAACAAATAAAAATAGGAGCCAGGGTAAGTTACTGTGAATAGCATAGTGAATGCATTATTGTAGCCAAGATAGACATGAAGCCCGTGCCTACCACAGTAGTAGGAGTTCACATGCCAACTAGCTCCGCAGATGATGAAGAGATTGAAGAAATGTATGAGGAGATAAAAGAAATTATTCAGATAGTTAAGGGACACAAAAAGTTAATAGTCATGGGAGACTGGAATTTGATAGTAGGAAAAGGAAGAGAAGGAAAAGTAGTAGGTGAATATGGACTGGGGGTAAGGAATGAAAGACCTGGTAGAATTTTGCACAGAGTGTAACTCAATCATAGCTAACATTTGGTTTAAGAATCATAAGAGAAGGCTGTATATGTGGAAGAGACCTGGAGACACCGGAAGGTTTCAGATCGATTATATAATGGTAAGACAGAGATTTAGGATCAGGTTTTAAATTGTAAGACGTTTCCAGGGGAGATGTGGACTCTGACCACAATCTATTGGCTATGAACTGTAGATTAAAACTGAAGAAACTGCAAAAAGGTGGCTGGCCGCAGTGGCCAAGCTGTTCTAGGTGCTTTAGTCTGGAACGGTGTGACTGCCACGGTCACCGGTTCTAGGTGCTTTAGTCCGGAACCACGTGACTGCCACGGTCAAACCGCGTGACTGCCACAATTGCAGGTTTGAATGTGTGTGATGTCCTTAGGTTAGTTAGGTTTAAGGAGATCTAAGTTCTAGGGGACTGATGACCTCAGATGTTAAGTCCTACAGTGCTCAGAGCCATTTGAACCATTTTGCAAAAATGTGGGGATTTAAGGAGATGGGACCTGCATAAAATGAAAGAACCAGAGGTTGTAGAGAGCTTCAGAGAGAGCATTAGGGAACTATTGACAAGAACTGGGGAAAGAAATACAGTAGTAGAAGAATGGGTAGCTTTGAGGGATGAAATAGTGAAAGCAGTGGAGAATCAAGTATGTAAAAAGATGAGGGCTAGTACAAATCCTTGGGTAACAAAAGAGATATTGAATTTAACTGATGAAAGGAAAAAATATAAAAATGCAGTAAATGAAGCAGGAAAAAAGGAATACAAACGTCTCAAAAATGACATCCATAGGAAGTGCAAAATGGCTAAGCAGGGTTGGCTAGAGGATAAATGTAAGGATATAGAGGCATGTATAACCAAGAAAATTAAAGATAACTTTGGAGAAAAGAGAACCACTTGTATGAATATCAAGAGCTCAGATGGAAAATTAGTTCTAAGGAAAGAAGGAAAGGCAGAAAGGTGGAAGGAGTACATAGAGGGCCTATACAAGGGTGACATACTTGAGGGAAATAATATGGATGAGAACATGGATGAAAATGAAATGGGAGATATGATACTGCATGAACAGTTTGGCAGAGCACAGAAAGACCTGAGTTGAAACAAGGCCCCGGGAGTAGACAACCTTCCATTAGAACTACTGATAGCCCTGGGAGAGCCAGCCCTGACAAAACTCTACCATCTGGTGAGCAAGTGTATGAGCCAGGCGAGATCCCCTCAGACTTCAAGAAGAATATAACAATTCCAATCCCAAAGAATGCAAGTGTTGAAAAGTGTGAAAATTACTAAACTGTCAGTTTAATAAGTCACAGCTGCAAAATTCTAACACAAATTCTTTACAGATGATTGGAAAAACTGGTAGTAGCCGACCTTGGGGAAGATCAGTTTGGATTCCATAGAAATGTTGGAACACGTGAGGCAATACTGACCCTATGCTTTATCTTAGAAGATAGATTAAGGAAAGGCAAACCTATATTTCTAGCATTTGTAGACTTAGAGGAAGCTTTTGACAATGTTGACTGGAATACTCTCTTTGAAATTCTGAAGGTGGCAGGGGTCAAATTCAGGGAGCGAAAGACTGTTTACAATTTGTACAGAAACCAGATGGCAGTTATGAGTTGAGGGGTACGAAAGGGAAGCACTGGTTGAAAAGGGAGTGAGACAGGGTTGTAGTCTAATTTGGATGTTATTCAATCTATATATTGAGCAACCAGTAAAGGAAACAAAAGGAAAATTTGGAGTAGGAACTAAAATCGATGGAGAAGAAATAAAAACTTTGAGGTTTGCCAGTGACACGGTAATTCTGTCAGAGACAGCAAAGGACCTGGAAGAGCAGTTGAATGGTATAGACAATGTCTTGAAAGGAGGCTATGAGGTGAACGTCAACAAAAGCAAAACAAGGAGAATGGAATGTAGTCGAATTAAATCAGGTGACGCTGCGGGAATTAGATTAGGAAATGAGACACTTAAAGTAGTGGAGTTTTGCTATTTGAAGACCAAAATAACTGATGATGGTTGAAGTAGAGACAATATAAAATGTAGACTGGCAATGGCAAGGAAAGCGTTTCTGAAGAAGAGAAATATGTTAATATCGAGTTAGATTTAAGGGTCAGTGTAGCCATGTATGGAAGTGAAACATGGATGATAAACAGTTTAGACAAAAAGAGAATAGAAACTTTCGAAATGTAATGCTACAAAAGAATGCTGTAGATTAGATTGGTAGATCATGTAACTAATGAGGAGGTACTGAACAGAATTGAGGAGAAGAGGAATTTGTGGCACAACCTGACTAGAAGAAGGGATCGGTGAGTAGGACACATTCTGAGGCATAGATTATATAGCTTAGAGGGAAGGGTGGAGGGTAAAAATCATAGAGGGAGATCAAGAGCTGAATAAACTAAGCAGATTCAGAAGGATGTAGGTTGCAGTAGTTATTCGGAGATGAAGAGGCTTGCACAGGATAGAGTAGCATGGAGAACTGCATCAAACCAGTCCCTCAACTGAAGACCACAACAACAACTACTCTGAAAGGAATCTAATTAGTATACAATCTGGACCAGAAGAGTTTATCATGTCATCTGAGTTGCTTTGTTACACCAAGGATATCTACTTCTAAGTTACTCACATTGGCACCAGTTCTTGATTCAAATTCTGGATTATTTACATCACTTCTCTGGTGAATGAATTTTTAAAAAACCATATTTAGGATCTCTGCCTTAGTGGCAATCAGCGGTAACATTACCATCATTATTGTGCAACGAAAGTAGTGATTGTGTCTTGCCGTTGGTGTGCTTTACATACAAACAGAATCTCCTTGGATTTTCTGGCAGATTTTGAGACACAACAAATTGTGGAAACTGTCAAAAGCATCTCACATTGAAGTCCATGCTAAATTTTGAGCTTTTATAAAACTTTGCCAATCTTGGGAACGTTGCATTCTTTTAAATCTGGCACGCTTTTTTTGTTGCTTCTGAAAAAGTGTTCTGACCTGTTTTGTATACCATGGGGGATCTGTTCTCTTATTATTTTGTTTGGTATTAGCCGAGAAACCCAGCATTTACTGAGTATTTATTTATAGCTGTACTCAAACTTCATAGATATGGAATTTATTTTAGACTTATAAAGCTTCTTAGCACATTGTTTGAAATAGTATGATTGGGGAATGAACAAAGAGCTTGTTTGGTTCACTGACACAGGAGACAGCTACATAGAACTGACTGTGTGAGAAGCAACTGACACTAAAGTCTATACTCGCAATACACAGCGTCTGGCCTTGTGCTTTGTTTATGGTAATGCCATAACATAAGTTCACCGTCAACTGCACATATTTAAACCACAATTTTAAACTGTTAGGAAACAAGAGTGATCAGGGATATACGTATAAGCTCACTCGTCTGAGCCACTTCCATCTCAAAATTTCTCTTTCTGTGGTGTTACATTGGAGAAAAGTAATTTTAAGCCTCTCTGTGTGAACAGTTCTGAGGAGCAAGTTAATGCATGAAGCTCTCAGTCAGGGATGTGTCGGACTTTGCTTTTGGAAGGAATTTCCAAAGAGTAATTTAAAGCCAGATATTCTCTAGCCCCAGCAAGTCTTGCCTCACAGTCTTTTTGGATTCTTAAGATCACACAGTCCTCACAGTGTTTGAGACATTCGGGTGTGTTCAGAAAGCCTCAATCATAGTCTAGGCCCAAAAAAAAAAAGAACAAAATCAAATTGTTATGAGCAGGCACCCAAATCAGAAAGAAAACTCAATAAATCAATTTTTCTAGCAAAGAATATAAATAAAACTTATCAAAAGTAGTAAAGCAATGTTGTTAAGCTTTTAATACACAAAGTGAAATCAGTAAATACGAGGGCCGTTCAGAAAGTAACCTCCGGTTGATTTAAAAAAATACACCAAGTTAAATAAAAATATTTTAATATATACATCTTACAACTACATCTTTGCACTATTTTTCTACATAGTCTCCATAGCGATTGAGGCACTTATCGTATCTCTTCACAAGCTTTGAAATTCCTTCTGCATAAAAATCACCCGCTTGTGCCTGGAGCCAGCCTGTGACCGCATCTTTTGAGCTCTTCGTCGTCATCAAACCGCTGTGACCCGAGCCATTTCTTCAAATGCACGAAGAGGTGATAATCACTTGGCGCCAGGTCTGGGCTGTAAGGTGGATGGTTGATAACGTCCCACTTGAAGGACTCAAGAAGGGCCGTTGTTCTGCGAGCAGAGTGAGGACGGGCGTTATCGTGCAAAAAAACGATACCGGAAGTCAGCATACCACGGCGTTTGTTCTGTATAGCCCGTCGTAACTTTTTTATTGTTTCACAGTACACGTCTTGATTAATGGTCGTACCACGTTCCATGAATTCAACCAACAACACCCCTTTGGCATCCTAAAAAACCGTTGCCATCAGTTTTCTGGCAGAAAAATCTTGCGAGGCTTTTCTTGGTTTGGTAGGCGAATTTGAATGTGCCCACATCTTTGATTGTTCTTTTGTCTCAGGGTTCACGTACTTAATCCAGGTTTCGTCACCGGTCACGATTCTGTTTAACAATGGTTCTCCTTCGTCCTCATAACGTGACAGAAAGTCTAATGCAGAGGCCATTCTTTGAGTTTTGTGGTGGTTGGTAAGAATTTTGGGCACCCATCGTGCATAGAACTTACGGTAACCCAATCTTGCTGTCACTATCTCGTACAAGAGAGTCTTAGAAATCTGTGGAAAACCAGTAGACAACTCCGACATTGAGAAACGTCGATTTTCACGAACTTTTGCATCAACTGTCTGAACGAGTTCGTCAGTCACCAATGATGGTCTACCACTCCTCTCTTCATCATGAACGTTTTCTCGTCCACTTTTAAATAAACGTACCCATTCACAGACAACTCCTTCACTCATAACTCTTGGTCCGTACACGGCACAAAGCTCACGATGAATAGCTGCTGCAGAATATCCTTTGGCTGTAAAAAACCTTATGACAGCACGCACTTCACATTTGGTGGGGTTTTCTATTGCAGCACACATTTCAAACTGCCACAAAAACTAAACTAGCGCAGGTACGACGTTCACTCGACCACGGCTTGATGCCGACTGACCTGTTGAGTGCGTGAACGCACAGATGGCGTCGCTACTCCCCCCACAACCCGCACTGTGACCAATCGGAGGTTACTTTCTGAACCGCCCTCATACATATATCCTAGCTAAGTAAATTCACCATTATTTTGTATCCATAAAGATAAGATTGTGGCACTTATTTCTGTCATTGACATAAACTTCTGAAAATACATCTCTCACTTACAAGGTGTGTGTGCTATGAAACTAACAGCGCCATCTACTGGTTCTTTGGTGTACTATGCTGTGACAGTTAAACACCCAAACTGCTAAGCTGAGCAGACAATTTTGTATAAAACTTTGGGTCACCAATTTTGATGGAATAAAGCCTATATGGAATAAAGCCTATATGTTGTCCCAAGCCATGCTAAAGTTATGTGTGAAAACCCCATGAAAATTCATCTAGTAGTTTTCGAGATTAGCATGTTCAAACAGACAGACATGATGGTTTTAGAGAAAACTTTAAATCATGATACCTCTTTTCCTGTGATGCAATTTTGATGAAATAAAGCCTTTATGTTGACCCAAACTAAGCTCAAGTTACCTGTGAAAACTGCATGAAAATTTGTAGAGTAGTTTTGGAGATTAGTGTGTATGACAGACAAACAGAAAGACTTGACAGTTTTACATTTTTAGTATAGCTAAATTTCTCAATACAATTTCTTTGAATTTAAGTCACATCTTGTCTACACATATACAGGGTGTTACAAAAAGGTACGGCCAAACTTTCAGGAAACATTCCTCACACACAAAGAACGAAAATATGTTATGTGGACATGTGTCCGGAAATGCTTACTTTCCATGTTAGAGCTCATTTTATTACTTCTCTTCAAATTACATTAATCATGGAATGGAAACACACAGCAACAGATCATACCAGTGTGACTTCAAACACTTTGTTACAGGAAATGTTCAAATTGTCCTCCGTTAGCGAGGATACATGCATCCACCCTCCGTCGCATGGAATCCCTGATGCGCTGATGCAGCCCTGGAGAATGGCGTATTGTATCACAGCCGACCACAATACGAGCACGAAGAGTCTCTACATTTGGTACCGGGGTTGTGTAGACAAGAGCTTTCAAATGCCCCCATAAATGAAAGTCAAGAGGGTTGAGGTCAGGAGAGCGTGGAGGCCATGGAATTGGTCCGCCTCTACCAACCCATCGGTCACCGAATCTGTTGAGAAGCGTACGAACACTTCGACTGAAATGTGCAGGAGCTCCATCGTGCATGAACCACATGTTGTGCCGTACTTGTAAAGGCACATGTTCTAGCAGCACGGGTAGAGTATCCCGTATGAAATCATGATAACGTGCTCCATTGAGCGTAGGTGGTAGAACACGGGGCCCAATCAAGACATCACCAACAATGCCTGCCCAAACGTTCACAGAAAATCTGTGTTGATGACGTTATTGCACAATTGCGTGCGGATTCTCGTCATCCCACACATGTTGATTGTGAAAATTTACAATTTGATCACGTTGGAATCAAGCCTCATCCGTAAAGAGAACATTTGCACTGAAATGAGGATTGACACATTGTTAGATGAACCATTCGCAGAAGTGCACCCGTGGAGCCTAATCAGCTGCTGATAGTGCCTGCACACGCTGTACATGGTACGGAAACAACTGGTTCTCCCGTAGCACTCTCTATACAGTGACGTGGTCAACGTTACCTTGCACAGCAGCAACTTCTCTGACACTGACATTAGGGTTATCGTCAACTGCACGAAGAATTGCCTCATCCATTGCAAGTGTCCTCGTCGTTCTAGGTCTTCCCCAGTCGCGAGTCATAGGCTAGAATGTTCTGTGCTCCCTAAGACGCCGATCAATTGCTTCGAACGTCTTCCTGTCGGGACACCTTCATTCTGGAAATCTGTCTCGATACAAACGTACCGCGCCACGGCTATTGCCCCGTGCTAATCCTTACATCAAATGGACATCTGCCAACTCCACATTTGTAAACAGTTCACTGACTGCAAAACCATGTTCGTGATGAACACTAACTTGTTGATGCTACGTACTGATGTGCTTGATGCTAGTACTGTAGAGCAATGAATCGCATGTCAACACAAGCACCGAAGTCAACATTACCTTCCTTCAATTGGGCCAACTGGTAGTGAATCAAGGAAGTACAGTACATACTGACGAAACTAAAATGAGCTCTAACATGGAAATTAAGCGTTTCCGGACACATGTCCACATAACATCTTTTCTTTATTTGTGTGTGAGGAATGTTTACTGAAAGTTTGGCCGTACCTTTTTGTAACACCCTGTATAATAGTTAGTTAGGAAGGAATGGTGACTGTCTCTTAGGAAGGCATCAAACAAATTTTTAACTTCTTTTATAAATAGACATTTTTTGCTTTTATTTTTGGTGGGTTTACATGTTATGGTACCCAGTCTCACTGCAGTAACCTATTGGCCACTAACCACTGCATCCATCGCGGTACTCCCTATTCACTCAGGATTATTTGTTGCTAAGAGGTCAAGAATGTTCCTGCAACCATTTACACTTCAAGCGAGCACTTGAACTAACTGCTCAAAATAATTTTTGGTGAAGGTATTTAGTACAATTTTGGATGATGTATCCATCACTGGCTTTGAATATGTATTTTCAGCAACATGTTGAGCATAGATTGAAGCCACCACCAACCATAACTGTATGAGTGAGGTACCTACTTGGGATGATTCTCAAGGTCTCTTTGAACCTTCCAGCAACTATATTATTTGAGTCAGGGGGCCAGTAAAAGGAACCAGTTATTACTATATTCCAGTTGTCAGACATAACCTCTACTCATATTAACTCATAGAAATGATCTATTTCAATTTTGATACAAGATAAACTACTTCTAACAGCAACAAAATCGAAGCCAACAACTACATTTATTCCATACTTTCTGAACACCATTACATCCTTTGCAAAAATGTTGATTGAACTTCTCTTTGGTTTTAGCCTAGATACATACAATGATTCAAGCTTCAGTGATTTTTCTTAGCACTTGGAGCTCTGGTTCTTTCCCAACATAGATATGACAGTTTACTACTATAGCACCTATGGTCCTTGACATACCCTCATTCTTTTATTCTGGTGTTTCAAGTTACTACATTTGCAAGATTATATAAATTCAGTATGTTTGTTAATCTGAAATTGCTAACATTACAAGAATCTGAATCAATATTAAATCATCCAGTATCATGAGTTCACTGGGTCCAACTTGGAAAATCATCTTATTGGGACTACCGAAGAAATGATCAAACTCTCCAATTGGTGTGCAAAAGACAACCACCACTTTGGTTTTCATTGTGCTAGTCATGAAAACTTTGTAATGTTCCACAATGCCAACTAGTCCAAGTGACCCTACCCTGCTGTACTCCAAGCAATAACAGTCTTTTTCTTTACTTTAACGTACTGATGAATATAAAGAGAAACCATACCCCCTTCTGATGCTTCCTACAGTAACTACTTTCTGTGGGACACCCATATAATTTAAAGTATATTATTTCATCCTGCTCTGATCCAGGTCTTGTTATTGTCAAAAATGTGGATTATGTTTATTCATAAGAGTATGCAGTAAGTGCAGTTTAGTTCTTATAGATTACATCCATCAAAGAGAGTTGCCATTCCTATTCATTTTAACAGTTTGTTGCAGCAGAAAAATTTATTTTCATGGAACACAGACGAAGGTTGGGTCTTATCAGCATCTGCATTAAAGTATTTGTTTGGTAATACAGCAACTTTTTTCAGAACACAAGCTGCCAGTTCTACCTTGGGCATTGGGGGTTCACTATGTATACATGAAAAAAATGTTTCAATTGGTTTGGGTTGTTTCTCTCTCATGTGACTTACCAGGAAAATGCTTAAGCTCCTTTCTGTAACATGAAGGTCACGCTACTGCTTCTGCTGTAAATGGCGATTTTTTATTAGCAGCAAGTTCACTTGGAAACAACCTGTTTTCATATATCAAGCTACTCATTTCAATCTCTTCTGTAATCAATTTGCTTAATTTTTCACACACAAACGTTTACCGTCCTCATTTATATGTAATCCGTGTTAAGTGTCATGCTTTTATCTAATGTATATGTGCGAACATCCACTGCAATCTACATCGTTGACATACGATAAGTGGGTTCTTAGCTTCAGTGGGTTATTAGCTTCCAAACAGAACAGATGTGTATGTTTTGCTGTTTAAATATTTGTGCAGTAAAACATCGTTATTGTTCCATACTGTGTCATACCTCAATTACTTCATACCTGCACCACATTCTTCCTAGTCTGGTGACCCACAATGGCCAAAAATTATGTCAAGTATGTACTGGACTGGATACAGTGCAATCTATGTATAACTATTGTGCGCCAAAATTCACAAGCCATAAAGATATCTTCCATTCTGGACAGTGCAGTGCTTCTCAACTGGCTTTTTGACAGTCTGTTGACAACAACTGAGCAAATGACATACTTCAGTAACGTTCTTTGACTTATGACATTAGTGCTGAAAAATTGAATGCAGCAAACAGTTTACTATGGGACCTCAATGCTGTTCCCATCTTGCAAAAACATCAGGCCATGACTGAACGGCAACATTCTGTCTGCTTGGATTTGCACACGTTCACCACAGTTCAATGCTGTTCATGGCCAGTGGATGATCAGTTACATCAAGGACATTTCATCGATCACCAACAGTGCATTCATACAGGTGATAACGATGCTGGTGGCCATGCATTACATTTTCAGCCTCGATGTGCTTCCTTCCACGCAGTGACCATATTCAACTGACTTCATCCCATCATCTACGACTTCGACGTCACTGTGCCCAACTGGAGAAACAACCTTTACACAGCATCAACAAATCTCAGCTCTCTTGTGTCACACCCAGACCTGCGGAGAACACCACTGAGCACTCTGCACTCACTCCTGTGCAGGACACCACTAAATGCATCACACTGAGTAACCACACCCCACATGACACCACATCCGTGGGAGTCCAGTTCAACACCACTGTGAGCAACTGTCAACTGTCTTGCAACTATGCAGTAGTGCTCGTAACAAGTTCATCTATCTGAGAAGACTGTTCTAGTTACCTTGGCACTCTGCATGACAGCAAATCTCCTCTCACTAAATTGACTAAAAATCACATCTCCAATTGTGCACATGAATGTGATCTTCTCATCGATTTGGACTCTGATGAATGTCCCATGGGGCTTCCACCTCCACTGCTCCCACTTCTGAGAAGTGTGTTTTCAACTGCACAGCCTCCCTCATTGCCTCCAACAAACCATCTTTTGTTGGACACAAGTTCTGCCTTCAACTCCTCATCACTCAGTGGGTCACTGACAAAGGATGCATCTACCATGCTGTATACACATGAGACAGCCAGTTCATTGAACGCAATGCATAGATCCATGACCCGGACCCTACTATGGTCATCGTCTTGCCATCTCACATGGGCATTTTCTGTTAAGCACACCATAATACCAGACCTGGCAATGGAATTTTTTTGCCAATTCCATTTCTCCGTGGCTGTTCAACATGCCACACCCCTGCACACTGACTGCTGCATCCCAGGACATTTCACCCTCATGCCTCCACCCTTACATGGTACATCAGCCATTAGACACAAAAAAACAGGAAGACAATTAATCATCTGTTAATACTCTCAATGTGTGTGCCTCTGCGGATGACAAGCTCTTTCTGGTTCACCAGAACTATGTTGACTGCCACGTATCATCTGACTCACTCTGTACAAAGAACACAATGTTCTCACAATGTAATAACAATATATCTATTGTCCCCGCCCTGGCATGCGAGTAGCTCATGGCCTTGACACACAACTGTCATAACAATGAGAGTGGGAGCATGTGTGGTTCTGGTCCCACTGAACGGTCACTCCCATCTGATGTCCGAACACACCAATCGCTCTCTCTTCCCAGCACTCACACTGTCAGCAACCTCAGATGCACAGTGAAGTACACATGTTAGTACACCTTACCCAGATGTCCCTCTGCTGATATTGTCAGGCACACCCCTCCAGCTGAACAGCACGCTGTCACCATATCTCTTTTGCATGACCCACTGCAATGCTGCACAATCGCCATCTGCTGCAGATCTTTCCATGACAAGACTGACCCCACTGGTTATGTTCACATGCTTCCACGTTAAAATACCACACACCTACCATGTATGAATGATGCTCTGCAACACCACACCCAGAACATACTGGAGGAACCAAATGCAACACAACACCTTTTTGACCACTTTCAATCACACAATTCACTCTCAATGCCACTAACAACTTCAGCACCTCTCCCTGACAAGAGTTCAACACAACAATGCCAGACTCTACAATTGTATCTCTGTCTTCACTAATTACAAAAACAATCATGAATGGGTTGGTATCCTCATTCCTGCCTACTGTGCCCCCCACTCTGCGATGAAAGGCCTCTGTACAGACCAAACCCATTAAAGTTCACTCTGGCAAATAACTCAGCAGCTCACTTCAACTGCGCTGCCCCCTCAACATCCGCCATCACTTTGATCATATCATATTTCCTCTGGCCTGTGTGGCCATGTCAACAGCCAGCTCCATGTTCAGTGCTCATACCATAACCACAGCGACTTTGAAAAATGGTCCAGTTGTGTCTCACAATAGTGCCAGAAACGGCAGGACTAGTCATGTGCATGCCCGCAGCATTACTTCAAGAAAAAGTCCAATCATGTCTTGCAAAAGTGCCAGCCACAGCATGACTGGTCATGCATGTCCGTGCAGCTCAGTCCAAGAAGCATTTTGGTCATCTTGTGAAAGCACCAGCCATGTCAGGTCCATTAATTCACATCAGCACTCACCACTGAAACAGTCACCAACCCCGCTGTTCTCTTCCCTTCAGTATTTCACATGAGGGTGAGGAAGGAGCTCTGGAGGAATATCCACTATGATAGAGACCACTGACACACAGTAAGTGGAATACTTGTGACTTGACTACAGACTTTAGTGTGTTCTTAGCTTCCAGGCAGAACAGACATGCACCTTTCACCAGCCAAAATGCAGCGCCACTGTGAATGCTGTACTCACACACAGGACGAGTTGGTTGACGTTCATAAGCAGCAGGAAATCACCCTGACCACTGTCAAACAATTGGCAGCTGCTGCGAATCGGTGTGTTGGAAGAGCTCCCGAGTCGTGGACCTGTGATGCCTATACCAGAGGTACCTCCAGTACTATCCTCTCATGTGGATCCTGTCCCCTCTGCACAAAGTACAGGCTCTGTCATTACGTGTCCAAGTGACTAAGAGTGGCGTGGTAGATCTAGGAGTCCTGTACAGGGCGGATGGGGACCAGGGAAGACTCAGGTTGTTGTACTGATCCCACTAACCAACAAGTTTGAGGTGCTGTCTTTCTACTGAAACTGAGCCAGTGGAACTCATTTCACCTGTTTTGGGGAAGTTTTTTTATCTGGTGTCAGGAGGATGCAAACACAAAAGGGTAGGGGTCTGTTAATAGTCAGCAGTTCGAACATATGGTGAATGATGGTACTCGTTAGGGAAATAGCAGCAAGGGACAGGTAAGGACACCAGCTGCATTCAGAGTGTAAGCCTGGTGGCCTCATTCAACACGTTGATGAGGCTGTTCTGGCAGCCATTTAGGGAACAGGGTGCAACCAACTGTAGATTGTGGTGCATGTTGAAATGAATGATCCAGTCATCTGGGTTCTGAGGTCATTCCAGCAACTGGCAGAGAAGGTCGTGAAGACTAGCCTTGCACGTGGAGTTTCAACAAATCTCACAATTTGTGTATTGTCCCCAGAACTGATCGTGGCCCTTTGGTTCTGAGCTGAGTGGAAGGACTGAACCAGAGAGTTTGAAGGCTCTGTAACAAGCTAGACTGTGACTTCCTGGACTTGTGGCATAGGGTTGAGAACTATAGGGCACCCCTAAACATATCAGGTGTACATTACACATCAGAGGCTGCTACTCAGGTAGCTGACTGTGTGTGGGGTGCACACAAGGGTTTTTGTAGATTAGGAACCCTCCATACAATGCAGATAATGATAGCTGTAGGAAACCCAGAAATATCAGTCTAAGATCGAAAGAAATGCCTCCCACAAGTAAGAATTTTAAAATACTAATGGTAAACTGCTGAAGCATTCGCAACAAAGTGCCAGAGTTTGAAGCACTTGTGAAAAACAGTGAAGCTCACATAATACTAGATACAGAAAACTGGTTGAAACCTGATAAAAATAGCAGTGATATTTTTGGGGAAAGTTTAAGTGTATATCGAAAGGACAGGCAAATGGGAAATGAAGATGGTGTATTTGTCGCAGTAGACAAGAAACTCAAATTCACCAGGTACAAATTAAAGCTGCATTTGAGATTGTTTGTGAAAGACTTGGTATCGGGAGTGGGCATGAAATGATAATTTGATCCTTCTATTGCCTACAGACTCATCTTCTTATGTAATTGAAAGCTTTAGAGAAAACCTCAGTTCACTTGTACATTAAGTTCCTCAGTCATACTATAATCATCAGTGGTGACTTTAATCATCCAGCAATAAATTGGCAAAATTACAGTTTTGTTAGCGGTGGGCATGATAAGTCATCCTGTGAAACTTTACTAAATGCCTTCTCTGAAAACTACCCCTAGAACAGATATTTAGGAACCCCACACACGATGGTTGGTTGGTTGGTTGTTTTGGGGAAGGAGACCAGACATCGAGGTCATCGGTCTCATCGGATTAGGGGAGGATGGGGAAGGAAGTCGGCCGTGCCCTTTGAAGGGAACCATCCCGGCATTTGCCTGAAGCGATTTAGGGAAATCACAGAAAACCTAAATCAGGATGGCCGGATGCGGGATTGAACCGTCGTCCTCCCGAATGCGAGTCCAGTGTCGAACCACTGCGCCACCTCGCTCGGTCCACACACGATGGAAATATATTGAATCTAACAGCAACAAACACACCTGACATCTTTGGGGATGTCCACATTGAAACTGATATCAGTGGCCATGGTGCAGTTGTGACAACAATGATTACCAAAGTACAAAGGACAACTAAAAGAAGCAGAAAGGTATACATGTTCAGTAAAATTCATTGGTAAGGCTTGTAAGAATGTCAATAAACAAGACACAAATAACTGGAAGAATGATATGTGGTACACTAAACAGCAAAAATGGGGTACAACAAGGAGATGTGTTGGCCTGTCTCCTTTTCAATGCTGCCCTGAAGAAAGTGGTGAGAGATGCAAACCTTTTGAGCACGGGGACAATCTTCCATACATAAGGATAGATACTCACCTATGTGGATGGCATAGCTATAGAAGTAAGAATCCGAAAGGCAATGGAAGGGACGTTTATCATCCTTAAACCAGATAGCATGAACATGGGATCAAACAGTAACCAGCAGAAAACAAAATACATGGCTGCTGAAGGGAACACAAGGAGAACACACTGGCCTCAATAACAGTCAGGAATAATACCTCTGAGACAGTTGAGCAGTTCCAGCAGCTGGGTTCGACAGTCACCTAGTCAAATGCAACTTCTTATGAAATAAAACAGAGACTAACAGCAGCCAATAGAGCCTGTTTTGCTCAAACAAGACTCTTGTCATGAAGGCTCCTTGACCTGCACTACCTGCTCACATATGCCTTAGAAACCTGGACCCTAACAGCAAAAGATGTAGGAAATGCTGGACACATTCAAAAGAAATATTTTCCGAAGAGTCATCAGCCCCTATCTATCTGAAGACTAGTGAAATGATCCAGATTTGGTAAACTGGGCATGTAGCACAGATGAGTGATGTGGAAGTATCCAAAAATGTATTACAAGGAAATCCACCAGGACACAGAGGTCATTGAGGAGGAGGAGGAGGAGGACAAAGGGTGCCCCAGGAACCTGTAAATTGTAAAATGAAGAAAAAAACAACTCTGAACAATATTACTTCTCATGATAAATTCATTAATTATATAATTTAGGCATGTTGTTTATTTAAATTTCCTTAACTGAATGCATTCTTGTTTCATAGAGCACATTGGTCGTATGACATCACGCATCAGTGATCCCAGGACATGTGGGGAGAGGGCAAAGTGAGTTGAGCCACTCTTTTCTACAACCCAACAACTAACACCTCTCTGGTAGTCCTCCATTGAGGAAAAGTAACAACTAAAAGAAGTACAATGTCTTTGTCTTCAGTTCATTTACTGGGTATAATATACTTGTTGACTGATACGTGCACAAAATAACTGAAAGTAAACTGCCATCTGTGAAACAATTATCAATGGTCGTGTGTGTAAATTAACTGTGCATCAAAGTGCCACACTCTCTTAAGTGGAAAGTGAGGGAAGAAGCACATAATCTGATACAGGAGGTAAGAAGCTGTATACTAAAGTCAAAGATTTGTATAAACAACAGAGGTAACTACAAAAAAGGACTGGAAGCTCAATGAATTATACGTAAAAAAAATTTTTTTCCCCAAAAAGTTGAGGATATACCCTATGCTAAAACTATGAAGATCATTACAATACAAGAAGTTAGCTAGTTTTCCCAACAATCAACTGCCGAAAGGGAAAAAAGGGTTTGATCACCAGTTATTTGAAAAACAGTGGTTCTGTGGGAAGAGGTGACAGTGAAGAAAATGTTAAATTCAACAATACGGCATTATTTATGTATTTATAAGATAAAAAATTAAAAAAGGAAAATTAAGGAGACTTTGGAGAAAAGAGAACAACCTGTAGGAATATCAAGAGCTCAGATGGAAAACCAGTCCTAAGCAAAGAAGGGAAAGCAGAATGCTGGAATGAGTATATAGAGGGTCTACACAAGGGAGATGTACATGAGGGCAATATTATGGAAATGTAAGAGGACGTAGATGAAGAAGAGAAGGGAGATATAATAATGCATCAAGAATTTGACAAAGCACTGGAAGACTTACGTTGAAACAAGGCCTTGGGAGTACACAACATTCTGTTAGAGCTGCTGATAGCGTTGGGAGAGCCAGCCATGACAAAACTCTTCCATCTGGTGAGCAACATGTATGAAATATGTGAAATACTTGCAGACTTCAAGAAGAAATTCCAGTTCCTAAGAAAAGTGTGGAAATTACCAAACTATCAGTTTAATAAGTCATGGCTGCAAAATACTGACACAAATGTAGGAACACACAAGGCAATAATGACCCTGCGACTTCTCATAGTAGATAGATTAAGGAAAGGCAAACCTACATGTTTATAGCATTTGTAGACTTAGACAAAGCTTTGGACAGTGTTGACTGGAATACTCTCTTTCAAATTCTAAAGGTTCAGGGGTAAAATATAGGGAGCGAAAGGGTATTTACAATTTGTATAGAAACCAGAAGGTAGTTATGAGTCGAGGGGCATGAAAGGGAAGCAGTGATTGAGAAGGTAATGAGACAGGGTAGTAGTCTATCCCCAATGTTATTCAGTCTGTATATTGAACAAGCAGTAAAGGAAACAAAAGGAAAATTTTGAGTAGGAATTAAATTCCAGGGAGAAGAAATAAAAAATTTGAGGTTTGCCGGCAACATCGCAATTCTGCCAGAGACAGCAAAGGACCTGGAAGAGCAGTTGAACGGAATGGACAGTATCTTGAAAGGAGTATATGAGATGAACATCAATGTAAGCAAAACGAGGGCAATGGAATGTAGTCTAATTAAATCAGGTGGTGATGAGTGAATTAGATTACGAAATGAGACACTTAAAGTAGTAAAGGAGTTTTGCTATTTGGGGAGCAAAATAACTGGTGACAGTCGAAGTTGGAAGGATATACAAAGCCGACTGGCAATGGCAAGAAAAGTGTTTCTGAAGAAGAGAAATTTGTTAACATCGAGAACAGATTCAAGTGTCAGGCAATGGAGTATAGCCGGGTATGGAAGTGAAACATGGACAGTAAACAGTTTATACAAGAGAATAGATGCATTTGAAATGTGTTGCCACAGAAGAATGCTGAAGATTAGATGGGTAGATCACATAACTAATGAGGCGGTACTGAATGGAACTAAGGAGAAGAGAAATTTGTGGTACCACTTCACTAGAAGAAGGGATCGGTTGGTAGGGCACATTCTGAGGCATCGGGGGATCACCAATTTAGTACTGGAGGAGAGCATGGGGTGTAAAAATCGTAGAGGGAGACCAAGAGATGAATACAAGCAGATTCACAAGGATGCAGGTTACAGTAGTTACTTGGAGAGGATGACACTTGCACATGACAGAGTAGCATGGAGAGCTGCATCAAACCAGTCTTTGGACTGAAGACCACAACAACAATATGATAAAAATAGCACATGAATTTATTTGAAAATAAAATAAGAGAAAACTCTGTGACTCATGCAATACTTTTTTTTTACCAGATTTGAGTGGCAAGTTGCTGAACTCATGCCATGTGTTAAGTGCCATCACACTGGCAATTTTTTCAATGTTCTACACCTAGTTATTAAACTGAAAGTTGTCAATGATTACAGTTGATAATTTACAAAAGCTATAAATTGAGCTCTATGTGCTTCAGGCTATATCTGAGTATTGCCTAAGTTTCAGAGCATAAAAAAGGATTTTATCAAAAAAGACTTTATAAAAGAAAACGTATTTTCAAAATCCTGCAAATTAAAACTGTGTGCTGGACCAGGACTCAGACAGTGGGGCTTGGTGATTTGTTTATAATGTTTGACCTGCATACTCTGTTCATAGAAGCTTTGTGAATTACATTATCAAAGTTAATACAGGTACATTAATAATTAAGTTGAAAATAATAAAAATTATTGGTTTATCATCTACTTCTGATAATACTTTGAAGTAGGAAAGTAAATAAGATTAAAAAAAAAATTCTCCCAAATATAAAGGGTGAGGGACACTACAACCCAATTTCCTACTGATTCCAAATTTACTACAACTTATTGTTTTGTGCAATATAACCAAACTGGGGGTTGACACAAAAAATAAATCACAGTTGGAAAATAAGAGCCACACTAATGAACAAGTTGCAATGTAAGTAACTCAACTAGGGTTTTGTTTAGTATCTGATCATACAGTACAGTGAAGTACACAATACTTGGGATTTTCATAATCAAAGGCTTGTCCTCATGAGAGCTTGGTACTTCTATATGCTTATTTTGAAATTGCTTTATGTAAATGTGTGAGTCAGTTATATTAGAAAATAATATACTGGTACTGGATACATCAGTTTTCAGTACTATGGAAATAGTGTAATTAGTATATGATAACAATGTTACTTGGGAAACAAGCAAGACTTTTGACTAGCACGAACTGAAATATAATATGAACATACACAGAGAAGTGTAAAGACTCAAAATATGTAATAAATTTTATGCAAAAAATAATGTGTATCAGATGTCAAAATTATGTATTAGTAGCCACAAAAATGACAAACTGTAGCACACATAAATCTTAAAAAAAAATGACTATGAAGTAATGAATCAGTTGTATCTGATTATTAAATAATGAAAGTTACTGAGTTATCGTTATATATAGTTGCACAGCAGAGGCTGTGGGGTTTACTTTTGTGACTTTGTTTTTGTCTCAACAGTCTGAATGGTTTGTGTGGCCACGAGCCAAAAATAAAATATTTATTTTTTAAAATACCCAAGACTATTGATATTTTTCAAGGTACGTCATAATTTGTGTGTTCAATTTAATATGTATAATGTTTGCCCAAAATGCATTTGCTGATACTTTGCCTCCACAACTGCAATGAAGAATCAGCATTTTGTATACAAAGGAAGCAGCTACTCAGGTAGCGCAGTAGTTGTGGAGTGCACATGGATTTTTTTTAGGCTAGGCAATAGCTTGAGGTCCTTCGATGACACTCGCCAGTCAATATGAAGCGTGTAAAATCAGATTGCAAACAAAGAAGAGATGCTTCAACTGTCAAAATCTTAATAGTAAATTTTCAAAATATTCATACCAAAGTTCCTGAACTTACTGCCATCCAGGAAAGCTGTCACACTCAAATTATTCTTCAAACCAAGAGGTGGCTGAAACCTGAAGTAGAAATCTCTGCAACATTAACAAGGCATGGAATGTATATCAAAAAGCCAGCTTAGATGCCATAGGAGGGGGAGCATTCATAGCTGTCCATAAAAATATTGTGTCTATCGAGAGTGAAATTGAGTCTGGCTGTGAAGTTATCTGGACACAAGCAGAAGGTCTAGGTGAACTCTAATTTTCAGATGTTTTTACCGGGCATCTGATTCCACTGCAGAAGTTGTGGAACCATTCAAGAAAAGTCTACGCACAGTAGCATGGAAACACCCAAATCGTGCAGTATTAGTTGGAGGTGACTTAAGTCTGCAGAGTATAGAATGGGACACCTATGGATTCACTGAAGGTGGTATAGACAGGCAGTCTTGGGAAATATTTTTGTATGGATTCACTGAAGGTGGGATAGACAAGCAGTCTTGGGAAATATTTTTGAACAGGCAGTCTTGGGAAATATTTTTGAACACATTTTCCAAACACTGTCTTGAGCAAACAGTTAGACAACCAACATGCAACGGAAATATTTAGCTCCAAACAGGCCTGACCTTATCAAATGTTACAGTATAGAGACATGGATTGGTGATCATGATGTCATCATAGCAACGATGGTTGCTAAAGTTAATAAATCCGTCAAGAAGGTTAGAAGAGTATTTATGTGAGAAGAAGCAGATAAGCAGCTGTTAGCAGCCCACTTAGGCAATGAATGGACATAATTTAACTCCAATACGATAGAAACAGAGGAATTTGGGCAAACTTTAAACTGACTGTAAATTGCGCTCTGGAGACAAACGCGCCAAGTAATGGGATTAAGGCTGGAAAGGGCCCTCCATGGTTAGCAATCAAGTTTGAAAAATGCTGAAGAAACAGAGATTGTTGCACTCTCAATTCAGAAAAGGATGCACAAATGTTGAAAGGCAAAAGTTAGTGGAAATTTGTACGCCAACAAGGAGATCAATGCGTGAAGCGTATAACTTCCACCATCATACCTTAGTGAAAGATCTTGTGGAGAACCAGAGAAAATTTTAATCAAATATAAAATCACTAAGCAGGTCAAAAGCTTCTATCCAGCCACTTGTCAATCCATCTGGGGTGCCAACAAAAGACAGCAAAAGGAAAGACGAAGTTGTAAATTCCATGTTTAAGAATTTATTCATACAGGAGGCCTGTACAAGCAAACCGTCATTTGACTGTCATACAGACACCTGCATGGAGGACATAGAAGTAGGCATCTGTGGTGACAAGAAATAATTGAGAGTTGAAATGAAATGTTGCCAGATCAGGATGAAATCCCAATTGGATTTAACAGAGTCCTCTGCGGTATTGGTCCCTTATTTTTTTACTTTGAATCTCTCACACAGCGAAAAGTTCCAAGCGACTGGACAAAAGAGCTGGTCACCCCTGTATATAAGAATGGACCCACAGAATTACAGACCAATATTCTTAACACAAGTATACTGCGGGATTCTTGAAGAAATTTTGAGTCTTAAGATAATACATTTCTTCGAGGCAGAGAAGCTTTTGTCCACAGATCAACACAGATTTAGAAAGCATCGTTCATGCGAACCTCAGCTTGCCCTTCTCTCATATTATATCCTGCAAACCATGGAGGGCTACTGGGAGAGTCCATATTCCTATATTTCCGGAAAGCATTTGACACAGTGCCTCACTGCAGACTGTTGAAGGTCCGAGCATATGGTTTAGCTTCCCAGATATGTGAGTGGTCCAAGGACTTTTTAAGTAATAGAAGCCAGTACACTATCCTAGATGGCGAGTGTTCATCAGAGACAAGGACACCAATTGGAGTGCTCCAAGGAAATGCAATAGGGCCCCACTTATACATACATATTCTGTATACATAATTGATCTGATGGACAAGATGAGCAGCAATTTACGACTGTTTGCTGATGATAATATGGTGTACGAGAAGGTGTCATCGTGTAGTGACTGTAGGAGTATATAAGATGACTTAAGACAGAATTCCTAGTTTGTGCGATGAATGAAAGCTTGCTCTAAATGTAAAAAAATAAAAGTTAATACAGATGAGTAGGAAAAACAATCTTGTAACATTCAAATACGGCACTACTAGGATGCTGCTTGTCGCAGTGCATCAATTAAATATATAGCCATAAAGTTGCAGTGACATGGACCGAGCACATCTGGTTGGTAGAAGGGAAGGAGAATGCTCAGCTTAGTTTTATTGGGAGAATTTTGGGAAGATGCAGCTCATGTGTAAAGGAGATGGCAAACAGAACACCACTAGTGCGACCCATTCTTAAGTACTGTTCAAGTGTTTGGGATCTTCGCCAGGTCGGATTAAAGGAAGACATCGAAGCAATTCAGAAGTGTGCTACTAGATTTGTTACCAGAAGGTTCGATTGGCATGCAAGTATTATGGAGGCACTTCGTGAACACAAATGGGTATTCCTGGAGGGATGACGATGATCTTTTCACATGGCACTATTGGGGATATTTGGAGAACCAGCATTTGAGGCTAACTGCAGAATAATTCTACTTCTGTCAATGCACATTTTGCTTAAGGACCACAAAGATAAGGAGAGAGAAACTAGAACTTGCATGGAGGCTATTCGACTGTCCTTTTTTCCTTGCTTTATTTGCAAATGGAAAAGAAGAGAAAATGACTAGCCCCTGCCAGGCACTGTACAGTGGCTTGTAGAGTACGTATGAGGGCTGCCTGAAAAGTTCTCGGCCTCACCCAGAGGTCGCAGCGCTACTCGCAGTTTGTCCCCATTACGTTGGTATAAGTGTTAGTAGATGCAACGTGAAACGGCAAGTCATTCCAGGCAGCAGTTGACTGTAGGCAGTCATTTGATGCATTTTGCATATGGTGTTGAAAATGAGAAAAAAAAATCGAGAATCGTGCAGTGATTAAATTCTTCATAAAAGAAGCTTTAATACCAACAAAATTAATTTGTGGCTAGTAAATGCATATGGCAGCTTCTTCACCTTCAGTTACCACTGTAAAGAAATGAGCGTTAAGAGTTTAAACATGGCTGTAAAAGAGTCCAAGATGATGGATGCGAAGGAGGTTCAAAAAGTGCAAGTACACCAGAAATCAGTGCATTTTATGATTTTGGAAGATCAGCATATAAAGATGCAGGAAACAGCTAATGCTCGAGGGAGATCAAAGGAACCTATTTGTCAAATCTTGCACCAGGAATTGGACAGAAAGATCGCAAAAAGTGGGTGCCGAGTGTGCTCACTGCAGATCACAAATGCATTCATATGACACTTTCCAAAAAGTGCTTGGTGCATTTTAAGAAAAGGAGAAATGCACTTTGCACCAATATGTACAAGTGGATGAAACATGGATTCACCACTACACACCAAATCCATCAGCAGTCTATGCAGTGGATAGAAGCCGGTTCTTCAGCACCAAAGAAGGCAAGGACAATGCCATCGGCAGGAAAGATCATGGTGTAGGTGTTTTGGGATGCAAAAGGAATTTTATTAACTGACTATTTTGAAAAAGGTAACATCATGTCTGCAGAATGCAACTTTCAACTTCTACAAAACTGTGCATAGCATTCATGATAACAGACCTGGCTTGAAAAAGAAATCACTTTCCATCAGGACAATGCACCTGCCCACAAGTATCTTGGCAATGAGGAAACTGAGGGATTTGCACTATGAAGTGCTGGAGGATCCATCCTATTCCCCAGATTTGGCTTCCTTGGACTTCCATCTATTCTCTAAACTGAAGAAATTCCTTGCTGCTCCAATAAGAAGCCGCTGAGGCTTTATATGGGTACTTTGCAGCATTTTTGGAGGAGTATAACAGAGATGGGATAGTGACAATGGAACACCACTGGATGAAATATATTAATATCAGAGGAGATTATGTAGAAAAATAAAAATTCTCTGAAAACATAAATTGTGTTACTATCAAGTTGGAAACTTTTTTGGCTGCCTTTGTATGAAGATGGAGATATACTAGCTAGGTTTGAGCCTTCTGAGTGTATAAAGTATTAATGCACAATATTTTGGTGGTAAATTATAATGTCATCTACACAATGCTTTTTTTTTGCATCAGACTCTGTACATGTGCTTCAAACTTCCAACAGCACAACAAAGGAACACATTTCGCACACTCTTGTTTTGTTAAAAATGAACGATACACGTCAAAGTGCACAGCTTACTGTTCTTGGTGGGTGCTCATGCATATTTTGATGGACAAAATGCGTGTGATCAAGCTGTTTACTAAATCAATGTTTTTAGCTGTATTCTCTTGAGTGTTACTGCCCATATATGCACTAATGCAAGAGAAAGACCCACAACAGCAGTATAAGTGTAAAAGCTTACTAGCTCTGCAGGGAATGAAGTGACTGAAAAAACATTGGTGGGATGACAAATTATCCAGATCATTAAGGGAGACAAAAATTATAATGGGGGAAGGAAAGGAAAACAAAGAAAATAGTGACACACATACTTGGGGAAAGGAATGGGATTAGAAGTCATCTGGTAAAATGTCATTACTAAACTTGGTTTAAGAACCATGAAAGCCGGCTGTATATATTGAAGAGACCTAGAAACACCAGAAAGTTTCAGATATATAATAGTCAGAAAGAGATTTTTGAAACCAGATTTTAAACTGCGTAACTTTACCGGGGCATATAATTTATTGGTTATAAATTGCACATTAAAACTGAGGAAATCACAGGGAGAGAGGAATTAAGAATATGAGAACTGAATAACTAAATAAACTGAAAGACAAGCATTGAAAGAGGATCATTAACTACAAATGACTGAAATGGAAAATGATGCCAATGGGTAGTTATGAGAGATGGTATAGTGAAGGCAGCCAAGGAACAACTACGCAAAGAGATAAGGCTCACTACAGTGTGTTAACTGTAACTTGGCCACTTGGCTCTGTAGTCCACAATCTGCAGAAACATGATGGCTTTGGTCACTAGTTGGTTGCAGCCACAATCACCTACCTCACACACAGTACAGTACGAGGAAGTCCTTGTTGTCTGCTGCATTACTAACTGTTGCTTCATAACCTGGGTTGTGAGTGACTGAATCCACTTTCCCTTCTTCCCTTTCTTTCCCCACATCCTCCCTGATGAAGGAACATTTATTTCGAAAGCTAGGAATGTAAATTTTCGGTTCTGCTTTTTGTGTATCTATCGGCTGTACTGAGCTGAGGTAAGTACTGGCTAGCTCCTCTATCTCTTTGTTAGTATTTGTTTCGCATTACTAACATTTTCACTTTGTTTTTCATATCATTTCCTTTCCTTGTGATAAGTGTATGCAGTTGTAGTTTTGGTCTTTATTAAACATGTCAATACGCAAGTATATTTCAGTTTCAATTCCAAACCACATGTAAACAACTTTTACCTTTATGCATGACTTTTACTTTAGCTGAAGTATAAGTCAGCACTGTGGGAGGCAGAAGGGGCTTGTTCCCCGGCATGGCATCTCACGCTGTAGCAGTCTATGTGGAGGCTAGGCTTGCTTCTTCCAATCCTCACAATGCTCTCTGGAAATTGGTCAACTTACGAATACACTTCTCAGATTTACTACCCGATAACATTGTGCATGCCCCACAATATTTCACTAAAGCAAATGGTGGTAGCTACTGTCCACACTGCTGCAACATGTGATAATTGCTGCAGAAGCATCAAAATTTAACGGAGGCACAAGGAGGAATCATGCAAGTGTCGGGAAGCACTAACAGTTGGATGAAAGTAGTGTTCACGGTGGCCCCCAGTGGGAGCCCAAGACAGGTCTTCCACGTGTGTGCTGAGGGCAAAGATGGTGCTGGTGAATGCTGTTGTAGTTGAAAGCTGAATTACCTTACAGTTAACATGCTGCAGAAATCTTTGGATATCACAAGATACAGAATTTAATTGACAAAAGGAAAAAATATAAAACTGCAGAAATGAAGCAAGTTAAAGTTAAAACAGGCATCTAAAAAATATGTGAATGGCAGAAAGGGCAAACTGGTGAAACAGGAAGGGCTAGAAGTATGCAAGAACACAGAAAATATTGATGTTGCCTACAGGGAAATTAAAGAAATGTTTGCAGAAATGAGGAGTGTCTGTGTAAATATTAACAGCCACCCAGTACTAAGCAAATAAGGGGAAAAGATTAATTACTTGACCATTTCAACTAGCAATAGGTCATCTTCACACTGTCAACTGTTTAAAAAGAGGAGGCAAAGAATCACCATAGAGTTCATAAAAACTGTACCAATTATTTCCTTGTTTCTGTGTCCACATCATCATGTGCTCATGGGTCACTCCTCCCATCCCATCTCACCATCCTTTCTACAAATTCTGTAATTTGAAAATTATTTTAAAAAATACTGTGACATTACTCTATTGAACGTAAGTATAAAATCAACTGAAGCATCTGCTTCTTTTGTGAATAAAAACACATATAAATACACAAAGGCAGGATTTCACTCCACCTATAAAACCTGTTTCACCACTCAAAATACATCCCCTTACACAGAAGTTGTGTTACCAATTTTTGTACTGTAGAGCAAAAGTGCCCTGCATGTTACTTGCCTTATTCTTGACTTTAATTAAATGAGTCATCACATTTATAAAGAGAGTTAACACACATTCAAAAATATTAAACAAATAGATTTTGTAGAAATCAGCACAAAGATTATGTGGTGGAGAATTAATACTGAAAACTATCTCAGTTTTAAGTGTAACTGTATTGTTTCCCATTGGAAAATTGTAAATTTTTTGTAAGGCATATATATATGGATTCCTTATTATCTTGTCAGACAACAACAAGCCATTAACAGTGTGTAGTGTTTTCAATGTAGATTTTCTGTAGGATTGTAATAGGATAAATGATTTGGCAACCTTCCTGTAACTTGATCTCAGTGCCAAACTTTGAACACACTGACTGCCACGGGGCTGCCAGCAGCCACAGCACAGCCTCATGCCTGATGCCATGTGCCTGCCAGCAGTCGTAGCAGAGCTCATGCCTAATGTCATGGCCTACCAATGAAACATCCATGACTGTGGAGATGGAAGTTAACATGTTAAAACGTGTATGAACGTACATAGACTAACTCTGATAATGTTTTCTCTAATAAAGCTCAAAGCAAGAAAATAATTGTATATTGAGGAACAAATGCTCTCTCTGATCATAACGCACAGTTAGTATAAGTGAGACAGTGCCTTAGAGTATAGATTCCCCTCAAAGTAAATCAGTGAGAATAGTTAATGACTCCAGGACAAACACTGGGATAAAATTTATAGTAAACCAAATGCTGACAGAAAGACTATTTCATGAGAACTTTATATTATCATTCGAAAACAGCTTTCTTCATAGACTAATCACAAAGGACATTAAACAGTCCTGTACGATGCCATAGACCACTAGAGAAATTAAAGTATACAGTGAAAGGAAAAGAGAATTGTATCTGTCGGCAAGAACAAGTAACGACCCTGCAATAATTGCACATTACGAAAAACTACAAAAAATTACCTGCAAAAATTATAACACATTAAAAAACTTGCACATTATGGCAAAAATCTGTAATTCCCTCAACAGACTTAAGTTCACATGGAATATAGTGAAATGCGAGAAAGGCCACCAGGCCACAGAACAGGACATCATCAACAGTGTCTTAAATGGAAGGGCTATTATCGATCAGTCAAAGGTAGAACTTTAGTACCAAACGCTTAGTGATGGACGTTTCACTGCTTGGCCAAGCACACGGTACCAGGTGTGAGGCTGCTGGTGGCCACATGGCAGTCAACATGCTGATAAACATTTCCTAAATGAGATAAAAGATTAAGTCAAACAGTTTAAAAGAAAACTCAAAGCAGTACGTCAGAAAAGCAACTCACATAAAAATCAACAATGCAGGAAACGTTAGTTACTGTAAGATAACATGCTAAGTTCTCCTACATTGTTGATATTCCTACACGGAGTTCACATAAGTCTCCTGAAATTTAAAAAATTATTAATTTTCTCAAAAATAAAATCTGATCTGTATTTGGTGGTGGTGTCAACAGAGTAATAAAGACATTTTATTACATAAAAGAGTACTGTCTTGTCTGAAATATGTAATTCACAACAAACTCACGTCAATATTCCATAGAAATTGAAATATGTCATTGTTAAACTCCTCTATACAAAAGGCGATAGGAGAGATGTCGATAACTACTGACCCGTTTCATTGCTGACATCATTTTCAAAAATTTTTGAGGTGATGCACCCTGGAAAAGTATCCACCCTGAACAACAATAATATCCTCAGTAAATCACAGTTTGGATTCCAGACGAGTTGCTCAAGTGAGAATGCCACTGAAGACATTACCTCTTCAAATTTTACAAGCATTGGTTGGTATTTTCTGTGACCTAAGACATTTGACTGTGGAATCACAATTTCATCAGAGATAAATGAAGGTTTTATGGAACTGATGGTATAGTAAACCAGTAGGTAATGTCATATTCAACCGAAAGTATGCAGAAAGTTGTGCTTAATAATTCAGTCAATGTATGCAGGAAAGGCTTTTTGAATGGGAAATAATCACTTCTAGGGTTCCACAAGACTCATAATACACACCAAGCAGAATTATTTCTTTTTGAAGATGATATTGGTATTTTAATCAATCCAAATATACAGGGTTAGTCAGGAGGAAAGGTACATGCTTTTTGGGGTGATAGTATAAGTGATAATACTGAATAAAAATCTTCATATGGACTTATGCCCAACTCCGAATGGTTTCTGGGATAGAAGACATTTAATATTCATTGTTATTTATTTTCTGTACTATCAAACTTACTTTACAATGTATGACAGTAGGGTAGAGCAAGTTAAGACGAACAGTTTGATACAGGATACTTGTGGTCTATGTAGTCGGGAAACTACCTCAAATTGACCTACAAAAACTTAGTAGGCTACAGCGTATGCACATCGAGCAAGTTTTTCAACATTCTTGCACTCTCTTCACACAAACCACTAGTTCTAGATAAAAAAATGAATATGACCTTTTCTGTAGGAAATTATAGTTTAATTTTGTACTGCAAAATGTTTTCGCTGGAGGATGCGGTTTTCAAGTTATTAAGAAAAACCTACAAAAGTGATATTAAAAGTGTTCTATCTCGGAATCCATACGTCCATATGAAGTTTTTTGTTCAGAATCACCAATACTGTCACCCCTCAAAGCATGTACCTTTCCTCCTGACTCATGAAGTATATAAAGCAACAGAGATACGGTAATGATAATCTTAAAAGTATAAGGGATGATGAAAAAGTTCCTGTCAGAGCATTGTTGCAGTGTATATGCAACACAGCATGAATCTAATGTGGGTATACAACCACTGATGTGTAGGCATGAAACCTGAACATTATCATCAAATGCCTCCAAACAGGACCAACATGCTGTTATTCTGTACTTGGCTGCTGAATGATAAACACCGGTAGACACTCATGTGTAAGGATCAGCAAAACTGTCAAAAATCAGTGTTGTGGAATGGCTTGCCAAGTTCCATGCTGATCAGAATTCGACACAGGATGCCGGTCAATCTGGGAGGCCAGCTCCATCCGTGATGCCACCTCAAGTGGGAGAAACTTGAGCACCCACCCTATAGTCCTGATCTCCCCACGCATTTATCATGCCTTCAGTACATCTTTAAAAGAGGCCTTGAAGGTCCAAAGATACTGATGCTGGATGGTACGGTCTTCGAACGGAAACTTTTTAATCCCCTTGTATATTATTTCAGAGTAGTTTTCTGTACATAGGCTCCCCCAGTTTCAAAAAGACACAACATGTTCAATTCTTCACATCTAGAGGCACAACAACAATAAATGTAAGAAATGACAAGCAAATTAAAACTAGGACAGAAACTTCAAAATTCTTAGATAATTATTATTAATGATAATTAGAAAAAATATATATTTTTGAACTCCTGAAACAATTCAATCCAGCCACATTTTCACTTTGAATCATTGCAAATACTGGGGAGAGATAAATCAATAAGTTAACATATTTTGCATATTTCCTCCAAACAATATTACATGGAATAATTTTCTGGAGTAACTCATCTTAATTGCTCAAAATGTATTGTAAGAATATGTGTTCACCCACAATCATCTTGTAGACACCTGTTTAAGGAGTTGGGTATTTTGACTACTGCTTCACAGTACTTTATTCCCTCATGACGCTGCTTGCAGATAACACACTATGGTTCAAACGGAACAAGGATGTACAAAATTAACATACTGGTATCAGAAGGAAGTGTGGCTTTCGTTATTCAACTTTAAGGTTGTTTTTACCACAAAACAGGGCGCACAGCACTGCTACAAAAAATTTTGATCACTTACCCAATGATATTAAATGCTTGACAGATAAAGTTAAATTTGAAAACTAAATGAACAAGTTTCTCTTTCTCAGCTCCTCCTATTCTGTAGAAGACTTTCTATTTATGTAATACATAAAAAGTGGTAAATAGGACTTACTAATTCACATTTGTACTTTTTCTTAAAAAAATAAAAATAAAAACTTAAATGTTCAGCATGTAGCAATGTTTACATATGGTTGTTTTAATATGCAGGTAAACTGAACTACTCCATATCATGATTAATCCTACAAATGATCCATGTAAAACTAATGAACATTTCTTTTTACTGTATGTTCTGAAAGAAGTTTCGAAGATGCATGGTCTCCACAAGTGTTGCTCCTCCTGTTTACATCACACAATTCAAGTATATCTTCTACAGATGAACATTCCTCCTTCTTCTCCACAGGTGAACTTAAAGTGTAAAAGCTAATTTACAGTATTTACTCTGTAGAGCCATACTATGTGACAATGTATGCAAATTAAAAGTATGACAAAAAGGAACTAAGTTAATGCGTAGCATTGCCATTTTTAGTTCATTGCAGATGCAGTTCTCAGTAACTCAACAATGGACTAGGAAATAATCTGGGGGTTAATACCGTTTGCAGGCATCTAAAAATGTTCACATTGTAGAGAGACATTCCATTATAACAAACATTTTATGTGTTGTGTTTATGTCACCTTACACTTTTTTTGTTTTTCATGTCTGCAGGCAAATTTTACATATCATTAAGTGTTTTTATTGTAATAGCATATTCTTTATACATGCAAACCTTACACGTTCTCTGTACCAAACAAATAATTTCCTGTGTTAAGCTATATCAAACTGGACACCAGAAACTGTCCATGCATTTTTATTGAAATTATCATTATTTTAAAAGTCTAATCTGGCAATAGGTACTTAAATACTGTGCAAAATAAAATGATCTATCCAATTTCATAAGAAATGCATTCACGAGACACTATTTTCCTCTTTTTATTTTGTACCAAAACTTCATGCAAAATACAAAAAAGTCAAACACCGTGTACAGAAAAAGACGCAGATATGACACAGGCTGTGACACATTCATTGCTGTCGCTCTTTCCTGTAACCTACTTTAACATAATTTGCATATCATGTAAGTATTGCTAACACACAAAATGTTCCATTTCATACACAATCTGAAGTATTCCAGTTTCATGTAACAATACATACCTGAGTTTAAAAAATGACATTTTAACATGGGCACTACTGTTAAACCTACAACAGAAACTGCTGCCAATATTTCAAATCCAAATAAAATGCAAAATACTGCAAACAGGTAACAAGATTGACACATAAGTGGAACAGACTGGTATTGTAACGCAGACAGATTACTATATTCAATGAGCACAAACACACATATGAAACTAGGAAACTGCCAAGGAGCATAAGCACTTTTTTTCGCTTTGAAACTGCTGAGGAACTCAGAACATAAAAAGTCTAAGAAAATGCAGAGCTCAACTTACAAAGTTGCTTATTCATGCATGTATCATTGCAAATTATTCCTTCTGACAAAAACAAAGTACTTTTACAAAAGCAACTGCTGCTGTTTTTCAGAGAACAGTCGATGTAACAGAGCAGCAGAGCTAAAACTTATTCTCAAATGTGAAAGTCTTGCAAACTAGCAGTCTCTTCAATCACATACTTATTTAGTTCACCCTGAAATATATATATATATATATATATATATTTTTTTTTTTTTTTTTTTAACAAGCAAAACGGGGCTTAGGTTTTCATTATTTGACCACTCTGTAATGAATATGTACACATTATCACTCATAATAATAATAATAATAATAATAATAATGAAATTAATCTGGAATTTGAAGCCTACAATTATGATTATGTACCATACATTTGTTCCCCTTTAACATAAAATTAATTCTTGTCGAGTGTGAACATATACGTTTTCTTAAAAGGGCAACAGTGGAAATAGTATGAAGTCTGAACAGTCTTGTCTGGCTAAACCAACTCATTATATAATATAAAATGTCAATATTTATAGAGTACCATCTACATCACAATACAGAATAAATGAACACAGGGAACAGAAACAACGCTCTAGGAATGGTAAAATCTACCCTTCACTTTAATTATCTCTCAGTCTTTTCATTTAACAAAGCCTGCTTTCTTCTTGCAGGATTAAATTTTAAATATTCTTACAATTGTACATTACGAAACAATAAGAGCATCAGTATCTGACAAAATTTAAGTGGAGGTTGATACAAAACATGTATGCAGATACCAGGCACTTCGTGAATTTTAAAACTTTTTTTTTTTTTTTTTTTTTTTACATTTGGCCTATAACATATTAATGGATCTTGGACACACATAAATGGCTGTACATTTTTGATCAAAGAAACACATCAAATATCAGTAACACAAGTATTTCTTTCCAGTTCAAATAATGAGCCAGGTTATCAAAATTCATTTGATGACATCCTTCATAATTGATTAAACAGGTTTAAAAACACACTAGTAGTAGTGAGATTAAATAAGTGTTTAAACGAGTTTTCAACAACATTATGTAAATACAAGAAGAAGCATAGGACTGTCATTTTTAATTCTTCTTTACTAACATGTCAGTCTTTGTCCAAGAGGGACTGTTTGTTACATGGTTTCAGTAGCAAAATCTGAGTGCACATTTATATAAGGACTTAAAAGACCATCTTGTTCTTATTTATTTGCCCAATCTTTGATTTCAAAAGTAGTTGTTAAACAAAACTGAAGTGGAAGCCGCAATTATTATACAGTTTATTCTAGGCCTATGCATGGTAAACTATAAAAACTTATGATGAAATCTGAAGAACAAAGAATTCATATGGATTGGTTGGGGCAAGAAATAAGATTATCGTAGCAGTAGACAACACTAAAGTAGAATCAGCTAAAGTAAAAATCCGAAAGCTTGTTTGTCACTATGGGTGTCATCAAAAATGTGTTATTTTGACTCAAAACCGATTTTAACCAAGCAAGTGAGACTACAATGACGATAACATGTCTATACAGTAAAATATATATTACATTATATTCAACTTTCATTCTTAATTTTGTGTAAGCAGAATTCAGGAAACAATAAGTTATTGTGACTGTTTTCAAGGACTTTTCTTTTCCAACCATTACAGTATGTGACATATCATTCTTAACTCACTATCCTCAAGTTAATGCCTGTAGACAGCATGAACAAAACTTAAGTTAATGGCATATACAGTTCAGCCTTAACTGAGTGCTACGTTAACCTGAACTGTAAGAAACTTGAGAGAGAAGGGAAGACAAAGGTATGGAGGCTATTATTATTTTTTTCCCATAAAATTACTCACAACACTGATGTACAGTACATCGAGACGGACTTCCACAGTTACTGTGTCATTCTGTTTCTTTACTGGGCGAACAAGCTTATCGTAACTGGCAAGTAGATGTCCACGTAAACAGATGCTTGGGTAAGCTTCACACATCAGCAACTCTGAAAAATGAAGATTTCATTCTATAATCATTTGTTGGAACATACATCCAGCAAGTACACAATTGTTTGAATCTCTTAGGTTAAATTGTTTGGATCTTTTTAATTTTTTGTTTTCTGCTCCTTCATTGCACAACCTGGATTAACATTGTACCCTATGAGATTACGTTCTCTACAGCACTATCTTTAAGGAACTGCCACAATAATTTAAGGCAGTTACTACTTTAGGTAACACTATGCAACTTGAAAACAGCTGTTTTTCTTTTTCACATAATCTTTCTCTCTGGCTTTAAGTTAAAATTTCTATATCTATTTTCTGTACTATTTTGTTGTAAGAAGTAGCATGTTTTGCTCTATTTGTTCCTTTAATCTACAGCTAATAAATTTAAGCTGAATGCTCATCACAATAATTACTTTCATCTCTAAGTTCCACAAATTTATAGTTCTATTGAGAATATTTGCATGCATTCCTCCAAAGCAATTTACTGATATTGTTATGCACACCTGCAAAATCCATGAGGTTCAAGCCATATGAGTGATACCCTTTCTGATAGATGTAAAAGAAAAACCGGAGAAATTTCTTGGCAAGTGATTCAAAATTTAATGATATTTACTTTGGTAGCATACTGTTCAGTGAACAGTGAGAAGTAATTCTGCAGCCAGTTAAGTAACCAAATGCTTAGGCACTTCGACAACTGATATAACATACATCACAGTTGAATCAATATGATATTAAGCAAAATAATTATATGGTATTGTCCCTTTATTGTTGGGCATAAATCTGACCAAGCTATAGTATTCCAAAATTATTTGCTACACTCTCTTGCATATTTGTAACTTATTTCTGCTTCCTGTGAAAACTGTCTGTAATAGTTTGCAAAAGCATGTTTGCAGCACATTTTAATTATACCATTTCCCAGTGTGTATTGCAGCATACAAATAAATTCTTGCAGTGGATCATTACTTAATACTGACCCAGCAAATAAAAATTTTTCTCCCCCGACACCCTTCTCAAGACCCTTTCTTCCTGTGATATATTGACTGAACCACACTCTTGAATTCAGAGAATTATCATTTCATAGCACACTAATTCTTGGTTCAATTATATCCCACACAAACACACACACACATATATATATAATGTTATAGGCCTTTGTTTAGAGCTCATCGGATTCCATTTTTTGCAGTAAACTACAGTAATACACCTTCGTTCCTGTTTATCGTTGGGTGGGCAGCACCAACTGCAAACTGCACAAACGGGTCAGCTTGTACTTTTAAAATAAGTTTTAACAAGATAAACACATTTTGGTGGTTGCAGGTCTGCATTCTTCCATTTGCTCCTGTTAAATTTTGTAAAGATTTAAAAGCATTATTCAACTTATTTCTCGCAGTTCCTTCATAACAGTCAATCACTAGTGGCTTGAGATAAAAGAAAACTGATTGTTATTCAATCGTGAGGGCTCCAGCTGCGTAGCTTACAGACGAATCACTCATATTGTTACACTGGCTGGACTGTGCATATTTCAAGAACTTAAGGCACATTCTATGACCATTACTACCAGATTTCTGCAAACTGTTCACAGCTTGCAATAAAACACCTATGGGATGACGTCCACATATAGTGTTTCCATATTTCTTCAAATATGCAGTAAAGGCTTGTGGATCTAGCGACTCAATAATGTCCATTCCCATTTTGTCTAAATATGTTATTGCTTGAAATATGTCACCCCAGCTGCGATCGTAGTACGTGTATCTGAAGCGATGTCCCCAATGGCAGAAATCAGACGATATCACAAATAAGTTTTGTGGATCTGCTAAATACTGCGAGAAAATACTGCCGTAGACAGACTCTTTGTCAGGCGTAAGTGAGCCAACTAATACTGGCACAATTGTAAAAGAATCTTTATAATCCTCCATTACTTTTGCAACGTAAGGAAGATGCATTTCTATACTGTGTTCGCCTTCGTCTACAGACATGTCCATCCACTCAAAATGTCCTGTAGCGTCAAGATCAGCATTTACTTTCACATCAACTCGCAAGTCATATAAGGGCGTACAGTACTTGGTCGCAGTAGAAAGTGCACATCCACCGAGACGCACATGATGGGATGGTCCCAATATAAAAATCCGTCTCACTACGACGGCACTGACTTGCCGGTACGCAAAACCGCTACAGGCCCCACTGTATTGATATCCGGCGTGAGGTGCTATTATTGCTCGAGCAGGTCCATGTGTCAAATCCGCTGCATTCAGCCAATTATCCAACTGCTTTCTCAATTCTTCTGGTGAATCGGAGTACCAGCTTCCTCCATGAGTCGCTCGCCTGACTGACATTTTTAGATATACCCTAACCTCTCTTACGGACGCTGTAGTTTCAGTTATCTGACATACACGTCAACTAATTCACACGATGAATGCGAAAAAGCGCTAAGACTGAACTGAAAGCTAATAACAAACGAATATATCATCAAACTTTGTTTGTTAACGGCATGCCTACATCAGACGCCGTTGCCAGAGATGTTTATTGGCGAAGATGTTTTACTACATTGATTTTATCAAGAGTCGCTGATTAAAGACATACAAAATTATTACTCCACAAAAATGTCTGTGGATTACTAGCACCAATTATACTGCAAAATATCAGAACTTCATGGTCTTCAACTAATAAACTCTTTGAATCAATACACTACTATACTGCAAGAGAAGGAAAATAATCAGTGCAAACAGTTTACTTCCGTCATTGTCCTACAATGAGTGACAGCTGACGAGTGACGTGTCATTTCGACACACGGTTGCAATATTTTCATGTTGTCAGCTCAATTAAGAAACAGTGGAAACTGTGAGTACAACTCCAGAAGTTGCAATTATTGTGAGTCATCACGTACAGTATTTCCACCAACGTTTGAAAAATGAGTCCATTTAGCAGTTTGGGATCTTTTTTTAATTTTATTTGGGAAATCCATTTTCTTGCGTTATCGATCATTTCAATTCTTTCACATGGCCAGGCGTTGGCAGCAGCTATATTGCTGATCTTCAACAAAATGAACTTAAAATTAATGCACATCGTTTTTTGCTGTAAAACAGATTAAAATATAATAAAATGACTCATTTTGGTTTTTCACTACTAAAACAGTTGGCGATGGTGTGCCTGTGATGATAATAATGCTGTTGCTAATGATGATGACACGTCTGGTAGGTCCCTCAAAGAGTTCTTGGGCCTTGTACACACTATTATACAAAGTCGATCGAGGCATTGTTTGTCAATAGACACAGAACTTTTGACTCCCTTTTGAAATGGCAGACATGTTGCGCAACACATGGTAGTGTGGAGGTGTGGGTAGATGTGGGCCTCCAGGCACTTCTTTGCGCCCTGGAAGACCCTTCATCTTTTTTCATTACTATTATTATTTATGTTTTTCAAATCTTTAAACATCACTCATCAACATACATTATAAGTTTCAGATTTATATAGCTAGGGAAGTCATTTACGTAGAGTATAAATAGTATTGGACCAAGCACCGACCCTTGCGGCACACCGTGTTTAACTGTTTGCAATTCTGATCTGTAGTTTGTTATATTTCCCCCACTAGGATGTCTGATTTCTGTTAATATAGAATAACAAGGCAGTCAAGTGTTTACACGAGACAAAGTAACTAGGCTGCCTGTATATATTATTTAGCTACATGTCTGTAAACAACTGCACGATTTTGTATGCAAGTGTGTACTTACCTTTATATAATGAGCATAACATTCTTTCGCACCAATGAAATTCGCTATGCTATTAGCCAATGAATGGCTTCGTAGCCACAGAGCAGTCATTTAAAGTTGTAATTACAGATTTGATCGTGTATAATGTGCTGTGTAATGTCTGTGATAATGAATTATGCCCACAGTTTGTATGTATTCTTGAGGAATGTGCTTGAAGTAAAGCGAATTACTGGAAGAAAAGTCAATTGCTCCAAGGACGACGCACAATTTTGGATAGTTGGGATTACATCTGCAGGAAGAGCTCGTGCAGTGTTCAAAGGAACGATTGTATTCCAGTCGTGTAACAATAACTTCGTTTTATAATTTTTGTGGTAGTCCCCATAAAATATTAGGTGATACACTCTGATCATAATAAAACTGCACTGGAAAATACTTAGGCTTGAACAAAATACATTGACTAAGTTAATGAACAGAACATGCCAGAAATTACCATTGTTGTGAAATGTTGTCGAACTGTTAGTACAAAATACCTGTATCAGGACTTGTATTTTGCCTATCCTGTAGTAACTGTCATGCCCCCACCAAGTGTCATAATTTGCTTCCAAACAATGTTCCCCTGCAGTAGCCGAAGTATATTACTTTATGTTCTTACTAATAGTAATTCAGTAGACAGTATTTTGCCAGTTTATACCCTCCAAATTCATGTGGCACATTATACACACCCGAACACAAAGTGCTTTCTGTGTGATTTCTATAGATTTAAAAAAAAAAT
Organism: Schistocerca americana; assembly: GCF_021461395.2. Classification (NCBI taxonomy): domain Eukaryota; kingdom Metazoa; phylum Arthropoda; class Insecta; order Orthoptera; family Acrididae; genus Schistocerca; species Schistocerca americana. The sequence goes on from NC_060123.1 coordinate 641,230,630, forward strand.
CAATACAATTCAGTTCTATGAAAGGCATAATATCTGCATATCCTACATTACTTAAAAATCAGTATTTTCATTATATTTGCTGAATTGCAGTAACCTTTATAACTTGCATCAATAATGCAATGTATTAACTGTTCAGTTCAGGCAATTTCCTGTCAAACAGGATCAGCTGGACAGAATGGTATAAAATGTAGAATGTCATGCATAATGTTAGTAGTTTTTGTGCAGTGATGATGTGTTTGTTGTTGGGCAAGCTATTGAAATTTTGCAGAGAAAATTGCTGAGGATTTTGGATGATGTGAGAGGTAACATCCATGCTAAAGAAGTACAGAGAATGCAGCTGATTGCTTAGGACCTGTACTTTACAGCATGAGGGATTTTGGCATCAGTGATAATCAGCACCTCAAAGAGAGAGAGAGAGAGTGAAACCTTTTGTGTAGTGATGTGGATATTGTGTTTTTAATAAAGAGAATAAATAATTTCTGGGCCTGTTTCTGGTGGTACCTTTATCTAACAAGCTTTAGCTTAAACATCTAGTTGATTATTTCAATATTAATTGGACTGTGTGCATTTTAATGGCTTTGCTACTTTACTTATGGAAAGTATCAATGTCCACTAAAGTTGTGTATCATAGTACACACTGAAGTACAGTATAGTTAATCTGTAGATTCACACACTGTACTGCACTTTTTACAATTGCATTTCTGCATATTTATAACTCGGCTATGGCAAAAAATGCACAGAGGAAAAGCAATAAAGTGTTGAATTGGAAGTTTTTCAAACATTAAAGTATTCTCTGAAATATTCCTTGTCTAATTCTCCAGATTTTACTAGGGTTGTTGGGTCTATGCATTTGGGACATCACAGATGCTGAAAGTTTTGACAGAATACTAATTTTGCTATGAGGGATTATACTGTTTATCTTGCTACCTTAATCAGTTATTTTGCAACATTGTAAAAAAAATATTCAGACCTTTAAATCAGCTGAGAGCACTCAGAGCCTAGCATTCATTGCCTGGGTATGGGTCTGGGGGTGACCCAGGGTTCTTGAATTGCGGACAGCTAAATGCTGCCAGTCCTATGTTGCCCTAAGCTCCCATCGTGCACTGTGGCAGTAGAATGCTATGTGTCACAGGGAATGGGATCTTGGCTTGACCACTTGGATCATGAGGATGGAAAAAAACTCATTAAAAAAAAAAAAAAAAAAAAAGCCCTCAATCTGAAGGCATACTGTGTGCCAATGAGATGCTTGGCCATTGAGGTAGAACAGTTGTTACCGGGCTACCTATGGGGAACCTGCTGCCCCTCAGTTGTATAAGACTTAACTAGGCACACGGAGCCCCGTCTAGGTGAACTTTTATTTCCCTAGCTGCTCGAGGGACTGAGATGGAACCCTCGAAATTCCCTTCTCCGAGCGGAAAGGATGGGGTGCAGATCAGTACCTACATCCAATCAAACAAGAGGGGTTGTGTAGCCAGTTCTGACTCAGGAGTTAATTCTAAAAGTTTTGGGTTTAGTAACAGAACATATGTTGGTAATCAGAATGTGTGTTTAATAATGAAAAGGAGAGAGGGCAGCTTCAAGAAAGTTTCACCTTTCTGTATTCAGAAAGGATTGGAAGGTTTTACTGGCACCCTAATACTAACAAGCGATTGCATAATGGGACACTGTTGGTGGAAACTTCTAGTTTCCAACAGGTTGAGAACCTCCAGAAAGCTCAGTGCCTTGGGGGAATATGCTACTAAAATTGAGGTGCTCACTACCTTGAATTAGAGCAATAATGTGACGTGCAGGGATCTGCTGGACATTCCCAAGGAGGAACTGAAATAGAAGGGGGCTCCAGGAGGTAGAGTTGATGTGCAAGACATAATAAGAGGGTGGATGGGGATCTTGTGAAATTTGACTCATTTATACTGATGTTCAGGAGCACAAAGCTTCCTGAGCTTGTTAAGGTAAGTTTCCTTCACCTATGCATGTATCCTTAAGTGCTGTTTCAAACGCCAGAAAGTTGGGCATACTGCTCTTGGGTGTGAGGGAGAAGCCACATGTAGCAAATGTGGTAAGGCCGCCCATGAAAGAGTCGTGTTGTTCTCCTTTGAAGTGTGTGAACTGCTCTGGGGCTCATCTTTCTGGAGTTGGGACTACAGCATATATCTTGAATGGAGGATACAACAGCTGGAGATTATGAAGTGCATCCCTTATGGTGGTGCTAAAAAGATGTACAAAGCCATGCTGTCCAAACATTCACTACCTTTTTTGTTTCAGTTCTTAAAACAGCCAGTGCAGAAATCAGACACTGCTACACAAATGGAGGTTTCAAGTATCAGCACTAGTACCTGTGTCTGTCAATGCACTTGTGCTGCAGCAGCTGTTTCGGCCCTTGTACTTCCCCTCAGAATGTCAGGGAAGGCCAATGTTGCAGAGCTCCCTGCTCTTCCAAAGATTCAGTCTGGTATGCCGCCCAGAGCTGCCACTACCACTGTGATGGTTGTGACTCCAAAGCCTACCCTGTCCAAAAAATTGAAGGTCAAGCATCCACTACTGATGGAGTTGGGAAGTAAACAGTCCAACATTTCTCATGATTCTTTTGCAGAGCTAATGGACCCTAATTTTGGCCTGAGGCAATCATCTCACCCCAAGACAACTTCCTCCGATTATGGGCTCCCCTCCCTGGCAGAAAGACATGATAAAAGTGCTGCCCCTGTGACAGATGGCTCCCAAATTACAGTGGAGCATTAATGGGCCCAGGACACATATGGAGGAGCTAAAACTCATGAGACAGGTACAACCCCCTGTGCTCATGTGTACGAGAAACACATTTTTAAACCACTGTCATGCGTCCAACAAGTCTATATTCTCCACCAAAAGGATGACCAGACTGGGGACAGAGGCAAGAGAGGGGTTGATGTGTTTATCAATAACACCCAATACTCCTCTGTTCTCTCCTTGATTAGTGATGTACAAGCAGTAGCTGTTGCAGTTCATGTGGGTCTGAAGATCACTATCTGCTTCCTGTACTTACCTCTATGGGATGCAATAGACTCTGAGGCTCTCTCAGGTCTTATTGAACAACTCTCTCGCCCATTTATCTTACTGGGTAATTTCAGTGCTAGTGCCCCTAATGCATTATGGGGTTTGACCTATACTTGCCCCAGTTATTGGTCTTGGAGATCCTTATGATGTTTCAGTGCTGTGCAGCCTCAATACAGGCAGTCTCACTCATTTCTCAGGTGGTACTGAATTGTTCTCAGACATCAACCTCTTTCTGCTCTCCTACCCTTGCAGACTGCTCAGTGGGAAGCAACTGATGCCCTTCATTCCAATGACAACTTCCCACTATTGGACCACCTACTGGATGTGGAATTACCTGAACAGAAGCAACTAAAATGGATGATCAGCAGGGCTAACTGGGTGTTGTTCAGCCAGTTAGCTGAGTTTGAACACCGTGAAAGTATCCAGGAATGGGTGAACCATATTCCATGAATGATCCATCATGCTGCTGACTCATCAATACCAAAGTCCTCAGGTCACAATAGGAGGAGCCTATACCTTGGTGGACTGGTAAGTGCCACTCAACAGGCTGGGACAGTTGTGCTGCTATTCAGCAGTTCAAGCACTGCCCTGTAGCAGACAACCTCACAGTCTTTTGGGCTCTCGCCAGTATTGACACGTAATTAAGGAGAGCAAGAAAACATCATGACAAGGGTTCCTGGACTCCATCAACCATTCCACTTATTCTATAAAAATATGGGAAGTCATCGGGAGGATTCCTGGGAAACACAGTCATCTATCCCCCTGCGGGTTCGGGGGTCAGAATAGGCCCGCGGTATTCCTGTCTGTCGTAAGAGGCGACTAAAAGGAGTCTCAAACGTTTCGCCCTTCTGTGCTGGTCCCCTCTTGGGTTTGACCTCCTTTTTTTTTCCAAATTTTCCGTTGTTAGTGCTCCACCATCTTGCATGTTACCTATTGTCGTGTGGGGGGGGGGGGGGGGGGGACTACGCCCAACATCTTCTGGGTTGTCTCCTTCTCGCCTTGTCGCACTCTTCTTCTTAGCGCCCACGACAACTGTGGACCCTTTCAACACCTAAAATCCAGCACGGTAGCCAGTCCGTTGTGGTGGGGTCATCATGTACCCTCTTGGTGGTAGCCCCCTGACCACGCAGGGATCGCACTACAGATGCCAGAGCTGTTTCCTCCCCATGCATGCCAAGGAGTATGTGCCCATCTTGTCTGGGGCACGGGGACTCCGGGCAACGGGATATCGGCCAGGTACCCATTGCTTTGGCTGGGTGGCGCCCTTGGGGAGAGCCCTCGTTCGGAGTAGGTGGCATCTGGGCGGATGTGGCGTAATGAAGCGCAATAAATCACACCAAGCTGGTGGTCGCACGGCCACCAGCGTCTCTAAGCGAGGTAGAGTAGACTTTGATGCTGCGCAATATGACCCTCAGTCGTTCCCCTCGTTGGCTGCGCCATGGGAGGGACGCCGATCTAGTGCCAAGCGGGAGCCTTACGTACCGCAATACCTTGTCTGCAGCAGGACTGATGGTGACACCTTTCTTACGACAAAGCCTCTGTTTTTTGTGGAACACCTGGAGGATAAGTTTCGGGAAGTGGCGGGGTTGTCTAAAATGAGGAATGGGTCCATCCTCCTCAAGACGTCCTCCCCAGCCCAGTCACGAACATTGCTCTTGTGTGATAAGCTGGGTGACGTCCCTGTTACCGTCACTCCCCACAGTAGCTTAAATATGGTCCAGGGGATTATTTACCATCGTGACCTCTTGTTACAATCCGATGACGAGCTGAGAGCCGACTTGGAATGACGTGGTGTACATTTTGTCCGTCGTGTACATAGAGGACCCAAGACTAACAGGGTGGCCTCCGGTGCCTTTATCTTGGCCTTCAAGGGTGATGTCTTGCCCGAGAAGGTCAAGGTGATGGTTTACCGTTGCAACGTCAAGCCATACGTCCCTCTCCCGATGCGGTGCTTCCAGTGCTGGAAGTTTGGGCATATGTCCTCTCGTTGCCCATCCAGCGCTACATGTCGCGATTGCTGACGCCCCTCTCATCCCGATTCTCCATGTGCGCCTCCGCCTGTATGTGTCAACTGTGGGGAGCACCACTCTCCATGCTCGCCGGATTGCCCCGTTCTTCATAAGGAGCGGAAGATCATGGAATTTAAGACTCTGGACCGGCTTACTTATCGAGAGGCAAAACTGAAATATGAAAGGTTGTATCCTGCTTCCATTCGAACATCTTATGCTGCAGCCACGTTATCGTCGCCCACGCGAGCGACGGTTGCCGCCTCATCTGTGCCGCCTTCAGTGGGCCCTTGGGGCCGTGTATCTCTGTCTGCCCCCCTTGTGTCTGGGGGCAAGCCTTCCTCTGTTGCCCCCTTAGCAGTTGGGGGCAAACCCTCTTCTGTCGCTCCCCCCACGCTTACTTTGGGAGTGACATCTGCTCCACAACCGGGAGGCTCGGTCCCTCCCCCTCCTTCTCCGCCGGCGTTGCCTCCGCCGGTTCCTCTCTCGCGGAAGGGGTCCCTCGGGGTTCTCCCTTCCTCCGTTTCTTCTCCTACCCAGCCGGATGTCAGCCAGTGGCTGAAGGTTCCGCCACCTGCTGGTCGTAGGGCTTCTGCGTCGTCGTCAGCCTCCGCCGCTCCTTCAGAGAAGCTCTCCCAGCCCTCTCACCCTAAAGGCCGACGTGAGAAGAAGGAACGGCATGTGTCCAAGAAGAAGGACATTCCGGCGGTTTCAGCACCGCCTGCTGTACATAGTCCTGGCTCCGGGGACGAGGTGGAGATCCTCGCCTCTGCCGCTGATCTCGCCCTCATGGAACCCTTGGGGGCCTCTCCTATGGACTCAGCTGACTCTCCCCCGGTGGCGGCAGTTGGCTCTGAGGCGCTGTCTGCCTCTTAGTCGCATTCATGCCCTCCCAGTCCCTTCCTGCTTCCATTCTCCAATGGAACTGCGGCGGTTATTTCCGCCACCTGCCTGAGCTCCGGATGCTTCTGAGTGTTTCCCCTAGTTCTCTGCCTTGCTCTGCAGGAAACTTGGTTCAAAATGGTTCAAATGGCTCTGAGCACTATGGGACTCAACTGCTGAGGTCATTAGTCCCCTAGAACTTAGAACTAGTTAAACCTAACTAACCTAAGGACATCACAAACATCCATGCCCGAGGCAGGATTCGAACCTGCGACCGTAGCGGTCTTGCGGTTCCAGACTGCAGCGCCTTTAACCGCACGACCACTTCGGCCAGCGGAAACTTGGTTTCCGGCAATGCGGACACCCGCCCTTCATGGTTATCGGGGATACTATAAGAACCGCGCTGCCTGTCAAGGAGCGTCAGGTGGGGTTTGCCTCTTTGTTCACCACTCTGTCTGTAGCTCGCCAGTACCCCTTCTGACGCCTTTAGAGGCAGTCGCTGCCAGGGTTGAGCTCTCGCCGGCTATTACTGTTTGCTCTGTTTACATTCCTCCAGATGGGGAGCTCCCCCGACATGTCTTGGCTGCGCTGCTGGCTCAACTCCCGCCACCTTTGCTGCTTCTGGGCGATTTCAATGCCCACAACCCTCTCTGGGGTGGGACTGTCTCCGATGACCGCGGTCGGGCCATGGAGCATGTGTTGGCTCAGCTCGACCTTAGCCTCTTCAACACCAGTGCTCCCACGCATTTCAGTGTGGCCCATGGCTCCGTCTCGGCCATCGATCTCTCTATTTGCAGCCCTGGACTTGTCCCATCGCTCCACTGGAGAGTGCATCCTGACCTGTGTGGTAGTGACCATTTTCCCATCTATTTGTCACTGCCCCAGTGTCATTCTTCTGGGCGCCTGCCCCGCTGGGCTCTCCACAGGGCTGTCTGGCCGGCTTTTACTTCTGCTGCAACCATTGAGTCTCCCCCACAGGGTGACATTGACGAGGTGGTCCGTGTTTTAACCACGTCCATCATTTCAGCGGCCGAGGCTGCCATCCCCCATTCTTCTGGCCTCCCTCAGAGGAAGGCCGTACCCTGGTGGTCGCCGGAGATTGCTGAGGCTATTCGCGACCGTCGGCGGGCTCTCCAGCGTCATAGGCGGCACCCGTCTCTCGAGACCCTCATCGCCTTTAAGCGGCTCCGTGCCTTCGCTCGTCGTCTTATTACACGGCATAAGCAGGAGTGCTGGGAGCGGTATGTCTCATTCTTGGGCTCCCGTGTCTCCCCCTCGCTCGTGTGGTCCCGGATACGGCGGATTTATGGACACCAGACCCCTATGGGTGTCTCTGGGATCTCCTTGGACGGCGCTGTCTGCACGGACGCTGCCGCCATTGCTGAACACCTTGCTGCGCACTTTGCTAAGAGCTCTGCGACTGCAACTTATCCCCCCGCCTTTTGCTCTCTCAAGGAGTGAGCCGAGCAGACGCTGTTATCATTCCGCACGCGTCATTCTGAAAAATACAATGCTCCTTTCAGCGAGAGGGAATTCCTCGCTGCCCTCGCCGATTGCCCTGATACAGCACCTGGACCAGACTGCATCCATGCACAGATGCTGAAGCATCTCTCCAGGGACTGCCAGAGACACATCCTCACCATCTTTAACCGCATTTGGAGCGAGGGCGTGTTCCCGTCGCAATGGCGAGAGGGTGTTATTGTCCCCATCTTGAAGCCCAGTGTGGACCCACTGGCGGTGGACAACTATCGTCCCATTACCCTCACCAACGTTTTGTGCAAATTGCTCGAACGTATGGTGGGGCGGCGTTTGTGTTGGGTCCTTGAGTCGCGCGGTCTCCTCGCTCCATCCCAGGGTGGCTTCCGTCGGGGCCGGTCTGCCACGGACAATTTGGTGCGGCTGGAATCTGTTATTCGTACGGCCTTTGCCCGACGTCAGCATCTCGTTGCTGTATTTTTCGATCTGCGGAAGGCGTATGACACCACATGGAGGCATCACATCCTCGCCACGTTGCATGAGTGGGGTCTTAGTGGTCGGCTCCCGGCTTTTCTTCAAACCTTTTTATTGCGGCACTCTTTCCAGGTGCAAGTTGGTGCCGCCTCTAGTACATCTTATATACAGGAAAATGGGGTCCCGCAGGGCTCGGTGTTGAGCGTCTCCTTATTTCTAGTGGCCATTAATGGTCTGGCTGCGGCCGTGGGGTCGTCGGTGTCTCCTTCTTTGTATGCCGACGACTTCTGCATCTCATTTAGCTCCACAACTACGGGACTCGCCGAATGCAGGCTGCAAGTCGCCGTTCGCAAGGCAGCATCATGGGCTCTGACTCATGGTTTTCAGTTCTCTGCAGCCAAGACTCGAATTATGCACTTCTGCAGGCGTCGGACGGTCCACCCTCATCCTTAACTTTACCTCGATGGCCACCTGCTGGGAATGGTGGACACTTGCCGCTTCTTGGGACTCGTGTTTGATGCCCGGCTCACATGGGTTCCTCATATTACTCAGCTGAAGCAAAAATGCTGGCGGCACCTCAATGCCCTCCGCTGCCTGAGCCACACGTCTTGGGGTGCAGATCGCTGCATGCTGCTGCGATTGTACAGAGCCCTTGTGCAGTCCCGGCTTGATTATGGGAGCCTGGTCTATGGGTCTGCATCACCCTCAGTGTTGAAGTTGTTAGACCCCATACACCACTATGGGGTTCGGCTTGCAACTGGCGCTTTCCGTACGAGCCCCGTGGATAGTCTACTGGTGGAGGCCGGGGTTCCCCCGCTGCGGATTCACCGCCATCGACTGCTCGCCGACTATGCTGTCCACATGCATTGCTCGCCTGGCCATCCCAATCATCGCCTGCTTTTCCCTGCCGTGGTCCTCCATCTGCCCGAACGGCGACCTCGGTCTGGGCTTTCCATAGCTGTCCGCGTCCAGTCCCTGCTGTCGGAACTGGGCTCATTCCCTCTTCTGCCTCCCTTCCGGGTCCATGCACCTACGCCTCCCTGGTGTTTGTCCCGGCCATCCGTCCGTCTGGACTTGGCACAGGGAACCAAGGTCTCGGTTCCGCCTGTGGCCCTCCGTCGCCGTTTTCTTGCGCTCCTCGCCTCATTTCCGGGCTGTGAGCCTGTCTACACTGATGGTTCCCTGGTTGATGGTCGCACTGCCTACACTTTTGCTCATGCTGCCTACGCTTTTGCTCATGCTGCCCATGTTGAACAGCGCTCCTTGCCGGCTGGCTGCAGTATTTTTACTGCAGAGCTGGTGGCCATATTGCGCGCTCTTGAGCATATGCGTTCCTGCTCAGGTACGTCCATCGTCATCTGCAGTGACTCCCTGAGCAGCCTCCAGGCCATCGACCGCTGCTATCCCTCTTCTCCTCTGGTGTCCTCTATTCGGGAGTCTGTTTCCACCATTACCTGCTCTGGTCGTTCGGTGGTCTTTGTTTGGACGCCAGGTCACGTTGGCATCCCGGGGAACGAACGTGTTGACAGGCTGGCCAAAGGGGCGATCGACGCCCCAGCTTTGGATATCGGCCTTACGGCTAGCGATCAGCAGCTGTTGTTGCGCCGTAAGGTGCTTGGGATGTGGTCTGCTGAGTGGCGTGGCATGACAGCCCCGAATAAACTGCGGGCTGTCAAGGAGACGACCGATGTGTGGCGCTCCTCCCTGCGGCCTTCTCGCAGGGACTCTGTAATCTTGTGTCGGCTGCGCATCGGCCATACCTACCTGACGCACGGCCATCTTTTGCGTCAGGAGGATCCCCCCCCTGTGTCGGTGTGGGTCCCGGCTGACGGTCACCCACATTTTATTGGAGTGTCCCCGACTGCGCACCCTCCGGCAGTCTTTTAATCTCCCAGGCACTTTGCCTTTGGTTTTATGCGACGATGCCTCCATGGCTGACAACATTTTAAATTTTATCCGTGGTAGTCCTTTTTATGGTTCCCTTTAGGGAGGTCCTGCTCCTTTCCCTTTGTGTGTCTCTTGTCCTCGAGTCTCTCATATTTGGTTGCAGATTTTAGTGTGTAGTCGGTTGGTTGACTCTTTCCCTTTTTTGTTGTCATGGTCAGTCAACCAGTCTCCGGCCTTCTTCTTTTCTTCTGTTTCCTTTTGTCCGGTGTTCATCTGTACTCTTCGTGTCTGTTGTGTTTGTTACCGCATTTGTGTTCTTTTAGGGCCTGGGGGGGAGTCTCCTTCCCCTTGGGGTTTTACCTGCTTCGTGCATTTCTGTCTCGCCTGTTTTTGGAATGGGGGACTGATGACCTTAGCTGTTTAGTCCCCCTTAAACATCCCAACAACTACCACCACCACAGTCATCTACCAATAGTAGCAGTGCTGAAACAGGGGTGCCTCCAAACAACATCTGGAGCATCGCTCAGACAATGGCAGAGCATTTTGCACAGACTACTGCCAATGGCAGCCAGGGTCTGGCGTTTTGCCACTACCATGTGACTGTAGAGATGGGCAAGCTGGAATTGAGACCCCAGAATTATGAGTTTTACAACTACCCTTTCTCCTTCTGGGAGCTGGAATTGCCACTGTCTGAGACTAGAGATACTGCACCCAATCACGACCAAATCCAGTACCGCATGCTTTGACATCTTCCTACAGCATCAGAGCAAATCCTCCTTGAATATTTTAATTAGATATGGCAGACAGGCCACTTTCCTGTCTCTTGGAGAGGGGCAAACATGTTTCCTCTCATCAAACCAGGAAAGGACCATACATGTTACAGTAGTTACCAGACTATTGCCTTAACAAACTGTGTTGGAAAGATGCTGAAGTGAATGGTTAACTGTTGTCCGATCTTGTTGTTAGAGATTACTGGTAGGTACCTCCTTACTCGCTCTCAGTATGGATTCCAGAGATTTTGGCCGACTGTCGACAACCTGACCCTGCTAGATGTAGCTGTTCAGCATGCTTTCCTATGTAAACATGATTGTCACAGTATATTATTTGATATTAGTAAAGCACTCACCTCTACACAGAGAGACAGTATTCTCAAGTAACTTCATCAATTAGGCTTTTGTGGGTGCTTCCCCATCTTCATATGATCTTTCCTGGCTATGCAGTTTTTTAGGTTCCACATTGTTGGCACACCGTCAGATCATTTTGAGCAGGACAATGGGTTCCCAGAGGGCAGCATTGTAAATGTTACCCTCTTTGCCATAGCCATAAACAGTATCACATTTATGGTGAGGAGTGCCATATAATACACCTCTTATTTGTGGACAATTTTGCCATCTGTACCTGCACACACACACACACACACACACACACACACACACACACACACACACACAGAGAGAGAGAGAGAGAGAGAGAGAGAGAGAGAGAGAGAGAGAGAGAGAATAAGTGTTTGTGTTTTTTCAACGTTTTTTCCAAGACTCAGTGAGGTTTCTGGGCCTCATCTTTTACTCCTAATTGTTGTGGTTGCCACAACTGAAAGTCAGAACCCTGAAGACATTGAATATCATTAAGTGCCTTAGCTACATATCTTGGGGAGCAGATAGGATGTATCTGCTCCAGTTTTATTGGACTTTCAAGTGTTCACTGCTAGACTATGGGTACATAATGTATGGAGCAGTGAGGCCTTCGTATCTAAAGATCATTGACACTATCCACCATGATGGATTAGGCTGGCCATGGGTGCTTATAGGACCAGTCCCATACCCAGTCTCTGTGCTGAGGCTGGTGAACTGCCACTTACAGACAACTCCTCATGGTGCAGTAGCCATGCGAGTTCCTTTTCTCCAATCATCCACAAGCAACAAGGCCGTTTGGGATCTATGTGTGGTGTATGATGGGGTTACTTGGTGTGGAACAAGCACGACCTCAAATCTAGGGTTTAGACCATCTGTCATCCTGGTTACCGTAGTAATTTTAGATTTAATGCAGTACAGGAATTGCTACACACTTGAGTGTGTTTTTAATATATTATTTCAGGACATTTTAACTGTGCATCACAACTTTACAGCTGTCTTTATGTGGGTGTATAGAAACAGGTGGACTCCTTTGGTTGCTCTGTTACTTTCCACTTTCATGCCCTCAAGGTCCGATTGCCTGGAGCAGATGATTCGAGAACTAAATTCCTGGTTTATTCCTATTCTCTGAGCACCCTTCACTCTCTACAACGCTTATAACCAGCAGATAAAGTAGTCTAGAATATCCAGGATGCCCTCCTCCAGCTACAGTGGCTGAGGCATAGGTTTCTTTCTGCTGGGTCTCGGGGCACATGGATATCATGGGGAACAAAAGAGCAGATATAGCAACCAATGAGGCATGTCCTGACCCTCGATTAGTTCAGTGTGCCATCCCCAACATGCTATCACCTCGCTGTTGAGATAAAGAGTCTTGCATCAATGGAAGGATAAATGGCTGGAAGTGAAAGATGGTAAGCTCCATCTAGTAAAGCCCACAATGCAGCCATGGTGTTTATCATTCCAGCCATGTTGGTGGAATGAGGTCCTCCTTATTCCTCTTTACATAGGCCACAGTACTTTGACACATGGCTTTCTGCTCCAGTGAAAGGACCCTCCAGTGTGTGGTGCTCATGGTGTAAAATCACTGTGTGCTACATTTTATTAGACTGTGTTTCATTTTCGGACCAGAAGACTGCCACAGATTAGGCAACAGACCTGCCTTCCATTTTAAGTGACTTTCCAATGAATGTGGTTAGAGTTTTAGAGTTTTGTGAATTACCTAACATTTTTTCCAAGATTTTAGAGAAATGGTCCAAAAGAAGACATCACATACATAATTATGATGAGGACAGCCAGTAATCCCTTCAGTGCAGATGTAGAACAAACTCAAACTATTACAGGAGTCAGTGAAATGCTGTGAGTAATGAGGATGATGGGTAAGGGGCACTACATCAGTAGCGAGTGGATAAGCTGAGAATTTGGGCCTGATGGGTGCTAGAATAGTCCATGCAGATGCAATGGCCACTGTGTCCAGATGGCATACTGGTGAATACCCCCCTGCGGGTTCGGGGGTAAGCATAGGCCCGCAGTATTCCTGCCTGTCGTAAGAGGCGACTAAAAGGAGTCTCACATGTTTCGGCCTTATGTGATGGTCCCCTCTCGGGTTTGACCTCCATCTTTCTAAATTATTCCGAAGAGCGAGCCAATTGGGGAAGGGCGCGTTACATGGTGCACTGTATCCGTCGTGCAATTAGACCTTTAGCCGTCTTTCTCGTCGTTGCAATGGTGTCCCGCTCGTTTTCGATCTCTTGGGCGATTACCACGCTGCACTCTGCAGTGTTTCTTTTAACTGCGACGACGACCTTGGCCATTTTTGCACCTAAGATCCAGCACGGTAGCCAGTCCGTTGTGGTGGGGCCGCCATGTACCCTCTTGGTTGTAGCCCCCTGACAACACAGGGATCGCTCTACTGATGCCTGCGCCGTTAACTCCCCACGTATGCCAAGGAGTAGATGCCCATCGCCCTGGGGCATCGGGACTCCCGGCAATGGCCATCCTGCCAGGTGGCCTTTGCTGTGGCTGGGTGGTGCCCGTGGGGAGGGCCCTTGGTCGGAGTAGGTGGCATCAGGACGGATGACCCGCAATGAAGCGTGGTACATCATCTCTCGCTGGCGGCCAGCCGTCAGCAGTATCTAAGTGTTCGAGAGCCCATTTTAAAGGTAACGTTTATGACCCCAAATCGTTCCCCTCCCTCGCCACACCATGGGAGGAACGAAAGGCTGTGAATGAGAGCGAAAGATACTCGCCCCGGTATCTCGTCTGTACCAGAGCTGACGGGGACTCGTTTGTGTCTGTGAAGCCTCAGTTCTTTGTCGAACATTTAGAGGACAAGTTCGGGGAGGTGGAGGGCTTGTCCAAGATGCGGTCTGGATCGGTGTTGATAAAAACGGCATCCTCTGCCCAGTCATGGAGGTTGCTCAATTGTGACAAGTTGGGGGATGTTTCCGATAGCATCACGCCGCATAAGAGTCTGAACATGGTCCGGGGTATTATATTCCACCGGGATCTTCTTCTGCAGTCCGACGATGAATTACGCGCCAACCTCGAACGACGAGGTGTTCACTTCGTCCGGCGCGTCCATCGGGGTCCAAGGGATAATCAGGTCGCCACCGGTGCCTTCATCTTGGCCTTTGAGGGTGATGTCTTACCCAAAAAGGTTAAGGTGATGGTTTACCGTTGTGATGTGAAACCATATATCCCTCCTCCGATGCGGTGTTTTAAATGCTGGAAGTTCGGGCACATGTCATCTCGCTGTACTTCCAGCATCACGTGTCGGGATTGCGGACGTCCTTCGCATCCCGATACTCCATGTGCCCCGCCTCCTATCTGTGTTAACTGCGGAGAGCACCATTCCCCCTGCTCGCCGGACTGTAGGATATTGCAGAAAGAACGGAAGATAATGGAATATAAGACCTTGGACCGGCTGACCTACCCCGAGGCTAGACGGAAATATGAGAGGCTCCATCCTGTGGCAATGCCGTCAACCTACGCCGCTGCTGCATCGACGGTTCTCCCGTCATCACGAATCGGCTCTAAGATCAGTCAGCATCCACCGGCCCCCTTGCTTGTGGGGGGCACTTCACACCCTGTTGCTCCTGCTCCATCTTCTCCAGGAGCAACACCCTCCCAACCATCGGGGACATCAGCTCCCCCTTCCCAGCTGGAGAAGCGTAAGACTTCTTCGGCTGCTCTCGCCAGGAAGGGATCCCTTGGGGACCTCCCTTCACAAGTTCCGACCAGTGGAAAAGCGGACGCCCGCAAGTGGTTGAAACAACCGCCAGTCCCTGGTCGTCGGGCCTCGCGGTCATCGTCTGTCCCTGAGACTGACCCAGTGAAGCCCATGCCGCCTGAACCGCCGAAGGCGCAGCGTGACAAGCAAAAAAAGAAGAAAGTCCCCAAGACCAACGGTATTGCGGTGGCACCGATCCCACCGCTACCTACAAGCTCTGCCTCTGAGGACGAGGTGGAGATTCTGGCGTCCGCTGAGGACCTCGCTCTTGCCGGCCCCTCGGACGCAATGGATGGCATTTGCACGGATGCTCCATCGGAGACAGCAGGTGACCCAGTGGCGTAATCTGCCTTCCCAGTCCCGTCACGCCTTTCCCAGCCATGGACAACACCATCCTCCAGTGGAACTGTAGCGGTTTCTTCCACCATCTAGCTGAGCTCCGCCAACTTATCAGCCTTCACCCTTTCTTCTGCATTGCTCTCCAGGAAACTTGGTTTCCAGCAATGCGAACCCCCGCCCTCCGTGGCTATCGGGGTTATTATAAGAACCGAGCAGCTTATGAAAGGGTGTCTGGTGGCGTCTGCATATATGTCCTTCACACTCTGCACAGCGAGTCTGTCCCTCTCCAGACGCCTTTAGAGGCTGTCGCTGTACGCGTGTGGACGCCACAGGCTGTTACCGTCTGCAGTCTTTACATTCCACCGGATGGTGATGTCTCGCAGCATGTCCTGGTTGCCCTGGTCGCCCAATTGCCGCCACCTTTCTTGCTATTGGGCGACTTCAACGCCCATAACCCTCTGTGGGGTGGGTCAGTGGCCACAGGTCGAGGCGCCATCGTTGAGCATTTCTTGTCGCAGCTCGATCTCTCGCTGTTAAATGATGGCGCCTTCACACACTTCAGTGTGGCGCATGGCACCTACTCCGCCATTGACCTTTCAATCTGTAGCCATAGCCTCTTACCGTCTGTCCAATGGAGTGTGCATGACGACCTGTGTGGTAGTGACCACTTTTCGATCTTTTTGTCACTACCACAGCGCCACTCTTCTAGGCGCCCTAGCAGATGGGCTATGAATAAGGCTGACTGGGATTTGTTCTCCTCCACTGCCGCTTTTGAGCCTCTCTCCACTGATGACATTGATGCGGTGGTTCAATCGGTCACTACCGGCATCGTTACTGCCGCCGAATCTGCCATTCCCCGTTCCTCTGGGTCTCCTCGGCGGAAGGCTGTGCCTTGGTGGTCGCCTGAGATCGCTGAAGCGATTAAAGATCGCCGGCGGGCGCTCCAGCGTCACAAGCGACATCCCTCCTTAGCGCACCTTATCGCCTTCAAACGGCTGCGTGTGCAGACCCGCCTCCTTATCCGCCAAGGCAAGAAGGAGTGCTGGGAGCGGTACGTGTCCACCATTGGCCTCCATGTCACTCCATCGCAGGTATGGGCCAAGATTTGACGCGTCTACGGCTATCGGACCCCTGCCAGCGTCCCTGCGCTCTCACTGAATGGAGCCGTTTGTACCGACTCCGACGTCATTGCAAATCGCGTAGCAGAGCATTTTGCTATGAGTTCCGCTTCTGCGAATTACCCCCAGGCCTTCCGCTCCATTAAAGAGCGGCTGGAACGTCGGAGCCTTTCGTTTCGCACCAACCACCCGGAATCTTACAATGCTCCTTTCAGTGAGTGGGAATTTCGCAGTGCCCTAGCTGCTTGCCCTGATACCGCTCCTGGGCCAGATGGCATCCACTGTCAGATGCTGAAACACCTTTCAGTGGACTGCCAGCGGCGCCTTCTCGATCTTTACAACCGTCTTTGGGTCGAGGGGGAGTTTCCGTCGCAATGGCGGGAAGGCATTGTCATCCCCGTTTTGAAACCTGGAAAGACCCCTCTGGAGGTGGACAGCTACCGTCCCATTAGCCTCACCAACGTTCTTTGCAAGTTGCTTGAACGGATGGTGAGCCGGCGCTTGCATTGGGTACTGGAGTCTCGGGGCCTTCTGGCTCCGTCTCAGGGTGGGTTCCGTAGAGGCCGCTCCGCCACCGACAATCTGGTGAGCCTGGAGTCGGCCATCCGTACTGCTTTTGCCCGCCGTCAGCACCTGGTCGCTGTCTTTTTCGACATGCGGAAGGCGTACGATACGACATGGCGTCAACACATTCTTTCTACGCTTCATGGATGGGGTCTTCGGGGTCCTCTGCCGATTTTTATCCGTAATTTTCTGTCGTGTCGTACCTTCCGCGTGCAAGTCGCAGCCTCGTATAGTTCCTCCCACGTCCAGGGAGTAAAAAAGTACCTGGAAATTACAAAAAGAAAGAAAAATAATGTTGGTGCTTTGGCATATAAATGTAAACTGCAGAATTTCCAAATGTTATTGTCATTTTCTCCTTCAGTCCAGATTCTGATTCTGATGACTCTCCATGCTAGTCTATCTCATCTCATGTAACAACTTCAACCTACATCCATCTCAGTCTGTTCACTGTATTTAAGCCTTGATCTCCCTCAACAATTTCTACCCTGACTCCCCAACAGTTGTCTCACCTAATCTTATAATCTACAGCATTCTTCTGTAACAGTATGCTTGAAAAGATAATTCCTTAAAAAAAAGAAAGAAAAAAAAACCACAACAACTCAGATTGTGTAACCACCTATCTTATCTCATTATCTGTGTAAATGAACAATGGCATAGTAAGACTGAATACACATTTGGTTGGTAATGGTAGTAAGGCTAATCTATAGTGTTGCCTGAGACTAAAGTTAGGTTGAAATGCAACAGTTCAGTTGCAAGGTGGCACAGCAAACAAATGCAGAAGCAAAATAAAAATTGTGGTAACAAATTGGTCTGATATCTTATGTTTGTACACTTTCCATTATAAAAACTAAAACTACAAAGTAAATCAAGGATAAATCAAGAAAGCCTGTAGTGGGTAATAGATTAATGCCTACCAAGTGTTTTAGAGCATATACATATCTTGTACCTAAACAATGAAACACAAACGTATGGGGGTCTTGGATATATATTAGTACTGGCATAGAACTGCAATACAGTGTCCATACCATTCGCCAGACAGTACTGTTGAAGCATTCACACAGTTTTTGGAGAAAATGATCTTATATTATAAAAAAATGGTCTAAATATAGGATTATAATTTTTTTAGACATAAGTGTTGATGCAAGTCTAGAGACACCCAAGTAATTTAATTTTCTTAGTATGCTAAAGTCACATTATCTAAATTGCATTCATAATTCTAGTAGACAATTTTACTGTCTTTATAATGTAATCATCAATGTTCGGAAAACTCAATAGGAACTGGGGTTGTTCCAAAAAGGACACTAGAGTATGATAGTTGTCCTGCCTCCTCGCCCCCACCTCTGGATATGTAGGTTTTGGCGACAGACTGATCTGTAGGGCATCTCAAAGTCTAGGCTCAGCTGGAACACAACATTTTGCTTGTGAGTGCAAAGGGGCTCCATTATGTAACTTTTGCTCATAAAGGTATATGGTTAAAATTAAAAACTAAAATTCCTGCATAATATTGCAGCAAAATGTATATGAGACTGCTGAATGACGAGAACAGTGAAAGTTACAGTATACAATTAAGGACCACAAAATAGAATGACACCCTTGAAAAATTTTTCTTGAGGATGCATTTCCATTATTTATTAATGTACTCTGATATGTTAAAAATATGGTGACATAAGTTAGTAAAAAATAAATAATGTTTCATATAAGAAACATGATCTCACACCTGTGAGTAAAGGGTCCGCATCTAATCTGCACAAGCATAGTATTCCATTCATAATTTCTCCTGAAAAATCAGAAAATAGTGATGCAGAGAAAGTCAACTATGTAAGGTTAAAAAATAAATATGGAGTAGACATTGGATTGGCCAAATGCAGAGTGAATGATAAGTGTAGCAATAGCTTTCGAAACAATATAAAGCTGCATGAAATGTTATCATGATGGAATTGGGCGGAAGTAAGAAAACCAAAAACACTTTCTCTGAATATGGTATCATTCCAAATTATTTCAATAATTATTTCATTAATGTTTACAATTTGAACAGCATTGTTGCAATAAAAAATAGAGAGTTGTTCTTATGGAGCAGCAGTAACTGTAAATGTTCTGAAAAATGAATAAAACCACAGGACAGTTGCTTAACCCACAATTTTGTTTTGGGAACAGAACTGGTTTTGGAACTGTCACAGTTCCATCATCTGGTGTAAAAAATAAAATCACTTAATCATCTAAGGTTATCCTCACCACAATGGTTTTCCTGTTATTGTTCCTGGTCACACAACATGGAATTTTTGCCCCTCTTACTCTTTTGACATGGATCACCTGAGATGATTTAGTGATTGTTATTTTTTACACCAGATGATGGAACTGTAGCTGTTCCGAAACTGGTCATGTACCCAATGAAAGATTGTGGATTAAGCAGCTGTCTGCAGCTTTCTTCAGTTCTTGAAATGAAAAACAAAAGTTGGCTGGGACTCAAATAATGCTAATAACTTTCTGAAATATTCTGAACTTGTTGTTCATGCCCTTAAATGCAAAGAGATGAAAGTAAGTCACCACAGAAAGCAAAGTTAAGACACTCAAAATCGTAGGCAATTTATGTTCTCTCCAATCCAGCAATAAAAAATTATGAATATTATAGCATGCCAACTGTGTTCACAGATATTTATATTTAAATGTTAGAGTTGTTGAACCTTCACCAAAAAATGGTGATGAGTCACATCCTAATAATCATCATCCAGTCACTCCTGAATCCATCCCTTCACATATACTAGAGTACTACATATAGCTCCAAATCTGTGAACATCTGTCAAGAAATAATGTTCCCAGTGACTCACAAGATGATTTCAGGGTTGGTTTGTCAATGGAGAATTTGTCAGAGTTATGCTAGTGGACCTTGTGGTAGCACACCCACATATACCATCACCACGCTCATAGAATTTGTATTCGGCACTGCCAGTGAGAAGGCAAAACGAGAGCACCTGCTTCGCTTGCTGGCAGTATGGCAGCACGCCACCAGAGCAGTCTCACCCTCTATTGCTTCAGCTATAGTTGGTGAAAGTTCCACCTACAGACTGGGACAGTTCTGTCATTCTGTATGATGAACATTGCATGTTATTGGACGCCACCTGGACTGTTATTCTGCTGTCAATGTTCTCACATGCATATGTAATTCTGGTGCTATACTCACCACTGCTGTGTTTCTTGTGTGTTGTTGATTTCAATAAAGAACTGTAGATGCTACAGGTCTCAGGAAGGCATCTTAATTGGTCAGCCACATGACTATTACTATGAAAGAGCAAAAAAACTATTTGCTCAGCTCATGCCTGAGTGAGAGGAAAACAGTACTACAGCTCAACAATAGAACTAATATTCTGGTTGTCACATGGTGGACCTTTACTATTCATAATCCATGTAAGTGACTTGTCAAGTATTACATTGAGTAAGCCCACATTGTGTGCTGTAACATTTTTTATAGCTGTAAAAGACTTGGCAGCAATAAAGCATTGAACTAAAAGTCATCTAAGAGCAGCCAACACATGGTTTAGAATCAGTGACCTGTATGTTAATGATTAAAAAAATTGTAAATATTTTCTTCAGTTTATATAGTAAATCTTCCCCCATGAACTATAGACCTTGCCATTGATGGGGAGGCTTGCATGCCTCAGTGACGCACATAGCTGTACTGTAGGTGCAACCACAGCAGAAACATATGGTTCCTGAAGAGGGGCAGCAGCCTATTCAGTAGTTGCAGGGGCAGCGGTTTGGATGATTGACTGATCTGTCCTTGTAACATCAAACAAAATGGCCTTGGTACTGTGATCAGCTAAAAGCAACGGGAAACTAAAGTCATAATTTTTCTCAAAGGCAAGCAGTTCTACTGTATGGTTAAATAGGGTAAAATATTCCAGAGGTAAAAAAGTCCCCTATTTGGATCTCCAGGCGAGGACTACTCAGGAGGATGTCATTATCAGGAGAAACAAAACAGGCATTGTGCAGGTCGGAGCGTGGAACAACAGATCCCTTAATTGGGCAGGTAGGTTAGAAAATTTGAAAAGGGGAATGGATAGGTTAAAGCTAGATATAGTAGGAAATAGTGAAGTTCGATGGTACTCAATTACTGTTCTGTCATACAAAATCAATAAATGTATTTGATTGAGCACACTTAAGAAGTATTAAACATCTCAAGTTCGGAATTGAGAACATAAGAAACATGACATATGCATTGAAGCTAACATACACCACATTAAAGATCTTATTAAAATGCAGCATATTTTAGTACAGTTTGCTGTCATAAACTGTCAGGATACGTGGCATTGGGAGCTAAATATACTGCCTATAAATCTTATCTGGCAGTTAACTTTTGGTGTTATTTAGTACTTGATTGCAAAAAGGAAAAGAGATACAAACTGTAAACGTTTTAGCTCTCATGGGTAAATCCAGCAGCACTCTCCAAGAGCGACACTTGTAACTGGAGAAAGTAATTTCAAGTCTTTCTCAACAAAGGTCTCCCACAATATGTCTACCAGGAATAACAGAACTGTGCACAATGAAACGTATATCAGATTTATAGATGGCACTTCAGTACCTACGATACCTAAAGCCTTGGACAAGGGTGTCCATGTCCTCTATCACCAACTTAATTTAATTTTTACAATGAAGAAAACAGCTATACATTTTCAAATTAACGACATTGTTCTAAACACAATACTGTCTGTCATGGCCAAGTGATTATAGCAGTCTCATAAAGTGACCTCCATCGAGTGTTGCACATGCAAAAGTAGCACATGAATAGAACATGAATGTCTCTACAACAAAGACCAAAGTGACAATAATCAGAGGAAGTGGGCCAAAATATTTATCAACAACAAAACAATAGAACAGATCATGAAGTCTTGTATCCAGGCTGCAACATTTTCTATGCATAACACAATAACGTCACTGAAAAGCCACAAAAATTTCAGTTCCTGTGTGGAAAGATCAAGAAGAACTGTCAGAATAACAGATGGGAAATGTTTATAAAATTTTATAAAGTAAAAGCAGTGCCAATATTGCTTTATGGAACTGAATATTGGACATCACTGCAATAAGAGACCAGGAGAGTAGAAAGCACAGTCATGAGATTTATATGAAGTGTGGTGGGCTGTATATTACTCGACAACATGAGACATGAAGACATTACAAGGGAACTTACTATACTTAACCTCGACGGAGAAATAGTAAAATATGGAAGGAACATGTGTCAAGAACGGATGAGGCCAATATACCAAAGATATTGCTCAACTACAAGCTATAACACCGTAGGAGGAACACTGGACAGCCCAGGAACAGTTGGCTAGACCAAGACTTCTGAGAGTGCATCGTATCAGGAATGGTTTAGTCCTTGATGATAATAATCATGATGATGCTGATGCTTCATGTCTATTGCCTTGCATGCACAGAGTTTTAATTTTCAAGCAATGGACACTATACAGGCCACGTAATCTGCTCTAGTTCGAAAATGCGCCATTGATGCTCCAGACACACATTCTGCTTGGCCAGATTGTATGGGATTTAAATTTGTTTCAAAATATGTCAATCTTTATTAATTCACTTACTGTAAAAACTGCCTGAACATTCTATAGTTCAGGGATACTGATGACAGTAATACATTAGGTATACAAAATCTGAATACAGAGACAATTCCTTCAATGTTTATATTTGGAAACCTTACCTGTAAAATTAATAAGAAGAAGTGGCAAAGACTTCCAATCTCTTGGAAAACAAGAACCCTTCCAAAACTGTAAACAGTCAACAGCTGACTTGCCACTGTAACAGTATAAGTAACACTTCTGCTCACAAGACAGATCTGATCTGTAATAAATAAAGGTGATGAATGATGACAGTAGGGTATTTGAGTGGAGCAAAGGATGGGGTATTTTAACCAAAGTACTGTAAGACTGATGAAGCTCCTATAGGTGGAGTGTTAAAAAAGTCTTTATTGTTAAATTCTTCCCCTAATCTGCAAGAGAGGTTGCGAAAAAAAGAAGCCCTCATGGTTCTATTCCACACATGTTATATGGTCTTCCAAATATTCACAGGAAAGGTCTACCATTACATCAATTATGAACAATATCAGCACACTGACTGATGATTCAGCTAAGCATGGTGCTTCATTGTCGAAGACTCTGTGGGAAAAAGCTCTCAATTTTGTTGAAATTCTGCTGGGGTTGATAATAGACTGAAGTCACTGCGACTAAGTGAATCAAACGTCTTCATAACTTTCGATGTCGTCTCACTCTTCATTGGGGTCTCTCTGAAGGTTTCGTTGTCACTCACCAACAGTAAGTTCAAAATCAATGTAACAGCGCCGTTCCCTCATGGCCTTTCCTCAACTTACTTATTCAACAGTGAATACTTTGAACAAGTTGGCGGTGTAGTCATGGATGGTCTCCTCTTTCCCCTGGAAACAAATTTTGTTACGGAACACTATCAGGAAATGGCACTCGAGTTGGCGAAACTTAAACCTAACGTCTTCTGGCGATATGTAAACGATACTTTTGTAGTGTGACCACAGGGTTAAGAGGAGCTGTCAGGATAGTTACAACATCAAAATTTAAACCACACCAATGTCAGAATGAGATTTTCACTCTGCAGCGGACTGTGTGCTAATATGAACCTCCCTGCAGATTAAAACTGTGTGCCTGACCGAGACTCGGCCTCGGGACCTTTGCCTTTCGCGGGCAAGTGCTCTACCATCTGAGCTACCTAAGCACGACTCACGCCCGGAACTCACAGCTTTACTTCTGCCAGTATCTCGTCTCCTACCTACCAAACTTTACAGCAGCTCTCCTGCGAACCTTGCAGAACTAGCTCTCCTGAAAGAAAGGATATTGCAGAGACATGACTTAGCCACAGCCTGGGGAATGTTTCCAGAATGAGATTTTGACTCTGCAGCGGAGTGTGCGCTGATATGAAACTTCGTGGCAGATTAAAACTGTGTGCCCGACTGAGACTCGAACTCGGGACCTTTGCCTTTTGCGGGCAAGTGCTCTACCATCTGAGCTACCTAAGCACGACTCACACCAGGTACTCACAGCCTTACTTCTGCCAGTATCTTGTCTCCTACCTTCCAAACTTTACAGCAGCTCTCCTGCGAACCTTGCAGAACTAGCTCTCCTGAAAGAAAGGATATTGCAGAGACATGACTTAGCCACAGCCTGGGGGATGTTTCCAGAATGAGATTTTGACTCTGCAGCGGAGTGTGCGCTGATATGAAACTTCTTGGCAGATTAAAACTGTGTGCCCGACTGAGACTCGAACTCGGGGCCTTTGACTTTTGCGGGCAAGTGCTCTACCATCTGAGCTACCTAAGCACGACTCACACCCAGTACTCACAGCCTTACTTCTGCCAGTATCTCGTCTCCTACCTACCAAACTTTACAGCAGCTCTCCTGCGAACCTTGCAGAACTAGCTCTCCTGAAAGAAAGGATATTGCAGAGACATGACTTAGCCACAGCCTGGGGGATGTTTCCAGAATGAGATTTTGACTCTGCAGCGGAGTGTGCGCTGATATGAAACTTCGTGGCAGATTAAAACTGTGTGCCCGACTGAGACTCGAACTCGGGACCTTTGCCTTTTGCGGGCAAGTGCACTACCATCTGAGCTACCTAAGCACGACTCACACCCAGTACTCACAGCCTTACTTCTGCCAGTATCTCGTCTCCTACCTTCCAAACTTTACAGAACATCTCCTGCAAACCTTGCAGAACTAGCACCCCTGAAACAAAGGATATTGCGGAGACATGGCTTAGCTACAGCCTGGGGGAAGTTTCCAGAATGAGATTTTCACTCTGCAGCGGAGTGTGCGCTGATATGAAACTTCGTGGCAGATTAAAACTGTGTGCCCGACCGAGACTCGAACTCGGGACCTTTGCCTTTTGTGGGCAAGTGCTCTACCATCTGAGCTACCTAAGCATGACTCACACCCGGTACTCACAGCTTTACTTCTGCCAGTATCTCGTCTCCTACCTTCCAAACTTTACAGAAGCTCTCCTGCAAACCTTGCAGAACTAGCACCCCTGAGACAAAGGATATTGCGGAGACATGGCTTAGCCACAGCCTGGGGGATGTTTCCAGAATGAGATTTTGACTCTGCAGCGGAGTGTGCGCTGATATGAAACTTCGTGGCAGATTAAAACTGTGTGCCCGACCGAGACTCGAACTCGGGACCTTTGCCTTTTGCGGGCAAGTGCTCTACCATCTGAGCTACCTAAGCACGACTCACGCTCGGTACTCACAGCTTTACTTCTGCCAGTATCTCGCCTCCTACCTTCCAAACTTTACAGAAGCTCTCCTGTGAACCTTGCAGAACTAGCACACCTGAAAGAAAGGCTATTGCGGAGACATGGCTTAGCCACAGCCTGGGGGAAGTTTCCAGAATGAGATTTTCACTCTGCAGCGGAGTGTGCGCTGATATGAAACTTCCTGACAGATTAAAACTGTGTGCCCGACCGAGACTCGAATTCGGGACCTTTGCCTTTCGCGGGCAAGTGCTCTACCATCTGAGCTACCTAAGCACGACTCACACCCGGTACTCACAGCTTTACTTCTGCCAATATCTCGTCTCCTACGTTCCAAACTTTACAGAAGCTCTCCTGCAAACCTTGCAGAACTAGCACCCCTGAGACAAAGGATATTGCGGAGACATGGCTTAGCCACAGCCTGGGGGATGTTTCCAGAATGAGATTTTGACTCTGCAGCAGAGTGTGCGCTGATATGAAACTTCCTGGCAGATTAAAACTGTGTGCCCGACCGAGACTCGAACTCGGGACCTTTGCCTTTTGCGGGCAAGTGCTCTACCATCTGAGCTACCTAAGCACGACTCACGCCCGGTACTCCCAGCTTTGCTTCTGCCAGTATCTCGTCTCCTACCTTCCAAACTTTACAGAAGCTCTCCTGCGAACTTGCAGAATTAGCACTCCTGAAAGAAAAGATATTGCGGAGACATGGCTTACCCACAGCCTGGGGGATGTTTCCAAAATGAGACGAGACGGGACGAGACAAGTCGAAATACTGGCAGAAGTAAAGCTGTGAGTACCGGGCGTGAGTCGTGCTTAGGTAGCTCAGATGGTAGAGCACTTGCCCACGAAAGGCAAAGGTCCCGAGTTCGAGGCTCGGTCGGGCAAACAGTTTTAATCTGCCAGGAAGTTTCATATCAGCGCACACTCCGCTGCAGAGTGGAAATCTCATTCCGGAAACATCCCCCAGGCTGTGGCTAAGCCATGTCTCCGCAATATCCTTTGTTTCAGGAATGCTAGTTCTGTAAGGTTCGCAGGAGAGCTTCTGTAAAGTTTGGAAGGTAGGAGACGAGATACCGGCAGAAGTAAAGCTGTGAGTACCGGGCGTGAGTCGTGCTTAGGTAGCTCAGATGGTAGAGCACTTGCCCGCGAAAGGCAAAGGTCCCGAGTGCGAGTCTCGGTCGGGCACACAGTTTTATTCTGCCAGGAAGTTTCACACCAATATCCATTCTATGATGTCAGTGGAATATGGTGATTGTCTACTGTTTATGGATGTTTTATTCAGTGAAAAAGTAGATGGGTAATTAGGACAATTCGTTTACCATAAGCTCTCACATAGAAACCCACATAGGAAGGTGTCTAGCTGCCACTACCCTTCATATCATTTGAATGATGGTACATGAAGCACATGTTGTATCTAGTAGAAGCAGCCTTGCAAAGGAGCTGGGACACCTGCAGTCTGTGTTAAAAGATAATGGATATGGATTAGGACAGCTGTAATGAGGAATATACATGATCATTCACATGATCAAGAGGAGAAACAGCTTTTCAAGTGCAGGGTATTCCTTCTGTACCTGGACAAAGTATCATTTAAATTAGGCATAATCCTTAGAAACATTATGTTAAATTAATCATGTAGCCTCCTACAAAGTCCTGTTCCCTTGACTCGGTAATGGGTGATTTAGGTTTGCTGCAATCTGCAGAGTACCTCGCCAATGTGGCCAAGACTACATCGGTCAGACCACACAATACATGAAAGATGGGTGGAACATGATTGGCACACTCACTTTTTGCAGCCTAGTAAGTCATTCTGTGGATTTTTCTGCACAGAAATCTTGGCCACAACGAAATCCCTCTGGGATTTAATTGTTAGGGAATCTGTGGAAGTACGTTTGGCGGAAGACATTTAACTGGGATGGCGAGTTTCAACTTTATAAGACATGGAAATAAGTGACTGCTACGACATTCTTCAGAAAAACAAAATTTTACAACCAATAAACTGTCTAGTGATAATTAATGTTAGTATTTTGACCACTGAATTATAGCTATGTGGGTATGCAGATCGATAGAGGGCACGCTTGCAATATCACCATTGTGCATGCTCCTGAATCCTGAAGTTTTCAGATCGTGTAATATTCGACAGAGAGCACTGAACCAACGCAACTTAGAAAGAGATCACCACCTAGAAAGTTGGTGTTAGTTTCATTCAACAGTCAGGGCTCATGTAGCGGTGATCTGTGTGATGCGCTACATCTCCAATGTTTAGTAAAACTTGGCGATGTGCACTGTATTTATTTATTTGTTTAACGTGGTCTGATTAGGGCCATCAGCCCCTCTCTTACATTGGACCAGGATTCCACACATACAGTACCTTTCTTACAACACAGTTGACTATGAAATAGCAAGTTTTATATGATTTAAGTGCCTGTATACTACAATACAGAGCGAAAAATGGAAAAAGCAAATCCCTGACAGTTACAGTGGATTTGGCGCAGCAGCTTCGCACATCTACCTCTAACAATCACACGCCTCTGTGTTGTCACAGCCGGCCTGAGTGGCCGTGCGGTTCTAGGCGCTACAGTCTGGAACTGAGCGAATCCTGCCTCGGGCATGGATGTGTGTGATGTCCTTAGGTTAATTAGGTTTAATTAGTTCTAAGTTCTAGGCGACTGAGGACCTCAGAAGTTGAGTCGCATAGTGCTCAGAGCCATTTTGTTGTCACATATCTATAGACAAGTTGTTTTCACCATTGGCCATAAGCGCTTTCTATGGAAATACTGAGAGTAAAATTTATATATGGATGAATGGTTGGCAGCCGAGACGTTTTGATATCGACATCATTCAGCTGAAATCCTGAAACCTTCCGGAACACTCATCAAGACTGGAAAACTTCAAAAATAAGAACTCTTGTAGTACCCTTCCAGACAAAAATAAAATAAAATAAATAGAAGAACGATGCACCACGAAGGAATTATCCAAATGAGACCGAAATTAGTAGATGTGATATATCTGTGCAGCAAAACACAAGATAACCATCTCCGAAAAATTGGATGATTTATTCAAGTGAAAGAGCTTCACAAACTGAGGAAGTCAGTAACGCAATGCACCACTTATGGCCCTTATGCAAGCAGTTATTCTGCTTGGCATTGATTGTTAGAGTTGTTGTATGTCCTCATGAGCGATATCATGCCAAATTCTGTCCAATTGGCGCGTTGGATCGTCAGAATCCCGAGCTGGGTGGAGGACCCTGCCGATAATGCTCCAAACGTTCTCAATTAAGGAGGGGTCAAGCGACCTTGCTGGCCAACGTAAGTTTTGGCAACACGAAGACGAGCAGTGGAAACTGTCGTGAAGTGTGGGCGGTCATTATCGTGCTGACATGTAAGACCAGGATGGCTTGCCATGAAGGACAACAAAACGGGGCGTAGAATATCATCTACGTACCGCAGTGCTGTAAGAGTGCAGCGGATGACAAAGGAGTCTTGCCACGAAAAATAATGACACACTAGACCATCACGCCTGGTTGTCGAACCGTATGAGGGGCACTGTCAGGATGGTATTACGTGGCTATCCAGGGTGCCTCAATTTTACTCTAGTCTATGAAATTCCAGGTCAAAGACGTGACTGTATTATTAATATGTCGTGGAAGGGTTATTATCGAATTTTTTTTTAAATAGCAGATGGTACCAACTGTAACTTAGGAGCAGCAAAAGTACTGACTGAAGAGGCAAGTAAATTACATGTCCTCTCCACCTTTTTCCACAGCGCATATTTGTGTAAGCACCCACTCATTAACTGTCGAGATCCTACAGTACCGTGGCAAAATAGCAGCAAAAACTCCATTGTTAAAGTCAGTTAGCTGCTTAGGGTCCCTTTGGCCGCAGCCACTTACGAGGAGGACATAACAAGTACCACATCTCGATTTCCCAAAAACTTCGCTCAATGTAAGAGAGGTCAAAATAAGTGAACGGGTGCCTCGACTTACCCGTTGACGCTCGACCGTTTCTGAGAAAATGATGGTCAAAGTTTTTCGAGATACTTCATGTGCCTTTCAGCTAGTCAGTGGTTCAAATAAAGGTGTGGCACAGCAGCTAGTGTCACGGGCACACACTTTGGAGCCCCATATTCCAAACCCGGTTATTTATTTTTATTTTTATTTTTAATTTGTCTACCCTTGTTCGCAGAAGATTATTACACCAATTTTTTTCTGTGTATATTAAAGTAACGTAGTCCTTATTCGTCTACTAATTGTATGCTTGGTGAATGAGTGAAGAAAAAATAAAAATGAGTGAGAAGATTACCTGAAATTGTTTTTCTTATAATTACTGAACTGTATCTGGATTCATAATCAATTGCAAGCACCACTTTTCGCTAATGTGATCCGTTATGCGTGGTTTGCCGCGAAATTATTGGCAACGCCTGAAATCTTAAGCAGTGTTAACGAGTCTTCTTTCCCAAGTGAGAATCATACAAAGAAATGTCACTGTGGCAAACCTGCCTTCGCCAAATGCTCGTGGTTTTTTTGATTTTCTATGTTTGAAATGTTTCTACGATCGGTATCATCCAAGGCAATGCACCAAATCTTTCTGTAGTATAAACACAACAATAAACTATAACAATTAATTTAAGAATTGATGTAAGAATGATATGAAAGAATACGAGAATTTAGAAGTATTGTAACCTCTTGACTCAGTCGAGCTTGAAGTTTCTTCAGTATCATTAGATTTGCATCAGAATTTATGGTGGTTCCACTTGGCATGATGTCCACAAGCAAGAGTCCTTCGGAATCGAAAAACTCCATAGCCATAACTTTTTTCCAGCAGAAGGTGTGGTTTTGAATTTTTTTTCTTGGGTGAATTTGCATGATGCCACTCCATTGATTGCCTCTTCGTCTCTGGTAAAAAATGATGGGGCCATGTTTCATCACCTGTCACAATTCTCCCAAGAAATTCATCTCTACCATTCTCGTACTGTCCCAAAAGTTCGCTGCATACTGTTTTTCTTGTTTCTTTGTGAGCCACTGTCAACATCCTGAGAACCCACCTGGCACAAACCTTTTTTAACGCCAACACTTTCAGTATTCTGCAAACACTTCCTT
Organism: Schistocerca americana; assembly: GCF_021461395.2. Lineage (NCBI taxonomy): Eukaryota > Metazoa > Arthropoda > Insecta > Orthoptera > Acrididae > Schistocerca > Schistocerca americana. Next base: position 641,260,632 of record NC_060123.1, read on the forward strand.
CCCTATCCCAACGTAGCATGACAATTCGTTCACTGTGATGCGTCTGTCAGCAGTCACCAGTTCGTTAACTCTCTGCACATTGTCTGGAGTGTGTCCAGTACGAGGCCTGGTGCTGCGAGGACAATCATCAATATTGCCGTGCCCGCTTTCATCACGTAACCTGCTTGCCCAACGACTAACTGTATTGCGATCGACAGCGGCATCTCCATACACCTTTTTCAACCTCTTGTGGATGTTTCCCACTGTCTTGTTTTCACAGCACAGGAATTTTATGACAGCACGTTGCTTCTGACGAACGTCAAGCGTAACAGCCATCTTGAAGACATGCTGTGACAGCGCCACTCATGGGAACAGGTTGAACTAAGTTTGACAACAATCGGGAAGGACGGATCTACACACTGTAAAACTTTCACACAGGCAGAATGAAAACTGTATTTTTACAAAAATAGTGTGCATTTCATTTGGAGCGACCCTCGTAATATAATGTCCGTGCATCCCCTAACTTCATAAGAAACATTCGTGTAGTAACCTTCTATGGACATGGATAGATAAACGAAAAAAAGAATAAAGACAATAGCTGGGTTTCGAAGATCATGGAGCAAAAGTAAGAGGCCGTAACAGTAGCCACTGTGCCATCATTTCGGTTGGGTTTACCGCACGCTATAAGGTATCTAAATTACGTAGAAGACTTTGACTACTGTTTTCTGAGAAACGATTGAGCATCTACAGATAACCCAAGACACGTGTTCACTTATTTTGACTCCTCTTCCATTGAGCGATGGTTCTGGAAACCGAGTTATGGCGTTTCTCGTGTTCTCCTCTTTACAGGGCTGCTTAGTAGCTGGTCGGTGGTCTGCTGCGCCACATGTGGAACCACAAAAAGTCGCTCCACCCATGACTATGCAAGTAATGCATAGCGTTCAGAACCCGCCACAACCACACCAGTATTTCAACGCGCTGCTAAGGCACATGTGGTGGGTCGTATTGTTCCTAGTGTGCTGTGAAACAGAAGAGGTTGGTTGTGGACTGGAGTGACAATGTCTTTGGACACAGAAATACACGGACAAAACATCAATCTGGAAGATTTCATCAATGAGACTGAAAAGTGGCCTACCGCATAGAATCTGAAACATCACGATTACACCAACAAGATTGCAAAGAAGAATGTGTTGGAACCAGTCATAGGGAAATTCGAAACAAATTTCACTGATACGTCCATAGCAAAGAAAATCGCAATAGACGAGTAAAGTTCATTTCCACCAAATATCAGTAATACAGGAAATAATGTAGCATCCAAAATACGTTACAGATTCAGTATATGCAAAGTTGTATTGCAAGCAAACATCTCAGCCACATCTCAATCCTGATTGGAAATAATATGTACATTTAAATCATTTCCACTTGCCATGGAACTGCCCCTTCATTCATGAAGTAATCAGCAAACGCTGTTCAAATACATTCAGTAGCCTTTGCAAGTAGAGAGTCCTGTACTGGCATCTCATCCTGTAGTCTAGCAACACAAAGTGTGCCCTCAAACTTCCATCCATCTCTTTTCCAAACGATGTTATGCAGAAGCCAGCAAGTTTTTATTATAGCTCCTGCCAAATCTTGTTGAATATGTAATGGTCGATGAAATATCCTACATTTATTGCTGAGTACCGGTGTAATATAATTGCATTCAATATATCTTCTGGATCTCGATAGCCGGTAGTTGAACACTTTTTTCAGCAGTCAAAAATCTTCCTGTAAGAGATCTGAAAGCAAGCTGAAAGAGCCCAAATCCCTCATCTCCCTAAAGCACATACGGGATTGACTCACGCCTTCGTTTTGAAAGAGGTTTTGGTGCTGGTAACTTGATTTTGTTGCTTTTCAACATTTCGTTAGGTCTAGAATTCTTGAACACAGTTGAATCAGCAGATATTCCTGGTGCACCTCCATCAACGCAAAGTAATCTGTAATTTGAAGGGCATGAAGCGAGCAGAAGAACATAAAAAGAAACATTTTAGTTGAAATTCCGTGATGCATTCCTTTCAGGCTTATTACTCGTATGTGTTTCCCGACTACAGCTAGTACACAGTAGGGAAAGATGACTAAAAAGTCTCTCTCATGAAAGTTATCAACACAGAACTGGAAAGCAGTTTGATTTCCACGTTGACCACTTAGCTTCCCAAACATCGTGCACGATCTCGCACCTAAACCTCCAGACGTGAAAGATTCAGATGGGTACAAAACATACAACATAGAGCATTTAAGTCCGATCTGAGTGACTGACATCTGGAGGTTTGAGTGTCGGCTATTGTTGACAGCCCAGTGCAATATTTGATGTGTAGTCACTCATGCTGCATCTTGAGCCAAGGTACCGAAAGCAAGATATTTGCAGAAGTTTCAAAATATGCGATGTATGACACACATTTCTTTGTGAAAAGATATAATGTGACTTTGCTCTGAACATAAAATAAGATTTTTATATTGTTTCTACGTTACTACTTACCAACAGAAATGGGAAAGTCTCTGTGATTCATACAAAAAGGAAAGAGGCAAGCAGAAAAAGTATGTTGCATCATGTTTTGGACCAAAGTAAAGGAGTCAGTACATATTTTATGAAGAATTAAGATTTTTGAATACTGCTACAGCACCAACAGACGACAGCCTGGGATTAACTGATGAAGAAGTGAATGTGGAACGAGGCATTGAGCAAATAACGTACAGTGCAAAACTACGAAGGAGTGCGGAGAAGATAAAAAGAAATAAAGGAGGTGGCGATGAGGAGCTGCTAAAGATCCCAAAGGCCAAGTATGGCCTTCAAGAAAAAGATGCATTGCATTATGATTTCAAGAAACGTACAGACCTTATGAGGCTGCAAAAAGCCTGCACCACCAAGCTAGGTCCACGCAGAATAAGGTGGCGCATGCGCATTGACCAATTTTCGTCCAAAGCGCTAGGCGAGTTAATTCGTTTGTTTGGTGGGGAGGCCGACATTACCGGCTTTCAGCCGGCTGCAACGACGTGATCGTTGCGCCCGCGCTGCAGTCTTTCACAGACGATTTTACGAAAACCATTCGGTTAAAAAAAAAAAAAAAGAAAAGAAAAAAAAAACACATTTTTGCGTTACTTATAGCTTCATATGTCAGCTTCATGGTGAAGTGCCCATCATTTCGTTAGTGGTAACAGCTATTTTCGTTTAAGTAAGACACTTCGGAAAATTTGAAAAAGTTTGCAGTGAAAAATGATGGTCGCTATGATTTTGCATTTGGTGTATATTACATAACATATTGCTGCATGTTAAATTTAGCTCACGTAATGAATTTTTCTTTAGTCTTGGGTGGAGCTGTCTGTCACCTGTCTCTGGAAAATTGATCTTTTGTAGTTTACTCATTTGTGATCGCTATAAAGTCAGAATGGAATATCCATAATACTCCTCATACGTCAGAAACTGTTTGAAGTACTGAAACGAGATTTAGGCAAATGATAGCAAGCAAAAAAACGGGCACTTTTGCCATGTGGTTACTATACAAAACTTCATTATTTATCGTGTTATTCCACTAACTACAGACTTTTTCGATGAAAGAATGTAATTTGTAAGGGCCATTGATTGTTAGTCGAACGAGAAATGCTGTGGGCTATGCAACATCATAGGTGAACAATATATTACACATTTATTTTTGTACCGAGATGTACTATTTCGTATGCTATTGACCTTACTTTTCCCCAGTACCTCGCTTAATAAACCACTGGTTCAGAAATCTCTCACACTGCATGTTAGTGAGACGACACTGTGTAAACTCTGCTGTATTTTGACAAAAGAAGTAAATTTTAACGTGGTAGCAAGAGAAATGTAGATTTTACTCAAAATCCGCCACCATGACGCTTTTCTGAAAATTACAAATGATTAAAAGGTCAGACGAAAATAAATTGATGTTTTTGTCGCATTTCAGAGAAATTGTTTTCAGATACTAACCAAAGCAGAGGTAACAGTAGATCTTTTTCGATGGTCACCATGCAAGAAGGATCGTGGAGATGCTGCACTTAATATTTACAAAAAAATTGAGTGTAGGTTTCAGTTTAGAATGGGACTTCCCCGGCCGTGCTTTGTATTTCCCTCACAGCGCCTGCCTGCAACCCCTACCACTACCGCTCTCCCCAAGCTTGAAGCTCTCCTTCAACAATAACCTTTGCAGGTACACATCCAAGAATCGACACTCAATTGGGGGCTTACTGCGCTCCCGTATCAGGACAATCACTGGAAATGAGTTTATAAACAACTTGAAGACAACTCAGATAATCATTTACTTCAGGGTTCTGATGGAACGTCCTTAGTAGCTAGTGGTTCCCAGATGTCATCCAGAGTGCCACGGTTGGAAATGAATTCTCAATGTGTATGGGCTTGAATATGATCTTACTCTTTAATCATATAGAATAATTTTGTTCGAATGTTAATTTCTTATTGTAACAAAACGCTTCGTTTCTATTCTGACAACTTTTCATTGTTGTGTCTGTAAAATTCGCGCAGCCTATTTTTAAAGAACCACTGACAAGTCAGGCAAAGTGTCAACTGATAATGTCAATTTCTTTGTGTTTGTTTGTTCATTGCCTGTTATTAGTTTACTGGCAATTGTCGGAATGCTCGGATTGTGAGTTAATAGACTAGCTTTCATAATTGCGCCATAGGGTGGTGGGGTTTCGGGTTCCGCTGGATAGGTCAGGAGTCCACTACACGCAAGAAGCGGCTACACGGGTAGCAGGGGTTGTGTGGCGTGGGCTGGGCGGTTTTTTAGGTTAGATGGCCTTGGGCAAGTACAAAAAGGGCAACAGCCTCAACGGGTGCGGGGCAAAGTCAGGACATGCGGGGACCAAGCAGCAATCGGTATTGTAATTGTCAACTGTCGAAGCTGCGTTGGTAAAGTACCGGAACTTCGAGCGCTGATAGAAAGCACCGAAGCTGAAATCGTTATAGGTACAGAAAGCTGGCTTAAGCCAGAGATAAATTCTGCCGAAATTTTTACAAAGGTACAGACGGTGTTAAGAAAGGATAGATTGCATGCAACCGGTGGTGGAGTGTTCGTCGCTGTTAGTAGTAGTTTATCCTGTAGTGAAGTAGAAGTGGATAGTTCCTGTGAATTATTATGGGTGGAGGTTACACTAAACAACCGATCTAGGTTAATAATTGGCTCCTTTTACCGACCTCCCGACTCAGCAGCATTAGTGGCAGAACAACTGAGAGAAAATTTGGAATACATTTCACATAAATTTTCTCAGCATGTTATAGTCTTAGGTGGAGATTTCAATTTACCAGATATAGACTGGGACACTCAGATGTTTAGGACGGGTGGTAGGGACATAGCATCGAGTGACATTATACTGAGTGCACTATCCGAAAATTACCTCGAGCAATTAAACAGAGAACCGACTCGTGGAGAAAACATCTTGGACCTACTGATAACAAACAGACCCGAACTTTTCGACTCTGTATGTACAGAACAGGGAATCAGTGATCATAAGGCCGTTGCAGCATCCCTGAATATGGAAGTTAATAGGAATATAAAAAAAGGGAGGAAGGTTTATCTGTTTAGCAAGAGTAATAGAAGGCAGATTTCAGACTACCTAACAGATCAAAACGAAAATTTCTGTTGCGACACTGACAATGTTGAGTGTTTATGGAAAAAGTTCAAGGCAATCGTAAAATGCGTTTTAGACAGGTACGTGCCGAGTAAAACTGTGAGGGACGGGAAAAACCCACCGTAGTACAACAACAAAGTTAGGAAACTACTGCGAAAGCAAAGAGAGCTCCACTCCAAGTTTAAACGCAGCCAAAACCTCTCAGACAAACAGAAGCTAAACGATGTCAAAGTTAGCGTAAGGAGGGCTATGCGTGAAGCGTTCATTGAATTCGAAAGTAAAATTCTATGTACCGACTTGACAGAAAATCCTAGGAAGTTCTGGTCTTACGTTAAATCAGTAAGTGGCTCGAAACAGCATATGCAGACACTACGGGATGATGATGGCATTGAAACAGAGGATGACACGCGTAAAGCTGAAATACTAAACACCTTTTTCCAAAGCTGTTTCACAGAGGAAGACCGCACTGCAGTTCCTTCTCTAACGAAACAATGGCTGACATCGAAATAAGTGTCCAAGGAATAGAAAAGCAACTGGAATCACTCAATAGAGGAAAGTCCACTGGACCTAACGGGATACCAATTCGATTCTACACAGAGTACGCGAAAGAACTTGCCCCCCTTCTAACAGCCGTGTACCGCAAGTCTCTAGAGGAACGGAGGGTTCCAAATGATTGGAAAAGAGCACAGATAGTCCCAGTCTTCAAGAAGGGTCGTCGAGCAGATGCGCAAAACTATAGACCTATATCTCTTACGTCGATCTCTTGTAGAATTTTAGAACATGTTTTTTGCTCGCGTATCATGTCATTTCTGGAAACCCAGAATCTACTATGTAGGAATCAACATGGATTCCGGAAACAGCGATCGTGTGAGACCCAACTCGCCTTATTTATTCATGAGACCCAGAAAATATTAGATACAGGCTCCCAGGTAGATGCTATTTTTCTTGACTTTCGGAAGGCGTTCGATACAGTTCCGCACTGTCGCCTGATAAACAAAGTAAGAGCCTACGGAATATCAGACCAGCTGTGTGGCTGGATTGAAGAGTTTTTAGCAAACAGAACACAGCATGTTGTTATCAATGGAGAGACGTCTACAGACGTTAAAGTAACCTCTGGCGTGCCACAGGGGAGTGTTATGGGACCATTGCTTTTCACAATATATATAAATGACTTAGTAGATAGTGTCGGAAGTTCCATGCGGCTTTTCGCGGATGATGCTGTAGTATACAGAGAAGTTGCAGCATTAGAAAATTGTAGCGAAATGCAGGAAGATCTGCAGCGGATAGGCACTTGGTGCAGGGAGTGGCAACTGACCCTTAACATAGACAAATGTAATGTATTGCGAATACATAGAAAGAAGGATCCTTTATTGTATGATTATATGATAGCGGAACAAACACTGGTAGCAGTTACGTCTGTAAAATATCTGGGAGTATGCGTGCGGAACGATTTGAAGTGGAATGATCATATAAAATTAATTGTTGATAAGGTGGGTACCAGGTTGAGATTCATTGGGAGAGTGCTTAGAAAATGTAGTCCATCAACAAAGGAGGTGGCTTACAAAACACTCGTTCGACCTATACTTGAGTATCGCTCATCAGTGTGGGATCCGTACCAGGTCGGGTTGACGGAAGAGATAGAGAAGATCCAAAGAAGAGCGGCGCGTTTCGTTACCGGGTTATTTGGTAACCGTGATAGCGTTACGGAGATGTTTAATAAACTCAAGTGGCAGACTCTGCAAGAGAGGCGCTCTGCATCGCGGTGTAACTTGCTTGCCAGGTTTCGAGAGGGTGCGTTTCTGGATGAGGTATCGAATATATTGCTTCCCCCTACTTATACCTCCCGAGGAGATCACGAATGTAAAATTAGAGAGATTAGAGCGCGCACGGAGGCTTTCAGACAGTCGTTCTTCCCGCGAACCATACGCGACTGGAACAGGAAAGGGAGGTAATGACAGTGGCACGTAAAGTGCCCTCCGCCACACACCGTTGGGTGGCATGCGGAGTATCAATGTAGATGTAGATAATTCAGAACAGTGAGTACTGCAGTGAAATGAAGAGACGATATCTAAGTTTGTTCTCTTAAGAATGGTTGCCAGACAAAAATTATAGAGTGTGGTTGCGAAAAGTAAATAGTGATGAGTGTATGTTTAAGTGCAGAATACACAATATCTCATTTACTATTAAATATAACGGCGTGAAGGCTGTAAATAAACATTTAAGGTCAGAAAGACACGAAGCGAGTATTATCATGTTGTTGTTGTTGTTGTTGCTGCTGCTGCTATTGAGGTCTCCAGTCCAGAGACTGATTTGATGCTGCTCTCCATGCTATTCTATCCTGTGAAAGCTTCTTCATCTCCAAGTAACCACTGCACCCTACATACGAGGTGCAACAATAAAGTAATGAGACTGATGTGAAAAAAAATGTTGCTTACTGTTTTAGTCAAGTTTAGTGTTGTATCCTTCAAAGTAGTTCCCTTCTGATTGCACACACTTTTTCCAGCGCTTCTGCCATTTATGGCAACATTTCTGGATCTCATCTTCTGTAATATCCTCCAAGACCCTCGTCACAACTTTTTGAACATCTTGTGTTGTTTGAAAATGGTGTCCCTTGACCGCCGTTTTGACTCTTGGAAATAGAAAAAAGTCGTACGGAGCGATATCTGGTGAATAAGGTATCAAATTTCAGTACTACCACAGTTTTGAGGTTAAAAATTGCTGAACTGGCAGAGCAGTATGGGATGGCACATTATCGTGATGCAGAATCCAATTATCAGCAATGTTGGCATGGGCACAAAGAACTCTTTTACGAAGTCTTCCTAAAATTTCTTTGTAGTAATATTGGTTAACTTTCCAGGAGGCACCTGCTCTTTATGAACAATTCCCTTGGAATCAAAAAAGCACACAAGCATTCATTTCACTTTTGACTTTGACATGCGAGTTTGTTTTTGGTCTGGATGATCCTTCTGAGCACCATTGTGAACTTTGGCGTTTTGTCTGTGGATCGTACTGAAAAAAACCAACTTTCATCACCAGTGATAACATGGCTCAACAATTCTGGATTGATTTCCGTTTGCTCTAACAGATCGGCTACCACATTTTCCGTGTTTCTCGCTGTTGTGGTGTGAGATTTTTGAGGACAATTTTTGCACAAATCTTTCTCATACTAGGATCTTCAGTTATTATTAGACGAACTGTTTCTCGATTGATGTTCAGTTCTTCTGCAATCATTTTCATGGATAATCTTCGATCAGTTCGTACAAGTTCACGCACCCTGGCCAAGTGAGATTGATGGTCGTCCACTGCGGTCTTCACCTTCAACATTCGTTCTGCCTTCACTAAACAGTTTATGCCAACAAAAAACTTGAGCTCTTGACAAAACCTCCTCTCCAAAAGCCTTCTGAAGCTTACCATAAGCAGGCATCGCGTTTTCACCCAATTTAATGCAAAAAGAAATGACATACCATGGCGCAATATTATGCACTTCCATTTCTGTGATGAGAGACACAAACACATGTTAACTTATTACAGCACAACTCACAACTGAGCAGTTGCATTGATGTGCCGCTTGGATTAGAAGCACCTTATAGACAAAGGTCAAAGATATTGTGGCTACACAAACATGCAGGGTTGCCACATCTTGCAAAGAACATCAGTCTCATTACTTTATTGTCTCACCTTGTATTTCTGAATCTGCTTAGTGTATTCATCTCTGGTCTTCCTCTACGATTTTTACGCTCCACACTGCCCTCCAATACTAGCTCGGTTATCTGTTGATACCTCAGAACATGTTAACAAACCGACCGCTTCTTCTAGTCAAATTGTGCCACAAATTACTCTTCTCCCAATTCTTTTCAGTACCTCCTCATTAGTTACATGATCTACCCATCTAATCTTCAGCATTCTTCTGTAGCACCACATTTAGAAAGCTTCTATTCTCCTCTTGTCCAAACTATTTATCGTCCATGTTTCACTTCCATACATGGTTACACTCCATACAAATACTTTCAGAAACGACTTCCTGACACTTAAATCGATAATCGATGTTAACAAATTTCTCTTCTTCAGAAACGCTTTCCTTGCCTTTGCCAGTCTACATTTTATTTCCTCTCTACTTCAACCATCATCAGTTATTTTGCTCCCCAATTATGAAAACTCATTTACTACTTTAAGTGTCTCATTTCCTAATCTAATTCCCCCAGCATCACCGGTCTTAATTCGACTACATTCCATTATCCTCGTTTTGATTTTGTTGATGTTCATCTTATATCCTCCTTTCAAGACACTATCCATTCCATTCAACTGTTCTTCCAAGTCCTTTGCTGTCTCTGACAGAATTACCTTGTCATCGGCGAACCTCAAAGTTTTTATTTCTTCTCCCTGGATTTTAATACCTACTCCAAGTTTTTCTTTTGTTTCCTTCACTGCTTACTCAATATATAGATTAAATAACATCGGGGAGAGGCTACAACCCTGTCTCACTCCCTTTCCAACCACTGCTTCCGTTTCACACCCCTCATCTCTTATAATGCCATCTGGTTTCTGTACAAATTGTAAATACATTCATTCATTCATTCATTTATTTAATGGTCCATTTGATTCATTACATAATTAAACAGTACATTGAATATAGGGCAAGTCAAAATTGCAAAAGGAGCCGTAACACACACACACACGCGCACACACACACACACACACACACACACACACACACACACACACACACACACACACACACACACATACAGAGAGAGAGAGAGAGAGAGAGAGAAAGAGGGAGAGACAGAGAGAGAGAGAGAGCATGACAAAATCAATTACAGATAACAATCATAAATTACAAGTGACAAATATAGCAATTTGAATTTAACCATTATTACATAATCATTGTTCACAGGCTATTTTTTTATAATTTAAAAATTATTTTATAGAGTAAAAACATTTTTCCACTAAAAATGACATAAGATTATGTTTAAAAAAAATTTTATGTTGCTGCGATTTTAAATCACTGGGTAGGCTGTTATATAGCTGAACTGTTATTTGTGATACACTTTTTTGGTATAGTGCTGTTCTACACTGTGAAATGTGGATATTATTTGTGTTTCTTGTGTTGTGACTGTGTATATGCTTATTTTGTTGAAGATGTCCAGTTTGATGTAAAAGATACTCATTTGCCTACAGGATACACTCATATATGTAAAGGCTTGGTAGGCTCATTATTTTCATCTGGATGAAATGTGGTCTACATGTTTCCAATTTTATAGGTTGCAGATAGCCCTGATTGCTCTTTCCTGTGTCCTAAAGATCTTTATGCTGGTGGCTGAATTTCCCCAAAGATTAGCCCATATCGAAGTAGTGCATGGAAGTATGCATAATACACCTGAATAACTGTTGAGTTGCTTGCAATTTTATTTACCACAAGCAGAGCAAAACAAGATTTGAAAGTTTTTTCTCAAGTTATTTTATATGACAGTCACATTTTAAATTATCTTGTACCCATAGGCCTAGAACCTTAGTGTCAGTAATCGAGTTCAGTAACGTATTTTCAAGGTATGGTACTGTAACAAAGTTTTGCACATGTGCAGAAGAGTGGAAATTCATAAAGACAGATTTTTCTTTATTTATTATTATTTTATTTTTTTGAAACCAGCTAGTAATTTGGGACATTACAGTATCTATTGCTACCGCCAGTGAGATTTTGTCAGCAACTGTTATTAATATGCTGGTGTCACCAGCAAATAAGATTAGTTTATCCAATTTAATAAAGTCATTTATATCATCAATATAAAGGAGGAACAGTACAGGTCCTAGCACAGAACCTTGTGGCACTCTGTACTTTATTGTTGATTTACTGGAGACATGTGTGTTATGACAATATTTCCTTGTACTGAAATGTCATCATGCCTTAAAACCACCACTTGCTGCCTGTTTTATAGGTAAGATCTTATCCACTGATTTGGGATTCCTCGGACACCTTTTTGATCTAATTTGTGAATGAGGAAGTCATGGTCAGTTATGTCGAAAGCTTTTGGAAGGTCCAGAAAGATACCAGTAGCATCTTTTCTGTCATCCAGTGCTTTAAGAACCGCTTCTATGTACCCGTACATTGCTGTTGTTGTAGACTTTGATTTACTGAATCCATGTTGATTTGCTGAGAGTAATGAATTTTTTGTAATGTAGCTTAGTAGTCTATTGTAGAAAATTTTCTCAAATATTTTGGATAAAACACTGAGTTGGGATACTGGACGATAATTATTTACATCTTCAGAGTCCCCTTTTTTGAACAGTGGAGTTACTTTAACTGTTTTTAGGCTATTGGGAAAGATTCCAGTTGATAAGGAGTTGTTTAATATATATATTAGAGGTTTTAATACATTATCAGATTACTTTTTAAAGACATAGTCTGGCACACCATCCAGTCCACATGAATATTTGTTTTTGAGTGGCCTTATTATTTGTTTCACCTCTGTTTCCGTGACTGTTTGAAGGAACATAGACCTAACACTAGCATTTAAATAATTTGGGAGGCATGTAGGTCCATTGTCATACTGATTTTCGATTAACTGCTTTGCTATATTAGTAAAGTAAGTACATGTTAAACTTTTCAGCTACCTCTTTTGGATCTGAGTGTCTGTTATTTTCAATTTGAAGAGAGATATTTTGTGAAGTTGACTGTTCTGTACCAGTTTCTGCTCTAATAACCTTCCATACAGCTTTCATTTTCTTGTTTGCATTTGAGATGTACTCATCATTTTTTCGTTTTTGGGCTTCTTTTATTATCTTGCTGAATATTTGGTTGTATTTTTTCACATAATTTCTGAATTTTGGAGTAGTATTCCTGTGCTTAATAGGAAAGTGAAGAATTTGTTTCTTTCTACTGGAAGTTATAATGCCTTTCGTTGCCCAACATTTATTTTTTAGTATCTCAATCCTCCTTTTTTCCTTGGAAACGCTATATGAAAGTAGGCTTCCGCTCCCTGTACTTGACCCCTGCAAAAGCTTTCTCTAAGTCTACAAATGCTAGAAACATAGGTTTGCTTTCATTAATCTATCTTCCAACATAAGTCGTGGTGTCAGTATTGGCTCACATGTTTCAACATTTCTGCATAATCCAAACTGATCTTCCCCTAGGTTGGCTTCTACTGGTTTTTCCATACAAAAGAAAAATCAGTTACGTCTTAAATTCTTGCCACAATTATTTTCTGTTGAAGATGACAAAATCATTGCAACAGAATTAACTTTGACTTACCATGCTATGAAATACCACCATTCTTACAATTCTAAAGATTGTGGTAATACGCTTTCAGAGACTCCTCCATTAAGGTGCAGCTAAACTAAAAGTGAGGTGCTAATAAAACAGTACTTCTGCCTTATGCTAAAGAGTAGGCGAATTAAAGCAAAATGTTCAGTTTTCATTAAGTTCAGATGTTTCAAATAAGGACAACAAGAAACATTACCTGATAGCTGTAACATACTTCTCCAAAGATAAGGTAAAATATAATGAAATTCTTGATTTCTATGAAGATGGAAACAAATCTGCAGGAGTCATTTCAAATAAAGTAAAACCTATCATCATCATTTAAGACTGATTATGCCTTTCAGCGTTCAGTCTGGAGCATAGACCCCCCTTATAAAATTCCTCCATGATCCTCTATTCAGTGCTAACATTGGTGCCTCTTCTGATGTTAAACCTATTACTTCAAAATCATTCTTAACTGAATCCAGGTACCTTCTCCCTGGTCTGCCCCGCCTCCTCCTACCCTCTACTGCTGAACCCATGAGTCTCTTGGGTAATCTTGCTTCTCCCATGCGTGTAACATGACCCCACCTTCTAAGCCTGTTCGCCCTGACTGCTACATCTATAGAGTTCATTCCCAGTTTTTGTTTGATTTCCTCGTTGTGGACACCCTCCTGCCATTGTTCCCATCTACTAGTACCTGCAATCATCCTAGCTACTTTCATATCCGTAACCTCGACCTTGTTGATAAGGTAACCTGAATCCACCCAGCTTTCGCTCCCATACAACAAAGTTGGTCAAAAGATTGAACGGTGCACAGATAACTTAGTCTTGGTACTGACTTCCTTCTTGCAGAAGAGAGTAGATCGTAGCTGAGCGTTCACTGCATTAGCTTTGCTACACCTCGCTTCCAGTTCTTTCACTATGTTGCCATCCTGTGAGAATATGCGTCCTAAGTACTTGAAACCGTCCACCTGTCCTAACTTTGTCCCTCCTGTTTGGCACTCAATCCGTTTATATTTCTTTCCCACTGACATTACTTTCGTTTTGGAGATGCTAATCTTCATACCATAGTCCTTACATTTCTGATCTAGCTCTGAAATATTATTTTGCAAACTTTCAATCGAATCTGCCATCACAACTAAGTCATTCGCATATGCAAGACGGCTTATTTTGTGTTCACATATCTTAATCTCACCCAGCCAGTCTATTGTTTTTGTTTTCAACATACGATCCATAAATAATATGAACAACAGTGGAGACAGGTTGCAGCCTTGTCTTACCCCTGAAACTACTCTGAACCATGAACTCAATTTACCGTCAACTCTAACTGCTGCCTGACTATCCACGTATAGACCTTTAATTGCTCGCAAAAGTTTGCCTCCTAGGAACCCGGTCATATGCCTTTACTAGATCTATAAAGCATAGATACAATTCCCACTTCTCCATTATTTGCCGTAAGCTAAAGATCTGGTCCTGACAACCTCTAAGAGGCCTAAACCCACACTGATTTTCTTCCAATTGGTCCTCAACTAATACTCGCACTCTCCTTTCAACAATACCTGAGAAGATTTTACCCACAATGCTGATTAAAGAGATACCTCAGTTATCCTGTGTAGCAATTTAAGACCTGACATTCCACTGTATTTGATGAGTTCCGACTTAATTTCATCCACCCCAGCTGCTTTACTGCACTGCAATCTATTGACCATTTTCTCCACTTCCTCAAATGTGATCCTATTTCCGTCATCATTCCTATCCCATTCTACCTCGAAATCTGAAACTTCACTGATCGTATTTTCACCTACATTGAGCAACTCTTCAAAATATTCCCTCCATCTGCCCAAGGCATCCACAGGATTCACCAGCAGTTTTCCTGACCTGTCCAAAATACTTGTCATTTCCTTCTTACCTCCCTTTCGATGACTGCTAATTACACTCCAGAATGGTTTTCCAGCAGCTTGACCCATAGTCTCCAACCTGTTTCCAAAGTCTTCCCAAGATTTCTTCTTGGATGCTGCAATTATCTGTTTGGCTTTGTTTCTTTCTTCAATGTAACTTTCTCTGTCTACCTGAGCTCTAGTATGTAGCCATTTTTGATACGCCTTCTTTTTCCTTTTACAGGCTGCCTTGACTGTGTCATTCCACCAAGCTGTTTGCTTCACCCTACTTTTACACACTACTGTTCCAAGACATTCTTTAGCCACTTCTAGTACTGCGTCCCTGTGCCTTGTCCATTGCTTTTCCAATGACTTTGATTCACTACATTCAACTAAATGGTACCCTTCTGAGATCGCTGTTATGTACTTGTGCCTGATTTCCTTATCCTGAAGTTGCTCTTATCCTCCTACATATGGACCTGACCTCCTGCACTTTCGGCCTCACAATCCCAATTTCACTGCAGATTAAATAATGATCAGTGTCATCAAAGAATCCCCTGAATACACGTGTGTCCCTCACAGCCTTCCTGAATTCCTGATCTGTTATTATATAGTCAATGACAGAGCTGGTTCCTCTGCCTTCCCAAGTATACTGGTGAATGTTCTTATGTTTAAAAATGGAGTTTGTGATTACTAAGCCCATACTGGCACTGAAATCCAAGAGTTGTTTCCCGTTCCTGTTGGCCTCCATATCCTCTACAAATTTACCCATAACCTTTTCATACCCTTCTGTTCGATTTCCATTCCTGGCGTTAAAATCACCCATGAGCAGAACACTGTCCTTGTCCTTTACTCTAACAACTACATCACTGAGTGCCTCATAAAAACTATCCATCTTATCTTGATCTGTCCCTCCACAATGCGAATATACTGACACAATCCTAATTTTCTTGCTAGACACTGTCAAAGCTATCCACATCAATCGTTCGTTTACATACCTTATTGCAACTACGCTGGGTTCCATTTCTTTCCTGATGTAAAGCCCTACACCTCATTGTGCTATTCCTGCTTTGACTCCTGACAGGTAGACCTTGTATTCTCCCACTTCCTCTTCTTTCTCACCCCTTACCCGAATGTCACTAACAGCTAAAACGTCCAGCCCCACCTATTTTATTGGAGAATTGTTTAACACCAAACAATGTAGTTTATTATTTAGCCAATAATGCTTCATTTAATTTCGGTAAACATGAATCTGTCTTTACTACATTAAAAGAAGAAAATGCAAACTTAATCAAAATCAATTGTTGTTGTCATATATTACATAATCGTGCTATATTTGGATTCAAGCTTCTAAAATATGATGAAGAACGTCTACTTCTTACGATGTATTCAGACTTTCTGTCATCATCAAAAAATTCCAAGGAATTAAAAACAATTTGCAGTTCCACTCAGCATAAATATAGTGGAATACTGCAACACATTGTTATGCAATGTTTGTCTCTGCATATAACTGTGGAGCATCTTAAGATGTGGTGAGTTTCGAAGAAGTATCATGTAACATGGGATAAAGGAAAAACACCTCCTAATTTGGAAATTAAATTGTACACAACAAGATGAAATACATGTGTATTCACTAACACTACAAGAGTGTTTACCGTATTTTTTAAAAGAAATTTACCTATATTTCCACAGATGTTCATGAGGCTGTGTTGGAAATGAAGAAACAAATAGAGGGTCGTAATAAGGATGCTTTTTATGAAATTGAACTTAATCTGTCTTAAATACACCTCGCAAAAGAAGAACAAATATTATAGTAAAGGACTGCATTCTTGTTTACGACAGGTTATTAACTTTCTTAATGATTTGGCTGATGTGGGAAAGAAATGGAAAATTAGTTTCAATGGAAATTAACTGTGCCATGAGCTTTCTATTTTGAAACCAATAATCTGAAATCTTTCTGGGAAGGATAATAATTGTTGTAAAGCATGCAATGAGGTTTTCGAAAAAGCAGATGCTCTGAATCTGTTCAAAGTAATGCAACATGTCTTCGCAGTTCCTGTGAGTAATGTGCAAATCAAATGAGTTTTTAATGTAACAAGTGTGTTATAGTAAGGTTCTCTAAACAGAACGCCTGCTGAACTTGTGAAAGCCGAGATTTGTGTTCAGATGAATTTGAAGATGACATGAAGATTTATATTGCATGGTTCTTAAGAACAAGACTCTTCTGAGTGCAGCAAGATCCTCCACAAAATATGAATAATAAGGTATGTGTTTGCAAAAGTAAAGTTACATGGCAGTAGGTTAGTAGTAGTAGCAGTTAATTTCATTTTGTTAGTGCAAACTGAGAACATAATAAATGCAAAGCCCTTAACAAATTCTGTCCCAATTACACAAATGTCTGTGGCCAGTTGATTGATTTGGGGCCTGCCTCAAGTTCAGTCTGGCTAGCCTAAAGTGCGCGTCATATATCTTGGCGGCCGAGTTTAGGTTCGTTCTGCGCATCTGACATCAAAAAATACAGTCAGCCAATGAACAGAGAACGACGTTGCCAGATCTGACTGCAGAGCAGAGCACGGACGAGTGTCTTCAGTTTTAGAAACGTTCAGTCATAAACAAAGTAATAGAACAAAAGCAAAGTCTTGATAGCAGACTTTGATTTTTGAAAGTTTGGAAAAACCATTCTTTATACCAACTGCTTCATTTTCTATTAATTAATTAAACCAAACAAGCAATAAGACTCCTAATTCAGGCGATAGCAAGGAAAGGTGTTTGTATCAATTTCACGAACCGCTTTTTCGCAATAAAGAACAGCGGTAATTGTTTATTTCCTATTGTACTTCGACGAAGTGCGAGTAATTCATAGGCATACCAACAGTGTTTGTCAGAATTTTGCATGACGTGTTAGAGTCCTTATGTAGAATATCATAGGATGAGCTGCGCTAGCGTAACGGTTAAGGCGTTGAGATAGTAAACGAAAGGGAAAGAGTTCAAACCGTGTGCGGTGCTGAATATTTTTTTTTCTTTTAAAACAATATCGAAGTGTCTTACTTCATGAATTTTATTCGTTTGAATGCAATTTTTTGAAATTTCTAGTGCTTTGTCTCTTCATTAACCCTTTCGCTGTTGCAGTCACGTGCTCCCCGCATTCCGCGCTGGGCGCGATTTTGTCATCACTGCACTGCTCGCCTGTGCAGACACGTGGTGTTCCCACTGCTTTGACACACTTATCATTCGATTTCACAAAAACTATTTGGCCCAAAAATTAGATTTTTACACATGTTCTTGACTGATACCTTCCCCCCCATAAATGACTTAATTTTGTTTCGATGTTCAACCCAGTTATTGTGCAGCATTAAATGTAGTAAACCATTGCACGAAATTTTGAAGAGTTTGCAGAGGTAAAAGTCCATAGGGTATACTTTCCGTATGGTCGATTTTAGTTGCCACAATGTTGAGAATGAAATGTGGACAAGGTACCTAAATTTCATATAAAATTTACTGTATAACAATATCTCATTTAATTTAAGTACCACATAGATGTCGTATGTAATATTAAGAAATATTCCGTCTTTCGCGACTGTAATAAAAGTTTTATTTACGCCAGGCGCGTTTGGCCTTATTTTAAAGCACTTCAGTCAGTCAAAGGAAGTGGGGGGAAGGTATCAGTCAAGAAGATGTGTAAAAATCAAATTTTTGGGCCAAATAGTTTTTGTGGAATCGAATGATACGTGTGTCAAAGCAGTCGGAAACACCATGTGTCAGCACAGGCGAGCAGTGCAGTGACAAAATCGCGCACAGCGATGAATGCGGGAAGCACGTCTCTGTAGCAGCGAAAGGGTTAATGCGGCCGTGGTGGCTTTACTTCATAAACTGCGCGCTCCCCCCTAAACCTAAGCTTGCGAACTATACTATACTATGGCGCTGTTTCTATTGGCGCGTGCGTCGTGTGCAACTGGCAACGCAGCAATCTCCCGCGTCTGGCCGGGCATGCGCGAGCCGCCAAGATAAAAGAATTCAACTATAGTAGCTAGTGATGTATCTGATTTATCTAATGACATTTCGACTGCACTGTTTTCTTAATCATCACTCCTATATGGATGTGAGTGTGTTTTTTTGCACCTAATAAGTACCGAAAAATGTTGATTTTTTTTCTTACCTCAGTGTCAAAACTAGTCTCTTTTCTGGTGGAATGACCTATCTCATAGTGGCGTCTTTTCTTTGAATCATGTTGCTGATTCCAGCCAACTGTTTGTGAAATGAATTTTGTGACATACGAGAATAGGAAAAAAATAGTTGTCACCATCTCGCTGAAATCATCAAATGATACAGGGAAAAGTCCATGACTGAGACCTGGTAAAACCAGCGGAAGGACCCAGAACCTTCTTCTACTTCAGTGTTTTCTCTTCCTCTGAATAGGAAGTACAGCCAGAATGCAATCATGTCCATGTCCACTGCAATACAGACAGATTTTATAGACTAGTTGAGGAGAGTTGCAGTGCCACTAATGTTCATTTGAAGAGTAACCCATGTGCATTTGGAGCCCTGCTAACACTTGGTAGCAGCGTCACCAGTGTCAGCACAAGCACTGATTGCTAACCACTGAGCAGTGCTGCAAAGAATGCAGTGTGTACACATTCTTTGCCTGCGCTGGTTGGTGATGCACTGTTCTGAGGCATGCACCCTGTAATCTTTCCTTAACAGTTTTTCAGAGACTATTTGGTGAAAAAATTGATTTCTTACAATATTGGTAGCTTTTAAAATGGTTCAAATGGCTCTGAGCACTCTGGGACTTAACATCTGAGGTCATCAGTCCCCTAGAACTTAGAGCTACTTAAACCTACTAACCTAAGGACAGCACACACATCCATGCCCGAGGTAGGATTCGAACCTGCGACTGTAGCAGTCGCGCGGTTCCAGACTGAAGCATCTAGAACCGCTCGGCCACGCCGGCTGGCTGTAGCTTTTAATCTCAGCTTCATGGTGAAGTGACCATCACCTCGCCAATGGTCGTACTTATTGTGATAGTCGCATTTAAATAAGACACTGAGCGAAATTCTAAATATTTACAATGAAAAATACGTGTCACTATGATTTTGTGTTTCGTGCGTATTAGATCACATGCTACTGCATATGAAATTTAGCTAATGCACTGAATTTTTCTTTAGACTTGAGGGGAGGTCTCTATCTGTCCCCAATCTCGAGAAGATGGATTACATGCAGCATGTTCACTTCTGATCGGAAGCATATGGGAATGAAATAATCATGAGATTCTTCATATCACCTAAACTGGTCAAGATATCAAAAGAAGATTTTGACAAATGATAGCACACTAGGAGTGTATTTTGTCAAATGTTTAACATGCAGAACTTTATTATCTATGTCGATATAGCAGAAGGTACAGTTTTAATGTTTTTTTTCAATCCAGTACTGTAATTTTTTAAGAGTCATCAACATCTAGTGTAAAGATAATTTCCTGATATTAACATATGAACATGAAATTTACTCTCTTTTGTTACTGTAAACAGACAAAATGAAGTTTTCCTTAAGCTATTGACCTCTTGTCACCAACTGCTTGCCTGCTGAGACACTATGTTTCAGGATAGTCACTGCAAGGTGAGTTTGTGCAAATTATACTGTGTTTTGACAGAAAAAACAATTAAACCTGTCAACACGAGAAGTGTAGCAGTTACTTATAGATGATGATGCTTCTTCAAATGACAAATGATTAACAACTCGCATAAATATAAATCTCCATTTCTGTTGCAATTCTGGCAAAAATCCATATATTCCATCATATTTTTAATAGTGAACAACAGGAATAGAGACATACCAAAAGACTCTCTTCATGTTCCTCATCTGAGAAATATGGAAGTCATGATAAGTGCGCCCATCAGGCAGAGTGATGCACACTTGCCAGGTGCTGGTTAATCAAATAAATGGTTCAAATGGCTCTGAGCACTATGTAACTTAACATCTATGGTTATCAGTCCCCTAGAACTTAGAACTACTTAAACCTAACTAACCTAAGGACATCACACAACACCCAGTCATCACGGGGCAGAGAAAATTGCTGGTTAATCATCTATGGTTTGCCAAACTGAGAATTTGTGACTCGCGAATAAAAGAGTTATTATTGAGAAAAGTAAACAACTGATCCACAACACAACATGGTGGTTAGTGTATTGTCAGCAGCTGAGAATAATATGCATGACAGGAATGCGCAAAATATCCGGGTGTGCGTTGTGAGTGGAAGAGTTCACGTCATTTGGAAAACATTGTCATGAATGTAGGCCTACCTTCGTCAGCAATGCATTTAAACTAATTAAATATATCAAATTACTACCCTCTTTGAGGATACTAATATGCCTGGAAGAATACTGACAACGTTGTTCATCTGTGTAGCCGATTGAATAATTAGTTTATTAATGCTGGTACCTTGAATGCAACCACTGAAATGCTGTTTCTTGTTGCAATGCACCAATTAAAGTATTGTCAATTGTGTGGGCTGCTCGACTGTTTCTTGCTTGCAGTGAAAATGTGATGTCCATGTGATGTGCATGTAATACTGTATAATGTCTCTTATTACATACATATCCAAGTAATCATGGTGAAGCTTATATACTTCAGATCTTGGACGCTTTTTATTTGGAGCACAAAGGAGATAAACCTGTGGAATTCCCACTTTTCGACTTCCTGTAGCAGATTGTACAGCTGTGTCAGCATAAGAGGCAGCAAATGGCTAATAGTTCACCAGTCATTGAATTGTTCAGTGTTCTTGACAAAAGAAAAACAATAACATGCAAAAGAGCAAAAATATGGAAATATAAATAAGGAAAATATAATGCACCAATTACAAAAAGGTTGAGAGCTTTAATGGCGAAAAACAAAACATTACTGAATGACAGTAAAGATTGGTAGTAAGGTAATACTTATTGGATGGCCAACACTACCACTGCCAATATGCACAGTGCCGAAAGGTGGATATGGGAGGACTGCTTTTCCAATACCCACCTCACCTCTTCCACAAGCTAGCATCGCATGTGAAGTGAGAAACTGTGCCACAACCACAACTCACAAAACCTGGTGCAGGAGTGGTTCGTGTCATCATTGCATTGCATCCCAGTTTGCGGTCTGACTAGAAACTGTGGCCCACCACACTCATATGCAGTCACACTTGCAGAGCATTGGCTCCTGCCATTTTTCAGTGGTTTTTGGTTCCGCGATGTGGTTTATGAACCCTCCTCTGTTAGAGCTGCCACCTACTGTCTGCAAGTAGTTATTGCATGTTCCCATCCAACATAGGTGGTGGTAACATTAATGTGACTGTTTTTTCTGAGTCATCAGTCTTCTGACTGGTTTGATGTGGCCTGCCAGGAATTCTTCTCCTGTGCCAACCTCTTCATCTCAGAGTAGCACTTGCAACCTATGCAGCCAACTATTTGCTGGATGTATTCCAATCTCTGTCTTCCTATACAGTTTTTGTCCTCTACAGCTACCTCTAGTACCATGAAAGTTATTCTATGATGTCATTACAGGTGTACTACCATCCTGTCCTGCTTGTCAGTGTTTTCTTTATACTACTTTTCTCGTCATTTCTGCAGAGAACCTCCTCATTCCTTACCTTATCAGTCCACCTAATTTTCTACATTCTTCTATAGCAACACATCTCGAATGCTTCGATTCTTTTCTTTTCCGATTTTCCTACTATCCATGTTTCACTACCATACAATGCTGTTCTCCAAATACACATTTAGAAATTTCTTCCTCAAATTAAGCCCTATATTTGATACTAGTAGACTTATCTTGGCCAGGATGCCCTTTTTGCCAACGCTAGTCTGCTTTTTATGTCCTGCTTGTTCGATCTGTCATGGGTTATTTTGTGCCTTGGTAGCAGAATTCCTTAACTTCACCTACTTCATGATCACCAATCCTGATGTTATGTTTCTCACTATTCTCGTTTGAGCTGCTTCTCATTACTGTCATTTTCCTTCGATTTATGCGCCATCCTTATTTTGTACTCATTAGCCTCTTCATTGCATTCAGCAGATCCTGTAATTCTTCTTTACTTTCACTAAGTATAGCAATGTCATCAGTGAATCTTATCATTGACACCCTTTCACCTTGAATTTTAATTCCACACTTGAAACTTTCTTTTATTTACATCATTGCTTCTTCATTGTACAGACTGAACGGTGGGAGCGAAAGACCCTGCCCCAGTATTGGGACAAGGCTGATTCTGCCGCACTCTGCATTGTTGCCAGATGCATCCAAGATGGCGGCCATGACGTCATTCAAGATGGCTGATTTTGGAGGGAAGTTTGAATATTAGTGGGAAGATAGGTCAATTGGGCTACCTCCACTAACCTGTCATATGACCGCCACCTCTTTCTAGGAATTGCTAGGAAATTTGAATTTTGGAGGGAAGATAGGTCAATCGGTGTATCTCCACTAAACTAAGTAAATGGCAGGAAAGAAAGGGCACTTGGGCTACCTCCACTAACTTAAGTCACTAGACCACCACCTTGTGCTAGGAAATGGAGGGGAGAGGACTCGACCTGTGCTTGGCATAAGTCTTTATTATTTTGCATGCACTATTTTGTTTAAATAACTAGAGGCACTACTACCACCCAGTGTGGTCGCCAAGGGGTCAGGACTCCAACTGACCTAGTACACATTACCACCACCAGAGATTGCTGTCATCCCTCCTGTGATGTAATTCAAGATGGTGGGGGTAAATGGCGGGAAACAGTGTGGTCACCATGGGGTCTGGACTCTAACTGACCTAGTACACAATACCACTGCCAGAGGGCACTCTCATCCGTGATGCAATCCAAGATGGCTGCTGTGACACCAGTTGATGATGCAAGTACTGTTATCCAAGATGGCGGGAAACAGTGTGTTCGCCATGAGGTCTGGGTCTAGTACACAGTATCACCACCAGAGAGCAAAGTCTTCTGTTCTGTGATGTAATCCAAGATGATGGTCTGGAGTGGGGGAGATGGGAGGAAAAGGACTCTGCCTGTGCTGGACATAATTATTTATTTTGCAGGCAGTGTCTACACCATGAGATTCAGACACCAACTAACCTAGTACACAGTACTGCCACCAGAGGGTGCTGTCAACCCTCCTGTGATGTAATCCAATATGGTGAGCTGGAGGGGGAAAATGGCGCGAAAATGAATCAGCCTGCGCTGGGTAGCTAGAGAGAGTAAGAAACGAGTGTACTTTATTTATTTCAAAACAATTTATTTAGGGAAGAATATTGAAAGATAGTATATTTATCATACTGATACAAAACACTCGCTCTGACATGCTGGGGGTCATGCCACACAGCCCACAGACCAGTAAACGTCTCCTAAATAATGCTCTGCAGACACACAAACAACTCCTAAATTACCTAAACAATTTCAGCACAGACATGCAAACTCCTACTAAATATTGCATTACACTGATGTGCAGATATGCTCAGTACTCATAAACTGTCCAATTAGCACATATCACAGCCTACACACCTGCTCGCAAAATAATGCAACAGACACACGTAGGCACCACCGGCCACCTCATGTCCAATGGACCTCACATGCTCCCAGAAGTCGAGATGCACCGACAGTGCCTGCAAAGTGATGCAGTCACCAGCTGCCAAGCCACGTACAGGTCCCCATTCGGGTCCCTCAAGCATGAGGAGGTGATATTACTTTAATACTTGGTACTTGAGAAATTCCTCTCAAAATACGTGTTCACCTAAGCACCGCTGCTGATGTGACCGGACGGAAGCAAAGACCTATTTCCAGAGCGTGGTGACACCATACGCTAGTCAGCACGAACCATAACTCTCACTCCACTGCCCGTCGGCAGTTTACTATTCCTGGATTGATTATGCATAGCTGCAGTGAAGGTCCAGTGGAACCACCATTCGCAATTGTTTTCTGCAGATGAGACGTTCAGCGGTAAAATTATTTTGCACAGATCGCTAAATTGCACTGACAGTTAAACCTGCGAAAGTTGTCTACAGATCATCAAATACATACAAGACTCACAAGAATATTGGAAACCAGGAACATATTTAACAGTGTAACTACAATTAAATATTACAACTGCTGCTACAGTCTGACACTGATTGATGTACAACTAATGTCTCCTCTTGACGGCTGTGGTTCTGGAACGAATCTCAGTATCTATAATGCACATAATTTTCCACGTATAAAATGTCTCTCATACTCTCGTGGTTATCAATGTGCTGAATCTATATCTCCATCTTCTCCGGTCACGCCACAGCATAAGCCACAGTTACTTTACAATGCAATATATACACATTTTATACAAATAGTGAGTTATCTTTTATATCTGTAGAGCACCCAAAAATATTATGGTATTCCTACACTCACACCGGGTATATGTCTCGATTCTCCTCAGTCCTAGGAAATTATCTGACAAAGTCACGATCAGCGCTTCTGGAAGATTATCTCAAAGAAGTGTTATGAAGGACAAGCGTCAGGCACTATGTGTGATAATGAATACCACACCTGCGGGCGTAATGCTTGGAAAGATGTCACCGATGCACGTTGGTGTACTGTAATCATCATCACTATCGATAGAACAACAAGGAAAATGCGAATTCATTCTTCCTTGTAGTCCTAACGTGGCACCCCATACATCACGTGTTACCCTTCCTGCTTTCAACATACACAAACTTTCTCATCGCTATGCAGAGCCTCCTACATATCAGCACAAAGGATGTCTTGTGAATGAATGGGGGATTATGATTGGCTCTTAACGAATTTACCTGCCGAATTACTGATGACGTCAGTGTGGAAGCACTGGCTGCATTTTCTTTTTCTTTTTGCAGACGAGACATTCAGTAGCAATAAACTATTTTACACTGATCACCATATTGCACTGACAACTAAACCTCGCAATGTGCCATACATATCGTCAACTACACTGCTCTCCCATTGAGGATGGGAGCTTGAATATTAGAGAGTGAAACCGATCTCCAACCCAGCAACCTATGACAACATACCATGTCGATGTAGTAAACATACAATTCGTGTCCTACCCCATACAAAAATCGCCCCTTTTACATCATTTGTGCATATACTGCGAAGACAGACAGCACCATAGATATACTCGCGGCACTAGATATTTGCATGGGGGTCGGTGGTCAGCCATTCCCAATGGGTGACCAGAGCGTCCTCAGTTGGCTGAAGTCACTCTCAGAACATGTTACTATTTTTGGCCCGGACCTGCTTCCCTGCTTGCTTTTTTCTACACCAATCTCCACACTCTGGGATTAAAAGTACAAATATATTTTCTCATGGTTTGCTCACAGCACTATCCTACTAATCGGTCACGTAACATAAGTCGGAAGATGCAAACTGGGAATTATTTCTCAATAAATTCCAAACTTTATCTAGGTGGAGCATGCCCTAAACCACTGAATAACTAGAAACTTATCCCGTTTGCGAAGACCTTTTTGTGAGAACTCGAAACAAATAGAGGAAACAGATGTTTCCACTTGTGAATACCAATGTCGGTGATGTAACAGATTCCAAATCATCCCTATAATTTACAAAGCCAACTAAGGTGTTTCTCATATCTAGAAAATTGGCAAACGTGTCCTCCACATGTTAGACGCACACGCCACAATCGATATTCTCTCAACTAAATAAAGACAGGAAATGTGAAGAAATAGTCAACTGAGCAATTAACATGGGAGGAAATAATGGCCCAGCGAAAAAACATGTCCATACTGAATGTTGTCAAATTTCCGCACAATCACGAATGCTATTCAGTCATCTAGAGGACAAACTGGTTAAGATGTCTACTTTCCTACGATCCAACAGATCTCTACATTCGGAGGGCTTCTACCACTAACAGGAAACGTTAATCATCCTCGTACAGGTGACCAGCACTGCACGCCAAGTACACACAGGTACCATCATTGGTCACATATGTATTTTATCGCTGTACTTACAACTAAATGTTACGATGACAGTCACAGTTGAACGACATTCGACAACGAGTGAAGTATCGGAAATACTCCATGTTGGAGGCTGTGGCTCTCGAAATAGAAAAATCAGTACCTATCTATGACTTGACATACTCTTCCCATTGCTATCACAGTGCTTGACGTCAAATCCATACCTTCCTTACGAATGGACATAATCATTTCCTTTGCACATGTTGGAACACAAACACATACTTTATAAGCTTGATGCTCAAGGTGGACCTATCACGCATCCCTACTACTACTAAGTATAATACTTGACCAATAAATGATTCCACACGATACAAAATAATAGTGAGAGAAAATCAACAATGGGTGGGCATGTCTCATAAGTTTTTCCTGCTAGTGTTACTACTGTGTCTCAGAAAGAGATTCAACATGTTAAAAAACCCGTTCGCAACAACTACTGTACGTTACTGTCACAAGCGGTCTTGGTTCTACAGGTGCACACAAGTATCCATGTTAAAAACTATACTGGCTTTATAAATTGAGGTATGGCATTACCTACGAATGATGTGGTTTTTCCGGACAACTACCAAGACGGTGATCGTAGGAGCATATATTATCATACCAGCAGTCAGGTTACACATAACCTACTTTGAAACATCGTCATAAAATCACTCAATTTTTAAAGTGTTTTGGCTAAGGAACGTGGTATGAAACCGCTTTCTGCAACTCCCTCACACCACTGGACATTTCTCCTGTATTTGTAACGTATTCTGTCTAGATACCAAGTCAGAGGTTCTGCGCTATATCCACTGAGTTATAGGTGATGACTGATTGGGACGGATCACAAACAAATGTGCTGATTGAGGTGGTAAGAAGTGTACACTAGCTTTTTAGATCTCTGGTATTACACTAGTACTGCGACAACGGGGGTTCTGCCCCACTTTACATTGTTGACAGATGCATCCAAGATGGCGGCAATGACAACATCCAAGATTGTCGCATGTAGACTTGGCAACAGCACAATATGTCATCCAAGCTGGAAGCCACAACGTTATTCAAGATGGAGGATTTTGGCGGGAACTTTGAATTTTGGCAGGAAAGTGCCACAACTTCCTCCCCCAGGAAAATGGCAGGATGTTCAAATTCCACCAGGAGAATTCATCACACCCCAGTAATTTCTACTAAGCAAAGAAAATCGCGGGAAGATACGTCACTTGTACTAACCTAAGTTATCCAACCGCCACCTCCTCCTACGAACTGGCGTCAAGTTTGAATTTCAACAGGATAATGCCCCATATCCCAGTTATGCTGATTAAGCAAAGAAAATGGGAGATAGCTCACGTTGCCTACTTCCACTAACCTAAGTTAACCGACCGCCGTTTCCTCCTATGAACTGGTGCCAAGTTTGAATTTTGACAGTAAACAAAGCTCACTTGGGGTTTCCTGTTATCTAAGAAAATGGCGTGATGGAAAGCACACTTGTACTAACCTCAGTCGCCCGACTGGCACCTCCTTCTAAGGATTCGTGGGAAAAAAGGACTTGGATATAAGCCTTTATTTTAACAATTTCATGCAGGTGTGTTCGCCATGAGGTCGAGAGCCCAGCTGACATAGTACATATCGTCACCCCAAGTGGGCGCTACCATGATGTCAGGTGATGATGAAGTTTCAATTATCTAAGAAGAAATCAAACAGTGTGTTCACCACAAGGTCTGGAGCTAGTACTCAATACCACCAGCAGAGGGTGCTGTCATCCGTTTTGTGACATAATCCAGGATGGTGGGGTGAAATGGCGGGAAAACGACTCCGGACACAATTTTTTATTTTGAATCCAGTGTCTCCACCACGAGATCTAGACTCCGACTGACCTAGTGCACACTACTGCCACCAGAGGGTGCCGTCATCCATCCTGTGACATAATCCAAGATGGAGGGGGGCGGGGGGGGCAAATAGCAGGAAAAAGACTCTGTACACAAGTCTTTATTTTACAGACAGCCTCTCCACCAATAGATCTAGTGTCCAACTGACCTAGTGCACAGCACTGCCACCAGATGCTGCTGTCTTCCCCCATCTGATGTAAACCAAGATGGTGGTCTGGAGGGAGAAAATGATGTGAAAATGACTCAGTCTGCTCTGGGCTGCTGTACAGAGCAAGGAAGGAGTGAACTCTATTTATTTTGAAAGAATTTCTTTAGCGATCGAGTATATTTATCACACTGACACAAAACACACACTCTGACATGCTTGGGGCCATCTCACACAGCCCACAGACCTGTAAACTACTTCTAAATAACGCTCTCCAGACACGCAAACGACTCCTAATTTACGGAAATAATTTCAGTACACACTTGCACACTCCTCCTAAATAATGCATCACAGTGATGTGTAACATGCTCAGTACTCGTAAACTGACCAAATAACGCATAGCACAGCCTACAGACCTGCTCGCAAAATAATGCAATCAATGTGTGCAAGCACCCTCCGCCACCCCATGTCCAGTAGAGCACACAGGAAACCCCAACAAAGTGACGTGGCCGTCAGCTGTCAAACCATGCACAGGCCCCCACTAGGGTCCCGCAAGCATGAGGTGGCAACATCTCATTCATACTTGGTACCTGAGAAATTCCTATCTAAATACTTGTTCACCTAGACACCACAGCCGACAGACACTATAGGGGGCGCGCACAGCTGTGAGCCGCCGCCGAACGCACGTGAAGTTGGCTGCCTCTACTTTCTGGTATACAGTCATGGTCATACTGACGTCACTGAATTCCAAGGTGCGCTCACACGAGACACCTCCGAGCAGCACATGTCTTTACTGCTGATGATAGAATAGCACAGGACGCATTGTTCCTAGAGTGACATGACACACTCGTTTAACCATACTTAACTACCAAGTGTGGCTGTAGCCTCGACACGAAACATCTGCGTGGAGACTCACCATCTAAAACGTTCTTAATGTTATTCTTACGTCACATGGCTTTGTAAAAGAAATAAGACCCAAGTCGACTTCTCGGGAATTGTATAGTGTCCCAGAAATAGTTAACGCTCCCTTTCTAGATGTCTCAGCTTGTATGCACGGAAATTCACGCCCTAACAGAACCTGTGTACGTAAATAACATCGAATGCACTCATCTCAGCGCTCCTAACGTGATACCCTTCCTGCTCTCAACATACACAAACGCTCCCTCCGCTATGTAGAGGATCCTATATCCCAGGACAAACGATATGACTGAATCGAGCATTTTGATTTGCTCTTATCGAATTTACCCGCCAAATTACTGATGCCGCTGATATCGAAGCACCATCCATCTTTTCTTTCCAGGACTTTCACAGGTAAAATTATTTTGCACAGATCACTGAATTGCATTGACAGTTAAGTGCGCAAAGTTGTCTACAGATTTTCATATACATACCAGACTCAAAATAATTTTGGAAACCCGGAATATATTTACCAGTGCAACTACAATTAGATATTACGATTGCTGCTACATTCTGACACCGATTAATGTACAGTTAATGTCTCCTCTTGGCGACTGTGCTTCTGGAACGAATCTCACTATCTATAGCGTATATAATTTTCCACATAAAAACTCTCTCTTATACCTTCGCTGTTATCGATGTGCTGAAGCTATAAGTCCCTCACGGTGGGGAGGCTCACAATTTTAGACCAACAGTTGGTAACAGGTATGTTTTGTAAATAAAATTACAGAATGTAGGTACGTTTGAACATTTTATTTCGATTGTTCCAATGTGATACATGTACCTTTGTGAACTTACCATTTCTGAGAACGTATGCTGTTACAGCGTGATCACTGTAAATACACATTAATGCAATAAATGCTCAAAATGATATCCGTCAACCTCAATACATTTGGCAATACGTGTAACGACATTCCTCTACAGCGAGTAGTTCGCCTTTAGTACTGTTCGCACATGCATTGACAATGCGCTAACGCATGTTGTCAGGTGTTGTCGGTGGATCACGATAGCAAATATCTTTCAACTTTTCTCACAGAAAGAAATCCGGGGACGTCAGATCCAGTGAACATGCGGGCCATGGTATGGTGCTTTGATGACCAATCCACCTGTCATGAAATATGCTATTCAATACCGCTTCAACCGCACGCAAGCTATGTGCCGGACATCCATCATGTTGCAAGTACATCGCCATTCTGTCATGCAGTGAAACATCTTGTAGGAACATCGGTAGAACTTTACGTAGGAAATCAGCATATATTGCACCATTTAGATTGCCATTCATAAAATGGGGGCCAATTATCCTTCCTCCCATAATGCCGCACCATACATTAACCCGCCAAGGTCGCTGATGTTCCACTTGTCGCAGCCATTGTGGATTTTTCGTTGCCCAATAGTGTGTATCATGCCGGTTTACGTTACCACTGTTGGTGAATGACACTTCGTCGCTAAATAGAACGCGTGCAAAAAATCTGTCATCGTCCCATAATTTCTCTTGTGCCTAGTGGCAGAACTGTATACAACGTTCAAAGTCGTCGGCATGCAAATCCTGGTGCAAAGAAATATGGTATGGGTGCAATCGATGTCGATGTAGCATTCTCAACACTGACGTTTTTGAGATTCCCAATTCTCGCGCAATTTGTCTACTACTGATGTGCGGATTATCCGCGGCAGCAGCTACAACACCTACTTGGACATCATCATTGGTTGCAGGTCGCGGTTGACGTTTCACATGTGGCTGAACGCTTCCTGTTTCCTTAAATAACGTAACTATCCGGCGGACGGTCCGGACACTTGGATGATGTCATGCAGGATACCGAGCAGCATACATAGCACACGCCTGTTGGGCATTTTGTTCACAATAGTCATACATCAACACGATATCGACCGCTGGTAAACGGTCCATTTTTACACAGGTGATGTATCACGAAGCAAATACCGTCCGCACTGGTGGAATGTTGCGTGATACCACGTACTTATACGTTTGTGACTATTACAGCGCCATCTATCACATAGTGAAAAAAGTGGTCCAACTAAAACATTCATATATCTTTACGTGCTACACGAATATGTAATAAAAAGGTTCCTATTTTTAAAAAAACGCAGTTGATATCCTTTTGACCTATGCCAGCGCCATCTAGCGGGCCAACCATAGCGCCACCTGGTTTCCCCCTTCAAGCAAGACGAGCTTCGTTCTTTGTAGCTTTTTCGTTTGATGCTTATTTGGTGAGATATTTGGCCCTGTCACTATCAATGGACCACCCTGTATATACGGTACTGTCCATCTTTGCAGTATATGTATGAATGATGCGAAAGGGATGATTTTATATGGTGGAGGATATGAATTGTATGTTCACTACATCGACATGGCAGACAATGATATATTTCCTGGTTGGAGATGAGCTTTGCAGACCAATATTCAACCTCCTGCCCTCGGTGGGATAACAGTGTAAGTGAGTAAGAGTCGTCCCATATTTTACGATGTGTATGGCACTTTGGAAGGTTTAGTTGTCGGTGCAAGGTGGTAATTAGTGAAGAATAGTTTATTACTGCTGGATGTCGCGTCTGTGCAAAGAAAGAAAAGGCTGATTGTGCTTCCCTAGGACTGGGGAGCACTATGACGTATAGCCGGTGTGAGTGTAGGAATACCATAATTTTTCTGGCGTTGTACAAATATAAAAGATAACTGCACTGTTTGTATAAAATATGTATATATTGTATTGTAAAGTTATTGTGGCTTACGTTGCGTAAAATTGGTATATATTGCATTGTAAAGTTACTATTGTTTATGTAATGGCATGACCAGAGGGGATGACTGTGTGGTCTATCGTGAGGGACGTATAGATTCAGCAGATCGATAACAGTGAGGGTATGAGAGATGGATTTACGTGGAAAATTATATGCGCTATAAATAGTGAGATTCGTTCCAGAAGCAAAGTCGCCAAGAGGAGATATTAACTGTACATTGATCGGTGTCAGAATGTAGCAGCAATCGTAATATTTAATTGTAGTTACACTGGTAAATATCTTCCTGGTTTCCAATATTATTGTGAGTCTGGTTGTTCTTGTTCTGGTCTTCAGTCCCGAAAATGGTTTGATGCAGCTCTCCATGCTACTCTATCCTGTGCAAGCTTCTTCATCTCCCAGTACCTACTGCAACCTACATCCTTCTGAATCTGCTTAGTGTACTCATCTCTTGGTCTCCCTCTATGATTTTCAGCCTCCACGCTGCCCTCCAATACTAAATTGGTGATCCCTTGATGCCTTAGAACATGTCCTACCAACCGATCCCTTCTGCTAGTCAAGTTGTGCCACAAACCCCTCTTCTCCCCAATCCTATTCAATACCTCCTCATTAGTTATGTGATCTACCCATCTAATCTTCAGCATTCTTCTGTAGCACCACATTTCGAAAGCTCCTATTCTCTTCTTGTCTAAACTATTTATCGTCCACGTTTCACTTCCATACATGGCTACGCTCCATACAAATACTTTCAGAAACGACTTCCTGACACTTAAATCTATACTCAATGTTAACAAATTCCTCTTCTTCAGAAAGGCTTTCCTTGCCATTGCCAATATACATTTTATATCCTTTCTACTTCGACCATAATCAGTTATTTTGCTCCCCAAGTAGCAAAACTCCTTTACTACTATAAGTGTCTATTTCCTAATCTAATTCCCCCAGCATCACTAGACTTAATTCGACTACATTCCATTATCCTCGTTTTGCTTTTGTTGATGTTCATCTTATATCCTCCTTTCAAGACACTGTCCATTCCGCTCAACTGCTCTTCCACGTCCTTTGCTGTCTCTGACAGAATTACAATGTCATCGGCGAACCTCAAAGCTTTTATTTCTTCTTCATGGATTTTAATACCTACTCCGAATTTTTCTTTTGTTTCCTTTACTGCTTGCTCAATATACAGACTGAATAACATCGGGGAGAGGCTACAACCCTGTCTCACTCCCTTCCCAACCACTGCTTCCCTTTCATGCCCCTCGACTCTTATAACTGCCATCTGGTTTCTGTACAAATTGTAAATAGCCTTTCGCTCCCTGTCTTTTACCCCTGCCACCTTTACAATTTGAAAGAGAGTATTCCAGTCAACATTGTCAAAAGCTTTCTCTAATTTTACAAATGCTGTGAACGTAGGTTTGCCTTTCCTTAATCTTTCTTCTAAGGTGGGTCGTAAGGTCAGTATTGCCTCACGTGTTCCAGTGTTTCTACGGAATCCAAACTGATCTTCCCTGAAGTCCATTTCTACCAGTTTTTCCATTCGTCTGCAAAGAATTCGCGTTACTATTTTGCAGCTGTGAGTTATTAAACTGACAGTTCGGTAATTTTCGCATCTGTCAACACCTGATTTCTTTGGGATTGGAATTATTTTATTCTTCTTGAAGTCTGACGGTATTTCGCCGGTCTCATACATCTTGCTCACCAGGTGGTAGAGTTTTGTCAGGACTGGCTCTCCCAAGGCTGTCAGTAGTTCTAATGGAATGTTGTCCACTCCCGGGGCCTTGTTTCGACTCAGGTCTTTCAGTGCTCTGTCAAACACTTCGCACAGTATCATATCTCCCATTTCATCTTCATCTACATCCTCTTCCATTTCCATATTACTATCCTCAAGTATATCTCCCTTGGAAAAACCCTCTATATACTGCTTCCACCTTTCTGCTTTCCCTTCTTTGTTTAGAACTGGGTTTCCATCTGAGGTCTTGATATTCATACAAGTGGTTCTCTTTTCTCCAAAGGTCTCTTTAATTTTCCTTTAGGCAATATCTATCTTACCCCAAGTGAGATAAGTCTCTAAATCCTTACATTTGTCCTCTAGCCACCCCTGCTTAGCCATTTTGCACTTCCTGTCGATCTCATTTTTGAGACGTTTGTATTCCTTTTTGCCTGCTTCATTTACTGCATTTTTATATTTTCTTTTTTCATCAGTTAATTTCAGTATTTCTTCTGTTACCCAAGGATATCTACTAGCCCTCGTGTTTTTACCTACTTAATCATCTGCAGCCTTCACTATTTCATTCCTCAAAGCTACCCATTCTTGTTCTACTGTATTTATTTCCCCCATTCCTGTCAATTGTTCCCTTATACTCTCCCTGAAACTCTGTACAACTTCTGGTTTATTCAATTTATCCAGGTCCCATCTCCTTAAGTTCCCACCTTTTTGTAGTTTCTTCAGTTTTAATCTACAGTTCATAACCAATAGATTGTGGTCAGAGTCCACATCTGCCCCTGGAAATGTCTTACAAGTTTAAATCTATTTCCTAAGTCTCTGTCTTACCATTATATAATCTATCTGAAACCTGTCAGTGAGTCTGGTATGTATTTGATAATCTGCAGACAACTTTGTGGGTTTAAGTGTCAACGCAATTTAGCGATCTGTGCAAAATAATTTTACCTGTGAAAGCCACGGGAAGAAAATATGGATGGTGCTTCGATATCAGCGGCATCAGTAATTTGGCGGGTAAATTCGATAAGAGCAAATCAAAATGCTCGATTCAGTCATATCGTTTGTCCTGGGATATAGGAGCCTCTACATAGCGGAGGGAGCGTTTGTGTATGTTGAGAGCAGGAAGGGTATCACGTTAGGAGCGCTGAGATGAGTGCATTCGATGTTATTTACGTACACAGGTTCTGTTAGGGCGTGAATTTCCGTGCATACAAGCTGAGACATCTAGAAAGGGAGCGTTAACTATTTCTGGGACACTATACAATTCCCGAGAAGTCGACTTGGGTCTTATTTCTTTTACAAAGCCATGTGACGTAAGAATAACATTAAGAACGTTTTAGATGGTGAGTCTCCACGCAGATGTTTCGTGTCGAGGCTACAGCCACACTTGGTAGTTAAGTATGGTTAAACGAGTGTGTCATGTCACTCTAGGAACAATGCGACCTGTGCTATTCTATCATCAGCAGTAAAGACATGTGCTGCTCGGAGGTGTCTCGTGTGAGCGCACCTTGGAATTCAGTGACGTCAGTATAACCATGACTGTATACCAGAAAGTAGAGGCAGCCAACTTTTACGTGCGTTCGGCGGCGGCTCACAGCTCCTATAGTGTCTGTCGGCTGTGGTGTCTAGGTGAACAAGTATTTAGATAGGAATTTCTCAGGTACCAAGTATGAATGAGATGTTGCCACCTCATGCTTGCGGGACCCTAGTGGGGGCCTGTGCATGGTTTGACAGCTGACGGCCACGTCACTTTGTTGGGGTTTCCTGTGTGCTCTACTGGACATGGGGTGGCGGAGGGTGCTTGCACACATTGATTGCATTATTTTGCGAGCAGGTCTGTAGGCTGTGCTATGCGTTATTTGGTCAGTTTACGAGTACTGAGCATGTTACACATCACTGTGATACATTATTTAGGAGAAGTGTGCAAGTGTGTACTGAAATTATTTCCGTAAATTAGGAGTCGTTTGCGTGTCTGGAGAGCATTATTTAGAAGTAGTTTACAGGTCTGTGGGCTGTGTGAGATGGCCCCAAGCATGTCAGAGTGTGTGTTTTGTGTCAGTGTGATAAATATACTCGATCGCTAAAGAAATTCTTTCAAAATGAATAGAGTTCACTCCTTCCTTGCTCTGTACAGCAGCCCAGAGCAGACTGAGTCATTTTCACATCATTTTCTCCCTCCAGACCACCATCTTGGTTTACATCAGATGGGGGAAGACAGCAGCATCTGGTGGCAGTGCTGTGCACTAGGTCAGTTGGACACTAGATCTATTGGTGGAGAGGCTGTCTGTAAAATAAAGACTTGTGTACAGAGTCTTTTTCCTGCTATTTGCCCCCCCGCCCCCTCCATCTTGGATTATGTCGCAGTATGGATGACGGCACCCTCTGGTGGCAGTAGTGTGCACTAGGTCAGTCGGAGTCTAGATCTCGTGGTGGAGACACTGGATGCAAAATAAAAAAATGTGTCCAGAGTCGTTTTCCCGCCATTTCGCCCCACCATCCTGAATTATGTCACGAAACGGATGACAGCACCCTCTGCTGGTGATATTGAGTACTAGATCCAGACCTTGTGGTGAACACACTGTTTGACGCCATTTTGGATATTTTACTTGCGTCATCACCTGATGTCACAGTAGTACCTTCTGCCGGTGGCGATATGAAGTAAGTCAGTTGGTGTCTGGATCTCACAGTGAACACAGTGGTTGCCGCCATCTTGGATTACGTCACAGATGAGGTCGCCTTCTGGTAGTGGCGAACACACGTGCATGTAATATTTAAATAAACACTTACCTCCAAGTCCATTTTTCCCATGAATCCTTAGGAGTAGATGGCGGTCGGGTGGCTGAAGTTAGTACAAGTGTTCTTTCTTTGGCGCCATTTTCTTAGATTAGCAGCGAAACCACAAGTGAGCTTTGTTTACTGTCAAAATTCAAACTTGGTGTCAGTTCATAAGAGGAAGTGGCGGTTGGTTGACTTAGGTTAGTGGAGGTAACCAAGTGAGCTATCTTCCTGCGATTTTTTTTTTTTTTTGCTTAGTAGAGATAACCGTTGTGTGGTGCATTATCCTGTAGAAATTCTAACTTGGTGCCAGTTCGTAGGAGGAGGCAGCGGCCGAATGACTTACGTTAGTACAAGTGACGTATCTTCCCGCGATTTTCTTTGCTTAGTAGAGATTATTGGGGTGTGTTGCATTATCCTGTTGGAATTTTAACTTCCAGACCTTTTTCCGGGGGAGGGGGTTGTGGCACTTTCCTGCCAAAATTCAAAGTTCCCGCCTAAATCCACCATCTTGAATGACGTCACAGCCTCCATATTGGATGACGTCATGCGCTGTTGCCAAGTCTACATGCCGCCGTCTTGGATGACGGCATCACGCCCATCTTGGATACATCTGGCAACAATGCAGAGTCGGGGAGAACCTCCCTTGTCCCAATACTTAGGCTATCTGCTAGAAATCATTTCTATGATTTGGAATCAAGTCTTTCCATTTAACCACATACCTGCGTTGGATCACAACCATAAGTGAATGATATTTCTGGTACTCTCATGGCTCGAAACCTGACATCCTCCTCGAACATGTCTGCTACAGTTAAATTCCAACGTGGTTTTGGCCAACCTCTGGGCATCTTGCAACTGATCCAATTTCTACAGCTTAGTGCATGTGATCATTCCAGTTTAAGTCGGAGAAAGCCATATCCACCACCTTCTGCAACCCATGTAGCAACAGAACGACCTGAGTTAGTGCAACAGGACCATGTTTTGACCATTCGGTGGAAATGGATGCATTGTAGTGCGTCTCCAAACTAGACACAGATACTACAGTCTGAAGCAGATCTGCATCCATTCACATTTATCAGCCCAACAGGATATCGTCATTATTCTGTACCATGCTACAGAGAAAAATTATGAACCATAAAAACTCCACTAACTTCTTCCAATATAGGACTCACCTAGGCAACCGATGGTGGTGCGATGATGCATAGCTGCGATGGGGGTCCAGCACGGATAGAGAGATGTTGCAATGCTCGCCAGAATAGCATTCCTCCTAGCATTCCTAACGGAACAGCCTGGCCGTCACTAAATTTACCCGTCAAACTGCTGCTGCTGCTGCTGGTGCAGGATGATCCTATTAAATATACAGCTTTCGATCCACTGCAGAGGCCAATTTAAGGTTTCATCACTTGTACTGTAGGAGGATGGTTGTATCCTGTGGACTATACTGTAAATTGCAAGAGATGATAATTGTGGCCCTGTATCGTTGTTTGAAGCATTATTTGTTTCTGACATAGCACGCTTTGTACATCGCCATACACTTTGTTTTTCTACCACGACTTTGAGGTCTGTGTCAGGTTGTAGACTGACATTAAGATGCTCTGAGCCATGGCCTCTCGCAGAAAACTAGACAGCACACAATATAAATCCTATTGTTACTGTGGCTACCATAACACACCACAAACATGGTATGATTTTAATAAAAGAGAGTTACAATATAAGGAAAGTGGAAGAGTTTTACAGCCTTGGCATAGCTGTCCAAACTACATTTAAACTCATCTGTCATACTCACGGAATAGCTGATGACTCTACGTTAAGTGTAGACTGATTCATCATATTACAGTCTTGTACGGGATCAGTGTTTCAGTGCTACCCACCCCAGAAGGTGCTGTCCATCCACCAAAACTCTTTCTCCAACTCAAACAAGCGATATCAGTCAATCATTACGTGGTAACCAGCAGCATACCAGTGCACGGATGGGATGGAAAAGACACGGTCGATGAACTCTAATAATAAGCAACGCAGTTGATAGTGTCAACAATTTTACCGTAATTTCAACACCGACCAATGATGTGACAGCATCTTTCTCAATTTCAGTATCACAGCTAAACCACCCCTTCTCCATTTTGAAAGTATCATTGCGAGTGTGGATAGATGATTGTGCAGTATGTCCATTACTTGTTAATTCTCGAACATCAAAGTATATCAGGCAGCACTCTACATATTTCTAACATCTCGAACATAGTGCTTAATTTACGATCTATCTCTCTGCGTGTGGGAGTCACAGAGCATTTTCGCTGTCTTAGGGTAAAATTAGAGAGTGAAATACCCTCCTAACACTCTTATTGACCAACCCACCCTGCAGCTCCGTTACCGATTTGTTCTGCAACCAACCAGAAGAAGACTGCTACATTCCACGTCTCGTGAATGAATTGAGCTTGCCGATACCTCACCCATCCAAGTGCACAAGATTTCTCGAGTTGCGCCCATGTCGGGGAGGTTAGCACTCCTTATTGATGTATAGTAACAGATTTGAAAGTGTCGTGATGTAATAGCAGGCGATTAAGAAGAACAAGAAACAGATGATTTTTATGTGTGATGGAGCTGCAGTCGGACAGAGTTCGAAGCATTTTTACTTAAATTAAGCAAGCTATCAATTTTAAAGTATTATTCCAGAGTCTCGGATCAGGACCTGGCGGTATTAGTAAGAGAGAACATAAACGCATGCACTCCTAAGGCTACAACATTCTCCACTTAAAACGGGCTATAACGTTAGATCACTTGTGTTTCCGACCTATCTGTTGCATGGAATGTAGCGCTGTTAATATTCCAGTCTAAGAAATATATTTCAAGCCCATGACATACATCCTTCCTGGTTTCTCTATGATAAACTATGTTATCGAATA
Organism: Schistocerca americana; assembly: GCF_021461395.2. NCBI lineage: Eukaryota > Metazoa > Arthropoda > Insecta > Orthoptera > Acrididae > Schistocerca > Schistocerca americana. The sequence goes on from NC_060123.1 coordinate 641,300,434, forward strand.
GAAAAACAAAAAACTACTTGTGTACAACATTTGCTCTGCATGGTACGAGCACAGTATAGCTTTCCGGAGACAGATAGCGTCCACTGTTCTCATCATGGTTCAGAAATTATACGATGCCTGCATCAGTCCTATGTAAAATGATCGTTAGTAATGGTGGATATCTCTTACAAGGAAAGAGATAAACGCATAGCAGCTGCATCAGACATGTGAAAATTACAAGTCATTCAACCACTAACTCTGTAAACACCACATCTGTCAGGCAAATGTATACACAGGGATTGCAATACCTCACGAGCACCTGTCGCTACTTTAGTTATGAAGCTGAATTCTAGATTTTACACCCATTATGAGATGGGGAATGGAGTACATCACATAAATCAAAGTTCGTTTAGAGGAAAGTGTCACGTTACATCACACATGGAATGGAAGTCCTCTGATGACTGACAGGTTTACTGTTAATTACCGCAAGTAGACAGTGTTTTAAATCACATACAGGAGACGTGGCTGTATACGAGTCGAACGAAGGTTATGTCACGTGGCTAATGCATCCTGACAGAACACTGCAAAAATTGAACTATAGCAACGTCTCCCTCTCTAGAATGCATCATCAGTCTACCATTTAATCGTACCTCGTCACAGCTCCATCTCAATCGATCACTCCATCCACTCTCTGTTATCCTTTAACGCAGATGCAAATAAGTTTAGAGGCGGATGGTTCTCTGTCTTTTAGAAAAGCGTCAAATACAGTAGTCAGCTCGTGTGCTGAATAGACATACAGTATAATGCTACCTCGATGGAGAAAAATTTTACTGCTTCACTGGTTTCCTTCGCTTCCATATTGACGTTTTCTCAGATTCCTTTTGGTGCCGCATGCTCTGTGCCAACCACAAGATACGCGAGTACTTCCTCAATTTCCCCGCATTTCGGCGTATATCCGGTCAATTTATACCTATTCCCAGTCATTTTCCGCAATACTATCGATTTTTTTGTCAGTTCTATCCATGCGATCATTACATAACCTCTCGTTCTGTGTTCCAAAACTGCTTGTAAATGTAGCACAGCCACCAAGACCTAGCCCAAATGCGTAGTACAACACTGTACTAGATTGTGTCCACTCACCTCCACATTTGGAGAGTGTTTTCTCTGTTTTCTGGGAGACTTTAACGACACATCCATATACACAGATATGCAGGCACATGCAAAAGAGCAGACACCACACTTATACCATTAAGGTGATGGTGGCCACCGATCCCTTCAATGCAGCTGCACCACCAAGCTCGAACCCTGACAGGAATTGGCGAGGTGCCGCGAGTACTGAGGCTAATGAGAAGGGGCTCTACATCAGTAATTGTTGTTGTTGTGGTCTTCAGTCCAGAGACTGGTTTGATGCAGCTCTCCATGCTACTCTATCCTGTGCAAGCTTCTTCATCTCCCAGTACCTACTGCAACCTACATCCTTCTGAATCTGCTTGGTGTATTCATCTCTTGGTCTCCCTCTACGATTTTTACCCTCCACGCTGCCCTCCAATACTAAATTGGTGATCCCTTGATGCCTCAGAACATGTCCTACCAACCGATCCCTTCTTCTGGTCAAGTTGTGCCACAAGCTTCCCTTCTCCCAAATCCTATTCAATACTTCCTCATTAGTTATGTGATCTACCCATCTAATCTTCAGCATTCTTCTGTAACACCACATTTCGAAAGCTTCTATTCTCTTCTTACCCAAACTATTTACCGTCCATGTTTCGCTTCCATGGCTACACTCGATACAAATACTTTCAGAAATGACTCCCTGACACTTAAATCTATACTCGATGTTAACAAATTTCTCTTCTTCAGAAACGCTTTCCTTGCCATTGCCAGTCTACATTTTATATCCTCTCTACTTCGACCATCATCAGTTATTTTGCTCCCCAAATAGCAATACTCCTTTACTACATTAAGTGTCTCATTTCCTAATCTAATACCCTCAACATCACCCGACTTAATTAAAGAGACCTTTGGAGAAAACAGAACCACTTGTAAGAACATCAAGAGCTCAGATGGAAACCCAGTTCTAAGCAAAGAAGGGAAGGCAGAAAGGTGGAAGGAGTATATAGAGGGTCTATACAAGGGCGATGTACTTGAGGACAATATTATGGAAATGGAAGAGGATGTAGATGAAGATGAAATGGGAGATACGATACTGCGTGAAGAGTTTGACAGAGCACTGAAAGACCTGAGTCGAAACAAGGCCCCCGAAGTAGACAACATTCCATTGGAACTACTGACGGCCTTGGGAGAGCCAGTCCTGACAAAACTCTACCATCTGGTGAGCAAGATGTATGAAACAGGCGAAATACCCTCAGACTTCAAGAAGAATATAATAATTCCAATCCCAAAGAAAGCAGGCGTTGACAGATGTGAAAATTACCGAACAATCAGTTTAATAAGCCACAGCTGCAAAATACTAACACGAATTCTTTACAGACGAATGGTAAAACTAGTAGAAGCCGACCTCGGGGAAGATCAGTTTGGATTCCGTAGAAATACTGGAACGCGTGAGGCAATACTGACCTTACGACTTATCTTAGAAGAAAGATTAAGGAGTAAGACAGGGTTGTAGCCTCTCCCCAATGTTATTCAATCTGTATATTGAGCAAGCAGTAAAGGAAACAAAAGAAAAATTCGGAGTAGGTATTAAAATCCATGGAGAAGAAATAAAAACTTAGAGGTTCACCGATGACATCAGTAATCTGTAATATAAATCGGGAATCTGGGTCTGATGGAAGGAGTGGTAGGGTAGTTCACTTGATTGTGATGACTACTGTGCTGAGATGGTGTTGTGGTCAGCTCATCTGCCCAGTAAGCAGGATATCCACGTTCGGATTCTAGTTCAGCACTAATTTTCAACTTATCCCATTGGTATAAATCAATGCCCACTGGAAGCTAATGTCTTTAATTCCTTTCTATCTTGATTCATAGTGGCTGCAGGATCAAAATAGCATCTGTTCTTTGGGACATGTCTACATCTATATATAATGAAGATGATGTGTGGTCAGTGACCCCTTCAGTGCAGATGCAGACCAGGCTTGAACTCTTTTGGCAATCAACATGATGCCAAGAGTAATGAGGCTAATGAGCAGGAGCATTAGGTCAGTAGTGTGTGATATAAGTTGAGAATTTGCGTCCTGAGAGGAGGTGTGCTAGGGTTTTCCATGCAGTTGTGGGAAGCACTATGTCCAGATGGCATAGTGGCCAGCGCATCTGCCTAGTAAATAGGAGACCAGTATTCGAATCGTGGTCTAGCATAGATTTTCAACTTGTCCCGTTGATAGCAATCAGTGCCCACTGTCAGCTAATGTCTTTATTTCCTTTGTGCTTTAAGACCAATTAGACACAGCCAGAATCAGTCAAGTAATCTAATACCTGGGTGAAACAATTTGCAGGGATATGAAATGGAGTGAGTGATAACCTAAGCTCAATTGCAGGTGGAGTTGGTGGCAAACTGGAGTTCCTAAGCAAGATACTGGGAAAAAGCACTCAGTCTGCAAAGGAGATTGCTTACAAATCAGTTATGCATCTCATTTTACAGCATTCTTCGCGTTTGTAGGACCCTTAACATATAGGATTAATAGAAGGTATTGTACCTATACAAAGAAGGGCTGCACTAATGGTTACAGGTTTGTCTGGCAAGTGGGAATGTTGGAAAGCCTGAACTAGCAAACCCTTGAACACAGACGCCAGTTATCCCGCAAAAGCTACTTGCAAAATTTCAAGAGCCAGTATCTACAGACAATCTTAAGGTCCTATGTATCGCATCCTATGGAGGTCACAAAGACAAATTAGTCTAACTGCAGTGCTTTTTGTGGCATTTAAGCAGTCATTCTACCCACAGTCCATAAGTGGTTGCAACAGAAAGAAACCAAAGATGTGGTATCAATCTATGCTGAACTTCACAGTGGTTTATAGATTAGGCCCATGAACACTGAGGTGACAAACATCATGGGATACCTCCCAATCTCGTGTTGGACCTCTTTTTTCGCAGCATAGTGCAGTAACTCAACGTGGCATGTACTCAACAAGGTGCTGGAAGTCCCCTGGAGAAATATTGAGCCATGTTGGAAAAAATTTGGAAATTTGTGGTAAGGTAGCATGGGACCAAATTGCTAAGGTCATCGGTCCCTAGGCTTACACACTATTTAATCTAACTTAAAGTAACTTACACTAACGACAACACACACACACCCATGCCCCAGGGAGGACTCAAACCTCCGACAGGGAGAGCCGTGGAAACCATGGCAAGGCGCCCCAGACCGCTCAGATACCCTGCACGGCAACCATGTTGCCACTATAGCCATCGATAATAGCAAAAATATTGCCAGTCCAGGATTTTGTGGACGAACTGACCTCTTGCTTATTTCTCATAAATGTTGGGATTCACGTCGGGTGACTTGGTGACCATATCACTCACTCGTATTGTCTAGGATGCTCTGACATGGCGCATTGTCGTCCATAAAAATCGTTGTTTGGGGAACATTAAGTCCTTGAATGGCTGCAAATAGCCTCCATGTAGCCGAGCAGGAACATTTCCAGTCCATGATCGGTTCAGTTGGATCAGACGTCCCAGTCCATTCCCTGTAAACACAGCCTACACCATTACAGAGCCACCACCACCGTCTACAGTGCCTTGTTGACAACTTGGGTCCATGACTTCGTGGAGTCTGCGCCACACTCGAAATTACCATCAGCTCTTAATAACTGAAATCCGGACTCATCTGGCCAGGCCACGGTTTTCCAGTCGTCTAGGGTCCCACCGATAAGGTTACGAGCCGAGGAGGGGCGCTGCAGGCGATGCCGTGCTGTTAGCAAAGGCACCCCCGCCGGTCGTCTGCCGCCATAGCCCATTAACTCCAAGTTTCACCGCGGTGTCCTGACGGATACTTTCGACGTACATCCCACGTTGATTTCTGCAGTGTGTTTACGCGGTGTTACTTGTCTGCTTGCACTGACAACTCTACACAGATACCGCTGCTCTCGGTCGTTAAGTGAAGGCTGTCGGTCACTGCGTTGTCCATGGTGAGAAGTAATGCCTGAAATTTGATTTTTTTCGGCACATTCTTGACACTGGATCTCGGAATGTTGAATTCTCTAACGATTTCCGAAATTGAATGTCCCCTGCGTCTAGCTCCAAATACCACTCCGCATTCAAAGACTGTTGATTCCTGTCGTGTGACGACATTCACGTAGTAAATCTTCTCACATGGATCACTTGAGTACAAGCGACAGCTCCACTTGTGAACTGCCCTATTGTACCGTGTGTATGCGATACCACCGTAATTTGTTTACGTGCACAACGCTGTCCCCAGTGTATACCTTGACAATGAACAATACGACAAAAGGAAAACTGTCATTATGGTTCAAAAAAATGAGCAAACGAGAGGGGAGAGTAAGATTGACATTTCTTTGAAACGGACTTCTCTTAGCGGATACTTATTAATTGTTTGAGGATGAGCGATGATAATTACTGATTCCTATATGATCTTGTGAGTCAGAAGTTAACGAAATAGAACACTGTGATGAGAAAGGCAATAACACCTTCCGGCTGCTCTTAAGGTCCGTTGCCACTGGCGTATCCTATCAGAGTTGTGAACAGCAAAGCCGATTATCGAAAGCAGCCTTATGTGATACCTGAAGTTTGTGACATGATTCGAGAAGCGTAAGGGAAGGAGTGTTTGAAGGCGAGTGAAAGAAAACTATAAACAGATAATTGAAATAACTTACTATCATTTCATTACAAAATCATAAAATCATGTATCATTGTATCATAATACTGCCCTACCTGTCAAACATGTTTGCAGAAAACGTAATGTGTCAAAAAAACAAAAAAAAAAACTTTTGTAAGGTAAACATTTTTTATTGCCAGCACCACCTTTCTTTTATGTACGGCATGTCTTTTTTGGGAGGTACTGTGGATTGGGGAGAAGCAATGTTGGCAAATCATTGATGGTAATTCCAATCCAGCACCGATACGTGAAAGACGATCGTCGATAATAATCGAAATAAAAGTATCAATAATATTAGCACTCATGTTAAGTGGTGGCTATATACAGGGTGTTTCACAATTCATGTTACACACGTCTAGAGGTTATAGAAGGGTCGTAGTAGATCCAGTTTTACGTGGGAACCCATGTCCAGAGATGGTAAACATGGGCTCTAAAATGAATAGCTTAAGAGCTATGAGTACTCGTTTAATAGAGGAGATGTGTTTGACAGTGCTGTAGATGAACAATTGCTCATAGCTCCTCAGATACGCATTTCTTTTCAGTTTCTTCCACTGTTGTCTGCGACCTACATCTGTTTCAACACGGTAAATTTTGTTCTACATCTACATCTACATCTATACTCCGCGAGCCACCTTACGGTGTGTGGCGGAGGGTACTTATTGTACCACTATCTGATCCCCCCTTCCCTGTTCCATTCACGAATTGTGCGTGGGAAGAACGACTGCTTGTAAGTCTCCGTATTTGCTCTAATTTCTCGGATCTTTTCGTTGTGATCATTACGCGAGATATATGTGAGCGGTAGTAATATGTTGCCCATCTCTTCCCGGAATGTGCTCTCTCGTAATTTCGATAATAAACCCCTCCGTATTGCGTAACGCCTTTCTTGAAGTGTCCGCCACTGGAGCTTGTTCAGCATCTCCGTAACGCTCTCGCGCTGACTAAATGTCCCCATGACGAATCGCGCTGCTTTTCGCTGGATCATGTCTATCTCTTCTATTAATCCAACCTGGTAAGGGTCCCATACTGATGAGCAATACTCAAGAATCGGACGAACAAGCGTTTTGTAAGCTACTTCTTTCGTCGATGAGTCACATTTTCTTAGAATTCTTCCTATGAATCTCAACCTGGCGCCTGCTTTTCCCACTATTTGTTTTATGTGATCATTCCACTTCAGATCGCTCCGGATAGTAACTCCTAAGTATTTTACGGTCGTTACCGCTTCCAATGATTTACCACCTATGGCATAATCGTACTGGAATGGATTTCTGCCCCTATGTATGCGCATTATATTACATTTATCTACGTTTAGGGAAAGCTGCCAGCTGTCGCACCATGCATTAATCCTCTGCAGGTCCTCCTGGAGTACGTACGAGTCTTCTGATGTTGCTACTTTCTTGTAGACAACCGTGTCATCTGCAAATAGCCTCACGGAGCTACCGATGTTGTCAATTAAGTCATTTATGTATATTGTAAACAATAAAGGTCCTATCACGCTTCCCTGCGGTACTCCCGAAATTACCTCTACATGTGCAGATTTTGAACCGTTAAGAATGACCTGTTGTGTTCTTTCTTCTAGGAAATCCTGAATCCAATCACAAACCTGGTCCGATATTCCGTAAGCTCGTATTTTTTTCACTGAACGTAAGTGCGGAACCGTATCAAATGCCTTCCTGAAGTCCAGGAATACGGCATCAATCTGCTCGCCAGTGTCTACGGCACTGAATTTCTTGGGCAAATAGGGCGAGCTGAGTTTCACAATTGCTCTTCTTGGGATAATCTTTACTTCTGGTTGCAAAAAGACACAGCTTCAGTTAATGTCGTTCAATAGAAACACTCGCGTTTTCTTAGTATCAAGTCGGCATATACCCCTTCGAAATCACTTTCTAGGCCTGGTGTGGGGAGTGTGAAGTTTACGGATGCAGTCTGACTTCTCCACGTGGAAGCACAAGCAGGAGTCAGCGCTTCGGCTTCTATCAACAACATTCCTGTGTCATCGGACGTCTTTCATGCATGGGTATAGATTTTTTTTTTCTTTTTAAATTCTTTATTCATAACATCACATTACATTATTCATGTAATATAGATTAGCCTTTGCTTCTGGGCAGCATGCAGTGCAGCATGAGGATAGTGAGTTTCGGCAGTGTGTGCAATTCTTCGGGCTCCTGATGTTCGCGAGCCTTATTTACTGTCAGCGCCATCTAAAGTAAATTGGCACTCAGCACAGTGGTTTATGGGAGCAACCATTGTGGGATTTCCCGCTTAGGCCGGTATAACATTGTCATATTTCTTTGACAAAGATCTTTGATCAAAGCTCTTTGGTCATATCTTCAGCAGTGTATAAGGGAAGCTTTGAACGAAGATTTTTTTTTTTGATCAAAAATCTTTGTTCAAAGTTAGAGTGTGGATGTAGCTTTGATCAAAGTTCGCCATACTGTATACTTGTTTTACTCGCTTCGGTTGATTCTAACCTGTAAAATGACTTCAAAGTTTGCTTGCTGTGTGGCTACTACGACATTGATAATTTTCAAGTATGAAGAAAGCGACATTCTCCATAACGCCAAACACATTGATTCTCAAAACCTCAATTAGCGATTAGACTGTCATAAAAAAATAGCTGCAGCCATCAGCTGTATTTGAAGTGGCTGCGCTGTGGATGATGTAAGGAAGAAATTAAATGGACTTAGGTGTTTATGGTGATGTGGAAATAAAAGTGCTATCAATAAAATGTACATATGTGAAATGTATTTATTTATTACTTTAAATAACTTAACTGAACCTTCAGAAATTCCTCCTTAAGCGATTTGTCATTGTTTCACATATTTCTGGAACCATATGTGAAACTGCACTTTATTGCAAGCTCGAACAAGTCTCGCCTGTTGTTAAGAAATCTTAACATAATTGTGAGATGATCTGTAGCAGAAATCAAATTTCTAAGATGAGTATCATGTTTGCAAATATGGGGGGCTGCCTTCATATGGAGAAACTGAAATGTTTGTTTGCCGAGTCTCAAATTTACATCTACTTACGTACATTTTAGTAGCTCTTTATGCCCTTACTCAGTAGCTCACAAAACAAATTGTTGTAAACACTTCGAGCTTCTCTTCTCGCTACCCATGATTTCACAAATTATTGTGAAAAAGAAAGCGAATCGTAATTCTTTGTGTTGGTCTGTAGAATGGTTTTTACAAACGGAAGCGTCTGCAGCGTGATAGACTGCACCACCAACAACAAGAAGACGCCACATTGTCCTGTTTTTAGGTTTCCTGAGGACCCTAAGAGGTGTAAACCGCTATATTACAGAAAAGCTTATTTATGATTTTCTTGTAACGTACAGATATTAACTGGAGAATGTCTTGCTCTATTAAGAACAAAAAATTCCAGGTAACAACAGAAAGCCTGACCTTTTGCAGAAAGAAGTCGTATATCTACTTAAAAACGTGAAGTTTTTCCCACTAAATTTACAGTGAAATCAGTGAATATGGAAATAGGAAACGCGTATGGAACGCAATACCTACATTATTTAAAGAACCAGATAAGCCACCGCAAATGTAGCTGAAGGAAGCCACGCAGACGTGATAATAAAAGAACCAAAGCTATAATACTGTTTTCCAACACTGAAGAAACCGACTCCACAATTGTTGCTACGTCTGAGCTACGAACAGCAAAAATCTTCAACAAATTCACTTTTGACGGAAACTTAATTACTTTTGCCAAAAAAAATTCGTGTATTAGAAGGTCGAGTGAAGTGTAAGACTGCGAAACATTAGGTTCCCTACAACCTTGTTACATGTCGAGGGAAGTGTCTGTCATAAGAACAGACAATAAAAGAAATATATGCTCCTCATGCATGAAATATGTGTTTATATTCTCTCGTTTTCAGGGGTGCAAGCTGCAGTTATACACGTATCCGAAAGTATTCTTTCGTCAATAAGTTGTAGCTTACGTCGCTGAATCAGTGTGATTCGTCTTTTTTTTTTTACATTTATTTCGTGTCATTCGTGTCTCTTGACAGTTTAGTGACGCTTGGAACGCAAAACTGCAATAATCATTTCACTAATTAACTAGAAAAATAATAAAAAACAACCCGTAATCTTACGGCTGCTTTGGGGAGCTAGTGTCAGACGGTAACAATTTTCACAACGGAAGTGTCGCGACTGCATATGTTAGACTGTGGTATAATACGGGCCTTATGGTCGCTCCCGACAGCCTGCACGTTGAGTGTCAAGCTATTGTTAGTTTGCTCAGACAGAACAACAGAGAATGGAAGCGAACGAGCAGTCGCCAGTAAATATTTTCGCCCTCAGCAGTCGTTTACCCTAGAGATAGCGGAAGAGTACGCTAGATAACGAGCGTAGATGTGTCACCCGTATCACCGTCAAACACGTCCCATTAGACACAGCACTGTCCGTTACAGTCGTGATGAAAAACTTAAACATTCAGAGAGGATTATTTTGCTTAGCGAGCGCACGTTTTTTGACGAAGAAACAAAATTCGAGTAGGAAAAGTCGAGTTTAGCTATCTGAATTTGTATGTAAGCGTGACATTGATCTGATCTTTCATATATTTATAATTTGCAGAACTGACGTGTTTGTACTAGCTTAGTTTCAGGGGAACTTGCAAAAACTGGTCCTTTACAATAAAAAAGAATTCAGAGCTTGTGCTTATTCGCTCTGTTCCCACCTGATGCAAGCATCTATTCAATTTATTGTTTTTCTAGCGTCCCTAGTTGGACCTCTCAGTGCTTCAGGAACTTTCTACGTCATATTTCTTTTCCTTTGTGCTGGGGAGCTCTTTGATCCCACAAACAAAATGATATCTATAATCTTATTAGAGCCATACTGAGGTGACCCAGCCCCCTGCAGAATTGCTAAAAGCTGCTTCATTCCTAATTTTGATTTCATATTCTTTCTAATTAGTCATTATTTTTATACATACTCATCGTTAAATATATTCTGCACGCTGACATCTTTGTTATTCAATCTGTATATTGAGCAAGCAGTAAAGGAAACAAAAGAAAAAATCGGAGTAGGTATTAAAATCCATGGAGAAGAAATAAAAACTTTGTGGTTCGCCGATGACATTGTAATTCTGTCAGAGGCAGCAAAGGACTTGGAAGAGCAGTTGAACGGAATGGACAGTGTCTTGAAAGGAGGATATAAGATTAACATCAACGGAAGCGAAACGAGGATAATGGAATGTAGTCGAATGAAGTCGGGTGATGCTGAGGGATTAGGAGATGAGACACTTAAAGTAGTAAAGGAGTTTTGCTATTTGGGGAGCAAAATAACTGACGACGGTCGAAGTAGATAAGATATAAAATGTAGACTGGCAATGGCAAGGAAAGCGTTTCTGAAAAAGAGAAATTTGTTAACATCGAGTATTGATTTAAGTGTCAGGAAGTCGTTTCTGGAAGTATTTGTATGGAGTGTAGCAATGTATGAAAGTGAAACATGGACGATAAATAGTTTGGACAAGAAGAGAACAGAAGCTTTTGAAATGTGGTGCTACAGAAGAATGCTGAAGATCGGATGGGTAGATCACATAACTAATGAGGAAGTATTGAATAGAATTGGGAGAAGAGGAGTTTGTGGCACAACTTGACAAAAAGAAGGGACCGATTGGTAGGACATGTTCTGAGGCATCAAGGGATCACCAATTTAGCATTGGAGGGCAGCGTGGACGGTAAAAATCGCAGAGGGAAACCAAGAAATGAATACACTAAGCAGATTCAGAAGCATGGAGGTTGCAATAAGTACTAGGAGATGAAGAAGCTTGCACAGGATAGGTTAGCATGGAGAGCTGCATCAAACCAGTCTCAGGACTGAAGACCACCACAACAACAATATCTTTGTTACTGCTTTATTTGAGAAGATCTTCCAAAATAATAGTAGGGGAGCGCAGTACACGGTGAAGCAGGTACACAATGGAACACTTCATTTCACCTGCCTCTAGTACAATTTTTTCTTCATTCTGATATGCAGGGTTATGTTTATGTTCACATCCTACAGTTATGTAAATAATTCGTTTGTTCTGACTTTATTTTTCTTTGAAAACATGTGATATTTTGAGATGCACAAAATAAGAGTGTTTTGTTAGAGTATGTGGTATTTGTCTTGTCACAAAATGAACGTTTCCAAATGATATTTTTTAATCTAAAATACTGTGCTTTGTGATTAGTAGTACAACAAGACCAGCAACTGGTTACCCCAGCGTGATATAAACAAGAAATAAACATGGCGGAAAAGAAAGGAAACAGTAATATCCCAAACAGCGATACAAATTTAGAAGTGGACAAAATTAGTGCTCAGCTTCCTCCGTTCTGAACTGAAAAGCCTGATATACGTTTCAGACAAAATTTTAAAGATTGTCTAGCTAGACAAACTTTCTGGTAGCGTCCGAAATATTTCAATAATTTCCGAAAAAAATGCGGACAAATTAGCACTAATGGCTGATTGGATGGTGGAAATGCGAAGCACTCAATCATCTTCAACGGAAACGTCCCCTCTAGCGTGTAACTCTTCTGCGTCACAGTCTTGAACATTGCTGTCTTCCAGCAACCGTATATTTGAATGGAGAAATAACACAACCAACCGGTTGCAAATAATTGTTTAATACATTCATCTAGGTTTCGACACCTCTAAAGATGTCTTCATCAGAAGGAAAATTTGAAAGTCCTATAAAACAATACATAGAAAAATAAGTTTGACGGAAACATTAAGCATGATGAAAAATGTCATAACACAGATAGGTTACTTCGTAACGTTACATTGCGGGAAGGCAATAGTCAAAGTTTAGAGCAGACATCCTCAGGTCAAAACATAAAAAGTTGCAGCCTTTGGTATGTACATCTTGCAAGGAACATCAGGCTGAGCAGCCCAGTGGCTTACATTGTCGCTACGGAAACAAGACACAAGTTGCACGGACAGTGACGTATGCCCATTTGAGACATTATAACAGAAATAATCGAATTAAACAACAGTTCATTATAAAAAACAAAAATCAAAGGATGAGGGCTTAATGATTTTTGGAAATACGAAGTAGTCAAGTAATGAAGCACAACCAAAAGCCACCTTTAGGCTTTACTGAAGTGCCCATTACGTTAAGTATAGAGTATTGTAGAATATTTGCACAAATATCTGCACTGTCTAAAAACACTTACATGAAAGAATCTTTAGCAGTACACATTTATATGAGATCTGAAGAAAAACATGTTTCGGATGTAGAGCCCGGAAAACAGTAAAAAGTAAAGGAATCATAAATCCGCGAGTAATGCGTTAAAGCCATTGAAAAAAAAAATTGTTACGTAATTGTAACTGTTCGTTGAGCACGAGACCAACGTTCTTAGAAATATGCTTGAAAATCTAGAGCTTATCGAGTACGTAGAGCCCGTGACCTTTCGTTTCCCTATATAAAATGGAAATTCCTTCAGCACCTTTCCATGTTAACAGATGATCAGCAAAAGTGTAATTATGTACATTATGGCCTCTTTTTCCTAATAAATGTCCCTTGTACATGACAGTGAAAGATCTTGCAGTTTGTCCTATATGATAAACAGGAGACGGATCACAAGTGATTTATAAACTCCTGAACTGTGTATAGGGGCAACTGTTGACTGGAAATTGTCAATAAGATTTTTCTGCAGGTTATTGTTAGTTGTAACGGCAACTTTGCATCCATGTTTTGTAACTAGAAGGCAACGAATTCTGTAAGAAATAGGGTCTAAAAATGGAGTCGAAAAAAACTTTTATACTCGTTACTGACAGAAACAGCACTGATGCCTAAAGTAGTGACTTTTGAGCCACTTTTAACTTTGAAGTTGTTTTCAATTAACGAGGGGTCACAGCCGTTATTAACTGCAATAGTTGTTATTAAATTAATCTCAAGTTATTTGCAACCGGCTGGCTTTGTTGTCTCTCTATTGAAATCCTCCGTATGAGCGATTGTTCTTCTGGTGAGGATCGAAGAACTTGAGACTGAAGTCCGAAAGTCCACTTCTAGAGAGCGACATTATCAACTGATACGACGTTCTCGTAGCAGGAGCCGCAGCATGCCGAGAACCGACATACAATAGTTCCCTAAAGTGCTGCTATTTTCATTTTCCTCACTGCTCAAACTGCAGACCTGGGAAATTTGCCCAGCTTTGCCAAAAAAGTGACAGAAATTCTAATCGGCAGACATAGCAGCGGCTGATGGCTGTACCGCAACAGTTATAGCAGGCCGCCGATATCGATAGCTTGTTGGAGATAAAAATTAAGTGATACACTTTCTGTATGGGAGCAGATCTGATATTTCCGTTATACCAGCGTGTCTCAAGAATAAGGTTAAAGAGGCACACTACAAATTTTAAACTGCAAATGAATCTGAGATTAAAGCTTACGGATCTAAGTTTTGAGTGGCCTTTCATTCTAAACAACGTAACAAAAGGTGTAATGGATGCAGACTTTCTTCAGCAGTTTGGGTTATTAACAGACCGGATAAAATTATTACTTCATAGTAATACTTGGTTACATGTTGTTGCACTGCAGAGTGCACCTGATTTGTCTGATTCCATTAATTCACTCCATGTTGACTATAAATACTCTGACTACGTAACTAGTTTCCCGACCAGACGAAATCCACACTACGCTGGGAGAAATTAAGCTGAAATAGTCCTCTGCACGTGATATACTGCGAACTATGGATGAGGGGCAACAGGCAGATTCTATATTCCTAAATACCCGGAAAGCATTTGACGCGATGCCCCATTGTAGGCTGTTAGCGAAGGTACGAGCATATGGAATAAGTTCACAGATGCATCAGTAGCTCGAAGGCTTCTTAACCCTTTGTGACGATGCGGTTTCATTTGAAGCCACCCATGATATTTTGATTTTGTGGCAAGAGCACAGTGCCTACATCCGTAACCACGCTTCTGGACGTAAATGGTGCTGCCATCTAGCAATTAAAATTTGAACTACATCAATATTTATCACGTGGTTGCAGTTAGCGATTCAAGTATAAGTGCCATTATTGTTTATGGTGTGCTGTTTCTCTCTTTCTTGATTTGTGATTGAATTTGTCTTTGAAATGTAAGTTTCACACATGGAACAAATTCATAATACACTACTGGCCATTAAAATTGCTACACCACGAAGATGACGTGCTACAGACGCGAAATTTAACTGACAGGAAGAAGATGATATGATATGCAAATGATTAGCTTTTCAGAGAACTCGCACAAGGTTGGCGCCGAGGAAGAAGATGCTATGATATGCAAATGATTAGCTTTTCAGAGAACTCGCACAAGGTTGGCGCCGGTGGCGACACCTACAACGTGCTGACATGAGGAAAGTTTCCAACCGATTTCTCATACACAAACAGCCGTTGACCGGCGTTGTCTGGTAAAACGTTGTTGTGATTTGATTTGATTTATTATTGGTCCTATAGATCATACAATTTGTACAGCAAAGCACATCATGATGACAAGTCAATTTGCAAAATTATGTTCAGCTGGTATATGACGAGACATGACAGTAGTAGCACATAACTCACATAGCAGAATGTTGTTGTTGTGGTCTTCAGTCCTGAGACTGGTTTGATGCAGCTCTCCATGCTACTCTATCCTGTGCAAGCTTCTTCATCTCCCAGTACTTACTGCAACCTACATCCTTCTGAATCTGCTTAGTGTATTCATCTCTTGGTCTCCCTCTACGATTTTTACCCTCCACGCTGCCCTCCAATGCTAAATTTGTGATCCCTTGATGCCTCAAAACATGTCCTACCAACCGGTCCCTTCTTTTTGTCAAGTTGTGCCACAAACTTCTCTTCTCCCCAATCCTATTCAATACCTCCTCATTAGTTACGTGATCTACCCACCTTATCTTCAGCAGTCTTCTGTAGCACCACATTTCGAAAGCTTCTATTCTCTTCTTGTCCAAACTAGTTATCGTCCAAGTTTCACTTCCATACATGGCTACACTCCATAAAAATACTTTCAGAAACGACTTCCTGACACTTAAATCTATACTCGATGTTAACAAATTTCTCTTCTTCAGAAACGATTTCCTTGCCATTGCCAGTCTACATTTTATATCCTCTCTACTTCGACCATCATCAGTTATTTTACTCCCTAAATAGCAAAACTACTTTACTACTTAAAGTGTCTCATTTCCTAATCTAATTCCCTCAGGATCACCCGATTTAATTTGACTACATTCCATTATCCTCGTTTTGCTTTTGTTGATGTTCATCTTATATCCTCCTTTCAAGACACTGTCCATTCCGTTCAACTGCTCTTCCAAGTCCTTTGCTGTCTGTGACAGAATTACAATGTCATCGGCGAACCTCAAAGTTTTTATTTCTTCTCCATGGATTTTAATACCTACTCAGAATTTTTCTTTTGTTTCCTTTACTGCTTGCTCAATATACAGATTGAATAACATCGGGGACAGGCTACAACCCTGTCTCACTCCTTTCCCAACCACTGCTTCCCTTTCATGCCCCTCAACTCTTATAACTGCCATCTGGTTTCTGTACAAATTGTAAATAGCCTTTCGCTCCCTGTATTTTACCCCTGCCACCTTCAGAATTTGAAAGAGAGTATTCCAGTTAACATTGTCAAAAGCTTTCTCTAAGTCTACAAATGCTAGGAACGTAGGCTTGCCTTTTCTTAATCTTTCTTCTAAGATAAGTCGTAAGGTTAGTATTGCCTCACGTGTTCCAACATTTCTACGGAATCCAAACTGATCTTCCCCGAGGTCCGCTTCTACCAGTTTTTCCATTCGTCTGTAAAGAATTCGCGTTAGTATTTTGCAGCTGTGACTTATTAAACTGATAGTTCGGTAATTTTCACATCTGTCAACACCTGCTTTCTTTGGGATAGGAATTATTATATTCTTCTTGAAGTCTGAGTGTATTTCACCTGTCTCATACATCTCGCTCACCAGATGGTCGAGATTTGTCATGACTGGCTCTCCCAAGGCCATCAGTAGTTCTAATGGAATGTTGTCTACTCCCGGGGCCTTGTTTCGACTCAGGTCTTTCAGTGCTCTGTCAAACTCTTCACGCAGTATCTTATCTCCCATTTCGTCTTCATCTACATCCTCTTCTATTTGCATAATATTGTCCTCAAGTACATCGCCCTTGTGTAAACCCTCTATATACTCCTTCCACCTTTCTGCCTTCCCTTCTTTGCTTAGAACTGGGTTGCCATCTGAGCTCTTGATATTCATACAAGTGGTTCTCTTCTCTCCTAAGGTCTCTTTAATTTTCCTGTAGGCAGTATCTATCTTACCCCTAGTGAGACAAGCCTCCACATCCTTACATTTGTCCTCTAGCCATCCCTGCTTAGCCATTTTGCACTCCTGTCGATCTCATTTTTGAGATGTTTGTATTCCTTTTTGCCTGCTTCATTTACTGTATTTTTATATTTTCTCCTTTCATCAATTAAATTCAATATTTCTTCTGTTACCCAAGGATTTCTATTAGCCCTCGTCTTTTTACCTACTTGACCGTCTGCTGCCTTCACTACTTCATCCCTCAGAGCTACCCATTCTTCTTCTACTGTATTTCCTTCCCCCATTCCTGTCAATTGTTCCCTTATGCTCTCCCTGAAACTCTGTACAACCTCTGGTTCTTTCAGTTTATCAAGGTCCCATCTCCTTAAATTCCCACCTTTTTGCAGTTTCTTCAGTTTCAATCTGCAGTTCATAACCAATAGATTGTGGTCAGAATCCACATCTGCCCCTGGAAATGCCTTACAATTTAAAACCTGGTTCCTAAATC
The DNA here is from genome assembly GCF_021461395.2 of Schistocerca americana. Classification (NCBI taxonomy): domain Eukaryota; kingdom Metazoa; phylum Arthropoda; class Insecta; order Orthoptera; family Acrididae; genus Schistocerca; species Schistocerca americana. Next base: position 641,317,959 of record NC_060123.1, read on the forward strand.
TCCGTCTTACCAATATATTATATCTGATACCTTTTAGTATCCCCAGGATTCTTCCAGGTATACAACCTTCTTTTATGATTCTTGAACCAGGTGTTAGCTATGATTAAGTTATGCTCTGTGCAAAATTCTACAAGGCGGCTTCCTCTTTCGTTTCTTCCCCCCAATCCATATTCACCTACTATGTTTCCTTCTCTCCCTTTTCCTACTGACGAATTCCAGTCACCCACGACTATTAAATTTTCGTCTCCCTTCACTACCAGAATAATTTCGTTTATCTCGTCATACATTTCATCTATTTCTTCATCATCTGCAGAGCTAGTTGGCATATAAACTTGTACTATTGTAGTAGGCATGGGCTTTGTGTCTATCTTGGCCACAATAATGCGTTCACTATGCTGTTTGTAGTAGCTAACCCGCACTCCTATTTTTTATTCATTATTAAACCTACTCCTGCATTACCCCTATTTGATTTTGTATTTATAACCCTGTAATCACCTGACCAAAAGTCTTGTTCCTCCTGCCACCGAACTCCACTAATTCCCACTATATCTGACTTTAACCTATCCATTTCCCTTTTTAAATTTTCTAACCTACCTGCCCGATTAAGGGATCTGACATTCCACGCTCCAATCCGTAGGACGCCAGTTTTCTTTCTCCTGATAACGACGTCCTCTTGAGTAGTCCCCGCCCGAAGATCCGAATGGGGGACTATTTTACCTCCGGAATATTTTACCCAAGAGGACGCCATCATCAGTTAATCATACAGTAAAGCTGCATGTCCTCAGGAAAAATTACGGCTGTAGTTTCCCCTTGCTTTCAGCTGTTCGCAGTACCAGCACAGCAAGGCCATTATGGTTAATGTTACAAGGCCAGATCAGTCAATCATCCAGACTGTTGCCCCTGCAACTACTGAAAAGGCTGCTGCCCCTCTTCAGGAACCACATGTTTGTCTGTCCTCTCAACAGATACCCCTCCGTTGTGGTTGCACCTACGGTACGGCCATCTGTATCGCTGAGGCACGCAAGCCTACACACCAACGGCAGGGTCCATGGTTCATGGAGGCATAGCAGAATACATATAGGAAATATAGACAGAATATAGATAAGACACAATAATTATATTATCTTACTATGTAGAAACATCTACAACTGAATAAACAGCTAATTGCAAGTAATTAAAATTTTGAAACTTCTTGGCAGATTGAAACTGTGTGCCAGACCGAGAGTTGAACTTGGGACCTTTGTGTTTCGAGGGCAAGTGCTCTACCAACTGAGCTATCCAAGCATTTCTCACTTCCCATCCTCACAGCTGTACTTCTGCCAGTATCTCGTCTCCTACCTTCCAAACTCGGTCCGGCACACAGTTTTAATCTGCCAGGATGTTTCATATCAGCGCACACTCCGCTGCAGAGTGAAAATCTCATTCTGGATACATCCCCCAGGCTGTGGTTAAGCCATGTCTCCGCAATAACCTTTCTTTCAGGAGTGCTAGTTCTGCAGGGTTCGCTGGGGAGCTTGTGTAAAGTTTGGAAGGTAGGAGACGAGATACTGGCAGAAGTAAAGCTGTGAGGACGCAGTAGAGTCGTGCTTGGGGAGCTCAGTTGGTAGAGCACTTGCCCCCGAAAGGCAAAGGTCCCACTTTCGAGTCTCGGTCCGGCACACAATTTTAATCTGCCAGGATGTTTCATATCAGCACACACTCCGCTGCAGAGTGAAAATTTCATTCTGGAATTAAAATTTTGTTTCTAGAAATTAATGTGCGGAATAGAAACAGTGATTTAGTAGCAATTTCTTTTATTTAATTCTCATTATTTTTGGGTTTTTCTTGTTTTTATGTCTGTTGTGAGGTGGTTGTATATTTTAATGCCCATTCATTTAGCCCCATTCGTATATAATTTTGTGTTGTGGGCTATAACTTATAACTGTGTTTTATTTCGGGTGTCATGTGTGTTGTGCTCTGCATATCTGTTGAGGGCGTCCAGGAGCTGTACTGTAAAACAAGCTAGTTCCAATATATAGAAGCATGGCAGTGGCAGGATTTTTAGCTGTTGAAATAGTGGTTTACAGTGTTCAGTTCTTGTTTTACATTTCATTATTCTTACTACTTGTTTTTGTAACTTGATAATTGTGAGAGACTCAGAGCTCTTTCCCCAGAAAATTAGGCCTAGCTCAAGACAGACCCAAACAGGGCTTGGTACACCAGCTTCAAGGTATCTACACTGGCTGTGTCTTTTAATGATCGTAATAGATAGCAGGTTTTACTAAGCTTTTGTGACAATGTCTCAATATGTGGTTTCCAGTTTAGTGTGTTACTGATGGTAAGTCCAAGAAATTTGGTGTCCTGCTTGTTCATAATGTCATCTTTGTCGATAACTATAACTGCATTGAAGGGGGTTAGATTTTGCCTAGTATGGAAGTTCATACTTACAGTTTTTGAGTATTTATGAGTAGTCTATTTGCTTCAAACCACGATTGTAAATGACAAGTAGTTTCATTAACTGCATGTTGCAATGTGTCACCTCTACTTGTTATCAGGATATCTGTATCGTCCGCATACAGAAAGGAGCTGGCATTTGGTATGTGTTCTGGGAGATCATTTATGAACAATATGAAAAGAACAGGGCCAAGGACAGATTCCTGAGGGACGCCATTTGTTGTATGTAGAATATCTGACCTGCAGTGCCTGAATGTCTCTGATTTTCTTATTTCTACATATTGCTTTCTTTGACTAAGGTAGCCATGGAACCAATTGCGGGCTACACCTCTAATCCCATACTTATGGAGTTTCATAAGCAGCAGCTTGTGGTCGACCATGTCAAAGGCCTTGGACTGATCAAGAAATATACCGACAGCAGGTTGTTTATGGTCAATGAAACTTGAGCACTTTTCTAGAAATTCAAACAGAGCATGTGTGGTGCACCTATTTTTCCGAAATCCGTATGGGGAAGATGTGGTTATGTTGTTAGAATTTAAACATATTTCTAATCTAGTTAACATACAGTATTGAAATATTTTTTAGAAGGCAGATAGTATAGCAATTGGCCTATAGTTTGTCATGTCCGTTTTCTCCCCCTTCTTGTAGAGAGGTATAATTTTAGCAAGTTTTAGCTGGTTTGGAAATGTTCCCTGTAGGCATAAGGTATTTATGATATTTGACAGGGGTCCATTGATGTAATTTGAACACTTATGAGGTAAGAAGCAGGGTATCACATCATGCCCTGCAGAATAAATCTTTTTGACTCTTTTTTTAATAATATCTTCAATTTCATACAGTGTTGTAGCAGATAGGAAAAAGGAGTTCAGATGAGTTTTATTATTGAGACAAGAGTGTGTAGTGTTTGGAGAGTTAGTCAGGAGATTTGTGGGAGGAGAGTGAACAGTATTTGAAGAGTTGGTTAGGAGATTTGTGGAAATTTCTGAAAAATAGCTGTTGAATTTATTGGCAATTTATGTGCATTTTCAGTCTTTTGTCCTATATTTAGTGTGATTTTATCCTCTATCCTTAACTTTCTACCAGTCTCTTCATTTACTATACCCCAGATGGTCTTACATTTGTTGGAAGAGCACCTAATTATTTTATCAGTATGAGCTTTTTAGCCCTTTGGTAACTGTCCTGTATGTGTTTTTGTAATTTTTATAGTATACCTTGAACTCTTTGGATTTGCCACTGTCCAGTTTGCTAAGTCTGTGCAGCAACCTCATCTTTTTTGATGAAGTTTTAATATCTTTTGTGACCCAAGCATTCTGTTTTTTGTTAGTGATAGTCTTTGTTTTCTCTAGGAAATGGCAATTAAAGTAATATTCAAATATCTGCAGAAAATTGTCATATTTTTCATTTGTTGTTGAGGAAGTAAATACACTTTGCCAGTCTTCTTCCTCTAAGCTAAGTACAAAGTTGTTTATGTTGCTATCACTATAACTTCTACATTTAATAACAGTTTCTCCTGTTGGGAGTACATTGAGTGGTGGATTAAAATATATTGTTAGTGCACTGTGATCTGAAAAACCAAAATCTATAATTTTTACAGTGCAATCAGTGTTAGTTGCAACCTGATCAAGACAGCTGTTTAATCTCGTAGGACATATATCTTCCATATTTACGTTAAATGACATCATTAAATTTACTAATTGGAACTTTCGAGCAGATTCTTCAAGGAATTCAATGTTGAGATCACCACATATTATTATATTTTTTGAGTTGTTGTGACAAGCTTTTTCTAGCAATAGTGCAAAGTTTCTGAGGAAGACTGAAAAGTTACCACTAGGTGATCTATATACACACATTGCATACATATTTATGTCGGCAAGTACTACCCCAGCTATTTCAATTTCTTTGTCTACGGAATACACTTCATAGGGATGGAAAGGTTCACAGCTAATGCTATTTCTTATGCATATACAAGTTCCACCACCTTTAAAACTTTTCCTAGAACAGTGGTGGACTAATCTGAAGTTTTGAATATACTGATAAGGTAATTCTGACTCTTTTAGCCAGTGTTCACCAATACACAGTAAGTGCATGTCTGACAAAACATTAGTATTTCTTGTAAGAATTTCAAGTTCACTTACTTTATTTCTCAATCCTTGTACATTGTGACAGTATAAGTTAAAATTGTCACGTTGTTCTATGTGAGGAAGATTTATGTCTGCTGTGTCCTCTTGCGAAAGATGTGACTTGACCATAAAAAATCTTCGTTATTAGCTGACCCTTTTTTTGTTTTTCTTGACTATCTTCTCAGAGATGTTGAGATCTTGCTGCTTGAAGCTGTGCTCCCAGAAGAAAAGCGACTCTCCAATGACGATTATGATGCAGTGAGAGTATGTTGTGATCTCGTAGACTTTGGTTGTTGAGCTGTCGTTTGAATAGCGGTATCCAAATTTTGACTGTGTAATAAATCGCCGCTAGTTTCTTGTGATTTTTAGGTGAAGTTTTCCTATCTGCTTCTTCATTAATTGCAAGGGAATTTTTTGATGCAGCTGTTTCTTTTTTTTCCAAAAGTACACTTTCATTAGACAAGGGTGCTTTTAGTGCGATTGGTGGCGTGATGCATCGTGTAAGGAGGAGAAATGCGCACCATCACGTTTCCGACTTTGATAAAGGTCGGATAGTAGTCTATCGCCATTGCGGTTTATCGTATCGCGACATTGCTGCTCGCGTTGGTCGAGATCCAATGACTGTTAGCAGAATATGGAATCGGTGGGTTCAGGAGGGTTATACGGAACGCCTTGCTGGATCCCAACGGTCTCGTATCACTAGCAGTCGAGATAACAGGCATCTTATCCGCATGGCTGTAACGGATCGTGCAGCCACGTCTCGATCCCTGAGTCAACAGATGGGGACGTTTGCAAGACAACAACCATCTGCACGAACAGTTCGACGACATTTGCAGCAGCACGGACTATCAGCTCGGAGGCCATGGCTGCGGTTACCCTTGACGCTGCATCACAGACAGGAGCGCCTGCGATGGTGTACTCAATGACAAACCTGGGTGCACGAATGGCAAAACGTCATTTTTTCGGATGAATCCAGGTTCTGTTTACAGCATCATCATGGTCGCATCCGTGTTTGGCGACATCGCGGTGAACGTACATTGGAAGCGTGTATTCGTCATCGCCATACTGGCGTATCACCCGGCGTGATGGTATGGGGTGCCATTGGTTACACGTCTCGGCCACCTCTTGTTCGAATTGACGGCACTTTGAACAGTGGACGTTACATTTCAGGTGTGTTACGAGCCGTGGCTCTACCCTTCATTCGATCCCTGCAAAACCCTACATTTCAGTAGGATAATGCACGACCGTATGTTGCAGGTGCTGTACGGGCCTTTCTGGATACAGAAAATGTTCGACTGCTGCCCTGGCCAGCACATTCTCCAGATCTCTCACCACTTCAAAACGTCTGGTCAATGGTGGCCGAGCAACTGGCTCGTCACAATACGCCAGTCACTACTCTTGATGAACTGTGGTATCGTGTTGAAGCTGCATGGGCAGCTGTGCCTGTACACGCCATCCAAGCTCTGTTTGACTCAATGCCCAGGCGTATCAAGGCCGTTATTACGGCCAGAGGTGGTTGTTCTGGGTACTGATTTCTCAGGATCTATGCACCCAAATTGCGTGAAAATGTAATCACATGTCAGTTCTAGTATAATATATTTGTCCAATGAGTACCCGTTTTTCATCTGCATTTCTTCTTGGTGTAGCAATTTTAATGGCCAGTAGAGTACTTTCTTATATAAGTATATGCTATATGTATTGCAATAATAATGAATATCATGTACTTTTTCCGTATTTACTCTGGTGGTTTCGTTTGAAACCACTGCGGCTGCAGGGGTAGTATTAGAAGCTTACCATTTTTTTTAAGTTCAGTTTCGCGAAATGTTTTCTCGTAAATTAAAGGGTAAGGAAGTGCTGGTGTGTCTTTTAGAAGAAATTCCTTCTGATGTGGACTCTGAGATTGACAGGACCAGTGATAATGAAAGTGATATTTTGGCTGAAGAGAGAGATCTTGATTCACAAGTGCCAAGACCAGTGATATCTAATGTTGTTTCTGAAACTGAAAGTGATAATCGTTCTGAAAATGACAGTGATTACAGTTTCAGTTCTGAAGATAACGTGCCACCAAAAAGGTCTTAATTTTACATGGGCAAGGGATGACAGTACGATGCATTCTGGCGATTTTTTAGAGGAAGTTGGTGTCAAAGGAAAACTGAAAACTGAAGGTATGCTGCCAGTTGATTTCTTTTTATATCTATTTGGGGACAATATGCTGGAACACATAGTATGCCAGACAAATCTTTATGCGGCTCAGAAAGGTAAGAATTACAGACCTCTTGAAAAACTTGAACTCAAGGTGTTATTCTAATGGGTATCAAACAACCTTGCGCATATCGTGATTGCTGGTCATCACACAACGAATTCAGAGATCGGTACATTTCTTCACTTACGTCGTTGAAAAGACTCAGCTGGATTTTATCTCATATACATGTAAATGACAATGCCCTAATGCCACAAAAAGGGAATAAATGTTACGAAAAATTGTATAAAATTCAAAGAATGTTATGCTCCAACTAAGGAGCAATCTGTTGACGAATGTATGTTGAAATTCGAAAGGGCGAATATCATTCAAACAGTGTATGCCTCAAAAGCCCATCAAGAGGGGGTACGAAACATGGGTCAGAGCTGACAAAATGGGATATGTCTGCTATTTTGAACTATATACTGGGAAATCAGATGGTGCAGTGGAGAAATGTTTGGGAGAGAGGATTGTGTAAAGGCTTAGAAGGCAAAGGATATCACATATATATTTTGACAATTTTTTTACTAGTGTTCCACTTTTGCAGACACTAAAACTTGATAGTATCCTAGCCTGTGGTACCATTAGAACCCACAGAAAAGGACTTCCTCCTCTGAGACCGGACACGTGCGGTAGCGTTCTCGCTTCCCACGCCCGGGTTCCCGGGTTCGATTCCCGGCGGGGTCAGGGATTTTCTCTGCCTCGTGATGACTGGGTGTTGTGTGCTGTCCTTAGGTTAGTTAGGTTTAAGTAGTTCTAAGTTCTAGGGGACTGATGACCATAGATGTTAAGTCCCATAGTGCTCAGAGCCATTTTTTTGAGACCGGACAAAGAGTTGCGAAGAGGAGAAAGTGGCTGGTCAGTTCGTTGTGATGGGATTACATGCATGAAATGGAAAGATAAACGTGTTGTCACGTTACTATCAACAATTGACTGAACTGTAACTGAGTCGGTAGGAAAGAAAAGGGTGGCACAATTACAAAAATACCTTGCCCACAGATAGTGAAATCTTATAATTCGAACATGGGATGTGTAGATAAAGCGGACATGATGAATAGTTTCTGTGCAATTGACAGAAAATCTAGGTGCTGGTGGCTCAGACTGTTTTGGTATATGATTGATATTTATATTGAAAATGCGTTTATATTGTTTCGACTAACCAAGCCGAATTAAAAGAAAAAGCTAAATGAATTTCGATGGTGTGTTGTAGCTAACCTTGTAGGATCCAGTGTTTTCAAAGAGAGTCCTGGTCACCCAACCGCATCATCTGAACCATGCGCCAAAAACTGTAAAACTGATGTTCCAGTGGAAAAACGTACAACAGAATCAAAACATCTGCCAGTACATGGCACATCGAGGCGATGTGTACACTGCAGCACAAAAAGTAATCAACATAGAAGCAGATGGACATGTTCTTCCTGCCAAGTTGCTTTGTGTTTATCAGCAGAAAGGAACTGTTTTGTGCCCTATCACGGAAAGTAATGAAGTTTATGGTGGTGGTCTCATTTGAAGCCACCGCACTTAGTGTGCAGTGATTTCATTTGAAACCACCCTGTACCTGCTGAAATACTTTACGAAATTTTTTTTTCACATTTTTCCATAATATTGTATGAGTTATATCCTAATAAAATAAAAAAAGTTTAAAAAATGATTTTATTTATTTTGCGTCTGTAAGGGTTAAGTAACAGAACACAGTATGTTGTCCTCAATGGCGAGTGCTCATCAGAGACGAGGGTATCGTTAGGAGCACCCCAGGAAAGCGTGATAGGACCGCTGCTGTTTCGCGGACAGGGTGGGCAGCAGTTTGCGGATGTTTGCTGACGATACTGTGGTGTACGGTACGGTGTCGAAGTTGAGTGACTGTAGGAAGATAAAAGACGACTTAGACAAAATTTCCAGTTGGTGTGATGAATGGCAGCTATCTACAAATGTGCAAAAATGTAAGTTAATGTGGATGAGTAAGAAGAACAAACTTGTAACGTTCGGCTGCAGTATTACTAGTGTGGTGGTGGTGGTTAGTGTTTAACGTCCCGTCGACAACGAGGTCATTAGAGACGGAGCGCAAGCTCGGGTTAGGGAAGGATTGGGAAGGAAATCGGCCGTGCCCTTTCAAAGGAACCATCCCGGCATTTGCCTGAAACGATTTAGGGAAATCACGGAAAACCTAAATCAGGATGGCCGGAGACGGGATTGAACCGTCGTCCTCCCGAATGTGAGTCCAGTGTGCTAACCACTGCGTCACCTCGCTCGGTATTACTAGTGTCCTGCTTGACAAAGTCACATGTTTGTCTGGACGGAACGTTGCAGAGCTATATGAAATAGAACGAGCATGTGAGGAATGTGATTGGGTAGGCGAATAGTCGACTTTGGTTTATTGGGAGTATTTTAGAAAAGAGTGGTTCACCTGTAAAGGAGACGGCATATAGGATGCTGGTGCGGCTTATTCTTGAGAACCGCTCAAGAGTTTGGGATCCATACCAGGTCGGATTGAAGGAAGACATTGAAGCAATTGGGAGGCGGGTTGCAAGGTTTGTTACTGGGAGGTTTGACAACAGGTAAGTGTTACGGAGACGCTTCAGGAACTCAGATGGGAATCCCTGGAGAGAAGGCGAAAGAGAGCCGGTATTTAAAGCTGACTGCGGAACGATTCTACTGCCACCAACATACAACATGCATGAGGACCACGAAGATAAGATTCGAGAAATTAGGGGTGATACGGAGGCATGTAGACAGTCGTTTTTCCCTCGCTCTAAATGCGAGTAGAACAGGAAAGGAAATTACTAGTAGTGGTGGAGGGTACCCTCCACCACGCACCGTACGGTGGCTTGCGGAGTATCTATGTAGATATGGGTGTGGATGTAGGTGGTAGACAAGCTGGATGGTCAGTAGCACATCTGTGTAGACTACCGACGTCATAAAGAACCGGGCCCTTCTTGACCGATATCCAGTTCCTTACATAAACGATGTAAATTCCATCCTTGTCGGCAGGAAAATATTCTCTAAGTTCGATCTCCTCAAAGCATATTACCAAATCCCACTAGCTGAAAGCGATAAGGAAAAGTGTTTTGTGATCACATCCTTTGGACCTCATGAATTCGATTGCAAGCTGTTTGGCCCCATAAATGCACAGAGTGAGAGGTCTAGGTATCAACTGTTTTGTTTCGGCGTGTGATATTTGTCTCGTAACGAAATGGAAGTCTCCAAATAATATTTTGAAGTCTAAAATACTGTTTATATGAAACAGAGAATGGGGGAAAGAGAGGGAAGGGGGGGAAGGAATTCGTGACTACCAGCCGCAAAGTAAAGTTCTATGTACTGACTTGGCAGAAAATCCTAAGAAATTTTGGTCTTATGTCAAAGCGGTAGGTGGACCAAAACAAAATGTTCAGACAATCTGTGACCAAAATGGTACTGAAACACAGGATGACAGACTAAAGGCCGAAATACTAAATGTCTTTTTCCAAAGCTGTTTCACAGAGGAAGACTGCACTGTAGTTCCTTCTCTAGATTGTCGCACAGATGACAAAATGGTATACATCGAAATAGACGACAGAGGGATAGAGAAACAATTAAAATCGCTCAAAAGGCAAAATAAACGACAGAGGGCTAGAGAAACAATTAAAATCGCTCAAAAGAGGAAAGGCCGCTGGACCTTATGGGATACCAGTTCGATTTTACACAGAGTATGCGAAGGAACTTGCCCCCCTTCTTGCAGCGGTGTACCGTACGTCTCTAGAAGAGCGTAGCGTTCCAAAGGATTGGAAAAGGGCACAGGTCATCCCCGTTTTCAAGAAGGGACGTCGAACAGATGTGCAGAATTATAGACCTGTATCTCTAACGTCTATCAGTTGTAGAATTTTGGAACACGTATTATGTTCAAGTATAATGACTTTTCTGGAGACTAGGAACCTACTCTGTAGGAATCAGCATGGGTTTCGAAAAAGACGATCGTGTGAAACCCAGCTCGCGCTATTCGTCCACGAGACTCAGAGGGCCATAGACACGGGTTCACAGGTAGATGCCGTGTTTCTTGACTTCCGCAAGGCGTTTGATACTTCCCCTCAGTCGTTTAATGAACAAAGTAAGAGCATATGGATTATCAGACCAATTGTGTGATTGGACTGAAGAGTTCCTACATAACAGAAAGGAGCATGTCATTCTCGATGGAGAGAAGTCTTCCGAAGTAAGAGTGATTTCAGGTGTGCCGCAGGGAGTGTCGTAGAACCGTTGCTATTCACAATATACATAAATGACCTCGTGGATGACATCGGAAGTTCACTGAGGTTTTTTGCGGATGATGCTGTGGTATATCGAGAGGTTGTAACAATGGAAAATTGTACTGAAATGCAGGAGGATCTGCAGCGAATTGACGCATGGTGCAGGGAATGGCAATTGAATCTCAATGTAGACAAGTGTAATGTTCTGCGAATACATAGAAAGAAAGATCCCTTCATTTAGCTACAATATAGCAGGTCAGCAACTGGAAGCAGTTAATTCCATAAATTATCTTGGAGTACGCATTAGGAGTGATTTAAAATGGAATGATCATATAAAGTTGATCGTCGGTAAAGCAGATGCCAGACTGAGATTTATTGGAAGAATCCTAAGGAAATGCAATCCGAAAACAAAGGAAGTAGGTTACAGTACGCTTATTCGCCCACTGCTTGAATACTGCTCAGCAGTGTGGGATCCGTACCAGATACGGTTGATAGAAGAGATAGAGAAGATCCAGCGTAGAACAGCGCGCTTCGTTACAGGATCATTAAGTAATCGCGAAAGCGTTACGGAGATGATAGATAAACTCCAGTGGAAGACTCTGCAGGAGAGACGCTCAGTAGCTCGGTACGGGCTTTTGTTGAAGTTTCGAGAACATACCTTCACCGAGGAGTCAAGCAGTATATTGCTCCCTCCTACGTATATCTCGCGAAGAGACCATGAGGATAAAATCAGAGAGATTAGAGCCCACACAGAGGCATACCGACTATCCTTCTTTCCACGAACAATACGAGACTGGAATAGAAGGGAGAACCGATAGAGGTACTCAAGGATGTAGATGTAGAGTAGATTGTGGCGATGCAGTGGCGGAAGTGGAAAATTTTTTGCCGAACTGGGACTCGAACTTGGATTTACCGCTTCTCATGATCGGTGGTCTTATCCACTTTTTTTAAAATTATGTGCCGGGGCGGGACTTTTTTTTTTTTAGTTGATCTCATTTAGTTCTATATTGTTCATTGAATTTGTTCGTGGCGGACGTCCGATGACACCCGTTCAGGTTCTTCGTTGATCCATTCACTCAGTTTTTTTGTTACAGAAGGTAGCTAACCCTCTGACCGAACACGCTGAGCTACCGTGCCAGCTACTTCGGCCATCCGACTACGGTCCCTGCCCGACTCAAATTTCCAACTTGCACGCATCAATGCAGAGTCCGTAGTCCATTAACTCCCTACTCTGAAATTATGGATTCCCATAGAAATTCCGACGATACTATGTGCATCCTCACTGGAAGAAACGTCAAGAAGCCGTCGGCTCTTACAGAAATGTATAGAATAGAATAGACTTTTTACACTCCTGGAAATGGAAAAAAGAACACATTGACACCGGTGTGTCACACCCACCATACTTGCTCCGGACACTGCGAGAGGGCTGTACAAGCAACGATCACACGCACGGCACAGCGGACACACCAGGAACCGCGGTGTTGGCCGTCGAATGGCGCTAGCTGCGCAGCATTTGTGCACCGCCGCCGTCAGTGTCAGCCTGTTTGCCGTGGCATACGGAGCTCCATCGCAGTCTTTAACACTGGTAGCATGCCGCGACAGCGTGGACGTGAACCGTATGTGCAGTTGACGGACTTTGAGCGAGGGCGTATAGTGGGCATGCGGGAGGCCGGGTGGACGTACCGCCGAATTGCTCAACACGTGGGGCGTGAGGTCTCCACAGTACATCGATGTTGTCGCCAGTGGTCGGCGGAAGGTGCACGTGCCCGTCGACCTGGGACCGGACCGCAGCGACGCACGGATGCACGCCAAGACCGTAGGATCCTACGCAGTGCCATAGGGGACCGCACCGCCACTTCCCAGCAAATTAGGGACACTGTTGCTCCTGGGGTATCGGCGAGGACCATTCGCAACCGTCTCCATGAAGCTGGGCTACGGTCCCGCACACCGTTAGGCCGTATTCTGCTCACGCCCAAACATCGTGCAGCCCGCCTCCAGTGGTGTCGCGACAGGCGTGATTGGAGGGACGAATGGAGACGTGTCGTCTTCAGCGATGAGAGTCGCTTCTGCCTTGGTGCCATTGATGGTCGTATGCGTGTTTGGCGCCGTGCAGGTGAGCGCCACAATCAGGACTGCATACGACCGAGGCACACAGGGCCAACACCCGGCATCATGGTGTGGGGAGCGATCTCCTACACTGGCCGTACACCACTGGTGATCGTCGAGGGGACACTGAATAGTGCACGGTACATCCAAACCGTCATCGAACCCATCGTTCTACCATTCCTAGACCGGCAAGGGAACTTGCTGTTCCAACAGGACAATGCACGTCCGCATGTATCCCGTGCCACCCAACGTGGTCTAGAAGGTGTAAGTCAACTACCCTGGCCAGCAAGATCTCCGGATCTGTCCCCCATTGAGCATGTTTGGGACTGGATGAAGCGTCGTCTCACGCGGTCTGCACGTCCAGCACGAACGCTGGTCCAACTGAGGCGCCAGGTGGAAATGGCATGGCAAGCCGTTCCACAGGACTACATCCAGCATCTCTACGATCGTCTCCATGGGAGAATAGCAGCCTGCATTGCTGCGAAAGGTGGATATACACTGTACTAGTGCCGACATTGTGCATGCTCTGTTGCCTGTGTCTATGTGCCTGTGGTTCTGTCAGTGTGATCATGTGATGTATCTGACCTCAGGAATTTGTCAATAAAGTTTCCCCTTCCTGGGACAATGAATTCACGGTGTTCTTATTTCAATTTCCAGGAGTGTATTTGCCTTAAGTCATGTGTGCTATACTGTTGACATCGTCAGTGTGTTGACTACATACAACAATAAAATATAATTACATAAATATGCATATGTAGGACAAGACTGACCGGTTAGGTTTTTATTCACGACAATTTGCTTTGTAACATCCAGTGTTTCTTTAATGGGTAGATTAGTATACGGAAATTCTCAAATGCGAAGTTAGCATAAGGTGTTATAATGATGTCCTTAACTTCAGTAGCAAATTGAATGCTTTATATTGCATACATATTCTGAAACGTGTACGCTTCTTTCTCTTGCTTCGTGCACACTGCCAGTTACCCGCATCTTTTTGAGCAATTTTGTTTGGGCTCTTGCTATGTGTGTCGTAAAATTCATATTTGTAAAGCGAATTCTTTCCTTTTCAGTATTTAAATATTGTATCCCGTGCAGTTAGTCTTTTAAATTGTTCTGAAACATTTCCAGCGGGCTAGTATTTATGGAGTCAGCCCACAGCAAACACAATTGGCGCGTTGCTGTGCGACTGGAATTTGCATTGTATACATTTTTACATTTGAGGTCATCAGCGCATTTGTGGCATAGCCCCAACCAAGCTATTATGACAGAATGGCACAGGAAAGTTCGTCGAGTTAAGAATGATGTTCTGTGTGTTTTATGTTGGTGTGCATAAGAATAAATGTAAAGTCAAAAAATTTTCAAATTACCTTTTACAACATTGATTTCGTCAAACTTAATATCTTGTTCGTTGAAATACTTATTTTACGTTTATGGAGGCATGATCATTAGGTTAACTTCGGAAACACATTGTTTTGTTATTGGGACCTTGAATTAGATCCGCTGTTCACGAAGAGAGAAAGTAGTTGAACTAGGGCAGTATAGCGGACTGCGCCACAAGACCTGTTTATCGATAGAAACATTTGGCTTTCAAATCTGTGTGTGGTTTTCGAGAGGTGTGAAAGGAACATAACATATTTAGTGCGTTGAGCGCGTCGGGTTTTGCACCAATCAAACAGTATTTACGGGAAGTGTAACTCTTCTGCTTCCATCTCAACAAATCTGCCGCGAAGAGTCATCGTTAGCTAGTGGCAGCGTGTGCAGAACATGTGGGTAAAAACGTACAGACATTGCTTTCGACGATTCAAAGACAGTGAATAGCGCATTTAAAGACAGATGCCTGCAGTATGCTCTGAAACTTGTGCCATTCTGCTGCACGACAATGCCAGACCACAAGGTGCAAACCGACTAAAGGAAACCCTGAAAGGACTTAGGTCTTACCTCCACCCGCCATGTTCACAAGACGTGCCTCTTCCGAATACCATTTGTTTCGGCCCGTGCAGCACGGACTCTCTGAGCAAAGCGTCACATCTTTCAGGGATCTCGGAAACTTGGTCCGTGAGAGGACAACCTCAAAAGGATCTGACTTTTTTTTTTATCGCTGAATCCATTTGCTAACCGAAAAGTGGGAAAACGTTGTAGCTGTCGAAGGAAGCTACTTCATGTAAATTATCTTATACCATTCGACTGAAATACACTGGTTATCTGTCCAACACCGAGGTTACGTTCTTCTCTAAACATGGCGCTGAAATCATTTTTCATTATCGTTGTGAAGTTCCTTTTTTTTTCTCGCAGTAGTAATAAGATACCTAATCGGAAGAAACATAATTGTTAGGACGAAATTTCTTGGTTTTGTTTAAGACAGCTAAGCCCAAACAAGACAGGTACGAATGTCCACGGACTGGGAACTTAAGACAGATGTCTTCTAGTACGATTGCTGGATGAGCAGCTACAAGTTGACACAATGAGGCTAGTTCGATTTCTCGGTTTTGAGCACCAACCTTGATCAGAGCACATATGCTGTTCAGATATTTCCCCTAATACCAGCAAAAACCCGATTCCTTAAAGTATTGAACTCCTACAACTGCCAGAATAGACACCACCCAAATATATACATTTCTAAAATACTGTGTTTTGTGGTTGATTGTACTGTACAATTTGTACAACAAGATCAACAACTGGTAGTCCCGACCTTTTACCAAACACATCTTTCACTGTAAAGGTGGAAAATTTGGTGAGCTGTATTCTTATTTATCTGTTGTATTTTTTTGATAGCCAGAATTTACGATTAACACCTATTCATAGGTTTAATATTGTTCATAATACATGTAGCAAAGATGAATTTGATATTTTATCAGAAAGTATACACTTTTACGCAACTGTATAATGACCAGCTTTATATGTGGTAGGTATGTAAGCTATGAATCTTAGCTAATTTTTTAGTTTATTGCGTCTTTAGTACACAGTGAAACACTTGTGTGCAATACACAGTGAAACGGTGTAGACCCATGGATGCTGAGAAATTCAGACCTATGGCAATTTATCAAGTTGCAGAAAGTGCTGATCAAAGATTTCTTAAGGCAGTGATACCAACAAATGTAACTTCTGGTTTAAGAAAACATGGAATTTATCCACTTAATGACAACGTCTTGGATGTATCGGATTTCCCTACGTCTGTGGTTTCCAACCTATATCTACATTCTGATGGGATGATTAATTCAGTAGAACCATTGGATTCAGATACATTGGATTCAGATAGATGTGTGACCGCTTCCAGACACTTTGGAAGATAATATGCAGAGTATTGAGGCAGCCAGCTGCAGTTTATACATTGACAACCCGTAGCACCACCAAATCATATATCTCACTGAAGAAGTTTCATACATATCGAAAAGCCCCTCCTAGATAAGCAACTGACACTCAAAAGTGAGATGCATCGTATTGATTTCAACAGCTGAGAAAGTAGCTGTTGAAGAAAAAAATTAAGAAAAAGAATAAAGTTAGAAAAAATAAGTATGAAGAGAGTCAATAAACAGAAAACGAAGCAACGTGGAAGTAAAAGGCCTTCTAGTGAAAGTGACAAACAAAGGGACAAAGATGTGGAGCTGTCCAATGAATCAGATGGGAGTACATCACTACATCTTTTCAGTTTGAACGTGGATGTTGTTATTGGCTACTGAATCTTCGTAAAACTTCCAATTAATGTATTTTTTGTAGGTAAAGCTTAAGCCAGGAAATCGTGAGTACAAGGTGTCTCATACTCCAGGGGGAAAAATATATACCATCATCGTTGCCTGTGGCTACTAAGAGACTATTAGATTGTATTGTATGTCCAACCAATTTTTGTAGAACTGATTTCACTGGACAAAACCTATCGTATAATAATGTTTGTACATGCTATTCAAGTGTTAATGTGTAAAACATCTCAACTGTTTCACTGTGTACTACACACAGTATACAGTGAAAAATACGCAGTGTGTTTTTAAAACTGTACGAGGGGGGACTCAAAAATAACCGGAATTTCTTTCTAGAAAGCATATACTTTATTGTTTTCAAATACAACCTTAATCTCCTTCGAAGTACTCTCCATTAGCATTAATACACTTGTCCAAACGTTCATTGCAGTGTTTGAAGAACCTTTTAAATTCGTCCTCTTTGATACCTGTTAGCACTTTCATGACATTGCATTTTACACTCCTGGAAATTGAAATAAGAACACCGTGAATTCATTGTCCCAGGAAGGGGAAACTTTATTGACACATTCCTGGGGTCAGATACATCACATGATCACACTGACAGAACCACAGGCACATAGACACAGGCAACAGAGCATGCACAATGTCGGCACTAGTACAGTGTATATCCACCTTTCGCAGCAATGCAGGCTGCTATTCTCCCATGGAGACGATCGTAGAGATGCTGGATGTAGTCCTGTGGAACGGCTTGCCATGCCATTTCCACCTGGCGCCTCAGTTGGACCAGCGTTCGTGCTGGACGTGCAGACCGCGTGAGACGACGCTTCATCCAGTCCCAAACATGCTCAATGGGGGACAGATCCGGAGATCTTGCTGGCCAGGGTAGTTGACTTACACCTTCTAGAGCACGTTGGGTGGCACGGGATACATGCGGACGTGCATTGTCCTGTTGGAACAACAAGTTCCCTTGCCGGTCTAGGAATGGTAGAACGATGGGTTCGATGACGGTTTGGATGTACCGTGCACTATTCAGTGTCCCCTCGACGATCACCAGTGGTGTACGGCCAGTGTAGGAGATCGCTCCCCACACCATGATGCCGGGTGTTGGCTCTGTGTGCCTCGGTCGTATGCAGTCCTGATTGTGGCGCTCACCTGCACGGCGCCAAACACGCATACGACCATCATTGGCACCAAGGCAGAAGCGACTCTCATCGCTGAAGACGACACGTCTCCATTCGTCCCTCCATTCACGCCTGTCGCGCACTGGAGGCGGGCTGCACGATGTTGGGGCGTGAGCGGAAGACGGCCTAACGGTGTGCGGGACCATAGCCCAGCTTCATGGAGACGGTTGCGAATGGTCCTCACCGATACCCCAGGAGCAACAGTGTCCCTAATTTGCTGGGAAGTGGCGGTGCGGTCCCCTACGGCACTGCGTAGGATCCTACGGTCTTGGCGTGCATCTGTGCGTCGCTGCGGTCCAGTCCCAGGTCGACGGGCACGTGCACCTTCCGCCGACCACTGGCGACAACATCGATGTACTGTGGAGACCTCACGCCCCACGTGTTGAGCAATTCGGCGGTACGTCCACCCGGCCTCCCGCATGCCCACTATACACCCTCGCTCAAAGTCCGTCAACTGCACATACGGTTCACGTCCACGCTGTCGCGGCATGCTACCAGTGTTAAAGACTGCGATGGAGCTCCGTATGCCACGGCAAACTGGCTGACACTGACGGCGGCGGTGCACAAATGCTGCGCAGCTAGCGCCATTCGACGGCCAACACCGCGGTTCCTGGTGTGTCCGCTGTGCCGTGCGTGTGATCATTGCTTGTACAGCCCTCTCGCAGTGTCCGGAGCAAGTATGGTGGGTCTGACACACCGGTGTCAATGTGTTCTTTTTTCCATTTCCAGGAGTGTACGTCTTCCACATCCGCAAAACGCTTCCCTCTCAAGTCTCTTTTCATCCTCAGGAATAGGAAGAAGTTCGAGGGTGCTAAATCGGGCGAATAGGGCGCGTGGGTCAAGGTAGTCGTCTTCGTTGAGGCCAAAAACTGGCGAACGCTGAGAGCCGTGTGCGCGGGAGCGTTGTCGTGATGCAGGAGCCACAGGCCAGAATCCCACAATGCCGGAAGTTTTCGCGACAAACGTCTGTGAAGCCGTTTCATAACCTCCAAATAGAATTGTTGATTTACAGTCTGGTTTTCAGGGACAAATTCAGAGTGTACGATCCCTTTGATCTCAAAAAACAGATCAACATCGTTTTCACATTCAATTTCACTTGTCAAGCTTTTTTTGGTAGAGGTGAGTCAGGTGACTTCCATTGTGATGACTGTTGTTTACTTTCTGGATCGTACCCATAGCACCATGACTCATCACTTGTAATGATTTTGTTGAAAAAATGTGGATCATATTTGAACGTGTCCTTCATTTCGAGACAGGCTTGAACGTGACGATCCCTCTGATCTCTGGCAAGAAGCTTCCGCACGAATTTTGCTGCCACTCTTCCCATCCCCAAATCGATGGTCAAGATGCGCTGAATTGAGCTCCAGGACAACCCGGGCAAGTTCTCGAGTTGGTCGATTGTCCTGTGTCGATTTTCACTGATGAGATCACGGATTTTGTCGATTTTGTTTTCGCTTCAAGCAGTTAAAGGTCGACCGGAATGAGGCTGATCTTCAAACACCATTTTTTCCTTTTTAAACCGAGAAAACCATTCGTACATTTGCGTTTTACGAAGAGAATGGTCTTTGTAGGCTGTCTGAATCATCGCAACAGTTTCTGCTGCGTTCTTGCCGAGCAAGAAACAAAACTTCACTGCCGCACATTGTTCGTCGGAACTAGCCACTTCCTCGTGTCACATCTGCACTGTACGCACACTCAAAGAACTGCCAAAGAAACCACACTTCTCAGTGCTGGGTGACACCGCGTGGCAGAATGAGTCATCAGAGCTCCTACTACAACCCTCTGGTGGCCGAAGATGCTACTACAAGTACACGATGTGCAGCATTACGATTCCGGTTACTTTTGGGTCCCCCCTCATATGTTCGTTTGTTTATTATTTGCCAAATTCCAAAATGTTGGCAACGAATTGTTCTTTTAAGTAAATACCAAGAATTTGTTCTACAACATCATCAAAAATGTAATTTTTGTTTCATTGTGTACTATTCTTCCCTATTGTACGGCATGTTTCAGGAGTAGTAGTACGTATTTCAGATGGTGGTAATACAGATTAACTCGAATAAACCATTCGATGGAACATGTTCCCATTTTGTTTAGATTATAGTGATACAGCATGATGTGTTTCACGGGTTGCTACTCCAGTTGCTACAGGTTTATACAGTAATTTTTGTTTTGTATGTCAAGCCGTGAAGTTGTGCTTTACATAATGGAGATTTTTCTTCGGTCAAGGACTGGATCTTTGTACAGCTTTAATCATTTTATCCAGGGGCGTAGATAGTTTTTTTTTCTTTGGGGGGGTTCATTTCTGTTCGAGTACAAGATGGGTATTCAGATCATTGTCCCAAAATATCAGCAGTTGAAGTGTCATAAACTGTTTCTACGTTTATAATTGGAAGACAAGTTGCGCCTACTGCAAATACTGACACAAGCGAATGGGAATGAAAGCGCTGTAGTAGAACAGTTGTGATGCTTATTAGAGGTGGGTGTTTGTGAACGAAAGGGGTCGAAAGGAACGGTTCACCAAAGCGAACAGAAGGACCGAGGAACGACTTCTAAGAACGGTCGTTCACCATTCACTTTGATCACAGTGGGTCTTATTCCGGGAATGGTCCTCGTTTCTGGAACGGTCGCGACCTGTGCTCTTTCCCGGCATAATCGATCTGTGTCCCAGGAACGGCAGCTACCCGTCTTCGTTCCAGGAATGGTCGGTCCTCGTTTCAGTGAAGGTCGCGGCTGGTCTCGTTGCCTCAACCGTCTCGTTATTTTTTCGGTAGCCACTCTTTCTCCTTTCCATTTCAACTTTTTTATCATTTTTTAATTTCTATAAAAATTAAGTTGCATGTGATATATACTTTTTTTAGGCAGCAAACAAAGCAATTTACTTCTACGTCCGTCATTTTGATCAGCTCTAGAACACACAATTGTCACAAAGGTAGTTTTGTTTTTTATTTGTAGATTTTCTGGTTTCGCCTACCTGATTTAACTAGTTTTTAAGATAAATTTTAATAATTTTTGTTGTTGTAGTGTTCGAAAGTTCACATAAAACTTTCGATTTTCGCATTACTTCCAAAAATAAAGCATGATACTTCGGACGGTTCTTACTTTTCCACGTTTGGTTAGTTCCTTGTTTCTTTGCACAATAAAATGAATTGTTCCTGATTTCGGTTCCATAAGAAAAGGGGATGAGGTGCCCCTCCATTCAAAACTGTAGAATGGCATAAAATTGTACTTAGTTTTTATCTAAAAAGTATTGTTCAGAAGTAGCTTTTTAGCGAAAAACATACTTTCAACTTAATTATTAATACTGTATTGCTGCATTAACTTTCATAATACAAAGCTATGAGGCTACTATTTTCGTACTAAGCATGTGAGGCAAATATGACTAGAAAATCAAATTTTCTTATAAACACACATATTCTTCAATGAAGTGTTTTTTTTTTTTTTTTTTTTTTTTTTTTTTTTTTTTTTACCCTGGAGCCTTATGAATATATTCAGGCAAAACCTGAATTACATTTAGTTTCCGTCTTAGCCTTTTGTAAATTATTTATTACAGTGCTGCATGAGCCTGATGCCTGTCTCAATCAGATAACGTTTAGTTTAGTTTAGTCACTAGGTGCAGAGCGTTGACGTCTTCATTTGCATGCCACTATGAAGAACCTGTCTTAAGGAACTTGTCACTCAAATCAAATTCTTTAAATCATTATCATCTTCTTCTTTTCAAGGATTACGGTGCTGTCCATTCCGAACTCACAAACAAAATAAATTTTTAAAAATACTCTTATTTTGTTACAAACGAGCAGCACAATCCCGTTAGCCACAGTTTTTGGGATCTGATCGAGTCCTGCTTGAATCCCTTTGTATCTTCTCGAATTTCTGTGTCGCTGGTTCTGCTTCACAATTTAGTGTAGCAGAATCTACACTGAATCGTGAAGCCGAACCAACAGACACAGGGGGTTCTGCTACATAGAATGGTGAAGCAGAACCACCAGGTATAGGGATTAAAGAATATAGAAAGGGACTCAAGCAGAAATCGATCTAATCCCAAAAATTGCGGCTAATGGGACTGAACTGCTTGTTCCTCGTAGAATAAGAGCATAATTGTTTAAACATACTCTTATTTCATTAGAAACGAGCAGTATAGTCCCATTAGCCACATTTTTTTGGGATTTGATCGATTCCTATTTGAATTGAATATCTTTGTATCTTCTTGAATCCTTATGTGTTGGTTCTGATTCGCGAGTCGGTGTAGTAATTGTTTTAATTTTTGATTCAGAAGATTAAGGCGACAGAACAAGGAACAGAAACCGTAAGTGATATTTCAGTTTTTGTGAAACCACTCATGGGGCATATATATGAAGTTTTGAAAGACTTCTGAAATCCAAGTGCGGAGCTTCGGCTTCTAAAGCAGCACAGGGTCATGTTTGGACGTACAGAGCGTCAAGGAAAATACGAACAGAACAATCTACAGTCTATTCTAGCGGTCAGAAGTCAACTTCATCAAGAAACATAAGGTTTTTCAATACATAAATGGTTTTCGCCATCCACCTTGCGCAATGGACCCCTTTGGCGCACGGAAAAATGTTCCATGAGATGGTTCCTCTAGAAGACAATCCTCAGTTAATTCAAAAACTGTCAATATAATCGTCTCATATGTCTTATGCCTGGAAGATAAGTACAAGAGAACTTTTTCCAGAATGTTTTCGGACAAAACACACGCACCTCTAAAAGGGGTCGTATTTTATGGCGTTGCGACTGAAACTAATGACTTAGCAGAAAAGCCATTCATTGTGGGTTTCATGAACAACTTTTCCTACCCTTTTCCGTTGTTTAGACAAAAAAAATGCATAAAATTATCAACACTGGATTTTTCTTTTCTTTTATTTTCTAATACAATTGTGTGCAAAATTTATCTTTTAAGTACATTAATACGTAATTTACTGATTTGTTGATTTCCACATTCGTTTCACTCTCATCCGTTAGCGATTGCCTGTGCTCGTTGAGGAGTTCTCTTTCTCAAATAACTGATGACTGATCCCATGCGTGTACCTTGTGGGTGGCGTTCTTTACAACAGCTGACTGATCAAAAACTGCTTACCTTTTTCAATTTTAAAGATCTGCAAACCAATGACTCGTGAGATGTTGTCAAGATTTGGAAAAAAGAATGTCTTGTCTATTTTCCCTTGTTAAGTTTCGACGATCTCCCAGAATATCTGCGTAAGTTGTCACTGTTGCTAATAGAAATCATCTAATTTTAGTAAGCAGTTTTTGGCTCCTGTGTCGGAAGTCGTTAATTTTCCGTATAAATGTTCACTTGCCACTCAGTACGACACTTCGATGTGTAGTTAATTTACATAACCACAAACTGTAAAAGAAAATTATGAATGTTGGTTTGACAGATTATAGTTTACTTACAGTTATTTCAAGCTAGTAATGTCCACACGAACGTATACAGTTTTCTGTAAGCGAACTGAAAATGAAGACTTATACTTGCTACAACTACGAATTTCTGTCGAAAGTGAATGACGCTTGGGTTTGTCCGCACTGTCGCGAACAGGTTCCCTAATTCGTACTTCCGTTCAGCTTGTTCTGCGCTCTCTCTGCCTGGCTTCGGGCATATGGTCTGTCACATCACCTGACTAGCGTGATGCGTTCTGAGAATACATGAAGCGTGAATTAATCAAATGGTTCAAATGGCTCTGAGCACTATGCGACTTAACTTCTGAGGTCATCAGTCGCCTAGAACTTAGAATTACTTAAACCTAACTAACCTAAGGACATCACACACATCCATGCCCGAGGCAGGATTCGAACCTGCGACCGTAGCGGTCGCTCGGTTCCAGACTGTAGCGCCTAGAACCGCACGGCCACTCCGGCCGGCGTGAATTAATCAGTGCATCTATTATGCAGAAGTAATTCTTGGGTGTATTTGACATTTTTCCCTGAAATTTATCTAAAATACGTATAGCATGCAATTACATAAAAAGGAACGGTAAATGAGTATAACTGAACGTTTCCCAAAAAGGAACGATCACCAGTGAACTTGTTCCAAAAAAATTAACGAGTTTGCCCATTTATACTGCCTACTGACGGTAATGTAAATTGCTCCGTAAATCGCGAGTATGTAGCGCCTGTAAACTGCATGTTATGAAACAGTCCACATCAAATGCTTTCTTAGTATATTGATTAATATTTCAAATCGCTCAGCATTGCTTAAATTACTTCTGTCAATAAACGAAGAAATGTAATTTTTGACAGATGTAGTTGGAAATGGAGAAACGTTAACTTAATTGTACCTGTCTTCTGAACTAACTACTTCCTGAATTACTAACGTATCTTTATCACTTTCTTTGAGGTCTTCATTAGGTCATTCCAGTTTTGCTACTTTTCTTTGAAAAAATGATTTAACTGATACTGGCAGAGGTCTTTTTTGAGCTGTTGGCTCCATGACAGTTCCTAAAAAAAAAGAGGCAATAAACATGTCAAGTGTTCTATGTTGTGACACTGCTGGCCTAAAATAACGATAAACACTGTGTGTTGAAGTAAAAGAATGAAAGTAGTCTAAGTAAGGCGATCTTCTAGAAGGGGTATGTGTTTTCAAATACGAAATCTGAAAGGTGAGAAATTATGTAAAATGAAATGTTTAAATGTTCCACAGGCCGACTTTGGTACTGCCCCAGAAGATTCGAAAACAGCACAACACCGCAAGTTTTTATTCATTACAACAATAGAAATATTAACTTTGAAGGTAATTAGTATGGCAGTCTGTAGATTATTTTTTTCGTTGATTACTTAACTCCGTCGGGTAAACTGAAGAGCGTGATTGGAGTGTGGCGAGCTATATTTGTATGAGTTACACATCTAATTTGAAGATTTTTGGGTTTAAATGAAAAAGTGTGATTGCCGTACGACTGTTCACACATAACTTGCTGTTTTTCTTATTTTAACTCGAAAGTCATCCCTATTTAAGCAAAAGTAGTGGAACATCTAACATAATAGACCCTTCACTTTATCACACCCATGAGGCGGCGATGTAAACAATTGATTATATAAGAATATGCAGCCTACAGTTGCAGGTTAACTTTATCGTTTACCTAGGTTTCAATGTTACTAATAACGTCATCCTCAGAACCTGCAAAAAGTTACTATTATAATGCGCTAGTAAATTATATTAGGTATGGTCATCCTATAGGATGCAACGTGTAGTACTTGCATAAAATATTATTTAAATGTTTGCCTGAAACGGGTGCCGCCCTCTGTGAGGCAGACCGTGAAGCCCTCGCGGTCCGCAGTCTCTAGTCACACGACGAGGCCCATACAACGGGCTTAAAGTTAACCTGCTACAGTTTGTTTAATAGAAGCGACAAAACATTATGGTTATGCATAAAGTTTTATAAAGTTGACTTAGGACATGACCCGTTTTAGACAAACATTGAAATAATATTTTATGTAAGTACTACATGTTGCATCCTGTAGGATGACCATACCTAATATAATTTACAAGCGTATTATAATAGTAACTTGTTGCAGGTTCTGAACGGAACTCAATGCCCCTATCACTACACAGGATCTCATTGTTACACTCCGCACCAAACGCAACACCGCTCCTGGTCACGATCGTGTCACCTACCGTCACCTTCGTGAAGCTCCTGTCTCTTTCCTCTCCACCCTGGCCAGGCTCTACAATGTAGTCCTGTCCACCGGTTACTACCCCGACCTGTGGAAAACCTCCCGTATCCTCATGTTCCTTAAACCTGGCAAACCGCCGTCCGCCGTCTCCTCCTACCGTCCCATCAGCCTTACCTCGGTCTTCAGCAAGGTCCTGGAATCTATCCTCACCCGTCGCATCCACCAGCATCTCCGCCAGCACCGCCTCCTTCCCGTCACCCAGTGTGGCTTTCGGCCGTCCTTCTCTTCCAACGACCTTCTCCTTCTCCTCACTCATCTCCTTTCCGAACAGCTTAATTCCCGTCGCTCCGCAATCTTCCTCTCCCTGGACCTCGAACGTGCATATGACCGCGTATGGCATTCCGGTCTCCTCTTCAAGCTCCAAACCTTCGCCCTTCCCATTAACTATGTCCGTCTGATCGGCTCCTTTCTCTCCCGCCGCCCTTCCTATGTCACCGTCCATAACACCGATTCCTACACCTTTTTCCCCTCCGCCGGTGTGCCCCAAGGCTCCGTCCTCTCCCCCCTTCTGTACCTGTTGTACACGGCGGACATGCCGCCGCCGTCACCCCCCGTCCACCTTCTCCAGTTTGCCGATGACACCGCCTTCCTTGCCCTTGCCCCCACCCTACGGCGCTCCCAACGCCTTCTCCAATCCCATCTTGACCAGTTCACCGCTTGGTGCAACCAGTGGTTGCTCAAGGTCAATCCTTCCAAAACCCAGGCGATCATTGTAGGCAAAACCACCCCTTCCTTCCGCCTCCTTGATTTCTATGTCACCGTCTATGGCCGTCCCATCGCCCTCACTCCCACCCTTAAGTACCTTGGCGTCACCCTCGATCGTCGCCTCTCCTGGACTCCCCATCTCCAGACAATCCAAGCCAAGGCACGTTCCCACCTCCGTCTCCTCAAGCTCCTTTCCGGCCGTACGTGGGGTCTGGACCCCTCCAGCATCCTCCACACCTATAAATCCCTCATCCGCCCTATCCTTTGTTATGCCCATCCAGCATGGATCTCCGCTCCCCCTACCTTTTATAAATCCCTCCAAATCCTTGAACGCCATGCTCTCCGCCTCGCCTATCGCATCCGTCTCCCCTCCCCCACGCGGATCCTCTACGATCTCATCCCCTCCCCCACCTCCTCCTTTTCCTTGAAAGGATACGGATCCTGTACACCTCCCGCAAACTCGATCCTCCTCACCCGCTCGTCTCCCCGATCCTCTCCCACCCCCGCCCGCTGCCGCGCCTGCAATCGCACGTCCCACCCGGTCTCCACCTCTCCACCCTCCTTACCCTCTCCCAAGGTGGCTTCCGCCAGCTCCCCCTCCCTGATGATGCCCTCCTCCCTTCCATCTACCCCTCCTACCAACTTTGATCCTCCCGCCCTCCTCCTGTACTTCTTCCTCCGTGCACCCTCCCTCCCTCCTCTCCCTTTTCCCTCCCTCCTCCTTTTCTCCCCCCCTCCTCCCCCGGGCCTCCCCTCCCCTGTTCCTCTCCTCCTGCCCCCGACTCCTCAGCCATTGGCATCCTTTTTCTCCCCTCTCCCCCACCTCCCCCTTCTACCCCTCTTGGCAGGTCCCCGGACTCGCACACGTTACGTGGACATTCGCGCGCCGGAGGTCGCCGCCATCAGTGTTTTGTGTGTTTTGTGTGTTTAGTGTTTAGTGTTCACCGTCCCCTCCATCGTTCACCAGTGCCATCATCATCTTCAGTGGTTGTGCGTCGTCTCATCAGCTAGCAGTGTGGATTCTCGACGAGTGTGAACGGCTCCGTGATTGTCTCTATGTGTCTCCTGTTTTATTGCCCACCGCTCTGTGACTTATGTGTCTTCTCACTGTTTTTGCTGCTTGTGTCTTCTATGGCCGAAGAGCAGCGTAGTGTGCTGCTGACAGCCTGCCTGTTGTACAGGTTTTAAAATAACAATAAAGTAAAAAAAAAAAGTAAAAAAAAAAAAAAAAAAACAGGTTCTGAAGAAGACGTTATTACTAACGTTGAAACCTAGGGAAACGATAAAGTTAACCTGCAACTGTAGGCTGTATATTCTTATATAAACAATATCAGTTGCTGTCGCTGCATAAAAGTGTTAAAAATTACTAAACAATTGAACCGCATCATACCTAAAAGTTTGCGTCAAGTAACTTTGCAGTTTCTTACTTGGTACGTTAAGGAACACTCCATTCGTGTAACTTTACCGTGCAATATAGGTTATCTAGCATCTCTTGAGGCCATTCCTCGTAGTACTGCTCAGAACTCTTCAACAGAATTCGTGAGTTTTCGTGAAGCTTGCCACCATACTTGGCAATTTACACGGCCTGACACTAAATGACGCTGCACTAGCCTTTACACAGTGAACTACTTGACCTTGACCTGTGGCATTAATTTAATTTAATTTCATATTCATAGCTACAACGCGCCAGATGTGAACATGAACGTAGCTGTAACGAGCTTTCACGAAACTTTGTTACTTTCTTGCGTCATTTCCATCACAGCAATTTGGTTGGTTGATTTGGGGGAAGGGACTAAACAGTGAGGTCATCGGTCCCATATGATTAGGGAAGTATGGGAAGGAAGTCGGCCGTGCCCATTCAGAGGATCCATGCCGGCATTTTCCTGAGGCGATTTAAGGTAATCACCATGGGCGTACCCAGCGAGTGAAGGGGGTGGGGGCAGCTGCCCCCCCCCCCCCCAGAAGATAAAAAAATGGCTCTGAGCACTATGGGACTCAACTGCTGAGGTCATTAGTCCCCTAGAACTTAGAACTACTTAAACCTAACTAACCTAAGGACATCACACACATCCATGCCCGAGGCAGGATTCGAACCTGCGACCGTAGCGGTCTTGCGGCTCCAGACTGCAGCGCCTTTAACCGCACGGCCACTTCGGCCGGCCCTAGAAGATATTCGCAGTTTTTTACTAGTTTACTGTTTTATTTAATAAATAATGTTGCATGTTTTCTCGGATTGTACAAGTGCATTCTTGTATTTAAAATGTCTATTAAAAGCAGTTTTTCGCTGGTTTAATGTTTTATTTAGTAAGGAGTGCTGTATGTTGTCTCGAGTCCTTGTTTCCTGAGACTAGTATGACCAGCCCCCCCCCCCCCCCCAGTTCAGATCCTGGGTACACCCTTGGTAATCATGGGAAACCTAAGCAGAATGACCGGACGTGGGTTTGAATCGTCGTCCTCTCGAAAGCGAGTCCAGTGTGCTAACCACTGCACCACATCGCTTGGGCACAGCAAGTGGTCAGATCGTGAAGTGAGCTGCAAATGTTGTAGACACTGCAGGAGACTCCCTCCCCCAAACGGACCCGCCATACTGAATTAGATTATTCAAAATTTTCTTTCACAAATGTGTTTTTTGCTATTTTTCGGACGAACGTAATTTCAAAATACTCTCTAAAGAGCGTGATGAGGCATGATTTGGGAGTGTAGCATAGCAGGGCAAGGATCAGAAGACCTTTGAAACTGTTACCTGAATGAAATATGAGTCGGAATCAAAATAATATATTTAGGTGTGCCAAATTATAAGATGGCTTCTTTGTTGCCTCCACCTTCCCCCCTACAGCAGGACCTGTGGAAATGGTATTTACACACTTGTAATTAAGTGAGTAATGAAACGTTTTTCGTTCGTTTACAAACATTACTCTCTAATTGAAGCACATATAAAATCATATTTCCTCTCTGAAAGTGTTTTTCCCCAATGGGCCTGTCTTCTGAAGCATTATCCTAATTTTAAAGCATTTACAAGGTTACTAGAAACAGACTATTTCTGGGCGGATGTAATGGAGTTTGGTCCCAAAAATCGAGTTTTCAAAAATATTATTTTCTTGATCTACACAGTTTAATCTATGCTGTGTGTGAATTTTATCGTGATAGCAGCTTTAGAAATGCCTTTAAATTGTTTAACTGATTATCTTTGCACTAGCAGCCAGTCACCTTCCCCTTTTCCGACATTTGGGAAACTGCTCGTTCCAGCAGAATTTTTGTCAGTGTGAAGGCTATTTTCTTTCGATATCTTTGGCTGACATCTATATCTCTGGCTGACATGTATATCTTTGCCAGAGAACTTTTTTACATGCTGTTTATTTATGTTTTGACAATACTAACACATAATAGTAGGTGGAAGGTTAAATTCACAAACCTTTATGTGGAAGTCAAGATTTATGTGTAATGGGTGGTGGAAAAACTGTGTTTAGGAAATGGAGGTCTCATGGAAATTGGTTTACTGACAAAAAAGAGGAAGCAGCTCGAAATGAAGAACATAAGCTCTCAGCTTCAGCATCAAAACTTGGGACAGGAGAATTGTACAGGTACATGAATGATGTTGATATGCACTGCCCTGGATTCAGACTTATTGACTTAGCTATTCTCTGCCAGGCTATAAAGTTTTCATGTTCACCAGTTAGCTGTAAAAATACGGACTGCATGATAGTTGTTCAAGAAAGAAGAGTAGGAACAGCTTAAGATTTTAAATTAATTTGTAACTCGTGTGGCTATGAATTTTCACTTTCCTCCTCCAGAAAAACTGACACTGGTACCTAGGAAACCAATTTTAGGTTAGCATATGCTCTGAGATGCCTTGGACAAGGCAGGAGAGGAGGTAATTTATTGTATGGTTTTCTGAATATGCCTCCAACTTGCGGAAGGTTTGAAAAAATAAATAAAGAAATGTCTGATGTTGTATGCGATACTGCCAAACTTTCTATGAAGAAAGCAGTGGGAGAACTGGTTTTAGTAAACCAAAAAGAAATAGATCGTGGGGTAGATGTTCATGACACTGAATCTCCTACAAATGTTACTGACCTGTGTCCGTCTGCAGATGGGATCTGGATGAAAAGGGATCACACATCTCTGTATGGAGTTACATCTGTTATTAGTGTTGACTCACGTAAAGTTACAGAAGTAGAAATTATGTCTAAATATTTACACCAGTGTGCAACAAGGAAAATGTCCAACAATGAAGACAGTGAGAGACTGTGGCAAGAAAAGCATGCAGTAGCATGCTCTAAAAATTATAGTGGCTCAAATGGGGACATGGAGGTTGCTGCAGATCTGAGGACCAGTATGGTGTTAGATATACTAGATAGCTCTCCATTAAAAGCTGTAACAGATAAATGTTTGTATAATACAACAATAGAAAAGTTGGAACGTGCTGGCCACATCCAAAAGAGGCTTGGTGGTAGCGTCATTGCTTGCTGAAAGAGAAGAAAGGTGAAGTACTTGAGGATGGAAAATCACTAGGCGGAAAAGGCAGACTTACTCTGAAAGAAACTGATTCTCTTCAGTTATTTTGTGGGAGACTATCAGGAAAAGCACATAATTTAGAGGCAATGAGGAGTGCTATGTGGGCAATTTTTTTCCACAAACGAGCCACTGACCAAGTACCAATGCACAATCTGTGTCTGAAAGACAATAGAAATGAGACATATTCACATAAGCACTCATTACCAGAACCTGTTGTGAATGTAATTAAGCTCACATTCAGGTTTCTTGCAAACTCTAATTTATTGAGGAAGTGTTTTCACAGAAAGACACAAAATGCAAATGAAAGCCTCAATAATTCAATTTGGATTCGATGCTCAAAAAGGACATTCTATGGACTTGAAGTAGTCAAAATAGGTGTCTATGATGCAGTTTTATGTTACAATAATGGAAATAATGACAGAATTGAAGTTCTGAACAGAGTTGGTACATATCCTGGTATGGTTACAAAAAAAGCATTTTACACCATCGATGAGAGCAAGGTCAATAAAACTAACAGATCAGTGTCTTACCTAAAAATTCAGGCCAGGCAGATTTGGAGAGGAGAGAAGACAAAACCTGGAGGATGAAGAGTATCAGTATGGAGGATTTTAAAACTGTGGTAAGCTTATTATATGTAGAAGTATGAGAAGACAATCTTTGAAGCTCATTACATATGGTTTCCTGTTTTTACAGTATTACGAGATGCATTCAAGTTCTAAGGCCTCCGATTTTTTTTCTCCGGACTGGAAAGAGATAGAAACATGTGCATTGTTTTAAAATGAGGCCGCATTCATTGTCAATACGTCCCAGAGATGGCAGCACCGTACAGCAGATGGAATTTTACCGCCAGCGGCGAGAATGAGAACTGTTTCAAATACTTAAAATGGCGACGTTTTCCTTACTTGAACAGCGTGCAATCATTCGTTTTCTGAGTTTGCGTGGTGTGAAACCAATTGAAATTCATCGACAGTTGAAGGAGACATGTGGTGATGGAGTTATGGATGTGTCGAAAGTGTGTTTGTGGGTGCGACAGTTTAATGAAGGCAGAACATCGTGTGACAACAAACCGAAACAACCTCGGGCTCGCACAAGCCGGTCTGACGACGTGATCGAGAAAGTGGAGAGAATTGTTTTCGGGGATCGCCGAATGACTGTTGAAAAGATCGCCTCCAGAGTTGGCATTTCTGTGGGTTCTGTGCACACAATCCTGCATGAGGACCTAAAAATGCGAAAAGTGTCATCCAGGTGGGTGCCACGAATGCTGACGGACGACCACATGGCTGTCCGTGTGGCATGTTGCCAAGCAATGTTGACACGCAACGACAGCACGAATGGGACTTTCTTTTTGTCGGTTGTGACAATGGATGAGACGTGGATGCCATTTTTCAATCCAGAAACAAAGCGCCAGTCAGCTCAATGGAAGCACACAGATTCACCACCACCAAAAAAATTTCGGGTAACCGCCAGTGCTGAAAAAATGATGGTGTCCATGTTCTGGGACAGCGAGGGCGTAATCCTTACCCTTTGCATTCCAAAGGGCACTATGGTAACAGGTGCATCCTACGAAAATGTTTTGCAGAACGAATTCCTTCCTGCACTGCAACAAAAACGTCCGGGAAGGGCTGCGCGTGTGCTGTTTCACCAAGACAACGCGCCCGCACATCGAGCTAACGTTACGCAACAGTTTCTTTGTGATAACAACTTTGAAGTGATTCCTCATGCTCCCTACTCACCTGACCTGGCTCCTAGTGACTTTTGGCTTTTTCCAACAATGAAAGACACTCTCCGTGGCCGCTCATTCACCAGCCGTTCTGCTATTGCCTCAGCGATTTTCCAGTGGTCAAAACAGACTCCTAAAGAAGCCTTCGCCGCTGCCATGGAATCATGACGTCAGCGTTGTGAAAAATGTGTACGTCTGCAGGGCGATTACGTCGAGAAGTAACGCCAGTTTCATCGATTTCGGGTGAGTAGTTAATTAGAAAAAAAATCGGAGGCCTTAGAACTTGAATGCACCTCGTAGAAGCCTTTTCTCAAAAAGTATATTTGCTAATGTTATGAAATTTTCAGATCCTGTTCGCAACGTGTTTCTGTCTCCCTGGAACTAAAAGATAGGAGATCCTGCAATTACATTATGATTTTTAGGTGACTGTACGTAGAAAAAAAAGCTAATTTTGGATGTGCAAAATTAAAAACTCTGTTAATGATGCAGTTTGTACCATAAATTAATAACTGTAGTTCAGTGTTCTTATAACCTTCTCAGGACACTAAAATAAAATTTTGAGATTAATCGCATAATTAGAATTTGAGTTATGGCTCTTTATAAAAAAAGAAAATAAAAAAATTAAAAATTCAAATTTCTGGCAAAGTATTAATCCTGCATATTTTATTATATTTTTCCGTTAAACCACAGTTCTTTTCCTTTATACATCCAAAATTTTAGATTTGTACATTAATAAATACTGCCGCAATGATTTTTTAAATAATTTTTTACATTTTCCGTTACATCCCCCCTTAAGTGGTAAGTCCCATCCTTTAATATTGAACGGATGGTACAAAACTTACATTTATTGTCTCATAAGGTTAACTTGTCAACCACCCTATGACACAGACCCCAGGTGTTGTTAGACGATTAGAAGTACGTCCAAATTATGTGTTAGGTGTACTCGTGGCACTTACAGAAATTTTTCCAAGGGGGGTGGGAGGGAGGGGAGACTTTAAATTTCCGACTTCCTAATGAAATGACCAGTTTAGAAACATGTCATGCTATAAGAACTAAACTGAATAGATGGCACAAATAATTGACGGTTATTCACTGAATACATGAATAAACAACTCCGCATTTTAGGGAGATCACCAGAGTTCGCAGCAGTCGTAAACATAAGACAATCGACACGAAGGAGGATATCGACATTTACAAATAACGCCACACCACAGTTTCATTGTATTTTTTCAACTGTGATTGTGATTTATTGGCCAAATCTACTGTATCCTTTAAGGATGTCCACATACACTCCCGGAAAAAAACAGTGCACGTGGAAAGACGACGTCGATTTTGATCCAATGATAGCGAACCCCCTTGGGAGACAATAGATGCACCGATAATTTGTTCATCGTCGTCCACCAACAGATAGTGCAGAGACGTACTCACCAGAGCGCCATCTGCGTCTACCCTTTAATAGGGAGTGCTCACAGCCAGAACGTTCAGTGAGGTGCAAACGTGTGAAACATGCAGGCAGTTATGCCACAGATGCATAATCATTCTTGCTGTAGCCAACTGACCAAGTTTGAAATGGGTCAAATTGTGGCCTTCCGAGTGGTTGGATGGTCGTTTCGAAGAATTGCCATACAAGCTGGACGTGCTCTGTCAATTGTGCAATGATACTGGTATAGTGGTCATGTGAACATTCTCACACCCATACACGAGGTTCTGGAAGTCCACGCAGTACAGACGCCCGCTAGGCTCGTCGCATTGTAAGGGTAGCAGTGGCAGATCATACAACTACCAGAGAACAGATAAGAGGGCTTGTGAACCCAGACATGTCAACACGAACTGTTGCGAACCAGTTATTAGTACAGGGACTATGGGCACGCACACCTCTAGCTTATCTTCCACTCACGCCACAGCATCGACGTGCACAGCTCGAATGGTGCTGTCAGAGGATAACTTGGAATATGGAATGGCGCTGTAGTCTTCAGCAATGAAGTTGAGTCTATCTGCACGCAAGCGATGGTCGTTTGCCTGTATGACGTAGACCTGGTGAGTGCTGTGTTGTAGAGTGCATTCGTCCACGACACACTCACCTCGCATCAGGTTTTTGAGCTGTGCTGCGATATATTACAACTGTCGTTCACATTTGGAGTTTCTGGAAGGGACGCTAACCAGCACTCAGTACGCGCAGAATGTTCTTTGATCCGTTCTATTGCTGTTCCTGCGACAGAAAGATGATGTGATGTTCCAATTGGAGTACGCTGGCCCACACACCTCCCGTGAAACTCAACGTGCTCTGCAAGGCGTGCAGAAACCTCGTGGCCAGTATGATCTTCCAACTTGTCTCCAATCGAGCAAATGTGGGATACAATGGAACAAGAAATGACTCCTCGGAGTCGTCAGCCAACAACTCTTACAGAACTACACGAGCAGGTCGAGCAGGCGTGGCACAAGGACAGTATTCTCCATCTGCATAATCGACTGTCTACCAGAGTCAGCGCCATTGCTACCCGTGGAGGCTACACCATTGCTATTAGTGTCATCGCATGGATTGATACCTGTTACCTCAGAGCCACTGGTGCTATTAATCTGTAAATGTAATCATTTCATACGCACTGTTGCAACAATAAATCTCGAGTCAATTGGTAAACTCTAAAAAGGTGCACTGTTTTTTCCCTTCAGTGTATTTACAAATACTGAGTAATCCGGCGCTACAGTCAAAGGTTAGAATCATGCCTCAGGCATGGATGTGTGTGATGTCCTTAGGTTAGTTAGGTTTAAGTAGTTCTAAGTTCTAGGGGACTGATTACCTCAGCAGTTAAGTCCCATAGTGCTCAGAGCCATTTTAACCATTTTTTGAGTAATCCAGTATCTTAATTGTATATGGGTATTGTGATGGAAACGCTGCTACTGCTTGTAGAGAGTAGTTGTTGTTGTTGTTGTGGTCTTCAGTCCTGAGACTTGTTTGATGCAGCTCTCCATGTTACTCTATCCTGTGCAAGCTTCTTCATCTCCCAGTACCTACTGCAACCTACATCCTTCTGAATCTGCTTAGTGTATTCATCTCTTAGTCTCCATCTATGATTTTTACCCTCCACACTGCCTCCAATACTAAACTGGACATCCCTTGATGCCTCAGAACATGTCCTACCAACCGATCCCTTCTTCTAGTCAAATTGTGCCACAAACTTCTCTTCTCCCCAATCCTGTTCAATACCTCCTCATTAATTATGTGATCTACCCATCTAATCTTCAGCATTCTTCTGTAGCACCACATTTCAAAAGCTTCTATTCTCTTCTTGTCTAAACTATTTATCGTCCATGTTTCACTTCCATACTTGGCTACACTCCATACAAATACTTTCAGAAATGACTTCCTGACTCTTAAATCTATACTCGATTTTAACAAATTTCTATTCTTCAGAAACGCGTTCTTTGGTATTGCCACTCTACATTTTATATCATCTCTACTTCGACCATCACGAGTTATTTTGCTCCCCAAAGAGCAAAACTCCTTTACTACTTTAAGTGTCTCATTTCCTAATCTAATTCCCTCAGCATCACCCGACTTCATTCGACTACATTCCAGTATCCTCGTTTTGCTTTTGTTGGTTTTCATCTTATATCCTTCTTTCAAGACACTATTCATTCCGTTCAACTGCTCTTCTAAATCCTTTGCTGTCTCTGACAGAATCATAATGTCATCGGCAAACCTCAAAGATTTAAATTCTTCTCTATGGATTTTAATACCTACTCCGAATTTTTCTTTTGTTTCCTTCACTGCTTGCTCAATATACAGATTGAATAACATCGGGGAAAGGCTACAACCACTGCTTCCCTTTCATGTCCCTCGACTCTTATAACTGCCATCTGGTTTCTGTACAAATTGTAAATAGCCTTTCGCTCCCTGTATTTTACCCCTGCCACCTTCAGAATAGATAGTATAGCACACTCTATCTTAACCACAGACAACCAGATCCAAGAGTGTTTACTCATGCTTCCACTGAACTGTGTGAGGCCAGTGCAGTGCCCAGCGATCATACTTCACCTGAACGCACTAATTAAGAGTGTCAATGAAGCAGAAGGCATTACTCAGTTGACAGAATGTAGTCTTTCAACAAGCACACACAGGATTTCTGCATGTATCGGTGTAGCACCCCACATTAATATGGAGCACATTACATATGCACGGTTTCTACCACTATCATTTACGAAGGAGTCAACGTCTTCGAGAAGGAGCTGAAGGTAGAGTATTGGCATTTTGTTTTTAAAGCATCGAATAATCCCAGTGATATTGTTTACTGACAAAGCCACTTTCATTCTTGACGGTATCAGTAACACTTGTAACTCACATAACTCTGTGTACATTTTCAGAAACGCTTTTCTGTACATGTGTAGTGATATGATAGACAATCGGTTGACTGTACGTGTTGTGTTATCGCATCTTCTTACTGGGCCCTGTTTCTTGAAAACGAGCTTCCAGTATAATTGGTTGTTTTTGATACAAGAATGGGAATGTACTCAGCATGATGGGGGCCCCTGCACATGCTAACGGTCAGGTGACACAGTATCATCTAGTGCTAGCATTCTCCGAAGATGGATCAGGAGAAATGGTCTTGTTTGTTGGCCAAAAGTATCCCCAGCGAAGTCTTAAAAAAAAAAAAAAAAAAAAAAAAAAAAAACGTAAACACCAGAGAAGCATTGATCATTGAACTATGAATAACGCTGCTCTAATAAAATAACGCCAAGGCGACCTCATAAGTAGTACACGTTGTCATGCCAAGAGAATTCGAAAAAGCATTGAAGTCGGAGGTGAAAACTATGAAAACTAAGTTAATCGTTTGCCTATTGTAAACACTTTCTGAAAGTATTTGTTTGGGTTACATTTTACAAGATGCGTCTCTGCAACCAATGAAAATTGGACATCAGTTATATGGAATACTTTATTCGAAGTTGTCTACTCTCCCAACTCCTAAAATATTTACTATTCCTCCTGAATTAGCCGGTATAGTGAATTTTCAGTGTACAATCCACCTTAGACACTCAGGTTTAAGCAGTAAATAAATAAGTAAATAGCGATAACACAATTCTTTGCATCGATTTGTTGGTACAATACAGTTTTGTTAATGCCTCAGACCACATCTCTAAAAGGCACATAAATGCCTAATCAGTTTTTCTGAGAAGGATTATAGCATCTGTTGCCGTTTTAGTAGATCAATGGGCGGAGGAGAGAAAGTCTTCTTCTCGTAGGCAGATAATAGGAACCCAAGGGTTAGAAGAACTCATTTACCTCTCTGGGTTTAATCCTTGAACCTTGTTTCTTTTTCGATCACTTGCACCCCCAGTGTCGCTGTGCGTGGCGGGGTCCTGTCTCGTCACACTCTGTACGGTTCTAAATATTACACAGGGCGTCCCCACATACAACCGTTACGCCTCATGCTCAAGATTCAAGTAATACTGAGCTAACTAAAAAAGAACAGGCAGTAGTAATGTAAAAAATAATGCAGTTAGCTGTTTATAAGAGACACTGGGAGTGGTGGCCATGGGCGTCCAGGCATCTCTGACTGTGTGATGACGTTACCAGTATCACGCTGTAATTCTGCAGGCGTGATGTTATTGATTTCTCTAGTGATGCTCCGTGTATGAGCGTTTATTCTGCGAAGACTGTCTGCATACACTGCATGCTTTTTAATGTGCCCATAAACAGAAATCACACGATATTAAGTCTGGGTATCTTGAGAGCCAGAGGCCTGTACTTGCAAGTCTTCTCTTCAAGGAACGTGTGGTGATGTGGGCCATACTTTGATTGGCTGTGTGAGCAGTTGCTTCATCTTATTGGAATAATGTATACAGCTTTTCTGGATTTATTAATTATGCTTAGAAAGAGTGAAAGCTCTCTAGATATCTGGCACTGATTAAGGAGTAATTAAAAAATGTGAGGTCACTAATACGCATGCCAGGCAACACACACCAAACACCTATCTTCTATGAGTGGAGAGGGTCTTCATGCAAATTATGTGGGTTGTCCTGCGACCAGTATCTGCAATTCTGGGAGTTCACATAACCTGACAAATTAAGCCAGGTCTCGTCTCCACGAGGCAAAGTAAGGGGTCTGAGCAACCGTTAGCAACTGATGTTAACAGCCAGTTAGACTAATGAACTCCTTTTCCCTGATTTCAACTCAAATTTCAACTCTTCCTTCACAATCACACGATAGGCGTGTAATTTCATATCCTTTAATGCATGATGACACGATTTAAGAGCCCCGTCGGAGGTTCGAGTCCGCCCTCGGGCTTGGGTGTGTGCGTTGTCCTCAGCGTAAGTTACAGTTAGATTAAGTAGTGTGTAAGCCTAGAGACCGATGACCTCAGCAGTTTGGTCCCATAGGAACTTACCACCACCACACGATTGACGAGATGCACCAACCTGCTGCGGTAACCTCCTTAACGACTTGAGGGGACTTCTCACAGTGTCCATGTGAATTCTTTCTATAGTTACAGGTGTCCTCACTGTCTATCGATTATTCCTCTGCACATTTTGAACGTATACTACAGCCCTCCATTTGTTGCACAGATCTTGAATGGTGCTGGTTGTGGGGAGTTTCCAACCAGGATACCTCGCTTGAATCACTTCTTTACATTCCCTGATGGAGCCCGTCTTTATGTAACACTCCGAAATGTCAATTAGCTGTTCTAATGCAAACTGGCCCATTTCTGTAAGAGCTCAGCGTTACGAGCTTCTCAGAACAACTGACGCATGATCACACAGCTGCGCTCAACTGTCCAATAAAAGACAGTGTAGCCAACTTACGGGGCAGTGTTACCACATCGTAAGCAATTCTACTAGAGATGATTAGCAGCTCCGTGAGGTGTACCGTTTTTATGTGGGACACTGTATCAACAACATTACATTTTCTTCAGACCAATTTGTCACACACGCTACTCATATCAACAACGAAAGTATTTCGGAAACAATACATCAGACGAATTCTTACAGTGTTCCTAGCGCGAAGTTAATGCAGATGAGTAGAAAAATGTTCGAATGCAACATTAATAGTGTGCTCCTTGGCACAATCACGTCGATTATATATCCAGGCGAAACGTTGCAAAGCGTTATCAAATGGCATGATCATGTAAGAATAGTGGTAAGGAAGGCGAATAGTCGACTGTGGATTATAGGAAGAATTTTGGGAAAGTGTGGCTCATCTGTAAAGGAGACCGCTTATAGTAGGACACTAGTGCGACCCGTTGCTGAGTATTGTTCGAATGTTTGGGGTCCGCACCGCTTCGGATTAACGGAAGACATCGAAGCAATTCAAAGGGGAGCCGCTAGATTTTTTACCAGTAGGTTCTAACAACACGTAAGTATTACGGAGATGCTTCGTGGACTCAAATGGGAATCCCTGGAGGGAAGGCGAAGTTCTTTTCGAGTAAAACTTTTCAGAAAATTTAGAGAGCCGGCATTTGAGGCTCACTGCAGAACGAGTCTATTGCCGCCAACGTACATATCGCTTAAGGACCACGAATATAAGACTAGAGAGATTGGGGCTCATACGGAAGCATGTAGGCAGTAGTTTTTCCCTCGCTCTATCTGCGAGAGGAACAGGAAAGTAAATGACTAGTAGTGCTACGGCGGCTTGCGGGTATGTATGTAGATGTAGACGTAGATGTAGAGGACGCGAATTCACTTTGACGGTTCACTAAAAGGCCGACAATAAGCGGAACACGAGCGAGCACCAGCGAATGCAAGCCGAACGCGACAGAATGAATATTTCTCACGCTTGCCTACCATTTTTACCAGAGAGAATTCCCGCTCGCATGTTTTCGCTCCGGAGTAAACCACGCTTAGCACAAACGTGTAATTAGGCACTTAGGACTGTAACTGAGAGTTTTAGGTAATTTGGTCTCCCCACCTCATTCGTCTTTCTTCTGTGTTTTTTGCTTTTCTTCCTCGTTGTAAAATCGGATTTCGGATTTCACTTATAACAAGAATTAATAACAATTATATCGCGTAGTACTCAAATTGAAGCAATGCGTTTTGATTCGTCTACATTTGTGCAGGTTGCATGTCAATTTCGCTGCTTGTTTTTTCTTGCAGCTTAACACGTGGCTCAGTGGGCCCTGTTCCAGAGTTTGCAGCCACAGAAAAAATTTTTGTGGTTACCAGAAATGAAGCACTGGTCCTCTACGTTACCAGTCCCGATCGGTAATCACTAACCGACTAGCCTTGTACACAAATTTGCGTTTGGAGAAAACTGGTAATGGAATAGGCTTGTCATTTTGTAGGGATCGCCCCTACTTTCCTATAAATGTCCCATATGCTTACATGCGTCTGATTGGGCATCCTCAAGTCCCTAGCTTTTTGGTTTACTTTTACAATTTTATTTTTCTTCATATCATATGGCATAACTTTTAATTTCATGTTCGTAAGTTTATCATCTTATTCTTGTTAGCCAAAGCCAATACGTTAAAATAACGAGATAAAGCAACAAAACAATTGGTTTAAAAGTCAACTCTGTTGCTCGCCCCACCCTCCTTTTTCATAATACCTAGTGTTGACGAGGTCCTTGTATTTATGAAGTGATTGAGTGAAGGAGTATTGAAATGTTTCGAACATAACGTTGTGCTGTAAGAGCAAAACATTATTAATATTACGCAGTTTTTAGGATTCTCCGAAGTGTGATTCATATTTAAAACGCTCGGTAGATTTAAGTGGAAATACAAATAGCCTTGTTGATGAGTTTAGTGATGACAGTTATGAGAATCAGAATGAAACCCGAAAGGAAAAAGTGAAAAAAGTGTGCTAATTTCGTAATGAATGATTAGAAGGTAAACGGTTCAAAAGTTGGTCAGCTGAAGGTGTTGATAAAGTGATGACGAAGTGTAGAGTGTGTCCGAATTGAAAAGGTGCACTGCGGGTATTCGTGCCGGTATGTGAAACAGGAGGTATGTCTGTAAGTTCCAACCCCAGTCCCATTGATTTCTATCATTGTATAAGATAAACACTGTTAACTTCTAAATATTTAAAGTTTCAAGTGTGGTGCTTGTAGTTTAGATTTTGTCTGAGAATAAAAACTGACAAACATTAGTCACAATTGCACATTTAATATATTAAGTGCTACATTTTGTTTGAAGTGTACCCACCTTTGACATGCCAAAGTTGGCAGTGTCACGACTTTTGACTTGCCAACGTTGGCGAACCTATTATGGACTGAAACTGAGTTGGCGGTTATGCAAAGAACAAACTCATTCAACGTTCAGATATAGGCGGTGTTAAAACCAGAGACTGACAACGTGTATGTTCCAATTCGGAATTAGAAACGACAAGGAGACATTGTCATCACAGATTTCCCGACATCCATCAAAGAGGGATTCGAAAGATTATGATGGACAATATACAAAACAAACTCAAAAATTATTTTGATATTATCTGTTCTGAAGAAGGAAAAAAAAGATGACAGTGTCTGCTTCACATATAGAAAGTCCTGGGTTTATATTCCAGCTCCTGCAAATAAATAAATAAAAAATAAAGAAAGTTCATTACTTTCCGACTTTCGAAAATTGTTTTTTTGTCTAATTTTCAATTTTTATACAAATTGCAACTAAGCAGTTGTAACTAAAATTAAATTTTACGTACAACAGTAAAGAACAGTCGATTACAACAATGCAATCGGAAAGTGATCTTAAGTAAGTCTTTCATTTATTACGCTCAAGTGCATGTGTCTGCTTTGTAAAACGCAAAGTTCGATGTAACAGAGGGCACGAGCGTCTTATCGGTGGTCAGCGTAAACAACATTACGAACAAATGGGAAAATAATGACTACTCACGCGCGCAGCAGAACACAGCCAGCGGCAGCAGTGTGGGCAACATCTTGTTCATGACGCTACTGCCGCACTTTTCGCAGCTCACAGGGGCGGGCGGCTATCTAATCCACGAACGCGCCCACCGACAGCTGAAACCGCCACAGCTGCAGACAAAGCACATGCTACTAAAGTGTTATTCGACATGTATACTTCCCCAGTCGCTGGACACTGTTCCATTCCATTCACATATTGCGAGGGCCAAGAGAGTACGCATGGTCAAAACTGAGGGGAGTGGTTCTGTTAGCTTCGTTAAATGAAGAAAAGTGGAAGAAACGAAGCACGAAGCACGCTTTCTTACAAAATAAAACGGCAAACAACTGAAAAACTATCTTTGTATTAATACTACTACTTTATAGTACTAGGATTCTTAAGTTTTTACAGACGACCCTTAGATCGCGCTTTTGGGATGTGGCATTACTATACTCTGACATTCTGTTCAAGATTACGCTGGGGTTGACAGCTACGAAGAAAGTATAGGGGTGAGACATGGGAAGCACGGCACACGAGACTAGTAGCCGCAGCAGCCATCTGCAGTTGGCTAACCTGTTCGCCTAGCGCTTGCACTACGGTTCCGTCAGCTTGCTGCCATGTCGGTCTGTTCGTTACGCGCTGAGATTTTGTTTGTTTCACCTTCCCACAGTTGCAGAGATAATATTTTATCTCTTATTATCGTGGAGGTGGTTATTACTATTTTGTTGTTGTTGTGTGAGCTATATTATTAGTACACCTAAAACTATCACAAAGTCCTGGTCCGACGGCTTCTGGGGAAAAAATTTATTTTTCAGTAGTTAATGCAACCTCAAAGTTTTTATTCCTTCTCCATGGATTTTAATTCCTACTCCGAATTTTTCTTTTGTTTCCTTTACTGTTTGCTCAGTTTACCGATGTTATTCAATCTGTATATTGAGCAAACAGTAAAGGAAACAAAAGAAAAATTAGGAGTAGGAATTAAAATCAATAGAGAAGAAATGAAAATTTTGAGGTTCGCTGATGACATTGTAATTCTGTCAGAGACAGCAAAGAACCTGGAAGAGCAGCTGAACGGAATGGACAGCGTCTTGAAAGGAGGATATAAGATGGACATCAACAAAAGCAATACGAGGATAATGGAATCTAGTCGAATTAAATCGGGCGATGCTGATGAATTAGATTATGGAATGAGACGCTTAAAGTAGTAAATGAGTTTTGTTATTTGGGGAGCAAAATAAGTGATTACGGTCGAAGTGGAGAGGATATAAAATGTAGACTGGCAATGGCAAGGAAAGCATTTCTGAAGAAGAGAAATTTGTTAAAATCGAGTATAGATTTAGGGGTCAGGAAGTCCGTTCTGAATATATTTGTATGAAGTGTAGCCTTATATGGAAGTGAAACATGGACGATAAATAGTTTAGACAAGACGAGAATAGAAGCTTTCGAAATGTGGTGCTACAGAAGAATGCTGAAGAGTAGATGGGTAGATCATATAACTAATGAGGAGGTACTGAATAGAACTGGAGAGAAGAGAAATTCGT
The DNA here is from genome assembly GCF_021461395.2 of Schistocerca americana. NCBI lineage: Eukaryota > Metazoa > Arthropoda > Insecta > Orthoptera > Acrididae > Schistocerca > Schistocerca americana. Next base: position 641,361,929 of record NC_060123.1, read on the forward strand.
GGCACAACTTGACTGGAAGAAGGGATCGGTTGGTAGAGCATATTCTGAGGCATCAAGGGATCACCAGTTTAGCATTGGAGGGCAGCGTGGAGAGTAAAAATCGTAGAGGGAGACCAAGAGATGAATACACTAAACAGATTCAGAAGGATGTAAGTTGCAGTAAGTGCTTGGAGATGAAGAAGCCTGCACAGGATAGAGTAGCGTGGAGAGCTGCATCAAACCAGTCTCAGGACTGAAGACCACAACAACAACAGTTAATGCAATTACTGAACGAATTTTAAAAAGTTAAAATGTTGCGATTATCTTCTCATTAAAAGCTATAATCTCATGTAAAAGGCATAACATAATAAGTCATGTATTAAACTTGCGAACTATGTGGCCTACATGTGTTGAGGCAGCTAATCCACAGCATAAAAATCACCCAGACTATATTCATACAGTATTTCAGAATAAAGAATGTCAGCACTAAGGTACTTCCAAAAACTTAACATATAGTTTCAAACCTTTTCGGAACTTTTTCGTGCTGACACCCCTGCAAATCAAAATAATGAAAGGAAAGACGTTAATCGCTTATTACATTTTTGTTGTTCATATAACACAGCTCCAGCATCAGCCACGTCATCTTAATTTATTACTTCTTTACTAATATCTCTAATTACAACATATTTTGCAGAGAATAGCCGCATATACCACTCAAAGTATGCGCAAAATTGTACTACAGATAGTTCAGAAGATGTGACATCACAAACATTGAGATGCGGGAAAAAATAGCTTTCGGCTGAAATTCGATACCTAAGTGTCGACGGTGGGGGATACTACTGTTCCGAAGCAAGTTCGTCAAATATTATTCTGTTGGAGAAGTTAGACGTCGCTGTCTTGGAGAAGAGATTGACGTACGAGGTCAGTGAGGTGAAATGATTTGCGGTTTGCGCACTTATGGCGACAACGGCTTTTCTTGATGAAGGGCCTTACAGACGTACCGACTTATCGGCCGACCGACCTTTCTGGTACTCGTATATCCACACTACCAGCCAGCGGACACCCAGCAATCACAGCGCCCCATTGCCCCACCGTTGCGTAGCTCGAGATGCTGCTAGGAACAACAAAAGTACAAAAACTGGTATTTGCGTAGGCTTTTTTAGAACTGATAAGAACAGAAAAAGGTAAGAGAAAACTGTGGCCTGACAAGCTACTTCGTCAATGGAATAAATTCGCCCACGATTTATAACTGGAAGAACTAGGACACAACGATTTCAAAAATTGTTTTAAGAATGGACGAAAAATTATTTCCTGAGCTACTAAAGACCTTCAAACTGCAACTAACGAAAACAATAATGCGATAAGAAAATCTGTAAGCTGCGAGGAGAGGCTCTTAGCTATATTAAGATTTGTAGCTACTGCCAGAACTTTGAAGACCTCTAATTCAAGCCGCGCTCAGTGGCCGCGTCGTCAGAGGCGCCATGTCACGAATCGCGCGGCCCCTCCTGCCAGAGATTCTAGTAATCCCTCTGGCATGGGTGTGTGTGTTGTCCTTAGCGTAAGTTAGTTTAAGTAGTGTATGAGTCTAGGGACCGATGACCTCAGCAGTTTGGTCCATTAGGAATTCACACACACACACACACACACACACACACACCTCTGATTCAATGCAGCTATATCTCCACAGTTACAGGGTAAGCTGACTCTTGTAACATGCGACATCATTTACAGGTTCATGAGCAAATACATTACAGGAAAGCAAAGAGTTAAAAGCTGTCCTCGGCGCTGCGCACATCTGTCTTCGCACTACGCATGCGCATGGCTGTTAGAGACTTTTACTCGAACAGACCAGGCGATTCAAAATGCAGTCGCCACGCGGCAATCGATCGTTGGGGAAGACTGGTGCGTCACAAAGTTAAAACCGTTTTAACTTTTAGTAGCGTGACAAAACACAGTTTCCCTCGAGTGACGCGACCGATATCTGGGTGTTTCCACACGCAACTTCCGTGACGAGCTGCACGCCGTAATTCGGCATATTGTAGAGCAATTGTACACTGCTGGCAGCGAGAGTGCTGGATTATCTTCCCAGAAACGAAATGCCACTTACGGATCTGCTTGTGCAGAGTCGTCTTCTTGCTGAATCGACTACGGAATGCACGTTACACTTGAACAATGGGTTGACTTCGTGTAATTTCAAACATACAAAATGATTTCTCTTTGGTGTAATCACCATGTTCCTCCAAACAAATAACAATGCAGCTGCACCCACGATTACGATATCTAAACAATAAAGATTACATGATTAACTGAAGTGACCGATATGTTAGGTAAATCGTACTGTAGTGTTAACGAATATCTTATAATTTAAACACTAAAGAGTGATTCAAAGAGAAAGAACAAAAGAACAGATTTCAGTTTTTTGTTCCAGACAAATCGTAAAAGATAGAGACACATTGCGCACGTCACTTGATAGAGGAAGGTTCGAAGTTTTGACGCAGCTGCATTGTCGTTTGTAGCAACATGTCGATTACACCACTAGAGAAATCATTTTGTATGTTGGAATTTGCGCGAAGTCAACCCATTGTTCAAGAGTAACGTGCATTCTGTCGTCGATTCAGCAAGAAGACGCCTTTGCACAATCTGATCCGTGAGTGGCATGCAAAATTCTTGGAAGTTGGTCGCATATGCGAAGGGAAGAGCACTGGTCGGCCATGCACATCTGATGAAAATGTCTAGCGTATCCAAGATGCGTTCATCCGGAGCCCTCTGAAATCCACAAGACTTACAGGCCAGGGACTTCGGCTTCCTCAAATAAATGTAACTGCATCCTGGGTTCAGGAGCTTGGGAAAGCGGCTGTTCGATGAAATGTAATGATACTGTACCAACAGCCATTATTTTCCTTTAATTTACGTCTATGGTCATAATCTTTTTTGTTTAACAGATTACCGGTTTCGGTCTTTAATGACCATCATCAGATCTGCAGCAAAAATGGGAAAAATATAAATACACTCGCAAACTGTATACTGTATAGAGCATATTGAAAAGTGGTACTGACAAAATTTACATTTGTGCGCTTTAAATATGAAGAGGCATACCTGTTTTCAATAATTAATTTAACTCTTCGTCTTTTTAACAATATTACTTTTGTCGTGTTCCTCTTTTTATTGCTTTTTATTACTGTAACACCTTTTATACTTTATAAGCTTATTACAGACTTTAACTATTGTATCCCCCTTTTATTTTCGCTGTTTCAATTAATTATTGAAAACTAGTGTATGCCAACATTAGCGACATCTGGTCAACTTACAACACAAACATCTTGTGGCTACTGTACGGCAGCTTGTTTTAAACAGTAGTTTTACTGACAACATGACTCGTGCATGTGATGTGATTTATATGTATTTGACGATGCTGGTGCTGATTTCGCATTTAACATTTGACGATACCACTATGGCTGCAGTGCATTAGGACTTTGTTTTTATGAAACAGGTATGCCTCTTCATATTTAAAGCCCACAAATGTAAATTTTGTCAGTACCACTTTTCAATATGCTCTATGTATTGTTCTTAAGCTGTACACAGTTTGCGAGTGTATTTATATTTTTCCCATTTTTGCTGCAGATCTGATGATGGTCATTAAAGACCGAAACCGGTAATCTGTAAACAAAAAAGATTGTGACATAGACGTAAATTAAAGGAAACTTATTACATATATGGGTCACTGTGTTTTTTCGCGACGATGTCGCAGCTTGTGAAGCCATTATTTTGATATTGTTTGTGAGGCAACCAGTTTAGAAGTTCCAGTCAAGTGATCTTGAGGCCTGTCGCATGAATGGCACCAAGTATCATTCGAGTATGCATAAGACAAGGGTTCAATATTCGTGTCTGTTTTTGTAGATATCCGAACTTCATGAGCACGAGTATGTGCGAAGGGAGTAAATGCTCATAAAGTTCGGATATCTACGAAACCAGATACAAATATTTGTGCCTTTCTGTGGTACATGCACATGTGCTACTTGGTGTCATTCACACAACATGTCTGAAGATCACTTGATTGGAACTTCGAAACTGGTTTCCTAGTAAACCAACATCAAAATAGCGGCTGTTTGTACAGTGCTATTACATTTCCTCAAATAACGGCGTGTCGTGTTCTGAAACGATGCCTGTATAAGAAGCCTTGTAAGTTGCAGTTACTGCAGCAATCGCGTTCCGGCGACTGTAACAAATGGTTCAAATGGCTCTGAGCACTATGGGACTTAACTGCTGAGGTCATCAGTCCCCTAGAACCTAGAACTACTTAAACCTAACTAACCTAAGGACATCACACACATCCATGCCCGAGGCAAGATTCGAACCTGCGACCGTAGCGGTCGCGCGGTTCCCGACTGTAGCGCCTAGAACCGCTAGGCCACCCCGGCCGGCAACTATAACAGAAGGTAACAATTTTCCATTTCAGTTCTCCAGGATATGGCACAGGACACTTTTTCCGAACGACTCATCTCTTCGGACGAAGCGAAGTTTCATCTGTGTAAAGTAAACCGCCTTAATGTAAGAATTTGGGGATCAAAATATCCTGGCGTCATCGTCGCACATGAAAAAGACGCACCGAAACTGAATGTGGTTGCTGCCATTGCTGTTCACAAAGTTTTGTTGCAAAAATGTCATACCTGGACATGCTGTAAAGCTGACTGGTTCTTCAACTTCACGAAGATTCTAATGATTTCATTTTTATGCACGACGGCACCCCGCCTCACTTTGACTTGAGATGCGGCATTATGTTAACAACACTGTCGCACAATGTTGGACTGGAGGAGGTGAACAACAAGATCTTGTTCATTGCTTTTGGCCTCTCAGGTCATTAGACTTCACACCTTGCGATTATTTCTGTGTGGAATACTCTCTTTCAAATTCTAAAGGTGGCAGGGGTAAAATACAGGGAACGAAAGGCTATTTACAATTTGTACAGAAACCAGATGGCAGTTATAAGAGTCGAGGGATATGAAAGGGAAGCAGTGGTTGGGAAGCGAGTGAGACAGGGTTGTAGCCTCTCCCCGATGCTATTCAATCTGTATATTGAGCAAGTAGTAAAGGAAACAAAAGAAAAATTCGGAGTAGGTATTAAAATCCAAGGAGAAGAAAGAAAAACTTGAGGTTCGCCGATGACATTGTAATTCTGTCAGAGACAGCAAAGGACTTGGAAGAGCAGTTGAACGGAATGGACAGTGTCTTGAAAGGAGGATATAAGATGAACATCAACAAAAGCAAAACGAGGATAATGGAATGTAGTCGAATTAAGTCGGGTGATGCTGAGGGAATTAGATTAGGAAATGAGACACTTAAAGTAGTAAAGGAGTTTTGCTATTTGGGGAGCAAAATAACTGATGATGGTCGAAGTAGACAGGATATAAAATGCAGACTGGCAATGGCAAGGAAAGCGTTTCTGAAGAAGAGAAATTTGTTAACATCGAGTATAGACTTTAGTGTCAGGAAGTCATTTCTGAAAGTATTTGTATGGAATGTAGCCATGTATGGAAGTGAAACGTGGACGATAAATAGTTTGGACAAGAAGAGAATAGAAGCTTTTGAAATGTGGTGCTACAGAAGAATGCTGAAGATTAGATGGGTAGATCACGTAACTAATGGGGAGATATTGAATAGGATTGGGGAGAAGAGGAGTTTGTGGGACAACTTGACTAGAAGAAGGGATCGGTTGGTAGGACATGTTCTGAGGCATCAAGGGCTCACAAATTTAGTATTGGAGGGCAGCGTGGGGAGTAAAAATCGTAGAGGGAGACCAAGAGATGAATACACTAAACAGATTCAGAAGGATGTGGGTTGCAGTAGGTACTCGGAGATGAAGAAGCTTGCACAGGATTGAGTAGCATGGATAGGTGCATCAACCCAGTCTCAGGACTGAAGACCACAACAAACAACACGTAAAAGTCTTTCTCCCACCCATGGCAGCTACTCTTCAAGATCTGACAACTCCAACTGTTGAAGCTGTCGATTCAATAAACAGGGACTTGTTGATTCGTGTACGCAATGAAATCGACCACCGTTACGATGTTTATCGAGTTGAGTTTATGATATAGTGTCTGTGCGAAGATAAAAATTTGAACCTTCCTCTATCCAGTGATATGCGCAGTCTGTTTCTATCTTTCGTAATTAATCTGTAACAAACAATTGAGATCTGAGATTTTCATTTACACTGCACATTTCAGTGCAACTTGTACGTTTGAACTGCAAATGAACTTTTCTTTCTCCATGACAACGCAAGACCTCACACAAGTCGGTGCACCTTATCCACCCTACAGCCTGGATCTCGCACCCTCCAACTTCAATTTGTTTGGCTCGATGGAGGATGCGCTTTGTGGGAAGCAGTACGTGGAAGACGGGGAGGTTGCTTATGCGGCAAGGCGCTGTCTCTGACTTCCACCATGTGGGCTTACAGGCCCTCCCAGTAGGGTGGGGTAAGGCCGTCACACTGAGCGGAATTTGGTCGAAAAATAGGGTTTTTGTAGCCAAAAAAGTGGGAAACAGTATGGTGTATTAAAATCCTGAATAAAACCAACCTGCTTTCAGAAAGAAAACGTGTTACATTACTTATTGAATGCGCCCCATACAGTGAACTACGCTGATAAAATAAATGTAATCAGATCATTTCATGGTGATAGAGAGTCATCGGATTATAATAATAATAATGATAATTTTATTGTCTTTAAGCCATTACAGCAATAGACAAAGCCATACACACAATGCGATATAGTACATGCTATAAAAGAACAGAATTGTTATTAACATTACAGTTTAATATCACAGGTCATGAAATCCTTTATACTGTAGAATGGGTTTACAACTAACCAGTCATAAAGTGTTTGTTTGTATTGATGCTCTGGTAAATTTTGTATAGCTTGTGGAAGTTTGTTAAATAATTTGTGGCCCATAAGCTCATAACTGTTAACTGATTTTGACAGTCTGTGGTAGGGCGTATAGATACACCTGTTTGTCTTAGTGCTGTAACAATGTATATTTGCCATGCGTTTTACTTTAGGTAAGTTCTTTTTAGCGTAGATTAAAACATAATAAATATATAGGTTTATTACTGTCATGAGTTTTTGTTGAGTAAACAAAGGTTTACAATGAGCCTTGTATGGTGAGCCTGTAATTATTCTAATAGCTTTCTTTTGCAGCAATAGTATATCATGGACACAAGTGGAGTTCCCCATTAAATAATACCATAGGATATGATGCTATGGAAAAATGAGTAGTAAGATACTCTAACATAATTTTTAGGTACACAGTGCATTAATCGCCTTAACAAATAGATTACCCTAGACAATTTACCACTAATATACTCAATATGTTGATTCCAAGAAAGTTTATCATCCCAAAATACCCCCAAAAATTTAACACAACTAGGATCATCTGATGGAAACTTGTCTTCTAAACTAAATACCATCTGCTGGGTTTTGCTTTCATTAAGCAAGAACCCATTTGCTTTAAACCAGAGTGAAGCATGCTCAACTGTCTCTGTAACACATGTTTTAAGGCTATTAAGATCATTATTGCTGTTCAGAAACGTTGTATCATCAGTATAGAGTACTGTTCTGGATTTAATAAATGATGGCAGGTCATTTATCATTATTAGGAAAAGGAAAGGGCCCAGGACGGATCCCTGTGGAACACCTACCTTAACCTGTTCTATACTGGACATTTCTTTCCCAATACAGACAGCTTGCTTACGGTTTTGTAAATATGATCTTAATAGCTTAAGGCTGTTACCTTTAACGCCATGAAAGTCCATTTTTTCGAGTGGTAGTGTGTGTTCTACACAGTCAAAGGCGTTGCTTAGGTCACAAAAAGTCACTTGAGCAAAGCATTTATTTTCAAATACTTGATGGATATATTTAACAACATTGTCTATAGCATCAATAGTTGACAGGTTTTTCCTAAAGGCATACTGTGATCCACTTATTAATCCTATGTTATTAAAGTAAACAGATAATTGTTGGTAAATTATGCATTCTAGAACTTTTGAAAAAACTGGGACTATGGATATTGGCCTGTAACTTGAGACAGTATTTTTATCTCCTTTTTTATGTACTGGAACTACCCTAGACAGTTGTTGTGTACATAGTTCTGCATAGTCAGCGGGTACACAACTCTCCCAATAGAGTGCACCCCACTAAGCACAACAGCGCAGGTGCAGCGCTCGTCCGCCTCCGCACTACGAGATGGCACTGTCTTAGAGACGGACCAAATTCTGCTTCCGCCAATCCGTGTATTAATATGTAACGCAGCCAATGAGATTGCTGCTAACGTAGAACCTTTTCTCCTCATGGATCACACTCGTGCAGTGATACCTGAACGCGTGAGATATTATAATGAGTGTACAGACCTCCGATTAGTCAGTCTGCATTTGTCTGCACAGTCTGTACAAGTCTGCATTAGTCTGAACCAGTCTATAGTCAAGTTTCAGTCTGTGCCTAATAAGATTACCATATTCCTATACACAGCGATGAAGATAAATGTATAGACACTTTTGTCAAGTATCAGAGATATGTGAGAATAAGATTAACGTACCAGGACCAAAGGAACTTCAGACTGTCAATTGTAAACAGCATCCAGAATCAAGTTACGTAATGTCTACCCTTTTTGTTATTTTAATAAATGTGTGTGAAAATGAATCAAGTTCTGTTTAAAGTTGGTCACCGTCAATCTGCTACTGTAAGCGTGCAAGTGGCATTTCTATCACCTGACCTAACGGCAGAAGATAAACACGCCACGATAAGACCACGAGACATATTGCTGACACTCACCTACTTCGTTAGAGCGACAAGTCAAATAATCTGATGGTGTGTGTACCAAAGGTCTTACAGTACACACACCACAACAGTTTAAGTTTATTGGGGAAAAAAACCCTCCAGTATACACTTGTTTATACAATATGCTATGGGGTAAACTATACAGTCTATTACTTTCTTCAGCATGTTACAAGACAGGTCATATATGTCTACACTGTCTGATGATTTTAACTGCTTCACTATTCTTAACACAAAACCAGGTGAGACCTCAGAAAAATTGAAAATACTTGCGTTTGTTGATGACCTAGCAACATTTTTTGACAGTAACTGTGATGAGCTGATTTCAGGTTTCATTATAGCAGTTCCTACTTCCTCAACTGATTTAATAAAAAAGTCATAAAATTCCTGGGAAGAGACACTAATTTTGTCACTTCTTTTATCTTTGGCAACACTATTTATTAGTGTCCATGCTGCTTTGCACTTATTGGTGGATTTCTCAATACTTCTGAGATTGTGTGCTTGTTTGGCTTCCACAATTGCTTTTTTGTACTCATTCCTAGATCTAACCTAGGCCAATTTAGCATGCAGAAATCTGCCTCCAATCTACCAAAAAAAAAAAAAATAATAATAATAATTGGAAATGATTTCCCTAAAAGTAAAAAATAAATTACACTGATGGAATAAAATCACAACACCAAGAAAGTATGTGCGACATATATGAAAGTTGGTAGATGTGTTTCTACATCTGAAGGACGACGTCTATTCAAATGTCGCACCAGTCGCATAAGAGTGATACTTTTAGCACCACTATGAGGATGCAAACCAGGTTTTCTGTAAGGGTCATGAACGTTAGTTAACTTTGAGACTGGACGTGGTAACTTGATGATAGTGAAGAATGCCTTTCAGGCGACAAAGACGTCTCCAAAATGAGATTTTCACTCTGTAGTGGAGTGTGCACTGATATGAAACTTCCTGGCAGATTGAAACTGTGTGTCGGACTGAGACTCGAACTCGGGACCTTTGCCTTTTGCGGGCGAGTGCTCTACCAACTGAGCTACCCAAGCTCGACTCACGCCCTGTCCTCACAGCTTTACTTCTGCCTGTACCTCGTCACTTTAACAGAAGCTCTCCTGCAAACCTTGCAGAACTAGCACTCCTGTAAGAAAGGATATTGTGGAGACATGGATTAGCCACAGCCTGGGGGATGCTTCCAGAATGAGATTTTCAATCTGCCAGGAAGTTTCATATCAGCACACACTCTGCTGCAGAGTGAAACTCTCATTCTGGAAACAACCCCCAGGTTGTGGCTAAGCCATGTCTCCGCAGTATCCTTTCTTTCAGGAGTGCTAGTTCTCCAAGGTTTGCAGGAGAGCTTCTGTTAAGTTTGGAAGGTAGGAGACGAAGTGCTGGCAGAAGTAAAGCTGTGAGGATGGGGTGTGAGTCATGCTTGGGTAGCTCAGTTGGTAGAGCATTTGCCTGCCAAAGGCAAAGGTCCCGAGTTCGAGTCTCGGTCTGGCACACAGTTTTAATCTGCCAGGAAGTGACAAGGACATCATTGTCAACACCTCACTGAATTTGAATGAGGTCATGTAATAGGGCTACGGGAAGCTGGGTGTTCTTCCTGCTATATTGCGGAAAGACTTTGAAGAATGTAGCTATTGTATGCTATTACTGGCAACGGTGGTCACGGGAATGTATGGTCGCAAAAAGTTCGGGTTCTGGGCATGCCCTTGGCACTACTGAGAAGGATGGTCATTGTCTTCAGCGTATGGTTCCAGCACATTGTACAGCATGTGCAGCAACAATCTGAGCAGCAGTTGGCACCACAGTGATTCAATAAACTGTTACAAATCGATTACTCCAAGGACAGCTACAAGCCTGATGCCCTGTAGCGTGCGTTCCACTGACCCCGAACAATGGCCATTTGCAACTTCAGTGGTATCAGGCGATAGCTCATTGGAGGGCAGGGTGGAGGTCTGTTGCGTTTTCTGATGAAAGCTGGACCTACCTCGATACCTGTGATGACCGTGAGTTGGTAAGGAGGAGGTCAGTTGAGAGCCTGCAACCAAACCGTGTGTGTTCTACATATACTGGACCAACACCTGGAGTTATGGTGTGGGAGGCGATTTTTTATGACAGCAGGAGCACTCTCATTACCCAACTGCTATTTGTATGTCAATCTGGTGATTCGACTTGCTGTGCTGCCATTCATGGACAGCATTCCAGGGTGTGTTTCCCAATAGGATAACGTTCACCCACATACTGCTGTTGTAACCCAATATTATTTGCAGAGAGTTGACATGTTACCTTGGCCTGCTCAACCACCAGATCTCCAATCGAGTACATATGGGACAAAACAATTTGGAATATTCTTGCAAAGGAGACAGGGCAACCAAGAGTACAGGATAATGGCATTACCATAAAAGCGGATGGAAACTTGACAGACAACAAGCCGGAAGTCGAAAACACTTTCAATAATCATTTTTTAAATGTAGAGAAAATAGGATCTAAATGTTCATTAGAAGAAGCAAGGCAGTTAATGGAAGAGGCCTTACCCACACCATTTGATACAATTGAAATTCCACCCACCTCTCCTTCTGAAATTAGGAAGATAATAAATTCTCTCAAGAACAAAAGCTCACATGGAATTGATGGCATTTCCAGCAGAAAAATAAAAGCTTGTTCCCAAGAGATAAGTGGGATTCTTAGGCACATACGGAATAGCTCTCTGAACCAGGGTATTTTCCCAGATAGACTGAAGTATGCCAGTGTTAAACCATTGCATAAAAAAGGGGATATGTCTGATGTTAACAACTACCGCCCAATCTCTCTTCTGACTGCTTATCCAAAATTCTTGAAAAAGTAACATATTGTAGAGTAGCTTCACACCTTTGTAAAAATAAAGTTTTAATAAAATGTCAGTTTGGTTTCCAGAAAGGTTTCTCAATGGAAAATGCTATATATACTTTCGCTAATGAAATATTAAATGTTCTGAGTAACCAGAAGTCACTCGATGGGATATTTTGTGATCTCTCATAGGCTTTTGATCATGTAAATCATGGAATACTCAAGTACTGTGGTATGAATGGGACAGCGCTCAAATAGTTTAAATCACACCTAACTGGAAGAGTGCAGAAAGTTGAAATAAACAGTTCACATAACATGCAAAAAAAACTGGTGATTTCTCAAACTGGGGAACAATCAAGAATGGGGTGCCGCAAGGTTCGGCCTCGGGTCCTCTGCTGTTCTTAATATATATCTGTGACTTGCCATTCTATATTCATGAAGATGCAAAGCTGGTACTTTTTGCCGATGATAGAAGATACATATCACACCCAACAGACAAGAATTAACTGGAGAAATTGTAAATGATGTTTTTCAGAAAATCATTAAGTGGTTCTCTGCAAATGGGCTCTCATTAAACTTTGACAAAACACAGTATACACAGTTCCACACAGTAAATGGAATGACACCATTAATAAATATCAACTTTGATCAGAAATCAGTAGCTAAGGTAGAATATTCAAAATTTCTAGGTGTATGCATTGATGAGGGGTTAACTATAAAAAACACATGGAAGATCTGCTGAAACGTATGAGTTCAGCTACTTATGCTATTAGGATCATTGCAAATTTTGGCGATATACATCTCAGTAAATTAGCTTACCATGCCTATTTTCATTATCTGCTTTCGTATGGCATAATATTCTGGGGTAACTCATCACTGAGTAAAGGAGTGTTCGTTGCACAAAAGCGTGTAATCAGGATAATTGCTGGTGCTCATCCAAGATCATCCTGCAGACACTTATTTAAAGAGCTAGAGATCTTCACTAAAGCCTCGCAATATATATTCACTTATGAAATTTGTTATTAACAATCCGAATGAATTCAAAAGTAATAGCAGTGTACATGGCTACAACACTAGGAGAAAGGATGATCTTCACTACTCAAGGTTAAATCTAACTTTGGCTCAGAAGGGGGTAAATTATACTGCCACAAAAGTCTTTGGTCACCTACCTAATAGCATCAAAAGTCTGGCAGATAGCCATATAGCATTTAAAAGGAAATTAAAAGAATTTCTTAATGGCAACTCCTACTACTCATTAGATGAATTTTTGGATATAGTAAGTGGGTAATTTCCCTAACCTCCACAAAAAAAAAGTGTCATGTAATATTTTGTGTAATGTAATATCTTGTATATTTATTAACCTGACATGTTCCACATCGTTACGAAGTGTCATATTCATGATCTATGGAACAAGTACTAATCTAATCTAACCAGACAACAACTCCAGCATTAACCACAAACAGCATTAACTGTCCCTCTATTGGCTGACTAAGAGCAACAGGTGTGTAACTCCACCCCACAAACCATTATCTGACACCTGTACAAAACAATGTTTTCATGTTTTTTCATGTTTGCATGCTTGCATTCAATATTCTGGCAGTTACACCAGTTATTAATGTACCAACATTTCACATTTACAATAGCTTATCTAGCATTTACTTTAACCTATGCTCTTGCAGTGTTAATCACTTAAATATGTTACCTAAGCAAAACATATTCCTGAAATTTCATTAGTCTACATTAATTACTGCATTTGATGCATCTTTGAATTATGTTCAAATCAGGCACAGCAAGTGATGTACCAGTTGAGAATGCACATTCTCTTTCCTGATATCTGAATGATCCTCTGTTCAGAAATTTTTGGGACAAAAAAGTTGTTGGAATTTTTTAAACCATTAGCCATAGATGATAGAAATATGTCAAATCCACACAACAGCAGACTCCACATTCTACATAATCCACCAGACAAAACCTTCTACTGCTGTTTAAAACACAAAGATTCTAAATTAAATGTTGAACTTCAGATTCTCAATCGGAATCTCATTTTCTGTACGTTAACAGGAGTATCATTAAAAAGCATATGAAATGTTCATCAAATATATTTTATGTCTCAGTTCTAGACAAATATTTTTACAAAACATTTCATCACCATTTTCGGTTTGTTTATTTTCATGTTTTGTTCAGTAAGCATGATATTTTTGACAGCTCATTTGTTTTCCTACATTTTCTGTTCTCAAAACATCCTGAATTTAGCCACGAAGCCATTCTGACAGTTAAGTGTCATACCTATGCAACTGTTTATGTGCAAAATTACTTGGCCATGAAGATCTGAACTTTTTGACACTTCATTTCCATAGCTAGCAGCTGCTGCCCGTGAAAAATTTCAGTTTTCCTTCCAACTACTAATTAAGTTTTTTTTCATTAGCTTGATGACTTTTAAGCAAATAAACTCTTTTTTGTAAAACTAGTTCTCATGCTGGTCAATTTGATGCCCCAGTTGTCCATTTTGCACTCTTCACTTGGTTATGAAATTTATAATTTACAGGGAGTCTTGTTTTTGCACCAAATGATATCTCACTTGTGTGGAAAAACTTCTTGAAATGACCCTGACCCAACCAACACAGAAACTTGACAGTAAATGATTTGTGGCACATAGTGTGGTTTGAAGAGTCGCAATTTTACCTCTTTGTCATATGCTGCAAGGTGCTGAGAATCTGACGGACTAATGAGGTGGCTGTGTGTGGTGGATGTTTTTCGTATTTTGGCTTGAGCCCACTCATTCAGATTACCGTGAATGAGAAATAGGATGCAGTTTTCAATGTTCTTGGTGCCACTCATTCTTTTGGATCTTCATGATGAGCATGCTGTGGACACTCCCATCTTCCAAGACGACAACAGCTCTGTATTCACAAGGTTGCATGCATAGACAGACATGTTGGAAGAGAGGCTTTTGGATTTATTTTACTAAATGTCACCAACTTCCATTTATATTCACCTAAAGATTTTTGACTTGTTGGCTTTATTGTGACACCATTAAAAATGTGTGGCTGGTAGCAAATAATTTCCATGCTGTTGCCTAACAATGATAATTTCTTCCTTCAAGGCAAAGTCTATCATGAAATCATGATAAATGATTTGCATAGAGATTTTGAGCATTGTTTCTGAACAACCAAAAATTATCAAGTTCTTTGTGCAACTGTTTTCAGATAGTAATTAATTATGGTACAGATAAATGCATCATCTGCAAGAAGTCTAACATTACTATTAAAACTTTGTTCCAGATAATTAATACACAATGTGTACAGCAAGCAGTTTGAGGCACAGCACATTAAAGAGCTTTCCAAAATGTGTCATTTGTAGTAGGGTTTTCTGTGCCAAAGCATTTGGAAATATGGCACAGGCAGCTCAACATGCTGCCATTTGAAGTGATGTGTACGTCAATCTGGGACAGCATTCCTAGATTTTCCTTTGTAAGAGAACGTTTGAAAACTGAGTTCAGCATTTCTGTTTTTGCTTTGTTATCCTCATTTTCAGTTCCTTCATCATCCATGAGTGATGACTTACTCTGATAACGCTTTGCAGTGATGTAAGATTTAAAATGGGAACATTACTTCTACATCTTTCTTCGTATTGGATTTAATGTTTCTTTACGAATCTGCAGCGTGGGGAAAATGAAAGTGGGTCAGAGAACAGAATTCCAGGGTACAAAGGAACACAGCATAAGAAAGGGAATATCTTATCAACCTGACTATAGCAGATGTTGAAAGTGACTATCTTTCATCTCTTGACAGTTTTTGACCCTGGCCAACAAACTGCTGATTGCGTATCAAAGCTGGACTGCTGGAATTGCTGCAATCTCATCTGAAATGTTATGCTGCAGTTCTTGGAGACTAAGAGGGTTGTTGCAATACACCTTACACTTTAGGCCTCCCCATACAAAGTAATTGCACACTGCCAGGTCAGGTTACCTGGGTGACCAGCTAGTGTTGCGACCAGACTGACCTCTGTTAACAACTCTGTTAGGCATGAAGATTGTGTAAATATGCTTCAAGGTTCGTCTGGCTGTATAGACAGTTGCTCTATCCCATAGCTGTAGGTCTTTTTCTCCTCCATTAATGCTGCAACATTTGGCTTGTGAATGTTGGCAATATAGCATGCCGAAGTCCGTGTCTGATGAAAGAAGATGGGGCCAATAAAGAAGCGTGCAGACACTGCACACCAAACCCCAGCCTTCTGATCATGTAGAGGTGTTTCGTGGAAGAATATGGCATGCAGACACTGCACACTATACCCCAACCTTCTGATCATGAAAATGTGTTTTGTGGAAGTTACATGGATTCTCCACTGCCCAGAACCCGTGATTCTGTGAGTTGACATAACCACTGATGTGAAACCAGGCTTCATCAGACATAAAGAACAGATCCACATCCAAGCCATTCGCTGTTATCCCAGTGAACAGTCACTCTCAAAACTGGAGGTGCTGAGGAACATTGGCTGGTTTTAATGCCTGAACAACAGATGCTCAGTAGCAAAGCAGGTACAGGTCCATGTGGAGTATTGTTCCACATGATTGACATCATATGCCAGTCTCCTGCGACAGCATCACATTAATTTGGCAGGACTCTGAAGCATTTTCTGGTTAAATGCAGCCGCATTTTCTAGTGTGCATGTACATTTCAGAATGTTTTTTGACTTATTCAAAACAGATCCTGTCTGATGTCATTTTTGAATTAAGCGTTGTGTAGCACTCTTTGCAGGCACTTTGATGCCATTAAATTTCTCAGCAAACAACTGACCACACTGTTTCCGCGGCTTTGTTGTCGCTTAACTATCTGCAATGAACGCTTGCTGCTCCACTAACTCTGACACAGCCCACAGTACGCTCCGAACCAGTGTGAATCATGTGGTGGGTGTACACATTGGTGTGCGTCACAGCGTGTGGTTATATGCATACATTCAGATCCAACTGTATCCATTCATCCAGGCCACTTTTATTTTCCCCACCCTGTTATTTGCTGTGTGAATTTGTGACAAGTGTTGTGCAAATGTTATTTTTTTCTTTATGTTCCACAAAGTATGGTGCTGATGAGGCAGACAGGTATGGTTGCACAGGCAAGGACATGATTGATTTCCTGCACTTCATCTAATATCTTATTCACTGCTGCATGATTGCAGATAAAGTACACTGACAAGAAAAAAATCTCAACAGTAAGAAGGATAGTGCAACATAAACAAAAGTTGCTGGGCACATTTCTACATCTGAAAGGTGATGGCTATCCAAATCTCTTGTCAGTCGCACAAAAGTGGCACAAGTAGAGCCACTATGAGGATGAAAATCAGGTTTGCTTTAAATACACATTGTAATGGTCATGCACATTAGTTACCTTTGAGATTGGACATGATCAGTTGATCTTAATGAAGAATGCCTTTAAGGCAACAAAGACACCATTATCAATGCCTTACTGAGTTTGAACAAGGTTATGTAAGAGGATTATGAGGAGCTGGATGTTTCCTCTGTGATACTGCAGCCGGCTGGAGTGGCTGAGCGGTTCTAGGTGCTACAGTCAGGAACCGCACTACCGCTGCGGTCGCTGGTTCGAATTCTGCCTCAGGCATGGATGTGTGTGATGTCCTCAGGTTAGTTAGGTTTAAGTAGTTCTAAGTTATAGGGGACTAATGACCTCAGAAGTTGAGTCCCATAGTGCTCAGAGCCATTTGAACCATTTTTGTGATACTGCAGAAGGGCTAGACAGGAATGTAGCCTCTATACAAGATTGCTGGCACCAGTCACAGGAATGTAAGGACACAAGAAGACCAGACTCTGGACAGCCACATGGCACTATCAAGAGGGAAGACCATAATGATCAGCACGTAGCTCTGGCACACAGTACACTATCTGCAGCAGCAATTTGAACAACAGTCGGCACCACAGTGACTCAACGAGCTGTTACAGATTGGTTACTCCAACGACAGCATTTACTACTTCAGTTGTGTGAAGTGAGAGGCCATTAGCGGGCATGGTAGAGGTCTATTGCGTTTTCTGATGAAAGCTGTTTCAGTCTCTGTGCCAGTAATGACCATGTGTTGGTTACACGGAAGTCAGTTGATGGTTGCAGCTAACCTGTCTGCTTGCTATGCACACTGGCCTACACCTGGAGTTATTGTGTGAGAGGCATTTTGTATGACAGCAGGAGCACTCTCATGGTTATCCCATGAACCCTGACTGAAAATTTGTATGTCAATCTGGTGGTTCGACTTGTGCTGCCATACATGAACAGCATTCCAGGAGCATTTTCTAACAGAATAATGCTCACCTTCATACCATTATTGCAACCCAACATGCTTGACAGAGTATCGACATGTTGCCTTGGCCTACTCAATTTATGTTATTTTACTTTATTTATTTATTTAGCATCTGTGTCATCGTAAAAACGATATTGGACTTGTCACACATAGAAATTAACAATATAGAAAATACAAAATGAAATTGTCTACAACTGGATTTGTCATACACAGAAATTAAAATATAGAATGTACAAAATGAAATTGTCTATAATAAATGACAGCAAACTTACAGTTCCTTTCCACATAAATGGTTTATAGTAATTTGTTTCTCAATAATAATATATAACTAGTACTATAGATGGTAAAGTATAATAAAAGCTGAAACAAATGAAGATAGAAAATTTTGGAGGTTAGTTTGTAAAGTCATTTTCTTGGTCTTCAAGATATTCATTTATTGAGTAGCAACATTTATCAATTAAAAATTTTCTAAGTTCCAATTTAAAATTTGTATTGTCCTTCAAATCTTTAATGTACTGAGGCAGTGCATTATAGAGCTTAATGCCCATGTGGCTTACATGCTTCTGAGTTCGTGTTCGTCTTACTTGTTCTATGTGGAGTTCATTCTTGTTCCTTGTGTTATAGTTGCGAGAGTCTGCATTTGTGTGGAGATTGCTTAGATTAGCTTTGGTTAAGAGTACACATTTAAGTATATAGACTGATGGCAGAGTAAGTATTCCTAACTTCTTTGAAAAGAGGTCTGCAGTGAGCTTGTGTCGGACTGTGGGTAATAATTCAAACAGCCCATTTTTGTAAAATAAAAATGTCTTTCAAATTAGATTTTGAGCTGGCCCATAACACATTCCAAATGAGACAACAGAAGGAAAGTATCTGAAGTATCCCACTCTGATGCCTTCTAGAGTGCAAACATTTGAAATAACTCTCAGTGCAAAGCAGGCTGAACTAAGTCTGTGTGTAAGAAATTTTACATGGTGTTTCCAATTCGTAGCTTCATCTATATGCATTCCTAACTCTTTTGCAAAATGCCCTCTCTCTATTAGTCTGTCATCTAGTTCTAGATTAAGGTCTTCATCCTGAAACATTTTTCCAAACTGTATGTAATTTGTTTTCTTTGCATTCAGTGTAAGTTTATTTGCACTGAACCAAGTCTTAACACTTTTTAGGATTTTGTCAGTAGTTGACCGTAACAAGTTTTTAAAGTCGCTCACTATCAGGCTTGTGTCATCTGCATATAGTACAATTTTGGCTGTATCATATTGTAACTGTAAATCATTGACATATATGAGAAAGTGTAGTGGCCCTAAGATGCTGCCTTGGGGTACTTCTAAAGGAACTTCTTTTGCTTCTGAAATTAACCTTATTTTTTGATTTGAATTTACAGTGGTGAGCTCTACAATCTGAGATCTGTTTTTGAGATATGACTCAAACCACATTTTAACTCTTCCTCTAATACCTATTGCTTCCAACTTATGAAGGAGTATTTCAAGGCAGACCGTATCGAGAGCTTTAGATACATCTAAATTGATTCCTACTACACGTTTGTTTTTCTCCAAATTTTTAATTATCTCTTGGATTTAGTCTATGACTGCAGTTTCTGTGCTTCATTTTGCACAAAAAGCATGTTGATTACTATCCCAAAATTTATTATTGTCTAGGTAACTAGTGACTCTCAATTTCATCAGTTTCTCTAATATTTTAAGGGAAGCAGGAAGAAGTGATATGGGATGATAGTTTCCTATTTTATGTCTGTCTCCATTTTGAGATCTTAAGTCGCTGAATACACCTTCACTAAAGGTTAAATTTGCAATATGTGCTAAATGTTTTGCAATTTGCATTGCAGTACTTGGCATGATTGAAACTGGTACTTCATCAACACCAGCTGCCATTTTTGGTTTTAAGCTTCTAATCACTCTAATTACTTCCTGTTCATTTGTTGAAGGAATATTCATGCTGCAGGAAACCCTTGGAGTATGTATTATCTTTTGTTTTGTGAAGTTTAAGTTTAGTGAATGTGGTACATTTAAAAAATGGTTATTAATATAGTTTGCCCTTTCCTTCTTTTCTATATTGCAATTTTCACTGCTTTTGAGTATTATTTCTTCCTCTTCTCCCAAGGTAGTAGTTTAATTCCTCACAATGTCCCATATAGTTTGTGGTTTTTTGTCTGAGTTGTCATTATATAGCAACTTTGCCTTTGCTTTAGCCTTTTGGTATATTTTTCTGTATGTTTTCACATATTCTACAAACTGTGGATCTGAGCAAGTTTTAATTTTTTGGTTCAGTCTTTTCATAGTTACACTGGAAATCCTAATGCCTGTAGTTATCCAAGGTTTGTGGGCTTTTTGTTCTGAAGACTTGGACCTCACTAACTTGTTAGGGAAACACATTTCAAATTGTGACATGAATATAGAAGAAAAGGTATTATATGCATTATTTGCAGTAAATTCTGATCTCACATCTGTCCAGCTTTCATTGGTTAGACAGTTAACAAAACATGTGCAGTTTTCTTTAGAAAAAATTCTTTTATAAGTGTGGCAAGATGTTTTTTTCACATGCATTGGGGGAACGGTAAGCACAAGAGCATTGTGATCAGATAAACCAAGGTCAGTGTTATTTACCTCCACTTCATTGGAATCTAAGTTTCAGAATATATTATCTATGAGGTTCTGTGATGTGTGTGTTATTCAGGTAGGACCTAGTACATGGGGTAACATGTTAAAACTCTGTAAAATATTCATAAATTTATCTTTAACTGTATTATTGCACATGAGATTTATGTTAAAATACTCACAAAGAAGCACAGTAGCTTTTTCATTGTACCCAATGTTTAACATAATTTCTAGTTTTGAAAAAAATTTATCAACATCACCACATAGTGACCTGTACACAATCATTACTATCATTTTCCTTTGCTTGCCATACAACTCAATAGCAGCTGCTTCAAAATGCTTTTCTACACTTAACTTTTCAATATCACATCTCTTTTTGAATTTTATCCCTGTTTTTGTATAAATACTGACACCATCACTTCTGGCATTTTCCTTATACTAAGAGCTAGCTAGTCTAAAAGGGTGTATAATGATGTCGTTTAGTTCATATTCCCTACACCAATGCTCCAAAAGACACAAGCACTCAATGTTAAACTCATCTAAAGCAACTTCTAGATCTGTCTCCAATTGAGCATATATGGGACATAATAAGATGACAACTCCAATGTCATCCACAAACAGCATTAACCATCCCTGTATTGACTGACCAAGTGCCACAGGCATGGAATTCCCTCCCACAAACTGACATCAAGCACCTGTACAGCACAATACATGCACATTTGTATGCTTGCATTCAACATTCTGGTGGTTACCCAACCTACTAGGAACACAAAGCAACCAAATCACCAGAAGGATTTTTTATTAACAAGAGGAAGCTTGCAACATGTAAGCTGAAGGCCACTGCATCAGTGTCCGAGTTACCTGCACTCACATCAAAAGACTAGGACTCAAATATCGCACAAAAACAGTGAACAAGGGAAATTGCAAGATAAACAGTCAATCATGGGTAAATACAAGTGCTAATAAGTATACTAATGTGTTAAAACTCTTACACCACAATGTTCAATCTCAAATAACTTATTCCAGTTTGAATTAGTAAATCTTGAACTAAAAATTGATATTCCATGTGTAACTGAACACTGGTTAGACAAAGACCAGATTATGTCAACTGTGATTCTGGGTTACAAGCTTGCCAGTTATTATTGTAGAAGCAATATTAAATGTGGTGGAGCAGCTATTTTTGTAAAAGATTATTTAAAATTTACTGCAGTAGAAAATTATCCAAGCTTGGCAAGAGACAAAGCCTTTGAGCTGTGTGTTGTTGATTTGACAGATGTTCATATTTTGGTTGTAATACTACATAGGTCTGGAGACTGGGAAATTTTAATTAAAAAATTTGTAAGGCTGCTAAATTTTATAAAGTGTGTGAGAAAGAAAGTGGTTATTTGTGGAGATGTAAATGTAGATTTTTTACAAGATTCAAATCATAGAAATGAAATGTTAAATATAGTCAATAGTTTTGGTTTTAAACACTCAGTCAATGCCCCAACTAGAATTACTGCCGATAGTAAAACTGCAGTTGGCCAAGTTTTTATAAGACTATGTGACCTAAATTATAGCACTAATGTTATAAATACGGGTTACAGTGACCACGAAGCTCAGCTCCTGTCTCTTGAACTGAAATCAGATACTAAGTGTGGACCAAAAGTTAAAATAGTTGAACAAAGAGACTTCACTGATGACAACATTAGAGTGTTTAATTTTATGTTGTCAACGGAAACATGGGGCGATGTCTTTAGTAAAACTGAAGTAAATAGCCTGTTCGACAGTTTCCACAATGTATACCTTCACTACTTTCATATAGCGTTTACAATGAAAAAAAAGGAGGATTAAGATGGTAAAAAATAAATGTTGGGCAACGAAAGGCATTATAACTTCCAGTAGAAAGAAAAAAATTCTTCACTGTCTTATTAAGCACAGAAATACTACTCCAGAATTCAGAAATTATGTGAAAAAATGCAATCAAATATTCAGCAAGGTAATAAAAGAAGCCAAAAAATGAAAAAAATTATGAGTACATCTCAAATGCAAACAAGAAAATGAAAGCTGTTTGGATGGTTATTAGAGCAGAAACTGGTACAGAACAGTCAACTTCACAAAATATCTCTCTTCAAATTTAAAATAACAGACTCTGAGATCCAAAAGAGGTAGCTGAAAAGTTTAACATGTACTTTACTAATATAGCAAAGCAATTAATCGAAAATCAGTATGACAATGGACCTATATGCCTCCCAAATTATTTAAATGCTAGTGTTAAGTCTATGTTCCTTCAAGCAGTCGCAGAAACAGAGGTGAAACAAATAATAAGGTCACTCAAAAACAAATATTCAAGTGGACTGGATGGTGTGCCAGACTATGTCTTTAAAAAGTCATCTGATAATGTATTAAAACCTCTAGTATATATATTGAACAACTCCTTATTAATTGGAATCTTTTCCAATAGCCTAAAAACAGCTGAAGTAACTCCACTGTTCAAAAAAGGGGACTCTGAAAATGTAAATAATTATCATCCATTATCCCAAGGCAGTGTTTCCTCCAAAATATTTGAGAAAATTTTCTACAATAGACTACTAAGCTACATTACAAAAAATTCATTACTCTCAGCAAATCAACATGGATTCAGTAAATCAAAGTCTACAACAACAGCAATGTATGAGTACATAGAAGCTGTGCTTAAAGCACTGGATGACAGAAAAGATGCTACTGGTATCTTTGTGGACCTTCCAAAAGCTTTTGACATAATTGACCATGACTTCCTCATTCACAAATTAGATCAAAAAGGTGTCCGAGGAATCCCAAATCAGTGGATAAGATCTTACCTATAAAACAGGCAGCAAGTGGTGGTTTTAAGGCATGATGACATTTCAGTACAAGGAAATATTATCACAACAACACATGTCTCCAGTAAATCAACAATAAAGTACAGAGTGCCACAAGGTTCTGTCCTAGGACCTCTACTGTTCCTCCTTTATATTGATGATATAAATGATTTTATTAAATTGGGAAAACTAATCTTATTTGCTGATGACACCAGCATGTTAATAACAGCTGCTGACAAAATCTCATTGGAAGTAGCAATAGATACTGTAATGTCCCAAATTACTAGCTGGTTTCAAAAAAATATAATTATAATAAATAAATAAATAAATAAATAACTGTCTTTATGAATTTCCACTCTTCTCCACATGTGCAAAACTTTGTTACAGTACCATACCTTGAAAATACATTACTGAACTCGATTACTGACACTAAGGTTCTAGGCCTATGGGTACAAGATAATTTAAAATGGGACTGTCATATAAAAGAACTTGAGAAAAAACTTTCAAAAGCTTGTTATGCTCTGCATGTATTAAATAAAAGTGCAAGCAAGTCAACAGCTATTCAGGCATATTATGCATACTTCCATGCACTACTTTGATATGGGCTAATCTTCTGGGGAAATTCAGCCATCAGCATGAAGATCTTTAGGATGCAGAAAAGAGCAATCAGGGCTATCTGCAACCAAAGAAAACTGGAAACATGTAGACCACATTTCATCCAGATGAAAATAATGAGCCTACTGAGGCTTTACATATATGAGTGTATCTTGTTCGCAAATGAGTATCTTTTAAACCAAATTGGACATCTTCAACAAAATAAGCATATACACAGTCACAACACAAGAAACACAAATAATATACACATGTCACAGCGTAGAACAGCACTGTACCAATAAAGTGTATCACAGATAACAGTTCAGCAATATAACAACCTACCCAGTTATTTAAAATAGTAGGAACATAAAATTTTTTTTAAACATAATCTTAAGTCATTTCTAGTGGAAAAATGTTTTTACTCTGTAAAAGAATTTTTAAATTACAAAAAATAGCCTTGTAAACAATGATTATGTAATAATGGTTAAATTCAAATTGTCACTTGTCACTTGTAATCTATGATTGTTATCTGTAATTAATTTTGTCATGCTATCTCTCTCTCTCTCTCTGTGTGTGTGTGTCCTATATTCAATGTACTGTTTAAGTGTGTGTGTGTGTGTGTGTGTGTGTGTGTGTGTGTGTGTGTGTGTGTGTCCTATATTCAATGTACTGTTTAAGTATGTAATGAATCAAATGGACCAATAAGTGAATGAATGAATTAGTTAATTAATTAAAGTTTCAGAATTTCACATTTGCAATGCCTTATCTCGTGCTTACATTAACCTGTGTTCTTGCAATGTTAATCAGTTAAATATGTTACCTACACAAATGTATTCCCAAAATTCATTACTCTACATTAATTATGGTGCAGACATGTATTCTGGCCATGCAGTACTGATAACTAAATTATTGTCAATTAGATTAGATTAGATTAGATTAGATTAGATTTGTACACTCTTCCCAGGTCCATTTCTGTAAAGGCTGTAGTGTAACAAATCACTTTGGTGAAGTAACGTGTTGCACAAGCAAGTAATCAACTGTGAGTGATGATCACCACCATAGAAGTTTTATGTAAGCAATCAGTTTAGTATAGTATGCTGTTTGGAAGCTTGTTTCGTTTCCACGTATGGAATACGAAGGGAGACATATGGAGTGTATCTGCAAGCTGGGATGATGATAGCACTCTTACTATACTTTGTGGTACCTGCTGTTTGAACAGCTTATTCCATGTTATCAGCTCCTGCCTTGGAGAAATGATATGTACCATGGTAGAACAACTGCCATGACAATCGCAATGATGTCATGACAACAGTGGAAGTGTTTTTGGCTGTCATTCTGTTAGTTGTCATTTTATAGAGAATAAACTTCAGTTATTAACAACATAAACTGCATTGAGCACATGTACTGATACTGTTTGCCAATAAGTATTGTAGGAGATATTCGACTTTTGTGACAAATCAGTCAATACATTGATATTAATGAAGAAGTGTTCTACATCATTTATTGGAAAATTAAGATCTCTGAGAGGCCTTTTCAGCTTCCAGCACAGAATAAGTTGCAAAAGGAGACAAATTCTACATTAACAAAGACATACATGATTACTATAACTTGAATTTCTAACTCAGCGGGTCAGAACCATTAATTAACAGTGACTGTAAATTTGCTCAAGGATATAACACATCACATAACATATCAAATAGCACCTCAAGGCTTGTTGCATTTCTTTAAGGAATGTTTTAAGATGCACTACTGTCACACAAAGCATCAGTATGTTAAACAATGAGATGATGGATAACTGATGCTGTTGACACTTTCCAGAAAGAAGTGTACATCAGTGTCACAGTATGTGCAAGGCTCTTATACTAAGAAACATATATGGAAGGTAACACCAATGAACAATTATAATTAGTGTATGCTAACAGTGTCCTCCGAACACACAAATGGAAAAGTGGACTGTAGTTCAAGTTCAGCATTACATATGACTTTGTATGTTCTAAGATAGGCAGATGAGTGCAGAGTGATTTACCTACATGGATTGTTTTGAGTCATTTACTCAGACTTTGTGTTATTTCTGCATGGGCATCCACAATGCGGGTTGAGGAATGCAAGAGGGGGAACTTGCCCCCTCCTGAAATCTGGGGTACTTTTTATTTTTTTCAAAATTCTCATTCATGTCCAAAAATAATTGTCTAAACTGCAGCATTAGTAGTACCCAGTGTAATAGAGTAACATTGTGGCTTTAGCAAGTGCTACATAACATACAGATGTATGTTGAAGATATACATTTAAAATATGGGCTGTACAGTAAGACGTTCCATTTTTTAAAGCAGAAGATACAGTAATTTTCTATGGGTGAAATGTTCCTAACAGCAAATTTAATGTATGGTAGCTCAAGCAACTCTTTTATTGGGTTTGAAGACATGGGATGAACACATATAGTTATGTTTGCCATTGTTGCATTGATCAAAATGAGGGGCACTGGATCAATGTCCGTGAATGTCGCTGTAGAATGCCAAAGTTGGACAAAGCCCAACAGGAATTGTATAAGTCACCCCAGGACCTGAGGATATGCCAGGGAGGGGAAAGCTGGTGGGTAGTCACCAAGACGGTGGAGGTGAAGATGAATTTAATAGCACTGCAGAAATCTGTGGTTTGAGGCCACAGTATGCCTAATGGGCATGGTGTGGAAGGAGACAGCCCCTCGAATCCAGGTCAGGTGGTATCCTAATTCATTGGCCCCCACTAGATGTGCCCACTCAGAAGGGAGAGGCCTCAGTGTCAACATGCACTGGCAGTGGGCGCAACACACTTGAGTGGGTGCAATGAGGGCAGTCATGAAGCCACTCTGCCGGGCAGTGGCTTTCAGCCAGATGGCTCTGTAAGTTGCTAGAAAGCCACAGACGATTTTAGCTGGACTGCTACACATCATTTCATATGGGATGTTAGGTGGACTGTTGCACATCATTTCCTTATGAGTCATGGCCATGACATAAGCTTCTGTTTGTTTGAGTCCATGAACTGCAATAGTATCACAAATATGTCAAGGATGGTTGCATGAAGAAACACTGAGCTTGTCGCATTTTTATTTCTTTAGCTGTCAGCCTCTGGAACAGGAGATTGACGAATTTTGTTGTGGAAGTGGTCATCTAGAGTTGCACCTGTAATAAAAATCTCGCCATGATATGCAGCAAGCTTGGAATAGCTAGTAGTAATTGATCCATATAACACAGCTAGTAGTAATTGATCCATATGACACTGGAAATGGCAGGGGCATAAGAGTTTTTGAAAGGTAACCAATTATAATGGCAAATGCCATATGGCATATTGAGCATTAGGTAGGTTTGTGTTGCTGTGTCCAAAGGAATTTGAAAATATGTACCTTCAATGTCAGTTTTACTGAATAAGATACTGTGGCCAAATTTTGCAAAGAGTTCATCCAGGGTCAGTAGGGGATAAGTTTCCACTTTGGTTTGTGCATTTATATTTACTTTAAAAGCACCACAGATTCACAAATTGCTGTTGGGTTTGTGAACTGGCATGGCATACCGGCTGTAGGGAATAGCTGTTAACACATCTTCTTGAATGAGTTTGTCCTGTTCTGTTCTGAGAGCATCCTGTAGAGCCAGTGCCATTAGATGAGCTTTGGAAACTGTTGTTGTCAGAATGGTGTGAACTTCAAAATCAGTTTCCTTCCACAAAGCAAGTGAAAATGTTTCAATACATCTATCACAGAAAGTCTTTATGTTGGTCCTAGGCCCTTTGGATTGCATAGCATGTACTGTTTCATGAACCATAAAACAAAAAGCATGGAAGGAGTCAACCCCAAAAATGTTATACACTTTTGGGTCACCTATCACAAGGAAATCTACTGTATGAGTCACTTGGTTTTATGTGAGTACAAGTTTTCCTAGCAAGGCCCGAAATTTAGTCTTGACTACCTGCAAGAGAGGCAAACCTAAACTCACACACATATGTTGGTTTACCAAGGCCACAGAAGAACAACTGTCAAGGAACAACTTCGATGGATATTTGCCTATGAATGCATATATGTACATTTGCTACATTGCATTCTGAGAAGCACACACTTCTGTAAATTTATCACTCACTTGGTACACTTCCACAGATTGGGACATATTTGCACTGGAGCTACCACAACAATCCTCTTACATGTGTCCCCTTTTGCTATATCTGCGACACGTTGTTGTGCCAAAGGGGACACATTCTGCATGCATGGCAAAAGATGTTTACAGTCAGTTCATGGCCATGCCACTGATATGTTTCAATGCTTCTCTATATTGATTACAAAGTCGCCTGGGCAGTGGAACAGGTGAAGTCCACATCAGAGGTAGTACAACATCTCACATGGCCAGTGCCAGAAAGCTGACTGCTGTGATGTCTTCTTCCACCATAAACAAACTGTGTGCTGTTTGGGCACTTTCATAGGCTTTTGTTATTGGCATTATTCCAACAGAGAAAGATCTGATTCCATGAATGTTTGCTAACTCACTTTAGGTTGGGGATAAGACACACAATACCATCCCGGCTTAGAGAGTCAGTATAGTTCTGCCTACACCAACATTTAAAATTGCAATTTCTATTTAACCCACATATGTCTGAAACCCACTCTGCATAAAACTGATTGAGGTCCTTGTCAGTTTTCCACCACTAAAATTCTAACCTGGCTGCCGTAACATGTTTCTTGATCGAAAATTACTCTTGCAAGAAAGAAAATATTCTAGACAAATCAAGTTCTGTTGAATTCATGAACAGCTCTAGTTTCCATATTAGATGATCAGCTCATGATATCCTGATGAGAACAGGGCCATTTGTCTTTCTGTGCCAGAAATATGGCAAACCATAAAATATAACTGCAGTTATCAATGGTAAGTTGCAAGGTTACTAACCTGGTGGTGTCATTGCAAGTCATCAGTGGCACAGAAGAACTGAAGTTTCATATTTTGAAATTGTTTTAGCAACCTACAAATTGTTTTCTAAAAGTTCATTACTCATAACTTTTCCTTCTTCATATTTTCATACATCACTGACTAATCAAGGGAGTCCATACAAATTGAATTACATAGTTCTGCACTGCAATGTGAATCAGTTGATAGTTAGGTGCAGAGCTTGTCACTGATACACTGATGACTGTTTTCTGGTTACTTGTACTTATAGAGATATTAGCTGAGCAATAGTTAGTTGTGGAATGTTGTGTGAAGTGTGATTGGACTGATTGTGGCTCGCAGACTTACTTATAGAGACAGTAATTACATGAACTGACATTGAGATGTTAACTTTGTGGTAACTCAAACCCAACATTTTACACTAAGAGTGGATGCTAACACTAGATGTTAAGTGATATAATTCTAGCCATTGACTGCGACCCACTAGCTGGGGGTAGGTGAATAATTAATGAACTCAATAATTGCATTTTACTTTATAATAATACAGGGTCCAAATTTAGTAGTGGCATCAACTTATTTAACCCAACAATTATTTTGTTCGTCTCTATGCTAGATATTCATAAAAGTATTAAAGTTTCAAGGTACTTTTTGACTGATACACTGTACACCTATGCAGTGGATTGCTGTGTTTCATGTAGAATCCTCGTGTTTGTTCAATTTCTTAATTAGTGCGTTATTTGAATAACCAAAGTCACTGTCTGATTAAGGCAAATTAGGTCAACAAAATCATAACATCAAATTTGGGAATTAAGTAAGCTTAAGGGCTCAAATAACAACAGTATTTTTGAGTGGGTCAACACTTTAGTTATGAATAATTTCTGAAATAATGATTTTTAAGTGAAAGTAAACTGATTACTGGAAAGAGTGAAATTAGGGCTATCCAAGGGGCTAGGTCTTTTGTGAATAAACATTTATTAGCTCCCAACATTTTCATGCTCATGTGGCATGGGAACTACACCATTTACAAATTTCTCTTGAAGGAAAATTTTTTATGAAAGACTAACTAAGCCATTGTGATTAGCAGCACTCAATCAATCTGACTATGAATTTTAGTAAAGTATAGCTTAGATAGGAAATTTGACATTTTCAGTAACAAGGTATATCTGTTACCAGTCTAATAATTAAAAGAAAAAAATTAATTATCTGAAGGAGTAGAACAGTAGTCCTGGATGCTCCTTGGAAAATGTATTCCAAAGCAATTCTATTTTAAAGTACTACCAGTAAGAGCCAGAGTCTGAAAGACAAAACTATAACCCAAATCAATATGTCGACTGGTGCACACTTCACTATCTCAGGTCGGACCTGTGCCAGCCTATATGCAGGAATTTGGAATGGTCTCAAAATGGAGTGATTTTATGTATATAGACTGAAGCAGTAAGTGAAAATCTGTACCAAGGCTGGGATTCGAACCCAGGTTCCTACTTATTAGCCAGGTCCATTAGCCACTAAGCCACCATGGCACAGCAGTTCATACAACTGCATGGATTACCCTGGCATGCCTCCCTCTTCAATCCAAATTCTCACTGCCGCCCAGTCTACTTTAAATCCCCCCTTACACACAGACAGAATTGTCGAGGCACTCCATGTTCTGTAATAGCACCTCAGCATCTTATGTAAATGTGGAATCCCACCTGAAACTCAGGTGCAGGTACTTATACAAATGAAACAATAAATATCAGAGACTTTACTGGTCTCATACAGATATGATTTTTTTACATATAGACTGAAGCAATGAGTGAAAATCTTTACCAACTCCGGGAATCAAACCGAGATCTTCTGCTTACTAGGCAGGTGCTTTAGCCACTTGGGGCAGCAGTGAGAATTGGGATCAAGGAGGGAGGTGTGACAGGGTAATCTGTGCAGTTGTGTGAACTTCTCTACAAAGGTGGCTTAGTGCTAATGCACCTGCCTGGTAATCAGGAGACCCAAATTCGGTTCCCAGCCTTAGTACATATTTTGTCATCTCATCATACAGTACTTCTGATGACAAGCACTGACTGGGTAGTGATGCCATGGCAGCTGACAACAAGGTTGCATCAACTAAAAAGTTGCCGTAGTGATATTTTATGGCACCACTGCAGTGCTGAAACCCACCACCTCCCAGCACATAACAACTCTTTCATCCATTCACTGATCACACATATGTAGCTCACAGTAGAACATAGGACCTTCAAAGACTGCAACTAATGTTGTAGGTCAACAATATAATGTCAAGTTGATACACAGAGTTCTGGGAGTGAATACAAGAATAGGAGACAGGCAGGGCATAAAAAGCATTTAATAGGATGATTGATTTATGTGAAGGGTGTCGGCAACTGGTCAGTAAAATACTTTTGCTGTGTTGCTACCAACCCCAACATTTACTGTTTCGACAAGATCCAGTATGTGTTTGTCTCCATCATGGGCAAGATACATTCTCTGCACACTGTGGTAGACTGAGAGTGTGGAGAAGCAAAATCATCCTAACTGAGAGCAAATGACAAAATACTTCATTGAGCAAAAGTGTTATATTTGACTTGGTCACTAAAACAAATCAATGTGGGTGGCCAAACACCAGAAAAACCTGCTACATTAAAATACAATTCTATGAGACTGGGTTATTTTCCATGAGCCAAGATGGTGAAGTGCAATATCAGAGAGGTCATTCAAATATTAAAACACTCAAAAAATATGAACAGAGAAGCTGACCATGTGCTTTTTCCAACCTGGCTGCCAATCATCTGAGTCCAACAGATCACACTGACAATTTAAGATGTGAATGTTACTGGTGAGAAGCTGCTGCTGCACTTCTCGTGTCCTGCATGAGGAAAACAGTACTCACAGTAATCTACAAACCATTCACTGATGACTTTCAATCAGTGCACACAATGAATGAGGCAAAAGGTGGCATCAGACCCCCACACTTTACAACAAAGGAAAGCTCCACAAATAACGACATGTCTCTTGTCCAGCACTTGTATTAATTTAGTGAAAAAGGTTTTGACATCACCATTAGGTGGCCTTTATAGGCACAGAATAAACAGTTTTTTTTAAATGTATTTTTTTTCTTTTAACTCTATTACTGAGAGATCAAAATGTTTTGCTTCACTTAAAGAAATCATCATTTCTATCTATGAATTGGAGTCCTCTTTTTACATAAATACAGAAGCCTTCACCCCTCTTTAATGTTCTGCTATGGTGCCAGTAATTGGTGAAAAGATAAAACTGTATTCACTTTCAGTTCCTTTACACCAGTGTTCAGTAATGCCGACAACCAAGCTGTGTATGGCTTCCAGTTCAATTTCTAATCATTGCACTTTGTTTCTTATTAATGGAACATTCTGGTGAAATACTGTTAAATAATTAATGCTACTTACCTTTGGCACTTCTTCTCCCTCCATTCTGTAAAAAAAAATCCTTTAGATGTCCTCCTTTTACTCACACTGCAACATGCTAGTTGTTCTACAGTTGCTGCTACTGCAGCTGTTGATTCTTGCCTTGCATATGGTAATCATGCTCCTCCCATCACCATTCTTCTCCTTTTGTCGATTTCACTGCATCTGAGATCTTCTGTTGCTAGTGATTTGACAGTCCTTTTTGTTTCTGCCATTGTTGTAGCTGTTGATTCTGACACTGAGTCCTCTTTTGCCAATGTTATTAAAGCTGCTTCATTTGAAAATGTTGGTTTTGTGACATTTACATGTATGAGGGCAGGCTTGTCTTTGATAGTCAGCTGCTGGTTACATTCTTGAGTGGAGCCTCTTCTGTCTGAGTGTTCTGTTGTCTCCAGAGGAACTGCATCATATATTTCACTGTTTATGTAAATAGTTTTCATTAATTCATAATACGAATGTTTGATAATGTATGTAACACATCTTGCATTGTTTTTTAAAGCTTTTATTATTATACTCATCCTACAGTATATTTTCTGCTTAATGTATGATATCAATAATAAAAATTAATTTAAGCTAAACTGTGGTTTACAGGGTCACAATAAAGAACAAAAATAATTTCCATGTATATTCTGTTTGCCTTTTTGTCTAGGATGAAGAGTGGGGTTATATACTCTGGTGCTAAGATATTCAGCGCATCCCCATCTGACATAAAGCAAGAAAGTAGAATCTCAATTAATTCAAAAGACAATTAGAAACATACCTCATTTACCACAAAATATATGAATAATTATCTAGACTCAAGAACTGAAAAGTTCTGTTAGCTGCTTGACAAGAAATAATGTTTACTGAAATATTGTGTGGCAAATAATATTCGTAACACATCGTAAAAGGGAATCTTTATTTGTAGAAATGTCTTGAAAATTACCATTGTAACGAAGTAAATGTTAAGCTACCAACTGGAGATAAACAAAAGCTATTTTTATATAACTAAAGTAGTAGCAGTTATTGTACAAAGTAGTAGCACTATTTCCAGTTTAGTGGGTTATGTTCAACTGGCATAAACATGAATATTATCAAGGTATGTAGTAATATTACATTGTTAGTGCAGTGTGAAGGATAAGTTTCCATCATTTACGTGGATTTATTTGTTTTTCTCAACAAATATCTTGACTCTTTTCATGTCCTTTTATAGGATCTATCACAGATGATAAATGAAAGGAAGAAATTAATTCTCAGTTTACAGTGCAATCATTGTGGTACAGTTCCAATGAAATTTGTAGTTAAAAACTTAGGAAAGAATTGACAATGCCAGCAGGCCATGGAAACTGCATGCTACTGATTGATCATCATTACATCTTCCCACTAAAAATCTTTTGACAGCATTATACAAACATGTAACTATTCCATCCCTTATCCACCTATTTATGTTGACTTCCAAAACTAGAACAGATACTTTCCCTTGAAGTAGCTCCTCACAAACATGCATCAATTGGCCAAACAAAAGTCACAATTAGGTAAACCAAGTAGTAAGATGCATGCATATATACATGACAATGATTGAGAATCCATGTTCAGGAGCAATGGTATCAACCATACAATAGAATAGAACTTTAAATTCAAGTTCTGCACACAGATATGTGTAAATATACATCTGAACAAATTAAAACAATATTATCAAGTGTCAGTTCTGTCAATAGCAGGATAATTTGTTTTATGTATTAGCAAAATAAGATAGTGAAATGTGTATGTATTGTTGTGCATGTCCTCACTTCTGTTTCGCTCTGAGCCATCATCCAGGATCTTCATGTGAGTAGCAGGTACAAAATAAAAACGGTAAATCCAAATGACAATACACAGTGGTAAGCACTTAGCAGTTATTCAGATGCCAACTCAATCTACTTTGTGTGTGATAACTTCTAAAATTGAATGACATAATGTCAATCTCAGACAAGTAAATTTATACAGTGAGGAAGAGTCTATGGCACATGAATAAAGGCAGCCATTAGATACCTTATTGGACAGTTGTGTCAGGATGAAAGTAATTTTGGAGTAGAAGTAATCACCCTCTCAATGATACAGGTGTTAGTCCTCAACAGGCATGGAAAAAAGACACAAAACTTTCTGCCTTTGAAACGAATCCTTTTTTGAGCTAGATTACAGTCAGACAGACAGACACAGACACACACACACACACACACACACACACACACACACACACACAACACACAGAGCTGTGTGCAACTCGAATACACCACGCGGAATGTAGGTCTGCAAACTGACTGTGATGAGCAGATGTGTCGGGAGGTGGGCAGTGGGATGGAGTGTTGGCGAGTGATAGAAGATGGCATGGAGGGAGACAGCAGGTATATACCTGCTGTTTCGCTCTGAGCCATCATCCACTTTTATCAACCCTCCCTCCCACACCCTGTCTCTCTGCGAGCTATCATCCACCCTTACCCAACCCTCTCTCCCACCATCTTTCTTCCCTCTCCCACTCCATCTGAGACAATCACTCACCCCATTCCTCTCTCTCTCTCTCTCTCTCTCTCTCTCTACATTTACATCCACATCTACATACGTACTCTGCAAGTCACTGTATGGTGTGTGGTGGAGGTTGCCCTATACCACTACTAGTCATTTTCTTTCTTGTTCCACTCACAAATAGAGTGAGGAAAAAACAAAAGTCTATATGCCTCATTATGAGCTCTGATTTCTCCTATCTATCTTTGTGGTCCTTATGCAAAATGTATCATTCTGCAGTCAGCTTCAAATGCCAGTTCTCTAAATTTTCTCAATAGTATTCCTCGAAAAAACATTGCCTTCCCTCCATGGAGTCCCACTTGAGTTCCAAAAATTATCTCCGTAACACTTGCATGTTGTTTGAACCTACTGGTAACAAATCTAGCAACCTGACTCTGAATTGCTCCAATGTCTTCCTTTAATCTGACCTGGTACAGATCCCAAACACTTGAGCAGTACTCAAGGACAGGTCACACTAACATCCTATATGTGGTCCCCTTTTATTCTCTGAATAAACCAAAGTTGACCATTTGTCTTCCCTACCACAGCCCTCATATGCTTGTTCCATTTTGTATCACTTCACAAAGCAGATATTTTAACAACCTGACTGAATTAGGCAGGACACTACTAATGCTGCACCTGAACATTACAGTTTGTTTTTCCTCCTCATCTGCATTAGCTTATATTTTTCGACATTTAGAGCTATCTGCCATTCATCACATCACCTAGAATTTTTTCTAAGTCATCTTGTGTCCTCCTACAGTCACTCAATTGACACAACTTACCATACACTCCATCATTATCAGAAAACAACCACAGACTGCTGGCTACTCTGCCCACCATATCATTTATAGATAATAATAGCAGTCCTACCACACTTCACTTGGGTACTCCTGGTGATATCCTTGTGTCTGATGAACATTCATCATTGAGGAGAACACTGGGTTCAATTTATTAAGACGTTTTTCACCCACTCACATATCTGTGAACCTATTCCATATGCTCATAACTCCATTGACAGTCTGTTATGGGGCAGTCAGATGCTTTCCAGAAATCTAGAAATACAGAACATGCTTGTTGCCTTTCATCCATAGTTCGCAGTATATCCTGTAAGAAAAGAGCAAGCCGAGTTTCACATGAGTGATGCTTTCTCATTCCCAAGAAAAGTTATTGTATTCAGATTGAGAATGTGTTCGAAGATTCTGTGGGAAACAGATGTTAGGGATACTGGTTTGTAATTTTGCAGGTCTGTTCTTGTGCCATTCTTATCTACAGGACCCATCTGCACTTTTTTCCAGTCCCTTGGGACTTCGCATTAAATGGGAGATTTGTGATAAACCCGAGATAAGTAAGGGCCAATGTCATACAGTATTCTCAGTAAAGTCAAATTGGAATTCCATCTGGACTTGGCAACTTTTTACTTTTCAACTCATTCTGTTGTTTCCCTTTGTCAAGGATGCTTATTAAGGGAGGATGTAACAGAAAATGTAAACATTTATCTAAAAAATCATTACAGCCATATTTATTAATGTACAAATCTAAACTTTTGCATGTGTAAAGCAAAAGAGCTGTGTTTTAACAGTAAAATATAATAAAACATGCAGAATTAACATTGTGCCAGAAATTGGAATTTTTAATTTTTTTATTGGCTTTTTTATAAAAAGCCATAACTCAAATTCTAATCATGCAATTAATCTGAAAATTTTATTGTAGTGTCCTGAGAAGATTAGAAGACCACTGAACTATAGTATTAATTTATGGTACAAATTATGTCATTAACAGAGTTTTTAATTTTGCACATCCAAAACTAACTTTTTTTCTACATACAATCATCTGAAAATCAGAATGTAATTGCAGGATCTTGCATTTTTTAGTTTTTTAATTCCAGGGAGACAGCAACACATTGAGAACAGTTCCTGAAAATTTCATAGCATTAGCACATTTAATTTTTGAGAAAAGACTTCTAATAATGTAAAAAATGTAAAACAGAGAAAATGAAGTTCAAAGATTTTCTTCTCATACTTTACCTCAGTTTTAAAATCCTCCATGCTGATAATCCTCATCCTCCAGGTTTCTCTTCTCTCCTCTCCAAATGTGGCTGGCCTGTATTTTCAGCTAAGACACTGATCTGTTAGCTTTCTTGACCCTGCTCCCATCGATGGTGTAAAATGCTTTAGTTGTAAACACACCAGGATTTATGTCAACTCTGTTCAGCACTTAATTTCTGCCATCATTTTCATTATTGCAAGATAAAACTGCATCATAGACACCTATTTTGAGAGTACTTGAAGTCCACAGAATGTCCTTTTTGAGCATCTAATCCAAATTAAATTATTGAGGCTTTCATTTGCATTTTGTGTCTTTCTGTAACAACATTTCCTCAATAAATCAGGATTTGCAACAAACCTGAATGTGGGCTTAATTGCATTCAGAACAGGGTCTGGTAATGAGTGTTTGCATGAATAAGTCTCATTTCTGTTGCTGAAGTTACAGTAATTGTCCTTCGGACACAGATTGTGGATAGTTTGTGGAAAAAAATTGCTCACACAGCATGCCTCATTGCCTCTAATTTATGTGTGTTTTTCCTGATAGCTCTCCCACAAAATAACTGAAGATAATCAATTCCTTTTAGAGCAAGCCTGTCTTTTTCTCCTAGTGGTTTTCCATCCTCAAGTTCTTCACCTTTCTTCTCTTTCAGTAAGCAATGATGCCTACCACCAAGACTCTTTTGGATGTGGCCAACACATTCCAACTTTTCTATTGTTGTATTGTACATATTTTTATCTGTTACATCTTTTAATAGAGAAGTATTTAGTATATCTAACATCAAACTGTTCCTCAGATCTGGAGAATATCCTCACAACTGCAGCAGCCTCCATGCCCCTACTTGAGCCAGTATAATTTTTAGAGAATGCTTCTGCATGCTTTTCTTGCCGCAGTTTCTCACTGTCTTCATTGTTGGACATTGTCCTTGTTGCACACTGGTGGCAGTATTTAGACATAGTTTCTACATCTAAAACTTACCTGAGTCAATACCAATAACAGATGCAACTCCATACAGAGATGTGTGACCCCTTTTCATCCTACAGACACACACAGGTCAGTAACATTTGTAGGAGATTCTTTGTCATGAATATCTACCACAGGATCTATTTCTTTTTGGTTTACTTCCACTAATTCCTCCACTGCCTTCTTCACAGAAACTTTGGCAGCATTGCATACAGCATCAGACATTTCTTTATTAAATTTTTAAGCCTTGCACAAGGCAGAGGCATGTTCAGTAAACCACACAATAAATTACTTCCTTCCCTGCCCTGTCCTAGGCATCTCAGAGCATATGCTAACCTAAAATTGCTTTCATAGGTACCAGTGTCAGTTTTTTTGGGGGGCGACAATGAAAATTCGTAGCCACACAAATTACAAATTAATTTAAGATCACAAGCTATTCCCACTCTTCTGTCTTCAACAACAATCATACAGTCCATATTTTTACAGCTAACACATAAACATGAAAACTTTATAGCCTGGCAGAGAAGCTCTAAATCAATAAGTCTGAATCCAGTGCAATCCATATCAACATCATTCATGCACCTGCACAATTCTTCTGTCCCAAGTTTTGATGCTGAAGCTGAGAGCTTATGTTCTTCATTTCGAGCTGCTTCCTCTTTTTTTGTCAGTAAACTAATGTCCATGACACCTCTGTTTCCTAAACACAGTTTTTCTACCACCCATTACCCATAAATCTTGACTTCCACATAAAGGTTTGGGAATTCAACCTACTAATACGTGTTACATTGTCAAAACGTTAATAAACCACATCCAAGAAAGTTTTCTGGCAAAGATATAGATGTCAGCCAGAGATATAGATGTCAGCCAAAGATATCAAAAGAAAATAGCCTTCACAATGACAAAAATTCTGCTGAAGCAAGAAGTTTCCCAGTCACCTCCAGCTAGTATTCCATGATCTGGTTACTTATGCAATGCTGATTATAGACTTTCTTTGAATGGTTGTAGAACTGTCACCATGGAGTTGGGTGGTCAGTAAAAACTTCCAGCAATTAACTTGGTTTTACCTAGACCTGTTATACATGACCAGATAACTTTACTGCCACACGTAGCTTCAATCTTGATAGAGAAAAGTTTTCTTGTGAACTGCAATGAACCCTCCCCCCTCCTGCCTTATGTCTCTCTCTCTCTCTCTCTCTCTCTCTCTCTCTCTCTCTCTCTCTCTGTGTGTGTGTGTGTGTGTGTGTGTGTGTGTGTGTGCGTGTGTGTAACCTAGCTGAAAAAAATGATTCATCTTAAAGATAGCAAGTTTTCAGTCTTTGAGACCTCCACTGTTCAGTGACTGGTTAGGTATACTCCTAAATTATGTACAGAAACCAGAAGTCCTTATGAGTATTATTTCTTGAATGTGGATTTTAGGCATAACCATTCAGTTATTTTCTATAGATTATATTATAAAGCAGAATCCTTATGGGTGCTGAATGAGTCACTGAATATTTTAACATGAGGAAACAGCTGCTAGAAATTAATTTTGAGCAGTCAGTATAAACAGATTCTGGGTAATGACATGTGCCTTTTAAAATAAATGTCTGTACATAGATAAAACAAACATTTCAGCTGCCGCTGCAGTAGCCTCCCTTTGGGATTATTAATGGAGAAATTGATGCACTGTGTTGATGAGGGTTAACTTTGTCATCAAATATGGAATGGGCATAGGAAATTCATAATCACTGGGCAGTTAACATTGTTTGACGGCCTAGTCCAAGTATGACATTTGTAGATCTTGATAAATACCTTCATATACTCTTACAGATATTGTAGTCAGACAGTATGGAAACTGTTGAACTGATTGCCTTGCCATAGCAGAAGGAGAGGGAACAATTATTTCATTGGTTTATGAAGTCAGCAACAGAGTCGTGAATATCCTGTACAGTTATGGTATCTCACAACAGATAACAAATGCCACAATCACCCCATTCTCAATTATCAACCATGTTCTAACAGATATCAGCCATAAATATTGTTCAGTAGCTTGGGGTATCAGAAT
The DNA here is from genome assembly GCF_021461395.2 of Schistocerca americana. Lineage (NCBI taxonomy): Eukaryota > Metazoa > Arthropoda > Insecta > Orthoptera > Acrididae > Schistocerca > Schistocerca americana. The sequence goes on from NC_060123.1 coordinate 641,401,792, forward strand.
ATTTCAGTCAAATTTCAAAACTTAAAATACCTGTAAAGAAAAACAAAATTGCTTACCTACAGAAGGATGTTTTCAAAATTAAAAAGGACCAAATTTGCAATGCAGATAACCAGCTAGACATGGCCAGAAGTATATTCACGAACACACACAAATGAAAAGTTTGACAAATTCATGAACATATTCAAATTGAAATTTGAGGAGGCATTTCCTAAGGTAGTACATTCTGTTGGGTAATCTAGTAGGAAGAACTGGGTAACAATAGGTGTCAGAAAATTCTCTGAAACTTTCAAATATCTCAGTTCTGTTAAAGAAGATAAGAGTGAGCCAGCCTTCTTACAGATCTTCCTGAGATACAAAAGGGTGTACAGAAAACTGCTGAAGGAAGCAAAAAAAATTCAAAATAATAACAGTAAAACAAGAAACTGGCAACACAAAGCCAAAGCAGATGAACATAAAAATAGAAATAAAGAAATAGGTAAGCCTTAGGACCTGGCTAACTTTGTAAACAACTACTTGAGTAATGTAGCAACCAAACTGCAAGAAAAGCTTCCAAAAATAACTATGTACCTTACACAATACTGCTGCTACCCACTGCTGGGGAGGAAGTCAGTAGGATTGCACATACATTTAAGAGTAAAATGTCCACAGGTCTAGCTAGATGAAGTTTCAATGTGTCTACCAAAAGACTGCATTAGCAGCATAAAAGTGCCCCTAACAGCTGTTATAAATGAGTCATTCTCATCAGATTGCTTCCATGATTACCTAAAGCTGGCAAAACTCCTTCCCATACATAAAATAGATGATACAGAAAATATAGAAAATTACAGATCCATTCATTACTGTCTCTCTTTTCAAAAATATTAGAAACTATTATGAAAAACAGACTTATGAATTATTTAAATAAATACCAACTTCTGTCAAAGAATAATTTGGTTTCAGGTCTGGAAAGGGAACAGAAGCTGCCATAGCAAAGTTTACAAAAGTAGTTTTAGAAGTCCTAGATAAAGGACAACAAAGTAACAGGCATTTTCCTAGACCTCAGTGAAGCATTTGACATAGCTGATCATGAAATACTTTTAGGTAAACTTGCAGCACTAGGAATAATGGGAGTGGTAAATAAATGGTAAGGGTCTTACCTAGCAGACAGAGTGCAGAGGGTAGAGAGATCCTATATATAAAGTAGCTCTAATTATATAGTAAAACATCTTCCAGACCCAGAGTATATGAACAGTGGAGTATCTCAAGGCAGGCCAATGCTGTTTCTTATTTACATTAAGGACTTCCTACTGTGGGTCACACAAGGAGAAACTGTGTTATTTGCTGATGACAGCAATATAATAATTACAGACTGGACACCAGAAAGGTTAGGAGTAAAAGCTGAAAAGATTCTTTGGCAGTTTGTAACAGGTCTAATAATAATATAGTAGCTATCAATCCAAGAAAGACTAATAACATGAACTTCTACACAAATAAAAAAAAACCTAGTATAATAATACTTAAAATACACAATGAAACCATCAAGTGTGTAGCTGGCACAAAATTTGTGGGTTTGTATATTGATCAACAATAAAAATGGCATGAACACATCAGGGTACTTGGAAAAAGAAGTAGCACAGCATTCTATGCCTTACGAGTATTAACCACGGTGTGTAATAGCTCTTGCTTAAAAGCAACATACTATGCACACATACATACCGACACCAGTTATGGCATAATATTCTGAGGTGAAAATGCTCAGAATGTGGAAAAATGTGTCAAACTCCAAAAACAAGCCACGGAATAGTGAGCAAGACTCATAAAAGGGCCCACTGTATTGAGCAGTTCAAAAAATGTGATAGTCTGACACTTCCAAATGAGTATATATAACAAACTGCAATTTTTATACAGAACAAGGAGCAATGTGCAGCAAACAGTTCCATACATGATCATCAAACGAGATACAGTGACTTCTTGTACTTGGATCGAATGAATACAGCAAAGACCCAAAGCACTATTTTTTATCATGAAGTCAATATTTATAGTAAACTATCAAATAAGATCAAAAACATAAATTAACTCCATAAATTTAAACCATATCTTGAAGAATACTTATGAAAAAACAGTTTTTACTCTGTTAAAGAGCTCATGCAACACAACATAAAATTATTACAGGTAAATAAGCAGGTTGCACAATTACAAAGTAGACAAAGAGGATGGAGTATGAAACTTCTTGGCAGATTAAAACTGTGTGCCGGACCGAGACTCGAACTCGGGACCCTTGCCTTTCACGGGGAATGCTCTACCAACTGAGCTACCCAAGCACAACACACGTCCCGTCCTCACAGTCTTACTTCTGCCAGTACCTCGTCTCCTACCTTCCAAACTTCATATCAGCGCACACTCCGCTGCAGAGTAAACATCTCATTTAGGATGGAGTATGCTTGTAAGCAACACAATACATTGTAGTTTGCAATTTACTCCATGCAGTACAAAACCAAGGTATATTATTGAGGAGTCTTATGATTAATTTCTCTTGTTTGAAGCAGGATCTTCTACCTTACATAACAAAGTGATAAACTGTATATTTGTATTATGAATTTCCTGTGTATACCATGTTTTTTTCCATTACGTTTACCTCTATTATAAATGATGCATATATATGCGTGTGTAATGATGACATCCATACAAAGAAATTTGTGTGCTAATGAATGAATGAACAAATAAAAATAGATAAATAAATAAAAATAAATAAATACTCACTCTGCTGGTATTATCATGGTTATTTAATAAGTTATTCTACACATTTTTCCCTCAAAGGATGATGGTTTTATTCACTGTTTAAATAAACGATGTTGTTCAGCAATCCTCTGACTATAAAAGCCTATTTTTCAATGTGTTCTACTTTCAGTTCTTTGGCATTATGCCACCTTAATGTAAGATACCATATTACTGGCCTCTGTCTTAGAGAAGTTCTTGCTCATCAAGAACTTCCCTATCATCCTGCAGTACTCCCCACTGAGTGCATCTTTCACTGGACCAATGAGATCAAAGTCAGTTTGTGCGAGATCTGGGTTGTAGGTTTGATGAGGAAGAACAGTCCACTGAAATTTTGGTATCACCTCTTGGCTGCACATACTTGTGCGTGGACTTGCATGGAGAAAGAGAAGTGTGTTTGTATTTTTGTGGCCATAGTCAGACTGTGATCATCTTATCAATTTCCGTAGAGTGTCACTATGGATCTCAGAGTTGATCATTTCATCATGAGGGAGGACATCAAACAGAATAACACATTCAGTATCCCTGAAGACTCATCCTTGATTTTACTAGCTGAGCGTACTGTTTTGATATTCTTCTTCAAACCAGATGAAAATGTTTGAAAGAAAATCATCACCCTCATTCATAACAAGCAAGCAGTTTGATGCAGATGTTCCTTGTTTCATCTTTATGCTCTTCACATAGGCCCTGAGGAAATCAGTGGACACAAATCTTTGAAAATGATAAGTCTGTCATAACCACCAGCAATCAAGTTGAGTACTGGGTTGCGTAACTATTAGTCTTTGATAGCCTGGGAGAAGAGTGTCAGCACATTGCAACATTGCAGGCATCACAGCTGTGTGTGGGCAGCTAGCACATGGAAGATCAGACAGGATTCATTCTCCTTGTTCTGCTGATGACAGACGCTTTGTCCAGCAATTTACTATGCTTTTATAGATTGTCTGGTTTCTATAGACATTTTATAAATGTTTATAAGTATTTATGCTCATCTGGTTTTCAGTCAATAACTGCACTTCACTTTTAGTGCACTCAGTTGCAGATGCCATTTTGAAGAACTAGTTTAAGTGTTGCCATCTGCTGGGAGTTACTGCAGGAATGTTTAAGGATGTCATAAACAAAACTACAATTTTTTCAACTGAAATTGGTGAACAAAAAACGTCTGTTGCATCACTTATGGAACACCTTTCATAATACTTTATTTACTTTAGGTACACAATTCCAAAAAATATTAGCTGGATGCATAAGTTTGTAGCTTTTTTGTTTTGTATGTTGATAGTGTAGTTGCTATGGGTTTATTTATCAATTGCCATTCTTTAATTTGTAGCTCTCTGTTGCTACCTGCATCACATATTGTCATTTTGAGAAAGTTGGTGGAGCTGTGTATGCAAGAAAATGAAGTGCCAAGGGGAGCAATTAGATCAGTTTTGACTTGTTCTTCTGTCTGAGTTCAATAGAGGGCTGACAGCAGCAGGGGAAGCCAGAAACATTTACGCTGTATATGGGGATAATACCACTGGACAGCGCATGGCAACAAAATGGTTTTCTCATTGTAAGGAGGATCATTTTTGACATTAGTCTCTGTGGTCAGGAAGGCCTTTATGGTTTGGTGAAGATCATTTAAATGCATTAGTCCACAATGATCCATGTCAGTGTACTTGAGAACTGGCAATTGTGATGAACTGTTATAATTCCACAATTGCGCAACATTTTGAAGCAATGGGGAAGGTTTAAAAAGTGAGTGTGTAAGTACCGCATGCTCTATGTTTATACGACAAAAATCAGTGGGTGACCATATGTGCATCTCTGCTTGCTTGTCATCAATTAGCTCATGAACAACACTGACCATTCCCTTCCTGTATCATTACTAGTTATGAGAAACGGTGTCTTTATGCCAACGTAAGGAAAAGAAAGAAATGGTTGAGCTCAAACAAAGCAGTAATTCCCTGTACAAAGACTTACGTGAATGCACAAAAGATAATAATATGCATCTGGTGGAACAGTGACAGTGTGGTGCACTGTGGTTTGCTTCCCTGAGGTGTAACCATAGCAGCTGACAATTATTGTCAACAACTGAGATGTCTTGCAGACGCAGTCCAAGAACAATGACCAGCAATACTGCATGAAGTGATGCTACTCCATGATAATGCCTGCCCACATTCTGTTGGACAGACAAAAAATACTATAAAGGAGTTGGGTTGGGAAGTCATTCCACACCCACCTTGCACACCTGATTTTGCACCTTCAGACTTTCATCTTTTTCTCTCTTTATCAAACACACTTCAAGGAACTTCCTTTCTGGATGAAAATGTGCTCTGATCATGGCTCAATGAGTTCTTAATCTCAAAATCACGACTTCTACAGCTGCAGAATCAAAATGTTACCCAAGTGTTGGCAGACAGTTGCAAATAGTGAAGGAGAATTTATTATTGATGAATATGGTCTCTGTTATGTGTATCTGTTTTAAAGTTGTGGGAAAATGCTATGAACTTATGCAGCAACCCAATAATTCTGCAAGACAACAGAGAGTGAAAAATACGTAAAAGAAGCCGACACTCTTGACGCTATGTCAACACTATTTGAGATGTGTCTAAGGGAAAAACATGCTAAACCATGCTTCTTAATTAGTTTACCTGTATCCCTAAGAGATTAAGACTTATACTGTTTGCAGTGAACTAGTTGTGGGTCTGCTAATCTATCATCTGAGGTAAGGTAAGTTTTGAGTTTGGACCCTTGATTAGTATGTTTCTGTTATCAGCAGAGATTACAGTTTTTTTTAATTGTCTTTTAAATCGATTAAAAGATCATTTATGTAAAGAAGACCCCATATCAATGCTCGTGGGATCCCACACATTATGTTCTATCATTCTGAGGTTAGCTTCATGCCTGTGACACACTCTCTCAATGTGACACTCTGCTTTCTGTTGTGATAGCAAGATTACAACTATGTAAAAGGGATGTTATTTATGCCGTAACACTTCAGTTTGCTGAGTAATTTTTGTTATCTGCACAATAAAAAGCTTTGGCAAAGGTTGCTGAACATACCAGTAGGATAGTTTTTCTTGTTTAGCTTTGCTAGGACTATATTTTTGTAGTTTTGTGTTAGTTTATTTGCAGAGAATCCTTTACAAAAACCAAACTGAGAGGCACTTAACAAATCAAGAAAAGATAGAATCTGAGTCATAATTCTGTCAAATTCCACTTTCTCAAAAACACTTGGGAAGATGGGAAAGAGTGAAATGGTCTATAACTATAGGTAATTTGCTTATTTCCAGGTTCATATTTGTATGTTATAACAGCATATTTAAGTCTATATGGAAATATGCTCTCAGTCAGTGATTGATTAGATAGATAGATGGAAAGTAGCCCTGTCAAGTCAGCACAAAATTTTGTAATCGTCTTTTGTAAACTATGTTTGTCAGTGGCACATGCAGTAGCTGCAGAAATAAACATATCGGTATGTGACTTTATTGTTTGCTGCCACAGTGAGGAAGTAATCTTCAAATTTAGTGGAAATTTATTTGAATGTATTATCTTTTTGTCGTAACTCATTTTAATACAGTTACTGTTGTTTTTGTTTGTTTCATGTTTCACAATATTCCAAATTGTTTCTCCTTTATTCTAAGGGTGTTTTATGTCTTGAGCATAGTGCATGTGTTTCACTATTTTAATAACACAGCCGAGGATTTTAGAGTAGTGGTGTTAATGATATTCCAGCTCTTGGGCACACTTTCCTCTGCATTATGTACAACTCTCTCTTCTACCATGTGTCCTTTTAATCTCAGAAGTTACCTATCCCTTTTCCTTGCTCCGTTCAGTTTTAACTTCGTTGTTTTAGTGGAAAACTAGCCTCAAAGAGCTACAAGAGTATGATTAAGAAATAATTAAATTTTCCACTTACAGTATTTGCTTTATAAATTACATCTCAGAATTCTTCCTGTAATTTATCTCTAAACATTGTGATTATTTATGATTTTCTGATTTAATACATTTCTTCTATGATCTGTCTCTGATCAGTCAGTATATTTCATGTTTTAAATCTGACCATCACGGTTCAGATAAAGAACTGACTATGCATTTTGTAGGTGAATCACAGAACATTGTTGTCTCTAAAAACAGTCAGTGGGGGGCTGTGCTATTATGTCCTTCAGTCCTCATCAGGAATTTTTCTGTGGTAAATAATCCACAGCTCAAAATCAGTAACTCTAGGTGTCCTTCAGTACTGTCTGATAGTAACAACATTAATATCTTTACAGTCAATGACTTTCCAGTTAAGTTTGCATTATATTATTAAAACAGGTTCTAGTTACTTCATGAAACTTAAGATATTTTCTGCTAGTGATATGTAAACTGTTAATACTACAGGCTTTTTATATTGTTTTGTTTTATTTTTTTAAATATTACCACATCCAATTTCTTCTTATTAGTTCTACTGTGGTATGATTCAGCTTGTATCCAACAAGATGAATATGTTAACATAAATGATTGTCATGTGGTGTTCAAATAAGCACAACACATCTCCTGACATTCTATTTTCCCTCTATTGACATTCCATTTTCCCTTTCTTTTTCCTGTATGTGCATAAGATGTTAATCTTTCTTATTAATTACATATTTTTATGTTGTGATGGAAAACACTAAATCCATTTTTGTCTGTTGAAGCTGCAGATTTTGTTTTCCTGATAACTGTTTCAATTGGAACTGTATTTATTCAGCATGTCTGTCTTTTGGAATAATTGACTGAAAAGAGGTCAAGGGAATATACTGTATGTCACTAAAATAAAGAGACTATTGCTTTGGTCAGAATGGATGCTTCTGGTATCAGCCATGCAAGTTTCTTCTTGCCAACAGCATTCAGATGCCTCCCATGTGACTCACATATGAACGGCACTCCACAATTTTCATCTGTACATTGATTAAGTTTAGTAAAACATCCTGTCCAGGGTTGTCATACTGCTCAATGTGTGACACAATCTTCACATTAGAATGATGATGGTTCACAGCAATTTGAGTAAAGGCTGACAAGGTGCCACATTGCAGATTGTTAAAGAAGGTCCAAGTTACGGAATAGGTTCTCGGAGATGTGAGTAGCTTGAAGACTTTGTAAATAATAGAGCCCAGTATGTTATGAAAGACAGGATCTGTTCATCGGAGACAAAGGTATTGTCTCAAGTGTCTGAGGGAAGTGTGATAGGACTATTCCTTTTTTCTATATACAGGAACAATCTGAGGGATAGGGTGAGCAGCAATAGGTGACTGTTTGCTGATGACGTTGTAGTGTACAGAAAAGTGTCATCTTCATGTTACTGTAGGAGAACACAGGATGACTTGGATAGAATTTTTGTTTTATGTGATGAATGGTAATTTGTTCTACATGTAGAAAAATTTAACTTAATGTAGATGAATAGGATAAATAATCATCTAATGTTTGAATATAGTATTAATGGTGTGCTGCTTGATGCAATTGTGTCAATTTAATATATAAGTGTAACACTGCAAAGCATCATGACATGGAACAAACATGTAAGGTCAGTTGTAGGGAAGGCAAATGGTCAGTTGGTTTATTGGTAGAATTGTAGGAAAATGTAGTTCATCTATAAGTGAGACCACTTACAGAACACTTGTATGATCCACTCTTTAGTACTTTTTAAATGTTTGGGATACCCACCAGGTTCGATTACAGCAAGATAATGATGCAATTCAGAGATATTGTAACACCCTTTTCTAAAAATTATTTTTTGGGTGCCAAATATTGTGTAACAGTTCTAGGCCAAAGAGTCCATATGTTAACATTTACATTATCTGTACAAATAAAAAAGGGCATTTTTTTCAGATGTTTTTAAGGGCAGATAGGAGATGCCTGGCTGTTTGCTTTTGTCTTTTACCGCCCTGATTGTGTCATGTAAGAATCTTTCTCTGTAGCTGTTAATAATTTATAGTATATCAAGCTCATTTCAATCATAATCTGTTTGAATACTTTATTGCAATACCAGGAAACATATTTATATTAACTACCATTTCATCTTGGCACTGATTCACCATTGAAGTGACTTTTATTTTTTATTTTATTTTTTTGCTTGTTGTACAACCTGAACCAGAGTCATTCAAAGAAGGAGTCCGAGAATTTCAAGAAATTACACTGCATGGAGCAATTACCAAATCATGATATGCAATTTTCATTTCAAAAATTCCATTGGTCAACATCTTTAGTTGTGCTGCTTCCAACACCAATGTGGGACAATGAAATCATGCATTAATAAATTACTCTTGAATACATCGTGAGAGTGAACAGTGATCAATGTTGTTACAAATATTTAGTATCAAAAACAGTCTTGATCACAAATTATTTATCCAGTGACTGGTTTCAACCACAACTGTGGTCATCTTCAGACCAATGAGAAAGACCCTCTTTCTGGTGGTAAATCACTACTTACCACCAGAAGGAGGTTCTTATTCATTGGTCTGAAGATTCAGATTCAGATTCTTTATTGGTCATTCAGCATTATTACATGCAATAGACTTTGTCAGTTCACTTAACCTATTAATTTTACAATATAAAATTTTTACATATTTAAGTTGATATTGGGCATTTCTAAAAATTCTTCTAATGAATAGAATGGATTAGTTAACAAGAAGTTATGTACATTTTCTTTAAATAATTTGTCAGGCTTGATTGGTGCATTTTTAGACAAATTGTTATATATTATAATTGCCATATACTTAGGACTATTGTTAGTTTTAGCTAATCTATTTTGTGGCAATAGCAGAGAAGTACAGGTTCTTGTATAGTAGTCATGCCTTTGATTTGTTACACTTAAATTAGGTAGTTCAGCAAGTACGTAGTTAATGCTGTCAAGAATATATAAATTAATAACTGTTAAAATTTCTATGTTTAATGAACAATGGTTTACAATGTGTTCTATTATCTACCTTAGCCATTACTCTGATTGCTTTCTTCTGGATCACCATAATTTCATTTATTTTTCTGCCGTTTCCCCGGAGTATTAACCCATACCTTAAAACAGATTGAAAAAAGGCAAAGTACACTGTCCTTACGTACTCAAACGTCACACAACACATCAGTCTCTTCAACAAATACATAACTCTTGACAACCTAACCACTATGTGATCAACATGAGAGTTCCATGTTAGACTGTTGTCAAGTATGATACCTAAAAATGTTGCCTTTTGTTTTTCTATTTTTGTAGTCTTTGATAGACTTACAAGGTTATCAAGTCCATGGTTTACAGATAGAAAAGTTGTATCATCTGCGTACACATATGTCTTTACATCTATATTTCCTGGTAAGTCATTTATGTGTACAAGGAAAAGAAGTGGTCCCAATTTAGATCCCTGTGGCACTCCGTGTTGAACCTCGAGTGTGTTTGACAGATGACTTCCTGAACTCACCACCTGTTTCCTTTTATTGAGGTATGATTTGATGAGTTTTAAACTTTTATCACGTATTCCATAGTACACAAGTTTAGAGAGCAAAAGTGAGTGGTCAACACAGTCAAAAGCTTTGCTCAGATCACATAAGGCTACCTGTGTGTGAGCATGGTCCTCGAATGCTGCTAAAATGTCTCTGACTAAGAGTACAGGTAAGCTACTACAAATAGCATTGTGAACGCATTATTGTGGCCAAGATAGATACAAAGCCCACGCATACTACAGTAGTACAAGTTTATATGCCAACTAGCTCTGCAGATGATGAAGAAATTGATGAAATGTATGATGTGATAAAAGAAATTATTCAGGTAGTGAAGGGAGACAAAAATTTAATAGTCATGGGTGACTGGAATTCGTCAGTAGGAAAAGGGAGAGAAGGAAACATAGAAGGTGAATATGGATTGGGGCTAAGAAATGAAAGAAGAAGCCGCCTGGTAGAATTTTGCACAGAGCATAACTTAATCATAGCTAACACCTGGTTCAAGAATCATGAAACAAGGTTGCATACATGGAATAATCCTGGAGATTCTAAAAGGTATCAGATAGATTATATAATGGTAAGACAGAGATTTAGGAACCAGGTTTTAAATTGTAAGACATTTCCAAGGGTAGATGTGGAATCTGACCACAATCTATTGGTTATGAACTGTAGATTAAAACTGAAGAAACTGCAAAAAGGTGGGAATTTAAAGAGATGGGACCTGGATAAACTGAAAGAACCAGAAGTTGTACAGAGTTTCAGGAAGAGCATAAGGGAACAATTGACAGTAATGGGGGAAAGAAATACAGTAGAAGAAGAATGGGTAGCTTTGAGGGATGAAGTAGTGAAGGCAGCAGAGGATCAAATAGGTAAAAAGAAGAGGGCTAGTAGAAACCCTTGGGTAACAGAAGAAATATTGAAGTTAATTGATGAAAGGAGAAAATATAAAAATGCAGTAAATGAAGCAGGCAAAAAGGAATACAAACGTCTCAAAAAATGAGATTGACAGGAAGCGCAAAATGGCTAAGCAGGGATGGCTAGAGGACAAATGTAAGGATGTAGAGGCTTATCTCACTAGGGGTAAGACAGATACTGCTTACAGGAAAATTAAAGAGACCTTTGGAGAAAAGAGAACCACTTGCATGAATATCAAGAGCTTTGATGGAAACCCAGTTCTAAGCAAAGAAAGGAAAGCAGAAAGGTGGAAGGAGTATATAGAGGGTCTATACAAGGGCGATGTACTTGAAGACAATATTATGCAAATGGAAGAGGATGTAGATGAAGATGAAATGGGAGATATGATACTGCGTGAAGAGTTTGACAGAGCACTGAAAGACCTGAGTCGAAACAAGGCCCTGGGAGTAGACAATATTCCATTAGAACTACTGACAGCCTTGGGAGAGCCAGTCCTGACAAAACTCTACCATCTGGTGAGCAAGATGTATGAGACAGGTGACATACCCTCAGACTTCAAGAAGAATATAATAAATCCAATTCCAAAGAAAGCAGGTGTTGACAGATGTGAAAATTACCAAACTATCAGTTTAATAAGTCACAGCTGCAAAATACTAACGCGAATTCTTTACAGACAAATGGAAAAACTGATAGAAACCGACCTCGGGGAAGATCAGTTTGGATTCCGTAGAAATGTTGGAACATGTGAGGCAATACTGACCCTACGACTTATATTAGAAGAAAGATTAAGGAAAGGCAAACCTACATTTCTAGCATTTGTAGACTTAGAGAAAGCTTTTGACAATGTTGATTGGAATACTCTCTTTCAAATTCTGAAGGTGGCAGGGGTAAAATACAGGGAGTGAAAGGCTATTTACAATTTGTACAGAAAGCAGATTGCAGTTATAAGAGTCGAGGGGTATGATAGAAAAGCAGTGGTTGGGAAGAGAGTGAGACAGGGTTGTAGCCTATCCCTGATGTTATTCAATCTGTATATTGAGCAAGCAATAAAGGAAACAAAAGAAAAGTTCGGAGTAGGTATTAAAATCCATGGAGAAGAAATAAAAACTTTGAGGTTCGCCGATGACATTGTAATTCTGTCAGAGACAGTAAAGGACTTAGAAGAGCAGCTGAACAGAATGGACAGTGTCTTGAAAGGAGGGTACAAGATGAACATCAACAAAAGCAAAATGAGGATAATGGAATGTAGTCAAATTAAGTCGGGTGATGCTGAGGGAATTAGATTAGGAAATGAGACACTTAAAGTAGTAAAGGAGTTTTGCTATTTGGGGAGCAAAATAACTGACGATGGTCGAAGTAGAGAGGATATAAAATGTAGACTGGCAATGGCAGGGAAAGCGTTTCTGAAGAAGAAAAATTTGTTAACATCAAGAATAGATTTAAATGTGAGGAAGTCATTTCTGAAAGTATATGTATGGAGTGTAGCCATGTATGGAAGTGAAACGTGGACAATTAATAGTTTAGACAAGAAGAGAATAGAAGCTTTAAAAATGTGTTGCTACAGAGGAATGCTGAAGATTAGATGGGTAGATCACATAACTAATGAGGAGGTATTGAATAGAATTGGGGAGAAGAGCAGCTTGTCGCACAACTTGACTGGAAGAAGGGATCGGTTGGTAGGACATGTTCTGAGACATCGAGGGATCGCCAATTTAGTATTGGAGGGCAGCGTGGAGGGTAAAAATCGTAGAGGGAGACCAAGAGATGAATACACTAACCAGATTCAGAAGGATGTAGGCTGCAGTAGGTACTGGGAGATGAAGAAGCTTGCACAGGATAGAGTAGCATGGAGAGCTGCATCAAACCAGTCTCAGGACTGAAGACCACAACAACAACACAACAGGGAAGTGTTACACATTCCTCACCAATGATTCCACCCATGCATAAAAGCACTAGTCATGTGAAAACTGCATGAAGTTTTGGTAATTAAAATGTGCATGGTGCCTAGTTATCTGCTAATGACCTGATGTATAATCCAGGAGTAATACCTAATGTGTGAACTGTATCACTGGATGAGAGTTTACTAAAACATTGTCAATTTCAGACTGTCCAACCTGTTGGACTTGGACTGACCAACAAATAATTAATTTTGTGATAGGCCGCATACAGGATGAGGCCACCATATAGCCAACTGAAACAGCAAATAATTGTATTGACTATGAACAGTTTGAATGTGCTTTCCTGAATAAATTTTGGTCAGGCTCAGTTCTGAAGAGATTGCGAAAATAGTATGCAGATGGATCCATCACATACCACAAACCACTAGGGTCTCTTTCTAACCCTTCAGTGTCCTTGCCAGACAAAGCCACGCATCTCTTACAGCAGTGGACTCTTTCCCTCTCACAATACAATTATGAGATACATTCTTGACCTATGGCGCAACATGCAAATGCTGACACTTTAACGTGTTTGCCAATTGGTCTGGATCCAGAGTTTAATAAAGAGAAATCACTTTGTTTTCATTTAGATGTGGAATCTCAAAAATATTGTTGATAGTTTTCCTATCATCTTTATCTTTGGGATGGACTGCTGCTGTTAGCTACAGTGGAGACCGCTCCCTGGGTTGTAGTCCCATCTGCCCTTCAGCATGAGGTTATGCATTTGTTATTTGTGGACCACTGGGATGTGTCATGTACAAGTGTGTCAACACACAGACATGTTTTTTGGCCACAAATTGACAGGAAAATGGCACAAGTTGTTGCAGCCTGCCTGTGGTGTGCCAGTGGCCAGATCCACAGCAGGCTTGGGAATGAAATTATGTAGATTTTAGGGGATCTTTTTTGAATTTCTACTGGCTTGTTGTTACTGACGTTTATTCTAAGTTTCTGTATGTGAGGCATCATCTGCCTGCTTCCATGGCAGCAACAATTTCAGCTTTGTCAAAAATGTTTGCAATGCAACATCTTGCATATACGTTTGTTGCAGACAACAGCCCCAGATCCCATCTCAGAAACTTGAAGATTTTTGTTAAAAAAAAAATAAATAAATGAAAAGTGGTGTTTGCCATGTTGTGGCTCCTCCTTTCCACCTTCAATCAAACGGGTAGGCAAAATGACTAGTACAAACATTTAAGACTCAGATGAAAAACTGCATTTCAGATGTGCCACCGGTAGTAGCTTTTGATCAGTTCCTCAGATCTTATAGGTTCACCCCTGCTGGTGACAAGGGTCCAGCAGAGTTGTTGCATGGTCATCAGCATCGAATTCTGCTACACCTGCTTCGGCTGACACCAGACCATCTGCTGGCACCGGCGCAACAATGCTTCCAGCCTGGCACAGCTCTTTGGGCTCACAGATTTGGCCGCTGGCCAAAATGGGTGCCAGTAGTAATCAAGAGTAGCTGTGGCCTACGACACTGCATTGTCCGCACAGCTAAGGCGAGAGTGTTGTGACATGTCGATAAGCTATTACCTCACATTGGTGGCTGTGTACTGGTTGTGCCTCCACCAGATCCTACATCTGCCCGGCCTTCTCCTACATCGTGCCTGGTGCCTACACAGTCTCTGCTGCCGCTATCCACATCTTCACAACTGTCTTATGTGAATGCCTCCTTCAGCTTTCAGGGCCACATTCTGGTCCCAGCTCCAGTGCTATCACAACTGAAACCTCCACTGCTGTCATCTGCATTCCAACTGGTGCCGTATGTTCTGCTGCCTTTTCCTTTCCTGGGTTTGGACTCAGACGTGGAAATAGATGCTGCACCAGTGTCACCTATCCTACTGTAAGGCCACTCACAGGGGGGTGAGTGCCACAGTTGTCAGTGCTTGCACCACTTCTAACCCTAAGCACCAGAGGTAGTGCATGATTCAACAACCTACATTGACAACAGAAGAAATGGATGTGAGCACAGTGCTAACTTCTTCATAGGAAGAAGAGTATTGTTAGTACCAATTTTGTGTGTGTGTCACTTCGTAGTTCGTATGTGAATTTCGTGCTTGATTCAGCCACTAGACACCACCTAGCCTGCTAATACGACAGCAACTGTATGGGCAGCCTGCTGACTGCACCCACTGTTGGAGCTAATATTTATATAGGCTGGAGTGCAAGGCTTCGCTGGCCACTTGTGTATCAGTATCTGGATTGTACCTTGTCTTCCATTTGTATGTAATGTTTGAGCAATAAATTGCAGTGTTCTTTGGTTAGAACAATATAATTTCTGTTGTACAGTGTGAACATTCTGAGCTTGTGTTGCTATTTGTCATTACGAAAGAAATCGATCTTTATCTACTGTAAATGTATTTATTTATATATTTTAACGCTATATGCACAGTAGTAATGCATCTTTTTCAAGAGACAATAGCGCAGTACAAATGTTTTATGAATCCCAGAGCTTTGGCACTACTGCATGTATGCAAGTTGACACTGGGAGAGAAGAAACAAGAGAGTTTTTTCTAGACTGTGGAGCATACTTAGGAAGATTGTACCAGATGACTTGTCGCCACCCAATGATGTCATTCAACCTGCATCTGATGTTACTCCTCCACTGAACTCGGAACCTGCATTGCATCATGGACACACAGCAACAAGTCTCTGAACTCTACTCTCACCCAGAGAACAACAGTCTTACTCACATATCATGTGGATGCGTACATACACATATCGGCCAGAACATTATGATCGCCTACCTATTAGCCAGTATGTTCACCTTTGGCACAGGTAACAGTGGTGATGCATCATGGCATGGAAGCAATGAGGCCTTGGTAGGTCACTGGAGGGAGCTGGACCCTCGTCTGCACACACACAAATTATTTAATTCCCATAAATTCCAAGGAGGGGGACAATGAGCTCTGACATCACATTCAATCATGCGCCATATTTGTTAGATCGGGTTCAGATCTAGCGAGTTGGGGGGCCAGCACATCAATTTGAACTCACTGCTGTATTCCTTGAAATGTTTCATCACACTCCTGGCCTTGTGACATGGTGCATTATCTTGCTGAAAAATGCCACTGCGATCGGGAAACATGACTGTCATGAAGGGGTGTACGTGGTTTGCAAACCAGTGTACAATACTACTTGGCCATCATGGTGCCTTGCACAAGCTCCCCTAGACCCATGGATGCCCATGTAGATGTTTCTCAGAGCATAACAGAGTTGCTGTAATGCAGTACAGGTGTCAAGGAGCTGTTTGCCTGGAAGATGATGGATTCGCACCTTCCCATCGGCATGATGAAGAAGGTATCAGGCGGGATTCATCAGACCGTACAATGCTGTGCCACTGCACCAGCATCTACATCTACATCTACATGATTACTCTGCAATTCACATTTAAGTGCCTGGCAGAGGGTTCATCGAACCACAATCACACTATCTCTCTACCATTCCACTCCCGAACAGCACGCGGGAAAAACGAACACCTAAGCCTTTCTGTTCGAGCTCTGGTTTCTCTTATTTTATTTTGATGATCATTCCTACCTATGTAGGTTGGGCTCAACAAAATATTTTCGCATTCGGAAGAGAAAGATGGTGACTGAAATTTTGTAAATAGGTCTCCCCGCGACGAAAAACATCTTTGCTTTAATGACTTCCATCCCAACTCGCACATCATATCTGCCACACTCTCTCCCCTATTATGTGATAATACAAAACGAGATGCCCTTTTTTGCACCCTTTCGATGTCCTCCATCAATCCCACCTGGTAAGGATCCCACACCGCGCAGCAATATTCTAACAGAGGATGAACGAGTGTAGTGTAACCTGTCTCTTTAGTGAATTTGTTGCATCTTCTAAGTGTCCTGCCAATGGAACGAAACCTTTGGCTCGCCTTCCCCACAATATTATCTATGTGGTCTTTCCAACTGAAGTTGTTCGTAATTTTAACACCCAGGTACTTAGTTGAATTGACAGCCTTGAGAATTGTACTATCTATCGAGTAATCGAATTCCAACGTATTTCTTTTGGAACTCATGTGGATCACCTCACACTTTTCGTTATTTAGCGTCAACTGCCACACCATACAGCAATCTTTTCTAAATCGCTTTGCAACTGATACTGGTCTTCGGATGACATTACTAGACGGTAAATTACAGCATCATCTGCGAACAACCTAAGAGAACTGCTTAGATTGTCACCCAGGTCATTTATATAGATCAGGAACAGAAGAGGTCCCAGGATGCTTCCCTGGGAACACCTGATATCACTTCAGTTTTACTCGATGATTTGCTATCTATTACTTCAAACTGCAACCTTCCTGACAGGAAATCACGAATCCACTTGCACAACTGAGACGATACCCCATAGTCCCGCAGCTTGATTAGAAGTCACTTGTGAGGAATGGTGCCAAAAGCTTTCCGGAAATCTAGAAATACGGAATCAACTTGAGATCCCCTATCAATAACAGCCATTACTTCGTGCAAATAAAGAGCTAGCTGCGTTGCACAAGAACGATGTTTTATGAAACCATGCTGATTACGTATCTATAGATCATTCCCTTCGAGGTGATTCATAATGTTTGAATACAGTATATGCTCCAAAACCCTACTGCAAACCGACATCAATGATATAGGTCTGTAGTTCGATGGATTACTGCTACTACCCTTCTTAAACACTGGTGCAACCTGCGCAATTTTCCAATCTGTAGGTACAGATCTATCGGTGAGCAAGCGGTCGTATATGATTGCTAAGTAGGGAGCTATTGTATCAGCGTAATCTGAAAGGCACCTAATCGGTATACAATCTGGACCTGAAGACTTGCCCGTATCAAGCGATTTGAGTTGCTTCACAACCCCTAAGGTATCTACTTCTAAGAAACTCATGCTAGCAGCTGTTCGTGTTTCAAATTCTGCCAGTGGTCACATGCCCATTTCAGTCATAGTTGCTGATGTCATGTTGTTAACATTGGCACAGGCATGGGCTGTTGGCTGTGGAAGCCCTTCATTAGGAATGTTCAGTGCACTGTCTGTTGGGACGCACTTGCACTCTGCCCAGCATTAAAGGCCGATGTCAGTTCCATCACAGTTCATCACCTGTCCTATGTTACCAATCTGCCCGGCCTATGACATCTGACATCTGGAATGAGGGGTGGTTGCCCAACCCCATAACATCTGGACATCATTTGACCTCGGTTTCACCATGTGTTGAAGAATCTCATCACAGCACTCCATGAACACTGGCCAAGTCATGCAGTTTCTGAAATGCTCGTGCCGAGCCTCTGGGCAGTCACAATCTGCCTCGGTCAAGCTCAGATAGATCATGCAACTTCCCAATTTCTATACACGGACAGCATGCTCACTAATGCTACATGCACTGCGCGTGTGTCCGACTAGCAGTCATTCCTCTCCAGGCAGCACTGCTGTTGCCTGGACAGATCTATGTTGATAGCAGGTCGGTGGTCATAATGTTCTGGCTGAGTGGACAAGCCACTGTCAGGAACCTGATAACTGATAAATTATTCATTTATGGGACTGTCCTCAATGAACATATAAAAAATGTACAGGGTGGCGCACGATAAGTCACCTGATTTGTTTCATGAATAGCACATTTGTTGTTGACAAGCTTTGTAATTTATCAATGTAGAAATAAAGAATACAGTTTGGAAATACAACCTAATGAATCACATGTTCAATATGACTGCCATTTAGGTTTACAGCTTCAAATTGCACAGGTGCATATGTGATAACTCTCTGACACATTTCTTCTTGAATGGTGCAGCATAACTCCACAATGATGACCCTAAGTTGCTCAGCATTTTCACGTTTTCTGTTCGCATTTGAGGAACCCCCACAGGAAGAAGTCATATGGATTAATGCCTGGGCAGTGAGGTGGCCACATTCCTCCTCCTGTATAATGATCTGGAAATCTATTTGACAATGCCCTAAGGCCAAATCTTTCATGTACGAAATCAAGCACAGAGTTTGCAGTATTGGGGTATGCTCCATCCTGCATGAACCATGTGTTTGCAATGGAAGACACGGAGCCATGAGATGGGGAAAGAACTGGTTTCGCAGCATGTGTAAATGGCGTTGCATTGAAGAAGAATGGACCGATGATTCCATGGCTTGACATCGTGACCCACACGCACTCTCTCCCCATAGGCATCTTGCATGTGGATTGTTCGCGGAGTTCATGTGCCCAGAATTGAACCTTCTCTTTGTTCACAACAGCTTTGTCAGTAAACCGTATGTTGTGTAACACTGCCTCTTGGTCTTGCTCGATTGCCCACCTTGCAAACTGCTTCTTATCTCTTACAGTAAGCTTATGCACCACAGTCATCTTGTATGGATACAAATGAAGGTTAGATTGAATAATTCTTTCTACAGATTGGATTCCCAACTCAGCACTGGCTCTTTCTGTTGATTTACTCGGACTATGAGTGAAAGCCACTTGAACTGATTCAATGCTTTGCGGCGAATGTATGGTATGCACATGTGGCCACTGACACTCCAAAACAGGTCCAGTACCTTTAAATTTTTGGTGTAATCTGCTTATTGTCTGTGCGCTGGGAGCCCACTGTGTGCTGAAATAAGCACGAGACATTCTCTGTGACAATGTAATGCTGTTCGTTGCCGCAAACAGTTACACAATCTTCATCATTTGTGCAATGTTCAACCATCCTTTGTCCACCAAATCATGGCAAACAAATGGTGGACTCACAACAGAAGTGATGAACTTGCAACGACATCTGGTGTAATTTACATGAACTGCACGAAGTTGAGTGCACAATTTGACAGCTATTGCCCCAATAGTTACTTGTAGGACCAAATTCAATCGGGTGACTTAACATGTCACCCTGTACATATTCATTTTTTCTTTTCTATGATTTGAATGACTACTCACAGTAATTGTTTGATGGTTGTCCAGGGAACATTGTAGTATACCCTTCTAAAAAAACTATTTTTTGAGAGTAAAATTTTGTGTGATGATTTTGAACTAAAGAGTCCTTAAGTTGACATTTACATTATCTGTACAAATAAATGAGGGCATGGCCCTGAGGGCACCTAGGAGATGACTGGTTGTTTGTCTTTTACCATCCTCATCTAAGCTGTGAATAATTTATAACACATTAAGGTATTTCTCAATTCAAATGTGTTTGAGTACTGCAATACCAGTATACGTATTTATGTTAACTACCATCATGTTATCAGTTTCATTTTTCAGCCTTTTGTGGGAGATAGGCAACATTTCAACATCACACCAATCCACGTGACTTTGTTACAAATTTTAGTATATCTTTTTCACTTATTGTACAACATGAACCTGCAGCCATTCGAAGGAGTCTGAGAATTTTAAACAATTACACAGCATAGAGAATTACCAAATCAAGGTATGCAACTAACATTTCAAAAATTCCACTGGCCCATATCTTTAGTCGCACTGCACCTGACACCAAGCTGAGACAATTAAATCATGCTTTATTAAACAGCTTTGGCTCACATTTTGTACGTGCAGATCGAAGTGAACTCACAATATGTAGCTAGATTTGTTACTGGTTGGTTCAATTAGGACACAGATTTTATGGAAATGCTCTGTGAACTCAAATGGGAATCACTGGAGGGAAAAATTTGTTCATTTTGTGAAACACTACCAAGAAAGTTTAGCAAAGTGGCATTTGCAACAGATTGCAGAACAATCCTCCTGTCACCAACATAAATCTCACTTAAAGACATGAAGACAAGACAAGATAAATCAGAGTTCATATGGAAGTAGATAGATAGATTTTTTTTTCCTCATTCCATTTGTGGGTAGAACAGGTAAGAGAATGATTTGCAGTGGTATAAGGTACCCAGCGCCATGCACTGTAAGGTGGCTTGCAGATTATTTATATAGATTTAGATATCATCTGCTACTGTCATCAACCTTTATTATTGTTATTTTCCAAGATCCTTCCTCAAAGAGCCTAAGTCATAGATGACATCAATGAAAACTGAACTTGGATTAAAAATGCTAGGTATGCAGTAATCTCATTCCAAAGAGCTTTGTATCAGTTCTGACCATTCTGCTCCTGTGACTGCTGCCCATCAATATATCTTCTTGGTCTCTTAAAGATTTCCTTTCCAATCTTAGCTTGCACCTTCAGCCCTCCGTATCTGCAGCTCTCATGTTCCATAATGTTTACAATGAGAAAATGTTTTGCTGAGAATAAATGTTATGTTAAATTGTATGCTCTTGGTGCGTTTTACTAATTTTAATTTAAGCTTTTTGTGTACCACTACAATGCATTTAGCCTGGTCAGGGAAAAAAAGGACCATAAAGTCTTATTTAAGCTGTGCTCTATGCATTGTATTGAAGACATTGTTAAATGTGCCTGGAACAGAAAGCATTAACACTCATGAATTTCCAAAAGCTGCTTGTAGCATGAGGATAGATCCAACAGATGAACATTGTAACATTACATGAGTATGTCCAACATAGTCGCATCTACTTTGGGTCACGTGAGTGTAGGGGAGTCGAAACCAGTAGTGACCCATGACGTCATATCAACTTGAGATTTTTGTTATACTTGTCATTCATTCATTTCTAAATTTTATTGATTATTTACAGAGTAAAGAATTTAATTATGTACAACATTTAATAGGTAATGAGTTTTAATGAGATGTATATAAATATGTTTTGACATAGCAAATCACCTTGTTGCATTACGCATATGTTTTCTCTTTGTAAGAACAAAAAACTTCCGTGTTGTTCGAGTGTGCGATCAAGTAGTCGTCGAGTGTGGATCTGCTGTGACTTTCATGAATAGGCATAAAATTGTTAATTTACAACCGCAGTTGATTTAAAAATTATTCTAGAGAACCAAGGCCTGACTTTGGTGCAAACAAATCGCGTGCGAATTCTCAAATATCGGCGAGGAGTTCAAGGTACGCGGCTGGATATCGGGCGTTATTGTCGCGTGTGTGATTCAGTAACATTAACCGCAATTTACGTACGTTATCTTGATAATAACTATCAAAGACTTATATGAGCAGCATAGTAATCGTCTTGATGCTTAAAGCAAGCGAGAAGCGATTTACTGTCGGGATACGACAAATATTATGTAATCATTGCATAGTCAGCTTGTTGATACGTTGCTTAGCAACTCATAAACGGACAGTGATAAAATTGTTGAAACGATCTTTTAAGTATTAATAACCACCACACACACATCAGAAACTAATTACTCTAACTGTGAGCGACTTCTGGATAGGATGAGTTTTTTTATTTTTTATTTCAGCTAATTGGCATTAATAAACTTCTTTCAAGGTTGAAACTTCATCAGTGGTATCGCACTCATTCAGTTTTGTAGAACGATAGATAGTACTAGCGACGCTACAATTTATAGTTTTAAAACATACCTGTTTTTCTTTTGAGAAATGTTCGTACTTCAGTCGTCAGTCTTCTCAAACCAGAGGCACGAGTGAAACTCCCTCACAGCATTACAATATCGTGAACCACCACACATGTGCCCCCTTCTCACTTCATTTCTGCATTGAAAACCCTGAGATATAGCCGCGGTACGAAGAAGGAAGAAAGAAGAGGAAAGATCAGCGAAAGAACCGGAGTGAAGAGAGAAGGGGAGGTCACATTTGGCGCCCAAAGTGTCGGCCTAAGTACTTTGCAGCGCAGGAGACATCAGGCCACAGCGTCAAACTTTGCACGGCCTGATTGAATAAGTACTCGCTATTGAAATGCGAGACTCGCAGGTATGAGCAGACTATGGAATCAAAAGTTATTGTAGTCTTTTGTGTGTGTCGGAATGACGTCAGTAGCAGCAGTGTGTTGGGAGATTTAATTTGTGAAAATGCACACTCCAAGAAAAAGAGATTTGAATAAGA
This sequence comes from Schistocerca americana, assembly GCF_021461395.2. Taxonomy (NCBI): domain Eukaryota; kingdom Metazoa; phylum Arthropoda; class Insecta; order Orthoptera; family Acrididae; genus Schistocerca; species Schistocerca americana. The sequence continues at coordinate 641,424,695 of NC_060123.1, forward strand.
GTGCGAAAAATATGGATGCAGCTAGTAGCGATAAGGAAACAGAACCTGAGTCTCAGGGTCATGCGTTTCAGGAATTAAATGTGGGACAGACATTGCATTGGCTAAGGGAGGAGAGCCATGAAATGTCATGTGAAAGAGACAGACTCACAAATATCAGGTTTTTTGTGAAAATGATGTGCATGATACTGAAACAGATAGGGAGACAGGTACCACAGCCGGTGGCCTAAGTGAGGTAGAGATGTCCAATAGCGTGATAACGGACAGGGATGCCAAGATATAACGGATTTGTTGGTGGTATTAAACACAAACGTGCATTCACTGAACACAGATACAAGTTCATTGAAAACAGACATGCATTCACTGAAGACAGATATGAGTTCATTGAAAACAGGCATGCATTCACTGAACACAGATATGAGTTCATTCAAAACAGACATGTGTTCACTGAACACAGATGTAGATTCATTGAAAACGGAGATTGGTTCCCTAAATGAGAAATTTGGGAAATTACAACAATTAAATGCTATGTTTGAAGAATTTGAAACAAAAGTGTCTAAGGATATTATTGATTTACATTCTGAACTTACGGGAAAAATAAATGAAGTAGACAGCAAATGTGATATTCTTTCACAAGGGCATACTGATTTATCATACAGAGTCAGTAGTTGCGAAAGTAGTTGTCTGAAAACCGGTGTGCAGATCGAAGATCTGGCCGCAAAAATGACAATTTCGTAAAGGATACATGTAAAGGTATTGATAACTATTTAAAGGAACAAACTTCAAAATTGGAGGAAGATCTTAATGAATGGATTGAGGTTAAGAATAAGGAGGTTGAGGAGAAATTTAGTAATAATCTCGAAGTGAAACGATCCGAACTTATTGAAAGGAAACAGTCGGAACGCGACGAACTTGTCAAATTGTTTACTGGTGAATTTCAGGCAATTAAAGAAAGGATAATTGAAGAACTGCTGAAGGGGCAAAAGTACACGAACTTTAAAATGTCTGATTTAGTTCGGAGGTCATCAGCAAATGTTTTGACTGACGATAATCATTCAATGGACAAATCGAAAGACAGTAGACACTGTAGTAAGAGTAAATGTAACTGCGGTATCACGGTACCTGATAAATCTTATGAACATTACGAGAATGAACATGATCCGTTTGTAACAGAAGGTATCTATCATCTCTAAAAGTTGAAGCTAGCATATTTAAAAGCAAGCAATTTCCGGCATTTTCGTCAGAAAAGGACAACATACATCCAAAAATTTTCATATATAACTTCAATCGTATTTTTCCTCATAGTTGCTTCATTTCATTGTATCCAAAATTACAGATCAAGCAACACTGGGCTGCAGAAGCACGCGAGAACTGTAGTACTTGTGCAGAATTCGAGCAGCTTTTTCTGTCAAAATACTGGTCTAAGAGCAAACAGGAACGGTTGCATAAGGGTACCAACCTGAATACTATAACAGTAAGCGAAGTTCACTACGACAGTACTTCGAGAAATACATTAACAAAGCGAGATACTGGAGCGAGCCCATCTCACATTGGGAAGCAATATGCATTCTAAAGGGAAGATTGCCAATTCATATTCGTGAAAAACTGATTGTGATGTGGAACAGTTTTGTCTGTTGTTGATTCTATTGATCTGATTATGGAAGATGCCAGAATTTGGAATAATAATCAATCGTCCACTACACAATGTAATGATGCTGGCATTAATAATTGTGGTGGTGGTTGTAATGACGACAACAGAGATAGGAATGCTAAACCTACACTAATAGTAGGAAAGCAAACAATGCACTATGACTATCATAAAACTAACAATGAAAGAGACCAATATAAACGCGATGCTTATTATGCTATGAAAACCCCTGGGAATAATGGTAATCGCATAAATTATGTCAAAACGGGAAAACCTAATCGTAAACGCAGACGTGATAGATATCCGGAAGAAGACCTTGATAGGATACAACCGTGAGTAGACAATCCGCAAGGTAATGCACCAGCACCACAACTGCAAGGACTGGTACCACTGAATGACAAACCAATAACGAACCCTGAACACAATATTCGTATAGTGGAAGTTCATGAACCACCGATGAAGACATCCACCAAAAGGTTAAACTAAAAATGGTCTTCAAAAGCCTTACCAGGATGACCGAGGATGGAAAGGAGGGCAGGCATCATTTTTCAGTAGATGATTTGGACTTAAGGGAAGAGTTGTGTGAAGAAGTGTCGAATATTTCCAACAAAGGTGGTCGAATTTTACAAGCTGTCTTGCAAGCAGTAGTAAATGGTATCGATATTGAGACCTTGATCGACACAGGCGCCAACATTAGCGTAATGACGCAAGATTTTTATAAACAGACCAACAGAAGAGGGAGAATATCAACGTTTACTGTTAATGGACGCACTGTATCCGGCGCATTTGGTGCAAAAGCACAGAGAATCTCAAAACAGGTAAGAGTTGACATTATAATGCTGGGGCTACTATAGATAGTACCTTCCTGATTGTTTCAAAAATGGCTGTAGCCTGTGTTTGGGGTCTTGATTTTTTGTTTAGAGCCGGAGCAGTAATTAATTTGAAAGAAGGGACGTGCACTTTGAACTCGGAAGCAAGGTTGTGACAGTTCCTATGATGAAGGGGCAAGTAGTCCCAGAGCAAAGTTGTATAAAGCTAATGGTTAGCTATATTGGTGTTAAGTGCAATTCAGCAAATGAAATTTATTTTATCAAATATTCTGAAGAAGAGATAGATCAAGACACAATACAAAACAAAGTCTTTGAATCCGAATATCTGACGTCAGATCAGAGGGAAGACTTACTGCGTTTGTTAACTAATTATGCACCAGTATTTAGTAAATGTCCAGGAATCATCAAAGAGTTTGAGTTTAATATTCAAACCTATCCTCATGAAGCCTTTTGTCGCACTTCACACTCCATTTGTGGTCTAAGTAAGAGGCAGTGATAAAAGAAATCACTAAGATGTTAGAGTAGGGAATAATAGAACCTTCTATTAGGGGGTTAGTCTGTGTTGTTGCCCCAGATGATGATTACACGAATATTTTGTCAGGATTTGTAAGCGGTGGGTCCTTGAGGTACGGCAATACGCAAACACGAGAAGTAAGTTTAAACAGTTTTATTAACAAAGGTGGATTATAAAACACGCTCGCTATGCGCACCCATCATCACTGTGTCTGATATCCTAACAACAGCTAATTATGGTCGTATTGAAAGGCTCCATGGTGAGCTAAGAACAGAGACATATTTGCGCCCGGGGCCATGTTAGTCAGTACTGCCTGCTGGGGACAGCGTCCATTCATGTATTCCCCATCGCAGTGTGGCTGGACGTGAATCTACTGACCAAGCAAATTGTCAGCATTCCAGACAGGTCGGCTGGCGAGCGCGTGTTAACGCACTGTACAGCTGCGTGCAATCCGTAGACATCACTCTCCCCAGAGAAAAAGAGCAACCATAGGTGGCTCAAAACGACCTCCTGGGTGTTATGAATTAATTTCACCATTTGTGGCATCAGAAGGCATTGCAACATGTATTTCATTTGCAGACACAGTAACGCTCGGTACAGAGAAGCGTGCCTTCAAGATGGCACTTTCATACATGACAAGTTCTGTTGACAAAAGACAAATTAATAAAAGCAGTAAAAACACAATACTGACAATCAAGTAAGCATTAACATTTCTGGAGGCATCTAAGACTTAATTCTATTTGCTGCTTCAATGAAATTTTACTCACTATTTGAAGAGATTTTTATGGATGTCCTTAATCAAATTATTGTCTTCAGAAAAACTTGATAAGGAATGCTTTCCATAGGTTAATATGTATGAATCATTGTAATAAACAGATAACATTCTAGTTAATGGCAAATGTCCAGTTGTATGAAATGTAGTTGGCAACACACTAGGCATATCAAATAGTTCACATGATAAATCACAATGTGTGGCGTTCAAGATTAATCCACTATTGTTCAATTTTAGTGTAAAGGGTAGCTCAGGTGTATCATAATTTTTACATGTAAATGTGACATCAAGGGTGGAGTTAAATGAGAAAATTATAGCTTCAGGACATCGTTTAAGAAATGGATGATAAATATGCGTTAAAATTCTAGGGCAGTCATCTGTTGGGAGATGATTCATTAACAATTATTTCTCACAGCTGTACACTCTATTGTCTAAGAATACTGCCGATTCAGGGCAAATTAACATATGACTACGTTTAAACATATGCAAATCATTTTCATTTAGGGACACAAAATATCTTCGATCCTTGCTTATTAGTAGATAATCATTCAGTACATACTTTACATGAATACCTGTCTGTCTCCATTTCACAGGGTAAGTATAAATCTTATACAGTTCAAAATTATGCTTTGATCTGGCAAAGGGAATAGAAACAATAACAGTTAATTCATCTTCAATCATTAAGGAGTGTGTGGTGGTTAACTTATAGTAAGCATATAAACTGTAAGAGTTAACAGGGTAAATCATGGTATATGTTGCATCTAGCTTTCGTTCAGTAGGATCTGTAAAAATTGTTCTGGATGTAGTAATACGCTGCTCAGACAATCATTTGAACTACTTTCTAAGGCTGTTCTTAAGTTAAGGGCATCAGTTCTAGCATTTGATAAACTATCAGTAATCCTTAATAAAAGAGTGTTTAAATGTAAGTGTGCACTCACAGCATTTAATCCTTGGAATAGTTCTTGGATATTTGCACTCGTTTCATTACGAAGTATATGGAAATGTGAGATAAATTGCTTTACAATCTGTTCAATGAAATTTGTGTGGTTAGTAATGGTTCTTTGCATATTCTTTAATACGATAATTTCATTGGAGAGGTTAGTTGAATGTGTATTGCACTGTTGTTCAAGAGCTAATATTTTGCCTTTAACTTCCAGTAGATCTCGATTAGTTAAAGTACCAAATACAGTACGAAGGATACTTCCTCCAAAATCAAACCTGGCTCGTTTATGTCTAATTAATGTTTTTTGTGGCAAAATCTTTCTAAACAGTAAATCTCTTGTTCATAATTAGCAAATGTAGACTCTACCACCATTTTGGCTGTGATCCATTTATTATACCAAGATGTACCCATTTCCAAAATTGTATCATTACCGTTAACAGAACGAATTAGGTCAATTTGCTTCTTTAAGGGATGAACTGTTGCTGGATTTCACTCAGATTGTACTTTAGGACAAGTTTTGTATTACTTGTTGAAACTATCATGTCTGATCGTGGTTCAAACAAAACACTTGTTCTCTGTGGTACTATTACTACAGCATTAGAAGAATATGCTATCATAGCAAACTTTAGAATAAAAATGAACATGGTCAATTAGTTCTAAATACTAGAGCTAACAATGAACGTAAAATAAATGAGTTCCTTGGGGTAACCTACGGCATAAAAGGTTTAGTTTCACTTGTGCACTCGTGCAATAGCTTCAATTCTAAATTTTCACTACACATTCACATAAGCACATGGCTGAAATAAACACATGCATTGCACTCTCACACACTACACACGTTTACACATATTGTAGGTGTGTCTGGAACAGGATCGCTCAGACCGTGATGATGACTCGGCCTGAAAGTCTGGACTGCGACCACACGATTCTCGCTTCCTGGGTTTGAGAACAGCAGGTCTGCCTCTTGGTTGGTCCTCGTCGTCTTGCAATACTACAGGAAATGCACCCTGAAATGGCTTTACACTATTGACATGAACGACAATTGAACGAAAGGGCAGTGGGAGCTTAAGAGTGACTGGCAACAACACCTCCAAATTGGATATGGTCCTTTACCAAAACTTCTTAAACTTTTTGACTTGACTCTTCTTTAACACCCCGTTGCTCAGATACACAAGATCTACAACTCGATACTGCGGCACTGCTGCTTGGCGGTCATGTTGTCTTGCTTGCTGAAAAAAGGATTGATGATTCCGCTGTTTCACTCCCCTCCATGCTTCCTTTAGCTTTCGTGCTAGATCCCTTACGTGTTCATTGCTGATTCCGGCAGTCGATCATGCAAAGTCCAAGGGTGCATGCATTCTTCTTCCATAGACGATCTCATATGGACTTTGGCCAGTTGAGCTGTGCATTTTGGCATTGTAACAACTTACCAAGTATGGTAAACAGGCATCCCAACTGTCGTGTTTGCTGCTCACATAATGACTAACCATTTTAATAATTGTTCTGTGGACTCTTCCATTTCCTTCAGGGTGTGCTGGTGTAGTCCTTAACTGAGTTGTTTGCATGAGCTTACAAGTCTGTTTAAGTAATTCGCTCTTAAATTTCGTTCCTTGATCACTAATTATACTTAATGGTGATCCAAACTTAAGAACCCATTCTTTTACAAAAACTTTAGCTATAGTCTCAGCGCTCTGATCAGGTATTGGTATCATGAGAAGGTATCTAGAGAAATGATATAACCTTGTCAATACGTATTTGTTTCCATCTTTAGTCTTAGGCAACGGCCCTACGATATCTAGTCCTACTCGTTCAAGTGGTTCACTTGTTTCTGGCAGTTCTTGCAATGGCACTCTACTTTTTCCTATATTGTTCTGTCTATTACAGGAATCACATTGTGAAACAAACTCGAAAACGCCAGCTTTGCGACTCAGCCACCAAAACATTTGAGATATTTTAATGTTTGTTGCATTTTTACTGCAATGTCCTGATAATAAAGAATCGTGTTGCTCTCTCATGATTTGCTCTTTCATGCTTTGTGGAATAACTAGGCGGTTTCCTTTACTAGTGATTTTGTACAATAATCCATCTATTTCAACAAAACGTTGATCATTTTTCCATGATTTGCATTGTGGATCTTCTTCTCGAGCTGCCTTTAATTCTTCTTCTCGACTTATTGTAACACAAACATTGACTTTCTGACTCATTGCATCAGCATTCACGTGTTGTTTACCAGGTCGGTGAATAACCTTAAATTGGTACTCACTCAATCTTAATGTTGTTAATCTGGAACTTGGATCTTTTAAGCTCCTTAACCATTTAAGTGTGGCATGATCTGAAATAGGCTAACTGTAAATTCTCTTCCTGTTAAGAAACATCTGTTATGTGTTATACCAAAAACCAAAGCACAAAGCTCCTTCTCAGTAGTAGTATAATTACATTCTGCTTTGTTTAATTGTCTGGAAGCAAATGAGATTGGATGCTCATGACCATCAACTTCTTAAGACAAGATTGCACCTATGGCAAAATTGGATGCGTCAGTTGAAAGAATAAAAGGTTTACTGAAATCTGGATAGGCTAACACTGGGGCTGTGGTTAGAGTAGTTTTTAGCTCTTCAATTGCCTTTTTGCATTCTGTTGACCAATTAAATGTGGCTCCTTTCTTCAGCAGCTGTGTCATTCGACGTGCTATATTTGCATAACTGGCTATGAATCGTCTGTAGAAATTTTACAATCCCAAGAGTGATTGTAGTTCTTTCAAATTCTGTGGTTCAGGAAAATTCTTTACATCTTCAGTTTATTTTGCATCAGGTCGAACACCTTCACTGGTTATAACGTGGCCAAGGTAGTTAATTTTACTTTGTGCAAAATGACATTTATCTATTGATAAAGACAGGTTTGCACTTTTTATACGCTCAAAAACAGCTGGTAGTCTCTCAGTATGCTGTTTCATGTTTTCACCAAAAATTATTACATCATCAAGGTAAACAAGTGCTTGTTTTGGGGTGAGCCCTCGTAAAACTGTATCCATCAGGTGTTGAAATGTAGCTGGAGCATTATGAAGTCCAAATGGCATACGAAGATACTTGTATACTCCTGCTGCTGTTACAAATGAAGTTTTTGCTTGATCATCTGTTAATTGGTGATAACCACTTGTTAAATTACATACTGAAAAAATTCGACATCTGCCCAAGTAATCCAAGGTTTCCACTAAATTTGGTAAGGGGTAAAGGTCGGGTGTGGTCACAGCATTCAAAGATCAGTAATCAATACAAAAATGTAACTGTTGTTCTTCTGAAATTGATTTCTTCTTTACAATTACAACAGGCGAACACCATGGTAGGTATGATGGATCTCTTGATTTTATAATTCCGGCTTCTAATTGTTCTTTAACCATGTGTTCTACCAACTCTCTTTGACTAAATGGTATTCGGTAAGGTATCTGTGTGATTGGGACAGCATTGCCTGTATGGATACGATGCTGAACTAAATGAGTGACAGGTAAATTTGCACGTTCTCGGAATAAATCTGCATACTCCAGCTAAACAGGCGCTAAAATCTTCTGTTCATCATCTGTCAAATGTTCTATCTTTTCCCAAATCTTGTGCTGCAGTTCATTATTAACTTCGTCTCCTCATTGCAATGTTGCAGTACTGTTACAAAAATCTGTGTTTATAACTGCAGAATTTGTTACCTCATCTGGAATCTGTATTACATCATTTTTACTTACGCTCGATGCTCCAGCAACTTTCGTTCATCGTGGCAAAACAACATCCTTATTGCTCATATTCGTTATTGTAACCAGGACTTTTGCGACATTCTGGCTCACCATTGAAGCGACACTTGCGCTTCTAGCAACATAACAATGCATTGTATCCAATAAGTCACTTTTCTAGGATCTCTCAATTAATAACAAAGTTCCTTCCTTGCATCAGGGTGACTTAACTTCAAAGTAGATTGTCTTTCCTGCGGCCGGCCGAAGTGGCCGTGCGGTTCTAGGTGCTGCAGTCTGGAACCGCGAGACCGCTACGGTCGCAGGTTCGAATGCTGCCTCGGGCATGGATGCGTGTGATGTCCATAGGTTAGTTAGGTTTAACTAGTTCTAAGTTCTAGGGGACTAATGACCTGACATCAGAAGTTGAGTCCCATAGTGCTCAGAGCCATTTGAACCATTTTGAACCATTTGTCTTTCCTGCTCCCTTGGGAATTTGCTGAGGCTGATCAATTTGAACATCGACTCGTATGGTTTGAACTGATGCATCGTTTGGGCAGTCCACTCCCACAACGTCAGTATTGCTGCGCCTTTGAGTACGATCTGAAGAACGATTTCCTAGGTTTAGTTACTATGGCCTAGTCTGATCTTTCTTCCTGCGACAAATATCTCTGACTTGTTAGCGGAGAAGAAATCAAATCGAAGTACGCCGTCATAACACGTTTCGTTATCTGAAACTACTTGCACCCTTGCTGTGTATTTATCTTTACTTCTACCTTCATCTTGACCTTGGCCAAGAATTAATTCTATGTCAACTTCTCCATAGTCACGTAGCTTTCCTCCGTTTAGCCCTTGCACTTTTAATAGCGGCGGTTTCAATTTATCTCGTTTATCTATGCAACACCACATTAATGAGGTCTGTGCTCCTATGTAAATAAGTAGTTTGATGTTTCTCCCACGACATACAGCACCTATCACGAAGTCATTTTCGGTCTGATTTTCGCTGGAACTAACAGGAATCACTGTCTCTGGCAAGGGGCAGACGCAGTGGTGGCCCGTACACTTCTTGTTGCGACAATCTCACGAAACATGACCTGCCTCCCGCCCCCACAGGGGGTCCACAACTCTTTTGTGGATACGTGTGTAGCGAGCACGGGACCCCGAGCTAATGTGGCCCTGCTTCCTTTCCAGGCTGCATACCTTCCTTTTCCACATCCTTCCCTATCACCCATCGTCGCCCCCCCCTCCCCTCACCTCTGGCTCTTTCCTTCCCTTTCTCCCCCTGTGGGAGTATGTTTTGTGCCTACGTCCGGAGACGGACGCTCGAAAATGTAACACATTCTTTGCTTTCTCTGCTTGCATGTCTTCATCCTTCCTTTGTCCTTCCTTTTTCGTTACCTCTTCTCTTTACCCTTTTCTCTGCTGCGGCGTTTGAGACCTCTCTTCTTTCCTTTCCCTTTCTTTGTTTTTCCCTTTCTCTTTCTTCCTCCCTGTGCGTGTCTGAAGACCGACCCACGCATTTTCATGCGTAGCCGGTGACGGGGTAACGCGTTATTCCCCGCTCCGGGTAGACAGGTAGGACATGTACGTACCCCCTGGTAACGGCCACGCCCAGGGAGGGGTGATTACCCGAGCTGATACCTTCCGAAAGTGGCGATTGGTCCCTCCGTCCGTTTCTCGGGAGGTGTGACCTGAGGTGTGAACAATCACCTAAGGCGGGAGTGCCCTCAGAGAGGGCCCCCACAAGGGAGGAGCGCGCCATCGGAGACGCCAGTGATCATGGGGGATTCTTCCACTATGTCTGCTCACAAGCGTAAGTTCACCGAGTCTCAGCCACAGACAGTTCTTCCATCGTTGCCACAGTTCCTTGTTGTTTCTCGGTCTGACGAAGGTCATGACTTCTCCATAGTCAACCATTTCATTATTCAGAAAGGTGTAGACACAATTGCAGGTCCTGTAAAGTCTTGTTCCAGATTACGGAATGGCACCTTGTTGTTAGAAACAGTCAGTGCCCTCCAGGCACAAAAATTGCTGCGTACTTCACTGCTCCACACCTTCCCTGTCCAGGTGGAAGCGCACCGCACTTTAAATTCCTCACGTGGAGTCGTTTATACACGCTCCCTCGACGGAATGTCTGATGAGGAAATTCAACACTACCTGTCTGACCAGAGCGTAACGGCTGTTCATAGAGTCATGAAAAGGGTTGACACGAACATCGTTCCAACCCGTACTGTCTTCTTGACATGTGACAGAGTTCAACTCCCATCTAAAATAAAAGTGGGCTATGAGATAATTTCCGTTCACCCCTACGTCCCAAACCCTACACGTTGCTATCGGTGCCAGCGGTTCAGTCATACCAGCCAGTCCTGTTCCAACCCAGCCAAATGTGTTGCGTGTGGCAAGGATTCCCATGAGGGTGCTTGTCCACCTCCATCCCCTCGTTGCATCAACTGTATGGGTGACCACACTGCTTCCTCTCGAGATTGCCCCACTTTTAAAGACAAAAAGCTCATTCAGGAAATCAGAGTGAAGGAAAAGGTGTCGACCTTTGCTGCTCGAAAATTATTCGCCAGTCGAAAGCCCACTGTGCCGCAGACAGGAAAATACAGCACTGTCCTTGTCTCTCCCCGGCCAACAAAGGAGGCGGCCACGCAGACTTGTGATCTCACCTTTAGTGACACGGTCGTCAGATCGGCCAGTGCAAAGATCGCCCGTTCAACCTCCCCACTTTCGCCTGCTCACTCTATGGCTCACCCTTCATCGGGTTCTGCGAAATCTCGATCCCAAAAGTCAGACACCCGGACTTCCAAAAATGAGCATACTTGTGAAGATTTTTTATGTACCCCAACTTCACAACCATCGGTTCCTCCCTCATCTAAACGTCATGTTTCCAAGAAGGCTAATAAGAAACCCAGTTCCTCTCCTTCTCCACCATGGCGTGTCTCATCTACAGCGCCACCTGGCGGTAACCGCCCTTGGCCGTCTTCTGTGTCGCCGAGGCGCACTGCTGGCGGCCGATCAACCGGACCCTACATTTTTGTCTGCCTCCACGACAAATTTCTCTCATTTGGACCTTTCGGTCGGTACTGTTGCGCTAGCTCGGCGCTTCGAGTGGTTCGCCCTTGCTGATACACACTCGAGTGACCACTTTCCATGTGTCCTTCGAGTGCAGCCACAACTGCCATATATGCGCCCGAGACGCTGGAAGTTTGCCCAAGCCGATTGGACACTTTTTTCGTCTCTAGCGACATTCGATGACCGTCACTTTCCTAGCGTCGACGATGAGGTCACTCATATTACAGACATTATTCTTACAGCTGCGGAACGTTCAATACCTCGCACCTCCGAACTGCCCCGGCGCCCCCCAGTTCCTTGGTGAAACGAGGCATGCCGTGACACAATACGTGAGCGGCGACGTGCTCTTCGCGTTTTCAGACACCATCCTACATTGGCCAACTGTATCCACTATAAGCAGTTCCGTGCGCGGTGCCGTCGCGTCATCCGCGATAGCAAGAAGGCAAGCTGGGACTTCTTACTAGCTCATTTAACACCTTCACTCCCTCCTCGGAAGTTTGGAGTCGGATTCGACGGTTATCAGGCGCGCCTAGTTTCTCCCCGGTCTCTGGGCTCACTGTCGCGCATGATACATTAGTGGACCCCGTCGCAATTTCTAACTCATTGGGTCAACACTTTACTGAGATTTCGAGCTCTTCAAATTACCCGCCAGCGTTTCTCCCGAAGAAACGTGCAGCGGAAGTGCGACCTCTTGCTTTTTTCTCTCAAAATCGCGAAAGCTGCAATACTGTTTTCTCCATGCGGGAACTCCAACATGCACTCTCTTCTTCTCGCTCCTCCGCCCCAGGACCGGATGGTATCCACATCCAAATGTTGCTGCATTTATCATACCATAGTCTGCGTTACCTCCTTCGCCTTTATAATCGAATTTGGACCGACAGTACTTTTCCCAGACGATGGCGGGAAGCTATCGTCGTTCCCGTTCCGAAACTTGGAAAGGACAAACATGTGCCCTCTAGCTATCGGCCCATTTCTCTCACGAGTAGTGTATGTAAGGTTTTGGAGCGTATGGTGAATTGCCGTTTAGCTTGGTGGCTGGAGTCCCGCAGTCTTTTAACACCTGCCCAATGCGGTTTCCGAAAGCGTCGTTCTGCAGTTGACCATCTTGTTGCTCTCTCCACTTATATCATGAACAATTTTCTCCGGAAACGCCAAACAGTAGCAATATTTTTTGATCTGGAGAGAGCATACGATACCTGTTGGAGGACAGGCATCCTCCGCACACTGTTCTCTTGGGGCTTTCGCGGTCGGTTGCACCTTTTCCTTCGTGAATTTATGGCAGAGCGCACATTTAAAGTGCGGGTGAACACTACTCTCTCCCGTACTTTCTCCCAAGAAAACGGGGTACCGCAGGGCTCCGTGCTAAGTGTTGTACTGTTTGCCATTGCCATAAATCCAGTAATAGATTGTCTCCTTCCTGATGTTTCGGGTTCCTTCTTTGTGGACGATTTTGCGATCTACTACAGCTCTCAACGGACCAGCCTTCTTGAACGACGTCTTTAAGGCTGTCTCGATCGCCTCCACTCTTGGAGCATCGAAACAGGCTTCCGCTTTTCTCCCAGTAAGACCGTTGTGTTAATTTTTGGCGTCGTACGGAGTTTCTTCCACCTAGGACCTGTCAACCTTCCGTTTTCGGACGTCGCTAAATTCTTGGGTCTTATGTTTGACAGAAAACTGTGCTGGCCCTCCGACGTTTCCTATCTTTCGGCTCGCTGTCTGCGATCCCTCAACACCCTCCATGTCCTGAATGGTACCTCCTGGGGAGCGGACCGAGTGGTCCTTCTCCGCCTCTATCGCGCCTTATGCGCTCGAAATTGGACTATGGAAGCATAGTTTACTCCATTGCTCGGCCGTCTATTCTTCGGCGTCTCGACTCTATCCACCACCGTGGATTACGTTTAGTGTCTGGAGCTTTTTACACCAGCGCTGTGGAAAGCCTTTATGCTGAGACTGCTGAACCTCCGCTGTCCAATCGGCGAGCAGTCCTTCTAAGTCGTTATGCTAGCCATTTGTCTTCCATGCCTGCTAATCCGGCCCATGACATTTTTTTCGACGCCTCCTTGGATTTAGAGTATGCAGGCCGCCCTTCCTCCCTACTACCACCGGGAGTCCGCTTCCGTCAACTGCTCCATTCTCTTTCCTTCCGCTTTCCTAAAACTTTCTTGACAATTTGGGGTACAGCACCGCCTTGGCTCCGTCCCCGGACCTGCCTGCTCCGTGATCTTTGTCAGTTTCCCAAGGATTGTACTCCTTCACTTCTTTATCGCCGGGCATTTTCTGCTCTGTGCGCACAAATGAAGGATGCCACATTTATTTACACTGATGGCTCAAAAACATCGTTTGGTTTAGGGAGTGCCTATATTGTTGGCGACACCCCAAATCGATTTCGGCTTCCCGACCAGTGTTCGGTTTATACTGCGGAGCTTTACGCTGTTCTCCAGGCTGTCCAATACATCCGTCACCATCAGCGGATACAGTATGTTATCTGTTCAGATTCTCTCAGCTCTCTCCTCAGTCTCTAAGCTCTCTACCCTGTCCACGCTCTGGTCCATCGGATTCAGGACTGCCTACGCTTGCTCCGCTTGGGGGGCGTCTCGGTGGCGTTCCTCCGGATCCCAGAACACGTTGGTATCTGTGGAAATGAGGCGGCCGATATAGCGGCCAAGGCTGCAGTCTCTCTTCTTCGGCCAGCTATTCGCACGATTCCCTTCGCCGATCTACGGAGTGTTTTACGTCGTCGTGTTGTTCTTTTATGGCATGCACATTGGTCGACACTTCCCCATAATAAATTGCGGGATGTGAAAGCTCTTCCTTGTGCTTGGACCTCTTCCTCCCGAACTCGTCGTCGGGAGGAGGTAATTTTAACTAGACTCCGGATAGGGCACTGTCTTTTTAGCCATCGACATCTTTTAAGCGGCGATCCTCTCCCTCTCTGTCCCCACTGCTCTCAGCTGTGGACGGTAAGACACCTTTTACTTGAGTGCCCCTATTTTACTCCGTTACGCGCCCGTCTACAGCTGTCGCCTGAAATATCGTCCATTTTAGCAGATGACACGCGCTCAGCCGATCGCGTTCTCGAGTTTATAAGTGCCAGTGAGATGACGTCAGTCATTTGAAGCTCTTTATGGGGACAATCAACCCCTTTCTGTAGTGGTTTTTTAAGCTTTCCTTCTGCTTTTAGTTTATCCAATTTTTTGAGTTTCGTTCCCGTTGCTGCTGGGTTACATTTTCGTTTTTTACCTTTTCCTAAGTCACAGACCGGGCGCTAATGACCATAGCAGTTTTGCGCCCTAAAACCAAAACAAAAAAACAAAAAAAACTACCTCCCGCAATGATAGCAGATTCGATTCTCTTTACAATCCTTACGCCTGTGACCAAGATTATTGCATCTGTAGCATTGTACTGTTGTGTTGAAAACTCTACGCTCTTGTTTCTGCATCTCATTCGGTCGTCTTAGTGCTTCAACAAAACCAACAGCTGATTCTACTGCTTCCTGAAACATTTTACATCGTGCCAATCTAACAGCTTTGCTTACTTCTTCCCCGTGCAACCAATGAATGAATGTCTCCAAAGCTCTCTGGTCGGCTTCGAACAACTGAATGTGATTTTCATTTTCATCTTCTAATAACTCGACGTTTGAGCGCTGATGTTTCGAATTCTTTCGGCAAACTGCTCGAAAGATTTGTCTCGTCACATTCGCAAACTGTGAAGATGCTCTCTGTAAAATCTGATCGCATTTTTACGTTTAAATCTCTGAACGACAATCATTCTAAACTCATTGTAATCTTCTGTTTTCACGCAAATAGGCTCCGCGCTAATGAAATCTTGTGCTGCTCCTTGAATTCTTAATTTGGCAACCACTAACTTATCGGAATCTATCCATTATCCTAAAAGGGCGGCACCTTCAAGTTTAGGAAAAAACTCTAACACATCATCTTCGGGTTTCCCGCTAAACACTAGTACTGATGACAATAATGAAAAATTCTTTATTGTAATTAAACTTGTACTGCATGAACTATCATTTGACAAGTCTCTCGGAATGTTACGCTCACTTGTTTCTGCTTTTAACTGCCGAATGTCTTCTTGCAATTCATTAATAACATTTTGTAGATCAACAACGTTACTCTGACTGGATTGCGACATTACATCTAATTTAACGCCAATGAGTCACTCAAATGTAAAATAAAAATCCATCACTGCCTTTCGTATTCTAGGCAAACTGGAGTAGGCCAACCTGAATTCCAGCATTGGATGTCCCCGCATAGTTGGAAGATGTTCACGCCGCTGCTGCTCGAAGTTCACGTTGTACCGCGCCTCTTCAGGACTGTAGATTTATTTTAATTATCCCCATGCTGACACCACTTCTATAAGGGGGTTAGTCTGTATTGTTGCCCCAGATGATGATTACACGAATATTTTGTCAGGATTTGTAAGCGGTGGGTCCTTGAGGTACAGCAATACGCGAACACAGGAAGTAAGTTTAAACAGTTTTATTAACAAAGGTGGATTATAAAACACGCTCGCTATGCGCACCCATCATCACTGTGTCTGATATCCTAACAACGGCTAATTATGGTCGTATTGAAAGGCTCCATGGTGAGCTAAGAAAAGAGACATATTTGCGCCCGAGGCCGTGTTAGTTAATACTGCCTGCTGCGGACAGCGGCCATTCGTGTACTCGCCATCGCAGTGCGGCTGGACGTGCATCTACTGACCAAGCATGTTAACGCACTGTGCGGCTGTGCGCAATCCGTAGGCCCTTACACTTCTAATTCTCAATATTCAAGCCCTCTCTTGCCTGTCATAAAATCGAATGGTGATGTAAGACTAGTTCTTGACGCTAGGGAAATTAATAAAATAATTATTCGAATACAAGCGAGACACGAGAATTTAGAAGAACTTATTCAGAAGTTTGATGGTGCCTATTTTTTGGACATCGCTGGATATGAGGAGTTCCTTTTGGCAGACGAGAATATCACCTGAATCACGGAAGTACACTACTTTCATCTTTCGTGGGAGAAGCTATCAATTCATGGTTATGCCATTCAGTTTAAACATCAGGGGATGAGTGTTTATTTCCGCATTAGATACCGTACTAGGACGAGATCTCCTTGACAAATTACTTTGT
Source organism: Schistocerca americana (assembly GCF_021461395.2). Taxonomy (NCBI): domain Eukaryota; kingdom Metazoa; phylum Arthropoda; class Insecta; order Orthoptera; family Acrididae; genus Schistocerca; species Schistocerca americana. Next base: position 641,441,311 of record NC_060123.1, read on the forward strand.
ATGTAGGCGACCTTTTGATTGCAGCCCGGTCCACACGCAACGATCTGTCTGCGCAGACATCGGCGCAGATGTCTGTACATGCAAAAGATCGCTGCAAATGTGGTGTGTTCACACGACACAAACCCCAATCTACTACTCGCCCGCCATCTGTCGGTGTAGAAAAGAAATATCAGTGGCAAGCGACTACGCTCCCCGTAAACGTCAAAAATTTAATTCATTTATTTTGAAATATAGAAATGGAGGAAGTTCTGTTGTAGACTGTGTTCGCAACTTGTTTTGCAAAAAACATTCAGACCAACCGCAGGAAACAGACAAAGCGGTCAAAATGGTGTAGACAGTGGCTGCTAAAGCGAAAGCAGTTTTCTCCCGTAAATTTACTGCGAGATTTGCAGGGCGAACCTTAAGGAAGCCAAGCAGATCAAAATACCATTACGTTGGCTGGTATACTTGATCTACTCCTACACCAGATCTTCTAGATTTCTGAACTTTGGATAACTCTTTTCGGCAAACAGTTCGCAACGAATTTTTTTTATTTTTTTTTAATTACTGTTTCTCTGTTTGCCGAGGCGTGAACTGCCCGCAATTTTTCAATTAGAGCATTGTATCGTGCTGTCTTTTTGTCTCGGTCACTATATTCTTTACTTTTAATCTTCCACAAACATGGGTGGTTTCTATATATTTCAGTGAATTCACTTACAAACTCTAGAGAACACTGACGAGTATCAGCCACTTTAATGCCCTGTGCGCACAAATACAAACACTAGACTGAGCAAACAGCTGTTTCGCGCCAGATTTGCGGCGATCTCCTGTCCACACGCTCCAACTTGTCTGCGCAGATGTGGTTTGAACCCACAGATTTGAGAGGTTTCGCTCAAACCTCCAACTCCAACTTCCAGGTTTGCACACACCTTAGATTGGTGCAAATCTTCTGTCCACACGCAACGATCTGTCTGCGCAGATGTGATGTGCGCAGACATTTGTGCAGACAGATCGTTGCGTGTGGACGGGCCTTAAGACGTGGGAGGAGCACCTCCATTTGTCAGAGAAAGTATTAATGAAATTCTCAGAGTACGGAGTGACAGTGAATCTGACGAAGTCAAAATTGGCCAAGAATGAAATAATGTTTCTCTAACAGGATTATTCCCTACCCAAAGAAGATGAACGTTACCAAAAAGTGGCCGTATCCTCGGAGTAAAAAAGAATTGTAGTCTTTTTTGGGGCTTGCTTCATTCTTCCGTCGATTTCTACGTGACCAAATAATTAGCCAAGACTGTTTACTACAACTACTGTGAAAGAACGTTACTTGGAAATGGACCCAGGAATGCAGCCAGCATTTGATAAAAACCGGCATGCTCTGATTAATGCATAACTTCTGCACCATCCGAATCTTGAACAAGACTTTTGTATTGCAATGGATGGTTCAGAAACAGGTTTAGGTGCCACATTGTTTCAAATAGATGATCCGTGTGACTCAAACACCATCAAATTATAGGGTTTGCTAGCAGAACATTGTCTAAATGCGAGAGAGCATATTGTACCACTGAATTAAATGTTTTAGCTGTGTTTTGGGCAATCGAGAAGTTCAGATATTTTGCTTATGGCAAGAGGACTGTGATAATAAGGCTTTATCATTTATCCTGACAGGTCGAATGTTTCATTCACGGCTAACCTGATGGGACCTGTTGTTGCAAGAATACAACATTTCGATGCAATACATAAGGGGAAAAGACAACGTAATTTCTGAAGTTTTACCTCGATTACCAAAAGGGAGAACGAATGAAGAGGATGATGAACTATCTTTAAATTTTAAAGCAATGGACATGTCAGTAAATTATTATGAAGAAAAAGTTTCAGAGCTGTGTCAAAACTGCCACAGTTGCAAGAAGAAGATCTACATTGGAAGCCTGTTAGGGACAAGATTAAGCACAAAAATCCTACTAATACTAAATATCAATATATTGTACAATCTGAGGTATTATTTGACTCTACCAATACCAACAGGAAAGTTTGTGTCTCACAGGGTCGGCCAGAGTGGCCGTGTGGTTCTAGGTGCTACAGCCTGGAACCAGGTTCAAATTCTGCCTCGGGCTTGGGTGTGTGTGATGTCCTTAGGTTAGTTAGGTTTAATTAGTTCTAAGTTCTAGGCGACTGATGACCTCAGAAGTTCAGTCGCATAGTGCTCAGAACCATTTGTCCCACAGGGTTGTGTGTTACTTTGGTATATTCATTTGAAGTGGGGACATTTTGGGCCTTCTAAATGTAAAGCCAAGTTGGGTGAATATTGCTATTATCCGAATCTAGAATGACTAGCGAATAAAATTCTGAAGAAATGCAAAATAGCAGGTTCGAATCCTGCCTCGAGCATGGATGTGTGTGATGTCCTTATGTTAGTTAGGTTTAGGTAGTTCTAAGTTCTAGGGGACTGATGACCACAGATGTTAAGTCCCATAGTGCTCAGAGCCATTTGAACCATTTGAAATGCAAAATATGCCAACAGACCAAACCCATAAATTACTGTCAAAAAATCAAACTACATCCTATAATTACTCATCAACCTTTAACAATAATAGCTTGCGATGTGTGTGGTCCGTGGCCAACTGCACAAGGAAGATTTAAGTATATACTGGATTATTACCACTTTTTTTTTTCAAAATATGTCAAATTATATCCATTACAGAGTGTACATGAGATTTATCATCAGTTACATTACTGATTATGGGAAACTGAAAATGATTCTGACTGACAATGCAGCATATTTTACTAGTGGATTGTGGAATGACTCCTTACCCTCTCCCTTAAAACCCACATCCTTTCGTCTTTCCCTCTCCTTCCCTCTTTCCTGATGAAGCAACCGTGGGTTGCGAAAGCTTGATATTTGTGTGTGTGTTTGTGTGTTTTTTATTGTGTCTATCTACCAGCGCTTTCCCATTTGGTAAGTCACAGCATCTTTTTTTAATATATATCTAAAAACAAAGATGCTGTAGCTTACAAAAAAAAAAGCATTGGTATGTTGATAGAGACTATACAAAAAACACACAAACACACACACAAATTTCGAGCTTTCATCAGGAAAGATGGAAGGAGAGGGAAAGACGAAAGGATTTGCGAGTTACCGCCCGAAGGTTATTTATGCGCCTACCGCGTCGGGGTTCATCGCGATCGCGAGGGCCATTGTTCAACTTCAGACAATGGCCTTTCAGCACTCACCGCCGCCCGGATTTCAGCAACATCTCTCCAGCACTCCTGCCGTCGTAGTGGACATGCCGCAAGACTCTTTGGAATCCTTCAGCCCGAACATGCAGTGGAATTCATTGAGTGCCGCCAGTTTCTTCCAACCACCAATGGTCGCGGATTCTAGCTTTGTTAGCCTAGACCTTTCCACGTGTTCTCCACATAGTGTTGTTCGGAACATTCCTACTCCTGTGTCGAACACACGATTCAATACAGTTCGTGGCGTCGAGCGAAGTATTGCTACTTTGGAAAATCCAGTAGTAAATTGAAACTCGAATCAGTTCCCGCCACGTGTGTATTCTTCCGCGCCGGCTAGTCAACAGGTGCTCAATGCTCGCCAAACAGCAAATATCACACCAAGTGTGCATCCTAGTGGACATGTGTGGGATCCTTGTGTTGCTTCTAATCAAGTGAACAATTCTGTGCTGGACAGTAATTACCCGGACATCTACAACCAGCCCCACCACCCACGGTCGAGTGAATACAGTGTGCATAATGGACATACACCGGCGTACTTAAGTACTTGTGGCTTCTCTCCGAGCTACCACGTCAATAAGAATGCACATTTTGACTATGATCCTCACATTGTTCGAGTGTCCGTCGCTTCTCAGCTGCCCCTCCAGCGTCAAGTGAATTTCACGATACTCGCATTACGGGACGCCAATAATTCGGACTCGCTATCTTCTGCATGCTCTACTTCCGTCCGAAGGAATAGGTGCACCTCCGCAGTGACTGCAGTGCTGAATCTGCCGAAACTACCAGACTTCAAACCCACTCACCCAGAGTTCTGGATTAACCTGGTTGAGCAAACATTCAATATCTGTGCTTTGGACAATGATGCACGCTTCGCCTGCCTCATGAACTATCTTCACGACCGCGTCGATTTAATTTACGATCTGGTCAAAGCACCCCCCCCCCCCCCCCCCTAGCAGGGAAGTATGCTGTGGCGAAACAGACGATACTGGAGCGCGTCTCAAAAACCAGGAGAGAAAATGTGCAACAGCTCATCTACGAAGAGCGTCTCGGTGACAGGTCTCCATTCCAGCTGTGGCGATGCATCCGTCTTCTCGTCGATGAGCAAGCTATGCCTGATGACACGCTCGCAGAAATCTGGACAGAAAAGCTGCCTTTGCCTGTCCAGACTGCAATCTCTGTGTATGAAGATAGGCCAGTAAATGAACGTTTACGCGCCGCCAACAGAGCATATTCTGCCAGGCAATGTGAGCTCCGTGCACTGCATTCTGGACGTGACCACACTAAGAAGCTTTCTGACACCACGCCCTTGTCTGGTGCTGCTAATAACAAGTTTGTTAAACTAGCCGCCCTGCCTGCACCTTCAACTCCCCGCAACGACAGTGCATCAGCCTCTGTGGAAGACTCTGGGTCACATAGTCCGTCACCTAGCAACTACCCACAGGAGCACAGGCCCGCCCAACCTTACTGTTTCTTCTACACAAGATTCAGGCAGCGAGCTTGGAAATACCAGTCACTGCGTTCTTACCCAAACTCCAACCGCAGGTAGGCTGCGGTGCCACCTCCTGCAATGTAAACAAAGGGCACCATCCAACGTTGCATTCCGTTTCGGACAACAACAGTAAGTGTGGTCGAGTCTATGTTCGCGATTTACAATCAGGTGTACATTTTCTGGTAGACACTGGTGCAGACGTCTCTTTGCTGCCTAACAACCAATAAAGTGCAACCACACAAAACAGTACTTCGTGCAGTGAACTTGTCTACCCTACAGTGTTCAGGTTCTACTCTGTATACAGTGAAACTTTCGCCCGAGTGCAAGCTGGAGTGGACGTTTTTAGTGTCAACAATTGAAGGACCTATTCTCGGAATTGATTTCCTCAAGCACTATCAATTGTCACTAGATTTTGTGCAAAGTACTGTGTTTTACTCCCCACTAAACAAACATATTCCTTTCGCTCCGCTGAGTGACTGTTCGGCTAATACCAAAGATGTGTGCTGTGCTAAGAAGTGTTTAAACCTATCCTTAGAGCTGTAATCTTGGACAAACAATTGGCTAGTTGAGTGCGCCAAGTCTTCGAAGTTGCGGATGGAGGATGGAACATATGGAAATGCTGCTGCATCTTCGCAACATACACCACGAGTTGGACTCCACACAACAACGCCTCGCGCCACTACAAGCAGATGACTCGTTGGCTACAGACAAGGTCAGTCTGTGCCAATCTGGTGTTCTCGTGCCCACGCACGTTAACGACAATGTTGTGAACTCTGTCAACTGTGTCAGCACCCCCTCTTGTAATGACAGTGTATGCCAAAGTGCTCAAGGTTCCTTGCATTCTGAATGGACAATTAACTTCCCAAGCTCGTGGCAATGAACTACGGCCATCTGCTGTTTGGCCACACCTACTCATGCCTACAGTGCTCGTAGCGGCACGGCCCGCTACCAAGAATTAGTGTACCAACCTCGCCCATGTTAACAAGCGTGCGGCCTTTACGCAGCCTACGAGCGGTTGGCACACCTGTACTTCCATGCCCTCAGCGCCACAGCTTTGCCCGTCCGCCGCCGCCTGCTCCGCTTCATGGACATCTGACTGTCGTGCCGTGCTACATATTGCAGTAGTCACTAATGGCACAGTTCATCGGTTACGTCTAACCGATGGGCTGCCCATATCACAACGCCCACGCCGCCTCAAGCTAGAATTTATGAAAATTGCCAAAGAACAATTAGATGATCTATTACAAATGGGAATAATTGAACCTTCTTCCGGTTGCTGGGCTAGTCCTATCCTGTTTGACCAAAAGAAAGACGGCACTTGGCATATGGTCGGAGACTATAGGCGTTTAAATGCCCACACCATCATTGATAAATACCTGGCCCCACTCATTGCGGACTTCAATGATGCACTTGCAGGTGCAAATTACTTCTCTGTTTTGGACTGTAAGCACACATTTCATCAGATTCCTATGGCTCCGGAGGATTTTTAATAGACTGCCATAACCACTCCCTTCAGGCTGTTTCAATACAAATTTATGCAGTTTGGGTTGAAAAACGCCTCCCAAACGTGGCAGTGTTTCATCAATCAAACTTTGTCCCATCTAGACTTTTGTTTCATATACGTGGACGACATATTGGTTCTCGCTTCTACTTTGGAACAGAGTGAGGAGCGTGTTCAAGTCGTGACAGATATTTTAGCAGCCGCTGGTATTGAACTGAACAATAAAAAGACTCAACTGCACCAGTCACATGTCACATTCCTAAGTTATGTTGTGTCGTCGGATGGTCTGACACCACCGCAGGACAAGATCAAGCCTGTCCTCGAGATGCCATGCCCCCAGACCTATAGGGAATTACGCAGGTTTATCGGAACAGTTAATTATTACCATAAACATTTGCCAGCCGCTTCTGCGGTGCAGGCTCCTCTCACAGATGCTCTCGCTGGCCCACAAACTTCTGGAACCCGCCAGGTACCATGGACACCAGACATGGACAAGGCATTTAACGAACTCAAACAGCTGTTGGCCTCCACTGCCACTATTGCTCACCCACATGCAGATGCCACAATGTTTATCACTACTGACGCTAGTGACAATGCTGTCGGCGCAGTACTGAGTCAGACATACAATAATGTTATGACCCCCCTGCAGTTTTTCTCAAAAAACCTAAACAACGCACAGAAGAAATACTCAGCATTCAACAGAGAATTACTTGCAGTTTACGAGGCCATAAGACACTTCAGAACTGATGTTGAGGGACGAGATTTCTATGTGCTCACTGATCGCAAGCCGTTGGTTCCTGCCATAAAAAATCCTGCGGCTGATCCGCCCCCACGACGCTTTCATCACATAGATTACATCTTGCAATTTACAAATGACATTTGCTACATCCGAGGAGCCAACAATGTGGTTGCTGATTTTCTCTCACGCGTTGGTGCTGTCACAACCTTAATTGACTTAACGGACCTACCTTGGTTGCAATCGGCAGACCCTGATACCATGCAGTTAATTTCGGACCACAGCTCCTCTCTCCAACTGGTACGCTCTACTTTTCCTGGCATATCTGATTTAGTGTGGTGTGATGAATCGACTGGTACATTGCGGCCATTCATTCCTAAGCCCCTTCAATGCCAGGTCTTTGACAAATTACACACATTAGCACACCCCAGTGTCAAAGCTTCCACCTGTCTGGTATCTGAACGGTTTGTCTGGAGAGACATGCGCCGTGACTGTCAGTCTTGGGCCAAGGCATGCATGTTGTGTCAACAGAACAAAGTTTCCAGGCACACTTCCCCACCCCTTGGCTGTTTTGCCCAACCGCCAGGCCGGTTTCACCATGTTCATGTGGACCTCGTAGGCCCTTTGCCCCCTTCGAGGGTTTCCGTTACTTGTTTACAGCTATTGACAGGATCACTCGGTGGGCTGAGGCTGTGCCTATTCTGAACATTCCCTCTGAGACAGTAAGTTGAGCATTCTTAGATTCATGGATCTCTAGATTTGGCTCACCTGTTTACCTCGCCACTGACCAGGGACGACAATTCGAGTCTTCAGTTTTCTCCGACTTATGTAAAATGTGTGGTATTGTCAAAATTCATACTTCCGCATACCACCACCAAAGCAATGGGCTTGTTGAGTGATGGCATCGCACCTTATAGTCTGCCTTGCATTGCCATGACTCACTATGGACAGAACCACTGCCCTTCGTGCTTCTTGGCCTTCGTCCGACTTTCAAGGAAGACCCCAAGGGTTCCGTAGCAGAGTTTATGTATGGTCAACCTCTGGTTTTGCCTGGAGAATTAGTCCCTCCCACCCCACTTCCACGGTGCTCTGAACTCCCTTCACGTCTTGAGCAAGTGCACTTGCACTGCAGCAAAATTCAGCCGCCACCTCCGGCTACTCATACACCTCTGCGCGAATATGTACCGCGCACGCTAGACTCTTGTGAGTACGTGTTTCTCAGAGATGACTCAATCAAAGCCCCACTTCAGTCGCCCTACACAGGTCCTTACAAGGTCGTCAAACACTCTGAGAATAATATGGATCTCCTCATAAAAGACTCTGTAACCACGGTCTCACTCAACCGAGTGAAACCAGCTTTCATTGAGCCTCAGGTGAACCTCCCTGATTCTGCCCCTATTTCTCCCACTCCTGCTTCGAGTGGCCATCCATCTTCTCATACCATACATTCGGGTATTGATTCTCCACAGCGTGCTTCTCTGCCGAGCACTGCTTCTTCTCCGCGTTCATCTAATTCGAGTGGCCAATCTTTTCTAGGTTTCATTCCTCACAGCCCTCACAGTCGAACTGCCAACCACTCGGATTCTACCCATTGTGTTACCATCTTCTTGTGACAGCTCTTTATCATGCTGTTCAATCCACGCTGGCTCCTCGTTGCCTTCAGTCATGCTCCCTCGTCCGTCAGCTGATCGCCCAAGGTTGTCGTCCACCCCCCTCTTCGCAGATGCTTTCCCCTGCCATGGCTTTCCCACACCTCCATGCCTCCCTACCATTGCTCGTACAGGTGCCACCCAAGAATTCACAACACATGTACACCCTGATGACATACATAAATTATCTGTTGTCGTAGATGGCGATACGGTGTGTGTGGTACTCACGTGTGACAATGTTGAGGGAGGAAGAGCAGAAACTTGTGTGGTGCGCTGTTTTAAATTGAGCACAAGTGCTGCGTGTGGCAATTTACGTGCCTTTGTTAGGCCTTCTGGCAAGGTGATTCTCTGCCTGCCTGCTGATGAAGTGCTACACCCTTACTCCAGGACGGGATGTCGTCTTCAGCCGCCGGCGTCGCTTGCTGACTTCGCCGTTGACATACCGGGTTTCACCCTCCGGTCTCCTACCAGTCGACCGCTTCCGCCTGATGCGGAAGAACTGTACATTACCTTCCTAACTTCTCACCCCCCCACCCCCTCCCCCATTCACAGGGACGTACTCCATATTGCGCGGGGTGGGGGGGCGGGCGGATTGGGGGGGGGGGGAGGGAGGGGCGGGGGACAATGTGGCATAAAGCGCCATAAATATTGATATTTATTCAGTGTGTAAGTGTGCTGCCTTTGAGGAGAGGGCTTTGGGAGGATGTTGGCCACTAATGGCAGTTAGCCTCCGGACGCATCTGTGTAGAAGCGAAGTGCTAATAAATCTGTGTCTGAGAGAATTCTAGTTGTTTACCTACAACTATATCCTATTCCCTCATATTAAGGAAAAACTGAAAACACTGTCTTTCATCCCCTAAAGTTTCTATTAATTCTGTATATCTAATGGACAGCTGCTGAGTGTGGTAAAATCTTTACTGAATTATTGTAGTGAATATAAGAGCTTCATTAGGGCAAACAGACTATGCAATTACAATATTGTTAGTATATTTGTATAAAAAGTTGTGTTACTGTATCTTGCATGATAAAGTATTATTCTTTGTACATTTTTTTGTTCAATTTTGTATGTATTATTCTTTGTACTACTTAATGTAAAATTTTGTATGTTCCTTTTGCACAAATTTTTTCCCATAAATTTACATGTACTTTTGGACAACATCCATACAATATTTATTGTCTACAGATGGATAAATAAATAAATAAATATGCTCATGTTAACATAAAGGTATGCCAGAAACTAAAACTGTGTGACAGACGAGGACTTGAACACACGACTTTGCCTTTCATAGAACAATGGTCTTATGGACCTTGCCTTTTATGGACAAGGGTCCTATGGCCTGACTTTTCCAGGCATGACTCACAACATGCCCTCACAGCTTTACTTCTGCACACCTTGCAAGACTAGCACACATGGAGGAAAAGGGCTCTGAGGAGAAATAGCTTAGCCACAGCCTAGTTATGCAGAAGACTTGTGTGAAATTTCGAAAGTGAAACAGAATTGCTAGCAGAAGTAGAGCTGTGAGGAAAGAACGGAAGCCATGGCTGGATAGCTCAGTTGACAAGAGCAATGCGTGCAAAAGATATGACTCCGGGTTTGAATCCCAGTCTGGAGCACTGTTTTAATCTACTAGAAAGTTTCAAAACAGCACACACTCCATAGAAAAGTGAAATTTCTATTCTAGGAGGTGTTCTTGTATTTTACCTGACCAGGCTAGATGTGCAGTACTGGCATTTCAACCATGTAAATTAATATCAGTAAAATGCAATGAGAGTGTCATTTTAACACAAAAAGTAATACCAATTTATGCTTGTGTCGACACAACAGTCTGCAATATGACGAAAAAAAAGTGTGTAGTACTGCAAAATAAAGTTTTATGGCAGCTTTTTGGTGGTACATATAAAAATTTCACGAATTTTGAAAGGAGGAGGTGGATGTAAAATGTCTGTTGCACTGAAAATTACCTCATTTAGCTATTGCTGTTTTATCTGTAGATATAATGGAAAGGCTTTTTCTCTCTTTTCTACTTAACACAATCCAAATATTGAAGACACAAATGAAGTTGCTGTGAATTTGTAGCATTCATTTAGCTCCTATGCGACAGCAAACGGCCATGGTTTTCAAGTTCACTGAATTTCCTGTTTATCAATTAAGTGCACAATACTGCCCTAGTTTAGGGAGTGTTTCAGATCAAAATTATAAATACACTACTTCTTTCAGCACAACTTTGCATACTTGTGAAGATATTGCCAACCCTGTGAGTTTACAAACAATGAATGGCCTATGATCAAACAATGTTTTCACATACTGCCATGCTAAACAAGAAGCTCAGGGTAAAAACTGACACACTGCTCTGTTAGTGAGAATTATGTTTTTATAAAAGTAAATATATTTATACAAAAACATATGATGTTAGACAAGAAGTTCAGAACATTTACAGGAACAGGCTGTTGCTAAATGAAAAGCATATTTTCATACAAGTAAATACATTTACAGAAATGCATTCAATACACTACACTTCTTTTTCCAGACATTACTTTTCAAATATCACCTTGTTGAAAAGTGTGCCCTGAAGGGCTTGGGTGCTGTAGTAAACCCAGGCAATGCAAGTGTAGATGGCTTAGGTTCATCTGGAGGCAAAGAAATAGTGAAGTCCTGAAGGAGACTTGCCAAGAAAAGGAACAAATTATTCTTGGCAAGTGCCATGCCAAGACAAACTCTTGAACCAGTGCCAAAGTTGATGAAGAAAGGGTCTCGTACAAATTTGCCAGTCTCCTTGTCAATGAAACGCTCTGGCCGGAACACATCTGGATCTCCCCAATGTTCCCGGTCATGCATGATGCTCCACAAGCTGATGAAGAGCCATGTTCCCTGAAACAAAGTAAAAAGTTAATCATGAGCCCCTTTTTCTTAAATTTGTGAGGTTTCAAGGTTTCCGCAAATAAGTTGTAGATAATAAATGCTACAAGCTCTTGGCCATAACCTTAGTGATCAAAGGAAGGAAGATTGGGTTTAATGTCCTGTCGACATTGAAAGCTTAGTGATACCTGTGACGGTTGGTGATACACGCTCCAGATAACTGCTCATTGTCCTTTTTGAATTTGACTACTGATTGAAGTTTTGATTTATCTTGCATAATCATATGAAGGAATGCACTGTGCTTCATGAAATAGCTTGCTCATAGCAACTAGTTCTGATTCATTCAACACACTCCATTTGCAACAAATGGAACATGCCAACCAATTCAGGAATCTTTCACCTTCTGCAGAGATAGAAAGAGGAAGTATTTTTCTACTGGGTGCCGAGCCATTTGCGCGTGTGGCAATAAGCTGGTGGACAGCATTGTCTAACTCACTAGCCAGCAGTATACTGTGACTGAACTACCGTTCTACTGAACTCTGTTATGTCACTTCTCAATCATCATAAGTCAATAGTGAATAAATGGGTGGGTATGACCAAATGAAAACAAAAGAATCAGGGTGTCCAAAACACACAGTCCATAGACAGTGCACCTCCTTGCATCCTTAGAGACGATAAGTATGTTTTCCATACATATCGCTCTATGGCTTTCTCTATTAACTGAAGGGGTCTGTAGAATAAAGATCTAATTCTGAATTTGGTAAGATACAACCTGTTCACTTTATCAGAGTGCTTTTGAACGTGCTGCATGATGGTAAGTGGTATATCCCTCTGAATCACTAGAAAGCACTGTGTACCATATACATTCAGGTGACAAGTCATGGGATAGTGATATGCATTTATACAGGTCCAGAAATTGTTGGAACTCAGTATTCTGAGATCCACTATGTCAATAGTGTGCTGAGAATACCAGATTTCAGGCACTAACTCCCACCATGGACAATGCAGTTGCTGACTGCGTTCACTTAACAATCAAGACCAGTGGCATTATTGTAATGTTGTCAGCGCTAACAGAAAGCAACACTGCATGAAATAGCTGTAGAAATCAATGTGGGATGTTTGACAAATGTATCCATTATGACAGTGTGGCAGAATCTGGCAGTAATGTGCTATGGCAGTAGACAACTGAAGAGAGTGCCTTTGCTAACTGCACGACGTCACATGCAGTACCTCTCTTGGGCTCGTGACCATATCAGTTGGATCCTAGAAAACTGGAAAACCGTGATGCGATTACATGAGTCCCAATTTCAGTTGGTAAAAGCTGATCATAGCGTTCAAGTGTGGCACAGATCCCATTGACCTTCAACTGAACTGATCACTGATTGGAAAGGGTGAATTCCAATCCCAAAGAAAGCAGGCGTTGACAGATGTGAAAATTACTGAACAATCAGTTTAATAAGTCACAGCTGCAAAATACTAACGCAAATTCTTTACAGATGAATGGAAAAACTGGTAGAAGCCAACCTCGGAGAAGATCAGTTTGGATTCCTTAGAAATATGGGAACATGTGAGGCAATACTTACCCTACGACTTATCTTAGAAGCTAGATTAAGAAAAGGCAAACCTACGTTTCTAGCATTTGTAGACTTGGAGAAAGCTTTTGACAATGTTGAATGGAATACTCTCTTTCAAATTCTGAAGGTGGCAGGAGTAAAATACAGGGAGCGAAAGGCTATTTACAATTTGTATAGAAACCAGATGGCAGTTATAAGGGTCGAGGGACATGAAAGGGAAGCAGTGGTTGGGAAGGGAGTGAGACAGGGTTGTAGCCTCTCCCTGATGTTATTAAATCTGTATATTGAGGAAGCAGTATAGGAAACAAAAGAAAAATTCGGAGTAGGTATTAAAATCTATGCAGAAGAAATAAAAACTGTGAGGTTCGCCAATGACATTGTAATTCTGTCAGCGACAGCAAAGGACTTGGAAGAGCAATTGAACAGAATGGAAAGTGTCTTGAAGGGAGGATATAAGATGAACATCAACAAAAGCAAAACGAGGATAATGGAATGTAGTCAAATTAAGTCGAGTGATGCTGAGAGAATTAGATTAGGAAATGAGACACTTAAAGTAGTAAAGGAGTTTTGCTACTTGGGGAGCAAAATAACTGATGATGATCGAAGTAGAGAGGATATAAAATGTAGACTGGCAATGGCAAGGAAAGTGTTTCTGAAGAAGAAAAATTTGTTAACATCGAGTATAGATTTAAATGTCAGGAAGTCGTTTCTGAAAGTATTTGTATGGAGTGTAGCCATGTATGGAAGTGAAACGTGGACGATAAATAGTTTAGACAAGAAGAGAATAGAAGCTTTCGAAATGTCTTGCTACAGAAGAATGCTGAAGATTAAATGGGTAAATCACATAACTAATGAGGAGGTATTGAATAGGATTGGGGAGAAGAGAAGTTTGTGGCACAACTTGACTAGAAGAAGGGTAGGACATGTTCTGAGGCACCAAGGGATCACCAATTTAGTATTGGAGGGCAGCGTGGAGGGTAAAAATCATAGAGGGAGACCAAGAGATGAATACAGTAAGCAGATTCAGAAGGATGTGGGCTGCAGTATGTACTGGGAGATGAAGAAGCTTGCACAGGATAGAGTAGCATGGAGAGCTGCATCAAACCAGTCTCAGGACTGAAGACCACAACAACAACAACAACAACAACAATGTTTGGCTACTTGGAGACCATTTGCAGCCATTCATGTTCATGTTCCCAAACAAAGATGTCATATCACCAGGCCACAATTGTTCATGTTTGGTTTGAAGAATATTCTGGACAGATTGTCCAACATGAATCCCATCAAACATAATTGAGAAGTCATTTCATGCACAAAATCCTGTGCCAGTAACACTTTCACAATTATGGATGGTTGTAAAGGCAGCATGGCTCAAGATTTCTGCAAGGGACTTCCGATGGCTTTTTGTTGAGTCCCTGCCATTTCAAGTTGCTGCTCTACGCCAGGCTAAAGGAGGTTCAACATGATATTAGGGGTATCCCTTTACTTTTGTCACCTCACTGTAAATGATTCTGTGTTAATGTATTCATCTTCTTTTCATTGAGTTTAATCTGGCTTGTAACATGCAATACCTCAAAATACGTTCTAGTCATTTAACACTTTCTTTTGCCAACCTCTTTAATTAGAACATGCCAATATTGAGAACACATGTAAATAACAAATTCAGTAAATCATAACTGACACTAAATGAGGTGAATGTAGGTTTGCTAGAAATGATACATCAAAGCAGAAATACATATCCGACATGCAAAAAAAATAAATAAATAAATTTCACTGAATGTAAAGTATCTTTTCACAATAAGTCAGACCTAGTTTTCATTATCTGTTATCAAAATATCCAGTCAATAAATAATGAAGAGTGTGTTGTTGAAGCATTCTTGTCAGGGTATATTCAGTATTAATGTTATTTATTTCTCTGAGATCTGGCTTAAAAACATAAAGATGCTGTTCTCCAGTTTTTCTAATTATATCACCAAGAAGATTTCTGCAGGTCTAATGGTGCAAAGTGTAGCTGTCTAGTGCTTGTACAAGATAGCACAGAATTCAGGACCTGCATCAAAACTCACCATTTAAAAAATAAGGAAAAAAAAATTGATCTTTGTGCAGACAAAATCATATTGCCTTAATGTAATAACAACTTACACTTACTATTAACTTGATATTATAATGTACATCTTGGTCTCTGACCAGACTTCCTAGTGTTACAGTGGGTATTTATATAACAAAGAAAATAAACAATTTTTGACAGTTAATGTAACTGGATAGATAAAAAAAAAATATTCTCACCAAGTGGCATCAGCAGAACACACATATAAAAAAAGGTTTTATGTATGCAAGCTTTCAGAGCCTTCTAGCAGAAGGGTTGAAGAGGAAGGAAGAGGGGTTTAGGAAAAGGGTTAGAGTTGAGAAGAGTCATCTAGAACCCCAGATCAGGGGAGACTTACTGGACAGGATGAGAAGGAAAGACTCTTTTGCCTACATTCTAACTCATAACTACTTCACAAACAAATTTGTGGCACAGTCATAGGCACTCACCTATGCCAACCTCTTCATTGACCACCTAAAGGAAATATTTCTAGCTTCCCAAAACACCAAACCCCTGGTCTAGTTCATGTTTATTGATGATATCTTTATAATATGGACACAAGGCCAGGACACCTTATCCTCATTCCTCCAAAATCTCAACACCTCCTCTCCCATCCATTCCACCTGGTCCTCCTCCACCCACTGTACCACCTTCCAAGGTGTTGATTTCCTCATCGAAGAATACTCCATCCCCACCCCAGTCCACATCAAACCCACCAATCACCAACAGTAACTGCACTTTGCCAGCTGCCACCCACTCCATACCAACAAACCCCACCCATACAGCCTGGCCACCCATGGCAGACACATCTGCAACAATGAGAACTCCCTCAAGATCCTCCCTGTGGTCCTCACAAAGGCCTTCACAGACAGGCTATACCACCCAGACCTAATACACAAACAGATCTCCCATGCCATATTTCCACACATACACACACACACACACACACACATATGATCCTCACATCCATCCCAAGAACCAACCAAAAAGAAGTGCCCCCTTGTCACCCAATACCACTTGGGAATGACTGAACCATGTCCTCATCAGGACTCTGATTATTTATCATCATGCCCTGAAATGAGGAACATCCTACCCAACATACTTCCATCCCCTCACAAAGTGGTGTTCCACCACCCGCCCAACCTCCCCAATATCTTAGTCCATCCATATGTCATTCCCACCCCCAATTCCCCGCTACAGAAATCATACCCTTCGGGAAGCTCCAGATGCAAGACCTGCACTATCCACCCACCCAGTATGTCCTACTCCAGTCCTGTCACCAGCTTGTCCTACCCCATCAGAGGCCAGACCAACTGTGAAAGCAGCCATGTTATATACCAGCTCTCCTGCAACCACTTCACAGCATTTTGCATTGGTATGACAACCAAGCAGCTTTCAATGAGAATGAGTGGCCAATGTCAGGCTGTTGCCAAAAACAAAGTGGTCCGCCCAGTGGCACAACATGCAGCAGAGCACAACATGTGAGATTTCAGTGGCTGCTTCACCTCCTCTGCCATCTGGATCCTCCCCACCACCACCACCAGCTTTTCTGAGCTATGCAGATGGGCACTTGTTTCTCCTACAGCTTGAAAAGGAATTTCATTCTGAAAGCTAGCAATGCAAACCT
Organism: Schistocerca americana; assembly: GCF_021461395.2. Classification (NCBI taxonomy): domain Eukaryota; kingdom Metazoa; phylum Arthropoda; class Insecta; order Orthoptera; family Acrididae; genus Schistocerca; species Schistocerca americana. The sequence continues at coordinate 641,458,037 of NC_060123.1, forward strand.
CTGTACCTTTTGTTTGTGTATCTGTTGACAATGCAGCACTTCTGCCTTTCGGTGAGTCATGTCTTTAGTCCTAAATAATTCGTTTTTCTCAACCAGAACTTTGTGTGTGTTATTATATATAGATACAGATATGGAAGTCATATTACGTGTTGCTTTTGCCATAAAATTTTCCAAATGTCTCATGCTGAGTGGTCTGTGTCGCATGTATCTTCGACACTTTCAATTTCCAAAATATAATGAAGGTAGGATACTAGATATCAAAGTAAAATAATATGTGATCCAAGTAACTGTACCTGTATTTCTTTTATCTAAGCCCAGGATGAAAAATTCTATTGAACCTTTAATAGCTGTTTCTGTTAGTTACCATTTTTGGTACCTACGAGTGTTATTATTTTGTTTTGATTTTCCAAGAAAGTAATTACTCTACTGAACAAGTGCACTTGTAATATTTTTTTAATAAATATTCTACTAGAGATACTGATAACTAATTATTATGAATAGCACTATTTCTTTTTAGACACATGAATCACCTTGCTTAATTTCAGTTGATGAGAAAATACTGAGAGAAAAAACTGCACTAAACAGGCCTCGGAAGGCCCAACATTGCCATGTAATATTTTTGCAGCCACCTACTCCATTAGACAGCATGACATATGAGCATGACCCACAGACGTCTTTGCGTTTAGCTTTTCACAGCAATTGTCAGATCATTTTCATTTAACACTTGTATGAGTACTGAATGGCATGGGTTTCCTGATACAAGGGGCTGACAGTTTCTTCGAATTCTACTTCTGTGCCTCAGTTTTGTCTTCTGTACTTATGTAGTTATTGTCCAGAATGATGGTGATGCCTGTTTTAATTGTGACTATTTAGTACCTCAACTTATCATTTTTTATTTAATGTATTTCTGCCTCTTTCTTAACACATGTGTGGAAAAAAGAAAAACTGATTGAGCATAGAGCGATATGCTCACAAGATGATTCCTTCAAGCTTCTTAAAGGGGTTAACACAAGACTGTAGTTATCTCACTGCATGACACACATAGCTGTGTCTAACATTTCTTCTGCCACTTTTGGACTGTGAGACCATTGAAAGCATAAGCCACACATCCTCACTTCAGGTGGTGGTAAAATTGGAAGGGCAATGCAGTCATGCCACTTGGCTGCCAGAAAAAAATACCATGTCCCTAGTCACTGAAACCACCCAGCCACAGTTCTCACTGCTCTGGCTTTTGGCATCAGGAAACTTCTTATTACCTGAAATAATGTATAAATATCTAATAATTCCTAATAGCCACCAAAGGTGCCATTGATCTCGAAGAACTTCTGGTGAATTATTCTTTGGGGAAGATTCAGCTAAGGGCTTACTATCGATTTTTGTTGTGTTTCAGATCCGAAGAATTCTGTGTCCATGAGAATTTGTGTTGAAATTATCTGTTATTATGTGTTAATATTTAGTAGCTAAATTATTTTACTTTAGACTCATGTTTCTTGATTCAGGTGAGGTACATAAATACTGAAAGCTAATGTTCTGTCTAAAGTGCCTGCCTGATATTTTGAAGACACATTGTACTTCAATCCACAGATGGGCAAAAATTTTACCTCATCATATGATATGCCAGTTGAGTGTGTGGATGGACACAGCCCACTTGTTTACCAACATTGGCTTTGAGTTCAACTGTATAGTGAAATATCCTTGGAGTCTTTTGCAGAGGCACAACTGAATAAAGTCATTTAAATTTCAAGCCATACCAGCTGAGCTAAAATTCTTGAGCAGCTGTCTCTGTCATCATCTTCAAGAGTTATTAACCCATTTACCATTCTTAGCAGTCAGTAATTTTAATTACTGAAGATAATGATGGTGACAGTTGCGAAATGATCGAGAGTTATAAATCAAATAACGCAGCTTGAAAACCAAGAGGATTTTTTTGAGTTGGTGAACTACTTGTACAAGTTGTTTAATTCCTTTGTGTGGTAAGTTTCATGAACTTTGAAGTTTATTCTAAAAATGGTTAAGTAACTAAAGGATTTTTCTAAGAATCAGAGAATTAACACTGAAAATCCATCAAATAAACACAAAATGAATGCAAGAAAAGTGATATCTAAGATCCTCCTAGAACACAAAACAGGCATTCTGGCACTGCAGCAGACTGACACTAGATGTGAGAAGGACATATAGCAATGAGGATAAATCCCAGATACTTCCGTGTAGCCAATACTGATGACACCGAGTATTTCAGAAACTGCTTGTCACATTTCTGTGTTCTCCTCAATGTTTTCATGTGTGATTGTCTATTGATGTTTAATACCTGCTCTATGAATTATTTATTATAATTTTAAACCATGCTGTATCTTTCCAATTTTTTTTATTATGTGAATATTAAATTACTGCAAATGTGGATTGGGAGAATACATTGCAAATCTATTCTGTTGGCTACTACTTAAGTGAATCATTACTTTGTCATGAAGAGCCAGACACATACTCAGTGCATACTGCATCTTGTGATGGATTACTGCTGTATTCCAGTTTAGCTGACGATATATTCTACAAGATGCTGTATCGATATACAATTCAAACAGTACAAGAAATACGGGGAGCATGGTGCTGTGCTATGAAATATTAATGTAGTCCAGTACCTGTCTGTGGTCTTCATTACTCTATGTGCTGATTTAGAATTTTGTTTTACCTGGGGAATGTTGTATCCACAGAGGGTTGTGTCCTTGAGAGCAGCATGTGGCGGACACAAGGGTGCAATTGTGTTTATGCGGGAAACCTCAGTTATCACAGCTTCCAGATATGGTAACCTGCAAGAAACATTTGTACTAATAAGCAAAACCTCCTCCTCTACTTTATACAGCACTTCACTATATCAGTTTAGTGTAAGATTTTGACTAAGTTTCTACCTAAAGTAATTAGATCGAATTTAGAGTAGCGGGATTTACTGTAGTTCATGTGCAACACTAATTAACACTACGTTGTTTGCCACTACTATGCACATCTGTATTGTTGCTCCATTTCAATATAACTAACAGGGTTAAACTAATGTAACACACTCTATGGCACAGTGCCTTGAATAGAGAACTGTGTACTGAGAGAGTGAATCATACTCAGGGGAAATTATGTGTGCAACTAGCCAGTTGATGGACTGAGAAAACAAGATACATTTTATGATAATTTTGTTATTTAAAGAGGGAATTATTTTGGTATTTGTAGATTTTATAAATTTGTCCCATTGATAAATTGTTCATAAAAGATATTAATTTGCAATTGGTTAAAATTAAAAGACACAGGCTTGTACAGTTTAATACCAATATTAGATTGGTCACGATGTATATCAGTCAATCAGAGGACAGTATGTTCACGCGAATTGTCTTGTGACATGGATATAAAGAGCTTTGAGCAGATGTGAAAATTTTACAGAATAATGGTTAAAATTTGATCATGAAGTGCAGTAAAGTGGACATCAACGCATGAAAAAGATGAACATGTGAAATTCCGATGTTAATATGCAAACAGTGACTTTTGAATAACCAATATCCTCATGGCATATTATACAAGCTGTGACCACAAAATGAACATTTGTAGTTGTAAAATTATGCAATACTTGAGTGAACGTTTTGTCACAGATAATTTATTTTGTAATCCTTTCCAGTATTAGGTTCAATACCATAATCTGGCTGTTATGAGTGACTGTGTGTGTATTGAAACTAGAACTTAAAATCAGCATGGACTTGACAGTGTTTTTATATCAATCAAATGCCAATATATCCAAGTTTTCACTCTCAAACTACCTTTAGTTAATATGGTACTGAAAAACATTTACTGCATCCACTGGTTAGTGTAATGCTGTTGCTTTTCCAGTAGAAAAACATCATTTGTTTTTAACAGGGAAGGTGTGTGGACCAGACAGCAAAAGAAGAAATTCACCACAAGGTGAGAGGACACTATTTCTGAAGGATGAGCACAAATAACCACGCCATTGAAACTTGAAACTGAAAGTTCCATGGAATATTAGTCCTTTTTAAAATTATTGTTCACAACACAAAGGCAATAATCTACATCTACATCTACATCCATACTCCGCAAGTCACCTGACGGTGTGTGGCGGAGGGTACTCTGAGTACCTTTATCGGTTCGCTCTTCTATTCCAGTCTCATATTGTTCGTGGAAAGAAGGATTGTCGGTATGCTTCTGCGTGGGCTCTAATCTCTCTGATTTTATCCTCATGGTCTCTTCGCAAGATATCCGTAGGAGGGAGCAATATACTGCTTGACTCTTCGTTGATGGTATGTTCTCGACACTTTAACAAAAACCCGTACTGAGCTACTGAGCGTCTCTCATGCAGAGTCTTCCACTGGAGTTTATCTATCATCTCCGTAATGCTTTCACGATTACTAAATGATCCTGTAACGAAGTGTGCTGCTCTCCATTGGATCTTCTCTATCTCTTCTATCAACCCTATCTGGTACGGATCCCACACTGCTGAGCAGTATTCAAGCAATGGGCAAACAAGCGTACTGTAGCCTACTTCCTTTGTTTTTGGATTGCATTTCCTTAGGATTCTTCCAATGAATCTCAGTCTGGCATCTGCTTTACCGACGATCAACTTTATATGATCATTCCATTTTAAATCACTCCTAATGCGTACTCCCAGATAATTTATGGAATTAACTGCTTCCAGTTGCTGACCTGCTATTTTGTAGCTAAATGATAAGGGATCTATTGTTCTATGTATTCACAGCACAGTACACTTGTCTACATTGAGATTGAATTGCCATTCCCTGCACCATGCGTCAATTCGCTGCAGATCCTCCTGCATTTCAGTACAATTTTCCATTGTTACAACCTCTCGATACACCACAGCATCATCTGCAAAAAGCCTCAGTGAACTTCTGATGTCATCCACAATGTCTACATCTACATCTATACTCCGCGAGCCACCTTACGGTGTGTGGCGGAGGGTACTTATTGTACCACTATCTGATCCCCCCTTCCCTGTTCCATTCACGAATTGTGCGTGGGAAGAACGACTGCTTGTAAGTCTCCGTATTTGCTCTAATTTCTCGGATCTTTTCGTTGTGATCATTACGCGAGATATATGTGGGCGGTAGTAATATGTTGCCCATCCCTTCCCGGAATGTGCTCTCTCGTAATTTCGATAATAAACCTCTCCGTATTGCGTAACGCCTTTCTTGAAGTGTCCGCCACTGGAGCTTGTTCAGCATCTCTGTAACGCTCTCGCGCTGACTAAATGTCCCCATGACGAATCGCGCTGCTTTTCGCTGGATCATGTCTATCTCTTCTATTAATCCAACCTGGTAAGGGTCCCATACTGATGAGCAATACTCAAGAATCGGACGAACAAGCGTTTTGTAAGCTACTTCTTTCATCGATGAGTCACATTTTCTTAGAATTCTTCCTATGAATCTCAACCTGGCGCCTGCTTTTCCCACTATTTGTTTTATGTGATCATTCCACTTCAGATCGCTCCGGATAGTAACTCCTAAGTATTTTACGGTCGTTACTGCTTCCAATGATTTACCACCTATGGCATAATCGTACTGGAATGGATTTCTGCCCCTACGTATGCGCATTATATTACATTTATCTACGTTTAGGGAAAGCTGCCAGCTGTCGCACCATGCATTAATCCTCTGCAGGTCCTCCTGGAGTACGTACGAGTCTTCTGATGTTGCTACTTTCTTGTAGACAACTGTGTCATCTGCAAATAGCCTCACAGAGCTACCGATGTTGTCAACTAAGTCATTTATGTATATTGTAAACAATAAAGGTCCTATCACGCTTCCCTGCGGTACTCCCAAAATTACCTCTACATCTGCAGATTTTGAACCGTTAAGAATGACATGTTGTGTTCTTTCTTCTAGGAAATCCTGAATCCAATCACAAACCTGGTCCGATATTCCGTAAGCTCGTATTTTTTTCACTAAACGTAAGTGCAGAACCGTATCAAATGCCTTCCTGAAGTCCAGGAATACGGCATCAATCTGCTCGCCAGTGTCTACGGCACTGTGAATTTCTTGGGCAAATAGGGCGAGCTGAGTTTCACATGATCTCTGTTTGCGGAATCCATGTTGGTTATGATGAAGGAGATTTGTATTATCTAAGAACGTCATAATACGAGAACACAAAACATGTTCCATTATTCTACAACAGATTGACGTAAGCAAAATAGGCCTATAATTATTCGCATCTGATTTATGACCCTTCTTGAAAATGGAAACGACCTGCGCTTTCTTCCAGTCGCTAGGTACTTTACGTTCTTCCAGCGATCTACAATAAATTGCTGATAGAAAGGGGGCAAGTTCTTTAGCATAATCACTGTAGAATCTTAAGGGTATCTCGTCTGGTCCGGATGCTTTTCCGCTACTAAGTGATAGCAGTTGTTTTTCAATTCCGATATCGTTTATTTCAATATTTTCCATTTTGGCGTCCGTGCGACGGCTGAAGTCAGGGACCGTGTTACGATTTTCCGCAGTGAAACAGTTTCGGAACACTGAATTCAGTATTTCTGCCTTTCTTCGGTCGTCCTCTGTATGTCATTTATGTATATTGTGAATAGCAACGGTCCTATGACACTCCCCTGCGGCACACCTGAAATCGCTCTTACTTCGGAAGACTTCTCTCCATTGAGAATGACATGCTGCGTTCTGTTATCTAGGAACTCCTCAATCCAATCACACAATTGGTCTGATAGTCCATATGCTCTTACTTTGCTCATTAAACAACTGTGGGGAACTGTATCGAACGCCTTGCGGAAGTCAAGAAACATGGCATCTACCTGTGAACCCGTGTCTATGGCCCTCTGAGTCTCGTGGACGAATAGCGCGAGCTGGGTTTCACACGACCGTCTATTTCGAAACCCATGCTGATTGCTACAGAGTAGATTTCTAGTCTCCAGAAAAGTCACTATACTCCAACATAGCTCGTGCTCCAAAATTCTACAACCGATCGATGTTAGAGATATAGGTCTATAGTTCTGCACATCTGTTGGACAGCCCTTCTTGAAAACGGAGATAACCTGTGCCCTTTTCCAATCCTTTGGAAAGCTACGCTCTTCTAGAGACCTGTGGTACACCGCTGCAAGAAGGAGGGGAAGTTCCTTCGCGTACTCTGTGTAAAATCAAACTGGTATCCCATCAGGTCCAGTGGCCTTTCCTCTTTTGAGTGATTTTAATTGCTTATCTATCCCTCTGTCGTCTATTTCGATATCTACCATTTTGTCATCTGTGCGACAATCTAGAGAAGGAACTACAGTGCAGTCTTCCTCTGTGAAACAGCTTTGCAAAAAAAATTTAGTATTTCGGCCTTTAGTCTGTCATCCTCCGTTTCAGTACCATTTTGGTCGCAGAGTGTCTGGACATTTTGTTTTGATCCACCTACTGCTTTGACATAAGACCAAAATTTCTTAGGATTTTCTGCCAAGTCGGTACACAGAACTTTACTTTCAAATTCATTGAACGCCTCTCGCATAGCCCTCCTCACACTACATTTTGCTTCACGTAATTTTTGTTTGTCTGCAAGGCTTTGGCTATGTTTATGTTTGCTGTGAAGTTCCCTTTGCTTCCGCAGCAGTTTTCTAACTCGGTTGTTGTACCACGGTGGCTCTTTTCCATCTCTTATGATCTTGCTTGGCACATACTCATCTAACACATATTGTACGATGGTTTTGAGCTTTGTCCACTGATCCTCAACACTATCTGTACTTGAGACAAAACTTTTGTGTTGAGCCATCAGGTACTCTGTAATCTGCTTTTTGTCACTTTTGCTAAATTGAAAAATCTTCCTACCTTTTTTAATATTTCTATTTATGGCTGAAATCATCGATGCAGTAACCGCTTTATGATCGCTGATTCCCTGTTCTGCCTTAACTGTTTCAAATAGTTCGGGTCTGTTTGTCACCAGAAGGTTTAATATGTTATCACCATGAGTCAGTTCTCTGTTTAACTGCTCAAGGTAGTTTTCAGATAAAGAACTTAAAAAAAATTCACTGGATTCTTTGTCCCTGCCACCCGTTATGAAGTTTGAGTCTCCCAGTCTATATCTGGCAAGTTAAAATCTCCACCCAGAACTATAACATGGTGGGGAAATCTAATCAAAATATTTTCCATATTATCCTTCAGGTGCTCAGCCACAACAGCTGCTGAGCCAGGGGGCCTATAGAGACATCCAATTACCATGTCTGAGCCTGCTTTAACTGTGACCTTCACCCAAATTATTTCACATTTCAGATCTCCGTCAATTTCCTTCGGTACTATTGCACTTCTTATCACTATAAACACGCCTCCCCCTTTACTGTCCAGCCTGTCTCTGCGGTATACATTCCAATCTGAGTTTAGGATTTCATTACTGTTTACGTCTGGTTTCAGCCAACTTTCTGTTCCTAGTACTATATGGGCATTGTGACCATTTATTAATGAGAGCAGTTCTGGGACCTTTCTATAGACGCTCCTGCAGTTTACTATTAGCACATTAATATTGTTATTCCCTGTTGCATTTTGCCTACTCCTACCTTGCCGCGTCTCAGGAGGCATCTTCTCGGGTGTAGGGAGGGAATTCTCTAACCTAAAAAACCCCCATGTGCACTCCACACGTACTCCGCTACCCTTGTAGCCAATTCCAGCGTGTAGTGCACGCCTGACCTATTTAGGGGGACCCTACATTTCTCCACCCCATAGCGGAGGTCGAGAAATTTGCACCCCAGATCACTGCAGAATCGTCTGAGCCTCTGGTTTAAGCCTTCCACTTGGCTCCAAACCAGAGGACCGCGATCAGTTCTGGGAACGATACTACAAATGGTTAGCTCTGATTCCACCCCTCTGAACCCAGACGGCAGGAGTCATTGGTGCCGACATGAGCAACAATTTGCAGTCGGGTGCACCCAGTGCTCTCTATCGCCGCTGGCAGGGCCTCCTCCACATCTCAGATGAGACCCCCCGGCAAGCAGACAGAGTGAACACTGGCCTTCTTCCCCGACCTTTCCGCTATTTCCCTAAGGGGCTCCATCACCCGCCTAACGTTGGAGCTCCCAATAACTAATAAACCCCTCCCCCCGTGTGCCTGCTCGGACGTTGCTGAAGGAGTGGCCACATGTCCACTCACAGGCAGAGCGGGCGATGCCACACGGCCAGCCTCCACACTGACCCTCCGCCTCGTGCGTCGCGAACGCCGCTGAACCCGCCACTCCCCTTGGGGAGAGGGTGGCCCAAACGCGCCCGGTACCCGCGAAGATGTCTCGATAGCAGGGACAGTGGGCGAAGCATTTTACACCTGGGGTGTACCAGACTCCCCACTGCCGCTACACTCCTAGGCAGCAGCCTGAAGACGGCTGACTGCGGCCATCAACACGTTCAGCTGTTCGCGAACAGTGGCCAGCTCCTCCTGCGTCCGTACACAGCAGTCACACATCCTATCCATCCTAAGATCTCAATGTACTGTAGAGAGTTAATCAACTTTTAACTAGACAGCTAATTCACTAAAGGTGGCTGATTGTTGGCTAAACTGTGGTTGCTAGCCACTTCTTGTAGAAAACAATGAAAATAGCACTACCTGTCTCTGGACTGCATTGAAAACAAACACTAGCACTACTGGCACTATGGTTGACTAAAGGGACTCTCTCTGACTGTATTCAAAACAAACACGAAATATATGGAACACTATTACTAGCACTCGACAACTAAAGCTTCCTAAAAGCAAAAACACACGGAAGGAGAAGTGACAAGTAAGAAAAATACAGTTAATACTTAAATTAAGGTACTGAACTGAAACTTATTATATGTGGGCATTAACCTTTGTATGCTTTCACTCACATTAAGACCATTGTGAAACTATAAATCGTTATGCACAAAATATTAACAATGTCTATATCATCATCTATAGTCCACAAGCCAGCTTATGATGTTTGGCAGCTGACATCACTCTGGACGGTTACTCTTAGGTGATTTGTGCTTGGTACTGTTTCCACTGTCTGCCTCTGTAGCTGAGTAGTCAGTGTGGCTGACTGCTACGCAGGAGATCTCAATTCAATTCCTGGTAGTGCTAAGGATTTTTCCTTGTTGGAAGAACTGGGATGGGGTGCAGTCAGACTTGTGAGGTCAATTGAGGAGATATTTAAGAATAATAGCAGTTCCAAAGTCCAGAAACCCCACAATGACCAAAAGAGTCATGTGTTGGCTTCATGTCCCTCCATACTCCATCCAGTGACATCACTGGCAGGGGAAGACATTGCAGTCAGTCACACATGATCCACCCGCCTTATGCCAGGATGAGGAACTTTGTCTTACCTTACCTTACCTTACTATTTTACTGCCAATAGCATAATAAAGAATAATGGAACCCCGCGCCTATTTCTCACAATGCATTACATAGATGAATGAAATTTAATGACCGCTTTAATTAGATAATTTAACTAAATTATCTACAATAACAATGTTTGTTTAATGAATCTGCCCACAGTTTAATCACTGCAGTGTAAGTAAATTTGCAGTGCATTAATCATCTATTAAATACCTAATATTTTACTGTAAATTGTTTATTCATAGAGTACATTGTCTATTCAAGAAATGGTTTAAAAGTAGAATCCCCAGAAAATGCTACCAAGTCCTTATCATCTTCTTCTATGTTCTCCAGCTAAGTGGTTCTTCCTGTACACTACCCATGAAATGCACATGCCTTTGTTGTCATCCAGTATATTGGCAGAACACTTAGAAAATGTAACAGACCTACTAAGGAGACTGCCTACACTATGCTTGTCCATCCTCTTTTAGAATTCTGCTGTGCAGTGTGGGATCCTTACCAGATAGAACTGATGGAGCACATCGAAAAAGTTCAAAGAAAGGCAGCACGTTTTGTATTATCATGAAATATGGGAAAGACTGTCACAGAAATGATACAGGATTTGTGCTGGAAATCATTAAAAGAAAGGCATTTTTCATTGCATCAGAATCTTCTCACGAAAATCCAATTACCAACTTTCTCCTCCGAATGTGAAAATATTTTGTTGACACTGACCTACATAGGGAGGAACGATCACCATGATAAAATAAGGGAAATCAAAGCTCATACAGAAAGATATAGGTGTTCATTCTTTCTGCGCACTATACGAGATTGGAATAATAGAGAACTGTGAAGGTGGTTCGATGAACCCTCTGCCAGGCACTTGAATGTGATTTGCAGAGTGTCCATGTAGATGTAGATGGAAATACCAATCTAGTAACTGAATCAAAGTCGTGTGTCTGCAAAAAACAAGAACCAAACCCGTGTGATTGTGACAATAAACAAATAGTAGGCTCTGTATCTGATGAGAAGATGACAAATGAAGCACTAGTCAGGAAATCAGTCTTGAAATACAAATGGAAGACAGTAAACTATAGTAAAAAGAAAAACAAGGTTGATACTGAAGTGGAAAAAACATGTGATGAAAACATACGACCAAAAAAATATCTGATAATAGGTGACTCGCTGTTAAAAAATATAGTAGTACCAGAATGCGAAATTGATGTTCATCCTGGAATTAGAACTTACCAACTTAGTAAACATGTGACAAGCATTTCGACAGCAAAACAGGGTGTGGGAACCAATGCAACGGAAGCCAGACAAGATCACAAAGGCATTTTCATCCATGTTGAGAAAATTCTGTTTGAAATAGCAGTGAATAAGAACATACTAACGAAGCCAGAAACCTGATTTGTTCAGCAAAAAGCGCTTATCCATCCTCAAAAATAATAATTAGTGGCATTGTAAATAAGAGGTCAGTAAGTGAAAAGTACATTTTCAAAATAAACAGTGGTGTGAGAGAGCAGTGCAACAGACTTGGAGCAATATTCATTGATCCCAATAAATTTTTATATGATAAATGTCTAGGGAGGGATGGTTTCCACTTGAACAGACTAGGCTCTGCAGCTTTAAGTAAAATGTATATGGATGTCTGCAAAATCATAAACGAGGGAAACTAATATATCCTGATGGGGGTAGTAAACTATTTAAACAGAAAAATGTCCACATTTCTGCACCTAAGACGTCACAAAGTTGTGAAAAGGCAGTTTTTCGGGAGGAACGTCCTGAAGAAACAAGAAACAAAATGTGTGTTACAGTACCCAAGCAAAAAGTGCATACAATTACAGCAAGCACTAAGTGAGGAAAATGCAGATGTAGTCATTCTTACAGAACATGGATTGTCTAATACTTTAATTATAATGACTAAATTTGACAACTATACTCTGAGTAGTAATTTCTGTTGAACAGAACATAAAAGTGGGGGAGTTGCCATATATTGTAAAGACCATCTACATGTCACAAAACTGGATTTTATCACAGAACTTAGTGTGGAAATGACATTTGAAATTTCAACAATAAAGCTGTTGGTAAATAAAGTGCCCCTGATTGTTATAGGTCTGTACAGATCTCCTAGTAGTATTGTGATTAATTTCTTACAAAACATGGAAAAAATTATAGAAATTGTATGTAATAAGAACATAGGTATTGTTATAACTGGTGATTTTAATACAGATTCCTTAAAGTATTATGAAAAAGTAAATGATATTCTGTGTAGCTATAATCTGTCAGACAGAGTTAATGGGCTAACAAGACTAACTAAAGACTCCTCTAGCTGTACAGATCACTTTACACCAAACTAGATAACTGCAGAGTTGACATAATAAACCTTCACCTCTCTGATCATCTTTGCCAAACAATGAAAATACTGAATATGTACGATTCACAAAGTACATATGAGAAGATGGAAATAAGATGTATAAATGAAAAATGTTTAGAGAAGTTGGTGTCCGCACTGCAGTCTGAGACATGGAATGACATATATTGTGCAGAAAATGTTGCAGACAAATGGAGTAACTTTTACAACACTTTCCTTGCCCATTTCAATGTAACATGTCCAGTTACTTTCAAAAAGAAATATTCTCAAAACCGAATAAGACTTCCTTCAGAAGTAAAACATCTGAAGGAGAAAATGTTTATTACTTGGATAATATATAAAACGTTTCCAGGTAAATCAACTGGAGACAACAACTAAACATGTCAAAAAGCCTATAAACAAGCACTGAATATATACACAAAGCAAATTATACAGCAAAAAATTGCTACCTCAAATAACATAAGCAAATCAGTATGGAACTGTGTAAATGAGAGAATCAGCAGAAAATCAAAGCCTAGTGTCAACAATATCCAACTAATGACTGATAATGTAAATATTTCAGATCCATATATGATCAGCAAGGTTTTTATACCAACCTTATAAATTCAGGTAACATGTGTGTGACCTTTGACACTGATGACAACATAACTCCTTACCAGGTACAAAAATCAGTGCTAATGTATGAAACAGATACAACTGAAGTAGAGAGAATCATAAATAAAATTCAAAACAAATTCTCTATGGGATGGGATGAAATCTCCTCCGTTACAATAAAACGAGGCAAACATTCACTCATACCTTTCTGGTCCACCTTTTCAATGAAAATTTCAATAGAAGTGTGTTTCCATCTGTATTAAAATATACAATAGTCAAGCCATTGCACAAAAAAGGTAGTATTGACAAAGTTGAAAACTACTGACCCATTAGCTTCATTCCAATCCTAAGAAAAGTATTAGAAAAGACTATTTTACTACTGTTAGAAAACTTTCCAGTCAAAGAAAAAGAGCTATGAGAAACCAAACATGGATTTAGGAAAGGCTATTCAACATAATCTGCCATATGTGATGTAGTACATACGATACTTATGAAATTAGATGAAAAAGAAAATGTGGCACGTTTGTTCCTAGATTTATCACGTGCCTTTGACGAAGTATCTCATAAGCTGCTACTTGAGAAACTGGAAACTTATGGTATCACATGAATAGCCAAAAGTCTCATACAGTCATACCTAAAAGACAGATATCAGGTCACACAAGCCACACACAAAGTGGGCAACATTATTAAGAAGTACAGCTCCAGTCCAGCTATAGTAAGGTATGGTGTGCCCCAAAGGTCAGTTCTGGGTCCTTTATTGTTCATACTATATGTTAATGATCTGCCCACAGAATACAACAGCAAGATACTTAACTATGCGGATGACACAACCATTGTTAACTGGGGAACCAATGAGAATGATTTGGCCCAAAATTGTTCTGGTTTCTTATTTGGACTGAAGAATTACTTCAAAAATAAATCACTTAAACTTAAACATCAATAAAACAAATCTAATGGAACTTCAAATACACCACAAACAAGATAAAATGAAATGGAGTGTTGTGTCTGATAATGGTTCAGAGATAAAATTGAAAGATCAAACCGTCTTCCTTGGTGTAATATACCTAAAAACAAAGATGATGAGACTTACCAAACAAAAGCCCTGGCAGGTCGATAGACACACAAACAAACACAAACATACACACAAAATTCTAGCTTTCGCAACCAACGGTTGCTTCGTCAGGAAAGAGGGAAGGAGAGGGAAAGACGAAAGGATGTGGGTTTTAAGGGAGAGGGTAAGGAGTCATTCCAATCCCGGGGGTGGAAAGACTTACCTTAGGGGGAAAAAAGGACGGGTATACACTCGCACACACACACACATATCCATCCGCACATACACAGCCCTCGTCAAAGATTTACTGTCCTACACTCGTACTTTTACTGCCCTCGTCAAAGATTTACTGTCCTACACTCGTACTTTTACTCACAATCTGGAACCACAACACCCTAATTCAGTAGTTAACCTTTCCTCCAAACCTCTCTCCCAATCCGAAACCTCTGTCCTATCCAAAGGCCTCACCTTCAGCCCCACTCCCAGATTCAACCAAACAGCCCTCATCAAAGATTTACTGTCCTACACTCGTACTTTTACTTGTTTCCCTCTATTATATTCCTTGGTGTAATGTTAGACCAGCATCTCTCTTGGGTGCATCATATCGATTTCTTATGCCAAAAACTAAGCAAATAAATTTATGCAATGTGGACAATGTCACAATTTCTTAAATATGAGCAAATGCGTATAATCTACTATGCTTTAGTGTATCCATAACTCACATATGGAATTGAAGTACGGGGATGTGCTGCTGCCTAGCATGTAAACAGGGTATTCATCCTTAAAAAAAGGCAGTTAGGATCATATGTAAGCTTAGATATAATGAGTCCTGCAAAGCAATTTTCAAAATTAAGAAACTACTAACACTCCCATCACTATATATTTATAGAACTGTTCAGCTGATGCTAAAATACAAGCAGTACAATCATCTAAATAGGGAAGTGCACATGTCCAATACTAGGAGGGATGATGATTATCACCTGGAAAGAAATGATACAAAAAGTGCAGACAAGAGCCCCTATTACATGGGGATCAAATTTTGTAACAAACTTGCAAAAAAATTAAAAAGCTTACGTGGAAGCTGCTTTGAAATTGCCTTGAAGGAGTTCCTCAGCAATAAGCGTTTTTATAGTATTAAGGAATTCCTCTCAGAGGAGTAGAACACTTTCATTTGTATAAGTAAGGTTTTGGAGACAATGCTGTAGGTTGGACATAGACCTGCAACCGGTAACAAGCGTCTGAGGAATTGGTGAACATCAACTGACAATGATTATTCCATTTGGCATCACACCAGAAGGTGTTCAGAAAGTGATTGATCTGGTTCTGCAAGAGCATCCAATATCTCAGCAACACCTTGGGAGTAAGTTATGGACTTATAAACATAGTCTGTCAGAAGAACTGTATACAAGAAGTTTATGTCTTGACTGTGTCAAGGTAACCAGAAGCACCATCATGTAGAAATCTGTAGGGAACTTAAACAATTGCATCATAATGATCCAAACTTTCTTTTGATGGTTGTCCCTGTAACCCTGAAACCAAACAACAATTGATGTAGTTCGAGAATCCTTCTTCACCTAGGCTAAAAAAAGGTTGACAAGTCAAGAGTAATATGAAGTTCTTGTTGATCTGTTTCATTTTATATATATTTGGATTATTCAGAAGGAGTTCTTTCCTCCTGGTCAGGCAATCAGTTAAGTGTTGTACTGTGATGTTCTAAGATGTTTCAGGAATTACATAAGGAGAAAATGTCCTCATAAGTGGTGTATAAATGACTAGGCACTCTACCAGGAAAATGCATGACAACATACAGAAGGAAATTTTGACTAAGAACAAGAAGATAGTCGTTCTGCATCAGCTGTGTCAGTGGCACAGCTGGGGGGTGTGTGGGGAGTGATCCGCACCGGGTACCAGCTCCAGTGGGGTAACAGAACTTGCAACATCGTGTGGCATGAGGCCCAAAAATATTTTTTAAATGTCTTATGGTTTGGATAGAACAATGAGCTGAGGACAAATATAAGACAATGCTGCTACAGTATCTGGAATGTGTTTAGGAGTTCAACCAAGAATTTGTGAATTTAAACCTAAGGTACTGCTTGTACCACTCTATTGATCTGTGCAGAAAGTGAGTTGACAAATTTCTATGAAAACTGATACACACACTGCGAAACCATGTGACTTATATCAGGTTATATTGCTGTCTTCGGCCTCAGCAGTCTGATTAAAACCTCAGAAACAGAATTTACAACGATTGTAAAATGTTTAGTTCACAATTATAGTGATATTTTTGAAGAAGGAATCATAGTAGTAATTCCACATCTAAGAATATTTTCGCAAGCTGCCAAATTTCCAAAGTGAGGGTGGGGTGACAAGTTCAAACTCCATGCTGGGTGCCAAACTACCTACTTTGCTACTGTTGCATGTGAGATATGAGTTCTTCCTTTCCCAAAGATGAAATAAAGTTGAAGGGGAAAAAATTTGATACAATGAAGGAATTACGAGTGGAACTGCAGAGGATACTAAACATCCTATTTTAGAAGCAGCAGAAATGTTGGGATGGAGCTGATGCAGAATAAGATCTAGGTGAGACATAATAATTTTAGTTAAAATACTTTTGGAACTTTTGAATACCACTTTGTATAGACTTAATGCAACATACTGTGGCCTGTCTTCAAGAGAGACCCTGCGGGCCTGCCCCACAACAAGATCCAGTTCTTTGTGCAGTTTCTGCTGCACGTCTGGGTGGAGAACTAGGTACATCACAGCAAATGCCAATGTGTTGGACACTGATTCCGCACCAGCACCAAAGAGATCGAATACAGTGGCCACAAGTCCATCCTCTGAAAGAAAAAGAGAGAAGAAATAACTTTGGCACGATGTGCATTGGATTGCTGTCGCATCTGTTAAAAATGCCACAATTTTGACTGGTACTCACATGAATAGCATTAGAGCAAGAGAGAGAAGTACAGCCAAGAATAGTTTTCAGCTTAAAAGTGTGCACAATACTGTTTAGCATGTTTGTATGGTAAAAATGATAATGGCTTTACAGGCATGAAGTTTAGTGCTTTTCACACAAGATTCACTAACCTGTGAATGTAGGGTCCTTGGATGCATCCATCTCCCGCAGGTAAACGTCAATGAAATCTCGTGGATTGTCCACATCTAGAGTCTCCCTGTGCTGGTGCACTGCTTCCTGTTCACACACAAGACATCAGCTAAGTTGTAATGATAAGATAAAGTACATAGTTATTTTCTCTCTTTATGATGTTTAACCCTCGAATAGTCGCATGGGTGACATATGTCAGCCAGCGATTTCCTTTTTGTTGTGTTGTTGCCCATACGAGTTGTCCACAGATATGCATTTGTATAGCTTCGGAAAAGAGGAGGAGGGGGGGGGGGGGGTGCAGTCCCTTTTAAAGGTCAATATTTCATCATATTTGTTTGAATATGTTACGGAGTATAAAAATAAGTTTATCCACATTGTGTGCTCTGACTGACAATTTTCAACCACATCACTATTGGTGTTGCCATTTCCATTTCTATTCTGACAAATAATTTATTTATTATTCAGTGTTTAATGTCTATATTATTGGGTTTATACTTCATATTGTATAATATGCTTCACATTGCTTCACACAATACCCTTGTTGTTGTACTGTCACAAGAAGAATAAAGCTGTCCTTGTAATTTCTACGATGCACCATGACGAATTTATTGACAGTGATACAGGGGACATGAAAAAGCCTGAGATTGTACCATTTTACAACATGATAAAAGTTGGTGTGGATTTTCCTGACAAGCTGTCTCAAAAAATAAATAAATAAATAAAACAAATAAATAAATGATGAGGCTCAAAATACAAGGCACTGGGCTATGAAAGAGTTCTACAAGCCATTAAACTTAGCTGCAATAAATGCAATTTATATTTATAAATTCAATAAAAATGAAGATCAAGCACTGAAGAGCACTACTGTCCTAACCAATCTTGCATGGGAACTTACAAGACCCTAAATAGACAGGTTGAGGACAACTGGTGTCTAGGCAGATCAGGAGGCATGAACTTTCACTGCTTGGAGTGGAAAAGAGTGTAAACAGGCTGCAAGGGGAAATAAAAGGAAAAAGAGGAAGATGTTATGAGTGAGTTAGATCTCGGGACAAATTAACAAGAAAGTGATGTATTAGGTGTGATGGGCAGGCCTGCCGTGAACATTTGAAGGCACTTTGCATCAATTGTTTGGACAGTGCAGACTGAGTAATACATGTGTCAGGAAGTAATTTTGGAAATACTGGTTTAACTATTGTATTAGTGACGCTTACATACAAGTACTGCAGTACACAAACAACACTCATTATTCATTTTTACTGCAGTATAAGTTTATTTTTGTTTGTTTTCATTAAAATAAATAATGTGTGGACATTACAATAAACATAGAGTGTCACCTGTGGTGCTGAGTAATTATTAGTAGAATCTTACATTTTTTGTTTCATTTTTAAAACAACATTGAAAACAATGGTCGCTGACAACTGTCACCCATGTGACCAATAATGTAACAGAAATTCACGTTACTACTGCAGAATCTCTTATTGAACTTCTTTGCTTCAGTTCAGTAGTGATGTTTGCTGTGTGGTGTTTATGTATTTTCAGTATTTTTGTGGTCTTGGACAAATGTTTCATTTTAAAATGGTATGTGTTGTTTTCTCAACAGAATTTTATCAGGCATTGAACTTTTTTTAAAAATATTTATCGAAATGATTTTGATCACTATTTTATTCAATTAAATGATTTAAATGCAACTTTTTAAAATTTTTAACCCTCTGTTACATCACTTTAATCATCACGTTAAGGGTGGAATTAGACACCTGAGCTTAACCTACATCACTGTACAGTTGGTTTTAAAAATTCGAACCCAACCCCAGTGACCTCACCCTGAAAGTGAAAAGCTGTGGTAGAACCGGCAGCCATGCCTACCTGTCTGTATCAGTGCTTACTCTGAGGTCAGCTGAGAGAGGTACAATCATAAGAGAATGTTTAAAAATGTGATGTCAAGCTTATAGGTCTAAAAAAAAAAAAAAAAAAAAAAAGAGAAGATCCTCACCAGTCATAAAATTCTCGTACATTTTAGCAATTTGACTTTACTTGACAGTGCTAAAAAATCACAACTGTCCAGCCTAATTCCAGACATACAGTAACCCTAACTGAAAGGCACATTTGAATAATATTCCTCAAAAAAATGTGCACATTTATTTATTTTAGCCATCTTTCAGCACTAACATGCAATCGATGTCGTCAGAAGAGTTACAGTTATTTGTACATAATGTTTTACATACCAAAATATTACATAGTAAAAATATAGCAATGTTGTAAACTTTTAGGTTACAACAGCCTCTACACCTAGATCCATACATAACAGTAAGCCATAATTTATCAGCATTAACATGCAATCAATCTTGTCAGAAGTATTATAGCTATTTGTACATTATGTTTCATATAACAAAAATATTACATGGAAAAAAAGAAGACAGTGTTGCACCCTATTAGCTTATATCTAGCTGCCTCTACATCCATAACTATACATAACAGTAAGCCTTATTTTATCAATAAATTAGATCATCTTTACAACTATTCTGAAATTCTTCTACACTGTAGAAAGTATTTTTCTTCATCCACACTTTGGTTTTAGTTTTGAAAATATCCATTGAAACCAATTGAGCCTGTACGGGTAAAGTGTTGAATAATTTTATGCCTATGTATTCATAGCTAGATTGGGTTTTCTTAAGCCTGGTTGTGGGTATATCAATCATATTTGTTTGTCGAGTATTGTGTTGATGAACTGATTTCCTTATAGTGTAGTGGTTTAAGTTTTCTTTTATGTTTAATAGGCAACAATATATGTAAAGAGATGGGACTGTGAGAATTTTTAAGTCTCTAAAATAAGGCCTACATGAGGTCTTGTTGTCAGTGATTCCGTAAAAACGTCTAATTGCTTTCTTCTGCCAAGTGAAAATTTTTTTGGCTCCTGGAGAGTTACCCCATAAAAGAATGCCATATTGCAGATGGCAATGAAAGAAGGCATAGTATGACTGAAGCAATAAATCTTGTGTAACACATGTGTGTAGTTTGGCTAGTAGGTAGATGACTCGTGATAGCTTTCGACATACATAATCTGTATGTGTGTCCCAAGTTAATTTTGAGTCAATGTGTATTCCTAGTAGTTTAACAGATAACTCCATGTTACTGTTTGATAAACTGAAGATTATCTTGACAGTCTTTTCATGGTTCATAGATAAGTCATTAGCTTTAAACCAGATATTAGATATTTTGAGACACTCTTCACTTTCCTCCTTCAATATGTTTATATCCTTTCCAGAATTAGCTAATGTTGTGTCATCAGCATAAAGGATAGATTTACAGGGTAAGTTATTCGGAAAGTCATTTACAAACAATATAAATAGTAGAGGGCCTAGCACTGAGCCCTGAGGAACACCTCGATTTATACCTACTCAAGTCTGTGACTGTTGGTCATTATGCTTTACTATTTGTTTTCTATTGCTGAGGTATGATTCAATTAGTGAGAGTTCCAAGTGTTTGATTCCATAGCAACACAGTTTATGTAATAATAATTTGTGGTTAACTGAGTCGAAAGCCTTACTCAAGTCAATTAGAATGGCTTCAGCAGATAATTCTGACTCAAATGCGCTTAGTACAAAAGAGATAAGGTTTTCAACTGCTTTGACTGTTGATAAGTTTGACCTGAATCCATACTGAGAACCATTTAATATATTATTGTCTGATAGGTGTATGCATATTTGCTGCAGTATGCAATATTCTATTATTTTTGAGAGAATAGGCAGAAGTGAAATTGGTCTATAATTATTGATATAGGACTTGTCACCCTTTTTGTATAATGGTATGACAACTGTTTTTTTGAGACATTCTGGAAAGTGTCCACTCGAGAGCATCCAGTTTATCAGTATGCAAAGAGGATATGTTATGAGATCTACAACTTTTTTAATTACATAGTTTGACAGGCCATACACATCTTCAGATCTAGAGTATCCTAATTTAGAGGTTGCTTTAATTATATCAGTTACTTGTACTTCTCTCCATTTACCAGCTGACACTATGTTTGTAATGTTTTGTTGAAAATTTCTGCCAGATATGGGGTGAGAAATAGGTGCATGTGTTGAATTGGAATTCTGGTTGCTGTGGGTTGGAAGGCTAAGATTGGCAGAGTTGACAAAAAAGTGATTAAAATCATCAGCAGTGACGTTAGCAGCATTTATGTTGTCTTTGTAGTTTATATCCATACCTAGCTCTGCTTTTATTACTTTCCATGCAGCCTTACATTTATTGTGTGATTTTTTAATGAAATCACCATTTGCCTTACACTTGGCTATTTTAATTTCAGATCTATATTTTCTTTTCAGGTTTTTGTAAGTTTCTTTATCTACTGCTCCCTTTTTGACCTTATCGTGACAAGTAATTACCAATAGTCTCAGTTTTTGTAATTGGGGTGAAAACCACTTCTGTAAAGTTGAGTGGCTAGGTTTCCTAACTGTTTTGTTTTTTTTGTTTTTTAACCAGTGGACAGCATGTGTGGAAGATTTCAGAAATGATTCTGAGGAATGTGCTGAAGGCTTCATCAACATTTCTGGAGGAATGTATAACAGTATTCCAATCTATAGACTTAAGTTCTTCTCTATACTTGCTAATATTTGTATCTGTAGATAGTCTGACACACTGAGTTTGTTCCTCATCTTCTTTTGGTTTTTTAGTAATTAGTTTCACCCATATACCTCTATGGTCTGACAGGTAATCGACGTTAAATAAGCCTAGCTCAAAATCACATTTGTATACATTTGTTATTAGATTGTCAAGACAGGAGGAGTGCCTTTTAGCACAAAAGAGATTATAGGATCTTAACATGTTTACTAAGTTAACATTTCTGGCTGTCATTTTCCTAATGTCTATGTTTAGACCCCCAAAGATTAAAATTTTGTATTTAGTATATTTTTGTATACTGATCACAAGTTTTTCTAAATGTTCTATAAATTGTTTTACATTACTTTCAGGAGTGTGATATAAAGACACAGTTATGAGCTGTATACTAGGTATAATAAAAGCAGCTGCTTCAAAAACACCTTTAATGCATAGGTCACTAACTTCAAGAACAGAAAACTTTAAGTCTAGCTCATTGCTAATATATATGGATGAACCCCCATAGGATTCACTGGGTCTGCAGAAGTATGTAGCTAATCTGAAACCTGATGGTACATACAGTTTTATATCCTCTTCCTTTAACCAATGTTCGTTTATACATAAAATCATTCTTTTGTTACTTTTTAATAGTATACCAAGCTCATCAGCTTTATTTTTCAGAGACCTGACATTTAAGTGCAGAAATAAGATAGAGTTACTGTCACAGGAGGGGAGGAGTACAGTATTATGGGGCAATGGAAAATATTTAATTGTTTTTTCAGCCCTGGAATCTATGTTAGGTGGCGGTTGGACTTCCTTGGGATAAACCATAAAAAATCTTCATTTCTCTTTGGTAATTTTTTGGGTCTGTTTGAAACATGGTTGGAAGTTTGTTTCACTTTACTGACCACAAGTTTTATAGGAACATGTTTTCCCAAATCATTTGGTATCACTTTATCATGACACAAAGATGATACTTTACATACTATGACTGGTCTATTCTTTTCTGCTACTCTTGAAGGTGATGGAGGAGGAGCTGGTACTGTTTCTGCTGTTGGTGAAGTTGGTTTTGTTGCTGCTGGTGGAGGAGTTGTTTCTGCTATTACTGGTAAAGGAGTTGGTTCTGCTACTGCTGGTGTGGGAGATGGTGCTGCTGCTATAGGAACTGGTTCTACTGCTGGAGGAGTTGTTTCTGCTGTTGCTGATGGTGTTTCTTTTGCTATTGCTGGTGCAGTAGTTTGTGCTGCTACTGCTGGTGAGGGAGATGGTGTTACTGCTGTAGGAGCTGGTTCTAATGCTGGAGGAGTTACTTCTGCTGTTACTGAACGTGGTTCTTCTGACACTGCTGTTGATTCTACTTCTGTTAGTATTGCTTCTTTAGGTCCTTCTGCTGCATTTTCTGTTACTGTATCTGATTCTGCATTCTTGATAGTGTGATCTGTGTGTTATTTGTTACAGAAGCCA
The DNA here is from genome assembly GCF_021461395.2 of Schistocerca americana. NCBI lineage: Eukaryota > Metazoa > Arthropoda > Insecta > Orthoptera > Acrididae > Schistocerca > Schistocerca americana. Next base: position 641,481,509 of record NC_060123.1, read on the forward strand.
TTTCAGTAGCAATTAGTAGTAATTAAGTATTAAATTCTTATAGCAATCAAAAAAGAATGAGAAAATGAAATGTTTGGTATCAATTTGTGAGTCTAGAAATATTATAAATCTAAGTACCCTGATGTATTTTCCTGTCTGTATGTGAAGGGTATTTTCAGGAACTATTGTAGGGTTATTGACATGGTTTCAGCAACAGATAGACTGATTCACTAAGAATGTTTGTATACACATGTTACCATTGCTACACCAGACAAGGTGTCTGGCCTATAATGGGACTATACCTGCGTGATCCTGGAGTTGTGTTACTGCTGATACAGCCACAATCAATCATACATCATGATACATCATCTACTTGTCTGCCCCCGGTAGCTGAGTGGCCAGCATGACAGAATGTCAATCCTACAGGCCCAGGTCCCATTCCCGGCTGGGTCGGAGATTTTCTCTGCTGAGGGACTGGGTGTTGTGTTGTCCTAATCATCATCATTTCATCCCCATCGACACACAAGTTGCCGAAGTGGCGTCAAATAGAAAGACTAGGCAACCGGTCTACCCGACAGGAGCCCTAGTCGCACAATATTATTATTATCATCTACTTCTGTTATATTTCGTAACTTTTGCAAATGCTTATTTTTTCTATGTAAGATTACTGATTAATACCCATGTCTGGAGACCAATGTTTTTTATGTCATGTTATTTACTACCTTTTATTCTGAAAACCTTCCAAAGAAACTATCTTATATTCAAACTTAAGAAAATGTAGTTATATCCTGATGCATTTTTCTACATAAACGTTATCCATCATTAAGAATCATACACTTAGGCTGTGGCAGTGGGTCATGAGATGTGATGGAGAGAAGTAAAATTGTTACTCACCTGTAATGTTCCATTGTGGGATGTATTGTTTATGTTTCATGAAGTGAAGAGAAAGTGTTTCGTGGTTTTTTAAAAGTGAAGAATATATAGCAGAGTACTTTTATCTGGTGTTTCATTTTAAATAAGTTAATTTTATACCTGAAATATGTCAGTTTAAGAAGTCAGCTAATGTTCATTGAAATTACTTAATGAAGGACTTATGCCACAATACTGACGGTAAGAGGAAGAGCAACATATGGTCGTTAAAAATTTGCAAGACCCAGGAAGCCTCTCTGGGAGATATCCCATTTATTTTTTAGGACAATGAGCTACAACAAGAACATAAACTATGGCAGCAAACAGAAAGATGAGTATTGTTTTCGCTACTGAAATTCCAAACAGTGTTAGCAAAAACCGTTTTAGTTTCCATGTCCTACAATTAAGTTTAACCAATCCTGTGTCTGGAAATTTCTGACAGAACAGATATCTGAACTTTATTTTATCAGTTGTTTAACAGTATTTCAATTATAGACATGGAAGGGCAGGGGTAACTTTTTCTTGATATGACGGCCACATAAGAGAGGTAGATGAAATGTGGACCACACATACAAAGAATTAATGTACAGAATGTAACTGAAAAAAATACTCAGCGGTATGAACGGAAATGACACTTTTATTCAAAGTCAGTACTGAAACTGAAGTCACCACAATTTATAATGGTCCCCTGGACATTATATAAGGCAGGACATGGTATTAATAGTGTGTGAGACCATCATGGATGGCAATGCATGTTCTGCAGTGTGTTCTCATGCTGGCCACAAGGTTGTTAAGGAGTTCTTGTGGTAGGGTGTTCCACATCTCCACCAGTGCAGTTGACAGCTGCTAGATGGTCATTGGTGCACGTGGGCATGTTGCAATACTTCTCCAGAACGAATTTCACATGTTCTTGATGGGATTTAAGTCGGAGAAAAGCCAGGCCAGTCCACTTGCTGAGTACTCTCTCATTCCAAGGGCTCCTACTCTTGCACTGTTCAATCTGATTACACATTATGATCCATAAAAATGAAGTCAAGCAGAATGCACCCCCAAAAGATGCACACAGTGTCACAGTAATGTCATCCAGTAAGTGTACCGTGTTCAAAGATTTGCGATGGCGCCACAAGCATAGGGACTGGATGGATGAGGAATGGGACTGCGTGGTCTCCTCGAATGGGAGTGGATACATATTGAGCAGTAATTCCAGGCATACTCATGTGGAGAGAGATGGCAACATGTAAGGCAGCAAGGAACATAACAGTTTTGGTGCTCCAGTTATACGGTTTGCGGAGGCAGAATATTGTATGGGCATACTGACACCCAAACCTTTGAACATGGTACACTGAGCAGTTTATGTTATTGTGACACTGTAATTCATAATGCGGGTCTTTTCAGGGGTGCACTTGGTCCTGGATTCATTTTATGGATTACAGTGTCCGACCGCATTGAACAGCACTGGTGGAGGAGCTCACGGAACAAGAAGATATTCAGCAAAAGGGCAGGCCTGCCTTTCCCCCTGCTTGAATCCCATTGAGAACATGCAGGGTGTGTTACTGCAACACAACCGCGTGCACCGATGACCATCCAGCCACTGCCGACAGTGCTGGTGAAGAAATGTAACACCCAATAACAAGAATTCCTTGACAACGCTGTGCCTAACATGGGAGTATATTGCAGAGTACACATTGCTGTCTGTGCTGATCACACATGATATAAGGAACAATGTCCTGCCTTTTGCAATGTCTAGGAGACCATTATAAATCACAGTGACTTCAGTGTCATTATAGTCTTCGAATAAAAGAGACATTTCTATTTGCGAATTTCTTTTTGTTACCTTCTGTACAGTACTGTGGCAGTCATTTCTAGGTAAGGTCAAAATTTCATTGAACCACCTTACTTGGTAGTGAAACATCATGTAAAAGCTACTTCCGTCCTTAAGTTTTGCATACCTGTCTTTAACTATGTGAAACCAGTGGAGGGTCCTAGTAACATAATAAATGGAATGATTAGTAGACTTGTCTTTTATTACTATCATGCAAAATTAACTTCTCCTGATTAGCATGAGGAGGGAGATTTTGTTTTGTGTGCCATTTGAGATAATGGATCATTTTAATTCAGTTGTTCACACACACAAAGAAGGGATACCATACCTAGGTAAAGGAGCAACTTCACTGTAAAAGGTTGACAAGTTTTGATAATGAACTCGACTGCAACATCAAGTTAAATGGAGCGACATGTTCTTTGTAATAAAACACAGTCGTGTTAATTCCAACCTGCAAGAGACAAACTTACTAAATCAGTTAACTGTCAAGTTGCAAATAGAAAAGGAGGTGCCTAAATCTTCTGGGAAACTGAATTTGAAACGACGGGAAAAGCCTTCCTGATGGATTACTTTCCATCAGGCAGTAACACAGACATAGAAAATTTCTGAAATGACAATATTTCTTTCAACGATTGTAAATATTATCTGATTCCCACCGTTACGTCATTTTCGACCGACCAGTAGGTGACGTGTGTAAAATAGACTGTTTGTTATAAGTTTTACACTATCCAATCGCAAATATCTGAACATCCCTATGAAATGTGGACCTGACCACTAAATGTCAAGAGAGGCGGACCCATTAGTACAAAAGGAGGCGTGGAGTACTATGTTCTCAGAAGCGAAGCAGTAACAGCAGAACAGGTAAGTCAGGAGACTAAGTGACTTTGAACATGGACTGGTTATGGAATGTCACCTGAGTAACAGGGACATTTCAACCATTCAAAGCTGCCACACTGACTGCTGCTGATGTGACTGTCAAGAGGAAACGTGTAGGAACAAACACAGCTACACCGAGACCAGGTAGATCTCGTGTACTAACGGACAGTGACCGTTAAGAATTGCGAAACGTGGTCATAAAAGATTCACATGAAATTAGGGGAAGAAATCACTTGTGAGTTCCAAAGTGCTTCCAGCTGTTCAGCTAGCAGAGTTACAGTGCATAAAGAGTTAAAAAGATTGGGGTACAGTGATCAACCAGTCCTCATAAGCCACACATTTCTGTAGTCAGTGTTAAGAGACACTTGAGGTAAAGAGCAAAGCTGTTGGACAACGGATGACTGCAAATGAGGAATCTGGGGTAGTGAGTAACATTATACCCAATGGCAATCTGATGGTAGGGTTTGAGTATAACGAATACCTGGAGAATGTTACCTGCCATCATGTGTAGTGGTATAGTGAAGTTCAGTTGAGAATGTGTTGTGGTATGGGTCATTTCTCTCGGCAGTTGTGACGTCACGCTCATCGAAAGCAGTTTGTTGTAACGAAGTATTCCATAGTCTTCGTCCTAAAGACTTTGACACATTTTCCTGTCGGCAACGCTTGTGTGCGCACTTTTTGTTGCTGTAAATGACGCATTTTCTTTGTAACTCAAGTTCATTTTGGTGTTATTCTCTAGTTTATGCTTTGTTACTGCAATATTGTCCTAAAGCCTTTGACACAAATGTCGGCTAATGTTATATATGCTCTGTGTTTTGTTGTTGTAAATGACACATTTTCTTTGCAACTAAAGTTTTATTTTGCTGTTACTCTCTCGTTTATGTTTCATTACTGCAGTGTTATTCTGCAATAGCGAGCTAAAGTAGAATTCTTTGATAGAGTATCAGTTCTTGCCTGTCAAAATTACAAAAATTTAACTGAAAACTAAAACAATGAAAAATTCCCGAAACTCTAGAAAATTTCCAAGTTTTTCCAGGACGAAAAAATTCCCGAGTTTTTCTCGAATTTTCTGATTAACGTGGGGCGTACACACTGCCACATTAACGTTCACTAATAGATGTTCCTATACTTTTTGATCAAATAGTGTATATTTGCTCGCCATATGCTGGTGTGTGGCCTACTGCCGCTGGAAAATGGCATAATATATGAAACTGGCCAATCGTGGGAAATAAGAAGTAGGTACAGTCGGTGGCGGAAATGTTGTCTTTACAGACGTTTTTGGTTGCTCGAGTCGTGCACGTAAAAATTAGCTCAAAGAGTGATTTGTCGCGAGTGCAGCGGCTCACCCGGATGAAGTCCTGGAGCTCAGTCCTGGTCTCGACCTCCCTGGTGTAGCCGGTGAAGCCGGGCGCCAGCTTCGTGAGGAAAGGCAGCATGCGCCTCAGCATGCTGCCCGTCGGATTGCCGGACCGGAACGTTTCGTTCACGCCTTCCAGCAGCTTCTTCAGGCGCGCGTCGTGCCTCTCGAAGCGCGATCCAGCCGCCACGGCCCACAGTACGTTCACCATGTGAATACCGAAGAGTTCAGTTACCTGAAAAGTTCAAGAGAGTCACCAAAGTGCAGATATTGTTCGCTAGGGACAGTGAAAATCCTTTAAAACAGCAGTTGTCCCCTCGGTCCTCCTAACAAGGAACCATATAAGTGCGAGGTCGCAAGTTCAAACTTCAGTACGGCTCATTTGAAAATGTTGTGTTAACAGTCGTGACAGGAAAAATATTAGCTGCTGATGACTCAACATGTGCAACAAGTCGACAGAAAATAAGAGTCCTGGTGCTGCAGGGATCAACCTTCTATGGGATTTATGTATTACACTTCACAAAATGGACATTGTCAGCATTCAGGAAATGTTAAAAACAAACCATTAACTTGCACGATGAACACCGAATGAAAAAATGGCACGCCACAGTGACCACGAAGATCAGTGCCGTCGAGATTGTGGGCGAATTCCCTGAGATTTACGAACCGTACAGGTATCTACTCTTAAAGAATGCATGTAGAATCATATTGGTGTAACAGGCTGATGAGAACTGATGGAATGTAATGGAATGCAACTGAATGAGATATAATCTGACGAGCAGCTTACTGTAAAATTGGCTATTCTATAAGGTGTGGCTGCAGATAGTGTGATAATATGTTGTATAGTTATGGAGAAAACAAACATCCAGACGCTGAATTTCACCAGTGGTTCTAGTTTATACGAATTGCAACGTCAAACACTTTACGAGAAGGGTAGTTTGCTCTAAAGGAGTATGAGTTTTAGATGTAGTTAAGCAATCAAGTAAAAGCACGTTATTTTGTCCAGCTATTGACCAAAAGCAGTGCTCGTACCATAGTTGTAGTTCTCTTACGCCCATTTTCCCACTCTTGTTCGCTGTGACATAAATATTCCCTACTGTCCTTGCACGATAATGCACACGAGAAAGAACTGTTGGTGGCAGAGCACCTTCAACTTGTCACAGCACAACAAATAACTTCCCAGCCAAATTACCATACAGATTAACAGTCGGCATAATTGTATGCGAAATGCGTTAATGATGTTAGTTGAACTTGATACAATTTTCTCAGTACCTCTAATTTACAGCGTTCCTTTCACATGCATTACCTCTTCAAATCCCAGCTGGTTGAAGATGATAACAAGTTCATTACTGAACTATGGAATAAATTTGTTCATCTCATCTACAAATTTTCAGGCCGACTTCGCACCAAATTGACTCAAAAACAAACTCCGTCCCAACAGGCCTTGGATGGCCTAACGGTACCTACCAGTCGCCGTGTCATCCTCATCCCACAGGCGTCACTGGTTGCGCATATGAAGGGGCATGTGGTCAGCACACTGCTCTCCCGGCCGTATGTCAGTTTGCGAGACCGGAGCCGCTACTTCTCAATCAAGTGGCTCCTCAGTTTGCCTCACGAGGACTGAGTGAACTCCACTTGCCAACAGCGCTCGGCAGACCGGATGGTTACCCATCCAAGTGCTAGCCCAGCGTGGCAGTGCTTAACTTTGGTGATCTGACAGGAACCGGTGTTATCACTGCGGAAAGGCCGTTAGTGCACGAAACTGACACTTTGTTTAAAATTTAGTTATCTTATGTTTTCCAATTCTGTAGCACTGTTTGAAGTTAGGCAAGCATCCACTGCTTCTCTTGAAATCACTGTAATCTATGTCACGCGCAATTTGGCATATGTAACGCAGCCGTTCACTATCGTGCGCATCCTGTGAACTGTGTCGAGCATCGTTGAAACTTGCAAGCGCCAGTTTTTTGTAACAAGTCCGCCTTGTCCTCCACTGAATATTCGTAAATTTTGTTATGCACTACAGACTACACGGTCACATTACTGCGGATTTATCTGAAATCTGTTAGTAATTATTTTTCTGCTATGCTTCAGATGATCTTCCACGTACGTACGAGGGGGGGGGGGGGGGGGGGGGGGACGCGAAAATAACAGGTATTGGGCTGCCGTGGGGAGGGAGAGTGGGGGAACCCATTGTTCGACCAAGTGTCGGTTACGGTCACGCCATCTGAGTCAGTGTGCGAAGTTGTGTCGCTGTGAGTGCATCGGTTCGTCAGTGAGAGCATTTTTTAGTAAAACAACTTTTTCCATTTCGGCGAAAACGTGATTTCAGATTGTCGTGAGGGACGCGCGGCTGTGAATTTGTTTCCTGTGGGGAAATCGGCCGCGGAAAAAGTGGAGAAATGTCAATTGAAGACCAATCCCATTTTGGGCGCCCCTCAACGTCAAGAGTGACGAAAACGTCGACAAAATCAATGCCCTCGTTCGAGTAGACCGTCGCTGAACCATTCATCAACTCTGTGAGATGTCTGACAAATCACAGAGTTCTATTCAGAGGAGTTTACCCGAAGATTTGAACATGAGAAGGGTTTCAGCCAAATTTGTCCCTCACCATCTCACAGATGAGCAAAGGAAGCGTCGACTGATGGCGTGTTTTGAGCTCCAAAATCAGCTCAAAGAGGACCCTGAATTTTTTTTACAGGGTGATTACTGGTGATGTATCGTCGTGCTATGGGTACGATCCCGAAACAAAGCAGCAGTCAAGCCAGTGGGAGACAAGGGGGTCTCCTCTTTCCAAAAAAGCTCGCCAAGTGAACTCAAACATCGAGACAATGCTCATTTACTTCTTCGATTGCAAAGGTATTGTGCAGGCGGAGTTCGTTCCCCCAGGTCAAACTGTCAACCAGGAGTACTACTTGGAGGTTTTGAAAAGATTAAAGTAGAGTATCCGGAAGAAAAGGGCAGATCTGTGGCGCAACGGCAACTGGTTCTTCCATCATGACAACGCACCGACCCACACCAACCTCTCTGTAACACAGTTTTTGATCAAAAACGGCGTGACACCGATTGTCTATCTCCCCTACTCACTGGATCTAGCCTCCTGTGATTTCGTTTTGTTCCCTGGACTCAAATGCGATATGAAAGGAAAGCGTTTTGTCACTGTGGAAGAGGTAAAATAGGAATCGCTGGAAGGCATAAAGAACATCACAATTAGTGAATTTAAAAACTGTTTCGAACAATGGAAGGATCATTTGAAGAAGTGTGTTGGGTCAGTGGAGTGTAAAAATATTGAGAAATAAAGACGTTACGACAAATTTCCCGACTTTTGGGTACCCTTTGTAATTGTTTACTACTCGCTCCTTGAACAACTATTATCCTTTACTATGTTTTACTAGCGATGGGATTTGTGGCTCCCTCTCCAAGAAGGATGATGAACTACATGCCTCGACACCTATTTCAATATCACTTTCACTTGTGAAGCACGTATCATATCATTGTCCTCCTCATGCACATTGTCCAGACAGTCGAGCAAATTCGACAGCACACATTCCACGACTCACCCAGTACGAACGCTAATATTTCTTCTGCCACTTCTTTCTCACTGTGTGGAATTCCTTGGATTTCAGCAACTGTTTTAGGTCGCTCGCTGGTGTGGGATGGGAACAATGTCACCTTGCAGGGAGGTGGTAAATTGATGCCACCGCTAGAGTCCTGCAGGGGTGTTGGATGTTGAGGTCTGTGGAAATAATATAGGTGGAAGAAATGCAATCTATATGGGTGAGGAAGGAAGTCACAGGGGATGGAATGATTAGGTCAGATATAGATAAGGTAATGGTAAGGTTTTGGAAAAAGAGGGAAAAATAAAGTGTTCAGTGGGAGTATTGTATAAGGATCATGGCTGAACAGGGCTGTTCTCATAGTGGCCAACTGAAACTCTGCTGCTGGCCAGAGGAAGTAGGTTATCTGTCTGGTGGGAGATACAGGGAGAGGTTTGGATGTTGTGAAAGAGTTGGTGGAAAGTTTCATTAAGAAGAAATGCATGGACTTTGTGTTGGGATAGGGTATGCATTAAAAATGTTTATTGCTGGGGAGGGAGCGGATTTTGTAGTGCTGTCACACCATTATAAGGGATAAGATTGGTGTGTGTGGACGAGGTGCAAAGAGGTTCAGACAAGGGTGTCAAGGCAGGTGAACACGAAATACACCTGGTTGTGAGAGTAGGTAGCTTGAGTATTGAGATGGAAGATGGTGCAGGCAGCAAAGGAGATTTGTTGGTGAGTGTGTGGATGTTGGAATGGATGAATGTTTTGGAGGACAACTGTAATGAATTTGATAATATTTTCAGCAGAGGGACTTGGCCAGAGGAAATTTTTGAGGTGAATGGGGCTATCAACGAGATAGCGACAGGGAAAGTGAGCTCAGGTCTGGTAGGTTGTGACTTACCTTTGCATTGCTTAGAGTAGCTGGGGTCGGAGTCATTGCAGGTGTTACAGGTAGGAGAGGATGCTAGGTTAGGGCACTGTTTAAGAAAATAGCAGCCTTTGCAGGGTGGACAGGTAGGTGTGTTTTTACAATTTGCAGTAAGTTGTGGTAGATCACGGCTCCCTTTTAAAGGAAAGGGTCTATGGTGACGGCAAATTCAGGGAAGAAATGAACAAGATGAGTCGAGCCACAGTTATTATTGATCTGTAGGCAGACTCTTTTCTTTCTTTCTTGTGATTTCATTCCCCTACCCCATATGGGCAGAGGAGCGCTGGAAGCGGCATAATCCGCTCCTTTTCAGCTGAGTGACATTACAGTGAAATAGAAAGAGGAAACTAAACGTAAAAAAGCAGAAAAAGGGCGACGTAAAAACACATTAAGTGGAGACAATGGGAGTCAAAATATACATTGACACGGGGACATTCATTGGGAGACAGTTTAAAAAAAAGCTGACATAAAGTTAAAAGAACACAGTTGGCGAGCCATGGGGCACTTAAAACACACTGGAGTCACATTCACAAGAAAAACGTTGGCCACAGTATAAAAACACACAGAACAAGAGACACTCCACAAACTACTGTAAGCAATGGAACACACACGAAGAATAAAAACTTCCGGGAGGGACATGCTGAGGGAGAGGAAGCCTGAGAGGAGGGAAAAAGAGGGTAGGGAGCTGGAGGGGGTGGGAGGAAAAGAAAAAAATGGGGTGTCGGGTGGTGCACCAAGAGGCAGGACCCGCACAGGGTGGGAGATGAAGAGGGAAGGCAAGTCAGGAGGGAGTGCAGAGACACAGAAGGGGAGGGGGTGTAGCAGGGAGGAAAACCGCTCAAGAGAAGAGGGAGCCCTGAGGAGTAGGAGGGGAAAAGTGGGGTTAGAGTTAGTAGGAGGGGTAGAGATCAGGACGAAGCTGATCATCCAGGAGGGATAGGTGCTGGAAGTTGGGTTGGGAAAGGAGGTGGAGGGTGTGGAAATGGAGAGAGGGCGGGACACAATGGAAAAGGTGCAGCAATGGTCTGGGGTTAGAGAGGATAGAAGACACCAGAGGTTGTGGAGGATCTAATCAGTGTACGATGTACAGGGTGCGGATGTGTTGAAGGAAAAGAAGAAGATGTGGGAAGGGGATGAGGTCATAGAGGATCTGTGTGGGGGACAGAAGGCAGATATGGAAGGCGAGCCGGAGTGCATTGCATTCTAGGACTTGGAGGGCTTTATAGAATCTGGGAGGATTGGAAATCCAAGTGACGCTGGCATAGCGAAGGATGTGGTGGATCAAGGCTTTTTAGGTGTGAAGGATGGTGGAAGGATGCAGTCCCCATGTTCGGCAGGACAGGTTTCAGGAGGTGGAGTCTATTGTGGGCTTTGTGTTAGATCGTAAAGAGATGGGGAGTCCAGGTGAGGTGACGGTCAAGGGTGAGGCCAAGGTATTTCTGGGTAGGAGTGAGGTGGGTAGGATGACCATAAATGGTGAGGTAAAAATCGTGGAGCTGGAAGGAGTGGGTGGTATGACCTATGACGATTGCCTGAGTCTTGGAATGGTTGATGCGAAGGAGCCACTGGTTGCACCAGTTGGTGCACTGGTCGAGGTGGGTTTGAAGGGTAAGTTGGGACCATTGAAGGGTAGGATAAAGGGCCAGGAACGCTGTCTCGTCAGCAAATTGGAGGAGGTGGACTGGCGGGGGAGGTTTGGGCATATCTGCAGTATACAGGAGATAGAGGTGAAGGGAAATGCTGCATCCTTGGGGAACGCTGGAAGGGGGATAGAAAGTACGGTAGTTGGTATTGTGGACGGTGACATAGGAGGGACTATGGGAGAGGAAGGAAGCAATGAGATGGACGAAACTGATGGGTAGAGCATAGGTCTGGAGTTTAAAGAGGAGCCCGGGATGCCAGACACTGACATAGGCATTCTGGAGGTTGAGGGAAACAAAGATAGCCGAGTGACAGAAGTTGTAGGGAAAGAAGATTGGTAAGATTAAGGAGCTGGTCGTCAGCTGAGAAGGAGCGCCGGAAGTCACACTGGGTAAGGTGAAGGAGGTGGTACTGGATAAGGTAGTGATGAATACGGTGAGAGAGGATGAACTCGAAGACCTTACTGAACGTGGAGGTGAGGCAGATGGGACGATAGGAAGAGGTGTCAAAGGGGCGTTAGTTGGGTTTAGGGAACAGCAGGATTTGGGAATCTGAAGACAGAAAGATCATAGCCTGTTAAATAAGCTCAACATTTTGTTTGAACAAATGAGAATACTTGCTCACACTACAAACTATTGGGACTCTGTAATGAAATTAGACCTTGCGAAAACAGCTTCAATAGCGACACCAGCTATGGATTTAGCAATGCATGGATACTTGCACTTGACAAAGAAAAAAACACGGAGAAATAGTTCTCGGAGTTCACCGCCTGATGTGATGGATGGCGCTGCAAGTAACGCTAGACAGAGAGCGTAAGCAAGATCTGTGGACGCAGAGGGTGGCACCTCTGTAGGCGCCGTCATGACGTAATCCAGCCAATCGGATGCCATTCTGTGAGAATGAAAGAGGGAACGAGAGTCAGTTTTAGTCCTGACGAAGATGACGACGGTTATCACGTAAGCTTGAAATTTTATCCGAATTTGACGCACTAAATGAACTGAGAAATTTTAATGCAACAAAGTATCGACTCGTGAGAATAACAGGAAAACACCCATGTACCTATTTGTTACTATTACTATCTTCTTGCCATGCTTGCACAATACATACCACTGACATGAATATTTGCAGTCTTATTAATTAACCAAGTTACTACATTAATTATTAGGCTCAACTGCTTCATTTTCTTTAATATGAATAATTATACATTTTGCTTTTTTAACACCATGCCTTGAGGTTGTGAAATCACACTTTCCAGAAGTCTTTAAGCAAGCAAATTTGCTGCCTATGATACTGCATATACGAGGTGCATTCAAGTTCTAAGGCCACCGATTTTTTTTCTCCGGACTGGAAAGAGATAGAAACATGCCCATTGTTTTAAAATGAGGGCGTGTTCATTGTCAAAACGTCCCAGAGATGGCAGCACCATACGGCAGATGGAATTTTACCGCCAGCGGCGAGAATGAGAACTGTTTTAAATACTTAAAATGGCGACGTTTTCCTTACTTGAACAGCGTGCAATCATTCGTTTTCTGAATTAGCGTGGTGTGAAACCAATTGAAATTCATCGACAGTTGAAGGACACATGTGGTGATGGAGTTATGGATGTGTCGAAAGTGCGTTCGTGGGTGCGACAGTTTAATGAAGGCAGAACATCGTGTGACAACAAACCGAAACAACCTCGGGCTCGCACAAGCCGGTCTGACGACATGATCAAGAAAGTGGAGAGAATTGTTTTGGGGGATCGCCGAATGACTGTTGAACAGATCGCCTCCAGAGTTGGCATTTCTGTGGGTTCTGTGCACACAATCCTGCATGACGACCTGGAAATGTGAAAAGTGTCATCCAGGTGGGTGCCACGAATGCTGACGGACGACCACACAGCTGCCCGTGTGGCATGTTGCCGAGTAATGTTGACGCGCAACGACAGCATGAATAGGACTTTCTTTTCGTCGGTTGTGACAATGGATGAGACGTGGATGCCATTTTTCAATCCAGAAACAAAGCGCCAGTCAGCTCAATGGAAGCAGACAGATTCACTGCCACCAAAAAAATTTCGGGTAACAGCCAGTGCTGAAAAAATGATGGTGTCCATGTTCTGGGAGAGCGAGGGCGTAATCCTTACCCATTACGTTCGAAAGGGCACTACGGTAACAGGTGCATCCTACGAAAATGTTTTAAGAACAAATTCCTTCCTGCACTGCAACAAAAACGTCCGGGAAGGGCTGCGCGTGTGCTGTTTCACCAAGACAACGCACCCGCACATCGAGCTAACGTTACGCAACAGTTTCTTCGTGATAACAACTTTGAAGTGATTCCTCATGCTCCCTACTCACGTGACCTGGCTCCTAGTGACTTTTGGCTTTTTCCAACTATGAAAGACACTCTCCGTGGCCGCACATTCACCAGCCATGCTGCTATTGCCTCAGCGATTTTCAAGTGATCAAAACAGACTCCTAAAGAAGCCTTCGCCGCTGTCATGGAATCATGAAAAATGTGTACGTCTGCAGGGCGATTACGTCGAGAAGTAACGCCAGTTTCATCGAGTTCGGGTGAGTAGTTAATTAGAAAAAAAATCGGAGGCCTTAGAACTTGAATGCACCACGTAAATGGGATTGATCTTGACAGCGACGAAGTGGAGAGTCATCGACAAATACAGAAACTTCAGATATGGCCCAGGAAAATGTGTTGAGACCCTTGTAATTCATCATGTATGAGGGCGTGCTGAAAAGTAACGTCTCAGAAGTTTGTTGATACAATCTCTGTAGAATGTTTGACTTCGTTGACGGGGCTACAACCTCATCTGTGTTTGCAACTGTTCATCCCTGTCGAAGTGAAGTCCTCAAACGTGTCCTTTAATTTTTGGAAACAGACGATAGTCTAACGGTGGCAAGCTGGGACTGTATGGAGGATGATCGACGACAATGAACCCAAGGCGTCGGATTGTTGCAGATGTCGCAGCACTTGCGTGTGGTCTGGCTCTGTCATGCTGAAGGAAAAGGTGCCCTATGCGTGGACGGATGGATACTTGATTACGGCTCGCTGTTTCTCACCCACCGTCATAGTTACGTTACACTCCGTCATGTTAGACGCTACAATTCGGAGTCTTCCAGTGGCAGAGTGCTGGAAACATGGTGAGGATGAGTCCCACACTTCTTTACAGAGCGTAGGGGAGCGACGCGGGAGACCCGCGCCGTCTTACTAGGCAAGGTCCTAGTGCAGGTGGTTTGCCATTGCCTTCCTCCGACCGTAATGGGGATGAATGATGATGATGAAGACGACACAACACCCAGTCATCTCGAGGCAGGAAAAATCCTTGATCCCGCCGGGAATCGAACCCGGGACCCCTTGCTGGGGAAGCGAGAACGCTATCGCGAGACCACAAGCTGCTGGAAACATGTAGACATGAAAATAAAGATGTAGAGAGTTGTTTTATTTAAAAAGCTTTAAAGTTTTCACATAAAAGTTTGGAGGCATTGCTTTTCAGTATGCCCTCGTATATCAATAACCTTGCAGAATACAGTTACAGTAACTTCAAACTTTTCGCAGATGACGCTGTTATCTGTAGCGTGTGCAAAAATATTCCTTTAGGTCTTGATAAGATTCCAAAGTGGCGCAATGACTGGCAACTTGCTTTGAATGTTCAGATGTTCTGATATGTAAAACTGTGCTCATCTCAAAATGAAAAAAATGTAGTGACTTATGACTACAATACCAGTGAGTCAAACTGGGATTCAGCGACTCATACAAATACCTGCGTGTTCCACTTTGTATCGATATGAAATGGAACGCTCATATACGCTCAGCTGTAGGTTAAGCAAGTGGCAGACTTCAGTCTTTGGTGAGATACTAGGGAAATGCAATCAGCGTACCAATGGGATTGGTAGCAAAGCAATTGTGCCTCGCATGGAGAATATTGATCGAGTCTGTGGGGCTCAGTAACAGTGGATATTGAACGTATACAAAGAAGAAAACACGAACGGTCACAGATTTGTTTGACCCAAGAGAGAGTATCAGGCAAATGCTGTAAAAAATGAGAGGGAGATGCTTGAAGATATATGCAAACTATCCCGTGAACAGAAGGAGATTTTCACTCTGCAGCGGAGTGTGCGCTGATATGAAACTTCCTGGCAGATTAAAACTGTGTGCCCGACCGAGACTCGAACTCGGGACCTTTGCCTTTCGCGGGCAAGTGCTCTACCATCTGAGCTACCGAAGCACGACTCACGCCCGGTACTCACAGCTTTACTTCTGCCAGTATCTCGTCTCCTACCTTCCAAACTTTACAGAAGCTCTCCTGCGAACCTTGCAGAACTAGCACTCCTGAAAGAAAGGATATAGCGGAGACATGGCTTAGCCACAGCCTGGGGGATGTTTCCAGAATGAGATTTTCACTCTGCAGCGGAGTGTGCGCTGATATGAAACTTCCTGGCAGGTTAAAACTGTGTGCCCGACCGAGACTCGAACTCGGGACCTTTGCCTTTCCCGGGCAAGTGCTCTACCATCTCAGCTACCGAAGCACGACTCACGCCCGGTACTCACAGCTTTACTTCTGCCAGTATCTCGTCTCCTACCTTCCAAACTTTACAGAAGCTCTCCTGCGAACCTTGCAGAACTAGCACTCCTGAAAGAAAGGATATAGCGGAGACATGGCTTAGCCACAGCCTGGGGGATGTTTCCAGAATGAGATTTTCACTCTGCAGCGGAGTGTGCAAGGTTCGCAGGAGAGCTTCTGTAAAGTTTGGAAGGTAGGAGACGAGATACTGGCAGAAGTAAAGCTGTGAGTACCGGGCCTGAGTCGTGCTTCGGTAGCTCAGATGGTAGAGCACTTGCCCGCGAAAGGCAAAGGTCCCGAGTTCGAGTCTCGGTGGGGCACACAGTTTTAATCTGCCAGGAAGTTTCATCCCGTGAACGTCTGCTTACATAGTTTCAAGACCCAGCTTCAAGTGAGGAATGTAACGTGTACCACAGTCCCATAGATTTTGCTCCCATAGTGTTAGCGAAGACAAGATGAGACTAATTGCAGTTCGCACAGTAGTATTACGATTTAAGCAATCATTCTTTGTGTGAGCAATTCGTGAATGGTAGGGGAAGAAGCCCCGCTAGTAACTGGTACAACCTTCTGCCATGCACTTTGCAGTGATTTGCAGGATATAGACATATCAGTAGATGTGTCCGAGTTATGAAATTCCTCATCTATTTCGACTTCCTGAGTGTGCTTCAAGTCACCCAACATATGCTGTCGTCGCTTCCCAGCACACTCGTGAATGGCGCAATCAGGACATTAACGGAGTGAGAAGGAGAGAGTCTCCTTAGGATGCCTAGCATATGTGGTTTTGAAACGGAGGACAGAAGTTGTCGGTTTCGTAGGAAGTGAATAACGGTGCAAACACTTAAGGATACAAATTAGGAACACTTTATTACCCTATAGTTTAGACAAGAAGAGAATAGAAGCTTTCGAAATGAGGTGCTACAGAAGAATGATGAAGATTAGATGGGTAGATCACATAACTAATGAGGAGGTATTGAATCGAATTGGGGAGAAGAGAAGTTTGTGGCACAACTTGACTAGAAGAACGGATCGGTTGCTAGGACATATCCTGAGGCAGCAAGGATCACCAATTTAGTATTGGACGGCAGCGTGGAGGGTAAAAATCGTAGAGGGAGACCAAGAGATGAATACACTAAATAGATTCAGAAGGATGTAGGTTGCAGAAGGTACTGGGAGATGAAGGAGCTTGCACAGGATAGAGTAGCATGGAGAGTTGCATCGAACCAGTCTCTGGACTGAAGACCACAACAACAACAACAGTTCGGCATTACTCGGAGAAGTCTCGTAGAGTGACTGCATACATTTACATATCAAAGACTATACAGGGTGCTTCCGCAAGAGCGTGCAAAAATTTAACATTACATAGAGGATGCTCCACTAAACAGTTTGAGGTAGGGAACCTGGGGCCGGAAAAGCCGGCTTAAGGCGATAATGGGAATGAAATCACGATACTCTGTATTTTTTTATTTAAATTGGTTACAGTTAACGCCAAATACCATCACTGACACAATGAACGTACCACTGTGCTGAATCTGACGAACATTAAGCTCAATGCAAGCATGATATCGGCGAACAATATTCTGACGCACCCTGACAAATATCCCTGGTGTGTTTCGAATCACATCACATGCAGCTACAATTCTGGCATCTAATTCCATCTTCCTATCCATTGGAGTCACATACACAAGTGAGAAAATATCAAGGGGATTCTAGGCCAGATGACCTCGCAGGCCATGGAATAGGACCTTCCCTTCCAATCAGGAAAGACGGCATAGAGAAGGTTGCGAGCATCCATATTGAAGTGAGGCAGTGCACCGTCATGTTGTATCCATATCCTCTCACGAGCAGACAAAACTACGTTCTCCAACTACTGAGGCAGAACTCTGCACGAACCTTAAGTACAGGCTGACATTCAGACGGCCAGGTAGAAGATATGGTTCGTTCTCCTTGTTTCCTTGCAGGAAAAAAAGAATGTTCATGTAAATAAACAGCACAGTACGTGTAAACTTGTACGCACGTTAGCTGTAGGCGCTTCAGTCTGGAACCGCGCGACTGCTACGGTCGCAGGTTCGAATCCTGCCTCGGGCATGGATGCGTGTGATGTCGTTAGGTTAGTTAGGTTTAAGTAGTTCTAAGTTCTAGGGGACTGATGACCTAAGAAGTTAAGTCCCATAGTGCTCAGAGCCATTTGAACCATTTTTTTGTTAGCTGTAAATAAGCTGGGAAACAGTAATGCTAGACAAAGTGGTAGACAAGTTTACTTCCATATCCCCTTAAGCTGCCTTCTCCGACCTCAGGTTCCCTACGTCAAATTGTTTAGTGGAGCATCCTCTATACCCTGTTAAATTTTTCGACGTTCTTAAGGAATCGTCTACGTCTATTTTTACATGATTACTCTGCTATTCACAATAAAGTGCCTGGCACAGAGTTCAATGAACCACCTTCAAGCTGTCTGTCTACCGCTCCACTCTCGATTGGCACGCGGGAAAAACGAGCACTTCAATTTTTCTGCGAGAGCCCTGATTTCCCTTATTTTATCGTGCTGATCATTTCTCCCTATGTAGGTGGGTGCCAACAGATTGTTTTCGCAATCGGAGGAGAAAACTGGTGATTGAAATTTCATGAGAATATCCTGTCGCAACCTAAAACGCCTTTGTTTTAATGATTGCCACTCCAGTTCACGTATCATGTCTGTTACACTCTCTCCCTATTTCACGTTAGTACTTTTTTGATGTCATCCGTCAGTCCCACCTGATGGGGATTCCACACCGCACAGCAATACTCCAGAATAGGGCGGACAAGCGTGGTGTAACCAGTCTCTTTAGTAGACCTGTTGCACCTTCTAAGTGTTCTGCCAATGAATCGGAGTCTTTGTTTTGCACTACCCACAATATTATCTATGTGATCGTTCCAATTTAGGTTATTTGAAATTGTAATCCCTAACTATTCAGTTGAATTAACAGCCTTCAGATTTGTGTGACTTATCCCGTAATCGAAATTTAGCTAATTTTTTTTAATACTCATGTGAATAACTTCATACTTTCCCTTATTCAGGGTCAAAATGGTTCAAATGGTTTTGAGCTTATTTCTTTTAGTACTCATGTGAATAACTTCATACTTTTCCTTATTCAGGGTCAAAATGGTTCAAATGGTTCTGAGCACTATGGGACCTAACTTCTGTGGTCATCAGTCCCCTAGAACTTAGAACTACTTAAACCTAACTAACCTAAGAACATCACACACATCCATGCCCGAGGCAGGATTCGAACATGCGACCGCAACGGTCGCGTGGTTCCAGACTGTAGCGCCTAGAACCGCTCGGCCACCCCGGCCGGCCCCTTATTCAGGGTCAATTGCCACTTTCCGCACCATACAGATATCTTATCTAAATCATTTTGCAAGTCGTTTTGAACATCTGATGACTTTACAAGACGGTAAATGACAGCATCATCTGCAAACAATCTAAGGCGGCTACTCAGATTGTCTCCTATGTCGTTAATAACGCTGTATATGTTAGTCCCTTGCAGCAAATCCCGGCTCCTGGGTTCTATCTTTGACTGTGAGACGAGTGCTCTGCTTGAAACTAGTTCCCACTATACACAGTCAAATATCCTACCCACAATAGGAGACAAGTGCGGGACACTGCTCTTTCCTCTCTGTATGCTCACATACAGAAAATAAATAATCATCTCTCACTGTAACTCACGCAGTTAGACATCTAATTCACACTGGTAGAGAAGCATAAGCAGCACTTGTTCTTCTGTATATTCTAACACACACAAAATTCCCACCATTACTCGTTGCAACTACCACAGATGAACTCTACAGAGCTTGTTCTTTACTAACTAATATAGCAGTAAATGCAAGATAATAACTGTTGGTGAATACTTATCGGGAACTCAGGTGCCTTCCCTCATAGTTCTTACTGCAGCAGCAGCGTGATGTCATTCTACAGCGACTCCGAGGTTCGGCTGTAATGACTGACTTGTTAGTTCTGTGCGCTAGTCACTTATACAGCTGAAGTTCCATAGAAACTGGTATAGGCATGCGTATTGAAATACAGAGGTATGTAAACAGGCAGAATACGGCGCTGCGGTCGGCAACTCCTATAAAAGACAAGTGTCTGGTGCAGTTGTTAGATCGGTTACTCCTGCTACAATGGCAGGTTATCGAGACTCGTCATCTCCGAGGTAGCAATGAAGTGAGAATTTTCCCGTACGACAATTTCACGAGCGTACTGTGAATATCAGGAATTAAGCAAAACATCAAATCTCTGACATCGCTGCGGCCGGAAAAAGATCCTGCAAGAATGGGACCAACGACCACTGAAGAGAACCGTTCACCGTGACAGAAGTGCAACCCTTCCGAAAATTGCTGCAGATTTCAGTGCTGGGCCATGAACAAGTGTCAGCCTGAAAACCATTCAACGAAATATCATCGATATGCGCTTTCGGAGTCGAAGGCCCATTCGTGTTCCCTTGATGACTGCACGACACAAAGCTTTGCGCCCGTCGACACCGACATTGGACTGTTGATGACTGGAAACATGTTGCGTCTGGTTGGACGAGTCTCGTTTCAAATTGTATCAAGCAGATGTATGTGATGGGTATGGAGACAACCTCAAGAATCCATGGACGCTGCGTGTTCAAGCTGGTGGAAGCTCTGTAATGTGTGCAGTTGGAGTGATATGGGACCCATGATAAGTCTACGTGCGACTCTGACATGTGACATGTACGTAAGTCTGATCACCTGCGTCCATTCACGTATATTGTGCATTTCGACGTACTTTGACAATTCCAGCAGGACGATGCGGCATCCCACACGTCCAGAATTGCTACAGAGTGACTCCAGGAACACTCTTCTGAATTTAAACATTTCCGTTGGCCACCAAACTTCGCAGACATGAACAGAAGATAACAATTCGCTTGATGTCTTCCTAAGAGAGAGTAAGTGTAGACCAGATATGGCTCAAATTCAAAGATACAGTATCGACAGCAATAGATAGAGTCATACCGCATAAGTTAATAAGAGATGGGACTGATCCACCATGGTACACAAAACACGTCAGAACACTGTTGCAGAAGCAACGAAAAAAAGCATGTCAAATTCACAGGAACGCAAAATGCCCAAGACTGGTTAAGTTTCTCGGAAGCTCTAAATTTAGTGCGGACGTCAATGCGAGATTCTTTTAATAGTTTCCACAAAGAAACATTGTCCCAAGATATGGTAGAAAACCCAAAGAGATTCAGATCGTATGTAAAGTACACCAGTGGCAAAAAAGGTCAATACCGTCACTGCGCGATAGCGATGGAAATATTACCGATGATGGTGTCACTAAAGCGGAATTACTAAATACAGTTTTCTGGAATTCCTTCAAGAAAGAAGACGAAGTAAATATCCCAGAATTCGAAACCAGAACAACTGTTAGCATGAGTGACATAAAAGTAGATATCTTAGATGTTGCGAAACAACTCAAATCGCTTAAGAAGGCAAGTCTTCCGGCCCAGGTGATATACCAATAAGGTTCCTTTCAGAGTTGTTGTTGTTGTGGTCTTCAGTCCTGAGACTGGTTTGATGCAGCTGCCTATGCTACTCTATCCTGTGCAAGCTCCTTCATCTCCCAGTACCTACTGCAACCAACATCCTTCTGAATCTGCTTAGTGTATTCATCTCTTGGTCTCCCTCTACGATTTTTAACCTCCACGCTACCCTCCAATGCTAAATTTGTGATCCCTCGATGCCTCAGGACATGTCCTACCAACCGATCCCTTCTTCTAGTCAAGTTGTGCCACAAACTTCTCTTCTCCCCAATCCCATTCAATACCTCCTCATTAGTTACGTGATCTACCCACCTTATCTTCAACATTCTTCTGTAGCACCACATTTCGAAAGCTTCTATTCTCTTCTTGTCCAAACTATTTATTGTCCATGTTTCACTTCCATACATGGCTACACTCCATACAAATACTTTCAGAAACGACTTCCTGACACTTAAATCTATAATCGATGTTAACAAATTTCTCTTCCTCAGAAACGCTTTCCTTGCCATTGCCAGTCTACATTTTATATCCTTTCTATTTCGACCATCATCAGTTATTTTGCTCCCCAAACAGCAAATCTCCTTTACCACTTTAAGTGTCTCATTTCCTAATCTAATTCCCTCAGCATCACCCGACTTAATTCGACTACATTCCATTATCCTCGTTTTGCTTTTCTTGATGTTCATATTATATCCTCCTTTCAAGACACTGTCCATTCCGTTCAACTGCTCTTCCAAATCCTTTGCTGTCTCTGACAGAATTACAATGTCGTCGGCGAACCTCAAAGTTTTTATTTCTTCTCCATGGATTTTAATACCTACTAAAAAATTTTCTTTTGTTTCCTTTACTGCTTGCTCAATATACAGACTGAATAACATCGGGGAGAGGCTACAACCCTGTCTCACTCCCTTCCCAACCACTGCTTCCCTTTCATGCCCCTCGACTCTTATAACTGCCATCTGGTTTCTGTACAAATTTTAAATAGCCTTTCGCTTCCTGTATTTTACCCCTGCCACCTTCAGAATTTCAAAGAGAGTATGCTAGTCAACATTGCCAAAAGCTTTCTCTAAGTCTACAAATGCTAGAAACGTAGGTTTGCCTTTCCTTAATCTTTCTTCTAAGATAAGTCGTAAGGTCAGTATTGCCTCACGTGTTCCAACATTTCTACGGAATCCAAACTGATCTTCCCCGAGGTCGGCTTCTACCAGTTTTTCCATTCGTCTGTAAATAATTCGAGTTAGTATTTTGCAGCTGTGACCTATTAAACTGATAGTTCGGTAATTTTCACATCTGTCAACACCTGCTTTCTTTGGGATTGGAATCATTATATTCTTCTTGAAGTCTGAGGGTATTTCGCCTGTCTCGTACATCTTGCTCACCAGATGGTAGAGTTTTGTCAGGACTGGCTCTCCCAAGGCCGTCAGTAGTTCTAATGGAATGTTATCTACTCCCGGGGCCTTGTTGCGACTCAGGTCTTTCAGTGCTCTGTCAAACTCTTCACGCAGTATCGTATCTCCCATTTCATCTTCATCTACATCCTCTTCTATTTCCATAATATTGTCCTCAAGTACATCGCCCTTGTATAGACCCCTATATACTCCTTCCACCTTTCTCCTTTCTCTTCTTTGCTTAGAACTGGGTTTCCATCTGAGCTCTTGATATTCATACAAGTGACTCTCTTCTCTCCAAAGGTCTCTTTAATTTTCCTGTAGGCTGTATCTATCTTATCCCTAGCGAGATAAGCCTCTACATCCTTACATTTGACCTCTAGCGAACCCTGCTGAGCCATTTTGCACTTCCTATCGATCTCATTTTTGAGACGTTTGTATTTCTTTTTGACTGCTTCATTTATTTTCTCCTTTCATCAATTAAATTCAATATTACTTCTGTTACCCAAGAATTTCTACTAGCCCTCGTCTTTTTACCTACTTTATCCTCTGCTGCCTTCACTACTTCATCCCTCAGAGCTACCCATTCGTCTTCTACTGTATTTCTTTCCCCCATTCCTGTCAATTGTTCCCTTATGCTGTGCCTGAAACTCTGTACAACCTCTGGCTTAGTCAGTTTATCCAGGTCCCTTCTCCTTAAATTCCCACCTTTTTGCAATTTCTTCAGTTTTAATCTACAGTTCATAACCAAAAGATTGTGGTCAGAGTCCAAATCTGCCCCTGGAAATGTCCTACAATTTAAAACCTGGTTCCTAAACCTCTGTCTTACCATTATATAATCTATCTGATACCTTCTAGTGTCTCCAGGATTCTTCCATGTATACAATCTTCTTTTATGATTCTTGAACCAAGTGTTAGCTATGATTAAGTTATGCTCTGTGCAAAATTCTATCAGGCGGCTTCCTCTTTCATTTCTTAGCCCCAATCCATGTTCACCTACTACGTTTCCTTCTCTCCGTTTTCCTACTACCGAATTACAGTCACCCATGACTATTAAATTTTCGTCTCCCTTCACTATCTGAATAATTTCTTTTATTTCATCATACATTTCCTCAATTTCTTCGTCATCTGCAGAGCTAGTTGGCATATAAACTTGTACTACTGTAGTAGGCATGGGCTTCGTGTCTATCTTGGCCACTATAATACGTTCACTATGCTGTTTGTAGTAGCTTACCCGCACTCCTATTTTTTTATTCATTATTAAACCTACTCCTGCATTACCCCTATTTGATTTTGTATTTATAACCCTGTATTCACCTGACCAAAAGTCTTGTTCCTCCTGCCACCGAACTTCACTAATTCCCACTATATCTAACTTTAACCTATCCATTTCCCTTTTTAAATTTTCTAACCTGCCTGTCCGATTAAGGAATCTGACATTCCACGCTCCGATCCGTAAAATGCCAGTTTTCTTTTTCCTGATAACGACGTCCTCTTGAGTAGTCACCGCCCGGAGATCCGAATGGGGGACTATTTTACCTCCGGAATATTTTACCCAAGAGGACGCCATCATCATTTAACCGTACAGTAAAGCTGCATGCCCTCGGGAAAAATTACGGCTGTATTTTCCCCTTGCTTTCAGCCGTTCGCAGTACCACAACAGCAAGGCCGTTTTGGTTAATGTTACAAGGCCATGTAGGGAAGCAGCCTACTCACGCAGTATAAAATTCACATCAGTCTTTCCATTGTGTGCCAGCCTAGTCCGCTGTAACTAGCTCTGACGTCATAAATGTTGCGCAATACTTTAAAAATCAAGTAAATAACCTGAAACGTTTCTAACATGTCAGGAGTAATACTAAATCAATATGTGTTGAATATCAGTTCAATAACTTTAACCATTTTCGAAATTTGGACGTTTTTCTGTAAAAATCATTGGCGCAACAGAAAAGAGCTAGAAACTTAAAAATTTATATTTAGATTCCTTTTTCATAATAATTTAGTGAAACAGTATTCTGGATCTCCAAATTAAAATTTTAGTTGAAATTAATGATTTTCTGGCTTTTGTCTTAGAAATTAAGGAAGCAATATAGATTAAGTAGGCGAAGAAATAAGGCTAGGATGTTTAAATTTAAGTAGAAGGGAGATCCGCTATAATCATAAAGATGTGAGAAGTTTCAACAGAACAACTATGAAACTATAGCTATAGCGTATCTCCAAAGAGCAAGTTCAGAGCTCGTCTACTGCGTGTAGTATAATTAAATTAATTCTCTCGCCCAAAATATTTGACTTAGCCACGTCAGACTTTTATTATGATTGCTTACCTATGTGCTGAATGCACATTTAAATTGAGAGCTTCATCGACCATCAGCAAAGGAAGCAATGATTTATTCGATAACTTAAAGTGGTGCATTACTAGCCCAGTGGCTAGTCGAGAGAGCGGAATTGATCAGGCGTTCCCTTAGCCGTCCGCACCGCGGCTTTATATATAAGAACGCTGCGCGAGAGAAAAAGGCCCCAGTTCTCTCCAGACGCTGATTAGCACACCACCTGTGCCGGGAGTCGCGTCGCGTCGGTATCATTGCTATAAACAGCCTCGGATGCCGTAATAAGTTACTCGGGATACGCGTAACCATGAAATCATTTTCGAGTGAAGTGTTAATTCTGGGATAACTTTAATGATCTATCTTCAGTTCGCGTATGTCGTATTTTCACGTGCCGTCGCGGGACAGACATTCTACCATTATTTAGCGTGGCGTTTGATGAACATTATCATCAAATTATGGCGAGCATTCACTTAAACATTTCATTTGAACAGTTATAGTTGCATCAGCGCATTAGACTCTGAACTGCTCTGTTAGTTGGATTGTGTGAATTCTTTTTGGTCTGTGACTTTCAGAATATAGTGAACATTTTTAGAGAATCGTTTTTGATTATGAATCCCAGACAATCTCCTAATTCCTCAGAGCTATAAGCTGTAGCTATAAGTGTATTTCTCAGATGAAGTGGGCACTAGGAATTATAATTACAGGCTTCACATTTTGCTAATCACTTTCTGGTTGCCAATATTGTAGTTAGAGAGCCAGTGTCGTGAACGGCAAACAACAGCATTAATTAAACAAATAATAGGAACATTTATATAACAATTAATTCCACCTGCCGCCCACATATGGTTAATCGGCCGGGAAATGCATCTTTTCTACATTACATTCTGCATTCATATAACAAATTATTCCACCCGCCGCCCCACAGCCAGATCAGTCAATCATCCAGACTGTTGGCCCTGCAACTACTGAAAAAAATATTCAGGAACCATACGTTTGTCTGGCCTCTCAACAGATACCCCTCCGTTGTGGTTGCACCTACGGTACGGCTATCTGTATCGTAGAGGCACGCAAGCCTCCCCACCAACGGCAAGGTCCATGGTTCATGGGGGGCGTTTCAGAGTATGCAGACACAATAGCGCCTTTCTTAGCAATCATATACAACCGCTCTGTTACTAAAGACTGGAAAGTAGCACAGGTCACACCAATATTCAAGAAAGGAAATAGGAGTAACCCATTGAATTACAGACCCATATCACTGACCTCAATTTGCAGTAGGATTTTGGAATATATACTGTACTCGAACATTATGAATCACTATGAAGAAAATGACTTATTGATATATAACCAACAAGGATTCAGAAAATATCGTTCTTGTGCAACACAGCTAGCTCTTTATTCCCACGAAGTACTGAGTGCTGTCGACAAGGGATCTCAAATCGATTCCATATTCCTAGATTTCCAGACGGCTTTTGATACCGTTCCTCACAAGCGACTATTAATCAAATTGCGTGCATATGGAGTATCGTCTCAGTTGTGTGACTGGATTTGTGATTTCCTCTCAGAGAGGTCACAGTTCGTAGTGATAAATGGTAAATCATCGAGTAGAACAGAAATGATATCTGGCGTTCCGCAAGGTAGTGTCATAGGCCCTCTGCTGTTCCTGATTTACATAAATGATCTAACTGATAATCTGAGCAGCCCCCTTAGATTGTTTGCAGATGACGCTGTAGTTTGCCGCCTGGTAAAATCAGCAGACGATCAATTCCAATTACAAAATGATCTAGAGAGATTCTCTGCCTCGTGATGACTGGGTGTTGTGTGATGTCCTTAGGTTAGTTAGGTTTAAGTAGTTCTAAGTTCTAGGGGACTGATGACCATAGATGTTAAGTCCCATAGTGCTCAGAGTCATTTGAACCATTTGATCTAGAGAGAATTTCTGTATGGTGCGAAAAGTGGCAACTGGCACTAAACAAAGAAATTTGCGAGGTCATCCACATGTGTACTAAAACAAATCCGATAAATTTTGGGTATACGATAAGTCGCACAAATCTAAGGGCTGTCAATTCGATTAAATACCTAAGAATTACAATTACGAGCAACTTAAATTGGAAAGACCACGTAGATAATATTGCTGGGGAGGCGAAACAGAGTGTGCGCTTTGTTGGCAGAATACTTAGAAGATGCGACGAATCCACTAAAGAGACAGCATACATTACACTTGTCCGTCCTCTGCTGGAATACTGCTGTACGGTATGGGATCCTTACCAGGTAGGATTGACGGAGGACATCGAAAAAGTGCAAAGAAGGGCAGCTCGTTTCGTGTTTCGCGCAATAGGGGTAAGAGTGTCACTGATATGATACGCGAGTTGGGGTGGCAGTCACTGAAACACAGGCGGTTTTCTTTGCGGGGAGATCTATTTACCAAATTTCAATCACCAACTTTCTCTTCCGAATGCGAAAATATTTTGTTGACACCCACCTACGTAGGGAGAAATGATCATCATAATAAAATAAGAGAAATCAGAGCTCGAACGGAAAGATTTAGGTTTTCCTTTTTCCCACGGGCCATTCGAGAGTGGAATGGTAGAGAAGTAGTATGAAAATGCTGCCAGGCACTTAAGTGTGAATTGCAGAATAATCGCGTAGATTATTGAGCATATCTGAGATGCCTTGCAACGTGCTGTTCAAAAGAGATCCCCACCTCCTCTTGCTCTTACGGCTTTATGGACAGCCCTGCAGGATTCATAGTGTCAGTTCCGTTCAGCACTACTTTAGACATTAGTAGAGTCCGTACCACGTCGTTCTGCGGCACTTATACGTACTCGGGGGGGCTCTACACGATATTAGGCAGGTGTACCAGTTTCTTTGGGTTTTCCGGGTATACAGATGTTACAGGGACTTCTGGATGAGTTTCACTATCAGCGTTGCTTTCTCCTGAAGGTACCAAAGGTCTTCGTAATTTCTGGAAACTTCCACCCTCGATTGAAATGAATCTCAAACACAGCAGTCCCGTTGCCATCTCCGTGTTCGGCTCAGCTCTCTGACTGCCTACAGACATGTTATTGCCTCGCCAGTGACCCTGACTGTGACGTATCACTTTCGCCTCTGTGTGTGGGAGAGTGTTAAGTAGCTCCACTTTTTGCCGGCCCGGCGTCACGCGCTTCGTGCTTTCCCAGCACTACGCCTGTATGTTGCATTAACATTACTACTTAATGAAGTTTCCTTTCATTTCATAGCGTCCATGACACTTCTTACATTAATAGCATTGGATGACCATGACGCCTCTTACATTTATAAAACTTGACAGTAATGAAACCTTTTATGTTAATGAAATGTGACATCCGTGACAAAGCACCCAGCTAAGGAACCAGTCCTGGTACCAATTACACCTTCATCTACCTCAAGAGGTTATGCATCTTGTGTCGCTCTGCTAGGCAGCACGCCATATGTGGAGCCGGGAATAAGAACTGATGGGCTCAAAAGTGACACAGTGCAGCACTTGTGTGGTTCATAGTTGTGCAATCGTACACCGAGGAGTCGCGGCGAACACGTCACGTGGGGTACGCCGGTCCCAATCGCATTGAATGTTAGAGTCAACAGTGCGATTTCCTTCTCTGTGTGACCACAGGTGGTACGTACCTGTCTCCATTTGTATTGGTCTAGCAGGCCTCGTAAGGGGCTTACGTGTACACACATCAACAAACGTCTTGCATCATCCCTTTATTTTTAAATTCATGGCATAAAAAATAAAAGTTGCCTCTGGGGCCTGGGTATATACTCATTTGCAATGTGTCCCGATCACTACACAAATATGGTTCAAATGGCTCTAAGCACTATGGAACTTAACTTCTGAGGTCATCATTCCCCTAGACTTAAACCTAACTAACCTAAGGACATCACACACACCCATGTCCGAGGCAGGATTCGAAGCTGCGACCGTAGCAGCAACGCGGTTCCAGACTGAAGCGCCTAGAACCGCTCTGCCGCAGCGGCAGGCGCTACACAAAGACAACGAACATTTGTGTAACGATACAATCGAATGTTTCCCTTTTTTTTTCACAGCACCGCTGAACAACGTCAATACGTGGTGGAACGTCCCCTTGCTCGAACGCAGGCTATTGTCCGCCGTGGCATACCATCAATGGGATCAGCACCTTGTTCAAATTGTCCCACTCTGGCGATCCTGACTAACAAGGGGAGGCCGCCAATTGTGAAATTCAGATTCGATTCATACTGCGCATAATAAAAGCTCATGGCCAGAGGTGTAATGTGGCAAAGCACCAAGATGCACTTCTCAGCCGTTGTCGGGAAAATCTACAGGTAAAAGAAACCGTTGCGGTGAAATACTCTCTACGATTAATAATTTTCTACAGAGTCGTGGCGCAGCGGTAAGCGCTTGGGTTCGTAATCCGAAGGTCGCCGGATCGAATCTCGCGCCATGCAACCTTTTTTTTTTATTTTTAGTATTTGTTTTTTGTAATTCAAATGTATACACACACACACACACACACACACACACACACACACACATATATATATATATATATATATATATATATATATATATATATATAAAATTCCCGGCAATCAGTTGCAACAATTATGCACATAGTAAGTTGTTGAAAGTCGTTTGTCGTGGAAAAACTGGCGACTTCGAACATCATTATGTTTTCCGCAAACAAAGTTGTATCTCACAAATGTTATTAATTGTCTTCAATAGAAACGATATTCCGAAACGAATACGTATAGTGTAAGTCAAACGTTCGAATTAGAATAGAGACCCCACGAACACAAATTTGCTGTGGCAGGTATGAAAATAAACTCCGTTACTCGCTCGTAACACTTGAAGGTCAGATGTTGAATGGGCCGAAACGAGCCGCCGCATAACAGCGTAGTTGCCTGCTAACTTCGAAAGAAGGTAGATGCGGTCCCTAGCGCAACTCATAACATCGTCGAAAATCAGTGCGTACGTGAGAGCTTTGGTACACCGTGTTAAACAAACGGAAAAATGGAGGCGGTACAATTGGAGAGCGATCCGGGCCTTCCGCATGAAAGTGATGTTATCGAAGAAGATTCTATACACAGTGAAGTGGCGAAACAACAATTGAAACATGCGTTGGTATATTTTGAAAGTCTCCTTCGTAACAGTAATCGCATCGCAGCAGAAACGTCATCATCAATCAGCGAAGAAGCCATGGTAATTGAGGAAGAAATGTTCCAGAATAAGCTGCAAATGCTCGCCGAAAAAACCCTCATTCATGATGAGGAACTGATAGACATTAATGAAATCGACGATAATAATGCCTACGAAGACGTTGAAACGAGTCCCATTGCCAACGAATCATCAGACGAATACGAGCCGGACGAGAAGAAAAAAAAGGGTACGACTATATTTCTCTGGATTACAAAATTAGAGCTGTCAATTTGGCCAAAGAACATCCAGGCTGGTGTCTCAAAACTCTACAAAAAAGGGGGTGCTCTCGTTTGACAAATATGGGCTATTTGTCCAGGTGGGAAGAGCAAATCAAACGTGGCGGTAGCAAATTTGATAAATATTGTACCATCGATTCATGAGTGCATGATCGCTTCGTTGAAGCGATCATGGGTGCATGATCGTTTCGTGGAAGCTCGACATAACTTCCAGCAAGTTACTACCAGAAACCTGCAGCAGTGGGCCTTGGGCGCTGCAAGTCAGTTCCCAGATTTCAACTTCAAAGCTTCAAAAACATGGGTCACAGAATTTAAAAAGAAGCATGGGATTCGGCAACGGAAAATCACAAAATTTGTTTCCCGGAAAGAGACGGCTACCGAAGACGAAATTTTGGCCGCAGCGGACACATTTCGGATACAGACGCGAACGTTGATAACTAACTTCGGCAAAGATTTCATAACTAATACAGATCAAACAGGTATGCAAAGAGCTGTTCACAAATGTCTTATGTCATGATGATAGAATATGATAATCTGATATATGATAGACAACACAGATTTCGTATATTTCTTATATAAACGATATTTTTATATTTTGTTTGTCAAGGTGCCAGTACCAGTCCACGTTCAACAGAACTCTCACCAAAAAAGGGTCAAAGGCTGTCCTGGTAACCCGCCACGACATGAACAAGGTGACGCATTCGTATACGGCACAATATTCAATCACGATGTCTGGACGAGCCTTGCCTCTTGTTTTCGTAGGCCTCCAAGAGTCCACAGGTACGTTTGGACCCAGAGTACAGAAGACAGTCGACGAGTACGCCAAGAATTATACCAATGTTGTTATTACATCCTCCAAATCCGGTAAACTAACAACGGGTTTGTTCATGGACTTCTTGCGTAATGCTTTGCAACCATACATACAAAAAAAGAATTTCTCCTTCTGATCGACTCTTGGGGTGGGCGAACGAACCCGGCGTTATACGATGAGATGTTCCAGGATGATAAGAAGTTACCAACGTGCACTATAAAAATCATTCCTCCAAAGTGCACTCCTCTCGTCCAACTGTGTGACGTGTATTTTTACCAGCAGGTAAAAAATTTGATCAAGCGCCTTCAAAATTGTGCTTTTTTAATCGAGCGAAACCGTGACATCAACTCCAGAGACGATTGTATAAAAATCCAATCCATCGTCCACCACCAATTGTCTTCTCCGATTTTGCCGATATGATACGATACGCGTGACCCACGCCTGACGAACGATAGTACAATTTTTGTAAAAACGCATCGTTTATCAGATGTGCTCGATGACGTGCTGTTTTCTGCTTTCCATGTTTCTATGATAACTATCACTCTGGTTCGTGCGATACTCCAGCTACTTCTGGTCACGAATTGTTAATTATGTGCGAGTGTATACCGAACTTTTCAATAAATTGTATCCACTTGAATATTAGAATATTATTTGTGATATTGTGTTTTATTTCAAGTCTTATTTTCCCACGACAAACGACTTTCAACAACTTATTATATGCATAATTGTTGCAACTGATTGCCGTGAATTATATATATATATATATATATATATATATATATATATGTGTGTGTGTGTGTGTGTGTGTGTGTGTGTGTGTGTGTGTGTGTGTGAATAATAAAAAAAAGATAAAAGATGCATGGCGTGAGATTCGATCCGGCGATCTTCGGATTACGAACCCGAGCGCTTACCGCTGCGCCACGAAAAATAAATAATCGTGGAGAGGATTTCACCGCAACGGTTTCTTTTAACTGTCGATTTTCTCGAGAACGACTGAGAAGTGCATCTTGGTGCTTTGCCACATTACACCTCTGGCCATGAGCTTTTATTATGCGCAGTATGAATCGAATCTGAATTTCACAATTGGCGGCCTCGCGCAGAACAACTCGTTTCAATCGCCCCCACACGTGTTCGAATGGGTTCATATCCGCGAACGTGCACGCCATTCCATTCTGGTGATCCTTGTATGTTGAAGGAACGTGTTGACAAGGACAGTATGGTGAGTTCGCGAGTGATCAACCATCACGATGAAATAGACACCAAAGTAACAAGTTTGCGTGCGTGTCTATCCTCCGCAGCAAGTACAAAAATATTTTGCTTTGTAAATAAGAACCGCCTTTTTTTGCTGCACTGTAATTTATTTCTGGCAGACGCGTTTCGCCTTTTCTTGTTCTAAGGCATCTTCAGTGCGATCTAGAACGATAAAGTTTTGTTTTGATATCTGGTATGTTTAGATTATCAAACAGATCACATCGCGTTTATTTATGTAAATAACTAATTACTTTGGCCGAGCGGTTCTAGGCGCTTCAGTCCGGAACGGCGCTGCTGCTCCGGTCGCAGGTTCGAACCCTGCCTCGGGCAAGGATGTGTGTGATGCCCTTAGGTTAGTTAGGTTTAAGTAGTTTAGGTATAAGTAGTTCTAAGTCTAGAGGACTGATGACCTAAGATGTTAAGTCGCATAGTGCTTCGAGCCATTTGAACCATTTGAACTAATTACTTACAGTTTCTTGTC
The DNA here is from genome assembly GCF_021461395.2 of Schistocerca americana. Lineage (NCBI taxonomy): Eukaryota > Metazoa > Arthropoda > Insecta > Orthoptera > Acrididae > Schistocerca > Schistocerca americana. Next base: position 641,514,334 of record NC_060123.1, read on the forward strand.
ACCTGTGTTTCCTCTCGTCTTGTCTGGAGATAGCACTACCACTTCATTTCCGAAACATAAGCACATTTTTGTATTTCGAACTTTTTCCTTCACACTGTTCACCATGTTTATCCTTATTTTGTTGACGCACTGTTTCTCTTTTGCCGCCAGTTATAGATATTTGTTCGAAAACTGATCTTCTAAAGAGGTAGATATTGTGAGTTCACTATGTGTTTTTTCCTTTTTGGGTTGTTTACCTACATGTTGCCACCCTAACGAAGTATATGTTTAGAACTAACGTCTGAGTTTTGGTTTAAATGTTCTGTGGAGGGGCTCACTCGCTTGTCCATGAACCTGTGCACACAACTTTTAAACCAAAATTCAAATCAGCTTTTCACCAAAACTTTCAGCCACCCTCTGACAGCTATTGCGTTCATATTCAACACTCTACAACTCCAACTACCAACATCCCGCCTCCCCCACCTCGCGCACGCGCGCACATACACACCTCACACAAACACACACACACATACGCGCGCGCGCTTATAAAACATATACACATGTGCACACTCTTCAGCCCTCTCTCTCTCTCTCTCTCTCTCTCTCTCGTACACACACACACACACACACACACACACACACACACACACACACAGAGAGAGAGAGAGAGAGAGAGAGAGAGAGAGAGAAAGAGAGAGAGGAGAGAGAGAGAGGGAGGGGGGCATAAACATCAAGAATAGACGTTAGTTTTAAACCTATAGCCGACCGGTGTGACCGAGCGGTTCTAGGCGCAACAGTCTGGAACCGCGCGACCGCTACGGTCGCAGGTTCGAATCCTGTCTCGGGCATGGATGTGTGTGATGTCCTTAGGTTAGTTATATTTAAGTAGTTCTAAGTTCGAGGGGACTGATGACCTCAGAAGTTAAGTCCCATAGTGCTCAGAGCCATTTTTTTAAACCTATATAAAAGCAAATCTGTATCGTTCTAGATCCCAGTTAAGATGCCTTAGAACAAAAAAAAGACGAATCGCATCTGGCAGATGTCACAAAAATTCTGGCGATACGGTCCCACTATTGCTTGCAAAGTCCCTCCCGCACCGTTGAGCAGTAAGATTGCTCAACAACCACGAGAGGGGTGCATCTGAGGGACACCGTGTTGCAAGCGTTATATATTACCGGGTTTTCGCCTGACACATTGTCTACGATTACCAGGGTACAAACAGATACGAGTTTCGCCCGTAAAAAACACCCGACGTCAATTTTGGGGCGTCAGTGCTGCATGATTTCTTGACCAGAAGGCGGTGCGTTATAGGACGAGATGCTCCTTCCCAAGGTCCTCGGAAATGTAGATTAGCATTATCCAATCGCCTCCTAACAGTCTGATGCGTTACGTAACGTCCTTTAGCCTCTTCGAACGTCGAATTGGTTCTGGAGCACCCATTCCACGGTTCCTTTGATTCAAAAGTCGTAGTGCATCATGTGAACGTCGACGCCCTATGCATTACACGTCCTCAACACTATCCGTCAACCGGAACCGCTTCCACGTCCGCATCACATTACTTTAACTCCTGTGCACATCGAGCAACTTCTCTGATTGACAGGCCGTCTGCGCGTAACGTGCTGATGTGGACCCCATCATTTGTCGCGAGTGTTCTTCGTGGCAGGATGGATGTTCACTCTACTTTTCTACAGACGTCTCTAACGCGTCCCTACGGCTGCTATTCTTTCAACTGAAAGGCTGCTGCCTATTCAAGCTATTCAAGCGCGGGGCTCCATACATACAGTAAACAGCGCTCGTGGTAATTGAGTGTACCTTTACAAACAATGTCAGGGGTGGTCTACCGACCGGTACGTGCATAATCAATATAGCAATCCTGCGCGACGTATCAGTTTGATGTAAAATGTGCGTTGATGTGTCATGCCACATGAAAGCAAAAGGCGGAATTTTAAATACCGGGTGGTTATAATTAAAGTGCAGTTACTCACAGAGGTCCAACGTGGAATGTAATTATCGTACGGATGCGAAACTTCGCAGATATGTTAATGGTTAATGCAGAATCGATCGACGCTGGCAAAAAAATTAGTTCCAATTTTGGTCACCAGGTGAAAAACTGACGCTGTGAATGCAAGAAAGACGTTTAGAAATGTTGCCATATGTAATAGTTTTGGGGCGGATCGTGGGAGAAAAATTCGAATAAGTGAGAAAGGAATACTGTTGATTTTATTATTAGTCACCGCTTCCAAATTTGTTCAATACAAGCACCGACGATTTCAACGAGATGCTGCATCTGTAAAACGACATGATCAACGGTGGCCTGCAGCAGTTCCAGTGGAATCTGAGCAACGTGTTTCCGTATATTGGCCTTCAGATCCGAACGTGTCCCTGGTAAACGCGTTGTTTTAGATACCTCCAGTGCCAAAGGTCGCATGGGTTCAGATCACGTGATACTGCAGGTCATGCATCTGGAAAACGTCTGGAGAGAACACATTCGTGGAACGGTGCATTAAGCAGATCTTTCACTGGGCGAGCGACATGAGGAATACCCCATCTTGCATGAAAACAGTCGTTTCCACACAGTTGCGGTTTTCCAATCCAGGAATCACAAGCTGTACAAGAGGGTCTCAATAATGGGCAGACTCATTGCTAGCCCTCTGGATGTACGCCCTTCAAAGAAGAACGGACCGAGAATGAAGGTGCTTGTGAATCCACACCACACAGTACATATGGCGAGTGCATTGGCTCTTCCTGCACAACACGTGGTTTAACAGTACCCCAAATTCGGCAGTTCTATGTAGTCACTGGCACCCTGAAGTGTAAAATGTTCCTCGTCACCCAGTAGGATATTGCCCGGCCACATGCCATCAATTTCGATCCGTGCCAGAATCCGAAGAGCAAATTCAGAACATTGCTGCGGATCATGAGGTTTCGGTTGCTGCATCGTCTGGGTCTTGTACATGTATCTGTCAATAACTTTCACCGGGATAGGACGCCTTCCACGTGCCTCAGCAAGCTCACTCGTGTTTTTTTTTAGTTTTACTATCATGCTCTTTACCATTTAATGATATCGGGTCTCTCCTAAGAACTCAGTCGGCTATCAGTGCAGGACTGTAGCTGCTGCCGTTCGCATAAAACAGTTTCACTAAAACCGCACAGCCTCTCTTCTCGGTAGCCATGTTGTTAACTCACGCTATAGCTGGTCAGATGACAGCGTGGAGGACAAACAAATAGTGTACAGTGCCAGATTTGCACCTGGAACTAATTTTTGCATCATAAATCGGTTTCGGATTAACGCATTAGCATATTTACCAATGTTCGATGTCATACGATAATTACAGTCCAGACTGGACCTCCGTGTGTACCTGCACTTGAATTATAGTGACACGGTATTTCCACGCCGCGCGGAATTAGCCGAGCGGTCTCGGGCGCTGCAGTCATGGACTGTGCGGCTGGTCCCGGCGGAGGTTCGAGTCCTCCCTCGGGCATGGGTGTGTGTGTTTGTCCTTTGGTTGATTTAGGTTAAGTAGTGTGTAAGCTTGGGGACTGATGACCTTAGCAGTTAAGTCCCATAGGATTTCACACACATTTGAACATTTTTTGGTATTTCCACCAAATTGACGTCTCCAAGTGATGTCGTCGTCCTAGCACAGAATTAGCAAGCAGATCCTGAGCCCGTTGCTTTTGCTGTGCGCCGTTAATGTACTACAACGGAAAGGTCAAAGGCTCTTTCTCACTGAAATAATGAGTTTCGTAGTTTACAAGGATGCCAGCTACTTTCTGTTATGCAACTTTCTTCAGGTACAATAGGAAACTCAACAATATGTTGCATAATATGCTTACGCGTAAAGGATTCACTCGCAATGTTAGCAGTTATTCTTGTTGGTCGAAATAAAATTCTTTCAAACTGAATAACATCCATGTAAATGAATCGCCTCGATGGGCAATGAATCCACAACCTTCAGCGCGGATGCACGAAGTCTTTTGGCCTCTAACGGGAATCTAAACGGGAACTGCGGGCAGTAGGTGGGGTCGGCAGGGGAGAGGAGCGTCCCGAGATAATCCGTGCATTTGCGATAAACACTGTGTCCGGATGGCTCATTAATGAAACTACGTGCCTAGTATGCAACAGATCCCTGGTTCGAGTCTCGGTCCGGCCCACATTTTCACTCGTCCCGCCGATCCGACATAAAGCTCCGATGCAGCTGATATCATCAGTTTCTTTCCTTTCCTTTCTCCCCTCCACCACCTTCGATTTACATAAACTGAATTTGACTGAAGTATGAAGGGTAACTATTACTGGATGAGACCAAGGCTTTGATACTATAACAGGCTAAATGAATGTAGGTTGCAATAGTTATGCAGAGATGAAAAGACCTGCAGAGGGTAAACTAGCATGGAGAGCTGCATCAAAGCAGTCTTCCTGCTGAAGGCCACAACAACAACATTGGAGAAGCGCGGTTTCTGTACTGGTAGGTATGGCAAATTTGTTTTTAGCTGATTTCTTTAAAATTTCGTTAGCGAAAAGCGCTGCAGAATTCTACAGATTGTATAATAGTTTTGACGTTTTCTTGGTAGAATCGACATTTTCCGATTCAGTATTGCTTGGATTTTCTTGCTATTGTCGCTGAAGGTTTTTAGTGGTCAAAAAATGGTTCAAATGGTTCTAAGCACTATGGGACTTAACATCTGAGGCCATCAGTCCCCTAGACTTAGAACTACTTAAACCTAACTAACCTAAGGACATCACACGCATGTATGCCCAAGGCAGGATTCGAACCTGCGACCGTAGCAGCAGCGCGGTTCCGGACTGAAGCGCCTAGAACCGCTCGGCCACAGCGGCCGGCTTTTGATGGTCAGTTAAAGATATTTTTTACCTAGATTTTTGCTCGATGTTGCAACAGGAATTGCGAAATCTATTGTTGTCGAAGTTAATAAATAGCAGTAGCGTGAAACCTGGGATTTTGAACACATTTCTGGCTCTCCATCCATAGGGCCTTTTTTGCTCTGTATTTGTTTCATGCAGTTCTTTCCATTTACGAAAATCACCGGGTGTATTACAAAATGGTTAATACAGTCAACCAGTCACTGTTGCAGGTTGCCTATGTAACGACTTGATCTTCAGTACTGTAAATTCCCCTAACTATGGTCCCTAAGCACAACTATGGTCCAAACTGGTTATGAAGACTCCAAACAGTACTGTTTAGTAACAGCCAAGCGCCACCATCGCTCTAGAAATGCTGATGTGGTCTGCCCTCTACTGGCAGGGTATGAAATTGCAATGTCGCGCAAGGCAAAACATCACAGTCGCCATAATGTAAACGTGAAGAAGCTTCTTTTCAACGTGGTCATCCGACTTTCCTTCGCACTGAGAGCAAGACAAGAGTTATCTCATTGACTTTCCTTTATTTATATTTTAATATATTTGGAATGTATTTAGTTTGGTGCTTATCTGCTGACGTTATATGTGAGAAATGTGCAATAAAAGTAAAAGCATGAGCTTGAGCTTGAGCAAATCTATGGTCCACTTTCCAGGATGGACCATAGTTGTGTTCCATGAAATTGACAGTTAAAAATAGATTTTTTGGCATGTAATTAATAGCACGAAGACAAATTAAGAGTGACAAGGTATTTTTGAGTTTTTTTAGGTAACGTAGAAACAGCAATGAGTGATCGTAAGGGATCTAGTAGGAAGTTGGGGGGTCGCCCATACAAACCTTATCCTGAGGCTATGATGCAGCAGTGTTTGGAAGATATCAATGCAAAAAGACTATCCTCTCGCAAAGCTGCAGTTGTCTATGGAATTCCATGTAGTTCTATAATTCTTGAAATGAAGGCAGTATGGGAAAACGATGAGGCACAACCTGGACGAAGCTGTGTATTTACAGTATCAGGAATCATTTGCACAGCATGCTACCAAACTGAGCGAGTTCGGATTCCCTATTTCCACAACTGGCCTTCGCTGCATTGTAAAAATTTATCTGGATTCACGTGGCCGTAAAGAAATCAGATGCAACAGCAATTTTCTTTGAAAACGTTGGTCTGAAGCACTGTTCAGAGACATCACCACCGATTGTCACAAAGATTTGCAAATAATATTAAGAGGAATAGAGCAGCTATGAACAGCATTCGGGTTTCCTGTCCCTGTCGCCGGTGTATTTATAGACAGAGATCTTTTCCGCTTCTTATTAGTACTGCCCGGTAGGAAGTGTATTTTTGGGCAGGGATTATTGTTTTAGATTACATTTTTTCTGCCTTGTGGCCTCCTGCGTTCGGATTTCCTGTCCCTGTCGCCGGTGTAATTATAGACAGTGATCTTTTGACTTCTTATTAGTACTGCCTGGGAGGAAGTGTATTCTTGGGCAGGGATTATGGTTCCTGATTTGATTCCTCCTCCTACCCTGGCCTCGCGTGAGGTGGATGTGATTGCTGAATCTGAGGTGTTGTGGGTCTGCTAGTCCACTTCTAGCCTGAGCATCCTTCGGGAGACAATTGTGGCCGCCCTTACAAGCGGTTGGTTAATTATTTCTGTGCCAGGACATTTTGGTGACAGGACATGGTATTAAAGTTGTTAGTTATTGTAAAACGTTAAATGGTTGTATTTTAGTCTGATTGTTTTTGGCCACTGTTTAAAAAGGTTAAGTTTGCCTTTCATTGGTGGGTTTTTTAAAAATTACGTGGCTTTAAAATTGTTAGTTATTGTAAAAGGTGAATGACTGTATCTTTACTTTGATTGTTTAAATCTACTTGGCATCCTTTGAAAATGCTAGTTCTGCCTCCCTGTTAGCGAGCCCTTGTAATTTAATATCTCGTTGTGCCAAAATTTAAAAGAAGTGGCTCCCTACATGTTCAGTGGCGAAATTGTATGCAAATTGATGTTTTGTTTCATTACTTGGAAAGTTATAATTTTGTTATTAAATGCTTTATCAAAGTCTGTTTTAAGTAAAATGGCTTGGCTATTAACGGTAAAGTTTTCAATTTCATTACTTGGAAAATTTTGATTTGTTATTAAATGTTTTATCAAAGCCGGTTTTAAGTAAAATGGCTTGGCCGTTAACTGTAAAGTAAATTGTTTTGAAAAGGCACTCATGCCTGCTAGCTTTTTTGGATCTGTTCCTGGTCAAGTGGTAAAGAAATGACTTTTAATGGTTGAAGTAATCAATAAAGAAATTGTAAATTGCAATTCGACAGTAACCAACTAATTTTGTCCCCATTTCCCAACTGGGGGTTTTCCTTGATTAATCGTAACACCCGTCTCAGCACCATTTCGTCGAACTAATATCAGTGAACTTTGTATTAGTACAACTCACCGGGAAAGTCAACGAGATTATACATTTATATACACTAATTGTTGTTACTTGTTTATCTCAAAACTGAACTCCATTCGAACAGGCGTCGGAAGGCCCAATTGTATCGACCGACCGCTGTGTCATCCCGAGCCGATAGACTTCACTGGACGTCGTCAGCACACCACTCTCCCAGCTGTTGTCAGTTTCCGTGACCGGAGCCGCTACTTCTCTGTCGAGTACCTGCTCAACCGGTCTCACAAGGGCTGGGTGCACCACGCTTGCCAACGTAGGTTGGCAGACCCGGACGGCCACCCATCCAAGTGCTAGCCAAGCCCGACAGCACTTAACTTCGGTGTTCTGACGGGAATTGCTGTTATCACTGTGGCAAGGTCGTTCGCTTTTGCTTCTGATTAGTTTTAATTTGTTGAATTCTTTCTCGCTAAGAAGCTGAATGCCGCCCCAGCTGCCGCTTGCTCCAGCCGCTGAGCTCACCTGCACAGTCCTGTTGGCGAGACTGCCCACCAGGTCCTCGACCTCCTCCAGGATGCGGCCCTCCATGCTGATCTTGCCGAAGCCGAAATCCCGCAGGTGGCGCAGCGTGAAGCGCCGTTGCTGCGCCCAGAACGGCCCGTCCGTGAAGAACACACCTGCCACACACCCAGCGCTGGTTTAACGCTTTCTTTTCTTTTCTTTTTTTTCTTTATTGTATTTCAATTCCACATCGGGACGGGCTGGCAGGAGCATATGCGCTGCTCTTCAGCCGAAAGACAGAGAACAAACAATAGAAGATAGTTAAAAATATACAAAGGAGAGAATATAGTGAACATAAGATATAAAAAAGGGGGAACATCATGGAAGCCAATGGACAAAAAAAGGGGCGACTGTAAAATGGAGATAAGAACCGTAAAAAAGTAGCGCACACAAAAAATCACACACTGCGACAATTAAAAGAACACAAGGCACAGTATGATCGGAGCATAAAAGTGCCGCCGGATGCCGTAGCACATAACAAACACTGACAGCGAACCTCAAGGCAGCACACAATTAAAATCACACCTCTTGACGCACAGGAGAAACAGCACTAAACACAACACTGATGCGGCACACTGACGATGATCAAAACAGAGGATCTGCCAGGCGCAAGGAGATGAGGGAGACCGGAAGAAGGGAGGGAGGGAGGGGAAGAGAAGGGGGGAGATGAGCGGGGGGCGCGCTGAAGAGGGCCAGGTAGGGAGGGATGTGGGAAGGAAAGAGGCAAGTATAGGGTGCAGGGTCTCAGCCAGGGGGGGGAGGAGGAAAATCCGCTCTGGGAGAAGGAGGGGAGAGGAAAAAGGGGGCCCTGGGGAGGGGGGGGGGAACAAGGCCAGGTTATAGTTGGAAGGAAGGGTAGATGTCACGGCGAAGTTCGTCATGCGGGAGGGGGAGACGTTGGAAATTGCCCTGATGAAGGAGATGGAGGGTGTGGAGGTGGAGAGAGGGAGGGATACAGCAAAGAGCAGCGGCAAGGGGCGGGGGGGGGGGGTGGAGAGGAAGGAGGAAACCAGAGGGTGGGGGGGATGAAGCCTGCGGACAATGTAAGGATGCGGAGATGTTGGAGGAACAGGAGGAGGTGGGGGAAGGGGATCAGTTCATACAGGAGCCGTGTGGGGGAAGGAAGGCGGGTACGGAAGGCAAGGCGGAGGGCAAGGCGTTCAAGGATTTGGAGGGCCTTGTAAAAGCGGGTGGGGGCGGAGATCCAGGCAATGCTGGCATAACAGAGGATAGGACGGATGAGGGATTTATAGGTGTGGAGGATGGTAGAAGGATGCAATCCCCATGTCCGGCCAGACAGGAGTTTCAGAAGGCGGAGGTAGAAATGGGCTTTCTGCTGGATGGTTTGGAGATGGGTCCAGGTGAGGTGTTGGTCAAGGGTGAGGCCAAGGTATCTCACGGTGGGGGTGAGCTGAGTGAGATGACTAGGTTTAACGCTTTCAACACTCCTACCTTATCCTCTTCGATTGCACAAGTAATTGGCGATTTTCTAGAAAATTTAAAGAATGATCACACAATTGTCAAGCACGTTAGAGGCGCACATTTAGCATAATTATACCATATACCATACAGATTAAGAAATATCCTTGCTTATACAGGGTGGTCTATTGATAGTGACCGGGCCAAATATCTCACGAAATAAGCACCAAACGAAAAAACTACAAAGAACGAAATTCGTCTAGCTTGAAGGAGGAAACCAGATGGCGTTATGGTTGGCCCGCTAGATGGCGCTGCCATAGGTCAAACGGATATCAACTCCGTTTAAATACGTACCCCCATTTTTTTTATTACATATTCGTGTAGTACGAAAATAAATACGAATGTTTATTTGGACTACTTTTTTCGCTTTGTGATGGATGGCGCTGTAATAGTCGCAAACGTATAAGTACGTGGTATCAGGTAACATTCCGTCAGTGCGGATGGTGTATGCTTCGTCATACATTACCCGTGTCAAAATGGACCGTTTACCAATTGCGGAAAAGGTCGATATCGTGTTGACGTATGGCTGTTGTGATCAAAATGCCCAACTGGCGTGTGCTGTGTATGCTGCTCGGTATCCTGGACGACATCATCCAAGTGTCCGGACCGTTCGCCGGATAGTTACGTTATTTAAGGAAACAGTTAGTGTTCAGCCACATGTGAAACGTCAACCACGATCTGCAACAAATGACGATGCCCAAGTAGGTGTTTTAGCTGCTGTCGCGGCTAATTCACACAAACTGCACGAGAATCTCAAAAACATCGGTGTTGACAATGCTACATCAACATCGATTGCACCCGTACCATATTTCTATGCACCAGGAATTGCATAGCGACGACTTTGAACTTCGTGTACAGTTCTGCCACTGGGCACAAGAGAAATTACGGGACGATGACAAATTTTTTGCACACGTTCTATTTAGCGACGAAGCGTCATTCACCAACAGCGGTAACGTAAACCGGCACAATATGCACTATTGGGCAACGGAAAATCCACGATGGCTGCGACAAGAGGAACATCAACGACCTTGAAGGGTTAATGTGTGGTGCGGCATTATGGGAGGAAGGATAATTGGCCCCCATTTTATCGATGGCAACCTAAATGGTGCAATGTATGCTGACTTTTTACGTAATGTTCTACCGATGTTAGTACAAGATGTTTCACTGCATGACAGAATGGCGATGTACTTCCAACATGATGGATGTCCGGCACATAGCTCGCGTGCGGTTGAAGCGGTATTGAATAGCATATTTCGTGACAGGTGGCTCGGTCGTCGAAGCACCATACCATGGCCCGCACGTTCACCGGATCTGACGTCCCCGGATTTCTTTCTGTGGGGAAAGTTGAAGGATATTTGCTATCGTGATCCACCGACAACGCCTGACAACACGCGTCAGCGCATTGTCAATGCATGTGCGAACATTACGGAAGGCTCACTGCTCGCTGTTGAGAGGAATGTCGTTACACGTATTGCCAAATGCATTGAGGTTGACAGACATCATTTTGAGCATTTATTGCGTTAATGTGGTAATCACGCTGTAACAGCATGCGTTCTCAGAAATGATACGTTCACAAAGGTACATGTATCACACTGGAACAACCGAAATAAAATGTTCGAACGTACCTACGTTCTGTATTTTAATTTAAAAAACCTACATGTCACCAATTGTTCGTCTAAAATTGTGAGCTATATGTTTGTGACTATTACAGCGCCATCTATCACAAAGCGAAAAAAGTGGTCCAACTAAAATATTCACATTTCCTTACGTACTACAAATACGGAATAAAAAATGGACGTTCCTATTTTAAAAAACGGAGTTGATATCGGTTTGACCTATGGCAGCGCCATCTAGCGGGCCAACCATAGCGCCATCTGGTTTCCCCCTTCAATCTAGACAAGTTTCGTTCTTTGTAGTTTCTTCCTTTGACGCTTATTTCGTGAAATATTTGGTCCGGGCACGATCAATGGACAACCCTGTATATGCACTGGTGTCCAAAAACAAAGCAACAAAGTGCTATTTCCCCGTCCTGTATCTAATTCACGATATAATCATACAAACTCTCAACCAAATGTCTGTACGAACGTGTTCTGCACGGAACATGGCATTCTGGTTAACGGACAACCATACCAACGATGACGTCAGGACTCCTATGAAACGAGGTGTTTGCCTGGTAGCCTCACATCCACAATCGCTGAGTGCTGAGTACACAGTCACAGACAGTGCAGTATAGCACTGACCTAGTAGATAGTGTCGGAAGTTCCATGCGGCTTTTCGCGGATGATGCTGTAGTATACAGAGAAGTTGCAGCATTAGAAAATTGCAGCGAAATGCAGGAAGATCTGCAGCGTAGAGGCACTTGGTGCAGGGAGTGGCAATTGACCCTAAACATAGACAAATGTAATATATTGCGAATACGTAGAAAGAAGGATCCTTTATTGTATGATTACATGATAGCGGAACAAACACTGGTAGGAGTAGCTTCTGTTAAATATCTGGGAGTATGCGTGTGGAACGATTAGAAGTGGAATGATCATATAAAATTAATTGTTGGTAAGGCGGGTGCCAGGTTGAGATTCATTGGGAGAGTCCTTAGAAAATGTAGTCCATCAACAAAGGAGGGGGCTTACAAAACACTCATTCGACCTATACTTGAGTATTGCTCATCAGTGAGGGATCCGTACCAGGTCGGGTTGGCAGAGGAGATAGATAATATCCAAAGAAGAGCGGCGCGTTTCGTCACAGGGTTATTTGGTAGGCGTGATAGCGTTACGGAGATGTTTAGCAAACTCAAGTGGCAGACTCTGCAAGAGAGGCGCTCTGAATCGAGGTGTAGCTTGCTGTCCAGGTTTCGAGTGGGTGCGTTTCTGGATGAGGTACCGAATATATTGCTTCCCCCTACTTACACCTCCCGAGGAGATCACGAATGTGAAATTAGAGAGATTCGAGCGCGCACGGAGGCTTTCCGGCAGTCGTTCTTCCCGCGAACCATACGCGACTGGAACAGGAAAGGGAGGTAATGACAGTGGCACGTAAAGTGCCCTCCGCCACACACCGTTGTGTGGCTTGCGGAGTATAAATGTAGATGTAGAGAAGATGGCTACCAGTCTCTCTACGGTGGAGGACCATAATGGAAATGAGGTTTTGGCTTTTGGCGTCATTGGCCGGGAGGCCCCTTAGGGGGCAAGTCCTGCCGCTTTAGTGCAGGTCTTATTACATTCGACGCCACATTGGGCGACCTGCGCGCCGGATGGGGATGAAATGATGATGAAGACAGCTCAACAACCAGTCCCTGAGCTGAGAAAATCCCCGACCCAGCCGGGAATCGAACCCGGGCCCCTTAGGACGGCAGTGCGTGACGCTGACCATTCGGCTATCGGGGCAGACGGAGGGCCATAGAAAGATAGGATGCAGGACAGTAGCAAACTGATTTGGCCCGATGGCTTAATGTGAATCGCTCTGTTGTTTCTCGGATGTGGCGACAGTGTATAGAGACCGTAACTTTATTCTGAAGAACAGGACAGGGATGACCATGTGTGACTTCAGAAGACAGGACCATTATTTAATAATTCAAGAACAGTCTTAATCGCATTTATTATTGTTATAATACCGCCAACCGGTTTCAACCCGACGTAGGGGTCATCTTCTGGGCGTTTACACCATTGGTCGACTGCTGGTGGTGTCACTCCTGTCTACATAGTTTCCTGCCGTTATGTAGACAGGAGTGACACCATCAGCCGTCGACCAATGGTGTAAGCGCCCAGAAGATGACCCCTACGTCGGGTTGAAACCGGTTGGCGGTATAATAACAATAAGACTGTTCTTGAATTATTGATTAATCATACTAATCGCTGCTTCTCTCCACAACCATGTTGTCCAAAAAGAGGACCATTATTTGACTGTGTGGGCACAACAGCACCGCCTTAGTACAGCACGGCAGCTGGCAGGTGAGCTCGCAGCATCCACTGGACGTGCTGTATCGAGCAAAATCGTATACAGAAGGCTTTGGCAAAGTGGCCTTTATTCTCGGAGACTTGCTGCATGTCTACCTCTGACACATCTTCACTGAAGGGAACGTCTAGAGCGAAGTCATCAACACGACACCTGGACGGTCGAATAGTCGGTCAATATTCTTTCACAGTTGAGACCGATTTAGTCTGGAGAATGAGTCTCGATGGATTCGTATCTGGCGGGAAAGTGGAACACAGTTTCGGGACCCAGATATTGTGGAAAGAGACCGATATCGAGGAGGACGCCTATTGGTGCGGGCAGGGATTATTTTGACCACTCGAACCCCTCTTAATGAAATTGTACGTAGGTGATTCTGCGAGGTTTAATTGCTGTCAGGTACCGTGACAAGACCTTGGGACCTCATTTGTGGTTGTTGCGAGGCGCTGTAGGCACAGACTTCGTATTGATGGACGATAATGCTCGATCTCATAGGGCACGGGTGGCTGATGTTTTCTTGGAAATGGAAGATACTGCACGCATGGCGTGGCCAGTTCGCTCTCCCGATTTGAATCCGATAGAGCATATCTCGGATGCACTGCGGAGACGGCTTGCATCACGTCAGCATTCACCAGGTACTTCTCAAGACTTGGGAGCAGCTCTGCGGGAAGAACGGGCGTTATTGCCTCAACACGAGATTCATGCCATCATTCACTGCCTCGTTGTCAGGCTTCTATTGCTGCTCGAGGTGGTCTCACCCCATAGTGAGAACATTAACCAGTTGTCGGAATATATGTACAAACCCGTTACGTTGGAAAAAACGAAGAACATTTTTATCTACAGTTATGCATGTTGCCATTGTTTACGTTCTGTACTCTTTATGATGTTTCTATTTTACTATTACTTGTCTATACTGTTTTGTGGCAAAATAAACGCAACCTTGCAAAATATCCGTTTGTTGCTTTAATTTTGGACACCAGTGTGTTCGCAACAGTACTGGTGCGTTAGCGTTGTTAAAAACACGAAGAAATTCCCTCCCTGGCAGAAAAAGTGTTACACTTGCTGATAAAGATTTCAAGTAGAAATAAAAACAAAAAAATAACATCGCAAAAAGGGCATACTTGATGACCAAAACGATTACGTATAATCTATACACGATTTCTTCTAAATGGTAGTCTTGAAAATATTGGCGTACACAAAGTCTAACATTGCAGTCTTTGTACCCCCAGCTGCTCTCTTTCCTTATCCGCTTGCCAGTCTATTTCTTTCCTTTGTCAGAGCATACTTTACAGTAACATGTGGCGTTTGCTTTGTTGACAGTGGGGGGCACCTTTCCTGGAAAAAAGCGACCAAAATTTCTGTCTAGGTTAGTGGTTGGTGTTGGACCCAATGATCGATGTCTTCTTCTGCAGCTGCAATGTCCATGCTAACTTTTTTTTATACATTCCACTAGATATTTTATTTGCTTTATGATAGCCTTGTACAAAATAAAACTATTCACAGTGTAAGTAGGAGTTTAGGTTTTTATGTTGGTAACGCCACGTAGCGCTCTGTATGAAAATCACTGAGTGTGCCGTGTGCAGTCCTTGGCTGGTTGGCATCGTTGGAATATTCGCTATTGTAGTGTTGGGCAGTTGGATGTGAACAGCGCGTAGCGTTGCGCGGTTGGTGAGCCGCCAGCGGTGGTGGATGTGGGGAGAGAGATGCCAGAATTTTGATGGTTGCTATAAGTGGACGACCTGCACGTGTGTCCGCCAGAAAAAGGAAATTTGTAAAGATGGATGTCATGAATTGATCGGTATATATATGATGACTTTGAACATTATTAAGGTAAATACATTGTTTGTTCTCTATGAAAATCTTTCATTTGCTAACTATGCCTATCGTTCGTTAGTGCCTTCAGTAGTTAGAATCTTTTATTTAGCTGGCAGTATTGGCGCTCACTGTATCGCAAGTAGTTCGAGTAACGAAGATTTTTGTGAGGTAAGTGATTCGTGAAAGGTATAGGTTATTGTTAGTCAGGGCCGTTCTGTTGTAGGGATTATTGAAAGGCAGATTGCGTTGCGCTAAAAATATTGTGTGTCAGTTTAGTGATGATCAGAATAAGTAAAGAGAGAAATGCCTGATTACGTTCAGTTTTGCTCAGCTGTTTGAAAATCAAATAACGTTAGAGGTTTTCCAGCACTGTCATTTTTAAATTTTTCTAAGGGGTCGTTTCAACAACAGACATTAGGAAAACGTGACTGAGAAGTTTTTTTCCACCACTTCAATGATTTATTTGCGAAGAGGTAGTATCTGCAAAGCTGCCTGACACGGTCTGCACTAGTAGTCTCACTCGTGTTATAATCTGTGACAATGTTTGGCTTTATGGTCCTTTAGAAAACTCCTTTTGAACGTACAGGAACCTCTTTGGCGATTGCCTAATGTTGTTGTGAGAGGCCATATACATCACGATCACGATTATTTTTCCATTCGAACGGTAGGAAAGGACCATTCCTTTAAAAAAATCATTTTGTTTCAGCTTCCTTGATTTGAAGCTTCTCGGTAGGCCCTTTCTGTTCTTCACGACAGTTCCAACAGCTACGGCACAGTTTAAAACGACTCCTGCTGCATCTAGTGGACAAAATTTGAACCACTACAGGTGTCCAACAACGGGCAGTCGTGTAGCGAGCGGGAAAACACAATTCAGTGGATGGAAAAGCTGCGACCTCAAGAGATACGGGCGTCCCCCACGCAACCGACACATGCTCGCCCGGATGGCGTACGGGCATAGAGCTGAATGTGTTAAAGCTCAAGCGACACAGGCAGTCGCTTGTGGCGTCACGCTGAGAGGGGCTGGAGCGAAATTTGTGTACAGAGTGAAATCTGACACAGGGGGAAAGTATACACAATACTAATAGAAGCAAAACAGTTCGAGTAAAACAGGGGTCGCAAACGAGAAATTTGCGAGATAATTGTGACTGTGTGGTTGCTAGGTGCCAATGTGAAATATTGTCCTTATTAGTGCAAAACTGCTTGAATATAATTTTTTCGATTAATTCCTATCTACTTGAGCTCAAATTTGATCCATGACCATCTAACTTAACAAAAAATACGATATTAGATTGGAGTGAGAAACTTGAGGACGAAAGTAACTTTCGCATGATGTGTCAGTGCAAAATAACATGATTCGCGCACCCTTGGACCATAAGAGGTCTGTTCAAAAAATTCCATTAGTTTGTCCAGAAAATTTTTCAACGCTTTCTTTTTACTTATTGTGATTTATTATTTTATTTATTTTGTGTATGGCAATACAGCGACAATATTTTGTATAAGTACAGCGATCTGTAAACGAAATGTATAAAACAAAAAATGTGTAAATAGTACATGTGTAAAAAACAAGCAATAGCACAAAAGGATAAAGTAGAAACACTCAAGACAAAATAACTACACGTTAAAAGCTTTGCAAGCCTGACTAGAAACTCATTCATATATGTAAAGCTCAATATATAGATTGCACAACCAATCCAAAGCAGAGGGTTTCACATATATAACCACAGAGACAGGTCCGGTGCATCTTCTTAAGGGGCATTTCTCAATACTATGGCGGACGTTCTGTTCTGGTGCTCCACAGTCACAGGCTGGTGAGTCGCATAGACCCCACTTGTACTTGTATGCATTGCATCTTGCATGGCCCGTTCTGATACGGTTTAACTTAGTCCAGGTACATCTCTTCAGGTCAAAGCCCGGTAATCCCAGAGTAGGATCTTGGATACCTTGTTTATTAATTCCAGAATCATTCCAAAAGTGCCGCCATTGCTCCTTGATGTCAGGTTGATGTTCTTATGTATTAACCCATATAGGCTTCCGTGAATTCAAGCGGGTCGATGGTATTTCGTTCAAAACATCATGGATTGGGAGATTCTGTGGGTAATCTGTGTCATGAATTTTTGACCACTCTCTTGCTGCTGTTTCTTGCCTTCTCAATTGTGGAGGTAGAATATTGCTTAGAGTATGCAGCCAAGGGACTGGGGTGGATTTAATAGTACCCATTATTATCCTCATACACTCGTTCAACTGGACGTCGATTTTCTTAGTATGAGTGCTCGAACGCCAGACAGCAGAACAATATTCGGCAACCGGATATACACTCCTGGAAATGGAAAAAAGAACACATTGGCACCGGTGTGTCAGACCCACCATACTTGCTCCGGACACTGCGAGAGGGCTGTACAAGCAATGATCACACGCACGGCACAGCGGACACACCAGGAACCGCGGTGTCGGCCGTCGAATGGGGCTAGCTGCGCAGCATTTGTGCACCGCCGCCGTCAGTGTCAGCCAGTTTGCCGTGGCATACGGAGCTCCATCGCAGTCTTTAACACTGGTAGCATGCCGCGACAGCGTGGAAGTGAACCGTATGTGCAGTTGACGGACTTTGAGCGAGGGCGTATAGTGGGCATGCGGGAGGCCGGGTGGACGTACCGCCGAATTGCTCAACACGTGGGGCGTGAGGTCTCCACAGTACATCGATGTTGTCGCCAGTGGTCGGCGGAAGGTGCACGTGCCCGTCGACCTGGGACCGGACCGCAGCGACGCACGGATGCACGCCAAGACCGTAGGATCCTACGCAGTGCCGTAGGGGACCGCACCGCCACTTCCCAGCAAGTTAGGGACACTGTTGCTCCTGGGGTATCGGCGAGGACCATTCGCAACCGTCTCCATGAAGCTGGGCTACGGTCCCGCACACCGTTAGGCCGTCTTCCGCTCACGCCCCAACATCGTGCAGCCCGCCTCCAGTGGTGTCGCGACAGGCGTGAATGGAGGGACGAATGGAGACGTGTCGTCTTCAGCGATGAGAGTCGCTTCTGCCTTGGTGCCAATGATGGTCGTATGCGTGTTTGGCGCCGTGCAGGTGAGCGCCACAATCAGGACTGCATACGACCGAGGCACACAGGGCCAACACCCGGCATCATGGTGTGGGAAGCGATCTCCTACACTGGCCGTACACCACTGGTGATCGTCGAGGGGACACTGAATAGTGCACGGTACATCCAAACCGTCATCGAACCCATCGTTCTACCATTCCTAGACCGGCAAGGGAACTTGCTGTTCCAACAGGACAATGCACGTCCGCATGTATCCCGTGCCACACAACGTGCTCTAGAAGGTGTAAGTCAACTACCCTGGCCAGCAAGATCTCCGGATCTGTCCCCCATTGAGCATGTTTGGGACTGGATGAAGCGTCGTCTCACGCGGTCTGCACGTCCAGCACGAACGCTGGTCCAACTGAGGCGCCAGGTGGAAATGGCATGGCAAGCCGTTCCACAGGACTACATCCAGCATCTCTACGATCGTCTCCATGGGAGAATAGCAGCCTGCATTGCCGCGAAAGGTGGATATACACTGTACTAGTGCCGACATTGTGCATGCTCTGTTGCCTGTGTCTATGTGCCTGTGGTTCTGTCAGTGTGATCATGTGATGTATCTGACCCCAGGAATGTGTCAATAAAGTTTCCCCTTCCTGGGACAATGAATTCACGGTGTTCTTATTTCAATTTCCAGGAGTGTACCTGGGCTATTGCGACAGTACGTAAGGTGGATGCTTGAGCTCCCCAAGTCAAGCCAGCCAATTTTCTCAGGATGTTGTTGCGACTCTTCAGCTTTTGGCTTATGCTTTCTAGATGTTTTTCGTAAATCAGGGAGCGGTCTAGTGTTATGCCAAGATATTTGGGGTTGACTCTTTGTTCACAGAAGTTCACATTCAATTCCTGGTGGGCCATTTTATTCTTCAAGTGGAAAGCACACACCTCAGTCTTGGTTGGATTAGGGCAGAGTCGCCTTTTTTTATAATAGGAATTCAAGGACTCCAGATCTTCTGTGAGTACGTTCGCTCCTTCCCCAAGTGTTTTAGTTTGTACAACTAGTGCCGAATCATCGGCGTAGCAGAATTTCCTGCTGACTGTATTTGGCAAGTCGCTAATATACAAATTAAAAAGGGTTGGAGCCAACACAGATCCTTGGGGAAGGCCATTTTTTATTTTATACGATCTGCTGATGTTGTGGCTCACTTTGATCTGCTCACTTTGAAAGACCTGTTCGTTAGCACAGTGATTTCGTTTTTTGTGCAACAGTCACGCACCAACAGGGATGAATGTGAGGGTGTGTTATCGTGACGCAAGAGCCATGAATTGTCTCGCCACACTTCAGTTCCTTTCCGTCTCACATTTTCTCGCAGGCTCGTAACACGCCCCGATAGTACAATATTTAACAGTTTGTCCCTGTGGCACGAATGCATGATGAACGATCAGCATGGCTTTGACATTTGGCCTGAAGTGACGTGCTCTTTTTGCTCTTGGAGAACCTTTCCCGACTCATTGTGAAGATTGAACCTTGGTCTCAACATCCCAACGGTAGACCCACGTCTCGTCACCATTTATGATTCTCTGAAGGAACATCTCGTTCTCATTTACGAGACCGAAAATTTCTTCACAGATTGCGAGGCGAAGGTCTTTCTGGTCTTGCCTCACGAACCGTGAGACGAACTTGGCGGCAACACGATGGGTTACAACATGCTTTGACAGGATTTATTGAGATGATCCAACTGAAATGTTACATTCTTCTGCAATCGATTGGCTCGCACAATTTCGTTGATGTTCCTGACATGACCGTCGTCGGTAAATGTCTGAACGAGGATCATCTTTAACTTCAGTCCGGCCATTTTTAAACCGTGTGAACGTTCCGTAACAGCGAGTACAGTTTAAGAACTCATGACCGTAAGCTTCCTGCTTCGTTTGGTGTGTCTCTGTGAAGGTTTACTTGAGTTACACGCAAAATTTAATGCAGACGCGTTGCGCCTCTAACCCTGCCATCTCTAAATTCGCAAACTGTGCGACACAAAGTTCTACTAGATACAGCACTGAACAATAACTAGCAGACATACAACAATGAAATTTCTGGCAGTTAGATAGTATGTTCCGGCGTAGAAGTCAAGCGCCGATTCGATGGTCAGGAACGGTAGAGCAGACAGGGCTCTGAAGAAGACGTCAGCCAATAGTGCGCTGACCGACATCTCTCTAGGACGACACCAAGACAGCAGCGGCCTCTGGGCGAAGGGAACATACGGGCCACGCTGCCTGGCCGCAGCCCTGTTGAAGACTAGCCGTTCTATGAGCTTTACAGCAGCTGCTTACGAACAGTATTGTTTCACTTGTATTACGAGTTGTGTATACTGAAGAGATTTTTTTATTTGTCTGTCGCCCATTGCTTTCGACACACCATTGTAAGTTCACAAAGTTAAGTATTGTCATTTATCTCACTGTTATAAAAAATTCACTAATACGATTTCCTTGAATTGTCGTCTAGCGATCCGAGAAAGCAGGTTTCCTAGGCACCCCATATTCGACGAATAGGCAGGGCACAACACAATAAACACAGGCGTGTGCAGGGATGCCGACCACATTCCACTCCAACACACCAATGGAGCGTAATTACGAATGATCCGGAATTTTTTGCAGAGACATCGTACATGGCGTAGTACAGATTTATCCAATTTGACACTGGAGTCACAATTTATTACAGTCCCCTCTACACTAGTCCGCAGCTCATGGTCTCGCGGTAGCATTCTCGCAAGGGGTCCCGGGTTCGGTTCCCAGCGGCAGCATGGATTTTCACCTGCCTCGAGATGACTGGGTGTTGTTGTGTCGTCATCATCATTCATCCCCATTACGGTCGGAGGAAGGCAATGGCAAACTACCTCCGCTAGGACTTTGCCTAGCACGGCGGTGCGGGTCTCCCGCATCGTCCCCTACGCTCTGTCAAGGAGTATGGGACCTCATCCTCTACATTAAAAAAATGAAGGGAGTGTGATCTTCACGGGCAGCTGTACACAATGTCCAGCGTGCCCCCACACTGACCACAAGGTTGGTAAGGAGCTGGTATGGGAGGGCGTTCCATTCTCCCACCAGTATGGTTGATCGTTGTTGGATGGATGGTCGTCGCTGCATATTGACGAGCTGTGGTGTGAGTCTCCAATGTGCCCCACAAGTGCTCGATGGGATTTACGTCGAGGGAATGAGCAAGCCAGTCCATTAGCCGGATATCCTCTCGTTCCAAGAGCTCCTCAGCATGAGCACTGAAGTCAGGGCAGAATAGAAAGTGGGGAAGGAGTACAGTGTCATGATAAATTTGGAGGTTAGTTCTCCCAGGCAACATTATGCCTCCCTCGCGTGGCCTACGTGTTCCCACCTCTTGCTAGTATGGATAGATCCAACAATGTCAAACAGGATGGTTTTGACGGTCCAGGGGAGGCATAGTGTTGCATGGGCATACTGACCTCCATATCATTGAACACGATACACTGGTCGATCACCGTTATTGTGACCCCGTGCTACTTCACCACAGGCGTCTTTTCAGGAGTGCATGCGGCCCTGACTTTTTATGGATGACAGTGCAGGAGAAGGACCTATTGGAAAAAGGGGATCTCCGGCTAAAGGCATGGCCTGCCCATTTCCCCGACTTTAATTCCATCGAGCACGTGTGGGATACATTGCGGAGACGCATCGCAAGTCCACGTACACCGACGACCATATAGTAATACAACAACTGTCAACGGAACTGAGCCGTGGCGGCTCATATCGATAGCGCGACTCTGGTGGTTTATCTTTCCTGCCACGGTCAGGGCGGTAAGCAGCGCCCTCTGGGGTCTACGCGAGGAGTAACGAGGCGAGGTCCTGTGGGGGGTGTGCTCCGGGACGTGGTGGAAGACGGTTGTCGGGTTGACGCAGCGAGTGTGGAACCGGACCTATCGCATGGAGATATACAAGTTGGCTCTGAACGGAAGGCGCCGTAGCAAGCAGCGGGAAGCTGGCGTACTGTAATTTGTGTGAAGGAGTAACGATTTTTGCATTGGATGTCCCAGTGGTTCCCGAGAGTTGCGGTGGCTGCTTTCGGAGAAGAGAATTGGTAAGAGCTTGTGTCTACGCTCTTTTCCGTACGATGTTTCTGCCTGCCGTTATAAACGGGTGAATATCAGGCGCTTGTATTGACTATACGGGAACTGGTGATGTAAAATTACATTTGAGATTGAGTCTCACTTGTACTGTGACAATTTAGAGGCGAAAACTGTGGTGGTTTCATTAGGTCTGGTTCTTTGCTGTGCAACTAAGGGAGTCGGTTATTTGGGGTAACTGAGGGAGCACCATTCTGTTGGTCTAAGTGATACGTTCTCCACGTTTTGTCTATGGCTTTGCGAATCGAAATCGTGGGGGAGTACACGTGTGAGTAATTTGCTATTGTATTGATGGTTATGTTGTAAAGACTGTTCTCTGGTGTGATAAATCACGCGCTGATTTGTAGCCAATCTAAGCAGAGGTTACCACTGCTACTTGCTTACGTGCTACTGTCCTTATGATTGGCGTTGTTGGTCTTTTGATTGTGGGTGTGCTCACGTTTTAAAAAATTACGGGCACTATTCATAAGGGTTGTCTAGTAAGGAAATTGCTTAAGCTTTTATCATATGCTGGTCTGTTTGCCTATCACATTGGCTTTCTATGCAGTAACTGAAGGAATGTGTATGGTGGTTCAAGATTGTAGGCTGACTAGTGTTTGAACTGGTGTTGAGGTTAAGGGCGAGATCAGCATCCCGCAAACCCGCACGCTGCGCGTGGTTAAATGTTCCGCTATTGGGGAGCCGGCTCTCTGTTCTTGGATTTTGTAACGATTCGTGATGAGTGCATCGCTGTAGTTTTTCGCGTGCTAAATTGCGGGGTGTCGGTGCCGTCCTAGAGCTACTTGTGATCTACATCTACATCTACATCTATACTCCGCGAGCCACCTTACGGTGTGTGGCGGAGGGTTATGTATGTTATGTTAAAAAGGAATTAACTGTACCAAACTTAAGAGAGCTTTCAGTTTGTTTTAGGTCTGTACATGGAATTATGTTGATATTTTGTCGATTGCGGCAATAACTTCCTGTGTGGGGAGATCCTCTGAGGGACTCGTATTGTACTGTTGGAGTACAGTCCATCTGAAACGTGCTGCTTAAAACTTGGGACTACAGCTCTCTGATGTTATATGTTACTGTTTAATCTTAAATGTCTTGGATGTAATACGGTTATTGAGGATTATGTAATTAATTTTGATCACTGGTTCCTTAAAGGAAGTATTTCGTTTCAAAATATGTGCTCGGTCAGATCCTATTTAAATATGATTTTAACTCATCATTCAAATTTTCTAGTCTTGTTTTCTTAAAAGGCTTTCAGTTAAATGATTGCTATTTGCCTGTTTAAATGTTTGAGTGACTTAAAGGAAAAGAATATTACTTTGTAATTTGTACTGATTGTTCCTTTTGGGTAATACCTGACTTATGTGTGCAATAAATGAGTGTCTAGTCAACGGTGATGCACTGTTCTATTGCTAGCCTACCCCTTCCACTCCACAGCCTATTGAGCTGCTTTGTGTCGAAATTGTGTTCAGAACACCGCTCTGACCTGAGACCTCAGGCGCTGGTGGAGGAATGGAACGCCGTGCACCGAGAACTCCTTAACATCCTCTTGGCTAGCACTTTGCAGAGTAAATTACTGTTCGTGCTGTTCATACACTATATTAACACTTTGTCGTCCGCACGTCTTGTACAAATTTATTCGCTTGGCTCCGACAGCGCTAATTCGGATTACTTGGCCTGTCGCCGGCCGCTTGTCACCTTTCCGTTGATGACAAGTTTCAAACACATTGACTTTTGCGCTCTTTAATTTTTACGTAAATCATCTACTTTGCGGTATCGTTTCACAAAAATCGAATTTTCTCTTCAAGCAACTTCTCTGCAAGTTCTACACTGTTATAATAATTATCCATGAAGAGGTGATGCCACTTTCCACAAGAAGGTGTCAATAGCTCCACCACTGTTTTTGCTAAAGGCTATCAGCGCCGGAATATATTTTAAATGGGGAAATGTATCTCATACTCGAATCACACAGCATCCGAATGAGTATGCCATATTTCGTAATTTTCGAAGGATTGTAAACTATGAAATTTAACTGTCCACGTTACGGCATCATTCCTTCATTAGTTGAGAGGTTTTGACTTAGATTAAACGTTTCTTTAAACTTTTCGAAAAAATAATCAGTTACGAATTGCACTTTGAAAAGCCGGTCGGCATTATCCGGTTTATTATTGTTGTCAGAAAAATGTAAAAATGATAATATTTGTCTGAATCGGTTGCGGGACATCGTTTTGCGAAATATCAGTGTGTCTATCAACGGATTCGATGACCAGTAATCATCGATCCTTGCTTTTCTTACAATTCCCATAAGGATATAAAGCCCAAACCATTTCCTAACTTCGGGTACCGTAACGTCGACAAATTTGGCATTTTTAAAATCCAGTTTCCTTCTATTGCAATTTTAACAGTAATACTTGTTGGTTTCGTCGCTAATATATTCAAATAGATCGTCCCCAGTATGTAATTCTACGATATCCACGACCATGTGTGTATCTTTGGGAAATATATGTAGACGCGGAGATCCTTCAAATTTATTATTGGTCCTCAGTAAATCATAGTCTGTCTTCTTCGTCTGATTAATCCGAATCAGTTGGCAACGGTAGCGTTCGCCGAATTCTTCTTGGACGTATTTCACTATCTTCCGACGATTGTGCTTCACTTTAATTTTTTTGATATCCAATGTCTTCTTTCCAATCAGCCAAGTCGTCTGGAACGTCAGACAAGACGACCGCACATTCATCGTAAATAATCGTATCGTCTCTTTCGTCTGCCATGACGGAAGTGCACAAGTACTTATAAAAACGAAAACCCTGTTGTAGTGTGTAACTTATTGCCACCTAAACAAAACCCCAACAGAATGAAAAAGACACTAAAGTGCTGTCCCCGGCCACTGCACGATACCGTGCTCAAGACTCCACTGTGGTGTCGCCGGCCACTTAGCTATGCTATGCACACCACTCCACTGTGGTGTCGCCGGACGGCGAAGTGTTAAGAACCATGTCCGCCTTTTGTAATGTAAGGGGACCATCATAAATCGCAGAGACTTTAGTGTTACTGTTATTTTTGAATAAAAATGTCGTTCTGTACAACACTGTAGCAGTTCTTTCTATGTATGGTCCAACTGTCACCGAGCTATGTTACTTGTCAGTCACACATCTTGGCACGGACTTCAATGCGAGATGCCTTTAATAGGTTCCACAACGAAACATTGTCTCGAAATTTGGTAGAAAATCCGAAGAAATTCTGGTCGTATGTAAAGTACACAAGCGGCAAGACGCAGTCAATACCTTCGCTGCGCAGTGCCGATGGTACTGTTACCGACGACTGCGCCGCTAAAGCGGAGCTATTGAACGCAGTTTTCCGAAATCCTTCACCAGGGAAGACGAATGGAATATTCCAGAATTTGAAACACGAACAGCTGCCACCATGAGTTTCTTAGAAGTAGATACCTTAGGGGCTGCGAAGCAACTCAAATCGCTTGATACTGGCAAGTCTTCAGGTCCAGATTGTATACCGATTAGGTTCCTTTCTGATTACGCTGATACAATAGCTCCCTACTTAGCAATCATATACAACCGCTCGCTCACCGATAGATCTGTACCTACAGATTGGAAAATTGCGCAGATCGCACCAGTGTTTAAGAAGTGTAGTAGGAGTAATCCATCTAACTACAGACCTATATCATTAACGTCGGTTTGCAGTAGGGTCTTGGAGCATATACTGTATTCAAACATTATGAATCACCTCGAAGGGAACGATCTATTGATACGCAATCAGCATGGTTTCAGAAAACATCGTTCTTGTGCAACGCACGAAGTAATAGCCGCTATCGACAGGGATCTCAAGTTGATTCAGTATTTCTAGATTTCCGGAAAGATTTTGACACCGTTCCTCACAAGCGACTTCTAATCAAGCTGCGGGCCTATGGGGTATCGTCTCAGTTGTGCGACTGGATTCGTGATTTCCTGTCAGGAAGGTCGCATTTCATAGTAATAGACGGGAAATCATCGAGTAAAACTGAAGTGATATCAGGTGTTCCCCAGGGAAGCCTCCTGGGACCTCTGCTGTTCCTGATCTATATAAATGACCTGGGTGACAATCTGAGCAGTTCTCTTAGGTTGTTCGCAGATGATGCTGTAATTTACCGTCTAGTAAGGTCGTCCGAAGACCAGTATCAGTTGCAAAGCGATTTAGAAAAGATTGCTGTATGGTGTGGCAGGTGGCAGTTGACGCTAAATAACGAAAAGTGTGAGGTGATCCACATGAGTTCCAAAAGAAATCCGTTGGAATTCGATTACTTGATAAATAGTACAATTCTCAAGGTCGTCAATTCAACTAAGTACCTGGGTGTTAAAATTACGAACAACTTCAGTTGGAAAGACCACATAGATAATATTGTGGGGAAGGCGAGCCAAAGGTTGCGTTTCATTGGCAGGACACTTAGAAGATGCAACAAGTCCACTAAAGAGACGGCTTACACTACACTCGTTCGTCCTCTGTTAGAATATTGCTGCGCGGTGTGGGATCCTTACCAGGTGGGATTGACGGAGGACATCGAAAGGGTGCAAAAAAGGGCAGCTCGTTTTGTATTATCACGTAATAGGGGAGAGAGTGTGGCAGATATGATACGCGAGTTGGGATGGAAGTCATTAAAGCAAAAACGTTTTTCGTCGCGGCGAGATCTATTTACGAAATTTCAGTCACAAACTTTCTCTTCCGAATGCGAAAATATGTTCAAAATGGTTCAAATGGCTCTGAGCACTATGCGACTTAACTTCTGAGGTCGTCAGTCGCCTAGAACTTAGAACTAATTAAACCTAACTAACCTAAGGACATCACACACATCCATGCCCCCGAGGCAGGATTCGAACCTGCGACCGTAGCGGTCACGCGGTTCCAGACTGAAGCGCCTTGAACCGCACGGCCACACCGGCCGGCGAAAATATGTTGTTGAGTCCAACCTAATAGGTAGGAATGATCATCAAAATAAAATAAGAGAAATCAGAGCTCGAACAGAAAGGTTTAGGTGTTCGTTTTTCCTGCGCGCTGTTCGGGAGTGGAATGGTAGAGAGATAGTATGATTGTGGTTCGATGAACCCTCTGCCAAGCACTTAAATGTGAATTGCAGAGTAGTCATGTAGATGTAGATCTTGCGAAAGTTACTTGCGTCCTTAACTTTTGCACTCCGGCGTACTTCAGCGCGTTACTTGATACAAATTACTGAAGACTCGCACCTGTTAAAAGATGTGCTCCACGTGTCTACATCTACATCGGTATTCCGCAAGCCACCGTCCGGTGCGTGGTGGAGGGCACCCTGTACCACTACTAGTCATTTCCTTTCCTGTTCCACTAGGAAATAGAGCGAGGGAAAAACGAATATCTATAAGCCTCTGCATGAGTCCTAATTTCTCGAATCATAGTTTCGTGGTCCTTATGCGCAATATATGCTGGTGGCAGTGGCGTTTTCCAGTCAGTTTCAAATGCTGGGTCCCTAAATTTTCTCAATATTGTTTCTCGAAAAGAACGTCGCCTTCCCTCCA
The DNA here is from genome assembly GCF_021461395.2 of Schistocerca americana. Taxonomy (NCBI): domain Eukaryota; kingdom Metazoa; phylum Arthropoda; class Insecta; order Orthoptera; family Acrididae; genus Schistocerca; species Schistocerca americana. The sequence goes on from NC_060123.1 coordinate 641,542,074, forward strand.
GGGATTCCCATCCGAGTTCCCGAAGCATCTACGTAACACTTATGTGTTGTTCAGACCTACCGGTAACAAATCTAGCAGCCCTCCTCTGAATTGCTTCGATGTTTTCCTTCAATCCGACCTGGTAGGGTTCCCAAACACACTAGCAGTACTGAAGAATAGGTCGCACGAGTGTCCTATATGCAGCCTCCTTTGCAGGTGAACGTCTCTTTCCTAAAATTCTCCCAAGAAACTGATGTCGACAATTCGCCTTACCTACCACAGCCTCTCTTTCCTAAAATTCTCCCAAAAAAACTGAAGTTGACCATTCGCCTTTCCTACCACAGTTCTCACATGCTCGTTCTCTCTGATATTGCTTTGCAACGTTACGCCCAGATATTTATACGACTTGTCTGTGTGAAGCAGGTCACTAGTATACTGTGTCCTACCACTACAGCTTTGTTCTTCCTACTCATCCGCATTAACTTACATTTTTCCACATTTAGAGCTAGTTGCCATTCATCACACCAACTGGAAATTTATTTAAGTCTGAGGGTATTTCGCCTGTCTCATACATCTTGCTCACCAGATGGTGGGGTTTTGTCATGGGTGGCTTTCCCAAGGTTATCAGTAGTTCTAATGAAATGTTGTCAACTCCCGGGCCTTGTTTCGATTTAGATCTTTCAGTGCTCTTTCAAATTCTGCACGCACTATCGTATCTCCCATTTCATCTTCATTTACGTCCTCTTCCATTTCCATGATATTGCTCTCAACTAGATCGCCCTTGTATAGACCCTCTGTATACTCGTTCCACCTTTCTGCTTTCCCTTCTGTGCTTAGAACAGGTTTTCCACATGAGCTCTTGATATTCATACAGGTAGTTCCCTTTTCTCCAAAGGTCTCTTTAATTTTCCTGTAGGCTGTATGTATCGTACCCCTAGTGATGCGTGCCTCTATATCCTTACATTTGTCCTCTAGCCATCCCTGCTTAGCCATTTTGCACTTTCTGTCGATCTCATTTTTAGACGTTTGTATTCCTTTGCAACTGCTTCATGTACTGCATTTTTATATTTTCTCCTTTCATCAATAACATTCAATATCTCTTCTGTTACCCAAGGATTTCTACAAGCCCTCGTCTGTTTACCTACTTGATCCTCTGCTGCCTTCACTATTTCATCTCTCAAAGTTATCCATTCTTCTTCTACTGTATTTCTTTCCTCCGTTCTTGTCAATCGTTCCCTAATGCTCTCTCTGAAATTCTCTACAACCTATGATTCTTTCAGTTTACCCATGTCGCATCTCCTTAAAATTCCACCTTGTTGCAGTTTCTTAAGATTCAATCTACAGGTTATAACCAATAAATTGTGGTCAGAGTCCACATGTGCCCCTGGATATGTCTTACAATTTAAAACCTGGTTCCTAAATCTCCATCTCACCATTATTTAATCTATATGGAATCTTCCAGTACCTCCAAGCCCCTTCCAGGTATACAACCTTCTGTCATGATTCGTAAACCAAGTGTTAGCTATGATTAAGTTATGCTCTGTGCTAAATTGTACCACACGGCTACCTCTTTCATTCCTTACCCCCCTTTCCATATTCACCTACTACATTTCCTTCTCTCCCTTTTCCTACTACTCTCCCTTTTCCTACTATTGAATTCCAGTCGCCCATGACTATTAAAATTTCGTCTCCCTTCACTATCCGAATAATTTATTATATCGCATCATAGATTTCTTCAATCTCTTCATCATCTGCGGAGCTAGTTGGCATATAAACTTGTACTGCTGTGGTGGGCGTGGGCTTCGTATGTATCTTGGCTACAATTATGTGTTCACTATGCTGTTCGTAGTAGCTTACCCGCGCTCCTATTTTTTATTCATCATTAAACCTACTCCTGCATTACCCCTATTTGATTTTGCATTTATAACCCAGTATTCACCCGATCAGAAGTCTTGTTTCTCGTGGCACAGAACTTCGCTAATTCTCACAATAATGAACGTTAACCTACCTATTTCGCTTTTATACAGTTTCTAAAATACCTGCCCGATTGAGAAATCTGACATTCCACGCTCCGATCCGTAGAACATCAGTTTTGTTTCTCCTGATAACAACGTCCTCCTGAGTAGTCCCCGCCCGGAGATCCGAATGGGGGAGTATTTTACCTCCGGAATATTTTACCCAAGACGATGTCATCATCATTTTTCCCTCGGGAAAAATTACGGCTATAGTTTCCCCTTGCTTTCAGCCGTTCACAGTAGCAGCAGAGCTAGGCCGTTTTGATTAGTGTTACAAGGCCAGATCAGTCAATCATCCAGACTGTTGCCCCTCTTCAGGAACCACACGTTTGCTGGCTTCTCAACAGATACTCATCCGTTGTGGTTGCTCCTACGGTATGGCTATCTGTATCACTGAGGCACGCAAGCCTCCCCACCTACGGCAAGGTCCATGGTTCATGGGGGGTACCTATATTAAAAAATAGAAAGTGAGGACTTTTAAGAACATTGTTGATTTTTTTTTTGTGGAATTTAGGGCACCACTTCTTTCAGCAGAGATTTCCGTTCCAACTAATTCATTGAGGACTGAATCAAATTAATGTATTGTTGTCATGTTTTAATTTGGTCTAGTCGTCTAATTTTCCTTTCCACAGTCCCAAAATTGCGATCACGTCGAAGAAAGAAGTGTCCTGACAATGGGAAGTATTAATATAGTTTTGTAAACCACCCACTAGCAACCAACGCAACGAGAAAGCTCACTGAAGTGGTGTTGAGGTTTTGACCTCAAAAGAGGGATGTTCTTCAATCTCAGGGTCCATATTGTTTATTTGCATCAACAGCATGCTACGTACATCGTCAGGAAACGTAGACTTACAACAAAAAGCATGTCGTAACATCGGAAACGCCAAACGAACACGCTTTTAAAACATTTAGAACATAACTATCATTCATTTGTCTTTAATGAAGGATATCTAAAGTCAGTCGTCCGCCATTAAACACGATGCAATACTCAGACGTACTGCAAACTCGACGTTCTAAGCAACTGAACGGCAGATAAGATCATTAGCATTGCGTATGAACGAACTGAAAACGGGGATTTATTCCCTTCTTCAGACTAACGAATATACCCGAAGTCCAATTACGCAGGCATATGACTGGCTTTCGTTCCCTTTTCATAGCTCACAATGTGCATCTACACTGATTAGCCTGAACATTATGACCACTCACCTATCAGGTGTTATATCCCCCTTTGGCGCGGATAACAGCCGCGACGTGTGGTGGCATGGAAGCAGCGAGGCCTTGGTAGGTAGCTGTCGGGAGATGGAACCACATCCGCACACCCAGGTCACACAATTCCCGTAAATTCCGGGTAGGGAGCCGTGAGTTCTGACGCAACGTTCCAGACGAGTTCGATAGGGTTCCGACCTGGCGAGCTGAGGACCAGCACATCAACTGGGAATGGTCACTGTGTTCTTCGAACCACTCTATCACACGCCTGGACTTTTGATATGGTGCATGATCCTGCTGAAAAATGCCACTGCTATCGGGAAACATAATCGTCATGAAGGGGTGTACGTGGTCTGCAACCAGTTTACGATGCTCCTTGCCTATAATGGTGCCTTGCACGAGCTCCACTGGACCAGTGGATGTCCACGTGAATTTTCCCCAGAGCATAATGAAGCCGCAGCCAGCTTGTCTCCGTCCCACAGTACGAGGTGCATTCAAGTTCTAAGGCCACCGATTTTTTTTTTCTCCGGACTGGAAAGAGATAGAAACATGCGCATTGTTTTAAAATGAGGCCGTGTTCATTGTCAATACGTCCCAGAGATGGCAGGACCGTACGGCAGATGGAATTTTACCGCCAGCGGCGAGAATGAGAACTGTTTTAAATACTTAAAATGGCGACGTTTTCCTTACTTGAACAGCGTGCAATCATTCATTTTCTGAATTTGCGTGGTGTGAAACCAATTGAAATTCATCGACAGTTGAAGGAGACATGTGGTGATGGAGTTACGGATGGGTCGAAAGTGCGTTCGTGGGTGCAACAGTTTAATGAAGGCAGAACATCGTGTGACAACAAGCCGAAACAACCTCGGGCTCGCACAAGCCGGTCTGACAACATGATCGAGAAAGTGGAGAGAATTGTTTTGGGGGATCGCCGAATGACTGTTGAACAGATCGCCTCCAGAGTTGGCATTTCTATGGGTTCTGTGCACACAATCCTGCATGACGATCTGAAAATGCGTAAAGTGTCATCCAGGTGGGTGCCACGAATGCTGATGGACGACCACACGGCTGCCCGTGTGGCATGTTGCCGAGCAATGTTGACGCGCAACAGCATGAATGGGACTTTCTTTTCGTCGGTTGTGACAATGGATGAGATGTGGATGCCATTTTTCAATCCAGAAACAAAGCGCCAGTCAGCTCAATGTAAGCACACAGATTCACCGCCACCAAAAAAATTTTGGGTAACTGCCAGTGCTGAAAAAATGATGGTGTCCATGTTCTGGGACAGCGAGGGCGTAATCCTTACCCATTGCGTTCCAAAGGGCACTACGGTAACAGGTGCATCCTACGAAAATGTTTTGAAGAACAAATTCCTTCCTGCACTGCAAAAAAAACGTCCGGGAAGGGCTGCGCGTGTGCTGTTTCACCAAGACAACGCACCCGCACATCGAGCTAACGTTACGCAACAGTTTCTTCGTCATAACAACTTTCAAGTGATTCCTCATGCTCCCTACTCACCTGACCTGGCTCCTAGTGACTTTTGGCTTTTTCCAACAATGAAAGACACTCTCCGTGGCCGCACATTCACCAGTCGTGCTGCTATTGCCTCAGCGATTTTCCAGTGGTCAAAACAGACTCCTAAAGAAGCCTTCGCCGCTGCCATGGAATCATGGCGTCAGCGTTGTGAAAAATGTGTACGGCTGCACGGCGATTACGTCGAGAAGTAAAGCCAGTTTCATCGATTTCGGGTGAGTAGTTAATTAGAAAAAAAATCGGAGGGCTTAGAACTTGAATGCACCTCGTACAGGCGTCAAGGAGCTGTTCCCCTGGAAGACTATGGATTCGCGCCCTCCTATCGGCAGGTATCGGGATTCATCAGACCGTGCAACGATCTGCCACTGCGCCAACGTCCAGTGCCGATGGTCACGTGCCAATTTCAGTCGTAGTTGCTGATGTCGTGGTGTTAACATTGGCACATGCATGTGTTGTCCGCTGCGGAGGCCCATGGTTAGGAATGTTCAGTAGACTGTGTGTTCAGACACACTTGCATTCTTCACAGCATTAACGTCTGATGCCAGTTTCGCCACAGTTCGCCACCTGTCCTGTTTTACCAGACATCTGTAATGAGGGGCGGCCGCCCCCTACCCCACGACATCTGGACGTGGTTTCACATGGGTTTTGCCATGGGTTGAAGACACTCACCACAACACTTCTCAAATTTCCGACAAGTCGTGCAGTTTCTAAAACGCTCGTGCCGAGCCTCCGGGCTTGATGCCAGTTTCGCCACAGTTCGCCACCTGCCCTGTTTTACCAGACATCTGTAATGAGGGGCGGCCGCCCCCTACCCCACGACATCTGGACGTGGTTTCACATGGGTTTTGCCATGGGTTGAAGACACTCACCACAACACTTCTCAAATTTCCGACAAGTCGTGCAGTTTCTAAAACGCTCGTGCCGAGCCTCCGGGCTATCACAATCTGTCCTCAGTCAAACTCAGATAGATCATGCGCCTTCCCCATTCTACACACGGACAGCACACTCACTGATACTACATGCACCGTGCGTGTGTCTGACTAGCAGCCATTCTTCGTGAGGTGACGATGCTATCGCCTGGATGGGATTATATCGATAGTAGTTCAGTGGTCATAATGTTATATAATTATTATTAGTGTTTTACGAAATTATGATAATAGTAATGACACTTGACGATAGTTCAGTTTCGTCACTGAAACAGAATCGAATCGTTAAGTTTTTACCCCTCAGAAAATTTCATTTTGCAGCTTGGGTGTTATTACACCCAGTCTGGGAACCACTGCTCTTGATCAAATGGACTGAAACTGGAGCGGAGCTCGTAGAGGTCCCCTGCTCCGGCTAGAGTGCTCTGTCGCCGGCGACTCGTAGTGCCAACTTATGAACCTATGCGGTGGCATCGTTGCTATCGATACCACACTATATACAACAGGAATGTCTCTTCTATGACGTTGTCTGTGCCCAAACGACGAACCCCAGAGTCGTGATACGCAGCAGCGTGAATATCTGGGGGGTTACTGGGCTGGTACTGCTGGCGTGTGTTGGCTGATGTGCTGCTGGTGACGACTAGGACGAAATGGTCGGGTATGCTGGCGTGGATCGCTGGGACGAAACTGTTGGTACTGCCAACTGGCAGCGCTGGGATTGAACTGTTGGTACTGCCGACTTGCATAGGGAGTACCTGGCTTCCCTCCGTCTGGCAGTCGCCTAAATAGTCGGGAGCGGATCGATATTCGCGTGGCGCCGCGGCGGCAGGTGACCTGTCGCAGCAAAATAGTGCACAGCCGACAACGCTCTCTGCTGCGCAGGTGCGCTGCCTGTTGGCGAGGTTGGCGCTCCAAGACGCTGTGGAGGAGATGTTTAATTCCGTGGTAAACAGCCCAGACCATACAAGGAAATACACTAAAGACCCAAAGAAACTGGTATGCCTGCCTAATATCGTGTAGAGCCCCCGCGAGCACGCAGAAGTGCCGCAACACGACGTGGCATGAACTTGACTAATGTCTGAAGTACTGGTGGAGATTTCAGTGCTGGGCCCTCAACAAGTGTCCGCGTGCGAACCATTCAACAAAACCTAATCGATATGGGCTTTCGGACCCGAGGGCCCACTCGTATACCCTTCATGACTGGATGACACAAAGCTTTATGCCTCGCCTGGGCCCGTCGACAACGCCATTGGACTGTTGATGACTGGAAACATGTTGCCTGATCGCACGAGTCTTGTTTCAAATTGTATCGGGGGGATGGACACCATGAATCCTGCAGAGCCGTAAAAGTACGACGGGGTGGAGATCTCTTCTGAACAGCACGTTGCACGGCACCCCAGATATGCTCAATAATGTTCATGTCTGGGCAATTTGCTAGCCAGTGGAAGTGTTTAAACTCAGAAGAGTGTTCCTGGAGCCACACTGCAGCAATTCTAGATGTGTGGGGTGTGGCACTGTCCTGCTGGAATTGATCAAGTCTGTCGAAATTCACAATGAACACGAATGGACGCAGGTGATCAGACAGGATTCTTACGTACATGTGACCTGCTAGAGTCGTATCTAACGTATCAGGGGTCCCATATCACTCCCAGTCACACGCTCCACCAGGTTGAACAGTCCCCTGCTGACTTGCAGGGTCCATGGATTCATGAGGTTGTCTCCATACCCGTACACGTCCATCCGCTGTATACAATTTGAAACAAGACTCGTGCGATCAGGCAACATGTTTCCAGTCATCAACAGTCCAATGGCGTTGTCGACGGGCCCAGGCGAGGCATAAAGCTTTGTGTCATCCAGTCATCAAGGGTATACGAGTGGGCCCTCGGGTCCGAAAGCCCATATCGATTATGTTTTGTTGAATGGTTCACACGCGGACACTTGTTGAGGGCCCAGCACTGAAATCTGCAGCAATTTGCGGAAGGGTTGCACTTCTGTCGCGTTCAACGATTGTCTTCGGTCGCCGTTGATCCGGTTCTTGCAGGGTCTGTTCCCGGCCGCAGCGATGTCGGAGATTTGATGTTTTACTGGATTCCTGATATTCACAGTACACTTGTGAAATGGTCGTACGGGAAATCCTCACAACATCGCTACATCGGAGATGCTGTGTCCCATCGCTCGTGTACCGACTATAATACCACGTTGAGACTCACTTAAATCTTGATAACCGGCCATTGTAGCAGCTTTAACGAGTGTAACAACTGCGCCAGACATTTTTTGTCTTATTTAGGCTTTGCCGCCCGCACCGCAGTATTCTACATTTTTACATATCTCTGCATTTGAATACGCATGCGTATATGAGTTTCTTTGGCGCTTCAGTGTGTCTCGGTGTTGATGAAAGCCGTTTACGCACGTCCTGCTGGCGGGGCTGCTGCCCGCACGGTCTGCCTGGTTTGTGGAGGAAACGACTACCAGGCTTCTACAAAACAACAAGGATACATTGCACAGTGAGTGTCTCGTTCAGAAATCGCATTTGAGTGTTGGATATTAGTGAGATCGTATTACGCATCATATAAGAAGAAGATACAATTATCATTGGATTTCGACAGCAGCAGGATCGTGACCTGTCAAGACTGCAGCTAAACATTTCGTGATACTGTGTCTCGCATCAGGCAGGATCGTATGACTGTCGTGCGTAAACGGAACCGATGGATTCAGCGACCCCATTCTCAATGCCACGCAGGATATCACGGCTCCACACGATTAATGCCTCAGAAGACATACTGTTCGCACAGCATTGCAGGACCGCACAGACACGAGGCTTTCCTTGAGACAGGAGGTAGGTTTGTTTCCAGCATGACAAGTATCCTCATATGGGCAGCTGCCTACCCAGGATGACGTGTATGAATGGCTCTCACTACAACAGAGCTATGTTCCTTATATTGTCTGGGCTATTTATCACGGAGTTACGTGTCACCTCTACAGCATCTGTGGGCACCAATGTCGACGACAGGCAGTGCACCTGTTCATATAATGAAGGCTTCAAGACAGGATGTTTCAGCTGCTGAGAATTTTTTCGGGTTTTATAGCTGTGGTCCATGGAACTCTTCAGTCCCTGACGTTTCGTCCAAGGCTACGTTGGACATCTTCGGAGGTGCTCCTGGTTGTGCTGACTGACAGTCGGCAAGACTCAGCACAACCAGAACCACTTCCGAAGATGTCCAATGTAGCCTTGGACGAAACGTCAGGGATTGAAGAGTTCCATGGACCATGGCTATACAACCCGGAAAAATTCTCAGCAGCAGAGCAACTGTTGCAGCAGAGAGCGCTATCGGCAGGGTACTATATTACTACGCCAGGTCACGTGCCCTCGCAGTGCCACGCCAATATCCATCCATTCCCATCTAATTTGGTCACTGTCAGACCATGTGCAGGCTGTTGCGCCCTACGTCGGCAATACCAGCAGTTCCGTCTGGCTGCATCAGCAGCTCAGTTCCAGAGCTAGCAGTTGATAGTACCAGCAGTTTCACCTCACAAGGGGACCTTATGGTCTCGGAAATGCAGTTCTGAATGAGACTTTGCAGGTTAGTAGTGTGTCCACCCACAAAATTTGTGAAGCGCACTACCCAGAAGATTCTGAAAAAAAAAACGGCTCTAAACTTTTATGCGCAACTCATATAGCAGGCAATTTATACGCCACAGCAGCACAGAGCCCATGTGGGCTATCCACGTTCAACTGTACCTTCGAGTAACTTTTTCTTGTTTGAAAAAATTATAACAACATTTAAATATAGTTAATGATCTAAAACATTACCAATTAATCATAAACAATATTGTTTCATTTATGAAATCACAGTTACAGCTAATTAACGCTTCAAGCCCGGAGCACCGGTCCATCAGCACGTCAGCCGTCATACACCGGCATAGGTCTTCACGCCATCGCCTGCCACGACTCTGAGATTCCTCATGCAGGCACACCACAGACAATGTCTCAGCAAAGACACTTCTGTTGTACGTAGTTGGGTAGATACTCATCCAAGGGCATTATAATTGAATTTTGGATTTGTTACTGAAGTTATTCTTTTGAAGATGTCTTGATCACTCCTCAGTATGAGGATATTTCGGCGACGACACGTGGACACCATGACAGTCAATGCGGCGACCATCGCAACAGTAGAGTGTGGCACGTTGATAGTGGTGCATCCAACAACAACAAAACTGGACGCAGGAGTGGCGCCACACCATCTTCTCAGATGAGTCCTCGTTCCTCATACAATGGGTGCATCCGGATGTGGAAGCTCGAAGAAAAACCAACATTATCACTTTGCATTCATCATTGTCATACGCCCACAGCATCTGGCCACTCCGTACACAAACCAGTCACAGATGGTAATTTGGACAACAGCTGTTACATTTTTGAGATGTTAAAGCCGGTGGCTGTCCCTGCTTTCGAGATCTCCTGACGTTACCTTTCAACAAAATAACACTATACTGCATGCTGTCCGTGCAGTCCTGATCTACGAGTATCTTGATACACAGGGTATTCAACTGTTACCCTGGCTAGCATGCTTCCCAGACCTCTCACAGACTGAAAATGTCTGGTAGTGGCTTGCTGAGAGAGCACTACACAATCACTCACCTGTCACTACCTGTGATGTACTCTGGAATACACTTGAAGCAGTATGGAATGATGTACACGTAGCTGTCGCCCATGCCCAATTCGACTCATCGCCCAGCTAGATAGCTGTTGTTCCTACAGAGCTGGCAGCTTGATGTACTGAACACCCTGTATACATCCAACTCACATATAAATGTAATCGTAGAGTACTGTATACGCACTATAAATAAACTTTCATTATTTGCTCTCCTTCCTGGTGAGCAATGTAGACGTAAGTTAACCTGCATAACTAAGTGGTCAGCATGTCTGATTGCTACACGGAGGACGTGCATTCACTTTGTGGTAGTGCAACGAATATTTATTTGGTGAGAGGACTGGAACTGGGCTCACATAGCCATGTGATGCAAACTAGGGAGTTTCTTAAATGAAAAGCAGCAGCTGCGAGGTCTGGAAAATTGGCAATGGCAGTGAGAGCTCTGTGTTGACGCCATGCCACTTCGTACCATATCTAAATGATGCCACTGGCAGAGATTGGCATGATGCCACTGGCAGAGATTGGTAGGGCTGCCAGTCGGTACTGAATGGCCCATCAGGATCAGTATGTGCAGCCAGCTCATTAATTAGGGTAGATGTAGAAACAGAAACAATAACAAAACAAACATAGATCAGTGTGAGAAGATGGTGCACACCTAGTCTCTTGTTGAAGGTGCGCTCGCGGAAGAACTTGTTGTCGGGCCGCCCCTGCAGGTCGTCGTTCTTGAGGGCCTCGAAGACCGCATCAGGCCTGCAGACAGCGACGCCCAGCTGGCTGCCCAACATGAGCCCTACAACGGGGCCATACGTTTCGCGCCACTCCTCCATCTTCAGGTCCGGCCTTGCTTGAGGTACAGACAGTGCGCTGCCCACCACTGGGAACCAAGGAGGCCCTGTGAACACGCAGTGTCTCTTGTCATTTCCACAATTCGTCTCATTGGCAAGAAATATAGATGTAAGGAAGAGTTTGGTAACCGTAAACAGCAGGTAATCAGATTGCCTATCGAAGTTGCGGTGTCCAAACGACACATATCGAACGTGCGATCGTAAATAGATCATGCGACTCTGGTGGCGGGCGTTGTGATCAGTTATTTGTGATCGTCATTTTTATCTGTTTCCCGTCGTTCCCTTAGTTGCTCTAAATTATATACCTAGGCGAATTATTTGTGAATTGCGAGGGAATCCCAGACGATGTATGTGGTTAGTGATTGGGATGTCTAGTGCTCTTGACGTTTCTTCGGCGGATTCTCTCACACGGAAAAATCTAATTCCATGTTTATCCAGCGTAGAAAACTGTTCGACATTTTGTCGCAAATATGGAGTATTACTGGACAAGGAAAGAAGGGACTGTGGCGGTGCGAAGTGTGTAAAAATTAGTAAGAACAGTTTCGATGCTGAAAAACCGTTTACAATTTCATTGTCGACAGTGCGGAAAACGAACGAGTATCAGGAAGAATACGTGGTTCAACTCTTCCAAATTATCCATCCAGACCACCGTAATGGACTTTCACATGATTCCAACACCGACGACGAGTAAGGTAAGTCGTCTCCTTTGCAATTACAAGTATTTTTGTAACGCACTTATTTTGTCGTTGCTGTAGCGACCACCATAAACATACTCATAACGCCCGCCATCAGAGTTGCATGATCGATTTACGATCGCACGTTCGATATGTATCGTTTCGACCCCGCCACTTCGATAGGCAATCATTCTTAGAAATTACCCGCAATGGAACTATATTCTCCTGGTGATATATGAACCTCAACTTTATCTTCAATAAGGATAGAAGCTGAAGCAATGAATTAAAATTAGTGCTTCTGCTGGGACTTGAACTCGGGCCTACCGCTTACTCAGCGGATGTGAATTGAAGTGTGTAAGGGAAGGCGTTGCACTCATGTAAGCTATGCAAGTACCGTACCACAGCGCTATGGTGTTGTAGAGATTAGTTCATCTGGCCAGTAATCAGGAGATCCGGTTTCAAGTCTCAGCCGTGGCAAAAATTTTAATTAATTACTTCAGCTTACATCCTTGCCGAAGGTAATCGGATGCATTCAATATGAGGTAAATATGACGACTTCTGACTGCTGCTGCCCCTTGCTGATCCCTGTTAAGTCTGGGCAGAGGAATGCGTGGTGATGAGGCAAGTAAAACATGCCAGTTTCTCGTTATTTTGACAGAAAATAAGAAGGTAAATTTATAGTTATTACTGAATATTTTATGAAAACCTGTATTTCTTTCCATCACTGCATGGGTATACTTTCTAAATGCAACAGTTTAGCATCCATAATCTGATCACGTTAGCATGTAATGGCTCTGAGACAATCTGTGCACCTTCGTCAAAAAGAAACCGTTATATGCTGAAATAGTTAAATAAGTACGGAATGAAAAGAAACACCAAACTCGATTGTGGACCAAGAATTGGAAAGCTGTACGAGGGTAAAGTATTGGGCAGGCAGAAAGAAGAAATAGGAACCAAGAAGTAAGGGAGAACGCCAGTGTTGTCACAGCTAATGGATGTTGCTGCCATTTGTGATGATTACAGTGGCGATACTACGATAATGTTACGTTTGTTGGACTACCTGTTCGTAGTAAAGAAATTGGTCTGTTACGTCACATACACGTAAGTGACAAATGTCATGGGTTTCCTCCCAATATCGTGTCGGCCCTCCTTTTACCCGGCGTAGTGCAGCAACTCGACGTGACGTGGGCTCAACAAATCGTCGGACCTTCCATGCTCAAATACTGAGCCACACTGCCTCTAGAGCAGTCCATAATTACGAAAGTGTTGCCGGTGCAGGATTTTATACACGAACTGACGTCTGATTATGTCCCATAAATGATTGATGGGACCATGTCGGCCGACCTGAGTGGCCAAATCATTCGCTCGAATTGTCCAGAATGTTCTTCAAACTACACTATTGGCCATTAAAATTGCTACATCAAGAATAAATGCAGGTTATAAACGGGTATTCAATGGACAAATATATTATACTAAAACTGACATGTGATTACATTTTCACGCAGTTTGGGTGCATAGATCCCGAGAAATCAATACCACCTCTGGCCATAATAACGGCCTTGATACGCCTGGGCATTGAGTCAGAGCTTGGATGTCGTGTACAGGTACAGCTGCCCATGCAGCTTCAACACGATACCACAGTTCATCAAGAGTAGTGACTGGCGTATTGTGACGAGCCAGTTGCTCGGCCACCATTGACCAGACGTTTTAAATTGGTGAGAGATCTGGAGAATGTGCTGGCCAGGGCAGCAGTCGAACATTTTCGGTATCCAGAAAGGCCCGTACAGAACCCGCAACATGCGGCCGTGCATTATCCTGCTGAAATGTAGGGTTTCGCAGGGATCGAATGAAATGTAGAGCCACGGGTAGTAACACATCTGAAATGTAACGTCCACTGTTCAAAGTGCCGTCAATGCGAACAAGAGGTGACCGAGACGTGTGACTAATGGCACCCGATACCATCACGCCGGGTAATACGCCAGTATGGCGATGACGAATACACGCTTCCAATGTGCGTTCCCTGCGATGTCGCCAAACACGGATGCGACCATCATGATGCTGTAAACAGAACCTCGATTCATCCGAAAAAATGAGGTTTTGCCATTCGTGCACCCAGATTCGTCGTTGAGTACACCACCGCAACCGTTCCTGTTTGTGATGCAGCGTCAAGGGTAACCGCAGCCATGATCTCCGAGCTGATAGTCCATGCTGCTGCAAACGTCGTCGAACTGTTCGTGCAGATGGTTGTTGTCTTGCAAACGTCCCCATCTGTTGACTCGGGGACCGAGACAAGGCTGCACGATCCGTTACAGCCATGCGGATAAGATGCCTGTCGTCTCGACTGCTAGTGATACGAGGCCGTTGGTACGCAGCACGGCGTTCCCTATCACCCTCCTGAACCCACCGATTCCATATTGTGCTAACAGCCATTGGATCTCGACAAACGCGAGCAGCAATGTCGCGATACGATAAACAGCAATCGCGATAGGCTACAATACGGCCTTTATCAAAGTCGGAAACGTGATGGTACGCATTTCTCCTCCATACACGAGGCCTCACAACAACGTTTCACCAGGCAACGCCGGTCAACTGCTGTTTGTGTATGAGAAATCGGTTGGAAACTTTCCTCATGTCAGCACGTTGTAGGTGTCGCCACCGGCGCCAACCTTGTGTGAATGCTCTGAAAAGCTAATCGTTTGCATATCACAGCATATTCTTCCTGTCGGTTAAATTTCGCGTCTGTAGCACGTCATCTTCGTGGTGTAGCAATTTTAATGGCCAGTAGTGTAGTCGCGAACAGCTGTGGTCGAGTGACATGGCGCACTGTTATCCATGAAAACTCCATCGTTGTTTCGGAACATAGTCCATGAATGGCTGCAAATGGTCCCCAAGTAGACGATGGGGCAAAGGACTTAGTCCATTCCATGTAAACACAATCTGCACCATTATGGAGCCACCACCAGCTAGCACAGTGCTTTGTTGCCAACTTGGGCCCATGGCTTCATGGGATATGCGCCAAGCTCGACTCATACGTCAGCGCTTACCAACTGAAATCGGGGCTCATCTGATCAGGCCACGGTTTTCCAGTCGTCTAGAGTCCAACTGATACGGTCTCCAGCCCAGCAGAGGTGCTGCTGGCGATGTCGTGCTGTTGCCAAAGGCTCTCGTACTGGTCGTCTGCTGCCACAGCCCATTACCGCCGAATTTCGGCGCATTGCCCTAACGGATACGTTCATTGTAAGTCCGACATAGGTTTCTGTGGTTATTTCGTTCATTGTTGCTTGTCTGTTAGCACTGACAACTCTACGCAAACACTGCTGCTCTATGTCGGTATGTGAAGGCCACCGGCCATTGCGTTATCCGTGATGAGAGGTAATACTTGAAATTTGGTATTCTCGGTACTTTCTTGACACTCTGGATCTGAGAATATTAAATTCTCTAACGATTTCTGAAACTGAATGTCGCACTGGCCTAGCTCCAACTACCATTCTGCGTTCAAAATCTGTTAATTCCCGTCGTGCGGCCATAATCATGTCAGACACCCTTTCACATGAATCACTTGAGTACATACGACAGCTACGTCAATGCACTGTCCCTTTATATCTTGTGTACGTGATACTCCGCCATATCTATGTGTTTCCATCCCTGTCGCATGTCTTTTGTCACCTCAGTGCAGTACTTCTTTTCAAAAAAAAAAAAAAGTTGGAGGGTACTCCGACATTGGATATAATGTAGCGAAAATTACTGATAACTGAAGCATGGGGTCTGCATCGCCTTGTCGAACTAAAAAAAAATGGTATCTGACTCTTCAGTTGACTTTACAGTTCAAATGAAGCAGGAAATACCGAGAAACACCCTAACATACAAGAGAATGTGGTATCGAATACTTCAGTTTACATCACCTCAAATGAAGCATGCGATTCCCATCAACCACTGAACAATAAAAGAAAATGGTATCGTATACTTCAATTGACCTATAATACACCTCAAATGAAACAGGTGAGTCCAATCAACCCTCCAAAATACAAAACAATACAAGGAAATATTACCGAACGCATATTTTAACATATAAAACACCACTAAAAGACACAATACAACAAAAATCATCCACACCTATCATCACAACAATAGAAACTACACTACAAAAATCTTATTGAACCTTGTTTGGCTCCAGAAATGGCATAGATAATGGGTGGTATCCTGTGCTTCAACTGACCCAATTTTTAAAACAGCTGAAAATTTATTTAATTTAAAACTACAGAGTTAGTTAAATTAATAGCATTACAACAGTTTCCAAACTGACTTGAGTTCAAGGCTACTGTAGTCTTCACGCCTTCTTACTTTACTCTTGCTATCAGTAGCAAGATGTCTGCCTTTCATGAACCAAGAGCGTACATAGGTCATGGGCTGGAACAACATCAATGGAGGACCAACCAACTTTATGAACATCAGATTGCTGACCGTGGAAAGATGAAATGAAGCTCTTGTTGGCGTGACGATCATATTCATTTGGGAAAACCCATGTCCACATACACTCGTTGATATAGGAACACATTTCAGTGCATTCTGAAGAGGAACGAGGGATGCGGGAATTTTCTTCTCCATCAAATACTCCCGAAATCCTCTACATGGTTTTCTCTCCGGAAGAGCGAAATGACAACACAAAGTTTTGATATTCGTTTCACCACACGTAATTTCAGGATTCTCAGGGCAATTTGACGAGTCCAAAACTTTCGCACATTCAGAGGTGGCAATATGATATCGTAAAAAAATTACTTTGTCAACAAAAAAGTTTAGGTGTACGCATCCCCCAGCGTTCTCCCAGAAAAACAGCACTGCCTCAGTGTATGAGGAGACATAGGTGAATACAAAGAACTGTGGTACAGATGTGTTTGGCGCTCTATTTGAAATCATTCTGCATGTGCTGGACGAGACAGACTCCAAGACCAAATCCGTGATGACTAGTCATACAAGAAATAAACAATCTAAAAATTAAAAGTAATATCGCTTATATTCGGTCCTCTTTTGCGACCGTAATAAAAGTCTTTGTTAGACCATGCACTTTCCGTTTTATTTGTAAGCATATTCACTGTAACAATGTCCTTACACATGTTATTAAATTAATATTATTACTCAAGATTTTTGGTTTTTACTTCATTCCTAACTGTTGTGGGTTGGCAGGACAGCCAACACCGGGTTACTGGAGAAAGCCGAAAGGCACGCGTTTTAGCTCACGCAGGCTGGCGTGAGGTCTGGAACAGGACAAGGAAATTAGAATTTAGAAAAAAACGGACGTAGCTGGTGGAATACTTAACTTTAATCCATAACTGCCGGCCGCGGTGGTCTAGCGGTTCTAGGCGCGCAGTCCGGAACAGCGCGACTGCTACGGTCGCAGGTTCGAATCCTGCCTCGGGCACGGATGTGTGTGATGTCCTTAGGTTAGTTAGGTTTAAGTAGTTCTAAGTTCTAGGGGACTGATGACCACAGATGTTAAGTCCCATAGTGCTCAGAGCCATTAGAACCATTTTGAACCATAACTGGTGAACGTCGCTCTTGACTGTACATTATTCACAATATCAATAGTAACTGAACATGGCGCCTTGCTAGGTCGTAGCAAATGACGTAGCTGAAGGCTATGCTAACTATCGTCTCGGGAAATGAGAGCGTATTTTGTCAGTGAACCGTCGCTAGCAGCCGGCCGAAGTGGCCGTGCGGTTAAAGGCGCTGCAGTCTGGAACCGCAAGACTGCTACGGTCGCGGGTTCGAATCCGGCCTTGGGCATGGATGTTTGTGATGTCCTTAGGTTAGTTAGGTTTAACTAGTTCTAAGTTCTAGGGGACTAATGACCTCAGCAGTTGAGTCCCATAGTGCTCAGAGCCATTTGAACCATCGCTAGCAAAGTCGATTGTACAACTGGGGCGAGTGCTAGAAAGTCTCTCTAGACCTGCCGTGTGGCGGCGCTCGGTCTGCAATCACTGATAGTGGCGGCACGCGGGTCCGACGTGTCTGGCGGTGACACCACACTAACGTTTTTCTAAACATAAGATGTTTATTTTGATACATTGCTCAACACTGACATAAAATTATGATCGTTTTCATTTTATGTAGATTCACTTCCGCATCCTGTACATCATTTTTATGCTGTAGAATGCCATCCTATTGCGTGTAACTCCGCAGAAAGATCCATTGTTATATCTTTAGTATCTGCAGAAGGCGTGACAACGCTGCTACGTTCTGCTGGGCTGCAACTGCTGACTGGCATTGCCCGGTATGTAGTCAGAAAACTCGACGATGCATCGTTGTGGGAAGAAGCAGACACGGACTTTTCATCTGGGTCTTGAACGTACGCACAAGGTGATCCATCTCCGAGTTAGAAGCCGAGTGAAAAGAGTCAGATTCTGAATTCCACTGCAGATGCAAAAGTCTTCAAACACTCGCAACACAAATTGTATATCTTATCAGACACAAGTGCCCTGAATGGCAAAAATAACCTACATCACGGGGGCGGTGGCAGTCAATGATGTGCACGACTGCTTGGCTACGAACAGAGAAATTCGATAACGCATTGACCACCAACAGCCACATGCTACCCAGAAATGGACAGACAAAATGGACGTGCATCCTGTCCCCAGTGTGCTCGGGGACCAGCCAAGGAGAGAACTGTTGCAGGGATGCGTCCTGGTTGTGTACACAAAGCCTGCATCAGATGTTCGTTGTCATGATCGATCGGTGTGCAGTACGTGTGATGTTGGGCGAATGTCTTGATTCGACTCAAGCCCCAGAGTGACGCTTGCCTTGGAACGAGGGCAAAATAAGAAAACCAACGGCTTGTGGTAAGTGAAGAGGAGCAACGTCACCCCTTACAGGAAGACATGAAACTTTTTAACCCAGAAAGTAATAGCTAATGTTCCTTTTCCACCTGTGAGTAGTTCTGAAGTGTAATGGAAAGTGTCTTCAGTGGATAAGCAATGGGCTTTTCAGTGCCGTCCGGTTTGCGATGGGACCAGATGGCATCAGTGCCATACTAGGAGGCATCACATGCTAGGTTAAAGTTCAAAAAAATGGTTCAAATGGCTCTGAGCACTATAGGACTTAACTTCTGTGGTCATCAGTCCCCTAGAACTTAGAACTACTTAAACCTAACTAACCTAAGGACATCACACACATCCATGCCCGAGACAGGATTCGAACCTGCGACCGTAGCAGTCCTGCGGTTCTGGACTGCGCGCCTAGAACCACTAGACCACCACGGCCGCCGTTAAAGTTCACTTGGTTTAAAGGAAGCAGAGCACAACCGCTACTTGCGAGACTGAAAAGCCAGTTCACAATCTGCAGGCGAAACAAACTTATCCTTTTGACGAAGCTGCTTAAGAAAAATGTGTGTGAAATCTTATGGGACTTAACTGCTAAGGTAATCAGTCCCTAAGCTTACACACTACTTAACCTAAATTATCCTAAGGACAAACACACACACCCATGCCCGAGGGAGGACTCTAACCTGCAGCAGGACCAGCCGCACAGTCCATGACTGCAGCGCCAAAGACCGCTCGGCTAATCTGGCGCGGCGCTGGTTAAGAGGTTGCAGACATGTGCAGCCCGGGGAGTGAACTGAGCGGGATCTCTTTCAGGTTCTTGGGTGCTGGTAGGTTGACAATAGCCTTGATATGGTCTTCTGTGGGATCGAGACCATTTTTACTAAGGACATGACCCAAAACTGTATCTTCATGAAGGAAAAGTTCCCTTTCCCATCTTGCAACGGAGGTCATTCTCAAGGAGGCGTTGGAAAACCGAGTGAAGGTTCTGCAAATGTTCCTCCCTAATAGGGCCCGTGACCTAGATGTCATCAAGGTAACTGATGTAACAAGAAATGTCTTAAACTCCTCCAAATACTGCAGGTAAATTTCTGAAGCAGGTAAGCTTCCAAAATGCAGTCGATTAAATTGGTAAAGCCCAAAGGGCGTGTTGAGGACCAGAAAGGTGCAAAAAATTGCATCCAATGGTAATGCAAGTAAGCATCGCGTAAGTTAATGCAGGAAAAATACTGGCAGTCCGCCAACTTTCTGGTACCGCGCGCCTCGGAATTTGAATCCGTACCAGACGGCATGGGCGTACCCAGCGAGGGGCAAGGGGGGGCAGCTGCCCCCCACCCAGAAGATATTTGCAGTTTTTCACTAGGTTACTGTTTTAATTAATAAGAAATGCTGCATGTTTTCTCGGATTGTACAAGTGCATTCTTGTATTTAAAATGTTTATTAAAAGCAGTTTTCCACTGTTTTACTGTTTTATTTAATAAGAAGTGCTGTATGTTGTCTCGAGTCCTTGTTTCCTGAGATTAGTATGACCTGCCGCCCCCCCCCCCCCCCCCGCGCAGATCCTGGGTACGCCCTTGTCAGACGGCATGGACGTCGAAGACCCCTAGAGGTCTCTGCAGTATTGCGCCGTAAGCCGTGGCGGCGCGCGCCTCCTGGCCCACATTTAGTGTGAGGGCGCCACTGTGGGACACGTGGTCCCAGCAGCCAATAGCGGCGTCCCCAATCATGTATTTAAGCGTCTGCCTCTCACTCAGCCAGTCCTCCCCTCCATCTACCCCTCCTATCAACTTTGATCCTCCCCCCCCCACTTCCTGTGTCCTTCCCTTTAGGCACCCTCCCTCCCTTCTCTCTCCTTTTCCCCCTTCCCCCCCCCCCCCCCCATCCATCTTCCTCCATCCCTCTTCCCCTGGGCTTCCCCTCCCCCTTCCTCCCTTCCCCCTATTCCCTCTGCCCATGGCATCTCTGCTCTCCCCTCTCCCTCTTCCACCCCCCCACCCTCCTCCTCTCTTGGCAGGTCCCCAGACTCACACACGCTACGTGGAGTTTCGCGCGCCGGAGATCATCGCCATCAGTGTCTCGTGTGTGCCGTCGTGTTTAGTGTTTAGTGTTCACCGTCGCACTCCATCGTTCACCTGTGCCATCGCCATCATCAGTGTTTGTGCGTCGTATCAACAGTTTGCAGTGTGGATTATCGTCGAGTGTGAACGGCTCTGTGTTTGTCTTTATGTGTCTACTGTTTTATTGCCCACCGTTCTGTAACTTATGTGTATTCTTACTGTTTTTTCTCATTGTGTATTCTATGGCTGAAGAGCAGCGTAGAGTGCTGCTGACAGCCTGCCTGTTGTACAGGTTTTACACTAACAATAAAGTAAAAAAAAAAAACTCAGCCAGTCAGTCTAATCTTGCGTACGTCTCTGGACGTATCGCCTCGCCTTACACAGCATATTTACTTTCTTGTTCTGTGTACAAGTGGACGTGATTGTCAACTTAGATTTTCTTGTGGCCCTGTTGCTTCGATCTTCTTGTTGTGCGTAAGGTCCTTCGTTGGTCATGTCCGTCCTCTCCCGTTTGTGTTGCTGTTCGCGGGCCGCTCCGTGGGTCCCGCCGCGCTTTCCGTCACGTCAACCCCGAGACCGTTCCGGTCGCAGTTACAACAAACTTCACCAACAACTACACCTGCCACAGAATGGAACAGGAACCCACGACACACTGAGCATTGACTGCCTGTTTAGAACGGCCACGTAGGTGCACAGCGGCATCGGACTTCTGAATCACAACCGAAGAGGTGGCGCACTGGCTCTACGAAATAGGAGAAACGACACCCTGATCTTGCCAACGTTGCAACTCGGCCTTTACCTTGTTGCGTAGGACGAAGGAAATGTGGGGATGATGACATTTCGGGATCGCCGACGGCTCATAATAAACATGTGCCTCGAAATTTTCTGGCCAGCCCAAGGTATTTCCGATCAATGGGCTGTAGGACCGCAGTAAGGAGCCCAAATGGTGAAAAGGAACGGATTGAAACACTAAACGCGCTTCTTCAATACCGTGAAAACCGAAATGAGGAAAGGCACTGAGCCTGAAGATACTTTTCAACAACGGCGAATGGAGCAATAACACTGTAAGTTGCCATTTAACATTCATCTGAGATGCAGACATGTAGAATCGCCCTTGCAAGAACGTGAACTACTTACTGTAAGACACAATCTGATGGAGTGGCCGTGGCAACTCTGAGCACCCCAAGATTCTGTAAGAATCCAAATTAATGAGGCGGATAGATGCTCCCATGTC
Organism: Schistocerca americana; assembly: GCF_021461395.2. Classification (NCBI taxonomy): domain Eukaryota; kingdom Metazoa; phylum Arthropoda; class Insecta; order Orthoptera; family Acrididae; genus Schistocerca; species Schistocerca americana. The sequence continues at coordinate 641,564,001 of NC_060123.1, forward strand.
CACTTGAAATTCGACCGGCCGCACATCCACAATCAACATTAGCAAAATACGCTGGGGCGACACTTACAGGCGTTAGAGGCAGTCCGACAGTCCAGGGAAAACACCGGGGTGTCCGACGACTCACTTGCGGTTCGCCACCTGTTACAAGCAGTTGCCAAATGTCCTATCTGACAGCATACTCTATACACGGATTCAGCGAACATGTAAAAAATGACAATCGCGACAGGACCAGTTGCTCATCGAACAAGTGGAAGGAATACGATGCTGAGAACCCAAAAATCGCCGAGGCGGAAATTACAACACTGGAAGCGACGCGAACCCGCTGAGCACGGCACGGCCGAAGGTGGGCAACGCCGAGACGCTGTTGCAACGGATTCGTCAACAGCGGCAACACAAGTTGACTAGGTGGAAGCGAGGCCACCTGAAGTACCCCGTGAGGCACCAGAGCTGTTGACCATGCGCACATAACTGTGCTACCTGCCAGTTACCAGAAAGGACTTCCTGAGCAGCCGCCGTAAGCTCACGCTATTCTGCAATTTGGGCTACGTTGGCTAAAGAAGGGTCGGACTAAGTCAATGCCCGAGTCTGAACCTTGGGATCGGGATCCAACCGGACAATCACATTCAAAATTGCCGAGTCTGATTAAGAGATAGCACATTTGGGACACTCAAAACGACGCTAATCGGCGATCCAGGCCGTGTACGACTGCCAAGGGCGTTTGTTTTGCTGGTTAAACTGCAACCGTGGTGCTACCAGGTGGATCTGATGACCGAAATACTGAGTAAGCAACCGACAAAGCTCGTCAAAGGGAAGCTCAGTGGAGGACTCCAAATTTTGAACAATGTAAACACGCACTGCTGGACAATAACAAGGCGACCTTATCAACCAGAACGAACCGGTGCAGATAATACTCCCACCTGTCTGTAGACTCAACGAAACTGGCAATTGGCGTCGGGGGCGGAGAAGAAAACTGCCCCGCGACCTGGTGACCCTCTGCCGGTGAGGCAAGAGAACGAAGCAAGTCCGCGCCGCGTGTTACCAGAGCCTGTTGTTACTTTTGCTGCTGCAGCAGCTCCTGCTGCTCCTTCTGTATGGGCAACCGTTCCTGCCACCATTGGAGAAACGCCGGGTCCATGGTAGGGGCAAAGCTAACACAATGAAAATGAGGAAAATGGGGCATAAGAAAATCCTTTGGCGCCACTATAGTACCTGCAAAAGGCGTGACTCTGCCGCTCCTGAACACATCCGGCACGGGTACTTCACAGGCCGACGGTGACATGGTAACACCTGAACTATGGGAAGACTACATCGTTATGTGACGTCCACTGACGGGGATACTAAAGTATCATCGCACGAGTGCAGGATAATCTCTAGAAGCAGTCACATCGATAAAATATCTAGGAGGGTGGGTTCGGAGCGATTTAAAGTGGAATGGCCAGGTAAGGCAGTGCCAGGCTGAGATTCATTGAGAGAAAGCTCTTATTGCCACAAAGAAGGTGGCTTAGAAAACACCAGTTACAGAGGATCCGCAGAACAGCAGCACGTTTCGTTACAGGTTCATTTAGTAAGTGCGAAAGCGTCTCGGAAATGCTCAGCCAACTCGAGTGGCAGACACTACAAAAGGGCGTTCTGCACACGGCGTCGTTTACTGTCAGAATTACAAATGCAAACGTTCCTAGAACACCCAAGCAATATATTGCTTCCTGCTACGTACATCTCACAAAAAGACAATGAAGGTTCGAGACATTCAAGCTCACTCGGAGACTTACCATGAATCGTTGTTCCCGCGAACCATTCGCAACTGGAACAGGGAATGGAGGAAGTGGCAGTGGTGCACAAAGCACCCTCCACCATACACCGTGGAGTGGTTTGCGGAGTGGTGTAGATGCAGCTCACTGTGATTGGTGCGGTTAACAATGATAAAACTACAAAATTGTTCAGGCTTTCGCGGCCACTTGTTGACAAACTGCCTATTGGCTTCTGTCTCGGGTTCTTCGGCCGACGTTCATCTAATGATTTTTCTGACGTTTCGCCAGCACGAGTGGCTGGCATTGTCAAAGCTGCACCCTCCATTACCGGTGGTGAACTGGAGGCGGGCTCGCGGCCGCAGACTATATGTACCTGGCGCGCCAACGTCCGAGGGCTTCTCCGCGGTCATTTCCGGTGCGGTTCTCCTCTTGCTACCTGCGACGGTCGTTCGCTGCAGTACGGGAAGCCAGGATCCGTTTAAATTAAGGCTTTCCTCTTTCTTGTTGAAACTGTTCGCGTGTTTTTGGATTTCTACAGCTTCTCTGAACAAGCGCGTGTGATAGTGCTTCTCTACAGCCAGAACTTTCGTGTCGGCGAATTTTATTACGTGGTCGGTCTCATTCAGTGCGTACTCTGCCACGGCCGATTTCTCCACCTGCCCCAACCTGCAATGTCGCTTATGCTATTTGATCCTGGTGTTAATTGATCGTCCAGTCATTCCGACATAAACTTTTCCGCATCTGCATGGTATACGGTATATTCCCGACATTGCAAGTGGGTCTCTTTTCTCCTTCGCCGATCTAAGACACTCTTTGATCTTCCTTGTCGGTTTGAAAATCGTCTTTATGCCGTGTTTGCGCAATATACGGCCGATTCTGTTCGTCACTCTGGGAATGTATGGCAGAAAGGCCGTACCCGACATTTCTTTTTCTGGTTCCTTACTTCGCCGAGTGTTTGGCTCTGTTACACTTCTAACGTAATTTGTGGAGTACCTGGGACACAGCGTGTATCGAAAACCGACACACACGGACCGATATCTGTACAAACTATCAAACCACCACCCGAGCAAGAAAAGAGGCATGATTAGTACGCTCGTAACGAGAGCAGGACGAATATGTGAGCCTCAACACCTCAAACGAGAAATGCAACACCTGGAAACTGTTCTGGGGAGCAATGGGTACTCCACAAATTACGTTTCATTAGATGAACGTCGGCCGAAGAACCCGAGACGGAAGCCAATAGGCAGTTTAGTCAATGATAAAACTGTTCTCTTCCTCATATACTGACGGAAAAAAGTCGCAACACCAAAAGGTAATTAACGTAGAGTAACGAAATTTCGGGAATACATTGGTCTAGGTAACATATTTCAGTGATTGACGTTGTAAGATCACAGGTTAATGGAAGTGCGAGATAAGCTACTGGAAATCCGAAATGTTGGTACATTAATAACTGGTGTAATAGCTAGAATGTTGAATGCAAGCGTGCAAAGGTGCGTGCATTATGTTGTGAAGGTGCCGGATGTCAGTTTGTGGGGTGAAGTTCCATTTCTGTTGCCCTTGGTCGGTCAATACAGGGACAGTTGATGCTGGTTGTGGATGACGGTGGAGATGGTGTCCGACGACGACCCATATGTGCTCGCTTGGAGAAGGATCGAGGAGGCCAAGGCAACATGTCGACACTCCGTCGAGCTTGGTGGGTTACAGCAGTGGTATGTGGGCCACCGTTATCCTGTTGAAAAAGACCCCTGGAACGCTGTTCATGAATGGCAGCGTAACAGGCCCAACCGCCACACTAACAAACAATTTTGCAGTGACGCTGCGTAGAATAACGATGAGAATGCTCCTGCTACCATACCAGACCATAACTCCTAGTCTAGGTCCCAGCACGCAAGAAAGGTTGGCTGCACGCCCTCAACCAGCCACCTTCTAACCAACGCACTGCCATCATCAACACCGAGGCAGAACCAGCTGGCATCAGAAAACACAACAGACCTCCACCCTCCCCGCCAATGAGCTCTCACTTGACACCACTGCAGTCTCAAATGGCCATAATTTGGGATCAGTGGAATGCAAGCTACAAGGCATCTGGCTCGGAGCTGTCATTTACGTAACCGATTTATAAGAGTTCGCTGTGTCACTGTGGTTCCAACTGCTGCTCAGACTGCTGCTGCAGATGCAGTACGATGCACCAAAGCCATACGCTGGACATGACGGTCTTCTCTCTCGGTAGTGCCGCGTGGCCATCCGCAGCGTGGTCTTCTTACGACTGTACATTCTCGTGACCAACGCTGTCAGCATCATGTACAGCGGCTACATTGCTGAGAAGTCTTCCTACAGTACTACAGAAGGAACATCCAGCTTGTTGTAGCCATACTACAGGACCTCATTCAAACTCAGTGAGGTGCTGATAATGGCGTCTTTATCGGCATAAGGCATTCTTGACTAACATCATCACACCCCGCGCAATCTCAAAGCTAACTAACGCCCACAACCGTTACGGCGTGCAGTTACAGCAAACCTGATTTGCATACTCAGAGTGGCGCTAGTAGCACCACTCTTATGCGACTGACGCGAAATTTGGATAGACATTATACACACACACACACACACACACACACACATACACACGTTGGTTTTTTGTTGCAAGGTGGGGTCGGGGTCGTTTCAGAGATATGAAGGTCAACCTTTTTTTTTTAATGGGATGCTATAGTTTGGTACTTATTTTCTGATAGCGGTTATCGAGATCAATCCAATGATGTGTAACAGTAAGGTCTTTGAAGTTTAGCGAATGTCACAAAGGTGGCAACTGGTTAATGTGTTCAGTATGGGGTGTGACCATTTCTGGCAGCAATATAGGCCTGACAGCGAAGGGGCATGCTATGAATAATGTCATCAATCGCATGTTGATGCAATGACTCCCATTCTTCCTGCAGAGTTGCTCGCAGTCTTGGAGAGTGGTTGGTGGATGCTGATGTGTTGCAAGCCGTCTCCCTACTGCATCCCAGACTTGTTCTATGGGATTCAAATCCGGAGAGCGTGAAAGCCCCCCATATGGATGGAATATCTTCCGTCTTCCAGGAAAAATCAACCACCCGTGCTCTACGAGGTCGAGCATTGTCGTCCATCAGTATGAAGTTTGGGCCCACAGCACCTCGCAACAACCGCAAATGAGGTCCCAAGATCTCGTCACGATACCTGACACCAACTAAACCTTGCCGATTAACCCGCACAATTTCATGAAGAGGGGTTCGAGTGGTAAACATAATCCCTTCCCACATCATTAGGGATCCTCGTAGATACCGGTCTCTTTCCACAACGTTTTTGTCCTGAAATTGTGTTCCACGTGTCCTCGAGATGCGAATCAATCGAGAATCACTCTGCAGACTAAACCGGGACTCATCTGTGAAAACAACATTGGCCCACTGTTTGACCGTCCAGGTGGCATGTTGACGGCTCCACTCTGGACTCTAGACGTTCCCTTCTGTGAAGAAGGGTCATAGATAGACATACAGCAGATTTCCGACGATAAAGGCCACTCTGCCGAAGCCTTCTGCACACCGGGCTGAGGATTTTCTCTACTCAGGGACTTTGTGTTTCTGTTGCCTTCATAATTTCATCATCATCGTCATTCGTAACGGTGGCTGGATTGGATTGTGTAAAAATTGGGACTTTGTACGGGCGCTGATGGCCACGCAGTTGAGCGCCCCCATACGAAACATCATCTCACCTGGAGGGAAGTTCTTGGGCTTCATGTTGATCCATCGGTGCAGCACCCAGCACACAACAGCGACGGCGAACAGCACGAGCAGCAGCATCTGCAAACAAGGGAAACTGTCAATGAATTGGCACTTCATCCTAAATTCGCTCTTACTTTGGGCCGCTGGTACCATTGGTAAGTGAACACTTTGGCGCGCGAGTTTAAGAATGTGTCTGCATGTCTGGGGTTCCAAGTGTTATATGTTCCGTTTGCGGCGGATACCAGGCAGGAAAGTTGCAATCCCAAAATATTCAAAACTAAAATACAAACCAGAACCTGATAAGCCACTCAGGATCTCAAATAAAACACCTTTCAGCCGTCTAGCTTCCAGACTTATTTTATTTGGCTTTCAGTTTCAGCGATTTACTACGCCACCTTCAGCCCCTGACCGACGTGTGGGAAGGTTCCACCGCGATTCTGGTCAAAACAGGGGCTAGCAATACCGATATTAGTATATTTCTGTTTGTTATAGCGATCTCTTCAACCATTATCTGCCGACTGAAGATGACGTAGTAAATCGCCGAAACTGGTAGCCAAATAAAATAAGTTTCGAAACTAGCAGCCACCATTGGGAAGATGGGCAAACAGAGACTTGAAAAGCCACATGTTCTACAATTAAAACACGAGGACTCGCGGGTGTAAAATTTAGTTTAACGCTGATGTTTCCACTCTCGAGACGCCGGCCTCCATAGCTGAGTGATCAGCGTCCCTCACAGGTCAAAGACCCGGGCCCAAGAATCCTATGGCAATCAAATATCCTCGCCTATATTGGTTACAAGTTTGAAGAAATAACCAGGCAAAGATTTTACTCAGTTCTTGCTAAGAAACTTGAAATACCACTCAAGCATTCGGCTGTATACAAATTTCGTAGTCTTGAAGGGAACATGACACACATACACTGCCGGAAAAAAAATAGTACACCCCGAAAGACGACATCGATTTTGATCGGATGACGGCATATGCCACCTGGGGCATATAAAATGTACTGATAGTGGTTTCAACGCTGTCCACCATCAGAGAGCATAGTAGCATAGATACAAGAGCGCCATCTGTCTCTATCCTTTCATAGAAAATGCTCACAGCCAGAAGGTTGAGTGTAGTGCAAACGTGCCTCAGAGACGCACTCGTGCTTTCTACAGCCAAATTAACGGATTTGAAAGGGGTCAAATTGTGGCCTTCCGAGTGGCGGGATGGTACTTTCGTAGAATTGCCGTACGAGTTGGACGTGCTGCGTCAGTTGTGCAACGATTTATTTATTTTACTTATTTATTTATTTATTGTTCCTTGGGACCAAATTAAGGAGAAGTCTCCATGGTCATGGAACGAGTCAATACATGAAATTATAACACGATATTAGAAACAGATAAAATGAAATATAAGAAACATATTCAGGCGACAATTCGTAAGTTTAAATAAAGAAAATCAACAATGTAACACTGGAATTTGCTTAATTTTTTATCTCTTCCAGGAGCTCCTCGACAGAATAGAAGGAGTGAGCCATGAGGAAACTCTTCAGTTTGGACTTAAAAGTGTTTGGGCTACTGCTAAGATTTTTGAGTTCTTGTGGTAGCTTATTGAAAATGGATGCAGCAGAATACTGCACTCCTTTCTGCACAACAGTCACGGAAGTGCATTCCACATGCAGATTGGATTTCTGCCTAGTATTAACTGAGTGAAAGCTGCTAACTCTTGGGAATAAGCTAATATTGCTAACAAGAAACGACATTAAAGAAAATATATTCTGTGAGGGCAATGTCAGAATTCCAAGACTATTGAATAGGGGTCGACAAGAGGTTCTCGAAATTACACCATATATAGCTCGAACAGACCGTTTTCGAGCCAAAAATACCCTTTTTGAATCAGAAGAATTACCCCAAAAAATAATACCATACAACATAAGCGTATGAAAATATGCGAAGTAGACTACTTTTCGTGTTGAACTGTCACTTATTTCAGATACTGTTCTAATGGTAAATAAAGCAGCATTTAGTTTCTGAACAAGATCCTTTCCACAACAGCTTACTATCTATCCAAACGCCTAGGAACTTGAACTGTTCCGTCTCGCTTATAATATGCCCCTTTTATCTGATCAAAATATCGGTTCTTGTTGAATTGTAAGTTAGAAACTGTAAAAACTGAGTCTTACTGTGATTTAGCATCAAATTATTTTCTACAAGCCACAAACTTATTTCATGAACTGCATTATTTGTTACTATTTCAATATTACACACAAGATCCTTCACTACCAAGCTGGTGTCATCAGCAAACAGAAATATTTTTGAATCACCTGTAATACTAGAAGGCATATCATTTACATAAATAAGAAACAGCAGTGGCCCCAGCACCGACCCTTGGGGAATGCCCCACTTAACAGTGCCCCATTGGGACTGAACATCACTACCACTCTCAATATTGCGGAGAATTACCTTCTGCTTTCTGTTCTTAAAGTAAGAGGCGAACCAATTGTAAGCTACTCCCCTTACTCCATAATGGTCCAACTTCTGCAGTAATATTTTGTGGTCAAGACAGTCAAAAGCCTTCGTTAAATCAAAGAAAACACCTAGCGTTCGCAACTTTTTATTTAATCCGTCCAAAACCTCACAGAGAAAAGAGGATATAGCATTTTCAGTTGTTAAACCATTTCTAAAACCAAACTGTACATTTGACAGCAAATTATGTGAATTTAAATGCTCCAGTAACCTTGTATATACAACCCTCTCGATAACTTTAGCAAACACCGATGGCATAGAAATAGGTCTATAATTGTCAACATTATCCCTGTCTACCTTTTTATAAAGTGGTTTCACTACCGAGTACTTTAATCGGTCAGGAAACCGACCACTCCTAAAGGAAAAGTTACAGATATGGCTAAGTACTGGGCTAACATACATAGAACAATACTTCAGTATTCTGCTAGATACCCTGTCATATCCATGAGAGTTCTTGGTCTTTAGTGATTTAATTATTAACTCAAGCTCCCTCTTGTCAGTATCATGGAGGAGCATTTCAGATAACAGTCTCTGAACACTTTTTTCTAAGAGCGCTATATGACTCCCTGTTGGGACTAGGTTTCTATTTAGTTCACCTGCTATATTCAGAAAGTGATTATTAAATACTGTACATATATGCGACTTATCAATAACACGGACATTCCCACTACGCACTGATTCTATATCCTCGACCTGTCTCTGCAGACCAGCCACTTCCTTTACGACTGACCATATGGTTTTAATATTACCCTGAGATTTAGCTATTCTATCTGCATATCACATACTTTTTGCCTTCCTAATAACTTTTTTAAGCAGCTTACAGTACTGTTTGTAATGGGCTGCTGCATTTAGATTTTGCCTGTTTCTAACGTTTTGATATAATTGCCACTTTGTTCTACAAGGTATTCTTTCCCTTTAGTCAGTCACCCAGGGTGCCTGTTTGTGCTAGTACCCTGTTTTGAACGTTCTAACGGAAAGCAACTTTCAAAGAGCACGAGGTGCTGGTATCAGCGGTCACGTGAACATTCTCACACCCGTGGACGAGGTTCTGGATGTCCACGCAACACAGATACCCGCCAAGATCGTCGCATTCTAAGAGGAGCAGTGGCAGATCGTACAGCACAGATAAGAGGGCTCGTGAGTTCCGACGTGTCAACACGAACTCTTGCGAACTGGTTGTTAGCAGAGGGTCTATGGGCACACACATCTCTAACCCGCTTTCGATTAACGACACATCATTAATGTGCACGGTTCGACTGGTGTCGTCAGAATACCAGGTGGAAGATGGAATGGCGCGTCGTTATCTTCAGTGATGGAAGAGGATTCTGCCTGCACGCAAGTCATGGTTGTGTGCGCGTCCGACGTAGACCTGGTGAGCGCTGTCTCAGAGTGCATTCGCACTGATACCACCCCAGGCCTTACGGTCGGGGTCTGATAAGCTACAACTCTCGTATATATCTAGTGTTTCTGGAAAGGACGCCACCCAGCGCTCGGTACGTGCACAATGTTGTTGGAGCCGTTCTTGCAACATTAAGGTGAAGTGTTGTTCCAACAGGATAATGCTCGCCCACACACTGCCCGTGAAACTCAACAAGCTCTGGAAGATGTGTGGCAACTTCCCTGGCCAGCACTATCTCCGATCTGTCTCCAATACAGCACGTGCGGCATATGAGGGGACGAGAAGTGACTCGTGCGACTCGGCAACCAACAACTCAAGAACCACGTGAAAAAGACGGGCAGGCGTGGCACGACGTATCCCAGGACAGTATCCGCCATCTGGACGATTGGCTGGATGCCAGAGTCAGCGTCTGCACTGCCGCCTGTGGTGGCTACACCACGTACTGATATGGGTGTTTCAGCAAGGGTCCATACCTGGTACCATAGAACCGCTTATGCTATTGATCTGTAAATATAATGATTTTATGTTCTCGATTTGCACTGTTGTTATTCACAGATGAGGCTTGCACAAAATAGAGTCGACAGTGGCTTCAAACTAATCTCTGGACCGAAGACCACAACAACAATAGATTGCTAAAAGCCTCAACAGGTGGGGGGGGGGGGGGGGGGGGGAATATGTCCATATTATGGACGTTCACTTGGGATAGATTAGGCCATGATTCCCGTGGTCTAGGCGATGCCGGCTCGGTAGCTGAGCATCATCGGTCAGAGGGTTGCTCGCCCTCTGTAATAAAAAACTGAGTAAAGGAATCAACGATCAATTTCAACGGATGTCCTGTGACGTCCGACCAGACCAAACGCAACGAACAATACCGAACAAAATGAAAAAAAGAGGTAACGGCTTTCATTCAAAATCAAAACGTCTTCGGTCCCGGGTTCGATCCCCGCCACTGCCTAAATTTTTGGTTAATAATCAACATTAGCGGCCGAAGACTTCCGGCTTAAGAAGTCACCCACATTCTGCCAACGGCTTTCTCAAAGAGGGCGGAGGAGAGGTCAGAGGTTCAGAGCACTCTTGTCCTAGGGGTGGGAAACTGCCCCTAAAGGCGGAAGAATCAGCAATGATCAACGGCATGAGGATGCAGAAGGCAATGGAAACCACTGCATTGAAGACACGTTACCTTTATCCACAGGACTGTAATTGAAGAAGCGTCATGATGATCTCTCCATTGGCAAAGATTCCAGAATAGCCCCCAATTCGGATCTCCGGGTCGGGACTGCCAAGGGGGAGGTTGCCATGAGAAAAAGATTGAATAATCAATGAAAGGATAATGTTCTACGAGTCGGGGCGTGGAATTTCAGGAGCTTAAATGTGGAAGGGAAATTAGAAAATCTGAAAAGGGAAATGCAAAGGCTCAATCTAGATATAATAGGGGTCAGTGAAGTGAAGTGCAAATAAGACAAGGATTTCTGGTCAGATGAGTATCGGGTAATATCAACAGCAGCAGAAAATGGTATAACAGGTGTAGGATTCGTTATGAATAGGAAGGTAGGGCAGAGGGTGTGTTACTGTGAACAGTTCAGTGACCAGGTTGTTCTAATCAGAATCGACAGCAGACCAACACCGACAACGATAGTTCAGGTACACATGCCGACGTCGCAAGCTGAAGATGAACAGATAGAGAAAGTGTATGAGGATATTGAAAGGGGGACGAAAATCTAATAGTCATGGACGACTGGAATGCAGTTGTAGGGGAAGGAGTAGAAGAAAAGGTTACAGGAGAATATAGGCTTGGGACAAGGAATGAAAGAGGAGAAAGACTAATTGAGTTCTGTAACAAGTTTCAGCTAGTAATAGCGAACACTATGTTCAAGAATCACAAGAGGAGGAGATATACTTGGGAAAGGCCGGGTGATACGGGAAGATTTCAGTTAGATTACATCATGCTCAGGCACAGATTCCGACATTAGATAACGGATTGTACGGTGTACCAAGGAGCAGATATAGACACAGATCACAATACAGTAGAGATGAAGAGCAGGCTGACGTTTAAGACATTAGCCAGGAAAAATCAGTACGCAAAGAAGTAGGATGCGGGTGTACTAAGGAATGACGAGATACGGTTGAAGTTCTCTAAAGGTATAGATACAGCAATAAGTAATAGCTCATTAGGCAGTAAAGTTGAAGAGGAATGGACATCTCTAAAAAGGGCCATCACAGAAGTTGGGAAGGAAAACATAGGTACAAAGAAGGTAGCTGTGAAGGAACCATGGGTAACAGAAGAAATACTTCAATTGATCGATGAAAGAAGGAAGTACAAAAATGTTCCGGGAAACTCAGAAATACAGAAATATAAGTTCCTAAGGAATGAAATAAATAGGAAGTGCAGGGAAGCTAAGACGAAATGGCTGCAGGAAAAATGTGAACACATCGAAAAAGATATGATTGTCGGAAGGACAGACTCAGCATACAGGAAAGTCAAAACAATCTTCGGTGACATTAAAAGCAAGGCTGATAACATTAAAGAGTGCAACGGGAATTCCACTCTTAAATGTAGACGAGACAGCGGATAGGTGGAAAGAATACACTGAAAGCCTCTATGAGTGGGAAGATATGTCTGATGTGATAGAAGAAGAAACAGGAGTCGATTTAGAAGAGATAGGGGATCCAGTACTAGAATCAGAATTTAAAGGAGCTTTGAAGGACTTTAGATCAAATAAGGTAGAAGGGATAGAGAATATTCCATCAGAATTTCTAAAATCATTGGGGGAAGTGGCAACAAAACGACTATTCACGTTGGTGTGTAGAATGTATGAGTCTGGCGACATACCACCTGACTTTCGGAACATGATCATTCACACAATTCCGAAGACGGCAAGAGCTGGCCAGTGAGAGAATTATCGCACAATCAGTTTAACAGCTCATGCATCCAAGTTGCTTACAAGAATAATATACAGAAGGATGGAAAAGAATATTGAGAATGCGCTAGATGACGACCAGTTTGGCTTTAGGAAAGGTAAATGCACGAGAGGGACAATTCTGATGTAGCGGTTAATAATGGAAGCAAGGCTAAAGAAAAATCAAGAACCGTTCATGGGATTTGTCGACCGGGAAAAAGCGTTCGACAATTTTAAGACGGTGCAAGATGTTCGAAATTCTAAAAAAAGTTGGGGTAGCTATAGGGAGAGACGGGTCATATACAATATGTTCAACAGCCTGGAGGGAATATTAAGAGTGGACGAGCAAGAACGAATTGCTCGTATTAAAAAGGGTGTAAGACAAGAATGTAGCCTTTCGCCCCTACTGTTCAGTCTGTGCATCGAGGAAGCAATGATGGAAATAAAAGAAAGGTTCAGGAGTGGAATTAACATTCAAGATGAAAGGATATCCATGAGACGATTCGCTGATGACATTGTGATGTCATTGCCATTCTGAGTTAAAGTGAAGAAGAATTGCATCATCTGCTGAACGGAATGAACAGTCTAATGAGTACAGAGTATGGACTGAGAGTAAATTGAAGAAAGACGAAAGTAACGAGAAGTAGTAGAAATGAGAACAGCGCGAAACTTAACATCAGGATTGATGGTCACGAAGGAGATGAAGTTAAGGAATTCTGCTACCTTGGCAGTAAAATAACCAATAACGGACAGAGCAAGGAGGACACCAAAAGCAATGGGAAAAGAGCATTCCTGGCCAAGAGAAGTCTACTAATACCAAATATCTGCCTTAATTTGAGGGAGAAATTTTGAGAATGTACGTCTGCAGTGCAAAATTGTATGGTAGTGAAACATGGACTGCGGGAAAACCGGAACAGAAGAGACTCGAAGCATTTGAGATGTGGTGCTACAGACGAATGTTGAAAATAATATGGACTGGTTAGATAAGGAATGAGGAGGTTCTGCACAGAATCGGAGAGAAAAGGAATATGTGGAAAACACAGGATGATAGGACATCTGCTAAGACATGAGGGAATAACTTCCATGGTACTAGAGAGAGCTATAGAGGGCATAAACTGTAGAGGAAGACAGAGACTGGATCCAGCAAGTACTCGAGGACGTAGGTTGCAAGTACTACTCCGAGATGAAGAGGTTAGAACAGGAGAGGAATTCGTGGTGGGCCGCATCAAACCAGTCAGAAGACTGATGACAAAAAAAAGTGACATCGTCTCTCACTGACAAAAGATCCAGTAATCTACTGTTGCCTCATGTTGTAATGTAAGACCACTACACCTGCACATGCAGTCCAGTCACACTAACGCAGCCACCGCCTATTTTCGAGATCAATGCACAATTGCCACTCACAACCGACAGGTGGCAGCACTAGCAGTGGAAGGTATATAAAACATGTCGGGGTGGGAGGAGGAAAACAGTACAGTTGTTGTAATGCGGAAACACAGCGATTTATGTGAAGTCTAAAAGTGCGTGATCATTGGCTTTGGGGGCAAGGGTGGAAGCATTTCTGAAACGGCTAAGTTTGTAAACATTTTATGTGCCATCACGGTTACAGTATACATGGTGTATGGCAAAATAGTGCTTTCCAAAACTGGCGCTGAAGCAACTGTACTACACCGTGGAACATACAGGGTGTTTCAAAAATGACTGGTATATTTGAAACGGCAATAAAAACTAAACGAGCGGCGATAGAAATACACCGTTTGTTGCAATATGCTTGGGACAACAGTACATTTTCAGGCAGACAAACTTTCGAAATTACAGTAGTTACAATTTTCAACAACAGATGGCGCTGCGGTCTGGGAAACTCTATAGTACGATATTTTCCACATATCCACCATGCGTAGCAATAATATGGCGTTGTCTCTGAATGAAATTACCCGAAACCTTTGACAACGTGTCTGGCGGAATGGCTTCACATGCAGATGAGATGTACTGCTTCAGCTGTTCAATTGTTTCTGGATTCTGGCGGTACACCTGGTCTTTCAAGTGTCCCCACAGAAAGAAGTCACAGGGGTTCATGTCTGGCGAATAGGGAGGCCAATCCACGCCGCCTCCTGTATGTTTCGGATAGCCCAAAGCAATCACACGATCATCGAAATATTCATTCAGGAAATTAAAGACGTCGGCCGTGCGATGTGGCCGGGCACCATCTTGCATAAACCACGAGGTGTTCGCAGTGTCGTCTAAGGCAGTTTGTACCGCCACAAATTCACGAAGAATGTCCAGATAGCGTGATGCAGTACTCGTTTCAGATCTGAAAAATGGGCCAATGATTCCTTTGGAAGAAATGGCGGCCCAGACCAGTACTTTTTGAGGATGCAGGGACGATGGGACTGCAACATGGGGCTTTTCGGTTCCCCATATGCGCCAGTTCTGTTTATTGACGAAGCTGTCCAGGTAAAAATAAGCTTCGTCAGTAAACCAAATGCTCCCCACATGCATATCGCCGTCATCAATCCTGTGCACTATATCGTAAGCGAATGTCTCTCGTGCAGCAATGGTAGCGGCGCTGAGGGGTTGCCGCGTTTGAATTTTGTATGGATAGAGGTGTAAACTCTGGCGCATGAGACGATACGTGGACGTTGGCGTCATTTGGACCGCAGCTGCAACACGGCGAACGGAAACCCGAGGCCGCTGTTGGATCACCTGCTGCACTAGCTGCGCGTTGCCCTCTGTGGTTGCCGTACGCGGTCGCCCTACCTTTCCAGCACGTTCATCCGTCACGTTCCCAGTCCGTTGAAATTTTTCAAACAGATCCTTTATTGTATCGCTTTTCGGTCCTTTGGTTACATTAAACCTCCGTTGAAAACTTCGTCTTGTTGCAACAACACTGTGTTCTAGGCGGTGGAATTCCAACACCAGAAAAATCCTCTGTTCTAAGGAATAAACCATGTTGTCTACAGCACACTAGCACGTTGTGAACAGCACACGCTTACAGCAGAAAGACGACGTACAGAATGGCGCACCCACAGACTGCATTGTCTTCTATATCTTTCACATCACTTGCAGCGCCATCTGTTGTTGAAAATTGTAACTACTGTAATTTCGAAAGTTTGTCCGCCTGAAAATGTACTGTTGTCCCAAGCATATTGCAACAAACGGTGTATTTCTATCGCTGCTCGTTTAGTTTTTATTGCCGTTTCAAATATACCGGTCATTTTTGAAACACCCTGTAGGTGGCATGGGTAAATGATGGCTGCAATGTGTATGGGCGAACAGACGAAAAACTGATTGCCCAGATGAACCAAGTCTCCTCAACATCCGTTCAGCGAACATTGCTGCGTATGCGGTTCTGCAGTAGGCGCCTGGGACATGCAAGCATGCTGACTGCTGTTCATTAGCGACAAAGCCTGGAATTTGCACGCCACAACCGCAAGTGGACGTCTACTGGGTGGCGACAGGTGGCCTTTTCAGATGAATCACGTTGGCATGTATGGCATTTGCAACAAACGTCGAAAGGGTCCAGCCCGGAGTGGAGAGCATTATGGTGTGCCAAGTGTTTTCATGGCATTCCCTGGGCGATATCGTCACTCTGGGAGACACAATGAATCGACACAAGTATTCACCTATCCTTCGGGTTGTAATGGTACTCGAATTACGCAACCATTACGGCACATCACCTCAACCTCTCGACACCAGCAATATTCTACTGTGTCTCTGTAAAATAGTTAACATATTCTGTGACAACATTCAGATTTGATTTCATTAATGTAGGGGTACTTCGATACATCGATATGTATATATATTGCAATGATATTATTCTTATGTGTATTCTTTCTTTTGTCACTACGATCATTGCCGTACTTGCAACTCTGATTTTTGGGCGCGTAAGCGGGCCGGCCTGTGTGGCCAAGCGTTTCTAGGCGCTTCAGCCTGGAACCGCGCGACTGCTACGGTAAGAGGTTCGAATCCTGCCTCGGGCATGCGTGTGTGTGATGTCCTTAGGTTAGTTAGGTTTAAGTAGTTCTTTTATTCTGAAATAATTCGAAACCGGTTGCTGTAGCACCCTGACACAAGGGAATGGAAAAAAAAATTATATAGAAAATAATTTTCTTGTAAGGCTGGCGACCTATATGAAACGTAGTAGACTAGAAAGTGGAATTCCAAATGTTAGTTGCACTGGTCCCTGCCTCATTTCAGTACTGGCACTGTATTTCTAAGAAGAAAAGTATTCAGTTGCAGCATTACACGGTAAGCTGTGACAATAACAGTGCTGCAGAATCGACCATGCTACTGTGTGGTAGTCTCGAAACTGTTAAACAAAGTCCTTCAGCACACAGTTAGTTAAACTGAAACTTATTAAGAAAAAATTATTTTGAAATTGTTGTTTGGAAGTAGCTGCACTGAACTTTGTTGTGTCGTGTTGAATGACAATGTCATATCAGTTGGCAAAATCGCTAAAACTTTTAAAAGACATCTTGGAATTTTGACAGTTTGAAGTGAGTTCGATGTCGCGAAAAGCCGATTTTTCGCATACCTAATTTTGTCCTGACCCGTACACAAAAAATGGTTCAAATGGCTCTGAGCACTATGGGACTTAACATCTGTGGTCATCAGTCCCCTAGAACTTAGAACTACTTAAACTTAACCAACCTAAGGACATCACATACATCCATGCCCGAGGCAGGATTCGAACCTGCGACCGTAGCAGTCGCGCGGTTCCGGACTGAGCGCCTAGAACCACTTTAAAAGAGCTATGAGGACTTGTTCATCTTCGATAATGTAAAAAACGTCCCTTGTACTGCAAGCTCTTCGATTTATATAATTTTGGAGGAGATAGTACGGGTCATAACGCCGGCCGCTGTGGCCGAGCAGTTCTAGGCGCTTCAGTCTGGAACCGCGCTGCTGCTACGGTCGCAGGTTCGAATCCTGCCTCGGGCATGGATGTGTGTGATGTCCTTAGGTTTGTTAGGTTTAAGTAGTTCTAAGTCTAGGGTACTGATGACCTCAGATGTTGAGTCCCATAGCGCTTAGAGCCATTTGAACCATTTGGACGGGTCATAACAATTCAACATGTCTATTAAAATATGGGCTCTTAAATGAATATCTTCCAGCTACGGGCCCTTGTTCAGTAGAAGAGAATGTTTCACAGTACCAAAGATGAACAATTGCTCATAGCTCTTAAGGTATTCATTTTAGAGCATATGTGTACTAGACATTTTTTACATGTTTTGGTCCCTACTACCAGCTCTAAAAGTTGTCAGTCCAATAATCTCAGCAAAGGCGGTGCCGGTACGTGTATTCCACTGTTAAAGGTATCGAAAGGATTTTCAATCATAACTTTTGACTCGTTAGTTTCCGGACCACTGTCCTTTACCTCAGACTTATACATTTACCCATCGTCATCATTCCTGAAACTTTTTATAATGATTCAGTCAAATCCACCTAAAATGTGAAGTTCTCAATCAATTCCTAATGTTCTAATATTCGTTCCTACTTTTCTTCTTCCTTCATAAATTCAACAATAGCGGGTTCAAATCGAAAAAGCGCTGCCAGCATGCCCGTTGACTTAATCAATGCAGTTTTCAGTAATATATATCGCCAAAAACTTCGTTTAATTATCGGAAACTGTGCAATTGGCAGTGTAATAATGTGTCCCGGTTCAGGCAATGTACGAGGGTCGTTCAATAAATAATGCCCCACATATTTTTCGTGGAACATATTTATTGTTAAGAGTCAGAATTTGGTGACAATATACGTCGACATGTCTTGTCCATGTCCTATTTTTCTATGTAGTCTCCATCACGTTCTATGGCCGTATGCCAACGTTGTGGAAGAGCATGTATTCCCAGTTGGTAAAACCCCTTGTCCTGTAGGTGTAGCTATGTGTTCACTGCAAGACTGACTCTTTCGTTATCTTCAAAGTGTGTTTCCCGTAGAGAATCTTTAAGCGGCACAAAGAGATGGAAGTCCGAGGGTGCCAGGTCTGGACTGTAGGGTTGATGATGCAATGGTGTCCAACCCAATTTGACGATGTATTCCCGGGTTCTCAGACTTGTATATGGGCGTGAATTATTGTGTTGGAACAAGGTTTCTGCTGGGTTCTTGTCCGATCGAACACGTCGAAACGGTTCATGAGTTTTTTAGAGTCTTCATGTATTCCTGTGAACTGACGCTTGGCCCTCTTGGTATAACATCCATGAGAATGACGCCATCGCAATTCCAGAAGACTGTTACCATCACTTTTCCGGCAGAGGGGGTTGTCTTGAATTTCTTCTTTTGTGCTGAATGAGGATGATGCCACTCCATAGATTGTCTTTCCGTTTCCGGCCCCAAGTGGTGCACCCAGCTTTTGTCCCTACTAACGACCCACGACAGAAAGGCCTCTGCGTCAGTCTGAAAACAATTCAGATGAAATGGCCTTTCTTTGAATCTTGTGATCCGCTGTGAGTATTCGTGGAACCCATAGTGAGCACCTCTTTGAATATCCGAGATTCTCGATCACTGCAGACGCACTTCCAATGCTGCCAGAAATCTGTAGAGCCAATTGTCGAGTTGTGATGTGCCGGTCGGCACGAATATTGGCATCCGCACGATTCAGCATGTTTGGAGCAGTGGCTGTGACAGGACATCCCAAGTGTGCTTGATCATGGAGCTGTGTTTCTGTATTTCCTGAGCCTGTAACTTTCTTTAGCCAACGACCTTGCCGCAGATCACCGAAGTTAAGCACTGTTGGGCTGGGCTAGCACTTGGGTGGGTGACCATCCGGCCTGCTGAGCGCTGTTGGCAAGCGGGGTGCACTCAGCCCTTGTGAGGCAAACTGAGGAGCTACTTGACTGAGAAGTAGCAGCCCCCGTCTCGGAAACTGACTTATGGCCGGGAGAGCGGTGTGCTGACCACGTGCCCCTCCATATCCGCATCTGGTGACGCCTGTGGGGTGGGGATGACACGGCGGCCGGTCGGTACCGCTGGGGCCGACACGGCCTGTGGACGGAGTTTACGTTTTTACGTAACTTTCTTTACCCATCTCCCAGCTGTACTCCTGTCAACTGCAGCATCGCCATACACTGCACACAAACGTTTATGGATGTTCACCACGGTTCCTTTTTCTGCACACAAGAATTCAATAACAGCACTCTGCTTGTAATGTGAGCCGTATGTAGACGCCATTTTGACGCTGTACTATGGCTCTGCCATCTGCCAGAACGGTTAGAATCTTCAGCAACGCACAGAACAAACATCGAATGTGAAGCACCAACAAGGACGTTTGCCTATGTATATTAATGGATTTGTAAATAATGTGGGGGCATTACTTATTGAACGACCCTCGTACTATTTGTACTATTTGTCTACGCCTGCAAATTTGCTTCTTGATATATAGAACAATGAATCCCGTCTGTCGCTCACTATAAGTTTTCGCTTTTTTATTGTCAACTGAATTTTTAAATTCTTTCTGCAAGGGACATTCGATCAGGAAATTTGCTGTACCCATCGATAATGTGACTGCGTAATAGATACTGAGAATCCTCTTCTGTCATTCGCATTCACTTTTAAAGATTTACTGTGATACATCAATAGCCTGCCTTTTTTCGTGCAAACAGCCACTGGAACTGTGAACTTCCTTTATACCACGAACATGCGAATATTAAACAACGCAGAAATGACGATTCAGCTATTGTTGATACGGCGGTGTAGTTTTCGCCGCCATTTGAGCGTTCTGGATCATTTATTAACTCGTACTATAATTTCTATGTTTTTAGGATTAACGAGGTCTGTAAGTTAATACAGTAGAACATCTATTTGTTTATTAGTTTCGCAACCTAACTGACCCCCCCCCCCCCCCCCCCCATGAACCATGGACCTTGCCGTTGGTGGGGAGGCTTGCGTGCCTCAGCGATACGAGCCGGCCGAAGTAGCCGAGCGGTTCTAGGCGCTGCAGTCTGGAACCGCAAGACCACTACGGTCGCAGGTTCGAATCCTGCCTCGGGCATGGATGTTTGTGATGTCCTTAGGTTAGTTAGGTTTAACTAGTTCTAAGTTCTAGGGGACTAATGACCTCAGCAGTTGAGTCCCATAGTGCTCAGAGCCATTTGAACCATTTGAACCTCAGCGATACAGATGGCCGCACCGTAGGTGCAACTACAACGGAAAGGTATCTGTTGAGAGGCCAGACAAACGTGTGGTTCCTGAAGAGGGGCAGCAATCTTTCCAGTAGTTGCAGGGGCAACAGTCTGGATGATTGACTGATCTGGCCTTGTAACACTAACCAAAAGGGCCTTGCTGTGCTGGTACTGCGAACGGCTGAAAGCAAGGGGAAACTACAGCCGTAATTTTTCCCGAGGGCATGCAGCTTTACTGTATGGTTAAATGATGATGGCGTCCTCTTGGATAAAATATTCCGGAGGTAAAATAGTCCCCCATTCGGATCTCCGGGCGGGGACAACTCAGGAGAACGTCGTTATCAGGGGAAACAAAACTGGTGTTCTACGGATCGGAGCGTGGAATGTTACATCCCTTAATCGGGCAGGTAGGTTAGAAAATTTAAAAACGGAAATGGATAGGTTAAACTTAGATATAGTGGGGGTTAGTGAAGTTGGAGAAGGAACAAGTGGCAGGAGGAAAAAGACTTTTGGTCAGGTGAATACAGGGTTATAAATACAAAATCAAATAGGGGTAATGCAGGAGGAGGTTTAATAATGAATAAAAATATAGGAGTGCGGGTAAGCTACTACAAACAGCATAGTGAACGCATTATTGTGGCCAAGATAGACACGAAGCCCACGCCTACTAGCTCTGCAGATGATGAAGAAATTGATGAGATGAATGATGAGATAAAAGAAATTATTTAGGTAGTGAAGGGAGACGAAATTTTAATAGTCATAGGTGACTGGAATTCGAGATTAGGAAAAAGGAGAGAATGAAACATAGTAGGCGAATATGGATTGGGGATAAGAAATGAAAGAGGAAGCCGTCTGGTAGAATTTTGCGCAGAGCATAACTTAATCATAGCTAACACCTGGTTCAAAAATCATAAAAGAAGGATGTATACGTGGAAGAATCCTGGAGATACTAGAAGGTATGAGATAGATTATATAATGGTAAGACAGAGATTTAGGAACCAGATTATAATTGTAAGACATTTCCAGGGGCAGATGTGGTCTCTGACCACAATCTATTGGTTATGAACTGTAGATTAAAACTGAAGAAACTGCAAAAAGGTGGAAATTTAAGGAGATGAGACCTGGATAAACTAACTAAACCAGAGGTTGTACAGAGTTTCAGGGAGAGCGTAAGGGAACAATTGACAGGAATGGGGGAAAGAAGTACAGTAGAAGAAGAATGGGTAGCTCTGATGGATGAAGTAGTGAAGGCAGCAGAGGATCAAATAGGTAAACAGACGAGGTCTAGTAGAAATCCTTGGATAACAGAAGAAATACTGAATTTAATTGCTGAAAGGAGAAAATATAAAAATGCAGTAAATGAAGCAGGCAAAAAGGAATACAAACGTCTCAAAAATGAGATCGACAGGAAGTGCAAAATGGCTAAGCAGGGATGGCTAGAGGACAAATCTAAGGATATAGAGGCACATAACACTAGAGGTAAGATAGATACTGCCTACAGGAAAATTAAAGAGTCCTTTGGAGAAAAGAGAACCACTTGTATGAATATCAAGAGCTCAGATGGAAACCCAGTTCTAAGCAAAGAAGGGAAAGCAGAAAGGTGGAAGAAGTATATAGGGGGTCTATACAAGTGCGATGTACTTGAGGACAAAATTATGGAAATGGAAGAGGATGTAGATGAAGATGAAATGGGAGATACGATACTGCGTGAAGAGACCTAAGTCGAAACAAGGCCCTGGGAGTAGATAACATTGCATTAGAACTACTGACAGCCTTGGGAGAGCCAGGCCTAACAAAACTCTACCATCTGGTGAGCAAGATGTATGAGACAGGCGAAATACCCTCAGACTTCAAGAAGAATATAATAATTCCAATCCCAAAGAAAGCAGGTGTTGACAGATGTGAAAATTAAGTCACAGCTGCAAAATACTAACACGAATTTCTTTACAGACAAATGGAAAAACTGGTAGAAGCCGACCTCGGAGAGGATCAGTTTGGATTCCGTAGAAATACTGGAACACGTGAGGCAATACTGACCTTACGACTTATCTTAGAAGAAAGATTAAGGAAAGGCAAACCTACGTTTCTAGCATTTGTAGACTTAGAGAAAGCTTTTGGCAATGTTGACTGGAATACTTTCTTTCAAATTCTAAAGGTGGCAGGGGTAAAATACAGGGAGCGAAAGGCTATTTACAATTTGTACAGAAAGCAGATGGCAGTTATAAGAGTCGAGGGGCATGAAACGGAAGCAGTGGTTGGGAAGGGAGTGGCACACGGTTATAGCCTATCCCCGATGTTATTCAATCTGTATATTGAGCAAGCAGTAAAGGAAACAAATGAAAAATTCAGAGTGGGTATTAAAATCCATGGAGAAGAGATAAAAACTTTGAGGTTCACCGATGACATTGTAATTCTGTCAGAGACTGCAAAAGACTTGGAATAACAGTTGAACGGAATGGACAGTGTCTTGAAAGAAGGATATAAGATGAACATCAACAAAAGCAAAACGAGGATAATGGAATGTAGTCGAATTAAGTCGGGTGATTCTGAGGGAATTAGATTAGGAAATGAGACACTTAAAGTAGTAAAGGAGTTTTGCTATTTGGGGAGCAAAATAACTGATGATGGTCGAAGTAGAGAGGATATAAAATGTAGACTGGCAATGGCAAGGAAAGCGTTTCTGAAGAAGAGAAATTTGTTAACATCGAGTATAGATTTAAGTGTCAGGAAGTCGTTTCTGAAAGTATTTGTCTGGAGTGTAACCATTTATGGAAGTGAAACATGGACGATAAATAGTTTAGACAAGAAGAGAATAGAAGCTTTCGAAATGTGGTGCTACAGAAGAATGCTGAAGATTAGATGAGTAGATCACATAACTGATGAGGAGGTATTGAATAGAATTGGAGGGAAGAGAAATTTGTGGCACAACTTGACTAGAAGAAGGGACCGGTTGGTAGGACATGTTCTGAGGCATCAAGGTATCACAAATTTAGCATTGGAGGGCAACGTGGAGGGTAAAAATCATAGAGGGAGACCAAGAGATGAATACACTAAGCAGATTCAGAAGGATGTAGGCTGCAGTAAGGACTGGGAGATGAAGAAGCTTCCACAGGATAGGGTAGCATGGAGAGCTGCATCAAACCAGTCTCAGGACTGAAGACCACAACAACGGTCATGCCGACAGAAAACTGCCGCCCCGCAGTGCTAAATAAAACGTGACGCTGTACCCAGTATTTTCGAGAAGAGCGGATCAAAGCCGAGACAGGCTGAGTGCCGAATATGAATTGATGGGTTGAAGAACGTATGTCGCATTTCGTTAAATTTACCGGAAGCGTGTTTGTTGCGTGTTTACGTTGCTCGAGCTGAACAGCTCTGCAGTGGCGACGTACCACGTTATTCCACTGCACTCTAATGGATTTTGCCATTTGTAGGACCGGGTACAGAATCATACCATAACACAAACGTGTATTATTACAAACGTACTGGACAGCATTAAAAAATGTACATTAATCATCACACGTATGTGACACTGGACATTTTAAAAAGGAACACACTACAGATAGAAAACGGTTGTGAATGTGGTGATGATCTTATTTGTCCATCGTTTCAGTAATGTTCAACACAACTAACTAAATCAAACTTGCTGTTGTCCATTAACAAAATAGGCCTTTCACCTAATTTCCTCAGACTGAAACACAACACATAGCAGATTCATGCATTTCCTCGTCTTTTCAATAGGACTTACCAACGTCTTTTAGATTTTTACGCTTCTTATCCTTCCACTCTAACATATATACTGCCCTTTTCCGCTTCTTCAAACTCGGCTGATCACGGGCAGTAACATTCAAGCGATTCATGCAGCACGCCATGACGCAGACCTGTGCACTGGACACAGACTACATCAGACCTGTTTCGGCTACATACCACATTCTTCCAGTGCACACCTGCTACTTCTCCATGCTAGACCAATTTAACGGTGTGTTCTACAACTGCCGAAAATTGACACAACGCAAAGGGCACTCATACCTCGCTGTCCGACGGGAAAATGTAACATACCACGTTCTTCCAGCCATCCTTCATATAGTTCTCACGTGCAGTTTTGCATGCTGTAGCCGACCCTGTTCTACGGTAACAGAATTAATTTTTCAGGTGTTATTAATGTGTTAGACCTGTGGTACTACAAACGTAATTGAGAGGGTTGGTTTCCCCAAGGCTGTGGGTATCTGGTGGAGAACTGAGGGTCGTGGGTTCGAGTCCCACGCTGGACGATGTAGAATTGCCCAAATTGCTTCGCCTTGATCAGAGCTTTCTTACGAGATTTCGTGAAGCAGCACTGCTTATTGACAGTTTCACTGTATAAATTGTAATCGGAACAATGTGAATCGCGAACTATATTTCGCAGGCGCAGGCATGGCCTGTCGAGGGTACATCGGCCATTGTAAATAACATTCAGATAAAACAGTCATAGGCGGCCTACTGCCTCATTTGCAGTAAGCTGTTTCGCTCGTGAAACACGAGCATCATCATGTCTGCGAAAATAACAGTATTTAGCAACGGCATCAGTCAAAGTTACCACTAAGTCAGCTTACAACGCAGAAAGTTAAAACCATTGCTCTCGTAGCAACACGTTAAGCTGCTGAAAACACGGCTCCGTACCACAGTCAGACACTAAGTGATGTGCCGTAGATCTTTGATGTTTACTTTCCCTCACTGTCCGGATGTATTATCAAAGAACAACTGAGGAAGTTATCGCGTCCGATTGGGAACATAAAACTAACATCGATCTGTACAAACCTTGTACTTGCATAATCTTTTACAACAACTCATCGAACAAGCAGGAAAAAAACCTCGCACATTGAACTCACTCTTCTTATTTACTTTTCCATAAATATCTGTATCTCTTATAACACATTTAATTACGAGGCTTTTGCGCTGTGTAGGTTACGCTCATGGTGTTTTCAATTTGTCCTATGTTTACTCAGTTAGGTTTAAATGTTTGCCTAACGTACAGGTACAATTGGCTTACAATGTTCTTCATAGCGGACATGAAACGCTTGTCCTGTCTGGTCGATACATATGCTTTCACAATCACGGCAAGCTTATTTTTTTACAATCCGTGCCATGGACTGTGCGCCTGGTCCCGGCGGAGGTTCGAGCCCTCCCTCGGGCATGGGTGTGTGTGTTTGTCTTTAGGATAATTTAGGTTAAGTGGTGTGTAACCTTAGGGACTGATGACCTTAGCAGTTAAGTCCCATAAGATTACACACACACACACACACACACACACACACACACACACACAATCCGGGCTCGCTGTACTTATCCCTGGGTAAACATTCTCTGTATTTCACGGCATGTATCAGAAAATTATTATTCAGTAATATGATTTAACCTTCCGTCACCAAACCATCCCGACTTTTTAGATGACAAATGATGCTCTTTTACAATTTTGTTTATGGTGCGGTATAATATGCTTACATGGCGTTCTTCGTAACCGTTTCTTAACGCAATATTTTTAATAGTATTTAGTTTTTTGGCTCTTCACTCATTTGTAACGGGCAACTGAAATATCATGTGGAACGCTGGGTAAGAACATTGTCTTGCAGTGTTGTGTCCGTTGACTGGAATTACTCCCAGTCGTTATTGCTGAATATGTAGGCGTTCTGTACACACGTGTCCGATCCACAGCTAACAGACATACAGCGGAAGTACATACTATCTTCAGATGCAAGTTCAAGTGTGAACGTAGTTCTTGAGTGCATTTGATTAAGTTTATAGTTTCTGTACGATACAAGCCAGTCTTGTATCAGCCGGCGGCCATACGCTCCATTCCGTTTAATACAGCACACCTCTGGACGGCGTGTTTGTAGTACAATCAAAGTCACATTCGGCGTAGTCTCAATTGTGGCTTCTTAGACGTCTACTTGCTGTTGTCTTCTTGCAGTTCATCGGCACCACCGTTACCAACACAACCGTCGTCATCGTCACTGCTGTCATTGTCAGTTGTGTTTACAAACTAATCTTCTCCGACAGAAATCTGTGAAAATACTGGATCATCGAGGTCAAATTCTGATTCTTCCAACATCTTCAGTAATTCTTTATCAGTGAAACCAGCCGTTTTTTCGACGCTTACAATATGGCATGGGCTCATTGGTATGGGATACAACTGAACTAAAACCGATTACGATCGTATTATATGGTAAAGCAAATCTCACTGTTCGTATCAATATACAGGGTGAGTCACGTAAGGCGTAACACTCCTTTTATTTCGTGAACGGTTACACATACCGAAACGCTGTTTTCGGCAAATGTTAGAGCGTCGAGGAGCGCGTATTTTTTTGTTTCGTTAATGGTTTTTGAGCTGGTGTCAACAGAGGTATTGAAACAGGTACTTTTTTTAAAATAGAACCGTTTTCTCAAGGCTTTCACGACCGGATGTTTCAGCTGCCGAGAATTCTTCTTGGTTGTATGGCCGTGGTCCATGCAACTCTTCAATCCCTGACGTTTCGTCCAAAGTACGTTGGACATCTTAGGAGGTGCTCCTGGTTGTGCTGAGTCTTGCCGACTGATGAGTCGGACGTCGAAGAACGGCCTAAATACTGTGGAAAGTGGGTGTGGATCATAGTACGTACTATGATCGACAGTTATATTTTATTCTTGACAAGGTTTATCTCTGCTATCATGTGAACTCCAGACCACGCCGACTTTCCACGGTATTTAGGCCGTTCAAATGGTTCAAATGGCTCTGAGATCATCAGTCCCCTAGAACTTAGAACTACTTAAACCTAACCTAACCTAAGGACATCACACACATCCATGCCCGAGGCAGGATTTGAACCTGCGACCGTAGCGGTCGCGCAGCTCCAGACTGTAGCGTCTAGAGCCGCTCGGCCACTCCGGCCAGCATTTGGGCCGTTCTTCGGCATCCGACTCGTCAGTCGGCAAGTCTTAGCACAACCAGGAGCACCTCCGAAGATCAGCCATCGTAGCGTGTAGACATGAACACCAACGAGCAAAAGTTGGATATTCTACTTTTATACGGTGAATGTAAAAGAAATGGCGTAAAAGTAGTACAGCGGTATATTTAGGACTATCTATCCGGATCGCAAATGTACGACGCGCCAGGTAGTTACACGAATTATTAAGACCCTAGTGTGGACAGGCTGCTTGAACGTCAAAAAGTAGGCAAGAAAAAAAAAACTGCAACTGACAGAAAACAAAAAGAAGCTGATCTGCCTGCGATGCTAATGAATCCTCACAATGGTACGAGGCATATTTCCAAGGAATGTGGAATCAGCCAGACCAGTGCCATTCGCAACCTGCATCGACAAAATTTCCATCCCTGTCATCTGTCACTATATCAGGCACTCGACGCCCGTAATTTCGAATGTCGTACACAATTTGGCCGATATGCCTTTCAGCAACTGAGAGACGACCATACGTTTCCCAACGTGTGCTCTTTACCGATGAAGCAACGTTTACTAACCACGCTAATGTAAATTTACATAACATGCACTACTGGGCAGCCGAAAATCCACACTGGCTTCGTCAGGTGCAACATCAACGGCAGTGGAGTGTAAACGTACGGCGCGGCATTATAGGAAAGTACATTGTGGGACCTTATTCATCTCAGGCGCTCTAAATGGACATTCGTACGTACATTTTCTGACGAACGTTCTGCCGGTTCTTCTAGAAGAGGTACCAATTGAATTACAGTATATGTGGCTGCAACACGACGGTTGTCCAGCTTTCGTCCTGTGTTGCAACGCAAACTGAATGAGAACTTTCCTGGTCAGTGGATGGGACGAAATTCCGTTGTCAAATGGCTTGCGAGGTCCCCGATTTGACACCTCTCGATTAAATTCTTTGTGGAGCACTCAAAGATGCACTCGATGACGAAGCCCCAACTACACCAGACGATATGTGTCTATGAATCGCCAGTGCATGGTTTACCATATCATCCACTGTAATTACGTCTGTTCATCGTTCTTTCGAACGGCGATTGCAAATGTGCCTTTCAGTCCATGGTCAACAGCTTGATCACATGTTTAAGTAAACGGTAAAGTTATTTTTCTAGTACAAATTTATTTTTCTGTGATTTAGGAGATTATCAAATCATTGTTAGTAAACTGTTTATTTCATTCACGTGTGTATGAAATTGCATTGCAGTGTCAAATAAGTCGACAGCGTGTATCGCACGTCGCTGGTAACACTGTCTTTACTCTCTTAACGACGTTTCGTTAAGAAGAATATTTATTTTGCGTTGTACAGGTGGTCACCAAAGTATTGTTAATAAAATGTTTAGTTCAACGAATGTATCCCATACGATATAGTTTAGAGCAGTGTAGGTACACACAATTGTATGACAGCATGTACTAAGAAGCCACGTACAAGAAAAGAGAGGTCAAATCTTCCTTCTTCCATTTAGATATTTAATACAGTAGTTGCTTTTTGCAGCGTGTAAGACCTCTTTGTTTTTGAAGAATGAACAGGTGATTTCTCTGTTCCAGCTCACGTATATCTGGCAGGGCACACAAACGTGAAATAGTTCTCCTGAGCCCTTTGTGACACGCTACATTCTAGCCTACGTCGTATTTCCACATACAACCGGCATCTAGGTAGTAAGTTAGTTCAAGGGAAATAAAGTTTAATTCTCGTAACACGAGCCTATCTTAACGTCTACAGCCTGGTCCGAGACGCCTGTTCGGCAGTGTTTGCACCGCAAATGACGTTTCCGGCCACCATACTCTCACATTCTAATACATTTCTCGAATCTTTTTATGACAGGTGTTAATGTTAACATTAACAAACGCTATATCACAACAGTAGCCATTTAAAGTGCTATCGAATGCTGTAATAAAAAATATTCGGTTTCATTTAAGAAAAAAGTACTTCATTCAATATCTAGTTGATACCAGCGCAAAAAAACATTAGCGAAACAAAAACATACGTTCTCCTCGACGCGCTAACATTTGCCGAAAACCGCGTTTCGATATGTATAGCTGTTCACGAAGTAGAACGGGTGTTACGTCTTACGTGACTCACCCTGTATATAACAGAAATACAATTTAATGCACAGTGCTGCACTATACACTGTCCTAAACAGAAAGGATCGTGTGCCCGTCGGAGAGGTCCCGGCATCAGATGTGAGACTCGGCTGTTGCCGGCGGCGGTCTCGTGGCAATCAACATGTTAACGATGGAAGGATAGTTGTCACGTAACTGTATATTCCGCAAGTCATAACTTTCTAATTTGTTTGTTTGCGAGCGTTTATTTAACCTTGTGCTGCCAGAACGCTAGGATATCAGTGGAGGCCAGCGTGATTCTATTAGTGGACCTTCAAGTGCTCCCAAGGACACCCCACAGGCAGAGATAGGGCCGTGAACACTTCCCACTTCCAAAGCCGGTTTCACACATTCCAAGCATACACTATCTGCTGAAAAGTATCCGCACACATCTGTGTAATGCAGGACAGGCCACTAGATGTCACGCAAAGCGAACCCGCCAGTGTAACAGGAGAGAGGCAGTATTCTGTTACGAGCAGAAAAGCTGTTAACAGCACAGTGGGTCGGTCAGGACAACTCAGTGACTTGGAATGCGGTCTAGTCGCTGGATGTCAGCTGGGCAACAAATTCATCAGAGAGATTTCAGCCCTTCTAAAGGTGTCCCATTGGACTGTTGGTAATGTGGTTGTGAAGTGGAAATGCGAAAGAACAACCCCAACTAAACCACGATGAAGCAGATCTCATGTAGACCTGCTGGGGTCAAGCATTGCGCAGGATGGCACTATGGGACTTAACTTCTGAGGTCATCAGTCCCCTAGAACTCAGAACTACTTAAACCTAACTAACCTAAGGGCATCACACACATCCATGCCCGAGGCAGGATTTGAACCTGCGACCGCGCGGAATTGTTAAGTCATCCGCCATAGTTTCCAGATTTGGCTCCATCAGACTTGCTTCTTTTCCCAAAGCTAAAAAAAGACCTCTAAGAACGACGATTTTACAATGATGATGCAGTGATTGCTGCTGTGAAGGCTTGGTTGGACTCGAAACCGAAGACCTTTTATTTGAATGGTTTGCAGAAATTATCCCGAGCTTTCTCGCTAAAAATTTCAGAGTACAGGGGTAGTATATTGAAAAGTGAATTGGTATTATGAAATTTTTGTCATTCTTTGTTTGTTAGGCTAGAAACTTTTCGATCCCCCCTCGTATGTAGTCGATGATAAGCTACGCTTGGTGCAAAAGGCGACGGAACTGGACGGTGGGTGACTGGAAATGAGTGATTTTGGACGATTACGCACGCTGTTCCCTGTGACAATCCGACGGAAGGGTTTTTCTTTGCCGAATACCTGGAGAGGTTTTCCCGCCATCACGTGCGCTGCCAAAAGTGATCTATGTTATGTATGGTGCTGTGTTTCGTGGTCAGGACCTTGCCCTCGTACTGTCCTAAAGAAACGCCAAATGAGGAGGGATATCAACACATTTTACAGCATTGTGTGCCGTGAAATATGAAGAAAAGTTCAGAAACTATGGTTGTCTCTGTCCTCATGACATTGCGCCCTGTCATAAACCAGCAATTGTGGAGCAATTATTTATGGAAAACAACATTCCTAAAATGGACCCTGCACAGACGCCAGAGATGTACGCAATGGAACACTTTTGGATGGAGCTAGAGACCATATAAGGTCTAATAACGGATACAGGAATAGCAATGCAGGTAAACTACTCTTAAGATCGCCGCATTACAGTAACTGAGACGGACACAGAGCCAACACCCACCAGGGTAGTACAAGGTTGACTCTGCTCCAGACGCCATTATCTTCTCTTGAAGAAGAATGGGCTGCCATTCCTCAAAAGGCATTCAAACACCACACTGAAAGTTTTCCTAGCAGAGTTCAAGCCCTCATAAAGGAGAAGGGGGCACACACCCGACATTAATATCCACTAATAGGTGTCCCAATACTTTTGATCATATACACGTAGCGTTCACTTGTACTACTCTGGTGGGTGTAGGCTTTGTGTTTATCTCGGCTACTGTTATGCTATGCTCTTAACAGTACTTTATCCGCATTACTATTTCTTTATTCGTTATTAGATTTTGTAAAGTTTCTAGCTTATTTTTGGTATTCAATGAAAATACATGAACTCCATTTTTAGTCGATATATCATACTTCATATTTGCATAGTGGATATTCTTCAAACAGAATGCTTCAATGGTCGACATGTTAGGTCACAGCGATTTTAGGTACAAGCATTGTGATCTTTGGTTGTGACTAGCACTGCCGTTGCCAGCAGCATTCTGTAAGGCCCGTTTCACACTGGCACACTGGTGACGGTCGCCAGTGATAGTCACCGGTGACTGTGGTGAACACTCGTGGGTCACTGGTTTCCGACACCACAGGTATTGCCAACTGATTAGTTAGTGAATTGGACTCGTACAGAGGTAGCAACTAAATTTCGCTAGCGTTTTATGGTCCGAAAAATAACGTACTAAATTTGAAAAATGAGCATACAACTTGCCAATTTTGTTTTTCTCATCCATGCTCTTCTCACTGAAATCAGGCACATACTTCGTTATAATTTCTTGCCACGCATTCGTTTTCATCACTTTGTTGCTACAGTCACCGCTTTTCACATCCCAAGTAGCAGGACGACTTTCTACTTCACTTATATAATCTTCTGTGTTAATCAAATATAAATTCACGGCTACAGTGTGTACATTATAATGTACAATGTATGCTTCGCGTCATTGTCTCAAAAATGACTGCCGTCTGTTGGTAAATCTGCAGCGCTGTGTCTGTGACCTGTGTCCCAGTGCGAACACTCCAGTTCAAACTGATGCATGTCCAACGGTGACTGCTGTCAACACAGTGATCCTGTCCATCACAAAGTAAGAGCCTACGGAATATCAGACCAGCTGTGTGGCTGGATTGAAGAGTTTTTAGCAAACAGAACACAGCATGTTGTTATCAATGGAGAGACGTCTACAGACGTTAAAGTAACCTCTGGCGTACCACAGGGGAGTGTTATGGGACCATTGCTTTTCACAATATACACTCCTGGAAATTGAAATAAGAACACCGTGAATTCATTGTCCCAGGAAGCGGAAACTTTATTGACACATTCCTGGGGTCAGATACATCACATGATCACACTGACAGAACCACAGGCACATAGACACAGGCAACAGAGCATGCACAATGTCGGCATTAGTACAGTATATATATCCACCTTTCGCAGCAATGCAGGCTGCTATTCTCCCATGGAGACGATCGTAGAGATGCTGGATGTAGTCCTGTGGAACGGCTTGCCATGCCATTTCCACCTGGCGCCTCAGTTGGACCAGCGTTCGTGCTGGACGTGCAGACCGCGTGAGACGACGCTTCACCCAGTCCCAAACATGCTCAATGGGGGACAGATCTGGAGATCTTGCTGGCCAGGGTAGTTGACTTACACCTTCTAGAGCACGTTGGGTGGCACGGGATACATGCGGACGTGCATTGTCCTGTTGGAACAGCAAGTTCCCTTGCCGGTCTAGGAATGGTAGAACGATGGGTTCGATGACGGTTTGGATGTACCG
Source organism: Schistocerca americana (assembly GCF_021461395.2). NCBI lineage: Eukaryota > Metazoa > Arthropoda > Insecta > Orthoptera > Acrididae > Schistocerca > Schistocerca americana. Next base: position 641,596,990 of record NC_060123.1, read on the forward strand.
TGCACTATTCAGTGTCCCCTCGACGATCACCAGTGGTGTACGGCCAGTGTAGGAGATCGCTCCCCACATCATGATGCCGGGTGTTGGCCCTGTGTGCCTCGGTCGTATGCAGTCCTGATTGTGGCGCTCACCTGCACGGCGCCAAACACGCATACGACCATCATTGGCACCAAGGCAGAAGCGACTCTCATCGCTGAAGACGACACGTCTCCATTCGCCCCTCCATTCACGCCTGTCGCGACACCACTGGAGGCGGGCTGCACGATGTTGGGGCGTGAGCGGAAGACGGCCTAACGGTGTGCGGGACCGTAGCCCAGCTTCATGGAGACGGTTGCGAATGGCCCTCGCCGATACCCCAGGAGCAACAGTGTCCCTAATTTGCTGGGAAGTGGCGGTGCGGTCCCCTACGGCACTGCGTAGGATCCTACGGTCTTGGCGTGCATCCGTGCGTCTCTGCGGTCCGGTCCCAGGTCGACGGGCACGTGCACCTTCCGCCGACCACTGGCGACAACATCGATGTACTGTGGAGACCTCACGTCCCACGTGTTGAGCAATTCGGCGGTACGTCCACCCGGCCTCCCGCATGCCCACTATATGCCCTCGCTCAAAGTCCGTCAACTGCACATACGGTTCACGTCCACGCTGTCGCGGCATGCTACCAGTGTTAAAGACTGCGATGGAGCTCCGTATGCCACGGCAAACTGGCTGACACTGATGGCGGCGGTGCACAAATGCTGCGCAGCTGGCGCCATTCGACGGCCAACACCGCGGTTCCTGGTGTGTCCGCTGTGCCGTGCGTGTGATCATTGCTTGTACAGCCCTCTCGCAGTGTCCGGAGCAAGTATGGTGGGTCTGACACACCGGTGTCAATGTGTTCTTTTTTCCATTTCCAGGAGTGTATATAAATGACCTAGTAGATAGTGTCGGAAGTTCCATGCGGCTTTTCGCGGATGATGCTGTAGTATACAGACAAGTTGCAGCATTAGAAAATTGTAGCGAAATGCAGGAAGATCTGCAGCGGATAGGCACTTGGTGCAGGGAGTGGCAACTGACCCTTAACATAGACAAATGTAATGTATTGCGAATACGTAGAAAGAAGGATTCTTTATTGTATGATTACATGATAGTGGAACAAACACTGGTAGCAGTTACTTCTGTAAAATATGTGGGAGTATGCGTGCAGAACGATTTGAAGTGGAATGATCATATAAAATTAATTGTTGGTAAGGCGGGTACCAGGTTGAGATTCATCGGGAGAGTGCTTAGAAAATGTAGTCCATCAACAAAGGAGGTGGCTTACAAAACACTCGTTCGACCTATACTTGAGTATTGCTCATCAGTGTGGGATCCGTACCAGATCGGTCTGACGGAGGAGATAGAGAAGATCCAAAGAAGAGCGGCGCGTTTCGTCACAGGGTTATTTGGTAACCGTGATAGCGTTACGGAGATGTTTAACAAACTCAAGTGGCAGACTCTGCAAGAGAGGCGCTCTGCATGGCGGTGTAGCTTGCTCGCCAGGTTTCGAGAGGGTGCGTTTCTGGATGAGGTATCGAATATATTGCTTCCCCCTACTTATACCTCCCGAGGAGATCACGAATGTAAAATTAGAGAGATTAGAGCGCGCACGGAGGCTTTCAGACAGTCGTTCTTCCCGCGAACCATACGCGACTGGAACAGGAAAGGGAGGTAATGACAGTGGCACGTAAAGTGCCCTCCGCCACACACCGTTGGGTGGCTTGCGGAGTATAAATGTAGATGTAGATGTAGATGTGGCGAGGGTGAGTCATTGCTGCATCACAGTCGCTCTCTGAGGTAGTGTAGTGTCCCGGTGTGAATTCCCCAGTTCAAATGAATGTATTTCTGTCTGCGACCGTCGCTGGTGACCGTCACCAGTGTGCCAGTGTGAAACGGCCCTAAATGAGGGAGTCGGGTGTTGTCTACGCAGCTGGTTAGTCTGAGATAAGTAGCAGGACACAGAGATGCAAAAGCAGAGGATGTTGAGTTTTGGAAATATCATTTTGTAAAGATTGATTTCCGAACTGTGAAGATTTTCAGGTAATGTTGTCGCTGCACCGCTTGCTTGCGCAAATTTATGAGTTTGTGAAACTCAAATTTTCGGTTAATTGTCGTTATTGGTTTGGATCAGACAGTTTGATATTCGAGACAAGATAAAGTAAAACTATCTGTTCAGATGGATTCAACTCTGTGTTAGCGATTTACCACTCCTTTACCATTTCAGTAACTAATTTCATGGCACTGAAACATTTTCCAATATGAAGTAGTTTTTGTACAGGTGATTGAAATTCTTAAGGAATGAGTTTCGGAATACAGTTCTTGAATGCTCATCTCTTTTCAATCTTTTAGTTACTCGAGAGTCTGCCACCGCCTCCTCACGAATCTTTTACTTTCTAATTGTGTGTTGCCGCGTTACACTTCGCGGAAGGCAGTGACAAAAGCTAGCGTGGCAACACGTCCTTGCGTTGCAGCTGCTCAAGGGTTTCTTTTCTTTGGCTGGTTTGCTGCTGCGCTGTGTTTCCACTTTCATCATTTTCGAGCAGTACAGAGTTTCTGTTGCCAGAGATAAGTCATGAAAATTCATTAGGGTCAGTTTAATAACAGTCAGGACACAGCAAAGTCATTTACAGTTAAGCTTTGTGTTTCAAAATTATTATCAGGTTCAATTTAGGTAAAGTTTAGAGCACATCACATTTCTTACGCAGACATTCTTAATTCTTACAGTGCAGTGTTACATTCGAGTGTGTATCGTTTAATGTTTGAAATTTTGTTTAGTCAGTTCCGGTACGTAAATTTAAAGAGCATTTTTATAGAAGCATTTTGGACATTTGTTGTTCAAAGAACGATTCGCTGTTTTATGTACAATTTTTATTCTGTTTGTTCTGTGTTGGAACTCCAAGTCATCCACCGTGACGTCACGCATGGTAGGACAGTTCACTGCACTGCCCTACACAATACAAAATGTAGTATACAGTTTTACGTTTTCTAAAAGTTAGCTGTAACACAGTTACACAGGTTCAGATTGATTTGGCGGCTCGTTCTATCAGGTAGCGTTTTCGTGATCACACCACTGCATTGTTCAGGATCACAGTACAGACACACACGAAGTTTAACAATAGGAAACCAGTTGAGCATAGAACACACAAAACAAACACGACAAGTTACGACATACTTCTATGTTACCCCTATTTTATTTTGTGTCAATAATCCTGTGCTCACATGACCAGCTATTCTGTTCCTCTTGCCACCGCACTTCACTAATTCTGCTACATATAACATCAACCCATCTACTTTCCTCTTTAAATTTTCTAACCCAACCACGAGACCCGCAGTAAGCGTTTTGTTTTTTCTGATGACGACATCTTCCTGAATAGTCCCAGCCTGATGATTCTAATGGGGATTAATTTTAGCTCCAGAAAATTTTATTCATGAGAATGCAATCATCGTTAAACTGTATGCCCTGGAGAAGCATAAAAGTTGTAGTTTTACATTTCATCAACCCCATTAATTAAAACTTCTGGACTTCGAGGCCGTGGTCGAGCAGTAGAAATTCTTCCCCCTGACGTTTCGTTGCCAACGGCGGGCGACATCATCCGAGGTGAGCAAACGACTCAATCGTTGGCTCACCTCGGAAGACGTCGCCCACCGTTGGCCATGAAACGTCAGGAGAAAGAATTTCTACTGTTCGGCCATGGCTTCTTAGCACGGAAGCTTTAATTAATGAAGACGCCGGCTGTGAATGCCTACACGTTAAGATTTCACTAACTCATTCCCATTACCAGGGTAGCAATACCATGGTGGCTTACGTTACAGTGTGAATCAGTCGATCATCCACACTGTTGCTCCTGCAACTACTGAAAAAGCTGATGCTACCACTCTTCAGGAACCATAACATGAAGTGTCTGTCCATAGACGCACATCTAGTATCGCTGCACCTATGGTGCAGCTGTGTGTATCGTTGAATCATGTAATCCACCCCTCAGCGACAAAGTACCCATATATGGTTCGTGATGGTGTCTAAGTATATTCAACAGAAATCGATTGTCACCTGCATGTCTCTGGTCCCAAGTAAGTCAGTGTTTGAGAATGGCTGAAATACGTGTCTGTTTAAGTTTGTCATAGTTCTTAACTGCTCTCTGAAGTTCGGAATAACCCATATTTTCCGCACACAGTGCACGGTTTGCGACATATGATATGCAAATGAGCAGCACACCGTAACAGCAATATAGATGCAGTTCAGGTACAGGTGAAGTGCTTATTGCTGTTACTATTAATGTAACTCGCAGTGAAGTAAAGAGTTGTTAAACCCACCCGATAATGGAAAGAAGTTGATAAATTTCTCCTTCTACCGCCACCTTCTCCCTCCCACGACTCACATGATATGGTTGCCGAACCGTTCAAAGAAAATCCAAGTGTGATTGAGGAAAAATACTAGAATTACAGTTCGTGGAAATTTAAAGGTGCTGTAGATATTTTGGCCAAAATACGTGTTCAACATCAGTGGTAGGCATAAAACATCGTGCTCATTATGTTGTGCAACTAGTTCCCAAGCCCACAAGAAATGTAAACGGCTGCGATAACATCCTAGCCTCAGTGACTTGGCATATTTGTCTTAGTGATAAACAGTAGCGTAAACAGAGAGCTTCATAATGGATACAGGAATAAGAGACCACAAAGTCAGCAAGGTTGAATATCAGGTTTACAAATGGTTCAAATGGCTCTGAGCACTATGGGACTTAACATCGGAGGTCATCCGTCCCCTACAACTTAGAACTACTTAAACCTAACTAACCTAAAGACATCACACACATCCACGCCCGAGGCAGGATTCGAACCTGTGAACGTAGCAGTCGCGCGGTTCCGGACTGAAGCGCCTAGAACCGCTCGGCCACAACGGCCGGCATCACATTTACAGAATGTCCAAATTTAGTGTGGAATTCAATGCGAGATGCTTTTAAAACTGTCAAGACAAAAATGTCTGTCTAAATCTAGTAGAATTTGCAAACACGTTCTGGTCGTATATAAAGTATATGAGGGGAAAGAGAAACTCGACGTCCACCCTGCATGGTAAACATGTGCGTTACAAATGACAGCACTATTTAAAACAAAGTTATTGAACTATGATTTTATAATTTCTTTCACCAAAGAAAACTGAGTAAATATTTCAGAATTCCAGTCAAGGACATCAGAGACAGCGAATAATTTAAAAGTAGACGGTTTGGACAAAAATATGGAAACCCCAAAAAACAGGGCACTTTGCAATTCACAATACGGTGTAGGAAACTCGTTGGCACTCAAAAATGCTTCCAGTCGTCTCGGAATGGATAACTGCACGTCTAGTATGGTTTTAGAGGGAATCTTACACCATTCTCCCTGCAAAGTAGTGGAACGTTCTGGTAAGGGTATTGGAGGTAGATAGCGATCGTGCACCCTTCTCTCTATTGTAGACCACAATGGCTCAACATTATTGAGACCTACTGACTGTGGTGACTAGGGGAGACACGAAAATTTGTGCTCGTGCTCACAAAACCACTTCTGGACGATGCGAGCTGTTTGAACAGGGCCCATGTGGTATTGGAACCCAGAGTCACAACTGGGGAACAATCATTGTACCATGGAACGTAGCAGATCAGCCAAAATGGGCACAAAATCCTTCCCAATTTTGCGATCTTGCAGGACAACGCCGGCACCGAAAAACCGCCATGCCAGGTAAACTCGGGCAGAAGTTGGAAACAGTGCGAAACAATAGTCACTTGACCAAATGAGTTCGTTCCACTGCTCCATAGATCAGGTATTACGGCTTCAGCACCACGTTTTCCTGTTACTGGTACTTGCATCACTGACGAGTGTTTCTGGAATTTCAGCTCGACCTGTAAATCCCCGGTTATGGAGCATCCTTAGTGTTGTTTTGGAGCTGACAGGGTTCGAGAGTGCGAAATTCAGTTCTGTAGTGACTTTTACAGCCGTCGACCTTTTATTTTTCATCACAATCCTCTTCAATTACCGTCTGTCACGAGCACTCAACACACAGTTTCGTCCGCGTCGTGACTTGGCGGATGATGTTTGGTTCAAATGGCTCTTAGCACTATGGGACTTAACATCTGAGGTCATCAGTCGCCTAGAACGTAGAACTACTTAAACCTAACTAACCTAAGAACATCACACACATCCATGCCCGAGGCAGGATTCGAACCTGCGGCCGTAGCAGTCGCGCGGTTCCGGACTGAAGCGCCTAGAACCGCTCGGCGATGATGTTTCACCACGCTCTCTGTATGTCGTATAAAAGTTCGATACGGTGTCTCTTGAAAGACCAAACACTTCGGCTATCCTGGTTACAAAGTAATCCACCATAATGCACCAACAATTTGTCCACTTTCAATTTCACGTAGCCCGAACATAATGCACGCTCCTACACCACACTGTTCTGCCCAGAACTGACACTTGCAATGTATTGAGGACTTTCTACAGGTGCCGTTCGTTGTCAAATCCAACAACAGCGCAGCAACTTCTCACGGTTCGCGCGGCTCCTCCTTCCGGAGGTTCGAGTCCTCCCTCGGGAATGGGTGTGTGTGTGTGTCGTCCTGAGCGTAAGTTAGTGTAAGTTATACAGGGCTATTACAAATGATTGAAGCGATTTCATAAATTCACTGTAGCTCCATTCATTGACATATGGTCACGACACACTTCAGATACGTAGAAAAACTCATAAAGTTTAGTTCGGCTCAAGCCGCACTTCAGGTTTCTGCCGCCAGAGCGCTCGAGAGCGCAGTGAGACAAAATGGCGACAGGAGCCGAGAAAGCGTATGTCGTGCTTGAAATGCACTCACATCAGTCAGTCATAACAGTGCAACGACACTTCAGGACGAAGTTCAACAAAGATCCACCAACTGCTAACTCCATTCGGCGATGGTATGCGCAGTTTAAAGCTTCTGGATGCCTCTGTAAGGGGAAATCAACGGGTCGGCCTGCAGTGAGCGAAGAAACGGTTGAACGCGTACGGGCAAGTTTCACGCGTAGCCCGCGGAAGTCGACGAATAAAGCAAGCAGGGAGCTATTTTCATCTTTCAACAGGATGGTGCTCCACCGCACTTCCATCATGATGTTCGGCATTTCTTAAACAGGAGATTGGAAAACCGATGGATCGGTCGCAGTGGAGATCATGATCAGCAATTCATGTCATGGCCTCCACGCTCTCCCGACTTAACCCCATGCAATTTCTTTCTGTGGGGTTATGTGAAAGATTCAGTGTTTAAACCTCCTCTACCAAGAAACGTGCCAGAACTGCGAGCTCGCATCAACGATGCTTTCGAACTCATTGATGGGGACATGCTGCGCCGATTGTGGGAGGAACTTGATTATCGGCTTGATGTCTGCCGAATCACTAAAGGGGCACATATCGAACATTTGTGAATGCCTAAAAAAACTTTTTGAGTTTTTGTATGTTTGTGCAAAGCATTGTGAAAATATCTCAAATAATAAAGTTATTGTAGAGCTGTGAAATCGCTTCAATCATTTGTAATAACCCTGTATTACGTGGTGTGTAAGCCTAGGGACCTATGACCTCAATAGTTTGATCCCACAGGAACTTACCACAAATTTCCAATTAGAACAGCACACAACCCGGAGGCTTTTATGCTCAAGTATGCGTTTCTCGCGGTGTTTCCAAACTTTCGTCCAACCCCTATAGGTCTGCTTGGTATAGTCAAGTATGTTGCTTAATATAGGAATTTCTTCTGGCCTAGTATGTGTACTAGTTAGTTTTCATTCTGACTATGCTGATGAAGTAGCTCCATTTGCAGCAATCGTTTGTGTTAGCTCGACGGAAGACAGCAATGCGGCACGAGTAACACCAACAGACATAGCATTACACAGAAGCAGTCTGCAAAACTATAGATCCGTCTCATTAAGGTGGACTTTTAGTAGCATTTCGGAACATATTCAGCTGCCCTTTTGCAGGGTTTTACGAGTATGTAACCTGAAGCACCTTAAAATACCACGTGCAAATTTTTCATATTCTCTTGCTCACTGCGTGCAATCTATTAGCCCTACAAAAAAATGAACAGAACCTTTTTGTAGGCAATTTAATGTAGTTGGTTAAATTTTGGTCTTGGTATACGTTTTCACTGGAGGCTACAGGTTTCGAGTTATTCAAGAGAAACGCATGTGAAGGTCACTTTTGTACATTTTTAAAAATAATTCCAAGGAAAACATATCCCAGTACAGTATTTAACTACATTAAGTTTCCTACAAAAAGGTTCTTTTCATTTCTCTGCAGAACTAATAATCGGCTCGCAGAGAGTGAGAGAATATGAAAATCTTGTGCATGGTATTTGAAGGTGTTGCGGATTGCATAAAACGCAGCAGTTGGGGAAGCTGTACAAGTGTAAATTGTAATCAAACGTCTACCAGAGACAATCTACTCCCATATTCTGCGTACCACTGTGAAGTGCGTAGCATAGCACGCTTACGATTCTACGGTCTCTGGGCTTTCTTCCTCATCCATTTACTTATGGAGTGGGGGAAAAATGGTTGCCCAAATGCCCCAGTGTCTACTGTAATTAGTCTGATCTAATCTTCACGGTTCGCCGGCAGCGGTGGCCGAGCGGTTCTAGGCGCTTCAGTCTGGAACCGCGCGACCGCTACGATCGCAGGTTCGAATCCTGCCTCGGGCATGGGTGTGTGTGGTGTCCTTAAGTTAGTTAGGTTTAAGTAGTTGTAAGTTCTAGGGGACTGATGACCTCAGATGTTGAGTCCCATAGTGCTCAGAGCCAATTTGAACCATAATCTTCACGGTTCCTACGAGAGAGACCCTTATGGGAAGGAAAAGATCTGTAGATTCCAGGGTTAATACTGCTGCTTCAAATTTTCAAAGCAGGCTTTCACACGACAGTTTGGGTCTGACTTCAAGTGTCTGTCAGTTCAGGTATTTCAACTTCTCCGTGACGTTATCTCACGAGGGAAACACAGCAATGACCCTTCTTGTTGCCCCCGTTTTTGTATCTTCAACATCTGCTGTTAGTCCTGTCTGGTATGGGTCCCACACACTTAAGCAGTATTTTAAGATAGGATACACAAGTATTTTGTAAACCTTTTTCCTTTACGGAGTAATTATGTTTCACCAGCATCTGAACAATGAACCCAAGTCGACCACCTGCATTACTTGCCACTGAGCCTAGGTCTTCAGTTCATATTCCAACAAATTACTACACACTATTTATATCAGTTGACTAAATGTATTTTTTGACTCACTGATATTTTCATCATTGAACACTACGTTTTTATGTTCTGTGATGTGCAACATTTTACAATTACTGAACCTTTAAAAGAAATTGTCAATCTTTGCAGTACTTTGAAGACTGACTGAATATTTATGCAGACTTTTAAGGGAGTACTTCATTACAGATAACTGCATCATCTGCAGAAAGTCTGAAGTTACTGTTAAAGCTGTATGACGAATGTTAATATATAACACGAACAACAAAGGCTCCAAGACATTTGCTTGGGTCACACCTGAAGTGACGTTTAAATCTGTGACTCTCCATGCAAGATAATACGTTGTGACCTCCACACCAAGATCCCTCTATGATCGTTCTTTCGTCAATATGCGTTGGCAGAACACTGACTCAAATGTTTGTCTAAGAAAACTGTCTATTTACTTACAAAAAGCACAGATTTTGAATATGTCGTTCTTGTGAAACGCAACAAGCTCTCTATTCGAATGAAGTAATGTCATCTAGAAGGAATCTCAAGTTTATTCCGTGCTATCAGATTTCCAGAAGATTTTTGGCAATGTTCCTAACGAACAAGCCGCCCGCACGGTTTAGGGCGCCTTGCCACGGTTCATGCAGCTCCCTCCGTCGGAAGTTCCAGTCCTCCACCGGGCATATATATATATATATATATATATATATATATATATATATATATATATATATATATATATATATATATATATATTGTGTGTTTTGTCCTTAGCGTAAGTTAGTTTACGTTAGATTAAGCAGTATGTAAGCCTATGGACCGATGACCTCAGCAGCTTGGTCTCATAGGAACTTACCACCACCAAAAATACCTAACGAGCAAATTCTAATCAAATTGCCAGCCTATGGAACACTGTGTCAGCTATGCCACTGTGCGATGACTGGTCAGGGTGTTTTAATGACCACCTCCCAATAATAGAGTTACGAGGGTAATAAGTAATGTAACCCGTTTTTTTTCTGAAAACACGTTGATTTACTCATGATTCCATAAGACCACATTATTCCCCACTCTTTTTGCAGCAAAACCCTCTTTTTCGCATAATGTCCGTTGAATGCGACGGCGTTACGCCATCTTATTGGCAGGTCCCGTATACCTGCATAGTACCACTCTACTGTCGACGTTGGAGCCAGCGTCTTACTGCATCGATAACCTCCCCATCATCCACGTACTGCATCCCGTGGAGTGCACCCTTCTTTGGAACAAATAGACGGATGTCGGAAAGTGCGATATCCGGACAGTAGGGTGCATGAAAAAGAGTAGTCCAGTGTAGTTTTGTGAGCTCCTCGGGCGTGCAGACTTCTGTGAGGCCCTGCGTTCTCATGGAAAAGGTGAAATTCCATTGCATTTTTGCGGCGACGAACGAACAGGCTGCAGTTATTTCTTCAATTTCCTGAGGATAGCACAGTACGCTTGACTGTCGCACCGTGAGGGAGGACATCAAACGGAACAGTCCCTACAGATTTTGCAAAAACAGACATAATGTCTCATGGGATAACAGCAATCAGTGATTTTATAATGTTACTTTAAATCCGTCTTGGTTGCAAATTTTTTTATTATTCATATGACCGGTTTCGGTTCATTCAGAACCATCTTCAGATCTGATATTTAAGTTACAGGATTTGCAATCAAGACGGATTTAAAGTAACATTATAGTCCCTACAGAGTACTAGAAGATCGTCGCCACGATTTTACTGCCTGAGAGTGAGGCTTTGCACTTTTTCTTCGGAGGACAGAGGGTTTGGTGCCACTCCATGGATTGCCGTTTTGTTTCCGGTTGAAATGACGAATCCATTTTTCATGTCCTGTGACGACGTTTGACAAAAAATTGTCACTATCAACATCGCAACGCGCAAGCAATGCAGCACAAATGGCTCTTTATGGTCTTCTGTTGGGCGATGGGGAAGACCTCTGAGTGCCCCAACTAGTGGACGAGCATGTAAGTACTCCAGTGGTGCAGCGAGGCGTTTGTGATCTGTCAGTCACCTCGAATGAGAGTGTCCGCACGTTCCAGCATTGCAGGAGCCACAGCTGTGTGCAGCCGGCCAGCACGCTGGAGACTTTGTTGCAGTGATCAACGGCAAGTCGCCAATGACTCACCCTGCTTCTATTCACTGCCAGGTCCCCGTAGACACTGTGTGATGCTCTGGTTTTCCGCTAAAAGAAACTCTCTGCTTGGAACGCACCCCCACCGCAGACGTCATTTTGAAGACTACGTATAGCGCTGCTGCCTATCTTAACTTCAGGAAGCTATAGGGGCTGACGCGGGGACAGTACACGGTGTCCCACAACAAATTCCACATTTTTTTTCACTTGGTCGAGAAGAAAAATGTATTATATTACTCATTGGATGTCCCGCATACACAATTATTCTCTGTTTGCTTGCGGTTACATTTGTGCAATCCTGGTACACATTGAAACTCCCACGCCAGAGTAACATATCACACGGCAATTTACTGATGGAGAGAGCTATCTTACGCTGTTTCGTTTTCTGTAATTGAAACAAAAAAAAACCTACAATGGTCCATGCTGAGTTGGGGGAAGTGTACAGCAGCAATGCACCATCATGGTAAGTTGGAGCAGGCGCTTCCGTTGTCGACAGACGAAGAACGAGTAGCAGATCGTCTCTTTGTGAAGAACTGGGACTTGCAAGAGTGGTTACCGAATCACAGTCGAGGTCTCGTGGATCAGTTTAAACATTTTACACGACATTTTCTAAAATACGTAAGGTCGTTGACCACTGGTTTCTGCAACTGCTCGCACCCGTTCAAAAGTCCTGCCGAACCGACTCACCGGCGGAAACGTGGCAGCTGTGTGACGCAAATCCAGATGGCTCCCTTTGCCGACTACTCGCTGTACACGAGTGCTGGGTGTATCGCTATGACACTGAAGTAAGGGGCAAAGCAAGCAGTGTACAAACATGTGGATTTACCACCAACGAAGAAGGCAAAACCCAACCATCACAGGGCAAGGTAATGCTCAATGTTCTTCGGGAGTACGCTAGTGTGGCGCTGCCCAGATTACTCTTCTAAGGTGCAAACCGTCAAAGGAGTATGTGACCGAAATCTGCTGACGAGGTTATGGGAGCCTGTCAAGACGTAGTGTCATGTTAAACTGCACACGACAACGCCCTCGGTCATTCTGTGCAGTATACAGCCTAACAGCTCATATTCTCCTGACTTTGAACCCAGTGACTTCTTGGTCTTTCACCAGATGGAGAAAACCTTGTGTTCCAGACAATTCCAAAACGGCAGAGTAAACTGACGCGTTGTTTAGCCCTGACTTTAAACTCATGTCCTAACCTAACCACAAGCTCGTGATGTGCGAAGTATCCGAGAAAACGGCGGACAACAATCTGCAGCAGAACTAAAACCACGATCGCTTTGTTCATGGCGATTAAAGCTCACTTCTACGAGCAAAGTCAACACAGGAAAAATTCAATTTAAGCGCTAAGGGCAAAATGTAATTTTCCACTATCACTGGCTACCAGAAACTACCCTTACACTGGGTGCATGAGCTGCCACGTTACCAACCGATGAGTAGCGCTGGTTGCCACTTAGTTGTAGATTATAGGCGATAAAAGCAGATTCGATACGAAAAAAGAATGGTAGGGAGAAAAATAAGAACAAATGGAAAAAAGTCAACATGCTGATGAAAATGACATGGAAAAGTATTAGAAATAAAAAAGTTACATTTAAACCAATTAATTGAATAAAAATTATAATCAAAGACTTTTGATGAAATTTAGAAATTTAAAAAAAAAATTCGATGTCTTTGACAAGATTCGAACCTTTGACTTTCCACAAAAATGTTTCAAATGGCTCTGAGCATTATGGGACTCCACATCTGAGGTCATCAGTCCCCTAGAACTTAGAATTACTTAAACCTAACTAACCTAAGGACATCACACACATCCATGCCCGAGGCGGGATTCGAACCTGCGACCGTAGCGGTCGCGCGGTTACAGACTGAATTGCCTAGAACCGCTCTGCCACACCGGCCGGCAACTTTCTACAATTCAGGTCTATACGCTAACAACTGCGTTAAGCCATTACACTGCAATGAATTGTGTGTGTGTGTGTGTGTGTGTGTGTGTGTGTGTGTGTGTGTTTCTGTTGTGGCTGTCGTGAATACGAAGTAAAAGGGCCAGAACAAGGATTCGTGATCAAAACACACAAAAAAAGAAAGCTAGAAAAGAAACTGAAAGCGAACTGACCAATTGTTGTGTCAGTGTGACAATGGCGAACGGTTTGAGCGTAACACTGAGCGCTCTGTTTCGTGAAAACCAGCCACAAAGCTTGAAGTGTTAACCATCAAGTAATTGTTAATTTGATTACAGTACTCTTAGTTTCCTGCTAGAAACGTCACTGCGTGTAATAATCGATGAGAAATACTGTAGATGCAACCTAGATGATATCTGGCGCCCGCCCCCATGCGAAGTGTGATAAGCCCTTCTCCGTTGTTGGTATGAAAACCGTTATATAAATGGTGTAGCGTGGCGCTACAGCATTGCCAGTTTGACCGCCAGCTGCGCCATAGGCTCAAACGGCTGACGTGAGTGCAGGCTGTCCACAACTACAGAAGGCGTGCGTCCACAAGGTGCCTTTTTTTGGTGTTCACCTTCGCGCATGCTCATTTGTTTCCAACAGCGTAACTACGCATGCGCATTTGTGCGTGCATAATGTCCTTGAAATGGATGTCATGCGTAAGGCGCATTGCTTCCCGGCTCCGGTGGGAAATCTCTATCTTGTTAGCAGACGACAGGCAGCTGGGGCCCATGTGTGTTTGATTGTGTAATGTGCTGAGGTTATGATGTGAAGCGATTTATGTGCAACAGTGTCTGTTGTCACCAAAGGAAGCACGCTTGAATTTGTAGATAATTACAGACAAAGAAAAATCGTATGGAATGCCGCTTCTGAAGATTACTTGAATAAAAATTTTGAGTGTGATGCCCTCAGTGTAAGGTATTCAATAAAATGTTTCCGACTATATTACTGTAAATTATCAGATACCGTAAGTTCCGAAGTAGTAAAACAGAGAAGAATAAGTTAGAAATGTATGAAAAGTGTAATGTATGAAAACTATGGACGAATGTTCATACTACGGCGATTTAATAGCACAACTGAAGAGCCTGACATTTAAACAAAAGAAATGACGGTGTGTGTGTGGCTCCTCAAAACGCTATTAGAAATATACATGAAGGAGACTGATGACACAAAAAACACAGAATTGGAAAACACAACCTCCGTCCCAGTCCGTCCTGGCGCCTATGACACTCCACAATTTGTCGAATCTGAGGATGTTAATCTACTTATAATCTTTCATGATTACAGTTGGCCGGCCAGTGTGGCCGTGCGGTTCTAGGCGCTTCAGTCTGGAACCGCGCGACCACTACGGTCGCAGGTTCGAATCCTGCCTCGGGCATGGATGTGTGTGATGTCATTAGGTTAGTTAGGTTTAAGTAGTTCGAAGTTCTAGGGGACTGATGACCTCAGATGTCCCATAGTGCTCAGAGCCATTTGAACCATTTTTTGATTACAGTTGTGTAAACAACTTTGTCTTTATAAAATAAAATACATATGACGCATTGATGTTTAGTTTACCCTCCTATAACGACTAAGAACCACCCTTATGTATTTCTCAGTTTCAGGAATAATCACTGAAATACTTTGTTTTGAAATACGAAATAAATAGTTTAAAGTGGTGTACAAGTCGCCGACAGGTAACGAAGCGTTATTGCCAGCCAGTCTTATCCCTGCAGTTAACCAAGAAGAAAATACAAGAGCGCGCTCTTATCGTCTCCCGAAAGTTGCAAACAAAAAATTTGTCACTTTCAATTTCTCGTACCACTTTTCTTTAGGTACTTATTTACCTACAGTCACTTTAGCGTTTTCTTTTTCTTTCGCCTTTTCATCACACTAAACGCAACACAAGCTCCCAAGCAAAGAAAAGGATTCAGAACATAGTGCTCCAGCAACGAAACAAGGTGTAGACACGAGAACGCCCATGCGTACGTGAGTTCTTTCCACAAATTTTTGTGCTCGCCCTATTATTCCCGTGCATCTGCGACTGCACGCGAGGAAAGAACCATCGCATGAAGATACCTTTAACGGGATTCGCGGAGTTCCACGGAATCAGGTTCGTTTATACAACTCACTAATCGACCACAGCGAGTGATTAAGACATTGTGTTGTTATGTACTGGCAGTAGCGGACAGTCCTTTCAAGATCGATGCGTCGGCTAATGAGTAATCTGAAATAGACTACGCTGTAGTCGACACAAGATCAAAACGAATTACAAATTGATACACCGAAGGTGCCTGAGTCATGCGGAAAGGGAGAACTGGCCTTCAGTAATAAATACTGGTGAGATCCTTTATATAAGTACTAAATGAATATCAATGTACGACCAAGCACAAAAAAAAACAAAAAAAAAAACACGCTAATACCATGTAACACTGTCTCTTGCATTATTTTTAATGCTATCATCTCGACGAGGAAAATAGCCCACAAATGTCTTAAAGTATGCCAAAAGCTACTCACTGTTGATTAGATTCCGTACAGCTAATAAACTGTGGGGATTTCGATTGCTGTGCTTCACCCCCAGTATTTTCTTTGGGGTTAAGGTCGATTGATGTAGTAGGACAGTCGAGATGCAATAGAGTGTCTAAGTGTTGGTCATGATCCCGCCCTGTGTAGATGGGTGTTGTCATCTTGGAAGTCGCAAGTGTCCATAGCATACTCACCGTGAAGCTGTAGAAAAAGAGCAAATATCGTCACAAGAACATTTTCGATCACTGACCATGTGCGACATTACATTGCTGCGAGACAAATCCCATTTTTTATAGACACGTTGGACGATCCTCATTGAGATACCAACAAACTGGGCTGCTTCATTCATGGTGTGATCATGTAACCGTCTGACACGGTATCTCCTTCTTACCGTTCTACCACGTCTCCACGTCGACGTATTTTAAGAGCAGTTCTCACTGAGGCGATACAGTATGCGATACGATACAGTGTGTGATATGATACGCAATGCGACTTGCAATATGATGCAGAAGCAACCCGTATTGGTGGATCAGGCACATTTGCTGGCCAAGACATCAGTGTGAGATCACTATAACGCCCCTCAAACCAGTGTAGCAAGATTCAGACCTTGCAACACGGACAGTTATCCTAATGGAAGATGTCATCGCCGTAGGGGGAGACGTCAAACACGAAGTGATCCAGGTGGCCCACAATAACGTCCGTGTAGTCCGTTGCTGTCATGGGATCGATTACCATCACATATCCCATGGGTACCCAACTCAATGCACCTCAGGGAATAATTCGACCCTCGCCGGCCTGCAGCTGCGGCGCAGTGCATGTTTCGTGCAGTCATTCACCTGGATGATGGCGTGTAAGCAGGCAACCGTCGACCTGGTGTAACAAAAAATGCGATTCGTTCGACAGGTGACACGTTTCTGTTGATCCACCGAGAAAACTCAGGGACGCTGTACCCACTGTAGTCGCAACTGACAATGTCGTTGGGTCAACACAGGAACACGTGGGCGTCGTGTGATGTCGAACTCCATGTTTCACAGTGGGCTTTGAACGGTGTGAACTCCTGTGCCAGCACCAGAATTGTACTCCGTCGTCAGATCTGTCTCAGATCGCTACCTATCCTGGATTACATAGACGGGAATTTTCCGACCTCTATGTTTCGTGATGAGACGTGGTCGTCCAGTACCGTACGGCCTACTCTTTATTTCACCAGCCTTAAAGCACTTTCCACAGGTGCTCGCGAAAGTAGTATGCCAACAGGCGACCAGCTTCGCCGTTTCAGAGATTTCCGTTTCCAGTAACAGCGCCACAACAATGTGCCCTTTGCCAGTACTGCCAATGTCAGTTGATTTCTGCATTTGCGTCCCGTATCTTCGCTGTAATGACTGCCCATTCGTCTGTCTTCCGCTTACGTTCTTTCCTTACTGGCAAGGGAACAAAAAAAAAAAAAAAATGGTTCAAGTGGCTCTGAGCACTATGGGACTTAACTGCTGAGGTCATCAGTCCCCTAGAACTTAGAACTACTTAAACCTAACTAACCTAAGGACATCACACACACCCATGCCCGAGGCAGGAGTCGAACCTGCGACCGCACCGGCCGCGCGGTTCCAGACTGAAGCGCCTAGAACCGCTCGGCCACACCGGCCGGCTACTGACGAGGGAACCTCACCATTGAACCCCCCTTAGATTTAGTGGTAAGAAGACCCAGTGAATAGCATGTCAAAAACTGAATACAGATCAGGCATGAAAACAGGAAGAAGGTGAACTGAACTATGAAAAAAGAAGCAAAACAGAAACAGTGAACGCTCCAAGCTTAACGAGAGCAACTTTAAGTATAGTGTAACGGCCATGGCGTCGTGGTCAAGCGGGCACGGTTCTGGTGTTGGACTTCACAGCAGTGGAGCCGAGTTCCAAACCCCCTCGTGCTATTTATTTTTATTTTTTTCACAACTTTATGAACTGTCGATCGAGTCATTGAAATGTTTTTTCTGTAGTCTTGGCAAATTGTCATACTACACATTGGTTATAGAACATAAGTCATGTGGTAAGAATACGTTACCGTCGAAAGGAAATGTGATGAAATGTGAGAGCAGGCGAGACACCACACAAACGTCTCACAGAGCAACGAATCAACGGATGTGAAGTATCTTTCAACAAAGGCATTCAACAGACAGAACTTCCAAAACGAAACGCAACAACAAAAAGGTTAAAAAACATATGTTTTGACAGAGAAACTGTTGCGTTCATTTGTTGCAGCTTGTGACAGACTATTATGTTTTCATCATTTTCTTGGTTCCGCAGCTCGTGGTCTAGTGGCTAGCGTTGCTGCCGCTGGATCACGGGGTCCCGGATTCGATTCCCGGCCGGTTTGGGGATTTTCTCTGCCCTGGGAGTGGGCGTTTGTGTTGTCCTCTCATTCCATCATCCTCATCATCATTTGTGATAGTGGCTAGATTGGATTGTGATTGCGCGCCCCACAAACCAAACATCATCATCATTTCCTTGGGAGTGATCACATTCACATTCATACAAACACCAAAATCGGGCAAGGAGAAATACTTAACTCAATCACCAAGCGTACAAATTAGGTCATATCATATGACACACGTGTTGTCACTAATGCCGTGCATGACACACCAGATATGATTTCCGGTGGAGGATTCGGTTGACTTCTTGTCTTTTCATCAAAAGTTTGCGGTTTCCATTGGTTTCGGCTGATTAATAGAGTAGTTGTGCAGAGTCAACTTTCATTGTGCGTCTCTTCCTTACATCTTGCTGTTGCAAACGGAAAAAAACAGGTTCAAATGGCTCTTAGCACTATGGGACTTAACTGCTGAGGTCATCAGTCCCCTAGAACTTAGAACTACTTAAACCTAACTAACCTAAGGACATCACACACATCCATGCCCGAGGCGGGATTCGAAAGTGCGATCGTAGCGGTCCCGCGGTTCCAGACTGTAGCGCCTAGAACCGCTCGGCCATTCCGGCCGGCTGAAAAAAGAGGCACGAGCGAGGTTTTTACACGGCTCGGTGCTTTATAGTTCAACCTTGTGTCAACCTACCCACGACGTCATTAGTTCATTCATTCGCTCACTGTTGCAGTTGTTAAGCTTGAGCCATTCGCTGCTTCTATTTTGCTTTTTTCGCAGTCCAATTCACCTTCTTCCTGTCGTCATGCTTGATCTTCGTTCAGTTTTCGACTGGCTGTACTACCACTAAATCTGAGGGGGGAGCGATGGGGAGTTTCCCTTGTGAGTCACGTGCCCGCAACACCACCAGGAGGCATTCAACCTCGCAGTAGGCAGTGGTCATAATGTTTCGGCTTATAGGTGTGTGTACCGCCGCACTGAATAAAGCGCCGTAGTAAGTGTTCTTACTACACTACTGGCCATTAAAATTGCTACACCACGAAGATGACGTGCTATAGACGCGAAATTTAACTGACAGGAACAAGATGCTGTGATATGCAAATGATTAGCTTTTCAGAGCATTCACACAAGGTTGGCGCCGGTGGCGACACCTACAACGTGCTCACATGAGGAAAGTTTCCAACCGATTTCTCATACACAAACAGCAGTTCACCGGCGTTGCCTGGTGAAACGTTGTTGTGATGCCTCGTGTAAGGAGAAGAAATGCGTACCATCACGTTTCCAACTTTGATAAAGGTCGGATTGTAGCCTATCGCGATTGCGGTTCACCGTACCGCGTCATTGCTGCTCGCGTTGGTCGAGATCCAATGACTGTTAGCAGAGTATGGAATCGTTGGGATAATACGGAACGCCGTGCTGGATCCCAACGGCCTCGTATCACTAGCAGTCGAGATGACAGACATCTTATCCGCATGGCTGTAACGGATCGTGCAGCCACGTCTCGATCCGTGAGTCAACAGATGGGGACGTTTGCAAGACAACAACCATCTGCACGAACAGTTCGACGACGTTTGCATCAGCGTGGACTATCAGCTCGGAGACCATGGCTGCGGTAACCCTTGACGCTGCATCACAGACAGGAGCGCCTGCGATGGTGTACTCAACGACGAACCTGGGTGCACGAATGGCAAAACGTCATTTTTTCGGATGAATACAGGTTCTGTTTACAACATTATGATGGTCGCATCCGTGTTTGGCGACATCGCGGTGAAGGCACATTGGAAGCGTGTATTCGTCATCGCCATACTGGCGTATCACCCGGCGTGATGGTATGGGGTGCCATTGGTTACACGTCTCGGTCACCTCTTGTTCGCATTGACGGAACTTTGAACAGTGGACGTTACATTTCAGATGTGTTTCGACCCGTGGCTCTACCCTTCATTCGATCCCTGCGAAACCCTACATTTCAGCAGCATAATGCACGACCGCATGTTGGAGGTCCTGTACTCTTGGATACAAAAATGTTCGGCTGCTGCCCTGGACAGCACATTCTCCAGATCTCTCACCAATTGAAAACGTCTGGTCAATGGTGGCCGATCAACTGACTCGTCACAATACGCCAGTCACTACTCTTGATGAACTGTGGTATCGTGTTGAAGCTGCATGGGCAGCTGTACCGGTACACGCCATGCAAACTCTGTTTGACTCAATGCCCAGGCGTATCAAGGCCGTTATTACGGCCAGAGGTGGTTGTTCTGGGTACTGATTTCGCAGGTTCTATGTACCCAAACTGTGTGAAAATGTAATCACATGTCAGTTCTAGTATAACATATTTGTCCAATGAATACCCGTTTATCATATGCATTTCTTCTTGGTGTAGCAATTTTAATGGCCAGTAGTGTAAAAATACACCTTTTTTACTGATACTTTTAACGTCATTCACATACTAGTACCCACTTATATTACTGTAATGAGCAGCTTCTCTGCAGGAGAAATAGTAAGTCGAAAATTTGTATCAGGATTTGTCGCAGTAACAATTTTGGAAATTTGTGGTAAGTTCGTATGGGAGCAAACTGCTGAGGTCATCGGTGTCTAGGCGTACACGCTACTTAATCCAACTTAAACTAACTTATGTAAGGACAACACACGCACCCATGCCCGAGGGAGGACTCGTACCTCCGAGGGGGGGGGGGGGGGGGGGGCAGCCGCGCGAACCGTGACAAGGCGCCTCAGAACACGCGTCTTGTCGCAGTAGCTGATACTAGTTGCTCCAGAAACTGGAAACTGTGTGGATTTACTCGATGAATTTGCGGATTTTGTGTTCGCCTTGAGAGAGCCTACGAGAAACTACAGCCGAACTATGATATTTAGAACATTCAATGGGCACTCCGACGGACGTCCTCTCCTTTCCAGTTTTCTCAGCCTTAAACAATAATAAGCCACAAGAACGTCCACTTGAGAAGTGAGCTCGTGGCAGCAACTGAGGCAGAAACGTGACTCGTGCTGCCTTATTGCTTGTCGTGTCGCACCGATTAGCGTCGTTTCGCGTGACCTTTATTGCGACGTGTCGCGTATCATATCGCTTCAGCGTGTGTAGCGAAATGCACATATTCAGATGTCGGTTGTATCGCGTACAGAGGTACAAACAGGAAGTGCATTGGCAGAGCTCTCACTTGTACTAAGGTGCTCCATGTGTAAACGTTCCCGATGTAATTATCGCCGCACGACGGGAACTAACAGACTCTGAAAGCGGAATGGTAGTTGGAGCTAGACGCATGGGACATTCCGTTTCGGAAATCATTAGGGAATTCAATATTCCGAAATCTACAGTGCCGGGAGCATCACTGTGGCCGACGGCCTTCACTTAACGACCGACAGTAGCGGCGTTTAGGTTGTCAATGCTAATAGACAACCAACACTGCGTGAGATAGCCGCAGAAATCAATGTGGAACCTACGACGAATGTATCCGTTAGGACAGTGCGGCGAAATTCAGCGTTGAAGGGTTCTGGCAGCAGATGACCGATGCGAGTGCCTTTGCTAGCAGCACCACGTCGCCTAGGCTCGTGACCATATCGGTTGGACGCTAGACGACTGGAAAATCGCGGCGTGGTCAGATAAGTCCCGATTTCAGTTCGTAAGAGCCGATGGTAGGATGCGAGTGTGTGCCACACCCGACGAAGACGTGGATCCAAGTCGTCAACTACACTCCTGGAAATTCAAATAAGAACACCGTGAATTCATTGTCCCAGGAAGGGGAAACTTTATTGACACATTCCTGGGGTCAGATACATCACATGATCACACTGACAGAACCACAGGCACATAGACACAGGCAACAGAGCATGCACAATGTCGGCACTAGTACAGTGTATATCCACCTTTCGCAGCAATGCAGGCTGCTATTCTCCCATGGAGACGATCGTAGAGATGCTGGATGTAGTCCTGTGGAACGGCTTGCCATGCCATTTCCACCTGGCGCCTCAGTTGGACCAGCGTTCGTGCTGGACGTGCAGACCGCGTGAGACGACGCTTCATCCAGTCCCAAACATGCTCAATGGGGGACAGATCCGGAGATCTTGCTGGCCAGGGTAGTTGACTTACACCTTCTAGAGCACGTTGGGTGGCACGGGATACATGCGGACGTGCATTGTCCTGTTGGAACAGCAAGTTCCCTTGCCGGTCTAGGAATGGTAGAACGATGGGTTCGATGACGGTTTGGATGTACCGTGCACTATTCAGTGTCCCCTCGACGATCACCAGTGGTGTACGGCCAGTGTAGGAGATCGCTCCCCACACCATGATGCCGGGTGTTGGCCCTGTGTGCCTCGGTCGTATGCAGTCCTGATTGTGGCGCTCACCTGCACGGCGCCAAACACGCATACGACCATCATTGGCACCAAGGCAGAAGCGACTCTCATCGCTGAAGACGACACGTCTCCATTCGTCCCTCCATTCACGCCTGTCGCGACACCACTGGAGGCGGGCTGCACGATGTTGGGGCGTGAGCGGAAGACGGCCTAACGGAGTGCGGGACCGTAGCCCAGCTTCATGGAGACGGTTGCGAATGGTCCTCGCCGATACCCCAGGAGCAACAGTGTCCCTAATTTGCTGGGAAGTGGCGGTGCGGTCCCCTACGGCACTGCGTAGGATCCTACGGTCTTGGCGTGCATCCGTGCGTCGCTGCGGTCCGGTCCCAGGTCGACGGGCACGTGCACCTTCCGCCGACCACTGGCGACAACATCGATGTACTGTGGAGACCTCACGCCCCACGTGTTAAGCAATTCGGCGGTACGTCCACCTGGCCTCCCGCATGCCCACTATACGCCCTCGCTCAAAGTCCGTCAACTGCAGATACGGTTCACGTCCACGCTGTCGCGGCATGCTACCAGTGTTAAAGACTGCGATGGAGCTCCGTATGCCACGGCAAACTGGCTGACACTGACGGCGGCGGTGCACAAATGCTGCGCAGCTAGCGCCATTCGACGGCCAACACCGCGGTTCCTGGTGTGTCCGCTGTGCCGTGCGTGTGATCATTGCTTGTACAGCCCTCTCGCAGTGTCCGGAGCAAGTATGGTGGGTCTGACACACCGGTGTCATTGTGTTCTTTTTTCCATTTCCAGGAGTGTAGGTACTGTGCAAGCTGGTGGTGGCTGTATAAAGGTGTGCGCTGTGTTTACATGGAATGAACTGGATCCTCTGCTTCAATTGAACTGATCACTCACTGGAAATAGTTATTTCCGGCTACTTCAAGACCATTTGTAACCATTTATGGACTTCATGTTCCCAATGAATGATCGAATTTTTATGATGGCAAGACAGCATGTCACCAGGCTACAATTCTTCGCGATTGGTGTGAAGAATATTCTGTACAGTTCGGACGAATGATCTGGCCAGCCATCGAACATTTATGGGACATAATAGAGAATTTAAATATTTGAAAAGTCTTATCTGAAACTGCCTCGGCCCCACTTCGCGACCTCAATGCGGCAGCCTTGAGTGCTGTTCCAGTACAGCACTCGTGGCTGCCGCATCGTCGTCGCGAAGTGGGGCCGAAGCAGTTTCAGATAAGTTTTTACGGTCTGACGATAATTTATGGATTTGTAGTTTTAGCTTGACAATATCCACTATGAACAAACGGTAGTTACGTTTATTCTGAAGAAGGTTGGGTTATCCCGACTGAAACTTAGGTAAATTATAGGTAAACGGTGCAACTGAGGCTGTTAGTTATTAAAATTAAAATTAACATAGTAGAGAGCTTAGTTCGTGCACAAAATTCAGCACCGGCGACACTATAGGAATTACGAACGGCTGTAGACGCAGTATGGTTCAATATTTCTGCAGTGGACTTCCAATGACTTGTTGAGTCCACGCCACGTCGAGTTGCCGCACTACCCAGAGCAAGAAGACGTCGACACATTAGGAGCTATCTACATCTACATTTATGTTTCTTGGATTTTATGTTATCACAGTACTGAGAACAAGTGACATCTTTATAGTTGTAACTGACGATCAACAATTTCTTTACACGCTGCAAAGAATTTCCGTTTCTTTCATCACTCCCACTTATAGCCTTTCCGCCCCTGGTAGCTGAGTGGTCAGCGAGACGAAATGTTATGCCTAACGGCTCGGGGTCGATTCCCCACTGGGGCGGAGATTTTCTCTGCTCAGGGCGTGGGTGCTGTGTTGTCCTTATCATCATCATTTCATCCCCATCGACACGCAAGTGGCGTCAACTCGAAAGACTTGCACCAGGCGAACGGTCTACCCGACGGGTGGCCCTAGCCACACGGTATTTCCGTTTTACTTATTGTTGTGTTGGCTGAATGGAGGCCGAAATGCACGCGTTTTAGCTCACGCAGACTGGCGTGAAGAGGGAAGAACTATACTGATGTGAGGTCTGGAACATGACAAGGAATGAGAATTCAGAAAGCGGACATATTAGTTTAATACTTAACTTTAATTCATTAATGATGAACGTCGCTCTTGACGGTACATGAGTCACAATATTATCTGTTCACAACACATTCTTGAAGTAATTATAGTAACTGAATATGGCTCCTTGCTAGGTCGTAGCAACTGACGTAGCTGAAGGCTATGCTAAACAGTCGTCTCTGCAAATGAGAGCGTATGTAGACAGTGAACCATGGCTAGCAAAGTTGGCTGTACAACTGGGGCGAGTGCAAGGGAGTCTCTCTAGACTAGACATGCCGTGTGGCGGCGCTCCGTCTGCAATCACTGATAGTGGCGACACGCGGGTCCGACTTATACTAACGGACCGCGGTCGATTTAAAGGCTACCACCTAGCGAGTGTGGTGTCTGGCGGTGACACCACGCTTATAGCCTGTTTCATAACTAAAATATTCTTAGCACAGCTGAATTGTGGACAGGGGCTGCAAAAAAAGTATCGTACAGTTTTCAAAATTTCTGAATATTCATTTCCAGAGCGATTGTTCGTGAAAGCACAGCACCTATCACATTCAGTTTTCTCTGAAATGTTGATGAGGTTTTCGATTTGAGCTGTTCACTTACAAACATTTATAGGACATTTACTTAAACATCAAGCTTTTTGCCTCATGTACTGCTCTTTCTTTCGTAGAAATAGAAATTCATTTTTGTAATTATCCCTAAATTTGCATTTACAGTTATCTTTAGGCATATTCGAAACGTTCTCTACGGACACAATAGCTAACGTCCATGACGATTTCACAACCACGACCGACGCCGTACGTTAATCTAGAGGAACGAAGTGTTACCAACCTTCATTTAGTTGTCGCAGTTTGTGCCTAGTTCCAATTTCAGTCCGCCATTATGATACCTGGCATCACAGAACAACAACCCGACAAGGAAGTTCAAAAATCTTATATATATATATATATATATATATATATATATATATATATATATATATATATATATACTCCTGGAAATGGAAAAAAGAACACATTGACACCGGTGTGTCAGACCCACCATACTTGCTCCTGACACTGCGAGAGGGCTGTACAAGCAATGATCACACGCACGGCACAGCGGACACACCAGGAACCGCGGTGTTGGCCGTCGAATGGCGCTAGCTGCGCAGCATTTGTGCACCGCCGCCGTCAGTGTCAGCCAGTTTGCCGTGGCATACGGAGCTCCATCGCAGTCTTTAACACTGGTAGCATGCCGCGACAGCGTGGACGTTTACCGTATGTGCAGTTGACGGACTTTGAGCGAGGGCGTATAGTGGGCATGCGGGAGGCCGGGTGGACGTACCGCCGAATTGCTCAACACGTGGGGCGTGAGGTCTCCACAGTACATCGATGTTGTCGCCAGTGGTCGGCGGAAGGTGCACGTGCCTGTCGACCAGGGACCGGACCGCAGCGACGCACGTATGCACGCCAAGACCGTAGGATCCTACGCAGTGCCGTAGGGGACCGCACCGCCACTTCCCAGCAAATTAGGGACACTGTTGCTCCTGGGGTATCGGCGAGGATCATTCGCAACCGTCTCCATGAAGCTGGGCTACGGTCCCGCCCACCGTTAGGCCGTATTCCGCTCACGCCCCAACATCGTGCAGCCCGCCTCCAGTGGTGTCGCGACAGGCGTGAATGGAGGGACGAATGGAGACGTGTCGTCTTCAGCGATGAGAGTCGCTTCTGCCTTGGTGCCAATGATGGTCGTATGCGTGTTTGGCGCCGTGCAGGTGAGCGCCACAATCAGGACTGCATACGACCGAGGCACACAGGGCCAACACCCGGCATCATGGTGTGGGGAGCGATCTCCTACACTGGCCGTACACCACTGGTGATCGTCGAGGGGACACTGAATAGTGCACGGTACATCCAAACCGTCATCGAACCCATCGTTCTACCATTCCTAGACCGGCAAGGGAACTTGCTGTTCCAACAGGAGAATGCACGTCCGCATGTATCCCGTGCCACCCAACGTGCTCTAGAAGGTGTAAGTCAACTACCCTGGCCAGCAAGATCTCCGGATCTGTCCCCCATTGAGCATGTTTGGGACTGGATGAAGCGTCGTCTCACGCGGTCTGCACGTCCAGCACGAACGCTGGTCCAACTGAGGCGCCAGGTGGAAATGGCATGGCAAGCCGTTCCACAGGACTACATCCAGCATCTCTACGATCGTCTCCATGGGAGAATAGCAGCCTGCATTGCTGCGAAAGGTGGATATACACTGTACTAGTGCCGACATTGTGCATGCTCTGTTGCCTGTGTCTATGTGCCTGTGGTTCTGTCAGTGTGATCATGTGATGTATCTGACCCCAGGAATGTGTCAATAAAGTTTCCCCTTCCTGGGACAATGAATTCACGGTGTTCTTATTTCAATTTCCAGGAGTGTATATATATATATATATATATACACTGAGGGTTGAAGTAGAGCATTAAATAGAGCACTGAAGTCGGGTGGAATCCGGATGAAGCGGCTGATTTGGTAATCGCAGTTTCACTACTGCCGGCGCTGGTCGCGGTTCCAAACACAAAAACAGGTTGTTGTTCTCGCGTCCGGAGGTTTAATGAATCGGTATTATTCCGTGACTGCTGGGTGCTGCCGGAGATGGCGTGCATAAACGCATCCTACGTCAAATGGAACAAAGCGAAAAGTCTTTTTACAAGAGGGGTGTGTGTCAGTGGAACAGAAGCCGTGGGTTGTTAATGTACGCACAATCTGTTCAAACACTTTGGTACGAATGGTGAGTCGTTCATGATGTACCATGTTCTGGTTGACGGTCAATAAGCGTAACGACTGGCAACATTGAGCGAACGCGACAGACGCCTGCACAAAATAGGCCACTTAGTCTGACATCGACATCAGAGTCTACAATACAGTTTAACTATTTGTCTTCCCTCTGGATAAAGTTCGGCTTTTTAGTTGTCATGGTTAAAGGCAATAAGAATATGAAAATAAAATTTTCCTATCACTTACCGTTTTCCAAAAGTAGAGATTTCATTACTTATAAAAAATACATAATTCTGAAAACTTGCCACGGCCCCACAAACCGCTTTTCCATTACTACAATCTTCTGATGAAAACGCCCCCCCCCCCCGAGTTTTTCACTCGTATCCCCCAAATTTCTAAGGGAGAAAGTCAAGAAGGCAATCAAGGAAATGTAACTTTGGTGACATACGACACTTCATACGCTGGAAATATCTTTTCATGTTATTCACAATCTCTTTATAGTCATCAGACTTGTGATTCCCAAGAAAGTGCGTACATACACACATGACGGCATTCCATGTATCTTTTTCGGTCTCACTTAACGAGTTGGGGAAATCGATATCTTACACTAGCTGTTGTAGTTTGGGGCCAATAGATACCCACTCTTTCATCTTTCCACGGATGATATAGGGGAACTTTATCTTGAGGTCTGCAAAAGCTTCCCCTTCTCAGGGCGGCGATTTTGAAAATGCCTTCATTAACATTAAAGTTTTAAACATGGCTGGTTAGTTCAGTGACCGTTTACAAATTAAAGAAATTACAGTCCTCGGTCACAAAATTTAAGTCTTTTGAACAGGTTTCAACACTTCTTGTCACGTATAAGACAAATATCAAGCGAGAAAGGCTTTGTTGACAAAAATTTAAAAAGAATACATGGAAGGCGAGCCACTATGGGCTGCTCATACATATAAAGCCACAAGTAGCAACAGACTGAGGTGATCGCGTTAGCAAGTACTGGGAGGTGAACATAACATCAAGAGCGCTATCTAGTAGCCGTAAATACAGGGTGTATTTAAAGTTCGGGAACACTTTCAATTATTTATTGAACAAGAACTAAACATTGTACAGATGTCATGAATATTTCATTTTGAAGAGAAACTCTGAAAGCGTTTTTTACAAACATTCGACATGACAACCATGAGTGACCCGGCAGACGTCAATTCGGTAATCGAATTCCTTGGCATACCCGTCCCAGCGTGGCATCGTCGACTGTGGCAGTCGCTTCCCGTATTCTCTCACGGCGGTACATACACCAGATCTTTAATGTGTCCCCACAGAAAAAAGTCTCACGGAGTGAGATCTGGTGGTCGGGGAGGCCATTTCACGAACTCCAACACACACAAAGCTCGCTCCGCACCTGAACTCGCCATGTTTGCGACTAGCGCTGACTATCGGCAAATTACCAAACTAAGCTGTGGCAGCATACACGAAAA
The DNA here is from genome assembly GCF_021461395.2 of Schistocerca americana. Taxonomy (NCBI): domain Eukaryota; kingdom Metazoa; phylum Arthropoda; class Insecta; order Orthoptera; family Acrididae; genus Schistocerca; species Schistocerca americana. The sequence continues at coordinate 641,625,827 of NC_060123.1, forward strand.
AAAAAAAAAAAAAAAAAACCTTTCAGGGTTTCTCTTCAAAATGATACATGTATGATATCTGTACAATGTTAGGTTCTTGTGCAATAAATACTTGAAAGTGTTCCCGGGCTTTATGTACACCCTGTACAAGGAGGCTACGTAACATTTAAAATATTAGACAGCTGAATATTAAGATGAACAGTATTTAATACGTGGACTAACAGGCAAAGTTCAATCTGACAACAGCAGACATGGTAACTTTTTCTTTATGTAAAAGCTTAGAAATACAGTTTGAAGACTGAAAACTGATTAACAGTACAAAAAGAAGCAGCGATTACACGTCACGTATAAAATAAATACTAAGCGAAAAAGCTTTAGTCACAATTTTTAAAGTAGAATGCGTGGAAAGAAAGCCACTACGGGTTGCTCGCATATGTCGAGCAACAGCAAGCATCAGACTGAGGCGCCCGCTAACAACTGTGGGCAGGTGAACATTGCATCGACAGTGCCATCTAGTAGTCGCAAGGACAACCTGTCTGCTTAACATTCCAATAAAGACAAATATTATGATGAACATTATTCAGTATGTTGTGGCGTAACAAGACAGCTACGCCACACTGAAGTAGCCGAAAGGCACGCGTAATCTCACTTAGGCTAGAGAGAGGTCTGAAACAGGATACGTAATAAATGGTAACAAGAAAAGTACGTAGCTGCTATACTTAACTTTTAATCCGTCATTGGTATACAACGTTCTTGATGAGACATTTCATACGATAACTATCAAACTATGTAAGGCTAATGGCGCCTTGCTAGGTCGTAGCCATGGACTTAGCTGAAGGCTATTCTAACTGTCTCTCGGCAAATGAGAGAAAGGCTTCGGCAGTGTAGTTGCTAGCAAAGTCGTCGTACAACTGGGGCGAGTGCTATCTCGTATCTCGAGACCTGCCTTGTGGTGGCGCTCGGCCTGCGATCACACAGTGGCGACACGCGGGTCCGACATGTACTAAATGGACCGCGGCCGATTTAAGCTACCACCTAGCAAGTGTGGTGTCTGGCGGTGACACCACACAGTACATGACGTAAAAGGCAATATTTTGTTTGACAGCAGCAGATAAAGTAAAATTTCATCTAAATCAGAGCATAGAAGTGCAGCTTAAAGGATGAAAACACCGTTATAGAAAATACAAAAAGGGCTGAATGACACAGCCTGTGGAAAACGAATAACATGAAATACAGCCAATATAAAACATTCAATAAACGAAAAGTCATGAGTTGACTTGTATGGAAAAAACATGTCGGTAACTGCGCGAGGAAACCCGAAATCAAATATCAAGTAACGGCTTAATGCCGTTGAAAAAGTTTTTATTACACAACTCCAGCTGCTCACTGCGAATGAGGCTATCATTTCGAGAAAGATGTTTAAGAATGTCTAATTCTTTGAGAATATCTAATCTACGCCCTTTCTTCTCGGTGTGCAAAATGCTGATATCGTGATCTGTAATCAGAAGGTGGTCGGCAAAAGACGAATTTTGGGTGCTAGTGCCATTTTTTCCCAAAATATATTCTTTATATCTGGTTGCAAAGGCACGTACTGTTTGTCCTATGTAGTAAGAAGAGCAGTTGTCACAGAAAATCTTATAGACGCCAGAACTTTCCAAAGGGGAACGAGTTGATTTTAAATTATGAGTAAAGTTTTTTTTTTTCAAATTATTATTGGTAGAAAAGGCAAAGTTACAGTTAGATTTATTATGAAGAAGGCGTTGAATCTGATAGGAGATGGGTCCCAAGAAAGGAATAGAAAAATATTTTTTTGGGTTAGATTCAATGACAAAGGTTCCGAGCATAGTATCTCTTAACAGTTTTCTTTTTAAGGATGTCAACCACTATGCCAGGTTCATATTCGTTATTAAATGCTATCGTTTTGAGTAAATTAATTTGACCATTGAATTTTTCTTTCGAGAGTGGAATACAAATAGCTCTGTGAATAGCAGAGCGAAAGAAAGCGTTTTTATGAGATTGTGGATGCATGGAAGACGCAGGTACGATCTGATCAGTGTATGTTTCTTTACAAAAACATTGAATGAGATTTTATTTTCTTCTAATAAGAGTCAAGACGAGAAAGTTTAATTGGCGGACATCGTTTTCGAAGATACTTTCTCATGATGTTCATTGAAGAGATTGAAAACATGGTCATTGCCATCCGCAGGTCCCTTGTAGATGACTAAAATATCATCAACGTTTCTGAAATAGGAGAGAACGCCTAGTGCTGCAGCTGAAAAACAGTTGAAAAACTGTTCTTCTAGAGAGTTGATGAAAATATCAGCAAGAATACCAGCTAACGGATTTTCCATAGCGAGACCGTCAGATTGTTGGTACAATTGTTCATTAAATTCAAAATAGTTATAATTGACTACGACTGTGATGAGATTGATGAAAAGTCAGTGATTTGTTCATCTGAAAGATCTTTTTTGAAATGACAAATCTTTTTCTACGATTGTAAGCGTTTCTTGTGTGGGAACGTTAGTATAAAAATTTTTGATGTCAAATGAAAACAACTTGGTATCTGAAGTGCGTTCTGAGTCTTTTATTTTATGGACTAAGGCGTGACTATTGGGGATGAAATAATTGTTCTCGAAAGAGAATGATTTTTTTCAGAGTTTCATTCAGAAATTTGGCTAATTCATGGTTCGCGCTATTCATACTACTAGATATCGGCCGTATCGGGTGGTTAGGTTTGCGGATTTTAAATTGAGACCGAAATTTTGGGGGTTGAGGGTTCTGTCGATAAGCATTTTCTTCTGAAAAGGTTTGATTAGAAATTTTGCGTTATTGATGGCTGACCTGACTTTTTTTTTGTAATTCTGGAGTCGGATCCTCATGCAGTTCCTAAATATTATTTTCGTTAAAAAATCTAAGGTTTTGGAAATACATTCAGAATTGTAGGCAATAACTAAAGAGCAACCTTTGTCAGACTTAGTTATTGAAGCATCAGCTCTTTTTATTATTAATAGACTTAACCAATTTTCTATCGCTATGCATAACATTATGAAGAGAGGCTGTGTTTTTACTAAGAATGTTAGCTACATCATAAGCAATTGTAGTTTGACATGACTTATCTGTTTTTTTTACAACCAAGACCAAGTTTTAGGTCGACAAGCATTTTATCTATTACATTTTTGTCTGACAGGTTGGGCATGACATTGTAGTTCAGCCCTTTTTCAAGCAAGACAGTTTCATTCTGTGTAAAAGTAATATTAGTTTTATTTAACCCTATCTTAATATGCAGGGGTGGGAGCTATACATCTTCAGGCTTTACAAACGGCTCATACAAGACGCTCATTTCATGTGCTGGAATGCTGGTGTTTCGCTAAGGCCACTCTTCACGCAGTAATGTTTTTCCTTGTTTGACTGTCCCACTTGCACAGAAAGTAGCAATACTTCCTGTAATCTGGTTCCTTACCAATCAGGCAACAAACTGCTTGCAGCTCTGCACACAACTTGCTGTCACACGTATAATACTATAAGTAACTAAGTAAATCTCGCACAATTTCATAAGTGTGCTATTTAACAGAGTATCTGACTGGAACTGAGGGATATTTATTACAATTATGACGAGAAACTGCTCTTAAACTTGATTTCGAGGAATCAGTAAAGAGTCTCCATTCCTCGGGGTTTTGAATATGATGCAATGCTCCATTCAAATCACTGATGTCATACGTGTTTTAAGAAGAAAAAAAGGTTTCAAACCCACTCTGGTGCTTCCTACATGAATTCACTTTAACACCCCGAGCGAGCAAATTTCATCCTCGCAATGGCGATGACAGAGTCCCAGATTCAGGTTCCTACTGGGTCTTTTCTATAGGGGTCGTTAAGTTCTACGTGAGTAATACAATGAGGCGATGTTGATTGTTGTGGCAAATACTTTGGATATGTACCAACACGTGCTCTGCTAGTTGTTTCTGGTGTTTCTTTCGCACCACTGTCGGATAGCATCTCTGTACGTTGCTTATCAATGGTCCAATGACTTGGTGACTTAGGGGATGGTGATGAGTCATGAGGAACTAGCTGCATGGCTGGGAGCAGGTTTGGATATTGAATAACATGTTCTAGTTTGGCAGAGCACCCTTTCAGTTTGGTCAAGCAAAAATAACAGTCATTGGCATGATCCTTCTTTTAGCGCCGTACCATTGGTACCATAAATGGCACTGACGATAGAGAACCCTGCAACAACTTAAGCAAGTTACTTGCACATGTTCCACAACAAAGATGTGGGGCAAAAGCCTTACCTTGGTCCCCAACTCTGCAGCCAAATTATTAAGTGTAGGAGTAAGATTCTGCCTTTGGTTTCTCACTGTACATATCCCACGCATTTAACAAAAACGTAATGGGGTTATTAACATGTTTTGTAGGCTTTTTGTACACAAGATTCTGATAGAACATACTCGTTTATCATGAACTTCACATAAGCACAACACACAGTACAGTAGTAACTGCTATTACGGTATAGCACCAATACCCTTTCTTCGAAGTGGCACGAAGACGCACCAGGCGGTAGAACAAGGCAAAATTGTGACTTCTGTTTATGATAGCTAAACGAGATGGACAAGCACAGAGATCAAATTACACATAGAGAAGGAAGTTTCCCCCTTGCATGTGAATTGGAAGTTATTTCAGTTAAATTAAAGTACCCTACTGGCCATTAAAATTGCTACACCACGAATATGACGTGCTACAGACGTGAAATTTAACCGGCAGGAAGAAGATGCTGTGACATGCAAATGATTAGCTTTTCAGAGCATTCACACAAGGTTGGCGTCGGCAGCGACACCTACGACGTGCTGATATGAGGAAAGCTTCCAACCGATTTCTCATACACAATCAGCAGTTGACCGGCGTTGCCTGGTGAAACGTTGTTGTGATGCCTCGTGTAAGGAGGGGAAATGAGTACCATCACGTTTCCGACTTTGATAAAGGTCGGACTGTAGTCTATCGCGATTGCGGTTTATCGTATCGCGACATTGCTGCTCGCGTTGGTCGAGATCCAATGACTGTTAGCAGGATATGGAATCGGTGGGTACAGGACGGTAATACGGAACGCCGTGCTGGATCCCGACGGCCTCGTATCACAAGCAGTCGAGATGACAGGCATCTTATCCGCATGGCTGTAAGGGATCGTGCAGCCACGTCTCGATCCCTGAGTCAACAGATGGGGACGTTTGCAAGACAACAACCATCTGCACGATCAGTTCGACGACGCTTGCAGCAGCATGGACTATCAGCTCGGAGACCGTGGCTGCGGTTACCCTTGACGCTGCATCACAGACAGGAGCGCCTGCGATGGTGTACTTTCCGACAAACCTGGGTGCACGAATGGCAAAACCTCATTTTTTCGGATGATTCGAGGTTCTGTTTACAGCATCATGATGGTCGCATCCGTGTTTGGCGACATCGCAGTGAACGCACATTGGAAGCGTGTATTCGTCATCGCCATACTGGCGTATTACCCGGCGTGTTGGTATGGGGTGCCATTATTCACACGTCTCGGTCACCTCTTGTTTGCATTGACGGCACTTTGAACAGTGGACTTTACATTTCAGATGTATTACGACCCGTGGCTCTACCCTTCATTCGATCACTGCGAAACCCTACATTTCAGCAGGATAATGCACGACCGCATGTTGCAGGTCTTGTAGGGCCTTTCTGAATACAGAAAATGTTCGACTGCTGCCCTGGCCAGCACATTCTCCAGATCTCTCACGAACTGAAAAGGTCTGGTCAATGGTGGCCGAGCAACTACCTCGTCACAATAGTCACTACTCTTGATGAAATGTGGTATCTTGTTGAAGCTGCATGGGCAGCTGTACCTGTACACGCCATCCAAGATCTGTTTGACTCAATGCCCAGGCGTATCAAGGCCATTATTACGGCCAGAGGTGGTTGTTCTGGGTTCTGATTTCTCAGGATCTATGCACCCAAACTGCGTGAAAATGTAATCACATGTCTAGTATAATATATTTCTCCAATGAATACATGTGTATCATCTGCATTTCTTCTTGGTGTAGCAAATTTATTGGCCAGTAGTGTATATTTCCGCAAAAGAGAAACAAGTGGTAACCTGAAGAAACTGTACGTGACGGAGAAAAAGTAACGAAAAGTAGTCGTAATCACCTATTTTCATGCAGAGAGTAGGGAGAGTGTTGTGCGGTGGAATCGTCGAGGCCAAAAGGTCACGGAATGTTTCCGTAACACTTTTATTCTGATCAAACCGCCGGTAACAAATCGAGCTGCACGCCTTTCAGGCGCCTCGATGTCTTCGGTTTAATCTGATCTGGTTGGGTTTCCAAACAATCGAACAGTACTAAAAAATTGTTCGATAAGCATTTTGCTGACGGTCTCCCTCGCCGGTGCGGGACACTTTCTAGAATCTTCCAATAAGCCGTAGTTTCCCTACAGTTGACCTTATGGGCCCGTTCTGTTTCATATCACATCGCAGCGTTCCGCGTTAGTATGTAATTGAAGAGGCTTACAATGGCACCTTCGTTCTGGCTCTCTTTAGTTTTCCTCATACTTGTAATACTTGGATGTTCATTTCGTGGACATCAATTTCCTAAAGGAATACGATGAAATTGTAAAAAAAAAAAAGGTAAATCTAGTTTGAAAATCTGAATATTTCGAGTACTGCTAAATTTAAAGTACAGAGTGTCTAAAATAACCGGTCAGGTGCGAGTACGACTTCCCTACAAATTTAATTTTGTGTATAAACAGTTCACGGGCACGTAAGCTGACATATGGCCGGGAGATCGGTGTGCTGACAACATGCTCTTCCGTACCCGCGTCCAGTGACGTCTGTGGGCTGAGGAGGACGCGGCAGCCGGTCGGTTCCGTTGGGCCTCCATGGCCTGTAGGAGCGGAGTGTAGTTTCTTATATAGACACTTCATCCATTCTGGGATCCGGAAATCTCGACCATCTTTGCCTGTTATCCATATTGATACTGGCAACATATCGAACCCAGGGATTTCAAGATTTTCGTGAATGTTTTCTTCAAGTCTGACGCCGGATAACAAAAGACAAAAGAAATATCTTTGCGTGTGGTGCAGGGAGTGATTCAAAAGTTTCAAGACTTAACTCAGAACCAGAAATTTAGTGGACATTTAACTACAGTGGACTAAAATTCTTCAAAATATGATCCTTCAGCATCAATACAGCGCTGCCAGAGCGTCTTCCAGTGTTCGTAGCCCTTCTGGAAGGCCTCGGGCGTCATGCTGTCAAGGGCTCTCGTTGAAGCCTGCTGGATGGCATGGAAGAGATAGAAGTCACTTGGAGCCACGTTGGGGCTGTAGGGTGGCTGCGGCAGTTTTGTCATGTTGAACTTGACCAAAACTTCGGCGGCGGCGCGCGACATGTGAGCGGGCACATCATCATGGTGGAGAATCCAATCGCCCTTGATCGCTGGACGGACGCGGCGAACTCGATCCCTCAAGCGGTGGAGCACTCACACTAAGACGACGGTAATTGTTTGAAACTTCCCGCACTCTCTCCACATTTTGGTCCGTTCTGCTTGATAATGGCCTCCCAGAGCGGTCTTCGTCTTCAACATTCCCGTGGCCATCTTTGAAACGTTTGTGCCACGTGAAAACCGTTGCACGGGACATAGCTTCTTCCTTAAAGGCCTTTTGAATCATACCGAGAGTCTCCGTGGCGTTTTTGTTCAGTCGTACGCAAAACTTAATCGCATAACGCTGCTCCAAGTGCTGCTCCATTTCCGGCTCTCCCACTTTTCGATCGAGGTCACTGACACGCTGCAAGCGAAGCGCATTTCCGGGGTTCTGGAGACAACTGCCGCTGCGGCGGTTCGTTCCCTGAGACCCCCCACTACTTCCCCCACCCGACGGAACCAGTCCGCGCGCACTCCTCTACTCAGAAATGAATCAGTCTTGAAACTTCTGAATCACACCTTGTATAATAACAAAATTAACAATTTTCGGATTCTTTTCCCTATATTCGTTCTGTGAAACCTTGCTTCTCGCCAAATTTCGTGATTCCAAGTCAACGGAAAGTATCCTACAGTTTCTGATGAGTACGTTTAGGGAAGTGTCAAATATGTCACGTAAATGGCTGTATCTTTTCACTGCATTGACTAGGAATCTTCCATTTCTTACAGCACCAAGGCACCACAGACCTTGGTTTTTGACGTAAATTTGAACTTGATACATATACGAAAGGAGTCTTAACATATGGACGAACAGAGGGATAATCAGCTAATAAATGACAAAACACGTTTTTCTGTGTGATATGGTCACAGATTGACCATTTTCGGATTTTCTCATTAACTTTTACTGTGAAACCTTTCTTCTTGTCAAATTTCATGGTTCTAGACGAACGGGAAGTACAGCATAGGTTTCGATGTGTAGACCTTAGTATGTAATATACGTTTCAGCTTGGTACGTCCATCCATTTCTGGGAGAAAAAAGTCGAACAGATAAACAAACGGACAATAAAGTGATCTTCAAAGGGTTTCGTTTTTATCGATTAATGTTCAGATCCCTAAAACGTGTCACATATACTTACAGGAGGTAGTACTGGTCGAAACTAGAAGAAAAGTTCTTATAATGATGAGTCAGGAAATATGAACGTGTTGAGATTTTGGCCGTTGAGGAAGCGCAGTTCACAGCCTGCATTTTGTTTACGAAAGATGAGGCAGGATTCAAAACACATGGCCTAATAAATTACCACAATATGCTAGTGTCATCAGATGCAAATCCTCGAGTAATCATGAAAGTGAGGCATTAGGATCTCTTCAGTATTACCACAGTGTAGTGCCTTTGATATTCCAATTTAGGATCCATGTCAAAAGGAAGAGACGATGCGAGGACTACAGCCGTTAAGAAATACTTTAAATGTATTGTAAGTACATTTAATGTATTTTATAACGGCTGTAGTCGCCGCAGTGCCTGTTCTTTTGGACATGCATGCGTGTCGAAAGGAACTTTGCATCGTAATTCGGAAGAATTTTTTCGCCGACACCTGGCAAACGACTTTCAAGTAAAATGTCTCACCTGTACGGCAATATATAAAGTATATGTACGAGTACAAGTTGTAGATGCGTGATTGGCCACGAATGGAAATGTGGGTCTAGCCGTGAGTTGTGCATGGATAGCCAAATGTAAAGCGACTGCTCGCGATAAGCGGAAAATTCAGATTGTAGGTCCAGTCTTGCACAAATTTTCGTTGTCATAATTCCAATTATCGTCATTCCATGCGAATACATTCAATGCCCTTCGATAGTAGTGTGTAGGCAGGAGTTGTCGGTGACGGACTCATACAGCCACACGCGTTGCCAAACAGGTTCACAGGTGCTGTTTACCATAGATGAATTAGCAGAGGTGAATTATCAGCACTGTTAGACTCGGAGAAAGGCGACGACTATAGTTTATGCGCGACGGAGTACCAGCCCATTTTTTTACGATCATGCGACAGTACTACACCGCAACGTGCGACGGATTGGTCGAGGAAGCTCAGTAGCATGGTCTTCCCGTACAGTGGACTTAAATCCGCTGGTTGTTTGCTATCGGTTCATTTAAAGGTAATGGCATATGTTCAACCCATCGACATTGTGCTGACGTTACAGGAGCTTGTGACCAATGCAAACGAGGCGATGCGAATGGAATGTGAAAGCGTGCGTGATTCACTGCTGACAAGGGGACCGTAAAAACTCAACTTCGCCGGTTTGGACAGTACTGACAGGGTCCGTAGGGCACGACTGGGACTTCAATATATGTGAATACTGTGATCCAACACTCTACTGTTTTCGGGAAAACTGATTTTGAGATTTTTAGGCGAGCGTAAAGACTTAGTTGGTCGCTAGTGTCAAAGGTTCAAATGGCTCTGAGCACTATGGGACTTAGCTTCTGAGGTCATCAGTCCCCTAGAACTTAGAACTACTTAAACCTACCTAGCCTAAGGACATCACACACATCCATGCCCGAAGCAGGATTCGAACCTGCGTCCGTAGCGGTCGCACGGTTACAGACTGTAGCGCCTAGAACCGCTCGGCCACCCCGGCCGGCAGTGTCCAAGGCGTCAGCAACTGACAGAGTACGCGCTTAGTTTCTCAAGCGCAAGGTCTCTGCATCGAACCTCGCAGCCATTGTTTTTTTCTCATTCCCTCATACTTTTAACAATAGAGTATTAGTGGTCGGGCGTAAACTCAAGCGCCGGCACGCCAGGCGGGAACGTTAGAGCACGGGGGGCTGTGAGACGACGTCAACCAATTGCACGCTGACGGATGCCTCTCCAGGACAACAACGCGACGGCAGTGCCCTCTACACCAAGACATAAGCGCCGCGCACAGTTCTACGAGCTCTACAGCGGCGAGTTCAAGAAAAGCATCAGGACTAGTCATTTCGCTTCTCCTAGAATTATACACTCCTGGAAATGGAAAAAAGAACACATTGACACCGGTGTGTCAGACCCACCATACTTGCTCCGGACACTGCGAGAGGGCTGTACAAGCAATGATCACACGCACGGCACAGCGGACACACCAGGAACCGCAGTGTTGGCCGTCGAATGGCGCTAGCTGCGTAGCATTTGTGCACCGCCGCCGTCAGTGTCAGCCAGTTTGCCGTGGCATACGGAGCTCCATCGCAGTCTTTAACGCTGGTAGCATGCCGCGACAGCGTGAACGTGAACCGTATGTGCAGTTGACGGACTTTGAGCGAGGGCGTATAGTGGGCATGCGGGAGGCCGGGTGGACGTACCGCCGAATTGCTCAACACGTGGGGCGTGAGGTCTCCACAGTACATCGATGTTGTCGCCAGTGGTCGGCGGAAGGTGCACGTGCCCGTCGACCTGGGACTGGACCGCAGCGACGCACGGATGCACGCCAAGACCGTAGGATCCTACGCAGTGCCGTAGGGGACCGCACCGCCACTTCCCAGCAAATTAGGGACGCTGTTGCTCCTGGGGTATCGGCGAGGACCATTCGCAACCGTCTCCATGAAGCTGGGCTACGGTCCCGCACACCGTTAGGCCGACTTCCGCTCACGCCCCAACATCGTGCAGCCCGCCTCCAGTGGTGTCGCGACAGGCGTGAATGGAGGGACGAATGGAGACGTGTCGTCTTCAGCGATGAGAGTCGCTTCTGCCTTGGTGCCAATGATGGTCGTATGCGTGTTTGGCGCCGTGCAGGTGAGCACCACAATCAGGACTGCATACGACTGAGGCACACGGGGCCAACACCCGGCATCATGGTGTGGGGAGCGATCTCCTACACTGGCCGTACACCACTGGTGATCGTCGAGGGGACACTGAATAGTGCACGGTACATCCAAACCGTCATCGAACCCATCGTTCTACCATTCCTAGACCGGCAAGGGAACTTGCTGTTCCAACAGGACAATGCACGTCCGCATGTATCCCGTGCCACCCAACGTGCTCTAGAAGGTGTAAGTCAACTACCCTGGCCAGCAAGATCTCCGGATCTGTCCCCCATTGAGCATGTTTGGGACTGGATGAAGCGTCGTCTCACGCGGTCTGCACGTCCAGCACGAACGCTGGTCCAACTGAGGCGCCAGGTGGAAATGGCATGGCAAGCCGTTCCACAGGACTACATCCAGCATCTCTACGATCGTCTCCATGGGAGAATAGCAGCCTGCATTGCTGCGAAAGGTGGATATACACTGTACTAGTGCCGACATTGTGCATGCTCTGTTGCCTGTGTCTATGTGCCTGTGGTTCTGTCAGTGTGATCATGTGATGTATCTGACCCCAGGAATGTGTCAATAAAGTTTCCCCTTCCTGGGACAATGAATTCACGGTGTTCTTATTTCAATTTCCAGGAGTGTATGTACTGATGAGATTTCTTAATTTTGTCTGTCGCCCTTTGCCTGTATTCACAAAATTAAGTATTATAATTATTTTCTTTTGTAATAAACTTCATTAATACACTTTGCTTGAACTCTTGTCTAACGATCCGAGGAGCAGGTTTCCTAGTCACCCAACATTTGACGAGTACGCAAGATACATCAATTATGACTGTGCAAATGATTAATTCATCAGTATCATACTGCTTAATTTGAAAAAATTTCCTGCAAGAAAACATTGGATATTGTGGACCAAATATGAAAAATCAGTTGATAAGATCGCACTCAAACACAAAGACGTTACGATAATATCTTCAAAGTCCGGCAAACTCACAACAGCATTATGTAACAATTTTCTAATCGACAAACTACCTATTGGCTTCTGTCTCGGGTCCTTCGGCCGACGTTCATCTAAAGATTTTTCTGACGTTTCGCCAGCACGAGTGGATGGCATTGTCAAAGCTTCACCCTCCATTGCCGGTGGTGAACTGGAGCCGAGCTCGCGGCCGCAGACTATATGTACCTGGCGCGCCAACGTCCGAGGGCTTCTCCGCGGTCATTTCCGGTGCGGTTCTCCTCTTGCTACCTGCGACGGTCGTTCGCTGCAGTACGGGAAGCCAGGATCCGTTTACCTTAAGGCTTTCCTCTTTCTTGTTGAAACTGTTCGCGTGTTTTTGTATTTCTACAGCTTCTCTGAACAAGCGCGTGTGATAGTGCTTCTCTACAGCCAGAACTTCCGTGTCGGCGAATTTTAATACGTGGTCGGTCTCATTCAGTGCGTGCTCTGCCACGGCCGATTTCTCCACCTGCCTCAACCTGCAATGTCGCTTATGCTCTTTGATCCTGGTGTTAACTGATCGTCCAGTCATTCCGACATAAACTTTTCCGTATGTGCATGGTATACGGTATATTCCCGACATTGCATGTGGGTCTCTTTTCTCCTTCGCCGATCTAAGACACTCTGATCTTCCTTGTCGGTTTGAAAATCGTCTTTACGCCATGTTTGCGCAATATACGGCCGATTCTGTCCGTCGCTCTGGGAACGTATGGCAGAAAGGCCGTACCCGACATTCCTTTTTCTGGTTCCTTACTTCGCCGAGTGTTTGGCTCTGTTACACTTCTAATATCATTTGTGGAGTACCCATTGCTCCTCAGAGCAGTTTCCAGGTGTTGCATTTTTCGTTTGAGGTGTTGCGGCTCACATATTCGTCCTGCTCTCGTTACGAGCGTACTAATCATGCCTCTTTTCTGGCTCGGGTGGTGGTTTGACAGTTTGTGCAGGTATCGGTCCGTGTGTGTCGGTTTTCGATACACGCTGTGTCCCAGGTTTTCGCCGTCCCTTGTGACCAGCACATCTAGAAATGGCAGTTTCCTTTCCTTTTCTACTTCCATGGTAAATATTATGTTGGCGTGAGAGAAGAAAAATTTCTTTTGCTCCTCTATTCGTGGGAAGAGTACACTAAACTGGATTTGTACGATGAAACTTTTCATAATGGAGAGAGTCTGCCACTGTGCAGTATTACAGTAATTCCTCCCAAATATACTCGACTGGTGCAGTCTTCCGAGGTTTACTTTTACAGACAAGTGAAGAACATATAAACCGACTACAAAATTGCGTTTACATCACTTTACAGAATAGAGGGCTTCTACAGAAGATCGCATAAAAATTCAATCAGTCGTAAACAGACCAATATTCGGTGATACTGTTGAATGCCAACCTAGTATAGGGCAGTAAAACGGGTAAAATTTTCCAAGTCCCAGAGCGAAGCTATCTCGCTACATTACGGCAATGTCGACACGAGGCGGCCGCAATGAAAACATTTCACCACCGAGACTGTCAGGGCAAAACGCAACAAAGGCGTTTCTGGCGAGCCGGGCAGCAGAATGTAGTGGGTCAGAGCAGCCAAACAGGGTCACGTCACCTAAGTCGAATGCACCAAGACCTTTTATGAATCAGTTCTACACTACAACCAACTCGTTAAGCAAACACGGCAGAAGAAAAACCTCAAGCCTATGCAGCCATGGCGAATGGTGTCGGGTAGACATTAGCCACTACTTCGCCCCATAAATACTCCAGCAATTTAGCTCGTAAGGCAATCGGTCAGACGGATCGATGGTGTACATTATGTGGTGTCACCGCCAGACACCATACTTGTTAGGCTGCGTTCACACTGCCGGCCGGGCCGGGCCGGGCTGACGCGTACTGGCTCGGCTCGTGCCTAGCCAGCTCAGGCCGACGAGTAGTGCATTCACATTGCGCGCCGCGCCGAGCCGGGACGGCGAAATGGGGGAAAATCCACTTCTCCGATTTTCATGTTTTAAAAATTCTTAGCGGTATATAAGACTTCGGCACATCGTTTTATGAACTTATTTTTTCCTTAAAAGCGTTACTTACGTCGTGAAAAAAGAAAAAGTCTACTTTTCGTTTCGCGTGATTTCTTAGTTTCGTAACGCTTCCCAACCGATTTTGAAGAAAGTATGCGGCTAAAGAATCTGATTTTTGTACACGTGGTAGTGCAACATCTTAGCTTCGTATCGAATCATTTATCTTTCCATATTTCTTAACAGACATTGTGAAATGATGCTATTTGTCAACGTTGTGCACTTGATTTACAAATCTTGTAGTGAAAAAGTTATGTAGCGGGTAGCTTACTGTTACATCCATTTTAGACCATACATTGTAGGGAATGAAATGTAACTAAAAGTACCAAAAAGTTTTTGAAATGATAGTGATACTGATATCTGTCTCTGGTCTCAAGTAATGCGTGCTATTCAGTGGCGTCAGTGACGCGTCCGCAGGCCACGGAGTTCGCGCGGTTACAGCTTGGTTTAGTGTAGTCATATAATGCAGGACAGAAAAAAACTAATTACTAGTGATCAGCGCAGACCTGGTGCCGGTCCCTCTTATTATTTTAATGGTCTCATTGTCTAGGTAAATCCAAATGTATAAGAATTTTTCCCTCGGCTACTGGACAATTCATCTGCTATGCTTTTATAATTGGCCACACGTTGCATCACAAAAGACAAACAATTATTTGTGATCAACATCCTACAATTAGTATGATGTACATTTCGTATTTCGAACTAAAAGATAACTGAAGCGCAATTCTGTAGTCTCGTTGTCTACTTTGACAGAAAAAAATAATGGAGAGTTAATGAAACTACTGTAGATCGGCACAGATGTGCATTTCATTGTCCTTCATTGTTTTTTTTTTTTCTTCCTTGGCGGGGTGCGCTGCAATGTCAAGGTAATCCCCACTCTTTGGCTAAATGGCTGGCCGGAGGCCAAATAAATAAATTTAAAAAGATCCCCACCCTTCGACAGCTGACAAGCAAGTCAGTAGAAAACGCAGCTGCAGTCAACAGTTGCTCGCCTTTAGCTAGTCTGTGCTGTCGTGTAGAACAATGTCTTCACTCTTTTATTGGTATTGTTTTGACTCTGCAGTAACTCGTCGAGTTTTGAAGTACAGAAGAACTAGGAGGTTATGGATTCATCCTACGAATAGCGACAGACATTTAGGAGAGTTTTTCTCTTTATATGAAGAACTTACCAACTATCCTGAAAAATTTTATTCAAATTACAGAATGAATCATAATACATTTCAGTATGTGCTGCAGAACATTCAAGACAAAATTTCTAAACAGAACACAAATTTTCGCAGAAGTATAACAGCAGAAGAAAAATTGTGTATAACGATAAGGTAAGATTCGTTAGTACACACTTTTTGGTTTGCAGTAGAACTTTCTACAGCATTCGCTACCTCCAGTTAATTGTAGTCATGCTTTTGTATTTTAAATTTCACAAACGCTAACCTCTGAGGGGAAGAGAGTTTATGGGACTCCTGAGAATCATTAGGAAGTAATTAGCTTCGTCATTTTGGGTAATGTCTTGCTGTGCCTTCAACGAAGAATCGCAGAAATACTCCTTCAGAATTTTCCAACGTTTTTCTTCTTTTTTCTTCATGATGCAGCGCTTGGCAGTGGTGATGGTTCATCATGTGGAGCCACTGATGACCTCACAGAATTCTTTTCATTACCTTGTAAGATAGACAGATTGATAGGCGAAGAGTTTTGAGATAATGCCCTTTGACTCAGTGGTTCTATCTCCACTGATAAGGAACTGCCACAGCATGACTTTACAATGCATTATCATCTGGTAGGGACACATTTCCGTCCCTCAGTGACACTCATATCTGTCTCCGTTTACAAGTAAATGCGAACTATTCAGTGGCGGCAATGCCGCGATTGCTGGCAAGCTATTGTTGTAAATGCATGTAAATACGGTAGATTAAATAAATGAAATAAAAGTAATTTCGCATGTATCATCATAATAAACGTAATTTTTCCTCACTGATTGTGAAATGTGAGGTAACATCTTAAAATAAAAGACGTGTGCAGTCACACTTGTGAAGAAAGCAGAAGGGAGACGAGTGATGCGGGTACTGCAGAAGCTGTAGTGCTGCTCCACAGGCTCGCGCCTGCGGTCGGCTCGCGCCGGCAATATTAAACACTCGGGATGTCGTCGGCTCGGCTCCGGGAGGCTCACGCCGTGTCGGCGCGGCCCGACCGCCAGTGTGAAAACCGCAATTCAAAACCATGTTTGATATCGAAGCGGGCGGCGGCCCGGCCAGGCTCGGCTCGGCCCGGCCGGCAGTGTGAACGCAGCCTTAGGTGGTAGCCTTTAAATCGGCCGCGGTCCGTTAGTATACGTCGGACCCGCGTGTCGCCACTATCAGTGATTGCAGACCGAGCGCCGCCACACGGCAGGTCTAGAGAGACTTCCTAGCATTCGCCCCAGTTGTAAAGCCGACTTTGCAACCGATGGTTCACAGTCTACATACGTTCTCATTTGCAGAGACGACAGTTTAGCACAGCCTAGCAAGGCACCATATTCAGTTACTATAATCTGAACAGATAATATTGTGAATCATGTACCGTCAAGAGCGACGTTCATCATTAATGGATTAAAGTTAAGTATCAAACTAATTACGTCCGCTTCTGAATTCTAATTCCTTGTCATGCTCCAGACCTCACGTCAGTGTAGTCCTTCCCTCCTCACGCCAGCCCGCGTGAACTAAAACGCGTGCATTTCGGCCTCCACTAGTAAAACGGTGTTGGCTCTTCTGCCAACACAACACATTATGTTCGCACTCGATTCCATAACTGCAGCAAAGTGACGTCTGACGAAAGGCTGTTGTAGATTTCCTGCACGCTGTGGACAACAAGAGCCGGTAGTGGAGATATGGCTACCTCGCCACGATCACCAGTTGCAGAGTCCAATACCACAGTCTGCCTTTCTCGCAGACAGGAGGACCTGGACGTCATTCCTTCGCACCAGCATCACGACATTAGCGTTCCTGACATTCCGGCGGACTGAATAGGGCCTACGTCGACGTAAGGCCAATATCGTCCAACTTCACATATACACGGCAGCTGTCATCGCGGTACGACGGATGACGAAGAAGGGTGGTGAGCAGGAGGGGACAGAGCACTTCCCAAGTCGGCGTGTGTAAGTTCAATACACGCGCCGCGGTACAGCCGTGCAGCAGTCGGCTGCAACGAAGGTGAGCTGTGTCAGCTGCCGTGAACGGGCTGAAAGCCGCTCGCCGGCCGTTGTGGCGGAGCGGTTCTAGGCGCGTCAGTCTGGAACCGCGCAACCGCTACGGCCGCAGGTTCGAATCCTGCCTCGGGCATGGATGTGTGTGATGTCCTTAGGTTAGTTAGGTTTAAGTAGTTCTAAGTTCTAGGGGACTGATGACCTCAGACGTTAAGTCCTGTAGTGCTCAGAGCCATTTTTTTGAAGGCCGCTCACGACGCGATTCCTCAGCGGGCAATGACAGGTGACGCAAACCACGAGTTAAGACGCTACTTGCATTTTTATGGAAATACATAACTAATTCTGCATATTCTTTCACTGCGCCTATCGGCGACCACAGGTCACTACCATACTTGCGAGGAAAACTGGCAAGGGGTGAATTGGCAGAGTGCCTCCCGACACAGAACCAACTCTACTTATGCCCTCCCAATAGTCGCCTCTTGCAATGTGCTTCGTTACGTGTGGGACATCGCGAAATAGTGTGGCGACCGAGAACCGTTCATGAGTATAAACCGATGTGTTTTACAATAGACACTCTGAAAAAAACCACACACCTTCAAATATTCGGTGTTCATTACATGTACTGTTACAATTGGTAGTAATTATTGTTTGACATGTTTCTACGATCAGTATCATCTGATTAGTGGAGTGCTCCATGCGTTACACACTATACTTGTGGGAAATATAGGTACAATAATACAAATAAAATGACTTTACTGACTTGATGTATTGTTGTTGTGGTCTTCAGTCCAGAGATTGGTTTGATACAGCTCTCCATGCTACTCTATCCTGTGCAAGCTTCTTCATCTCCCAGTACCTACTGCAACCTACATCCTTCTGAATCTGTTTATTCATCTCTTGGTCTCCCTCTCCGATTTTTACCTTCCATGCTGCCCTCCAATACTAAATTGGTGATCCCTTGATGCCTCAGAATATGTCCTACCAAGCGATCCATTCTCCTAGTCAAGTTGTGCCACAAACTCCTCTTCTCCCCAGTTCTATTCAATTCTTCATCATTAGTTATGTGATCCACACATCTAATCTTCAGCATTCTTCTGTAGCACCACATTTCGAAAGCTTCTATCCTCTTCTTGTCCAAACTATTTATCGTCCAGGTTTCACTTCCATACATGGCTACACTCCATACAAATACTTACAGAAACGACTTCCTGACACTTAAGTCTATACTCGAAGTTAACAAATTTCTCTTCTTCAGAAACGCTTTCCTTGCCATTGCCAGTCTACATTTTATATCCTCTCTACTTCGACCATTATCAGTTATTTTGCTCCCCAAATAGCAAAACTCCTTTACTACTTTAAGTGTCTCATTTCGTAATCTAATTCCCTCAGCATCACCCGACTTAATTCGACTACATTCCATTATCCTCGTTTTGCTTTTGTTGATGTTCATCTTATATCCTCCTTTCAAGACACTGTCAATTGTCTGGTCTCCTTCCCCAAACCAACCAACCAACCACTGTCAATTCCGTTCAAATGCTCTTCCAAGTCCTTTGCTGTCTCTGACAGAATTACATTCTCATCGGCGAATCTCTAAATTTTTATTTCTTCTCCGTGTATTTTAATACCTACTCGGAATTTTTCTTTTGTTTCCTTTACTGCTTGCTCAATATACAGATTGAATAACCTCGGGGAAAGGCTACAACCCTGTCTCACTCCCTTCCCAACCACTGCTTCCCTTTCGTGCTCCGTGCTTATTAAACTGATAGTTCGGTAATTTTCACATCTGTCGACACCTGCTTGCTTTGGGATTGGAATTATTAAATTCTTCTTGAAGTCTGAGGGTATTCCGCCTATGTCATACATCTTGCTCACCAGATGGTAGAGTTTTGTTAGACCTGGCTCTTCCAAGGCTGTCAGTAGTTGTAATGGAATGTTGTCTACTCCCAGGGCCTTGATTCGACTTAGTTCTTTCAGTGCTCTGTCAAACGCTTCACGCAGTATCATATCTCCTATTTCATCTTCATCTACACTCTCTTCCATTTCCATGATATTGTCCTCAAGAACGCCGCCCTTGTATAGACCCTCTATATACTCCTTCCACCTTTCTGCTTTCCCTTCTTTGCTTAGAACTGGGTTTCCATCTGAGCTCTTGATATTCATACAAGTGTTATGACGAAAATACCATGAACGCTATTTATATGAGAATAACTGGGAATAAATTGTATTTCTCTACGCAAAGAATAAACATTGTGCCATAACATTTGCGAATAGTAAATTGTGCAATACATTCTGAAGTCTTCTTGGCAAAATACTACACAAGAGCGGACGTATAGCAGAGAGTAGGCGCTTAATGTTAGCTCTGTTATGTACAGGTCTGTCTTGTAGGAAAGGTGAGCAATACATATATTAAGCATTAATTTTGTGGTTGTGTAATAATAACACCCTCCATGTCAAATATTTTAACATTTTACTTAAAATTGCAGCAGCGAGGAATAACATCGCTGGCGCGTTACAATACGCCGCTATTACGTGGCAGATTTAATTTTCTTTAAATTCTGGCAGTTCTTCTGAAAGTAAATTATACATTCTGATTTTCAGAATATTAGTGAATGAATGTAACATAAGCTAAGTCAGTTTTCAGTTTCTTGATGAGTATTCTTGCAACAGGTTCTGGCCAGTACTTACGTAACGATAGAAATACTTTCATGAAGAATTTTATTCATTAACCTTATTCGAGGCCCTAAAGCATTAAATATAAGACAACAAAAAATTTTACGGCAAAGGTTTTGAACACGATTAACACAAGGAACAATTACATTTTTTTTTTTAGATTTGATATTGCTTATACGTTCCTCTATTAAGTACATGCATATACGTAACACATAAAATGTTACTTTGAAACGTGAAAATAAAAGGAATTAACTATCTGATAATAGCAGAGGGAGAGTATACTGTGGCAGAGCGGGTAATGTTTTAGTCTCGTAATCACGATGTCACTCGTCGGATACTCACTAGACGCATATTTTTTAAAGTTTTATTCGAATTTATATCCAACACCTAATTGAAATGTTAATTAACAATACTGGCGTGAATCGTAAGTTTTTTTACAAGTCTACAACTTGGAGAAGACATTTTCAAGAGATACTTAGCATTTGTTATGTATATGTGTGACTGAATGTCATACGTACGTAGTACAAAGTAGGAAGTATGAGTGGAATGATTGGTCGATATGAGAAAGATGTTCATTCATTTGCTTCACAAGTTGTAACCAGCACCGCATTAATGTTAGTAGTTAAGAAGGAATGTTATTGGTATCTTCTATAATCGATATTAGAGTGTGCCGGCCGAAGTGGCCGTGCGGTTAAAGGCGCTGCAGTCTGGAACCGCAAGACCGCTACGGTCGCAGGTACGAATCCTGCCTCGGGCATGGATGTTTGTGATGTCCTTAGGTTAGTTAGGTTTAACTAGTTCTAAGTTCTAGGGGACTAATGACCTCAGCAGTTGAGTCCCATAGTGCTCAGAGCCATTTGAACCATTTTTTTGATATTAGAGTGTAACAAAATAGTCATAATTGTAATGACTGAAACAGTGTGGAGCCCTTTTGGTCTCTAGCTCTCAGAAAATTTCATTTTACCCCTCAGGCGTTAATTACACCCAGATTAAGAACGACTGCTCTGACTTGACGACATGCAGTACAGAACAGTAATCGGATTAAGAGCGTTCATACGTTGATGGTGGTGGTTAGTGTTTAACGTCCCGTCGACAACGAGGTCATTAGAGACGGAGCGCAAGCTCGGGTTAGGGAAGGATTGGGAAGGAAATCGGCCGTGCCCTTTCAAAGGAACCATCCCGGCATTTGCCTGAAACGATTTAGGGAAATCACGGAAAACCTAAAGCAGGATGGCCGGAGACGGGATTGAACCGTCGTCCTCCCGAATGCGAGTCCAGTGTGCTAAGCACTGCGCCACCTCGCTCGGTCATACGTTGAAACTGGAGGAACGAAGGACGAGAAAGTACGGAGTTTACATAACGCGTCGATCAAATTTACGAGGTGTGATCAAAAAGTAACGGGGATTTTTCAGTTTCGCGGGTTTCATACAACCGATTTTCAAATTCTTTTGTCTTGTTGGTACAAATATTCCTGATGTATGTTTGCACTTCCAACTGTTTTGAATATTTACCTTATTGTTGACAGTCGAAACAGTTATACGTGTTTTCGACTGCTCGGTGAATATTTTCTTTTGAAGTAGATGGATCAAAAGACTTGCATTAAATTGTGCTTGAGAAATGTATTAAAGTGCAGCAGCGCACTCGAAATGGTGACTGGTTTTTGGCGAATCTGCTTCGTGTAATACAAGTGCTTACGAGTGATATAAACATTCCAAAGAGGTCTGAGAAGACGTTGAAGACGACGACCGCCCTTGACACCCTGAGACATCAATTATTGGCGACAATGTGGAAGAAGTAAAGAAAATGGTTCTGGCAAATCGCCGAATCACCACCATAGAGGTTGCTGATGATGTCGACATATCCTTTGTCTCATGTCAAGCAGTTTTCCCAGATGTTTTGAGCGTCAGACGTGTAGCAGCAAAGTTTGTTCCGAAATTGTTGAGTTTAGATATCGCACAGGAATTGCTGAATGAAGTCGACAACTATACAGAACTTCTGAAGAAGGTTATAACAGGCGACGAAACGTGGGTATACGGGTATGACATCGAAACCAAGGCTCAATCGCCCCCCCCCCACCCCACCCCCCCCCCCTTATGGAAACCGCCTGAAGAGCCAAGATCAAAATAAATACGACAAGTTCGATCAGATGTGAATGTTC
Organism: Schistocerca americana; assembly: GCF_021461395.2. Lineage (NCBI taxonomy): Eukaryota > Metazoa > Arthropoda > Insecta > Orthoptera > Acrididae > Schistocerca > Schistocerca americana. The sequence continues at coordinate 641,648,056 of NC_060123.1, forward strand.
GTCTCACTGTTTTCTCCAATTACAATAGGATAGTGAATATGAGTTCCTGCGTTACGGTCTTACAGTCAATAAGGAATACTGCCTGGAAGTTCGCGTGAAGCAATCCGAAGAAAACGACTAGAATTGTGGTAAAACCATTCATGGAAATTGCATCATGATTATGCTCCCGGTCATACCTCAAGATTTGGTCGTGTTTTTTTTTCTTTTCTTTTCTTTTTTTTTTTTTTTTTGGCAAAAAATAAAACCGTTGCATCAGCCACCGTGTTCGCCGCACATGGCCCCCGGCGACTTCTTGCTATTCTCGAGCCTGAAAAGAACCATGAAAAGAAGTCGTTTTGCCGCCACTGATGAGATAAAAACGGAATCGATGAAGGAACTGAACACCATAATGAAAAGTGAGTTCCAGCAGGGCTTCCAAGATTGGAAAATCCCTGGTACAAGTGTATTATACTGAAGGAGTTTATTCTGAAGTGTACAATGCTAGACACTTAACGTGTGACAGAATTCCACCAATAAAAGAAGACTGGAGCGTGCCCTGTTGCCGTCACCGCAGCGTAAACAATGCCGGTCTGGCTGACCTTGTCGCCTAATCATTCGGAAGTAGTCAGATCACGCGCAGCTGATGCTGCGACACAGCTCACAAGGTCACCTTCATAGGCGGGAAAGGGTGCGTCCTCTGTTTCCGACAAGACGCGCATAACGTACGCGCTTCTCGCAATGAAACAGCGGCAAGCGCATGCGAGAAGCTGAAGCGTGACAAGTGTCATACAGGCTTTGGCTTACCTTCGACAGCGGAGGTCGTCAGTAGCGGCGTGACATCAGCGTCGGAGAGATGAAGCCTATGCGTGTTGTGCCGCCGTCCGGTGCGAGCGGCCACTGTGGACTCGTCTGTTATGTGAGCGCGAGAGGCTGGGGGTCGGTGGTGGGGAGTCCCGGGCTCTGGAAGAGACGTGGACTGGTAGTAGCGGTCAGTTCCCCTTACCCCTACCCCTTACCCCCTCCTCCAGCTGTGAGAGGTCCTAGACAATCTGCGGCTGTGACTCAGCAGCTGCGAGCGTCCCGACCCGTTCACAAACATCACGGTGTCTGATGACACAGTGCGATGTTACATAAAAGCAAATGGTGCAACACCTTTAAAATGCGCCCTGTGTGATGATGGAAATATTGGGCTGCAACGCCATCTATTTGGAACAACAACATTCATATCAGAGCACAGTAATAAGAACTATTGACGGTGGGAGGGTAACCGAATACCGTAGATCGGGTAAGTACACTGAATTTCAGATCAAGCTGAGTGCTATTGACAAGGGATTTCAGATCGATTCCGTATTTCTGGATTTCCGGAAGGCTTTTGACACTGTACCACACAAGCGGCTTATGGAATATGGTCTCAGATATGTGACTGGATCTGTGATTTCCTGTCAGAGAGGTCACAGTTCGTTGTAACTGACGGAAAGTCATCGAGTAAAACAGAAGTGATTTCTGGCGTATCCCAAGGTAGTGTTACAGGCCCTTTGCTGTTCCTTATCTATATAAACGATTTGAGAGAGAATTTGAGCAGCCGTCTTCAGTTGTTTGCACATGACGCTGTCGTTTATCGACTAATAAAGAGTCATGGACTGTTCGGCTTGTTCCGGCGGAGGTTCGAGTCCTCCCTCGGGCATGGATGTGTGTGTTTGTCCTTAGGATAATTTAGATTAAGTAGTGTGTAAGCTTAGGGACTGATGACCTTAGCAGTTAAGTCCCATAAGATTTCACACACATTTGAACATTTTGGACTAATAAAGTCATTAGAAGGTCAAAACAAACTGCAAAACAATTTAGACGAAATATCGGAATGGTGCGAAAAGTGGCATTGACCTTAAATAACGAAAAGTGTGAGGTCATCCACATGAGTGCTAAAAGGAACACGTTAAACTTTGATTACACGATAAATCAGTCTAATCTAAAAGCCGTAAATTCAACTAAATATCTAGGTATTACAATTACGAACAATTTCAGGAACACACAGAAAATGTTGTGGAGAAGGCTAACCAAAGACTGCGTTTCATTGGCAGGACACTTAGAAAATGTAACAGACCTACTAAGGAGACTGCCTACGTTACGCTTGTCCGTCCTCTTTTAGAATATTGTTGCGCGGTGTGGAATCATTACCAGATAGGACTGACTGAGTTCAAAGAAAGGCAGCACGTTTTGTATTATCGCGAAATGTGGGAGAGAGTATCACAGAAATGATACAGGATTTGGGATGGACATCATTAAAAGAAAGGCGTTTTTCGTTGCGACGGACTCTTCTCACGAAATTCCAACCACCAACTTTCTCCTCCTAATCCAAAATTTTTTTATTGACACCGACTTACATAGGGAAGAACGATCACAAAGATAAAATAAGAGAAATCAGAGCTCGTACGGAAAGATACAGGTGTTCAGTTTTCCCGCGCGCTATACGAGATTGGAATAATAGAGAATTGTGAAGGTGGTTCGATGAACCCTCTGCCAGGCACTTAAATGTGATTTGCAGAGTATCCATGTAGATGTAGATGTAGATATAAAAGGAAGTTAAACTAATTTAAAAAAGTAAATCAAACAGAGCATACTTGCGTTGCACAGTAATTCATTATTGAGTAGTATCTGAAGCCGAGCTTGCAAGATTGTCAGTGTATCAGTTTTCTCCCTTACCTAGTTTGGTTGAGCTATCATCCAGTTCCCTAGCTATGGTGGTCTTCGGCTGCTGGGAACTGTCTTCGTCATTACTTTTCAAACCAGTTGATTACTATTCTTTCAGCCTCCTACTCCATGAAAGCACCATAGCGCTGATATTCTTTATCGACATATTTAACCTTTGCACACTTCTCTATGATTCATCTGATGTGTTTGTTCTTTCAAAGCCGCAACGGGAAACTGGAGATATGGTTTACGAATATGTTTCGTTTTACTACATTCCAAATAATTTCGATTTTAATAGAACATTATACAAGATGTATCATAAGAGCTATTACTAGTTTTCTGAAATAGTGCAGGGCATGAAATTAAACACTTTGCGTAATAAAACAGTATTCAGTAAAGCATTGTTTTGTACTTGGACTGGAAGGGAATAAAAGTGTTGGAAGTACTTCACTCCAAAACGAGTGTGAAATTTAGATCATAGCCTTGCAGGGGCTAATCACGTATTTAGGTATGCTACGTTTTCTTTCTATGAAATTATTATAATCAAATAAAAACGAAAATTACAAACACATTTATAAATGTTGCTTAAATTTGTATATAACGCAGACTTGCTCTAATTCTAACTGAAAATGTGAACGCAGAAAATGTGCTTGGAAAAAAAATTACCTACTGGAAGCAGCAAAATTAGTTTTCAGTGTCAGTTCTGTAATTAGGAATCCTGTCAATCTTAGTTTTCGTAAAAAAAAAGCAATGCTACGTATTTTAATGCCCGAAACTAGGAAAAAAATTTCACAGAAGATACTAACTTCAGTAGTTCTTTTTTTCCGTGGTAAGAAAAACAGCTGAAGCAAAAGCATCTAAAATCTGAGTTCTAAGCACTGGCTTTTGCACGGAAAAACAAAGTATTGGCAAACACTGTATTATTGACAAGTAATGTTTAAGTTCTTGTCCTCTGCCACATTAGAAAATTAGAAACTTGAATGTTCACATGTTCTGCAATACAGGACAACATTGCATTCAATATCCAACCGAACTTACTACTGTTAATATGGCTCGATGATACAAGTGTCTGAAGTATCGCATTCTCTGATTCAGCCGACGGCACCACGAACGACTGTTAATATTCTAAATTCTTTTATCGAGTCTCTCTTTGTAGTTAAGCTTTCATACTCAGCATCTTCCTGTCACTGTCTATGTGTCTCTCCTACTGTCTCAGTTTTCTCCCATCGATTTACAGTATATCCCACTGTCTCTGTCTCCGCTCTCACTTGCACTGTCTCCTTTTGTCTTCTTTGCCACTTTTGTGTTTCTTTGCCACTGCCATTGTCTCCACAACACCTCGGCAGCTCAAAAATTCTGGGGCATCCAAGTTATTTTTTTCCCTATACCCATGTGTTTAAAATTTCAGTCCAAAATGCGCTCTCTGGCATACCTACGTGCTATGTTCGCCGGTCTGGGAGGGTCCAGCCCCCCTTTCCCCCCTCCCCAAGGTCTGTGTATGGTGTCCACTCATCTCTCTTTTTTGTCTACAATGTCTCCTCTCTCTTTACCTGTCACTGTGCTCTTCTTTTTTTAGAAACTTCCGCCATGTCACTATTAATTGTCCATTTGCGTCCGCCTCCGTAGCGTAGCGGTAGCCTTTCCGCCCACCACGCAGGGGGCCCGGGTTCGATATCCGGCAGGGGACTGGGTCTTGTGTGTCCTTCATCATCATTGGCCCCCAAGTCACCGAAGTGGTGTCAACTAAAAAGCACTTGCAATACGGCTGCCGAACTCCCCCGCATGGGGCCTCCCGCCCAGCAACGCCATACGACCATTTTTTTTTTTTTTTTGGCCATTTGTTTTACGCAGCCATGATTTCGTCTTTATAACCATTCTCAGGTTCATACTGAAGTGTTAAAACTTGTATCTTACCCTTCTGTGACTTGTCATCGTCGAAAAAACGTATTTCTGGTCTTGTAGATGAGTTGTCGTATTGCAGGATATGAGCACATATCGAATACACATAATATGGCTGACATTGTGCAGAGTGAAAAACGACAGCTGGTCTATACGACCAGAAATATGTTTTTTCTACGATGACATATCACAGGCTGGTCAGACATATTTTAAAATTGCAGCATGCACTCTAGAATGGTTCTAAAGCCGAAATCATTATTGTGTAAAATAAATGCCCAATTAACAGTCAATAGACGGAAATTTGTTTCAAAAAATTCTACATGACTGTGGTCCTCCACAAGGGAAAGATCATTAATATCTCCCTTTGGCACCCAAGGCTATTGCCTTCACTCACCTCCCTTTCTCTTTGAATGACACTTTCTCTACCCTACCATCACTCTCCTCTTTCTCTCTGTCTCTGTCTCTCTCTCTCTCTCCTATTGGCACTGTGTCTCCCGTCTTCCATCATCACTGTCTCTCTGCTACTCTCTTTCAGCACAAAAATGCGTGAATATGTTCCATGTCAAAACGTTTGGTGATTAAAGAGGAATGCGATAGCTGGTTCCCAGTTTTATGTCAGTCTTTTCGAAAGGAACTTATTCGCCTTCTTCTACTCCGACGGGGCATTTTTCAGTTGTTTCGCTTCTTTTGCCTGCTACAGCAGTATGAAGTTAATGTAAAACGAATTCTATAGATCAGTAAAGTTTTGACAGTTTACTTACATACTTGACACACTTATATACTTTGACACATATAAGCAACAAATAAGTACGCATAAATAAGGTTGATAAACAGCCGTTTGTTTTACGTTTTTTCCCCCAATACTTTGCTCATCGTTTCCAATTCTTTGAAAACGCCTGGCTTATGATTTGTGTCATAAAAGTGTAAAAATGTTAGAAATATTTAACTGAATTTCCAGTCTTTCTAGTTTCACATAATTTTTGGCCATCATTTCCTCCAGTTTGGGCATATTTTTCTAGGCGTGAAGTGCCCATTATACAGAGTTTTATCGGTGGAAAAATGCTAAATAAAACATATTTTGGTGACCTGAGAACTCTCCGCTGACCCTAGAACACTTGCCATGTGTCCACGTCAGATGAAACTATATTTACGCGTCAGACCATATTTCAATACGTAAGTATGACAACTTGGTAAGGGATAATGATATCGATAAAACTTTCGACGTTCCCCGAGAATATTATCTTAAGAACATATGGTAAAATTTTCAACGATCTGCCACGAAAAGAAACTGCAGAAGTGGCCGTCCTCACAATTCATACTTTTCGTACCCAAATAGTCGTGGATTTTCTCAGGAATCGCACATGACCTATGTTGCATTTATAAGTCACTTTAAGTCCATTCTAGACCACACCTAATGCAAAGGAACAAACCATTTTTTTCAATTTGCCTGGGCTGGAGAAAATGTGTAATGTTTAAATTTTAGCCCTGTAGTGTAGGATAGCTCCAGTATGCCAGTTTACGAATAGTTGCTAGGCTGAGGGCTATCAAAAACAGTTGATCTCTTATTTCTGTAATCATATAACCCGAGATATGACTCCCTGAAATATCGCATTTTCGCACCCAGTTTTTTACAGATACTACACACTGTAGTGCATGGACCGATGGCATTTGTAAAGAAATGTGTAGTGTTCAGTAAGAAATTACATTTATTCTACATTCTATCTCAGGCGGTATTTTTTGTGTATCCCCAATATTCCCCGAAATGTGCTGTGTTTAAATCATATCAAACCTTTTTTAAAGTAACAATAAAATTGGGATGCTATGTTTTTAGATGAGGACCAATCACGTGTCTTGCCATGGGGCCAGACCTCGCTCTCAATGGCCCTGTTCGTTCGGAATTGAGAACTTTCTCAGAGAATGCTCTTTTGCTCCGAGAATTTTAGCTGTAGAATATTCTCTTTTTTATTTGTATAACACATTATTTACCGATTATGTCCTACTACAAGGCTGACGTATTGCATTTTTTCACTAACAATTTGTAGTAGAACTACTTAAACCTAACTAACCTAAGGACATCACTCACATCCATGCCCGAGGCAGGATTCGAACCTGCGACCGTAGCGGTCGCGCGGTTCCAGACTGAAGCGCCTAGAACCGTTTATCAGCGAGGTTGGGGGTGATGCGATTCTGTAACATATCGGCGTACCTCTCACCCGTCACGGTAGCAGTTACAAAACCAGAATCACGCATTTCCTCGAAGAAAAAAGGCCCGACAACGGTAGATGTGGTAATTCCAACACATACCGTGACTTTCTCGTCGTGCAGTGGAGTTTCCAAGACAGTTCTACTATTTACGGTAGCACAAATTCTGCAGTTGTGGGCGTTGACAGACCCTCGGAGCGTGAAATGAGCTTCGTCGGTCCACAACACGTTACTCAACCAATCGTCATCTTCCGCCATCTTTTGAAACGCCCACACCGCAAATGCCCTCCGCTTCACTAAATCGCCAGGTAACAGTTCATAATGCCGATGGATTTTGTACGGATAGCATCGGAGGGTACGCCTCAGTGCCAACCAAACAGTAGTGTATGGAATGCCGGTGCGACGTGCGGCTGCACGAGCGCTGACTTCCCCGTGCATAGACGAACCTGCTGCAGACTCTATTTCTTCCTGTACTGTCTCAGCAGCATCACGCCTTGTGCTCGGTCGGCCACTACGGGGTCTATCGTCTAAACAACCCGTGTCTTCGAACTTCGAAATCATTCTCGCTACAGCTGCATTTGTCAACGGACCTTTACCCGTTCGAATCCCCTTCCTATGGCGATAGGATCGTAACGCTGAGCTAGCACATCCCCCATTCTGATAATACAGCTTCACTAAAATCGCCTTTTCAGGTAACGTCAACATACTGCGACTGCTGGCGCATCTGATTCTTTCTCTTATTACAGCTCCTTTTATACACGATTGTCATGCGCAGTCACTGACGTTTTGCTGTCCAGCGCCATCTGTCGGACATTTTGTGAACTTCATTTTGTTTTGTTCTAATAAAATCCCATGTCATTCCAAGCATGTGTGTAAATTTTTGCCTCTATCTACATTATTCCGTGGTTTATTAAGTTTTCAAATTTATACTGACTTTTTGATCATCCGGTACTTAGAAAACTATACAGAGGATACAGTTACGAAACAATGCAGCTGTATAGTGATAGGAGAGGAATTACTATTACCAAATTCTGAATTGAACAAAAGTGTGGGTCACAAACCGAAAAGGAGTGAGAAATTGGATCCTCCTCCTCTGTCAGGAACGCTGGAACAAAGCCAAAAACTGATGTTAACCAAAAACTCATCGCCTGACACAGAATCTCCTCTAGGCGCTGCAGTCTGGAACCGCGCGACCGCTACTGTCGAAGGTCCGAATCCTGCCTCGGGCATGGGTGTGTGTGATGTCCTTAGGCTAGTTAGGTTTACCTAGTCCTAGGTTCTACGGGACTGATGACCCAGAAGTTAAGTCCCATAGTGCTCAGAGCCATTTGAACCACTTTTTAACAGAATCTCCGTTTACGGCTCCGGATAATTTTACACACGCACTATTAACTTTGAAATGATAAAAACTACAGTTCGAATTGGAATTTTTCGACAAATAATGCATCAAATTATTCAGGAGAGATCAAATATTAAGAGATAATACTCCGAAAATGTCACTTTTTGACCAATTCCACCATACGTACTCCCCTTAACGAGCAAAAACAGCGGCGTTTGCGTATAGTTATCAGTGCCAACAGGTAAGCAACACTGAGTGAAATAACCACGGAAATCAGTGTAGGACGTACGATGGACGCGTCTGTTAGGGCAGTGCGGCGGCATTTGGCGTGAACGGGCTGTGGCAGCAGGCGACCGACGGCAGTGCCTTTGCTAACAGCAGGACATCGCCTACAACTCCTCTCCTGGGCTCCTGACCATATCGGTTGGACGCCAGACGACTGGAAATCCGTGGTCTCCCAGAGGAGTCTCGATTTCAGTTGGTAAGACCTGATGGTAGGGTTCGAGTGTGGCGCAGACCTCACGAAGCCACGGGCCCATGATGTCAATAAGTAACTGTGCAAGCTGGCGGTGGTTGCACAATGGTGTGGACTGCGGCTTAACCGATCATTGACTGGAAATGTTTATGTTACAATACGTGGAGACCATTTGCAGACATTCATCGACTTGATGTCCCCAAACAACGTGGTAATTTTATGGATGTCATTGCGCCCTGTCAACGGCCCGCAGTTGTTCGCGATTGGTTTGAAGAACATTCTGGACAATTCGAGCCAATGATTTGGCCAGCCGTATCGCCCGACGTGAAGTCCATCGAACATATATGGGACGTAATCGAGAGGTCAGTTCATACACAAAACCCTGCACCGGCAACACTTTCGCAATTATGGACTGCTACAGACGCAACATGGCTCAATATTTCTGCGGGGGACTTCAACCACTTGAATCCATCCCACGTTGAATTGCTGCACTGGTCCGGGCAAAAGGAGATCCGACACGATATTAGGAGGTATGGCATGACATTTGTCACCTCATTCTTAATTATTGTCTTTTGTTTTGAGGTAAAAATGAAGAACTCTCCAAGTACCTTCCTGCAGCCGGTAGCACGTAATTTTTTCTTCAAAACTCTTGTCTTCACCGCATTACTTGGAGCTCGGTAGGTAGTTGCAGCAGTTTTGAAACCAATGCCGGCCTTCACTGCATGTCTCGCTCTCTAGAAGTCACCTGAATGTCATGATCATTTCTTTTCTTTGTGATTATATGTATACACTATCAATAGAAGGAAAAACATTTTTATTGTTTAATAAGTACTTCGTGTTCAGGCCACGAGTGGCCTACCGGGACCATCCGACCGCCGTGTCATCCTCTGTGGAGGGGCGTGGGGTCAGCACACCGCTCTCCCGGTCGTTATGATGATATTCTTGACTGAAGCTGCTACTACTCGGTCGAGTAGCTCCTCAATTGGCATCACGAGGCTGAGTGCACCCCGAAAAATGGCAACAGCGCATGGCGGCCTGGATGGTCACCCATGCAAGTGCCGACCACGCACGACAGCGCTTAACTTCGGTGATCTCACGGGAACCGGTGTATCCACTGCGGCAAGGCCGTTGCCTTTATTGTTTAATAACCGTTATTATTTATTATCGACGAGAAATTAGCGTATTTGTTATTAATTATTAATATTCGTCTCTACTATGCAGCTACATTCCGCATTTTCTTCGATGAAAGACAGTAAAAACAGAAGGAAAAAGGATTAATTCATGGCGAGTATACTGGCTGGTCATTATTGTGTTCACGTACATACCACTTCACAGAAGCTGTTAGTTGGCGACGGCATCCGAGGACGCATTCATCGCCATGTTAGGAGAACCTGACTGATTGCCTAAGTTCGTAGTAATTACATGCAGTCAGAACTTACCTTGGATCAGAAGGTCGCAAAGACACAAAAAACGTGCTGCGAGACTACGCGATACCCTGGCTGCTTCAAATGTCTGTGCGTAGCTGAGGGGGGTTTAATAGTGACCCATTTATGCTGTTTCTGTACGATTGGAACATTGTACGAACAGTTCAAATGGCCATATAGTCGCCTTTCCCTTCTCTTGATATTCTCTAATCTGATCATTATCACATACAAAAGATACAGAAGCAGATAAGAAATATCTGCCTGTATTAACCGATAGTCTAATTTCTCAAAAACTAATCACAGCACTAACACTTGAGCCATTCCATGTCACTGTATTATTACTGTTTCATCTCAACAATTATCGACATCAGAATTCCGTCAATTCCGTGTCCACATACTTCCATACGTTCGTAGTTCCTCTTTACTGTTCATGCGCATTCAGACTACACTGACGGGAAAAATCTTAAGACAAAAAAATGAGTGATTAACGTTGTGCCTGACAGAGGGTTCATCGAACCACCTTCACAATAATTCTCTATTAATCCAAACTCAAAGCGCGCATAAAAAACGGACACCTATATCTTTCCGTGCGAGCTCTAATTTCCCTTATTTTGCTATGATGTTCGTTTCTACCTATGGAGGTCGACGTCAACAAAATATTTTATCGTTCGGAGGAGACAGTTGGTGATCGGAGTTTCGTGAGAAGATTCCGCCGCAACGAGAAGCGCCTTTGTTTCAATGATGTCCACCCCAAATCCTGCACCATTTCAGTGACACTCTCCCCTATTTCTCGATAGTACAAACCGTGATGCCCTTCTTTGAACTTTCTCGGTGTACTCCGCTAATCCTGTCTGGTAAGGATCCCACACCGCGCAGCAGTATTCTAAAAGAGGACGGACAAGCGTAGTGTAGGCAGTCTCTTTAGTAAATCTGCTACATTTTCTAACTGTCCTGCGAATAAAACACGGTCCTTGGTAAGCCTTCCCCACAACATTTTCTATGTGTTCTTTTCAATTTAAGTTGTTCGTAATTCTAATTCCTAGGTATTCAGTTGATTCTACGGCCTATATAGTTGATTGATTTATCGCGTAACCGAAGTTTAGCGGATTCCTTTTAGCACTCATGCGGATGAGCACACACTTTTCATTATTTAGGCTCAACTGTTAATTTTTGCACCGTACAGATTGCTCTTCTAAATCGTTTTGCAACTTTGTTTTGATCTTCTGATGACTTCACTACACTATAAACGATAGCATCAAGTGCAAACAACCTAATACACTTGCTGAGATTGTCTCCTAAATCGTTTGTATAGATAAGGAACAGAAAAGGTCTATGAACTACTTTGCCGAACATCAGAAACCACTTCTGTTGTACTCGAAGACTTTTAGTCAGTTATTACGAACTGTGACCCCTCTGAGAGGAAATCACGAATCCAGTCACACAACTGAGACGATATTCCATAAGAACGCAATTTCACTACAAGCCGTTTGTGTGGTACAGTGTCAGAAGCCTTCTGGAAATCTAGAAATGCGGGATCGATTTGAAATCCCTTCTCAATATCACTCAACATTTGGTGTGTGTAAAGAGCTAGTTGTTCCGCAAGAACGACGTTATCTAAATCCATGTTGACTGTGTGTCAATCGACCGTTTTGCCCAAGATACTTCACAATGTTCGAACTCAATATATGCTCCAAAATCCTACTGCACATCGAAGTTAATGATACGGGCGTGTAATTTAGTGAATTACTACTACTGCCTTTCTTGAGTATTGGTGTGACCTGTGCAAGTTTCCAGTCTTTGGGTACGGATCTTTCTTTGAGCGAACGGTTGTATACAGGGTGGTCCATTGATCGTGACCGGGACAAATATCTCACGAAATAAGCGTCGAACGAAAAAACTACAAAGAATGAAAGATGTCTAGCTTGAAGGGGGAAACCAGATGGCACTGTGGTTTGCTCGCTAGATATCGCTGCCATACGTCAAACGGATGTCAACCGGTTTTTTAAAAATAGAAGCCCCCATTTTTTATTACATATTCGTATAGTGCGTAAAGAAATATGAATGTTTTAGCTGGACCACTATTTTCGCTTTGTGATAGATGGCGCTGTAGTAGTCACAATCATATGGCTCACAATTTTAGACGAACAGTTGGTAACAGGTAGGTTTTTTAAATTAAAATACAGAACGTAGGTACGTCTGAACATTTTATTTCGGTTGTTCCAATGTGATACATGTACCTTTGTGAACTTATCATTTCTTAGAACGCATGCTGTTACAGCGTGATTACCTGTAAATACCACATTAATGCAATAAATGCTCAAAATGATGTCCGTCAACCTCAATGCATTTGGCAATACGTGTAACGACATTTCTCTCAACAGCGTGTAGTTCGCCTTCCGTAATGTTCGCACATGCATTGAATTGCGCTGACGCATGTTGTCAGGCGTTGTCGGTGGATCACGGTAGCAAATATCCTTCAACTTTCCCCACAGAAAGAAATCCGGGGACGTCAGGTCCGGTGAAGGTGCGGGCCATGGTATAGTGCTTCGACGACCAATCCACCTGTCATGAAATATGCTATTCAATACCGCTTCAACCGCACGCGAGCTATGTGCCGGACATCCATAATGTTGGAAGTACATCGCCATTCTGTCATGCAGTGAAAGTTCTTGTAGTAACATCGGTAGAACACTACGTAAGAAATCAGCATACATTGCACCATATAGATTGCCATCGATAAAATAGCGACCAATTATCCTTCCTCCCATAACGCCGCACCATACATTAACCCGCCAAGGTCGCTGATGTTCCACTTGTCGCAGCCATCGTGGATTTTCCGTTGCCCAATAGTGCGTATTATGCCGGTTTACGTTACCGCTGTTGGTGAATGACACCTCGTCCAAAATAGAACGCGTGCAAAAAATTTGTCATCGTCCCGTAATTTCTCTTGTGCCCAGTAGCAGAACTATACACGACGTTCAAAGTCGTCGCCATGCAATTCCTGGTGCATAGAAATATTGTACGGGTGCAATCGATGTTGATGTAGCATTCCCGATTCTCGCGCAGTTTGCCTGCTACTGATGTGCGAATCAGCCGCGACAGCAGCTAAATCAGCTACTTGGGCATCATCATTTGTTGCAGGTCGTGGTTGACGTTTCACATGTGGCTGAACACTTCCTGTTTCCTTAAATAACGTAACTATCCGGCGAACGGTCCGGACACTTGGATGATGTCGTCCAGGATACCGAACAGCACACATAGTACATGCCCGTTGGGCATTTTCATCACAATAGCCATACATCAACACGATATCGCCCTTTTCCGCAATTGGTAAACGGTCCATTTTTACACAGGTAATGTACCATGAAGCAAGTACCGTCCGCACTGACGGAATGTTACGTGATACCACGTACTTATACGTTTGTATTACAGCGCCATCTATCACAAAGCGAAAAAAGTGGTCCAACTAAAACTTTCATATTCCTTTACGTACAACACGAATATGTAATAAAAAATGGAGGTTACTATTTTAAAAAAACGCAGTTGATATCTGAGCCGTGTGTCGGCTCTCATCATACATCGCGCTGTTCCATTCCATTGTTAATTGATTCTTTCATATTTATAGTTATGCTGCGTACGATTCTGTTGAGATTCCTCTCTAGCGGTGTGTCTGGTCTTATCGATCTTCGAATCGTTGCTTCCTGTTAGCCTTGTGTAAGGGAGTAAGATCTTTGGGGAGATGGCCGGTTGGTTGCCTAGCGGTGAGGAGTCGGTCGGTCGGTTTTTAAAATCGGGAATTAGACAATGCCGGACGATGAGACCGCGGCGTGGCGTGGCGGTGGAGAGTTGGCTGTTGTTCCGAGAAACCGCGTGGTCTACCCTGGCGGTGCGAGACGAGTGGGTCGAGTTGATGGGACAAGGCTGTAAGCTCCTGCTGTGAACACCTGGGGGTCACGGCTGTGGTTCCGAGTCACTGCTTGGTAGGAGCGGCAACGGATGTCTTTAAATTTTCCGTCTGGAGGCGGTAATGATGGACTAGTAACTCGTCTAACCTGAGGAGTGGTATTTCGCCGCTGTGGGTGCAGAGAAGACGAGGGCTCCGGTGACTGATCGCATAGCTGCGTGACTGTGCCCAGTTTGGTACGCAGGCGACGTGGACACGGTCGGGTGTGAGAAACCTTTGCATCGGAGTTCACGTGCTGTTACTCTGATAAACTGCAAGTTAAGTTGGTTAAAGGTTTAGATGTTAATTGAAGAATTTTGGTTTGCGCAACCAACGTCTTTTCTGCCTTGTGGCCTCCTGCGTTCGGGTTTCCCGTCCCTGTCGCCGGTGTAATTATAGACAGTGATCTTTTGACTTCTTGTTAGTACTGCCTGGGGGGAAGTGTATTTTTGGGCAGGGATTATGGTTCCTGATTTGATTCCTCCTCCTACCCTGGCCTCGCGTGAGGTCGATGTGATTGCTGAATCTGAGGTGTTGTGGGTCAACAGTCAGCTCCTAGCCTGAGCATCCTTCGGGAGACAATTGCGGCCGCCCTTACACCCGGTCGGTTAATTATTTCTGTGCCAGGACATTTTGGTGGCAGGACGTGGTATTAAAGTTGTTAGTTATTGTAAAATGTTAAATGGTTGTATTTTAGTCTGATTGCTTTTGGCCACTGTTTAAAAAGGTTAAGTTTGCCTTTCATTGGTGGGTTTTTTAAAATTACGTGGCTTTAAAATTGTTAGTTATTGTAAAAGGTGAATGACTGTATGTTTACTTTGATTGTTTTAATCTACTTGGCATCCTTTGAAAATGCTAGTTCTGCCTCCCTGTTAGCGAGCCCTTGTAATTTAATATCTTGTTGTGGCAAAATTTAAAAGAAGTGGCTCCCTACATGTTCGGTAGCGAAATGGTATGCAAATTGGTGTTTTGTTTCTTTACTTGGAAAGTTTTAATTTTGTTCAAAAATGGCTCTGAGCACTATGGGACTTAACATCTATGGTCATCAGTCCCCTAGAACTTAGAAGTACTTAAACCTAACTGACCTAAGGACATCACACAACACCCAGTCATCACGAGGCAGAGAAAATCCCTGACCCCGCCGGGAATCGAACCCGGGAACCCGGGCGTGGGAAGCGAGAACGCTACCGCACGACCACGAGCTGCGGACTTAATTTTGTTATTAAATGCTTTATCAAAGTATGTTTTAAGTAAAATGGCTTGGCTATTAACGGTAAAGTTTTCAGTTTCATTACTTGGAAAATTTTGATTTGTTATTAAATGTTTTATCAAAGCCGAGTTTAAAGTAAAATGGCTTGGCCGTTACTGTAAATTGTTTTGAAAAGGCAATCATGCCTGTTAGCTTTTTTGGATCGAGTGGTAAAGAAATGAGTTTTAATGGTTGAAGTAATCAATAAAGTAATTGTAAATCGCAACTCGACAGTAACCAACTAATTTTGGCCCCGTTTCCCAACTGGGGGTTTTCCTTGATTAATCGTAACACCCGTCTCAATATCCGTTTGACCTATGGCAGCGCCATCTAGTGTGCCAACCATAGCGCCATCTGGTTTCCCTCTTCAAGCTAGACGAGTTTCCTTTTTTTGTAGTTTTTTCGTTTGATGCTTATTTCGTGAGATATTTGTCCCGGTCACTATCAATGGACCACCCTGTATAATTGTTGAGTATGGAGCTATTGCATCAGCATACTCTCAAAGGAACCTAATTGGTACAGAGTATCTTGCTTTTATTAAGTGGTTTAAGTCACTTCACTCCTCCGAATATATCTACTTCTAACTTACTCATATTGGCAACTGTTGTTGATTCGAATTCTGGAATATTTACTTCGTCTTCTCTGGTGAACGAATTTCAGAAGACTGTGTCTAGTAACTCTGATTTGGCATGCTGTCGTCGATAGTATCTCCACTGCTATCGCTCAGAGAAGGCATTGACTATGTATTCCTGCTAGCATACTTTACATACGGCCAGAATCTCTTTAAATTTTCTGCCAGGTCTCGAGGCAAGGTTTCGTTGTGGAAACTATTATAAGCATCTCTCATTGGTGCCCGCGCCAAATTTCGAGCTTCTGTAAAAGATCGCCACTCTGGGAGATTTGTGTTCGTTTAAATTAAGCGGGCTTTTTTCGTTGTTTCTGCAACAGTGTTCTCACGCGTTTTGTGTACCATGGGGGAACAGCTCCGTAATTTGTTAATTTAGTTGGTATAAGTCTCTCAACTGCTGTCGGTACTATGACTTTCAATTCAAGCCACATCTGGTCTACAAAAAAAAAAAAAAAAAAAATGGCTCTGAGCACTATGGGACTTAACGTCTATGGTCATCAGTCCCCTAGAATTTAGAACTACTTAAACCTAACTAACCTAAGGACATCACACAACACCCAGTCATCACGAGGCAGAGAAAATCCCTGACCCCGCCGGGAATCGAACCCGGGAATCCGGGCGTGGGAAGCGAGAACGCTACCGCACGACCACGAGCTGCGGACATATCTGGTCTACACTTACACTGTTAATTTGTAAGAAGTGGAGATTCTCTCACGAAGGCGTCAAGTGAATTTTTATCTGCTTTTTTTCGTTTATATTTGGACGATTTGGGGGTTACAATATTCACTCTCACTACGACAACCCTGCGTTCACAAATCCCTATATCCGTTTTGATGCTCTTTACTAGCTCAGTATTATTTGTTGCTAAGAGGTCAAGTGTGTTTTCACAACCATTTACTCATGAACTAACTGCTCCAATCATTTTCAGAGAATGGGTGCAGCACAATTTCGGATAATGTGTTATGCGTACCTCCGGAATTAAACATGTATTTTTGCCAACATATCGAGGGTAAATTAAAGTCAGCACGAACTATAATGGTATGAGACGGATACGTGTTTCAAATCTAACTCAAGATTTCTTTGAACATTTCGGCGATTGTATCATCTGAATTGGGAGGTCGGTAAAAGCATCCAATTATTATTTTATTCTCGTTGCCAATAGGACCTCTGCCCATACTAACTCACTGGAAATATCTACTTCAATTTCGCGACATGGTAAACTACTTCTAATAGCAGCAAACACGCCACCCCCAACTTTGTTTAACCTATCCTTTCGGGTCACCGTTAGGTGCTTTGCTAACATTTCAGCTGAACTTATCTCCGGCTTTAGCCAGCTTTCAGTGCCTATAACGATTTGAGCATCAGTGCTTTCTATTAGCGCTTGGAGCTCTGGTACTTTCCCAACACAGTTACGACAATTTACAGTTGTTATACCGATGGTTCCTGTATCTACATTCTTCCTCTCTGCGGCCTGCACCCATCGTGACTGAACGCATTTTTGTGTTTTCCCGAGACCCTCTAACCTAAAAACCCGCCCAGTCCACGCCACACAGCCCCTGCTACCCGTGTAGCCACCTCCTTCGTATAATGGACACCTGACTTATTCAATGGAACCCAAAACCCAACCACCCTTTGGCGCAACTCGAGGAATCTGCAGCGTACACGGCTGCAGAACCGCCTGAGCCTCTGATCCAGACACTCTACTTGTCTCTGTACTAGAGGTCCGCAATTGGTCCTGTCGACTATGCTGCAAATGATGAGCTCTGCTTTCATCTCCCAAGCAAGACTGACAGCGTTTATCACTTCCATTAGTCGCTCGAAACGAGAAAGATCTCTTTCGATCCAAAGCGATACTCATCGTTGGTACCGACTGAGCCACCACCTACAGCTGGCTGCACCCTGTGCTCTTCATGGCATTCGGAAGGACCCGTTCCACGTCTGGACTGACTCCACCTGCTATGCAGACAGAGTACACATTGGCTTTCTTCCCCTCCTTGGCAGCCATGTCCGTAAGGAGCCCCAGAACGCGCCTAACATTGGAGCTCCCAACACCAATAATTCCACCCTTTATGATTGCCCAGATCTTGCAGGCTGAGAGGTGTAGGCGGGATATAAGCCATTGTTAATATGAAATGTTGTACAAGTCCGTCAGAATGTGTCATCACTTTCGTCTGTAAGCTGGTCGTAGGTTATGTTCCAAAAATGAACACCATAGAGACAGAAGTGATAACACCTTCTGCAGGAACTTGTAATGTCTCTTGCAGCGATCTCTCCGCGATATTTTCAGAAATTTTATAAATTATATAACTCGGTACATATCTCGAAATATCTCTTCTTATCTTACCGATTCCTAAACTTTAATATACGATGATTATCAATGCAAAGTAGTTTCAAGCCCTATTATTCCTTGGAGCGTGCATTTACTCCATGGAATAGCTTCTCTGCTATCTATGTTTTCTCTTATGAAAAGAAGGATGGAGATCTTGCCGATTTGCCGTGAAAGAACGAAGATGTATATGTATGTATTGTTGAGCTGGTCGCAATCTTGATCAGATTCTGTATGAGAAGGAATTTAATACATGAACTAAACTAAAGTAAGTGTGTTCGCGTATTATTTAACTGATTATTATTGACAGTGTCTGCTTACTACGCTGTGTTGCATGGGATCAGTGGGGAACGTCTGATTTACACTGGACGAACCTGCCGTTTTGTATGCTCAAGATATCCAGCTTATTACTTTCAATAAATAGGCTAACACGGTCTTACCAGCAGATCTCCGGTCTTCCCCATGTGATCACTGAAAGTTAATAATTATTACAAATGTTTTCAGGAGATCGACTGACAATTTTCATCGCACCGAGACTTCGAAATTGCTTCACTGCCTTATGGAATATAAGTTAAGCTCAATTTAATCAGGATAGAACAGTATTGAACTGTGTGAATGTGATATGCCTGCTTTGTGAATGAAAATTCCCTTAATATACGCATGTTTTTTACTATCCTGATCAGTGAAGCTAAATCAGGCCGGTGTGAGAGAGGTTTTTAAATTTTAGATCCCACAAAAATATTAAATTTGGCGACCGTGGATCACTCGGCTCGTGGGTCGATGAAGAACGCAGCAAAGTGCGCGTCGACATGTGAACTGCAGGACACATGAACATCAACGTTTCGAACGCACATTGCGGTCCATGGATTCCGTTCCCGGGCCACGTCTGGCTGAGGTTCCTTCTGGTCTCACAAATCCGTTACGTCTTCTGTCCGGTACGCCAATGCGACGCCTGTCCTCCGTGCCGTGTCCCATGTTCCTGTTCGATCAGTTTTGCCGCAGTTCAGCAAGACATCGATGAAGAAAATTTTTCAGAAGATTGTAAAAATTTGCATGTGTAAAGATGTTTTTTGGCTATGAGGCAGATTTTATCTTTCCTATGAATTCTAGAATATCTCTCAAATTTCTAAATTATTCTGTCTTTCCTATCATCTGTGATACCTAGTTGGGGTCTAAGCCTCCAGGTTTTCCGGGGTTTCCCCGTGAAGGCCAGTTCCTGAATAGGTAGACCTGATTAACAACTATATAAGTCCATCTTCCCTGGTTGTGTATGTGGGATGCGGGTATGCCCCAGTACACGTGAAAGCAACAACTAGGTATCTAGATAACGAAGATCGGTGTTACCTATATCAAATCTCTTTCAATTCTTGTAATCAAAAAATCTTACTAACTTCTTAAAATTTATAGGAACGTATGTTCCACAAATTCTAACGAGTTAGCTAAGCCAATAGTTAGCTCGCAAAGTGGATACATATCAACCTGACCATCATTTTGCAGGTCAATGCTCAAGCATGTGCAGTGCAAGACGTTACTGATTTGTTTGACTGATGGAGCTGCTAAGTGCTACACCACCTCCTGCACTCTCCTGACTTAAGCCCTCGTAAGTTCAACTCGATTCCTAAACTGAATAGACCGCGCCGCTCCAACTGTCAACACAACTGGCACAGCTAAGAGTATCCTACGACTTCCACATCGCTGGCAACGGGTTATGCAAAATGCTGGTGACTACTTTGAAGGTCAGTAAAACTTTGAAACGCGTATATATTTTGTACGAGCTGTAAATAAATAGTTGCCACTATTAAAGTTCCAACCCTCATATATACTGAAGGACATTGATTATTTGCGTGTTGCTATTTGCTTGCGACGCAGCTTTGTGAATACAAAAAGCTAAGTATTGTCATTTATCTGTTGTAATAAACTCCATTAATACAATTTGCATTCTCTAGCGATCTGAGAAAGCAGGTTTCCTAGGCAACCTGTATTAGACGAGTGGGCAGAACACAATAGAGACTGCTGACGAAATAAGGCTAGAGTATTGCGGGGCTGTAACTAAGCATAATATCAACAATGAAGAAAGGTAACCTCTCCGTTTCTTGAGAGAAGACACAGAAATGGTGATGTTATCTACTGACAAGGGAAACGCTACTGTTCTTTGCCTGCATCATCTTATTTTGGCAAGAAGACGGATTTACTGCAAGACTCAACGTATCGTCGTCTTCAGAAGGATCCAACAGATGCAGTACAACGGAAGACATCCACGTTCCTCGCATCCAGCAAGTTTCCTGAACATCTTAAAAAGACTTTAGAGTACAAGCGCCAGTTCCAACAAGACTCCCCCCCCGGGGGTCCACAACTCTTTTGTGGATACGTGCGTGGCGAGCACAGGGCCCTGAGCCATTGCAGCCTTCCTACTTTCCAGGGCTGCATTTCCTTCCCCCTCCCCCCCTTTCCCCTCCTTGCACCTTCCCCCTCGCCCTCTCCTCCCCCTCTCTTGGTGTCCTTGCTTATGTTCGCCCCTGCTATCCTCCTGGCTCTTTTGGTTTTGCAGTTTAGCTTTGTTGCGTAATCACCTCCTCCTTTTGGCACTCCCTGGTCCCCCTCTGGGGTTTGACCTCCATTACTAAACTTCTCTTCTGTAGTGTGAGCCATTTGGGGAAGAGCACCTTACCTAGTGTCTCCAACGTATGCCCTCCTAGTTCATTCCACCTTTTCTTTCACGTTGTTGTCTGGTGCTAGGGTGCATAGCCAGCACAGTAGCCAGCCCCTGTGGTGGGGTCGCTATGTACTCTTTTGGTTCAGCCCCCTGAACACACAGGGATCACACTTCTGATACCTGAGCTGTGACCTCCTCATGCAAGCCTTGGAGTGGTTGCTCGTCATCATGGAGCATCGGAAGTCCCGGCAATGGCCGCCGTGCCAGACGGCCCTTGTTGTGGCTGGGTGGCGCCCGTGAGGAGAGCCCCTGATCGGAGTGGGTGGTATCAGGGCGGACGCTATGCAGATGAAACGCATATGGGTCCAGAACTCTGGCCGTTCTTCTGCGGCTGTCTCTCTGCGTGGAACTGATTCTTTGAGTGCTGCTTCTCTTGCTCCTTCGGCCTTCCCTTCCATGGCTACCTCCTGGGAAGAGGGCCAGGCCTGGCGGCCAGGGGCGAAACCTTTCCCCCGTTATCTGGTTTGCACCAGGACTGATGGGGATACTTT
Organism: Schistocerca americana; assembly: GCF_021461395.2. Taxonomy (NCBI): domain Eukaryota; kingdom Metazoa; phylum Arthropoda; class Insecta; order Orthoptera; family Acrididae; genus Schistocerca; species Schistocerca americana. The sequence continues at coordinate 641,669,412 of NC_060123.1, forward strand.
CACCAATACCAAACCTTTATTCTTTGTGGAACACATTGAAGACAAGTTTGGCGAAGTGGACTCCCTGAGCAAGATGCGGTCGGGTTCGTTGCTGAACAAAACTGCTTCAGCTGTCCAATCTGCAGCCCTTCGTGCCTGTACCCATCTTCGCAAAATTCCTGTGTCCATTACCCCCAACCAGTCTCTAAATATGGTTCAAGGTGTGATTTTTTACAGGGACCTCATCCTTCAAACTGATGAGGAACTTCGGGACAATCTCAGACGGCGGGGTGTTCACTTTGTTCGGCGTGTTCAGAAGGGTCCTAAGGACAATCGCATTGATACTGGTGCCTTTATCCTGGCCTTTGGATATCGATGTGATGTGAAGCCGTACATCCCACCTCCTATGAGGTGTTTTAAGTGCTTGCGTTTTGGACACATGTCTTCCCGCTGTTCACAGGCCCCTCTCTGGTGACTGTGGACGTCCACTCCATGAGGGGAGTCCCTGTGTTCCCTCTCCTGTGTGTGTTAATTGTCATGACAATCATTCTCCACGTTCATCAGATTGCCCCGTATATAAGAAGGAAAAGAAGATACAGGAGTATAATTCCCTTGACCATTTAACCTACACAGAGGCCCATAAGAAGTAAACACGTCTTCACCCTGTGTTCATGACATCTAGTTATGCTTCGGTTACAACTTCACCCCTTCCTCCCCCTTCCTTACCCCCATCCCGGACCCCTCTCCTTCCCCCCTCCCCTGCGGCTCCCACATCTTCTCCTCTGGGAGCTGCTCCCCCTCCCCAGCCGGAGAAGTGTTCCACTCCTTCGGCGTCTGCCGGTGAAGGGCGCCTCTCCCGGGATGCCCCTTCCCGGCACCTTCCAGGCCGCGGTCTGTCGGCCCCCAGGTCGCCCGGTCTCTTTCTGTTCCTGATCTTGCTGCAGCTGGCTCCTTTATGCCACTCAGCCCTCCTCGATCTCAGCCTGAAAAGAAGAAGAAACGTAAGTCCCGGGACAAAGAGCCTCTGGTGTCACCACAGGTCCCATCCCCGGTTTCACAACCGGACTATGACCTGTCGTTCATGGATGTCGCCCCCTCCTTGTCCGTGATGGGTGTTGACCCGGCGATATGACTGGCTTCAGCGTGTTCAGCCACCATTTAAATCATCGTTCTGTGGTTATCCAATGGAATTGTAATGGATACTATCGTCACCTTCCGAAATTGAAATCCCTTATTTCGTCTTACTCTGCAGCTTGTGTGGTTCTACAGGAATCTCATTTTACTGATGCTCAATCACCGACCCTCCGTGGGTTCCATGTTTTCTGTCGAAATCGGGTCGGACCACTGCGGGCTTCTGGTGGCGTTTGTATGTTGGTCCGTACAGCCATTGCTAGCACGTGGATTCCTCTTCAAACTACATTGGAAGCGGTTGCTGTTAGGGTCCACCGGGACTCTGAGGTCACGGTTTGCAATCTTTATCTCCCTCCTGATAGGACTCTTACACCTGCTGCCTTAACTGCCCTTCTTCAGCAACTTCCTCCTCCTGTCCTCCTCCTTGGGGATTTTAATGCTCATCATCCCTTGTGGGGCAGTGCCTTTCCATCTAGACGAGGTCTTCTCATTGGCCAGTTTATTGCAGACCACGACTTGTGCATTCTTAATGATGGCTCCCCTACTCCTTTCAGTGCCGGTCATGGTACCTTTTCTGCCATTGATCTTTCTCTTTCTTCTCCCCCTCTCCTCCCTTTATTACACTGGTCGCCACACGACGACCTTTGTGATAGTGATCATTTCCCGTTGATTCTCTCTCTCCCTTCCCGCTCCCTGATGGACAGGTTACCTCGATGGTCTTTCCAACTCGCCGATTGGCCTCTATACACTGCACTGGTCATGTTTTCTCCCTCTGTCGGGTTGTATTGATGATGTCCTACGTGACGTGTCTGACACGATTGTTCACACTGCTAGTCTTGCTGTCCCACGCTCATCTGGACCATTTCGTCGCTGGCAAGTCCCGTGGTGGAGTATGGCCATTCCCATTGCCATCCGTGATCGCTGTCGAGCTTTGCAACACTTTAAGAGGCACCCTTCCGTAGCCAGCCTTACTAACTTTAAATGCCTTCACGCTAAAGCCCGTTATTTAATCAAACAGAGCAAGTGGATATGTTGGGAACGATTTGTTTCTTCCCTCGGTTCTACTGTCCCTCTGTCACGGGTATGGGCTAACTTCGCTCTCTCCAAGGTTGCCATCGGCAGCCCACCCTCCCAGGCCTTCATCTCCCAGATGGCCTTTGTACGGACCCGTTAGTTCTTGCAGAACATCTTGTGACCCATTTTGCTGTGGCATCAGCATCAACCTCCTATCCGGCTGCTTTCCTTCACCAGAAACAGCGGGCCGAAGCTTCCACCTTATGTTTTACCCCTTGTGAGTCAGAATCTTACAACGAACCTTTTACTGAATGGGAATTTCTTTCTGCTCTATCTTCTGCTCATACAGCCCCTGGCCCACACTCCATTCATAACCAACTGCTCCAACATCTCAGTGCTCCACAACAGCAACATCTTCTTCAGGTCCTTCCTGTCCTTAAGCCTGGCAAGAACCCCCATTTGTTGACAGCTATCGGCCAATTACTCTGACCAATGTTGTTTGTAAGTTACTCGAATGGATAGTAGCCTGTTGGCTCAATTGGGTCCTCGAATCTCGGATCTATTGTCCCCTTACCAGTGTGGCTTCCGAGAGGGACAGTCTCCAATCGATCATTTACTTCGCTTGGAATCTGCAGTTCGGCAGGCTTTTTCCCAGCGCCGCCATTTGGTTGCAGTATTTTTTGACCTTCGCAAGGCCTATGACACAGCCTAGCACCATCACGTCTTTCTTACCCTTCATCTGTGGGGTCTTTGGGCCCACTCCCGATTTTTATCCGCCAGTCATTCAGGGTTCGGGTTGGTACAGTTTTTAGTTCTCCACGGGCCCAGGAGACGGGCATCCCACAGGGTTCTGTCTTGAGTGTCCTTCTTTTCCTCATTGCTATCAATGGACTTGTGGCCTCTGCCGGTCCTTTAATCACCCCTGCCCTGCATTTGGGTTCGTTCCTCTTTGATGGCCTCTGCAGAGCAGCATCTCCAGGGAGCTATACGGCGTGCCTCTGCATGGACCCTCTCACATGGGTTTCAATTCTCTCCTCTAAAATCGCGGGTGGTCCACTTCTGTCGCCGTACTACGATCCACCCTGATCCCAAGCTCTATCTCGACGCGCAACGATTGCCTGTGGTCCCATAGTTTCGTTTCCTGGGTCTTCTTTTCGACAAGAAGCTCACTTGACTGCCCCATATCAGACTTCTGAAGGTAGGATGCCTCCGTAAACTCACTGTCCTTCGCTTCCTTGCCCACTCCTCTTGGGGTGGGGACCATTCCCTCCTTCTCCGCCTTTATCATGCTCTAGTTCTGTCTCGCTAGGACTATGGTTGTCAAGTTTATGGTTCAGCTGCTCCTTCCACACTGCACGTGCTGGATCCAGACCACCATCGTGGTATCCGTTTGGCCACCGGTGCCTTCTCTACTAGCCCTGTTGATAGTCTTCTGGTTGAAGCTGGGATCCCCTCCCCCCCCCCTCTTCCTGTTCGGCGGTCCCAGCTTCTGGTGTCTTATGCACTCGCTATCCATTCCCCTCCCGCTCATCCTTCCTATTCTATCCTGTTCCCAGACCATGGACGTCGCCCACCAGATTCCCGCCCTCGGGCGGGTTTACCGGTGGGGCTCCACCTTGTGTCTCTTTGCCGTGATTTTCAGCTTCCTTCTTTGTCCTGTCTTCCTCGCTCCCTCCCCTCCACCCCCCCTCCCCTTGGTTAGTTCCTCGGCCTCGAATTCGGATGAATCTCCGCCGAGGTCCGAAAGATTCCATCCCCCCTATGGTGTTCCGTTTCTTTTTCCGCCGAATTTTATGGGAATTTCTGGATGCTGTTGTTTTTTACACTGATGGCTCTAAATTTGCTGATCATGTGGGGTATGCCTTCACGTCCTCTGTTGGAACGGAAAATCATCTGCTGCCACCTACATGTGGGGTGTTTACTGCGGAATTGATGGCAATTTCCCAGGCCCTTACCTTTATTAAACAGTCCCAACACAACCGCGTTTTGTTATGTACAGACTCAATGAGTGGCCTTCTGGCTATTGATCGGTGGTTTTCGGGCCATCCCTTGGTATCTGCCATCCATAACCATCTCGTGATATTCACCGTGCTGCCTGTTCTATTGACTTCCTTTGGGTCCCTGGCCATGTGGGTATCCCGAGTAATGAGCTCGCTGATCGTTTGGCTGGGGGAGCAGTCAGTTACCCCCCCGTTTTCTGTAACCCCTCCTGCAGCGGATTTACGGCTTCACATCAAATCCCACTTCGCACGGTCATGGGCCAATTCTTGGGAGGCTACTCCCCTGTCTGATAAACTTCGTGCGATTAAGGTGACACCAGGCCTGTGGCGCTCTTCCTTTCGCCTCTCCTGAAAGGACTCGATCACACTGTGTCGTCTCCGCATTGGCCATACCAGGCTGACCCATGGCTTTCTTATGCGTGTTGAGCCACCCCCACTTTGTGGTTGTGGAGCCTTCCAGTCAGTAGCCCACATTTTGGCTGAATGCCCCCTTCTTTTGGCTCTGCGTGCTAAGTATAGACTCCCCAACACTTTACCTTTGATGTTGGCTGACGATTCCCCGATGGTCTCTTTGGTTCTCGGTTTCCTCCGGGAAAGTGGTTTTTATTCTCAGTTTTAAGGTTTTAATCTCTCTGTGGTGTTGGGGCAGGGCGGTGAGTGTTGGGGTATCTCCCACTGTAAGCTGTGTTTGGAGATTCCCGACTCACCTCCCTGACCGAGATCCTGTTTTCTTCCCCTTTTACTCTGTTTTTACCCTTTTTTTTAAGGATTGATTAGTCTCCTTTTCCCATACGTACTTCTCCATTCTCGCGGTTGCACCTTTTAAGTCGCAGGTGGTCTTGCCTCTGCTGCTTCAGCATAGCGTTGGGTTCGTTCTCTTACTGACTTCCCTCATTTTCTACATCTACTACATCTACATTGATACTCCGCAAGCCACCCAACGGTGTGTGGCGGAGGGCACTTTACGTGCCACTGTCATTACCTCCCTTTCCTGTTCCAGTCGCGTATGGTTCGCGGGAAGAACGACTGTCTGAAAGCCTCCGTGCGCGCTCTAATCTCTCTAATTTTACATTCGTGATCTCCTCGGGAGGTATAAGTAGGGGGAAGCAATATATTCGATACCTCATCCAGAAACGCACCCTCTCGAAACCTGGACAGCAAGCTACACCGCGATGCAGAGCGCCTCTCTTGCAGAGTCTGCCACTTGAGTTTATTGAACATCTCCGTAACGCTATCACGGTTACCAAATAACCCGGTGACGAAACGCGCCGCTCTTCTTTGGATCTTTTCTATCTCCTCCGTCAACCCGACCTGGTACGGATCCCACACTGATGAGCAATACTCAAGTATAGGTCGAACGAGTGTTTTGTAAGCCACCTCCTTTGTTGATGGACTACATTTTCTAAGCACTTTCCCAATGAATCTCAACCTGGTACCCGCCTTACCAACAATTAATTTTATATGATCATTCCACTTCAAATCGTTCCGTACGCATACTCCCAGATATTAAGGACAGATGTGCTGAATATAGACGTCACACCAGATTAGGTCAGCCAGAAAAGTCTGCTGTGGTTGAACGCTGTGTTGATACACGACACAGTATGAACTACGGAGAGATAAAGATCCTTTCGTTCGTCTCAACCTACTGGAACCCCATTATTAAAGAAGCAGTTGCAATACATATAAGTAACGACCTGATTAACAGAGATACGGGATTTCAACTCAGCAAGGCAGGAGAACCGGCATTGGCGGTACTGAGGCATGATCGGCCGCAGACGAACGAATCAGAGGCAACACGTATGGGGAATCGGAGTCCGCACACTTAACGCTGGGGACCAACACACTGCCCGCGTGCACGCTGGACCGCGATTTGCAGCGCGCTTTTCCCGCGTCGCGCATGCGAATACCGTGGCGCTTCTCTCCGAGAGGGGACTCCAGATGTCGCAGAACTATGTTTCGTCTACGATGACGTTACAGCACGCTCCATGGCGCCTGCGCTTTTCTCGTGAGTCCTCCTGTATATCGGCGAGCCACTGCAGCAACACGTCACTAAGCACCTGATGATGACGAGTAGCTCTCTCGCTGAAATATTGTACAGCTTCCACAAAATTTTCCGACACGACGCCCGTGAACCACAGAAGCAAGTCCAATGCTCGATTCGAGAGAGATCTGGTGATCGAGCAGGCCAAAGCAACATGTCGACACTCTATAGAGCGCAAGTGAGACCGATACAGAATGATAATGACATCGCCAGAATAATACGTAATCCCGATGACTGGAACACAATAAATAGCGTAGCCGATATTGTATCGAACACTCTGCACGGAGAATACAAGCGCCAAAACCCATATGGAAGGAGCCGTAGACAAGCACAAACAACACAACAGACCACATGGGAGGACACAAACACGACCACAAATTCCGACACGGAGGAAGGAACACGAAGTGAACATGACTCAGAAGGGATCAACATATAAGGGACCAAAACCAACAATGTATGACACTGCATGCCACAACTCAGTCACAAACAACACAACAATCATAAAACAAATAAACCCCGCACCACATACTAAGGCTGCAGTAATAAGGTAATGACGCTTAGGAGCAGAAGGCTCGAAGAACTTTTATTCCGACGCTCCTTCTCCCCAATGGCATCCTGCATAGTGTTGAAAGTATACTGCACACAAGCTGTAATGCATTTCTCGTCTTATTGTGTGCAGACAGAAGTATATTCCCTTCTCTGTTCAAAGCTATAATCAATGAATTTCATATATCTGAATGTATTAAGTTATTAAAGGAATAATGCATTCAAGTAGCCATGAACTATATTCGATTTCTACTAACAAGTTACAAACATAAGTGTATTTCTGATGTGAAGCTAAAATTCATGTATTCCATATATGAAGTGCTCAATCAGCATTTAATCTGTATAATCTGTGTAAACATACATTAGCGCAAACCATTTCAGATGGGAATAGCTCGAGGTTGTAACGAGACCTTCTAATCTGAAATAGATAGAAATAGGCCATTACTAACCAACATGCTACTTAGACTGTATTACTCATCCAAATAAAGCATATCACTTTCCTCTATTTATTACAAATTATTTTTAACCCGCTCATTGTGTTACATTTTCTTTTTTTTTTCTATTTCTTTGACATTTGCATTGTATAAATTATATTCTCATCAACTAGGTAGTACCAAATTATGTGGAACCATTTTAACAATTTTTAAGCATTCAATTCGCTGTAACCTCAGAGAAATCTTTATATCTTATATTCTTTATATTATTTTAAAAAAAAGAAAGCATTAACAGTTGCATACCAATAGGACTGCAACAATCAGAAGTCTTTGCTATTAGATTCAGAAGCATCCGACCCACCTTACATTTCAAGGCGGTGGGTTACTCTGTACTGTTAATGAAATAAATAAATAAATAATAAATAAATCTACAGAGCATATCGGGTTAGATGGGCAAGCGTTATTTTGTTGGAAAACACCCCTGGAATGCTGCTCATGAACGGTAGCATAAGAGGTCGAATCACCAGATCGCCGTACAAATTTGTAGTCAGAGAGCGTGAGAGTGCTCCTATTGTCATACAAAAGCGCACCCCACACCATAATTCCAGGTTCAGGTCCTGTGTGTCTAGTACCAACGGAATCGCAAACGGTGGTTCAATAATGGTTCAAATGGCTCTGAGCACTATGGGACTTAACATATGAGGTCATCAGTCCCCTAGAACTTAGAACTACTTAAACCTAACTAACCTAAGGACATCACACACATCCATGCCCGAGGCAGGATCCGAACCTGCGACCGTAGCGGTCGCGCAGTTCCAGACTGAAGCGCCTAGACCGCTCTGCCACATCGGCCGGCTCAAACGGTGGTGATCTTGGGTTAGTGAAAAGTACGTTGCAGGGCGCCAGGCTCGGAGCTGTCCTGGAAATAAGAGAGTTGTTAAAGTTCGTTGAGCCACTGTGGTGGCAACTGCTGCCCAAATTTCTGCTGCAGATGCGGTATAATGCGTCAGAGCCACAAGCCGAACACGATGGTCTTTTGGCCGTTCGGAGTCCGGTCTTCTCGCGACTATACATTCTTGTGACCACCGCTGCCAGCAATACATTCCCGCAGTATCGCAGAAGGAATAACCAGGTTCTCGTAGCGTTATTACATGACCTCATTCAAACTCAGTGGGCTGTCGATGATACCGTCTTTGTCACCTTGAAGGCATTCTTGACTAACATCAACTCACCACGCCCAATCTCAAAGGTAACGAACGCTTACGACTGTTACTGAGAGTATTTAACGCAATTCTAATATGCATCCATTAACGCCACTCTTATGCGATTGGCGCTAAATTTGAGGAGACATCATCTTTTAGATGTAAAAACGCACCTGCCAACTTTCGTTTATGTCGTACAACTCATTCTTGGTGTTGCGATTTTTTCTTCCGTCAATGTATGTGACTTCGCTAATATGCGCTGAAAATGTGCCCCTTCTGTACAAAATATTGACCCAGAAATAATTACTAACGTTATCTCACTGCCTTGTAACGTAAATATTCAGAAGTAAGCAGATGCTTTCTTTGAGCCACGTGACAGAAATGCGGTCATGAAAAAAAAATGTTTGAATGATTTTAAGATCGCTGTTGCCCATGGTACCGACCTAGCACGACTGTGAAGTGTGGATGTGACATCCCTTATAGGCAGACATCTGTAGTGAGCATGTAAGACCTGACACTGTAAGCCCAACGCATATTCATAATAAAACATTTAATGTAACAGTCGCACCGAACAAGACTTTGAACAGATTGAATAAAAAAATCGACCAACCAGTGCTGACTTTTTAAAAATTTATTCTGGATTACACAGTTTCTGTTTCGCAGCCATGTTTAAGATTTTTGATAACCTCTAACAGGAAGTCTAGTAGTCCTGGTAATGCTGACTTACTTTACATGCTGTATAGGCATGAAAAGAGTTTAAAATATTCCTACTGTTAGCAGTTGCTTTCACTGTGACTTATAAGTCCGCTGAGGGAAGAATTCACTGCAAATATCATTCTCAAATGAAAGGCTGTCGGAAGAATGTATATAAGGGCACATGTGTCACCCAGGTATTGTGTTGTGTTCACAAATGAGTGTGAGAGGAAAATAAAGATGCTTTAATGAATTTCCTGATTATTAATACGCAAATCAATGGCCAATGACCAAAACTGAATTTTCAATTCTCCTATGATGGGCTGCGTGCTGTGCAATCCACGATTAATGAAAATCAGAACAAAAATAAAACTCAATACAAATCAACAGTTAAATTATCTCCTCAACCTCGCAATAATAATGTGACTAACCTCTCAATAAAATTGTGACTCACATATAACCTTTCAATAATTAACTGACTGTGAATCTAAACGGGTAAATCTGGACGTCAGCAATGCTGCGTCATGGCACTGAAAAGTCATTCTGAATCAACTGAAAATTCTCATCTCAGTTATGTCGCCAGATAACGCGTGTATGTCTGCTCATATGAGAAATTTTTCTGGCACAGCCCTGTGCAATGCTGGCCACTAGATTTGTTATGTATAAAAAGAAACAAGTGATGTTTCTTTACGATAATCGGGATGACCATGGATAGGAGAAATTAGTAAAATCTTTAAATTCAGAAGATTGATTGTCAAAAGTTATTTTTATAAGAAAGACTATTATTAAAAGATTTTTTAAAAAACATTTACATGGGACTTGATATATCAATAGTACAAAATCACTTGCAAATTACATATGCGCGCGGCTATAAATAGTAATTTTTGGTTTTACCTACAATCTACATCTACATGATTACTCTGCAATTCACATTTAAGTGCTTGGCAGAGAGTTCATCGAACCACAATCGTACTATCTCTTTGCCATTCCACTCCCGAACAGCGCGCGGGAAAAACGAACACCTAAACCTTTCTGTTCGAGCTCTGATTTCTCTTATTTTATTTTGATGATCACTCCTACCCATGTGGGTTGGGCCCAACAAAATATTTTCGCATTCGGAAGAGAAAGTTGGTGACTGAAATTTCGTAAATAGATCTCGCCGCGACGAAAAACGTCTTTGCTTTAATGACTTCCATCGCAACTCGCGTATCATATCTGCCACACTCTCTCCCCTATTACGTGATAATACAAAACGAGCTGCCCTTTTTTGCACCCTTTCGATGTCCTCCGTCAATCCCGCCTGGTAAGGATCCCACACCGCACAGCAATATTCTAACAGAGGACGAACGAGTGTAGTGTAAGCTGTCTCTTTAGTGGACTTGTTGCATCTTCTAAGAGTCCTGCCAATGAAACGCAACCTTTGGCTCGCCTTCCCCACAATATTGTCTTTGTGGTCTTTCCAACTCAAGTTGTTCATAATTTTTACACCCAGGTACTTAGTTGAATTGACAGCCTTGAGAATTGTACTATTTATCGAGTAATCGAATTCCAACGGATTTCTTTTGGAACTCATGTGGATCACCTCACACTTTTCGTTATTTAGCGTCAACTGCCACCTGCCACACCATACACCAATCTTTTCTAAATCGCTTTGCAACTGATACTGGTCTTCGGATGACCTTACTAGACGGTAAATTACAGCATCATCTGCGAACAACCTACAGGGTCTTTCAAAAATGACCGGTATATTTGAAACGGCAATAAAAACTAAACGAGCAGCGATAGAAATACACCGTTTGTTGCAATATGCTTGGGACAACAGTACATTTTCAGGCAGACAAACTTTCGAAATTACAGTAGTTACAATTTTCAACAACAGATGGCGCTGCGGTCTGGGAAACTCTATAGTACGATATTTTCCACATATCCACCATGCGTAGCAATAATATGGCGTAGTCTCTGAATGAAATTACCCGAAACCGTTGACAACGTGTCTGGCGGAATGGCTTCACATGCAGATAAGATGTACTGCTTCAGCTGTTCAATTGTTTCTGGATTCTGGCGGTACACCTGGTCTTTCAAGCGTCCCCACAGAAAGAAGTCACAGGGGTTCACGTCTGGCGAATAGGGAGGCCAATCCACGCCGCCTCCTGTATGTTTCGGATAGCCCAAAGCAATCACACGATCATCGAAATATTCATTCAGGAAATTAAAGACGTCGGCCGTGCGAGGTGGCCGGGCACCATCTTGCATAAACCACGAGGTGTTCGCAGTGTCGTCTAAGGCAGTTTGTACCGCCACAAATTCACGAAGAATGTCCAGATAGCGTGATGCAGTAATCGTTTCGGATCTGAAAAATGGGCCAATGATTCCTTTGGAAGAAATGGAGGCCCAGACCAGTACTTTTTGAGGATGCAGGGACGATGGGACCGCAACATGGGGCTTTTCGGTTCCCCATATGCGCCAGTTCTGTTTATTGACGAAGCCGTCCAGGTAAAAATAAGCTTCGTCAGTAAACCAAATGCTGCCCACATGCATATCGCCATCATCAATCCTGTGCACTATATCGTTAGCGAATGTCTCTCGTGCAGCAATGGTAGCGGCGCTGAGGGGTTGCCGCATTTGAATTTTGTATGGATAGAGGTGAAAACTCTGGCGCATGAGACGATACGTGGACGTTGGCGTCATTTGGACCACAGCTGCAACACGGCGAACGGAAACCCGAGGCCGCTGTTGGATCACCTGCTGCACTAGCTGAGCGTTGCCCTCTGTGGTTGCCGTACACGGTCGCCCTACCTTTCCAGCACGTTCATCCGTCACGTTCCCAGTCCGTTGAAATTTTTCAAACAGATCCTTTATTGTATCGCTTTTCGGTCCTTTGGTTACATTAAACCTCCGTTGAAAACTTCGTCTTGTTGCAACAACACTGTGTTCTAGGCGGTGGAATTCCCACACCAGAAAAATCCTCTGTTCTAAGGAATAAACCATGTTGTCTACAGCACACTTGCACGTTGTGAACAGCACACGCTTACAGCAGAAAGACGACGTACAGAATGGCGCACCCACAGACTGCGTTGTCTTCTATATCTTTCACATCACTTGCAGTGCCATCTGTTGTTGAAAATTGTAACTACTGTAATTTCGAAAGTTTGTCCACCTGAAAATGTACTGTTGTCCCAAGCATATTGCAACAAACGGTGTATTTCTATCGCTGCTCGTTTAGGTTTTATTGCCGTTTCAAATATACTGGTCATTTTTGAAACACCCTGTAAGAGATTGTTACCCAGGTCATTTATATAGATCAGGAACAGCAGAGGTCCTAGGACGCTTCCCTGGGGAACTCCTGATGTCACTTCAGTTTTACTCGATGATTTGCCGTCTATTACTACGAACTGCGACCTTCCTGACAGGAAATCACGAATCCAGTCGCACAACTGAGACGATACCCCGTAGACCCGCAGCTTGATTAGATGTCGCTTGTGAGGAACGGTGTCAAAAGCTTTCCGGAAATCTAGAAATACGGAATCAATTTGAGATCCCCAGTCGATAGCGGCCATTACTTCGTGCGAATAAAGAGCTAGCTGCGTTGCACAAGAACGATGTTTTCTGAAACCATGCTGATTACGTATCAATAGATCGTTCCCTTCGAGGTGATTCATAATGTTTGAATACAGTATATGCTCCAAAACCCTACTGCAAACCGACGTCAATGATATAGGTCTGTAGTTCGATGGATTACTCCTACTACCCTTCTTAAACACTGGTGCGACCTCCGCAATTTTCCAATCTGTAGGTACAGATCTATCGGTGAGCGAGCGGTTGTATATGATTGCCAAGTAGGGAGCTATTGTATCAGCGTAATCTGAAAGGAACCTAATCGGTATACAATCTGGACCTGAAGACTTGCCCGTATCAAGCGATTTGAGTTGCTTCGCATCCCCTAAGGTATCTACATCTGAGAAACTCATGCTAGCCTTATACTACATCGTTCAGGCACCGCCACCGCTCTCCACGACCGGCCCTAGCAACTCCATACAAGACATTAGCGCTCTCTGTGAGCTACACAAGTCGACAACTGCTCTCTAAGAGCGACCTGACCCAACCACCCGACTGCGAGCTGCTGCTACTACTACTACTGCTGCTGCTGCCGACACTGCTCTCTGGTCTGCGATTCTATTGTAGGTTACACATCGCAAGCAGCGCATGAGCAATCCATCGAAATTGCATCTGCTCGAGTGCACTAGCAATATATTCCTTAGTCATGGACCTCTTACAATACAAGCAATATTAAATTACTGGGAGCATGGAAAAGAGAAACACCAACGTTGTACCACGAGCACAGAACAGGATCTACCTCTCTGAACAACGGAAGTTGAGTCTGTACATTACTTAAGACAGACATGTAGACTTAGTTGCAAACAAAATATTATACCAGGCAGCGAGAACATGCTGTGGTCTCACCAGAATTCTCGTAGAATGTAGCATGAGAATGGCCATTGGAGCATAATCTTAGTTCAAATTCACACAGCTCCAACATGTGCCGAAAAGCGGGAAACACCAGTTGTTCGGAGCAAGGCGGAAACAGAAGCGGAATGAATAACGCTACGTCTGCCACGGGGCACGCTAACATGTGGTTCTGCACCTACTGGCCAGCTGAACCTAGCTCAAGCGTATCGCCTGTAGACACACCTACAGTTTTCCAGTTAAAGACTATGGTATGCTTAGCAATCGATAATCTGGGTGCAGATTGTCTTTGCAACAGCTTAGCGACTCAGAACTTTGGAAAATAATAATTTGATAGGTGCCAGATGAACATCTTCCATTATTAGTAGAAATATAAGATATGATTATAAGCTGCCAGTTCAGAGAATACAATGACTTCACTAGCGCTAGTTTATCCTTTTGTGGTTGATGCGATACATCTGTACCACTAAATAATACGCAGTTTTCAGCATTGGGGCATCTGTAACTCTTATCTTTCTAGTGCTAGCACGTAGCAAGATGCTTTCGGAACTTGGAGAAAAGTACGACAGATCACACATAGGTGGGGATACATAGAAGGCTGTGACCGATCAAATAGGACGGTGTGTGTTTATACGCATAGGTGGCAAAGCACGCCTCACTGCTTAATCGAACTTTAACTAACGTACGCTAAGGACAACACACACACGCACACACACACACACACACACACACACACACACACACACACACGCCCGAGGGAGTGCTCGAACCCGCGCGAGCTGTGGGAAGGCTCCTAAGACCACGTGGCTACACCGCGCGGTTGGTTCAAATGGCTCTGACAAGGGAACCTCCCCATCGCACCCCTCTCAGATTTAGTTATAAGTTGGCACAGTGCATAGGCCTCGGAAAACTGAACACAGATCAATCGAGAAAACAGGAAGAAGTTGTGTGGAACCATGAAAAAAATAAGCAAAATATACAAACTGAGTAGTCCATGCTCAAGATAGCCAACATCTAGGGTAATGTGTGATCAGGAGCGCCGTGGTCCCGTGGTTAGCGTGAGCAGCTGCGGAACGAGAGGTCCTTCGTTCAAGTCCTCCCTCGAGTGAGAAGTTTAATTTTTATTTTCAGTTTATGTGACAAACTCTTATGTTTTCATCACTTTTTTGGAGTGATTATCACATCCACAAGAAAACCTAAATCGGGCAAGGTAGAAGAATCGTTTTACCCATTCGCCAAGTGTACAAGTTAGGTGGGTCGACAACATATTCCTGTCATGTGACGCACATGCCGTCACCAGTGTCGCATAGAATATATCATACGTGTTTTCCTGTGGAGGAGTCGGTTGAACCTATGACCTTGCGAACAAGTGTTTTCGGTTGCCGTTGGAGAGGCACGTCCTTTTGTCTACTAATAGCACGGTTTTGCGGTGCGGTCGCAGAACACAGACAGTAAACTTATTACAGTGAACAGGGACGTCAATGAACGAACGGACAGATCATAAGTTTGTGAAAATAAAAAAAGTAAATTTTTCACTCGAGGGAAGACTTGAACCCAGGCCATCCCGTTCCGCAGCTGCTCACGCTAACCACGGGACCACGGCACTCCTGAGCTTACACTGTCCTTGATGTTGCCTATCTTCCGCATGGACTACTCAGTTTGTATATTTTGCTTATTTTTTTCATAGTTCCACACAACTTCCTCCTGTTTTCTCGATTGATCTGTGTTCAGTTTTTCAAGGCCTATCCAGTGTTGCAATTTATAACTAAATCTGAGGGGGGTGCGATGGGGAGGTTCCCTTGTGAGCACTATGGGACTTAACATCTACGGTCATCAGTCCCCTAGAACTTAGAACTACTTAAACCTAACTAACCTAAGGACATCACACAACACCCAGTCATCACGAGGCAGAGAAAATCCCTGACCCCGCCGGGAATCGAACCCGGGAACCCGGGCGTGGGCAGCGAGAACGCTAACCCGCTCGGTAATTTGATACTAATATACTTTTTTCCATAATTTTCCTCCCGAGAAAAGCATTCTAAAGTTAAAAATCTAAATCCGTACATCGTACGTGCACATGAAAACATGAATCTACTTCGGTCCGCCAATTTTCAAAATCTATCAGCTCAAAACATTTTTTGTAGTGAAAGTGTATTATTTATCACAGTTCTTGGCCTTTTATATTTCAAATACCTCCAAAATAAATTTTAACCATGAAAGGATTATCTGATATTGTGAGTTGTTATTCAAATGTCTGGGTTCATAGAAGCAGTAGTAAAAGCGACGGTGACAGTGCTAGTATTATCAGTAACAGAAATGGAATTAGTAACAGCAATATTTTGATTCATTTTGAACCGTCACAGTGCTATTATTTAATCCAAGGGATGCAATGAAGTGAATTGTAGACAAAAAATAGGGTCTGTTGAAGAACACAAGTACGATTAAGCAGTGTGTAAGGCTAGGAACCGATTACCGTAGCAGTTTGGTCCCGTAGGACATTAAAAGAAATTTCCAACTCCATGTGGATGAACGAAGACCAAACAGTTACAGGCACTCTCAATGAAGATATTGTTATTGCATAAACTAGATCCTATCTGTGCTTTGTTATGACTTGAGTGATTTTGTTACGGGAAACTGAGAAAATATCTCTCTAAACAATCATTGTGAAAACAGGAATAAATGCCTTTTACTGTTATGAACTTCTCTTCCTACATTTTATAATGGCAATTGCATTTCAAATACATCCTTCACGTAAAGTGAAAATATCGTGATGATAGGAATTCAGAGGTCATAGATATATTTTGCTTCTACGAAAAATTATCTCTGATATGGATATTAAATTTTTTTTCTGACTCGAAATAAATTGAAAGTTCTTTTAATTCTGCAATATTACTTCCTCGGGCTCAAACCAAAGTTAATGCAAGCTTCTGCTAGTGTGATTTTACGTAAAGATAAATTAACAATCAGAGATAACCGCGCTGTGTTAACTGTAAATCGGACTTCGTGAAAACTTTAAAATGCAGGTTGTTCAAAATGTAGAGCCCGAGAAATGAAAGAAATCTAATTTGAAGCTATTTTTGGAATTAAAATACCACGCGAACTCCACCCGTATAAAGCATTAGCCACATTTCCGTAAACGGTAAGGAGAAGAAACGGTTTCCGTTTCAAAGGAAGAACAAATGTTTAAAACTCGATATTGACAGTTATTGTTTAAAGTTAATTCAACTTACGTGAACAGGCAGCAAGCCTCTATACATCGAATGACAAAGCCACGAGCGCAAGGCAAGAGATAAGCAACAAGATCAAAAAGACAAGCGATAAGAGAGATAACATGACGTGGTTCCTTTATATAGTAGTTCAGTGAATCTTTATAGGTCACCAAGAAATCTAAAGTTTCAATACACTACTAGTGATAAATATTCTTTGTTAAGTGTATATCACTGTAATTACTATTATCACTAATCACAGGCGTCACTTCCAGAACTATGCTGAGAAGATACATTTGATGGAAGAAAGTGGCGGGTGTTGGGCGACAAAACGAATCCCACGAGCACAAAAAGAAAGACTAGGAAGAAGAAGAAGAAGAAGAAGAAGAAGAAGAAGGAGCTGATATATGAAAATTATTACCAATTATTTCTATGTTATCAAAACGTATATGTAATCTCAAATTCTCAGATTTCTTTTGATCTCTAGAGTTACGAGATGACCTGCTATACGTCCGGGATAGCATACTACATAGCCGCTTTGTATGGTCCTATGTGCTTGGTAGGTGGAACTCATTTTTCTAAACTTTGTGTATGTTTCACCCAGCTGTCATATTTAGCCTTGACATATCCAACGCAGTGTATGCACTCCACGCCTTTTGCACAGAACAGGTTACTCATTACTGGAACTTGTGGGTTACCTTAAACCATTACTATTTTTTTAAATTTTATTAGTGACTGGGATCAACTATAGTACCTTCACACTAATAATCAAACACACTCTTTTTTTCAAAAGATCACAATGAAATCTGGATTTATCTTTGAAATAGTCAGATTAGCCGGCAATATTTCATTAACAAGATTTCATGTGTAGGGGAGGACGGTATGATTTTTATCCAAAGACATTAAATGGTTCAAATGGTTCAAATGGCTCTGAGCACTATGCGACTTAACTTCTGAGGTCATCAGTCGCCTAGAACTTAGAACTACTTAAACCTAACTAACCTAAGGACATCACACACATCCATGCCCGAGGCAGGATTCGAACCTGCGACCGTAGCTGTCCCGCGGTTCCGGACTGAGCGCCTAGAACCGCTAGACCACCGCGGCCGGCATTAAATAATTTTTAACCAATAATTCTGTTATAATAGTATTTTATTCAGCTGTTGTTATGGCTAGAAGATAATTTCGACACCATGGTCATTTTCAAGCTATCTGCAAAACATATCACATGTTGGTAAATCATTTTTGTACGTTTTCTTTAGCTGTAAATTGCGTTATAATTTTTAAGTTACGATATGGAAATACTTACACGTCCTTAGCCCATAATTATCGCTGGTACTGTCTAAATTTATTACCTGTTAATAAGCTGATGGAGTTTTATCAATTTGCCGTTGCTGAGCATTATTTTTAAGATGTTTGATTCGTTTTTAAAATTGGCAGCTTCTGTCGACCGCTTAGTAACGATGTCCTACGGTTACATCTCTGGTTTAATCTATGAATTAGTGTCATATTATCTTCTTTGTATTGTTTACTGGTGGTATTATCTTTGCCTAAGTTTTTTGTCGGTGTAATTTTTATTTTTTAGTTCAGTCTGGTCATTTAAGATTTTGCTCGCGTATTTGCGCGTATGATTGTAAATTTCTATTGTTTCCCGAAAATTTAAATTCGGGCCCTACGATGTTAGGTGCAAGTTTACTTTAGCATGTTCAGTCTGGTTTACGTTGTGATTTTCTGTTTTGATGTGATGAAAGAAAGAAGATTGGTTCTTACGGCTGGAGAAAAGGATGGTAAATAAATAATCAGTAAGTTGAAAAATACCCAAATGACCATTGTGCGTGCTGGGGCAGAGTATGAGGGACACATAGCTAAAATGGCTACAGAAATTGAGGAAACCAGTTTTAATAGTGGAGAAGTATAATGAGAGGAATAAGAACTTATTCACGTTATAAATTACATGTTTAGAGTAAAAAGTAATGTACGTAATACAATTACCATTTCTTCCGAGGAAAAAATTATTTCTGTAGAGAAGAGGTAAAGTGATTCAAAAACTTGTAACCGTAGTTTTCGCACAAATAGTCATCTCCGACCTAACCTATAGCCTCACACTTTTCGGGGTCCCACACTGCACATGTTGGGCACTTGAAAAATGTTCAAATGTGTGTGAAATCTTATGGGACATAACCGCTAAGGTCTTCAGTCCCTAAGCTTACACACTACTTAACCTAAAGTATCCTAAGGACAAACACACACACCCAAGCTCGAGGGAGGAGTCGAACCTCCGCCGGGACCAGTCCATGACTGCAGCGCCTTTGACTGCTCGGCTAATCGCGCGCGGCTTGGGCACTTGACTTCAGCCTCAGTGATGGAAACATTTTACGGAAACCAGCAATGCATCCGTTTCCAGGAATTTCGGCCTCGTTGTCAAAATTAGAGGGAAGTTCTTCCTCTCTGCCAGTTCTCTCCGACAACAGGAGATGGCCGTAAACTACTTTTTCTTGTTTTGAGGCAGAAACACATTGAAACCCTCTAAACACTTTCTTATTGCAGTGGAATGTAGATTTTTCTTCAGAACTCTTTGCTTCAACGTATTAGTTGGAACTAGATGCATGATTGCAATAGTTTTGACTGTCTCTTTTGCACCCAAAGTGTGATGCGAATGCCATGACTGACTCCCTCCATTGAGCTTATACGTACACTGAGTTGACAAAAGCCATGGGATAGTGACATGTACGTATACAGATGGCGGTAGCATCGCGCACACAAGGTATAAAATGGAAATGCATAGGCGGAGCTGTCATTTGTACTCAGGTATTTCTTGTGAAAATGTTTCCGACGTGACTACGGTTCCAAGACGGGAATTAACAGACTTTGAACGCGGAATGGTAGTCGTAGCTGAACGCTTGGACATTCCATTTCGGAAATCGTTGGAGAATTCAGTAAATTCAGCATTCCGAGATCCACAGTGTCAAGAGTGTGCCGAGAATACCGAATTTCAGACCTTACCTCTCACCACGAACAACGCAGTGGCCGTCTAAAGTTAACGACCGAGAGAAGCGGCGTTTGCATAGGATTGTCAGTGCTAACAGACTAAAGTGCGCGTCATTTATGACGGTGGCCGAGTTTAGGTTCGTTCTGCGCATCTGACGCCACAAAACACAGTCAGCCAATGAACAGAGGACGTCGTTGCCAGAGCTCGACTGCAGTGCAGAGCACGGACGAGTGTCTTCAGTTTTAGAAACGTTCAGTCATAAATAAAGTAATTGAACCAAAGCAATATCTTGATAGTAGGCTTTCTTTTATAGAAAGTTTGGAAAAAGCATTCTTTATACCAATTGCTTCATATTCTATTAATTAATTAAACCAAACAAGCAATAAGCCTCGTAATTCAGGCGATAGCAACGAAAGGTGTTTGTATCATTCTCACCAACCCCTTTTTCGCAATAAAGAACAGCGGTAGCTGTTTATTTCCTATTGTGCTTCGACGAAACGTAATTCATAATCATACCAACAGTGTTTGTGTGGTGTCACCGCCAGACACCACACTTGCTAGGTGGTAGTTTTAAATCGGCCGCGGTCCATTAGTACATGTCGGACCCGCGTGTCGCCACTGTCAGTAATCGCAGACCGAGCGCCACCACACGGCAGGTCTAGAGAGACGTACTAGCACTCGCCCCAGTTGTACGGACGACGTAGCTAGCGATGCACACTGACGAAGCCTCGCTCATTTGCAGAGCAGATAGTTAGAATAGCCTTCAGCTAAGTCAATGGCTACGACCTAGCAAGGCGCCATTAGTAACATAGCATGTATCTAAAGAGTCTCACTTGTATCGCCACAATCTCCAGATGTACCAAAAGGATGGATTAAAGTTAAGTATTCCAGAAGCTACGTACTTTTCTTTATAGCATTCATTACGTATCCTGTTTCAGACCTCACGCCATCCTGCGTGAGCTTATAGCGTGTATTTCGGTCTCCTCAAACCACACTGTGTCGGCACTTCTGTCGACAGATCAGTTTGTCGCTATCTTGCGTCATGTTTGATATTGAATGACTAGCTGTGTTAGTGTAATGGTTGAAGTGTATCGCTGCTATGTGAAAGGTTCTGAGTTCAAACTTTGGTCGGTGCTTCTTATGGGGGGAAGGTATCAGTCAAGAAGATGTGTAAAAATCAAATTTTTGGGCCAAATAGTTTTTGTGAAATCGAATGATAAAGTGCGTCAAAGTAGTCGAAACACCATGTGTCTGCTTAGGCGAGCAGTGCAATGATGACAAAATTGCGCACATCACGGAATGCGGGGAGCACGTCTCTGTAGCAGCGAAAGGGTTAATGCGGCCGTGGTGGCTTTCCATCATAAACTGCCCCCCCCCCCCCTAAACGTAAGTTTGGGAACTATACTATGGCGCTGCTTGTCTTGGCGTGTACAACTGGCAAAGCAGCAATCTCCCGCATCTGGGCGGGCATGCGCGAACCGCCAAGCTAAAAGAATTGAACTATAGCAACACTGCGTGAAATAACCGCAGGACTCAATGTGGGACGTACGACGAACATTTTAATTAGGACAGTGTGGCTAAATTTGGCGTTAATGTGTTATGGCAGTAAACGACCGACGCGAGAGTCTTTGCTAACAGCATGACATTGCCTGCAGTGCCTCTCCTGGGCTCCTGACCATACCAGTTGGAGCCTAGACGACAGGAAAACCATTGCCAGGTGAGATGAGTCCCGACTGCAGTTGGTAAGAGCTGATGGTAGGATCTGAGTGTAGCGCAGACCTTTCAGAGCCATGGGCCCAAGTTTTCACAAAGGCGCTGTGCAAGCTGTTGGTGGCTCCATAAGGGTGTGCGCTGTATTTACGTGGAATGGACTGGGTCCTCTGCTCCAACTTAACCGATCATGGACTGGAAAATACTTATGTTCGGCTATTTGGAGACCAGCTGCAGCCATTCACGGACTTCACGTTCCCCGTTTTATAGATGACAATGCGCCCTATCACAGGGTCGCCGTTTTTCATGATTGGTTTGAAGAACATTCTGGACAATTCAGGCGAATGATGTGGCCACCCAGATCGCTCGACATGAATTCATTTAACATTTATGGGACGTAATCGAGAGGTCAGCTCGTGCACAACATCCTGCACCGGCAACCCTTTCGCAGTTATGGGCGGCTATAGAGGCAGCATGCCTCAATATTTCTGCAGGGCACTCCCAACGACTTGTTGGGTCTGTGGAACGCCGAGCTGTTGCACTTCGCCTGGCTAGAGGAGGTCCGAGACGATATCAGGAGGTATCCCGTGACTTTTGTCACCTCAGTTATACAAATTCAACGCACGAGAAAAGTAAGTTTTTTATTATTTAATAACAATTATTGTTGTTGTGAATTGGCAGGAGCCAATTCACGGGGTTTGGAGGAAGCCGAAAGGCACGCGTTTAAGCTCACGCAGGCTGGCGTGAGGTCTGGAACAGGTAAAGTAATTATACTATCAAGAAAAGTACGTAGCTGCTGGAATACTTAACTTTAATCCATAATTGGTGAACATCGGTCTGACTGTACATGCATCGCAAGATAAATAACAAATGATAATGGCGCCTTGCTAGGTCGTAGCAAATGACGTAGCTGAAGGCTATGCTAACTATCGTCTCGGCAAATGAGAGCGTAATTTGTCAGTGAACCATCGGTAGCAAAGTCGGCTGTGCAACTGGGTCGAGTGCTAGGAAGTCTCTCTAGACCTGCCGTGTGGCGGCGCTCGGTCTGCAATCACTGACAGTGGCGACACGCGGGTCCGACTTATAGTAACGGACCGCGGCCGATTTAAAGGCTACCACCTAGAAAGTGTGGTGTCTGGCGGTGACACCACAATTGTTTATTATCGTCTGCTAATTATTATACTTATTATCAATTATTACTATTAGTTTTTACCATTGTGAGAACTCGCGAACATTTCTAGTGTTACCTTGATGACTTGACTGATACAGCAACGAAATCAGATCGCTCCCCATGAGTCAGCGCTGATTAATTAAGCTGCACAACCCGGAACGCGGTCTGTTGTGGGTCCCTGAGCACTGTGTCCTGAGTGGGTCGCTCTTAACTTTGTATTAATTCTGCCTATGGATAAGCTTTCATTACCTGCAAAAGGAAAATCAAGCAGTAAATCAAATCTATAGGTGCTTATTAAATGGTATACTTCACTTTCAGATAGTGACGTTTTATTTGTCAGCACAACGACGATATAGACAACTGTCATCGTATGTCGTATTATAGTTCTGCTTGTTGGGTGCTATCAAACGAGTGTCCGGCAATTGCACACACACAAATGCTTGCGCCGCGGACAGCAGAGAGCGCGATCTTCCCAAAGTTGCTCGTTCGTGGCGTTGTCAGTGGATAGGTAAGAAGTGACTTGTGAGCTGAGGTCGTTACAGCACACTCACAAAGAAAAGAAAACAAAAAGCAATGTTTTTACTAACTTGAATTGTGAAGGTCTGCTGAGTAGAAACGGAATCGCAGTTTCCTTCCGTAACGCATTTCTGTTTGTGGCTGGATGATGGTGAATTGGCTTGCGTTTCGAGGTGACTGCTGCATCTGAGTGGTTGGTGGCTGGTCAGTTTCCAGCCGGGGCCACTGCTCTGCATGAGGTTGCAGTGCTGGTGGCTGCAGCGTGGCGGATGTTCAAATGGCTCCGAGCGCTATGGGACTTATCTGCTAAGGTCATTAGTCCCCTAGAACTCAGAACTGCTTAAACCTAACTAACCTAACGACATCATACTCATCCATGCCCGAGGCAGGATTCGAACTTGCGACCGTGGCGGTCGCGCGGTTCCAGACTGTAGCGTCTCTTCACAAACTATGGATCACAAGACTCCTCTCCAGTCATTTATGGAGCCAAAGTGTCCTCTCTCATCTCCCCAGGTTGAGACCGTTTTCTGCCATTTCCACCGGCTGAGTGTCAAAACGCAACTCCTCTCGGCCTGGCAGCTGTTTTCCGCGCGCTTATAATCTTTTCGAGTGATTACTGAATTTACTGCCTACCCTGGCCAATAAAACATTTTTGTAATGTTTTCCACCCTCCCTCCAGTAGCTCTGTAAAACTATTCTCCCATTCATCTGCATTATCACCCCTCTCAGTCTAAACAGTGGTACTCAGGACCTATGCGACAAGCCGTCTACCAATGCAGGATCATGCTCTTCCTGACAGCGCATTTTCGCCACCATAGGAAGTCAAAAAGGGAAAAAAAATATCCAAGTCACTTGGTGGCAGATTGGTGTGTCACCAACCACATGATAAGTGAAACTCAGTGATGTTTCGGGTACTCTTTCTCAAGGTGTTATCTGCAGGCAGAGCCAATTCTTTGCCAACACAGAAGCTGTCAGGGTTTCTCTGAAATTCCTCACACAACCGGAAAAGATTTTCTCTTTAACCTGTGGTCGCGTTGTATGGCCCACAAGTTAGACTGGGGAAATGTGAACGTTGTGGCAAGATTTCGTGTATTGTTCTACGGCACTGGCGGTCTGTGGCTTGACGCCTGTGTGGCAACCGCATGGCCGTCAGTGACTTGTGGTCACAAAGCACCGCTCTTCTGCTCTCCCCTGGCTGTGAGTTCACTGTCCAGCTTGAAAGGACGCTGCCTGTGGTCCAAGGGGCGACCTCCATCCCTCGCGTAAGTTCCAAGTGCAGTTGTCGAGTTTACTTGTTACCAACAGGCTAAGTGGACCTAAGGCTTCCCTTCTACATTTACATCTACATCTACATCCATACTCCGCAAGCCACCTGTGTGGTCGAGGGTACCTTGAGTACCTCAATCAGTTCTCCCTTCTATTCCAGTCTCGTATTGTTCGTGGAAAGCCGGCCGAAGTGGCCGTGCGGTTAAAGGCGCTGCAGTCTGGAACCGCAAGACCGCTACGGTCGCAGGTTCGAATCCTGCCTCGGGCATGGATGTTTGTGATGTCCTTAGGTTAGTTAGGTTTAACTAGTTCTAAGTTCTAGGGGACTAATGACCTCAGCAGTTGAGTCCCATAGTGCTCAGAGCCATTTGAACCATTTTTTTGTTCGTGGAAAGAAAGATTATCAGTATGCCTCTGTGTGGGCTCTAATCTCTCTGATTTTATCCTCATGGTCTCTTCGCGAGATATACGTAGGAGGTAGCAATATACTGCTTGATTCCTCGGTGAAGATATGTTCTCGAAACTTCAAAAAAAGCCCGTACCGAGCTACTGAGCGTCTCTCTGGCAGAGTCCTCCACTGGAGTTTCTCTATCATCTCCGTAACGCTTTCGCGATTACTAAATGATGCTTAACGAAGCGCGTTGCTCTCCGTTGGATCTTCTCTATCTCTTCTATCAACCCTATCTGGTTCGGATCCCACACCTGTGAGCAGTATTCAAGCGGTGGGCGAACAAGTGTACTGTAACCTACTTCCTTTGTTTTCGGACTGCATTTCCTTAAGATTCTTCCAATGTTTCTCAGTCTGGTATCTGCTTTACCGACTATTAATTTTGTATGCCCGTTCCATTTTAAATCACTCCTAAGGCCTACTCCCAGATAATTTATGGAATTAACTGCTTCCGGTTGCTGACCAGCTACATTGTAGCTAAATGATAAAGGATCTTTCTTTCTACGTATTCGCAGCACATTACACTTGTCTACATTGAGATTCAATTGCCATTCCCTGCACCATGCGTCGATTCGTTGCAGATCCTCCTGCATTTCAGTACAATTTTCCATTGTTACAACCTCTAGATATACTACAGCATCATCCGCAATAAGCCTCAGTGAACTTCCGATGTTATCCACAAGGTCATTTATATTTATATTGTGAATAGCAACGGTCCTACGACACTTCCCTGCGGCACGCCTGAAATCACTCGTACTTCGGAAGACTTCTCTCCATTGTCTTCAGTCACTTGTTGACCAGTCTGGTGCGGCTGTAGGAGACAGAAATTTTAAATTTTGCATTTAAGAAATCGTTCACGCAGGAGAGTCATATAAACATATCATCGTTCGACCATTGTGCAGATTCCCATATGGAGGACGTAGTAATAAGTATCGCTGATGTAGAGAAACAAAAAAAGAGTTGAAAGCAAATACGTCGCCAGGTCCTGATGAAACCCAAATTCGGTTTTACTTACAGTACTCTGCGGCATTGGCCCCTTACCTGTCTTGCATTTGTCGCGAATCTCTCGCCCAGCACAAAGTCCCAAGGGACTAGGAAAAAGCGCAGGTGACTCCTGTGTTTAAGAAGCGTAAAAGTACGGACCCGCAAAATAACAGTCCAATATCATTAATATCGGTCTGCTGCAGAATCCTCGAACATATTCCCAGTTTGAATATAACAAATTTCCTTGAAACGGAAAAGTTTCTGTCCTCAAATCAGCACAGTTTTAGAAAGCATCGCTTGGGAGCCGATTAAATTCCTAGGCGTAACGTTACGAAGCAATATGAAATGGAATGAGGATGTAAGGTTTGTAGTAGAGAAGACGAATGGTCAGCTTGGGAGAATTTTAGAAACGTGTGGTTCATTTGCAAAGGAGACCGCATATAGGGCACTAGTGCGACTGAGTGCTGAGTACTGCTAGAGTGTTTGGGATCCGAAACAGGTCGGATTAAAGGAAGACATCGAAGCACTTCAGAGGCAGGCTGCTAGATTTGTTGCCGTTACATTCTCACAGCATGCAAGCATTACGGAAATGCTTCGAGAACTCAAATGTGAATCAAGTGAGGCGAGGGGGCGTTCTTTTCCAGGAACGCTATTGACAAAAGTTGGAGAACTGGCATTCGAAGCTGATTGCAGAAATATTCTACTGCCACTAATGTACAATTCGCATAAGGACCATGAAGATAAGATCAGACAGATTAAGCCTCGTAAGGAGGCATTTAGATAGTTGCTTTCCCCTCGCTTTATTTGCGAGTGAAACAGGAAAGAAAGTGACTAGTAGTGGAACACGGTAACCATCACGCACCATATGGTGTAGATGCAGATATGTCACATCACCTCTTATACGGATGAAATGTGGCTAGCCTGAGTGCTTAGCCGTCTCTCACTATGATTCATCCTTTATTATAGTTGCATTCAGTATTGGTTTACACAAGTAACTTTAAAACAGGAAGAAACAAGAATTAATTCAGGGTGTGTATAATGGCCACTGACTGGCTATTGCGCCAGCCTAGATGCCATTCCACAATAGCCGTCGTTCGTTGGCGATGGCCGCTGATGACGCATTCGTTGACAAGGGAATTTCTCGCTAAGTAACCACTCTTTCAACGCAGTCTTGTTAGAAAACCCTAACTGGTTGCACAAGTTTGTAATAATTATGTGAAGTGAGAACCTATCTTAGATCAGACGGTCTCAAAACCATACAAAACGTGACTGCGAGACTACGCGATATCCTGGCTGCTTCAGATGACTATGAATAACTGAGGCGGATTGCTAGAGACCCCTTTACCATATTTACATCTGCATGGGGACTCTGCAAATCACACTTCAGCGCCTAGCGCAGAATTTATCGAACCATCTTCACAATCATTGTCTATTAATAATATTCTTCTCGGGTATGCAGCCGGATCATAACGTCTTCCTGACATAATATTTCCGCGGTCCAACTGGCCGCCATCTTCAGGTGAGAGTGCTGGTGCACGATCTCGCCGGAACTGACTGTCAGTTCCGGCGAGATCGTGCACCAGCACTCTCACCTGAAGATGGCGGCCAGTTGGACCGCGGAAATATTATGTCAGGAAGACGTTATGATCCGGCTGCATACCCGAGAAGAATATTATCAATTATTACGCCGGGGAAGCCTTCGTAGCCACAATTGTCTATTATTCCATTCCCGGAGAGCGCGCTGAAAAAACGAACAGTATATCTTTCTGTGAGAGCTCTGATTTCCCTTATGACGATCATTTCTCCTTACGTAGGTCGACGCCAACAAATCTTTTTCCCATCCGGAGGAGAAAGTTGGTGATCGAAATTTCTTGAGAAGATTCCGCCGCAACGAAAACCGCCTTTGTTATAATGATGCCCACCCGAAATCCTGTACCCTGTCAGTGATACTATCCCCCCTATTTCGCGATAATACAAAACTTCCTGCTCTTTTTTGAACTTTCTCGATGTAGTCCGTTATAATTGAGGACGTAGGTTGCAAGTGCTACTCTGAGATGAAGAGGTCAGCACAGGAAAGGAATTCGTGGCGGGCCGCATCAAACCAGTCAGTAGACTGATGACAAAAAAAAAAAAAAAAAAAAAAAAAGTGGTAGGCTACCAGTGAAAAAAGATAAGTGACAGAGAAAGCTCGTACATGTGATCAATTATGGTGTTGGGGATTTGAACTTGTGATAGATTTTTGTTATGGATGTAAGGAGAATGGCTTTCTCATCGAGAAAATCGGACAACAGAGCGATGACCGTTTAGACTGCAGGCTGGGCCGGGCGATGTGATGCGGTGCGATGCGATGACTCCGCTGTAGTCGCAACCGAGTTTGCGTTTCGCGCGAGTGTTTGGAGCGATTGCTCGTTTGCGCTTGCGTCTGGAGTAATTGCTTGCTTGCGATGGACGTCGAAAGACTAATTAACAATGTGCGTGAACGCCCCGTGTTGTGGGACCAGAAAAATAAATATTACCACAATAGGGATTTTGTTCATCAAACATGGAACGAAATAGCTGAAGATTGTGGAACAGCCAGTAAGTACAAAAAAGTAAAATAAATAGCTACAAGACTCCAAGAAATAAGTAACACAAACAACTTCGTTTATTTTCTAATTTTAATTGTGTATAGATACTATTACAGTATTTTGATAATGAATTCACCATCGTTACAGTATCTGATAATTTTGACACGAAATATTTTTGCATTAATGACTGTTGAAATAGTTTTTGGAGGCCTCTCTGATACTCCTCGCTGTTCTTGAAGCACTACTGTTTGCTCTGTCATTTTGGAAGCATGCTGCTAAAGCACTGTGTTCTGTTATGTCCTGGTCAATAGACAATTGAAGGGAAATGTCAGGCCCATCTTTATCAATTATTGTATTGTGCAAGACGCAGATGCCCTGAATAATAATGTCTGCATGTTCTACAAAAGTTTCAATTTCCTTTCGGAGAAGACGCCATTTGCTGGCCATAATTCCGAAAGTGCGATCCACCACCGTTCTAGCCCTCGATAGCCTCCTGTTAAATAACCTCTCTTCCTCAGTCAGTGATAGTCCAGGGAAAGGGCGCATTAAGTTTTCCAGTAGTGGAAAGGCTTCATCTCCAACCAACACTAATGGGGCTTTTACTGAAGTACCTGGTAGTTCTTTCGGTGGAGGCCAGTTTTCAGTTTCGTTCAAAATATTATTGTACAAGTTACTTGCTCTAAATGTGCCACCATCTGATTGCTTGCCGTAGCCTCCAATGTCAACTGCTATTAATCTGCAATTAGCATCGGCTACAGCTACTAAAGCAGGCGAAACATATTTTTTGTAATTGTAATACATTGTCCCAGAATGAGGTGGACATTTAACCCGGACATGCTTACCATCAATGGCCCCCACACAATTCGGAAAATTCCAGTTGGCATACGTGTGTTTTGCAGCGGTTTGAAGCAGTGGTGTAGTAGGAGAAGGCAGGTGTACAGGGCTCAGAATTTCACATATTGTGGTGCACGTTTCATGCACACATTGTGCGACTGTAGTTAGACCCATCCGAAACGACTGTGACGGTGCATGGAAAGACATCCCAACCGACAAATATCTGAAAAAGAATGAAATGAGCGTAATTGAAGGATGTGTAGGATCTCCGTAGGATTTGCAGTTAATGTGCTAAGGACAAAAAATGTATTAAGTGTACAGTGTACTTAATTATTTACGCATATTTTCACTACTATATTTTCAGGCGAGATACTGAAGAATAAATGGAAGAACCTACGTGACACTTTCCGTTCTGAACTCAAAAAAACTCGTGCTGAACGTTCAGGAGACGAAGGTGGCATGCCGCCTTTCCAATCCAATTGGCCGTGGTACGAGTTAATGACCTTCCTGACTGACATAATGACGGAAGACGAAGACTAATGTTCATCAGAGTAAAAGAACAGCATCGCAACACGACGACGTACCATTTTCACCAGCTCTTACAGAGAGAGAGAATGTTTCACCTGATGAAACCAACCAAGCCAGCTCTTCAAGACTGTCTGTAAGTTCAGAGGGTAGCGTTTCGATGCCTCCTCCCTCACCCACCCTATACACAAACCAAAACAAGAGATCCAAGAAATCGACAAACTCTGAGTTGCTAAATATAGAGAAGCAAAAGTTGAAGCTAATTGAGCAACAAATGTCGAAATCAGAAACGCAAGATGACAGCTATCATTTTGTAATGAGTTTGCTGCCAGCAATGCGAAAACTATCACCAGCAGCTCAGTTGAGAGCCAGGATAGAAATTCAGCAGGTTCTTTTGGAAGAATTGGAACAATCGACCACAACCACTGCACATCCGTTGATGTCACCTTGTGCACCTGAAAATCCAGTTGAAATCGTAATTGCTGGAAATCCGCAAAATGAAATAGTCATTTCTGAAATTCAACCCGATGACATTGTTATTTCAAGCCACCAAGATTCTGAAAACTTTGATACTTAAGTGAGTGAGCTGTGATGTATTTAACTTCTCATTGTCAACTACGTCAAAATTTATTAAAAGAAAGTTTGAATCCATCACAATTTGTAAATTTTTCATAATAAAATGATTACTGTAAACTTAATATTGTGTACTTACCTGATGGTGATCATAATTTTCTCTTCAGGAGTAATAGCCATTCTGAAATTTGTAATTTGCTTCTGTAATCTATTTCAAACAGACGACACTGTATAATCAAATGTCTCTGTACGCATTCTGAAATAATTCCAAAATTTATCCTCATCTTTTCTCAAGTCACTGTACAAATGATAAAATTCTCCTAAAGACCTCCTCTCCTTGTTGGGCTCATGCACCCATTCACGACTGCGTTGAATTCTCAGAGCACTTTTTTCTAATAGAAAAGAATTTACTGGGTCGAGGAAACACGACATCGTGCCGAGACTGCTCAATTGCTGGCCAGATCGCGCGCGCGCTGAATCGTGTGCAATGTGAACGCTCCATCGCATTGCATCGCTTTCGCCATTATGGCTCGCATCGCATCGCGTCGCGTCGCATTGCGTCACAGGCAGTGTAAACGCACACTTAGAAAACAACATTCTTGTGAGACACAACCAACTCTTTACTCACACGAACTGTTGAGTGCTACTGACAAGCGATTTTAAATTGAATCCTTAGTTCTAGATTTCCAGCAGACTTTTCACACCGAACCACACAAGCGGCTTGTAGTGAAGTTGCGTGCTTATGGAATATCGTCTCAGTTATGTGACTGGATTCGTGATTTCCTGTCCGAGAGGTCATAGTTCGTAGTAATTGACGGAGAGTCATCGAGAGAAACAGAAGTGATTTCTGGCGTTCCCCAAGGTAGTGTTATAGACCCTTGCTTTTCCTCGTCTATATAAACGATTCAGGAGACAATCTCAGCAGCCATCTAAGGTTGTGTGCAGATGATGCTGTCATTTATCGACTAATAAAGTCATCAGAAGATCAAAACAAATTGCAAAACATTTAAAAAAGAAAATTGGCAGTTAACCCTAAATAACGGGAAGTCCAAGGTCATCCCCATGAGTGCTTTTCCGTTAAACGTCGGTTACACGATAAATCAGTCAGATCCAAACGGCAATAAATTTAAATATCTAGGAATTACGAACAACTTAAATTCGAAAGAACACACAGGGAATGTTGTGGGGAAGCCAAACCAAAGACTGCGTTTTATTGGAAGAACATACAAATTGTAACACATCTACTAAAGAGACTACCTACACTACGCTTGTTCGCCCTTTTTTCGAGTACTGCTGCGCGGTCTGGGATTCTTACGAGATAGACACCATAATATTGTCGAACGCTTTTTCCAGGTCGACAAATCCTATGAAAGTGTCTTGATTTTTCTTTAGCCTTGCTTCCATTATTAGCCGTAACGTCAGAATTGCCTCTCTCGTCCATTTACTTTTCCTAAAGCCAAACTGATCGTCACCTAGCGCATTCTCAATTTTCTTTTCCATTCTTCTGTATATTATTCTTGTAAGCAGCTTCGATGCATGTGCTGTTAAGCTGATTGTGCGATAATTCTCGCACTTTTCAGCTCTTGCCGTCTTCGGAATTGTGTGGATGATGCTTTTCCGAAAGACAGATGGTATATCGCCAGACTCATATATTCTACACACCAACGTGAATAGTCGTTTTGTTGCCACTTCCCCCAATGATTTTAGAAATTCTGATGGAATGTTATTTATTTCTTCTGCCTTATTTGACCGTAAGTCCTCCAAAGCTCTTTTAAATTCCGATTCTAATACTGGATCCCCTATCTCTTCTAAAGCGACTCCTGTTTCTTCTTATATCACATCAGACAAATCTTCACTCTCATAGAGGCTTTCAATGTCTTCTTTCCACCTATCTGCTCTCTCCTCTGCAGTTAACAGTGGAATTCCCGTTGCACTCTTAATGTTACCACCGTTGCTTTTAATGTCACCAAAGGTTGTTTTGCTTTTTCTGTATGCTGAGTCTGTCCTTCCGACAATCATATCTTTTTCGATGTCTTCACATTTTTCCTGCAGCCATTCCGTCTTAGCTTCCCTGCACTTCCTATTTATTTCATTCCCCATCGACTTGTATTTCTGTATTCTTGATTTTCCCGGAACATGTTTGTACTTCCTCCTTTCATCAATCAACTGAAGTATTTCTTGTGTTACCCATTGTTTCTTCGCAGTTACCTTCTTTGTACCTATCTTTTCCTTCCCAACTTCTGTGGTGGCCCTTTTTAGAGATGTCCATTCCTCTTCAACTGTACTGGCTACTGCGCTATTCCTTATTGCTGTATCTATAGCGTTAGAGAACTTCAAACGTATCTCGTCATTCCTTAGTGCTTCCATATCCCACTTCTTTGCGTATTGATTCATCCTGACTAATATCTTGAACTTCAGCCTACTCTTCATCGCTACTATATTGTGATCTGAGTCTATATCTGCTCCTGGGTACGCCTTACAATCCAGTATCTGATTTCGGAATCTCTGTCTGACCATGATGTAATCTAATTGAAATCTTCTCGTATCTCCCGGCCTTTTCCAAGTATACCTCCTCCTCTTGTGATTCTCGAACAGGGTATTCGCTATTACTAGCTGAAACTTGTTACAGAACTCAATTAGTGTTTCTCCTCTTTCATTCCTTGTCCCAAGCCCATATTCTCGTGTAACCTTTTCTTCTACTCCTTCCCCTACAACTGCATTCCAGTCGCCCATGACTATTAGGTTTTCGACCCCCTCTACATACTGCATTACCCTTTCAATATCCTCATGCACTTTCTCTATCTGTTCATCTTCAGCTTGCGACGTCGGCATGTATACCTGAACTATCGTTGTCGGTGTTGGTCTGCTGTCGATTCTGATTAGAACAACCCGGTCACTGAACTGTTCACAGTAACACACTCTCTGCCCTACCTTCCTATTCATAACGAATCCTACACCTGTTATACCATTTTCTGCTGCTGTTGATATTACCCGATACTCATCTGACCAGAAATCCTTGTCTTCCTTCCACTTCTCTTCACTGACCCCTACTACATCTAGATTGAGCCTTTGCATTTCCCTTTTCAGATTTTCTAGTTCCGCTCCCACGTTCAAGCTTCTGACATTCCACGCCCCGACTCGTAGAACGTTATCCTTTCGTCAATTATTCAATCTTTTTCTCATGGTAACCTCTCCCTTGGCAGTCCCCTCCCGCAGATCCGAATGGGGGACTATTCCGGAATCTTTTGCCAATGGAGAGATCATGACACTTCTTCAATTACAGGCCACGTGTCCTGTGGATACACGTTACGTGTCTTTAATGCAGTGGTTTCCATTGCCTTCTGCATCCTCATGTCGTTGATCATTGCTGATTCTTCCGCCTTTAGGGGCAATTTCCCACCCCTAGGATAAGAGAGTGCCCTGACCTCTATCCGCTCCTCCGCCCTCTTTGACAAGGCCGTTGGCAGAATGAGGCTGACTTCTTATGCCGGAAGTCTTCGGCCGCCAATGCTGATTATTTATCAAAATTTAGGCAGTGGCTGGGATCGAACCCGGAACCGAAGACGTTTTGATTATGAATCAAAGACGCTACCCCTAGACCACGGGTCTTCCTGTATTTTTTAAAATCCTGCTGCACATCGAAGTTAATAATATAAGCCTGTAATTTAGTGCATTACTCCTACTGCCTTTCTTAAAGCAGTTGCTGTGGGATTACAGAGTCACAAATTCAGATGATCTTTATTCCTGCACTGGCCATTATTCCTGCCTTTCCCCTACCTTGACACTGTCTAATCTGTACAACTCATATACCACACAGAGAAAATGTACCGACTGAAAATGTCACTGGTGTCTAATTTCTCAGTAACAGATCACAGCAATGACACCTGAGCCGTTCCATATCATTTCATTATTATTGTTTTATCTTGATGATTTTTTACATCAGAATTTTGTAAGTACCGCGTCCACATACTTCCGTGTATTCATAATTCCCCTTTACTGTTGCTGCGCATTTAATCTGTAATTAATGACAGGCTCATAAATTTTCTGTCAGTAAAACTGAATGAGGAATGTTGACAGCGACATGTGAACCGTCGCTGTAACTTACTTTTTCGTCCAAGAATTTCCGTGTGAGTTAACAGAAAATTTTGTTTTGAATGACCAAAACAACTTTTCAATGGCTTACTGGGATTGTGAAAACTGTCGTTTCCAGGGAGCAACGCATAAGCGCGTAGAAAAATAACTAACAAGAACCTTTTGAAACTCCTCTTGTAACCATTTCTAAGGAATGGCAGATTAGCATTGGAAAAATTTCTCAAAGGTGACTTTCCTTCTGAGTTTCTTGAAACTCATGTTGTCACACACAACGTGCCGTAGCTGTTCAAGTTGTGCAAATATTGAACAGGTAGGCCAAGCCCAGCTATCGCACTGCCATTGGCCAGAACCTCCCGACATGACCAGGGGACGCAGCAGTACAGCAGGCTACAGTTCTGCGCCGGGCAAAGAGGTGACTGTTGTGTTGCTCCTCGGTGTAGATTGGCACTGATCTTTAGCGAGTTATACCTTTTAGCTCTGGTACATTTAAAGATAAATACTCTTCTAATTATTCAACCAGAACGCGTTCTGTAACAACAGGGTTAAAAGGTAGTATAAAACTGATCAAAGCAGACGAATGTTGTACAATAAGCTTTAAGTCTATCGCAGTTACGTCTGTTTATTGTTTGTAACAATAATCAAATCAACGCACAAACCATTTTCAGGAGATACTTTATTCTGTAAAGACGATGGGACGTTGAATTCTAATCTCCCATCCTTTTTATTCTACACATACATAATCAAATACACTTACACATACACTTTTAGTCTGGGACATATCATCAGAAGTATATCAGTACAGGTTCAAGAACACGTAAACGCAGTGTGATGGACCAATCAAGGCCCCTGCTCAAGCCTCTCGTGCAATTGCGTGTGGTACATGCACGGTCAGGATGTAACTTAATGCCCTTCACACGTCTGCTCATGCATCTTGGGCCATAGGGTCTTTAAAAATGAAGGTTACCCATACGCTCTTACGATTCTAGCCCAGATAATGATCCAGGTCGAGGTCACCCTCCTCCTCCAACCCCCCCCCCTCTTTTCTTCTCTAAACCAACAGGAAGATGGGAATCAAGTCATCAAGTCCCATCTCCCAATTCCTCATTATATTACTATTCCAAACGGTCAGACTTGTCATTTGAGGTCTGTGCACTGTAGTACAGGGATCATCAGCAGCAGAGTAATTCTGCTTAAAAATTGCGGTGAATATTACCGTAAATCGCATCATGAGATGTTCTGCTAAAGGGCGGGAAATAATATACACTGAAGAGCCAAAGAAACTACTACACCTGCCTAATACATTGCGAGAAAGCAGGAGTGCCGCAAGACGATCTTGCATGGACTCGATTAAGTCTGACGTAGTGCTGGAGGGAATTGACACCCTGAATCCTGCAGGGCTGTCCATAAATCCTTAAGAGTATGATGGGTTCTCTCTTTTGAACAATGTTGCATGGCATCCCAGAAATACTCAACAATGTTCAAGTCTATGGTGTCTAGTGGCCAGCTGAAGTGTTTAAACTCCGAAGAGTGCTCCTGGAGTCACTGCAACCGCACACCCCCCACGCCATTACAGAGCCTCCGCCAGCTTGAACAGTCCCTTGCTGACATGCAGGGTCCATGGATTCGTGAGGTAGTCTCCATACTCGTACACGTCCATCCACTCGATACAATTTGAAACGAGACTCGTCCAACCCCATGTTTCCTTTCACCAACAGTCAACTGTCTGTGCTGAAGATTCCAGGCGAGGCGGAAAGCTTTTTGCCGTGCAGTACACGAGTGGGCCTTCGGCTCCGAAAGAACGTATCGATGAAGCATTGAAATCTGCAGCAATTTGAGGCAGAGTTGCACTTCTGTCACGTTGAACGATTCTCTTAGTTGTCGTTGGTCCCGTTGTTGCAGGATCTTTTTCCGGCCGCAGCGGTGTAAGAGATCTGATGTTTTACCGGATTCCTGATATTCACTGTATACTCGTGAAATGGCCGTATGGGAAAATGCCCACTTCATCGCTACCTCGGAGGTGCTGTGTCCCAACGCTCGTGCGCCGACTGTAACACCACGTTCCACCTCACTCAGTCCTTGATAACCAGCCATTGTAGCAGCAGTAACCGATCTAACAACGTGCCACACATTTGTTGTCTTACATAGACGTTGCCGACCTCAGCGTCGTATTCTGTCTGTTTACATATCTCTGTATTTGAATACGCATGCGTACGACGTCATGACATTTCCTGTGAGAACTCCGACGTTTGATCATTCCCATTGCTTTATACAATTTGTCATGATTTTTGTGATTTTTTCCGTATGCCCACTTTTCAAGAACGCGAACCTAAATACTAGACTTCAAGTGTTAAGAATTATCATAGTACTATTAACTAATACGCCAGTATCCTAAGTTAAACAATTAGCACAGTGCGATATTGAAACAAATATACCGATATCCCACGTCAAACAAATAGAACACTGCGACAAATACATTCTGAGAGTATGAGGAACTCGCCACTGTATTATTAGTGTGTTAAAATCAGTGTGACGTAATTCCTTTGGCCCCTACAGAGGCACCTATTTAAGAATCTCTGTGACTGTGATGGTATCTTTTGGCTACTTTCCGACCCTCATTGGCGTGCAGAAGGACGGACTTCACTTTTGTATTAAAATTACGAATTTTTAGTTTTGCATGTTGTTCCGGCGTATCGACAAGCGCCAGCAGGAAGATGAAGAACGCAAGGGCAGATAAGGCTGACTAGGATCGCACCACGGCCTCTGTCCGAAGAGGATACAAGCGCCGCTCCTGCCAGCCCCGGCCGGACAGTAGAAGACGGACAGACACTAGCAGACCCGGCATGAGAAGAGACGTCATCCTGTTACACTGAGAATTGTGCCTTATATCAGTTGCTTACATGGACACTGTATATAGAGGAGGAAGCTGAGTGTTTGCTTGTCGCCAGTGGCTTGCGACATGTTCTTGTAAACCAATGTTAAGTATTGTCAGTCTACTTTATTGTAAGAAAAACCATTAATGTAATTTGCTTGAATTGTTGTATAGTTCGGCCCCTGATCACGACTGTGTCACCCACCGCCACCTTAGAAAAAGCCCCTTTTCCTTCCTGACTGTCCTTGCCAATCTCTATAACGTCATCCTCTCTACTGGCTTCTACCCCGACCTATGAAAGACTTTCCGCGTCCTCTTATTCCTCAAACCCAACAAGCCCCGTTCCATCGCCTCTTCCTATCGTCCCATGTGCCTCACCTCTCTCTTTAGTAAGGTCTTCGAATCCATCCTCTCCTGTCGTGTCTGTCAGCACCTTAATCAACACCACCTCCTCCCCCTTATCCAGTGTGGCTTCTGACCCTTCTTCTCTGCTGAAGACAAACTCCTTAACCTGGTTCACCTTCTCTCCCTCCAGATTAACTCCCGTCGCTCCGCGATTTTTGTTTTCCTCGACCTCCAAAATTCCTATGACTGTGTATGCCATCCTGGTCTTCTCTTTAAACTCCAAACGTATGCCCTGCCTATCAATTTTGTCCATCTGGTCGCTTCCTTCCTCTCGCACCATCCTTCCTATGTCACCCTCCACAGCACCAACTCCTGTATCTTTTATCCCACTGCTTGTGTCCCCCAGAGATCTGTCCTTACCCCTCTCCTTTATCTCTTCTATGCGGCTGAAATGCCCAAGCCACCCCCACCTGTCTACCTTCCCCAATATGCTGATGAAACCGCCTTCCTGGCTCTCTATCCTACCCTTCAACGGTCCCAACACACCCTCCAAACCCACCTTGACCATTTCACCACTTGGTGTAACCAGTGGTTCCTTCATCAGGGCAATTTCCAGCACCTCCCCCTCCCAGATGATGAACTTTGCCATGACATATACCCTTCCTTCCAACTGTAATCTGGTCTTGTCCCCCACCCCCATGTCCCCCCTTTTCCTTTCTCCTCCTTCTCCCAGAGCGGGTTTTCCTCCTCCCCCCCCCCCCCCCCCCGAGTCCCTGCACCCCATTCTCCACTCTTTCCCTCCCACGTCCTTCCCTCCCCAGCCCTCTTCGGCGCGCCCCCCATCCGTCTCCCACTCTCCTCCCCTCCCTCCCTTCTTCCCTTCTCCCTCATCTCCATGCGCCTGGCAGATCCTCTGTTTGCTAATCATCATCAGTGTGCTACTTTGGTTTTGTGTTTGGCACTGTTCTCCTGTGTGTCGAGAGTTGTGATTAAAATTGTTTGTTGGACTTGTCCATCGTGTTACTGTCAGTGATTATTATGTGCTACGCCATCCGTCGATACTTTTATGCTCCAGTCATGCTTCGCCATGTGTTCTTTTAATTGTACCAGTGTGTGGTTTTTTGTGTGCACTACTTTTTTATGGTTTTTATCTTCGTTTTATAGTCACCCCCTTTTTGTCTATTGTCTTCATAATGTTCCCCCCCCTTTTCATGTCTCTGTACACCGTATTTTCTCCTTTATGTTATTTTTAATGTATTCTATTCTATGATCTGTCTTTCGGCTGAAGAGCAGTGCATATGCTGTTGCCAGCCCACCCTGATGGGGAACTGAAATACAATAAAGAAAAAAAATGGATAGCTATCTGAGAAAGCAGCATCCTTTAGGCATCCTATAGGAGACGAGTGGCCAGGACGCCACACATGTGATGTTTCTGCTTCTCCATACTGAACACAGTTGTATGACGGCAGTATTTGCCTTCTTTATGCGGTTCTTTACATCTCCTGTCACCACACTACCCAGATACAGGAATAAATTGAGTCTCCACTTGCTGCTCCCCTACAAACAGCAGGACATCCATGTTCCCAGAATTCATGATCATTTCCTTCGTTTTACCTATGTTTACCTTGAGCCCATCTCTGCGTCTTTTTTCAGTGAGTTTAATTTAGCTTTCATATCGGCCAGCCTTTGTGCTACTAAAACTGTGTCGTCTGCGAAATCCAAATCCTCCAGACGTTCATGAATCCTCCTTTGAATTAGTCGTCTACCGCCCGCTGTGAGTCTTCTCGTAACTCAGTCAAGGACAGATAGGAAGAATGTTGATGACAAAACACAACTGTGCCAGACTCCGGTTGTTATCTATGTTGGATCTGTGAATTTCGGCTTATGGAGAAAACAATATCTGTAGCCATCATAGATATCTCTGATGATGTTTAGGATCTTCCGTGTTACACCACACTTCCGCAACACCTGCCACAGCACTTTATATTTCACAGAATCGAAACCCGTTTCAAAATCAATGAATGCCAGGCACATGGTTACCTCTAATTCTTTGCTTTGATCTGATATGATCCTAAGAGTAATAAGATCAACACAACTGCACTGTGCCCGAAAACCTGATTTTCTTTACGCAGTCTATTCTCAGTTGAATCTTTAAGGATACAGGGTACTTATAAATGGTGGAAAAATCGAATTTTTTACGACTTTACTTAATTCTGTAGTCTTTCCTGATTACATTGATATAGACATTGTAGGGTTTCAAATGAAAAATTACCTATATATACCAAAATTTGAAGTTACGGTCATGTATGGCGTCACGCCCCCTTTATTTCTGTTACAGAAACCAGTATTATTTCGAAAAGAACTGTGAACGTTCTGTTTCCAGCGATTATACGTATGATACATTGTATATGTTGGTAACATATCTTCTTTCGTCTGTAAATGACTACCTTTGCTAGTATTTACTTTTGTTTCGCTGAAGCAGTTTGTTCACGTGCTACTGAATGTTTGTTGCCCAAGTGCTACATATATTGGTGGAAGTACGTGTCCTTTAGTGTGCAATAAGTACGAACTATGCCACGCATCAATAAATTCAATAAAAAGAAATTCCGTGGTAACCAGTTCACAATCAAAGCAAGCCACACTGTTGAAAGTAACCTATGTAGCAGTTATTCAGGGAAGGAACTCCCACATTGTACGCCTCCTGGTGATTCAAATTTTTGTTTTAACACTGACGCTGTTTGTAGTGAATTTGTTGTTGATGATGTGGGCATCTTATCTTCTTGATAAAGGAAGTGGCAAAATGTAAACAATGTGATGACGTAGGCTGTCTGGAAATAACTGCAATAAATCTACCTCAAAAATGACTGTGAACATTATGCATAATTCATATGATGTGAATTTGAAGTTAGTGTATGCAATGTGTGCAATAGGAAAAGGAAAAAAGGCTGCTCAAACGTTTTGTGGTTTGATGGACCTTCCTCCTCCTCCCAGTAGGTTCAGCAAGTACATGAAAATACTTTTAGGTGCCTTGTGTGTAACGCATCTATGAAGTTGCAGTAGTAGAAACTGTAAATATTAGCGGAACCAGGGACACTGCTGTTGCACTTGATGTGACATGGCAACGTCGAGGACTTCGCTTCTTGATTGATGTTGTAAGTGCTGTTTCTCTGGAGAATGGAAAAGTCGTTGATGTTGAGTGCTTTTGTTGATCTTAAGTGCTTATCTAAGTACTGCCATACTTGCCATGCTAAAACTAAAGGACATATTGAACATCAGTGTTCTGAGAATTATGATGATATGGAGTGTGATGGAGCTCTAAAATTATTTCAGAGGTCGGTGCCCGTTTACAGCGTTACATATACGAAGTACCTAGGCGACGGGGACTCTAAAGCTTTCAATAAAGTTAATGAGTTCAATGTTTATGGTGGGATCTTGTTAACAAAACTGGAGTGTTGTGGACATGTGCAAACGAGAATAGGTGGTAGATTGAGGAAGCTATGAAGAGAAATGAAAGGAAAGTTGCTATCTGATGGGCCGGCCGGAGTGGCCGAGCGGTTCTAGGCGCTACAGTCTGGAACCGCCCGACCGCTACGGTCGCAGGTTCGAATCCTGCCTCCGGCATGGATGTGTGTGATGTCCTTAGGTTAGTTCGGTTTAAGTAGTTCTAAGTTCTAGGGGACTGATGACCTCAGAAGTTAAGTCCAATAGTGCTCAGAGCCATTTGCTATCTGATGGAAAATGTCTATCTGGCCGAGGCAGATTGACAGAAACAGAGATAGACCTTCTTCAGACTTATTATGGACTGGCCATTAGACGAACTGCACCTCTGAATGATGTTACAGCAATCAGAAAAGCTGTATGGGCCATCTACATTCATAAGTTGTCCACAGACGACCACCCTGTTCACAGACTTTGCCCTGAAGTCTACTTATGTAGTAGGCCTAAGTTTTATTGCAGAATCAACTAAATTACAGAAAAAATAACATTTTTATTAGGAAAAAAAGTTATAAAGGTTAAAATGTAAGATGTGATATTTTTTATCCTTGTAATATACAGAATAGGTGGAATTAAACAGGTCTAATACCTCAGCCATCAAGTCATGCACATCTGGTAAAAATTTGGTCTCCTTCAAATGTAGAACATTGGATTAAATGGTTCCTCAATTTGACGAAGCATTTTGGAAAAAAGTTGCATCAGTTTCTATGTAATTTTTTTAATAACCCTAAGCAGGTTCAAAAATATTCAAAAGACTTCTAATTTCTTTAGAACGTGTGCTGCATTACCTGATATCAACAAAAAATCAGCAAAACATATGCATTGTAAACACTGCCTGAAAGAAATAGGTGTTGATTTTTAGATAATTTTGAGCCGGAAACAGTACCCTGTATCCTTAATCCCATTTGAAACAACTCTGGTAAGGATCTTACTGAGCACTGACTGCAAAGTAATAGCACCCCAGCTGGACAGATTTCCTGTTTTTGGAAGCTTTACCACCAATCGACTTTTCCACTAATTCCCCCTCCTTCCATCTCCTTCTTTCCTGTCTAATTCCATCTCCTCTTTACCCTTCTCTTTGTCCATCTCCTTCTCCTCCCTACCTGTTCCTGCCTTCCGCCTCCCTATTTGTGTCCATTTCCTCTTCCCTCTCCTTGTCTGTCCATTTCCCTTTTCCTCCTCCTCTCTCCACATTATCACCCCAACCCCAATAGGACTTTGGTGGTTGTTACCCCCAGAGAATTTCTTTACAGATTGTAAGTAACATGCGCACCAAATGTGGTTGAAATCATTCCAGGGCTTTAAAATGAGGTTTTTTCCTGTGGGTTTGCCCGCTTATTTCACATAAATTTAACAGTTTTCGCCAACGACCTTGCCGCACTGTTAACTACGGTTCCCGTCAGATCACTGAAGTTAAGCGCTGTCGGGCTGGGATAGCACATGGATGGGTGACCATTCGGTCTGTCGAGCGCTGTTGGCAAGCGGGATGCACTCAGGCCTTGTGAGGCAACTGAGGAGCCACTTGATTGAGAAGTAGCGGCTCCGGTTTCGGAAACTGACATACGGCCGGGAGAGCAGTGTGCTGATCACATGGCCCTCCATATCAGCATCCAGTGACGTCTGTGGCTTGAGGATGACACGGCGGCCGGTCGGTCCCATTGGGTCTTCCAAGGCCTGTTCGGATGGAGTTTAGTTTAGTAGTTCAGTTTTAATATATTTCAAACGTATTTGCACATATATTACTGAATTTCGCTTTTCAGTTTCATCTTTACGTAACTCTGTGTTCATGAGGTCATATATCTTGAACTAAACTGCAGGACCACATCATTAACGTCGATATACAGCAGGATTTTGGAACATACTGTGTTCGAGCATTATGAATTACCTCGAGGAAAACGATCTATTGACACACAGTCAACGTGAATTTAGAAAACATCGTTCTTGTGAAACACAACTAGCTCTCAACTCGCACGAAGTGCTGAGTGCTACTGACAAGGGATTTTAAATTGATTCCGTGTTTCTGTATTTCCGGAAGGATTTTGACACTTTACTATAGAAGCGGCTTGTAGTGAAATTGCGTGCTTATGAAATATCGTCTCCGTTTTGTGACTGGTTTCATGATTTCCTGTTAGAGAGGTCATAGTTCCTAGAATTGACGGAGAGTCATCGAGTGAAACAGAAGTGATTCCTGGCGTTCTACAAGGTAGTGTTATAGACTCTTGCTATTCCTTATCTATGTAAACGATTCAGGAGACAATCTGTGCAGCCTTCTAAGGTTGTTCGCAGATGATGCTGTTGTTCATCGACTAGTAAAGTCATCAGAAGACCAAAGCAAATTACAAAACGATTTAGGAAATATATCTGTATGGTGCGAAAATTGGCAATTGACCCCAAAAAAAAGTGTGAGGTCATCCACGTGAGTGTGTAAGAGGTCCATGATTAAGGAATTTGTTGCTAGCGCACTCGAGCAGATGTAATTTCGATGGATTGCTCACGCGCTGCCTGCGATATGTAAGCTATAAGAGAATCTCAGACCAAAGAGTAGTGTTGACTGCAGTAGGAACTGTGTGTTAGTTGGAGTAAGTAGTTGCTAGCGAGCAGTCTGGTGTATCGTGTTGGCTGGGCCAGTTGTGGTGGAGCGATGGCGGAGCCTGAGCGTT
Organism: Schistocerca americana; assembly: GCF_021461395.2. Taxonomy (NCBI): domain Eukaryota; kingdom Metazoa; phylum Arthropoda; class Insecta; order Orthoptera; family Acrididae; genus Schistocerca; species Schistocerca americana. The sequence goes on from NC_060123.1 coordinate 641,713,166, forward strand.
GTAGTATAAGGTAAAAGCAGCCTCCGGCATATGTAGTATTGTTATATCAAGTTCCATGTAAATGTTTAAAAAAATCTCTTAATAATAATCTTTCTCATAAAAAGTAACTTTTGACAATCATTCATTTTAATTTAAAGAATTTACTAATTTCTCCAATCCTTGGTCATCCCGATTATTGAAAAAGAAAAGTCTGTTGTTTCTTTTATACATGACAAATCTATCTGCCAGCATTGCACTGAGCTGCGCCAGAAAAATTTCTTATAGGAGCAGATATATACGCATTATCCGGCGACCTAATTGAGGTAAGATTTTTCAGTTTATTCGTAATGAATTTTCAGGGCCATGTCGCAGCACTGCTGACGTCCAAAGTTTACCAGTTTAAATTCATAGTCAATTATTGAAAGATTATTTAAGTGAATCGCAATTTAATTGAGAGGTTAGTCACATTGTATTATTGGTAGGTCACGGAATTTATCTGTGGGAGGTTACGCTGAATGCTACAAATAATTATATTTTTTGCTGTTGGGAGGTTACGGAACTTTTCTGATGGGAGGTTACACTAAATGTGAATATTATTAATATTATTTTTTGTGGGGAGGTTACACTTGTCGACAACCGGCCAGGATCGTATTTTTTTGTGAATATCTGAGTAGTAGTCAGTTATATATCTGCTCTTATATACCTAATGCTAAATGTAGTTTGCATCTGGCGCAACGCATTTACGACTTGTGAAAATGCCGCGAAAAACTGCTAACAGTACATCGCGATCCGTAATGAGTGAAAAAGCCGACTTGAATAATTTGACTGATAATACTAGCGACAGTCGGTGTCTTAATGATAATCCTACAGTTACAGACAATCAGTGCGTACCGACCACCAGTAATGATTCTAATCTAAATGATGAGCAAACAAATTCAATTGTGTCCTCTGTAAATTTAATGACAATTGATGACGCGGCACGTTCCGTTACAATGAACGCTGCCCTGTTTAATACACCTGATTTGCAAAATTTACACAGTGAACAGATAAATGTTTCTTACGAAGATGAACATTGTAGTCAAAATACGTCAGATTTATTTGATTCCGATAAAGTGACCAAAAGCGCACATCCGATTAGCAAACCTTTTCGCGAATCAGACAATGACCAAATGATTACACAAAACGTGACACATGCAGATACATCACACAGCACAGAGAAAAGTGTCGGTAATTTTGGCTTGGATCAAGTTATAGCGTTATTACTACAACTCAATGAAAAATTCGACAACAATTTCAAACAACTTAATGAAAATTTCCAACAATCTAATGAAAAACTAGACAACAATTATAGTCAACTTACTGGATCGTGCAAACAATTTAATGAAAGTTTCAAACAGTCGAAAGAAAAACACGACAACCTTAATGAACAGAACAAACAACTTAGTGAACAGATTACAACCGTTACCGTGCAACGTCATGATACTAAAGAACAATTACGTGAGGAAATTAAGGCTTGTGCTAGGAACAGTAGTGAAGAAATTAGATCAGTTGAACAGGAATTAAGTAATACACATGCAGCCACAACAGATTCACTTCGAAATGAAATTAGTGCGGTTGGTAAACAATGTTCAGAAAACGCAACACAGTTATGCGACGAGTTTCAATTAATGTCAGCAGAACTTTCACGCGCTCTGGATGCGAAAGTCGATAAGAAACTTGAACAACAGAACAGCCAAATTGACGAACGTTTTAAAGTGACAGAAATGAAAAATGTTTCAGCCTCTAACACGACACAACATACGCCACATTCCGAACATTTATCACACTCACACAGCCAGTGTAACTTAGGTAATTTACAGAGGGTACGTGACTTAGAATCCGAACAGACACAGATAAATAGATACTCATGTAATCCTGAACCTGCTCAGACATTTAGAGACGATAATTTTGATTACAAACAATTTTTATCCGTGAAAAAAATTTTAAGGCATTTGAGAATGACAAAACGCAGATACACTCTTTGGACTGGATACAGCAATTTGCTTTTGAATTTTCACCGGTATTGCCTGTAATGCAGACACTAAAATTTATTAGCAGCGCGTAAGTGACCTCAGGGGATTCATTACACTTCGATGAATATGTGCCGTAGCGTGCACAGGGCCCCGAGCCGTAGTAGTGCTATTTCTTCTTTAGTTTTCTGAACTGCTGCCTACTCTTTTACTATCCTTTATATCTATCAAAACAGCTCTTCAACTATCGATCTATCTAGGATTAAGAATGAGTAAAGAAAACCTGATATGACAAGTTTTACCTGAAAGTGACAGTTTTCATTAGACACTCCCGAAATGACAATATATATTTTAATATCAGACAAAATTTTAATTATCAGTACCATCAAAATTATCAGCAATAGGAAACACATTTTGGTAACAATAGAGGTTTTTCCCCGCAACGGCAACAAAACCAGTCGGTTAGCATACCTAACCAACAATGTAATGTGCAAGGTCAACCAAGCTTTAATGTTTCGCCGCCTACACGTATAGCGTCAGCTCCACCAAATAGTAACGCACCGTAACAAGGAAATCAGTACGTACAGAAAACACATCATTTCAGCTCCTATTGCAATATGCCGTATAGCAATGATTATTATGACAGACGTAAAAGTAATGAGCACAGTTTTCAGCGTAACAGTCGGTCTTACCAGCAGCAGAATCATCCACAACAACAGATTATTATGAATGAACCAGACAGTCGGTATCATCCCGAACCTAATACGTCAGGAAGGAGTAACAGGACAGTACAAATAGTCGAAATGCCACAGCATCCGCAAATAACAGCACGGCAGAAAGGATTTGACTAGATACAGTACAGACTGAATCTTTCAGCAACTAAGCAATACTTTTGACACACATACTCTTGTTCACGAAAATTTTGTTACTTTTGACGACATCCGGGACACTCTTTTGCATGAAAAACCAGTTATTCAAAAAACCATTTCCCACCCTGTCATTGAAGTAAAGATTGGATCATCGACATTTTCAGCAGTAATCGATTCTGGATCATCTATGTCAGTTATAAATGAAGAAACCTTCAACGAATGTAACAAAGAGAATATTTATCCTACGTTACCATTAGGCAAAACTAAAGTAAAAGGAGCAGTATCTAGTAAAGGAGTAGATGTAAAATTACAGACACACTTATCATTTTGTATTGCAGGTCATACGTTCCACTCAAATTTTTGGATTGTTCCCTTATTGACAATTCCCTTATTGACAACAGACGTCATTTTAGGTACGAATTTTCTGGCACAGCATGACGCAATTATTGACTTTCAAAATTCCTATTTAATGTTAAAGGATGAGAATGTACAACTGGCATTAGAATTTCAGTACGCTTTATCTGCAGATGAACAGGCAATTAATCGAACAGAGGTCATTTCCACATCGCGTAACACGGACTGTCATTCCACATTGTTCACAGATACGTACGTACACAACTACAATACACCAGACGAAGCTGACTACGACGTTATGCAAAAGATTTCTGAGAAAGTAAAGCAAAGCAGTGCAAATACAGACGACGAACGTACAAAGCTACGCAAAATTCTTTTACAGCAAACTCCGGTTTTTGACAACATCCCTGGTACTATGTCCGGTTTTATGTGTGAATTTCAAGTTAAACAGCACGACACGTTTATAGCCAAACAGTATCCCATTCCATATATTCACAGAGAACAAGTTAAGAAAGAATTACAAGCTATGCTAGACCAAGGAATTATTGAATCGGCAGTTAGTCCTTACATAAACCCGCTCCATATTGTTAAGAAAAAGGATGGCTCACTTCGCCTCGTACTTGATTCGCGTCGTGTGAACGACATTATTATTAATGAAACAGATCGCCCACAGACACCAGAAGAACTTCTACAGAAATTTCATGGTACTGCTGTTTATTCCACATTAGATTTGAAATCAGGATTTTGGCAAATTCAGCTCCATCCGAACTGCAGAAAGTACACAGCTTTTCTCTGTTTTGGTGATTGTTATCAATTTTGCAAATTACCGTTCGGATTAATAGTTTCTTCAGCAGCATTTATTCGCGGTTTAAATAACATACTTCCGACAGAACTCAAAGACAGAATCACTACATATGCAGACGACATCCTTATCGCAGAAGCTAACTGGTCTGAACTCAATCTGATTCTTGAACAACTGTTGCAAACTTTTCGTGCATAAGGACTGACAGTTAATCTTAGCAAATCACACTTTGGCAAGACTTCTATGAAATTTCTTTTACATGTAATTTCAGCAGAAGGCATTACGCCTGACCCGGAAAAACTTCAAGCTTTACGTGACATTACTGTTCCAGTGACGAAGAAACAACTACGCAGCTTTCTGGGTTTAATTAACTTTTTCCGTAAATTTATTCATTACTCTGCTTTAGACACCCCTAGATTGTGCCAGTTGATGGGTAAAAACGCTATTTGGTCGTGGGATAGCCAAGTACAGTCTGAATTTGTCAATCTAAAACAAGCTTTGTTGAACGCACCACTTTTATCACACCCAGATCCTACCAGAAATTTTTCCATTGCCACCGACAGTTCTAACACAGCTTTAGCCGTACACATTTTTCAAGAAATTGAAAAAGATGGTAATACAGTAATTAAAAACATCGCCTTTGCAAGTCGCATTCTGTCACCTGCTGAACACAATTATTCTGTTACAGATCTCGAAACATTATGTGTTGTATGGGCATTTACCAGATTTAGGCACTTTCTTTATGGAAGACACATTACCGTTTACACAGATCATAGAGCTATACAGTTTTTACTTTCCGCTAAATATACACATGACAGATTAAGCAGATGGAAACTTTAATTACAGAAATTTAATTTTAGAATTGTTCACATTCCCAGTACACAAAATGTAGCAGACGCACTATCACATTCTCTCAGAAACAATCAGCATGACATCGCAACCAACTTCTGCCAAGCAAATTTTAGCGTCATGTATATTCAACAAGTCGCATTTGAAAATTTCATTTCGTCGTCGTTACGAGACATAGCACAGGAGCAATGCAAAGACAACGTTTGGAAAGAAATTAAACACCTTTGGCAAGATAAGAATAACGTTACCATTAGAAACCATTACACTGTACGCAATAACATTCTGTTTCGCCGCTCTCACCCTGACAGCAACAACTGGTTATTATGCATTCCTGACGAACTTGTTAACAAATTAATTTGGTATATTCATTTAAGTTACGCACATTATGGAGCCAGAAAATGTTTTCTTATCCTGAGACAGAACTGTTATTTTGCCAACATGGAGAAATGTATTCGACGAGTTTTAGCGTCATGTAAAATCTGCCAGAAAGCTAAATCAGACACGACTTCACATATTCCTCCGTTACATCCGACTGTACCTGTTAAATTGACACATGGCCGCTGTAGACATTTCTGGTCCGATTCCCAGATCTAGTAGAGGTTTTTGTTACATCTTTGTCGCCGTTGAACTCACTTCGAAATTTGTTACCGTCACTCCGTTAAGCAAAGCTATCGCTAAATCTATTTCTAACGCATTTGTAAAAGATTTTTTATTTTATGTAGGGCATGTATTGATAGTAATTTCCGACAATGGACCACAATTTCGATCTGCTATATGGACACGTATGTTACGAGCAAGAAACATTTCTCCGATCTATATACCCAGGTACCACGCTTCTTCGAATCCTTCTGAACGGCTAATGAAAGAAATTGGTAAACTATGTAGAATATACTGCCATAAAAGACATATTGATTGGGATACACACATACTCTCATTCCAGGATGTAATTAACTCCATACCAAATGAATCTACTATGCTATCTCCGACTGTTATATTGAAAAATGTTGAACCACCTAACAAAATTAAAGAATTAGTATCCTTTCCTACATCTCGTCGACTACGCCACCATGAAATAATTGACATTGCGCTCAACAACATCAAACGTGCCGCAGAGCGCCGGAGAAGACAGCAAAAACAGGTTTGCACACGCCGTGACTTTCACATTGGACAGAAGATATTAGTACGTACACACTATTTAACCAACAGAGGAAAGAGTAGAAGCAGTAAATTTGAGCTTCTATACGCTGGCCCATATAGAATTCGCAGCATGCCTCACCCCAATGTAGTACATGTCGAAACTTTGAGAACCAGAAAAAGCAAAGGCAATCACCATGTCTCCAATATTAAACCCTTTATTGAATAAACATACTTTATGATTTATCACACTGTAATGCCATTTACTGATATTTATATGACCACTTATGCAACTATATTTATTTGACTACTTACTGATAATGATAGTATTTTTTCTTGGCAAGTGCCTGGCAAGGTAAGGTTAGCAGGTCGCTTTTCTTGTCGTTAGACATCAGACCGTGCACATTTTCCATTTTTTGTGTATGTATTAATGTTTTCCTATCGAAAGTAGAATTTTCTCTGTATGCACTCTGAAATCTTTAAGATGTAACAAACACCAGTTGACTTTGACATTTTTGCTTTATGATATCCCAATATTTTGACTATTCTACATTTTTTGCTACTACATAATGATAATGTGTGTGCATTTTCGCACTTAAAAACTGTCTGTTTTTACCTAATACGTTTTCTGTCATGCTATGCTGTATGCTTAGTCATATCACTAGAAACAAGTTTTCATTTAATGAGTATATGATTTAAATGCAAGATATTAATCCATATTCATCGTTTTCAGAAAGAAATACCGTGTAAATGAAATAAATTAAATAACCACAGTGGTTTACTATTAACTGGAAATTTCACCTTTGGAATGAAAGAAAGAAAATGCTATACCTTGCCACAAAGAGTAAATGGATAAGAATTAACAAGCATTAACAAGAATATACTATACACACTGTATAATAGCAGTCTTAACTAATTATTTTTCTTTCAGAATACGAGTCGATTGATGCAAGCTGTTAGACAGAACTACACATGTTAGTTTTAGTGATAAAATATGCTAGAAGTAAGAAACTCTATACTATATGAAGTAGTGAATAATAATGAATAGTTGTATGAAGTAAATGGTAATATGAATATGGATAATGAAGTGTCTATTTTTTTGCAAATGATGATAAATGATGGTGAATAGTTATATGAAGAATATGGTAATATGAATAATAACGTTTTCTTTGCAGATGATGATAATGATGAATTTTATATATTTTCTGTTAGTTAAGAAATGCTATGTAGTTATTTAAGTATTTGTTGCAGTTCATTTTGACAGTATGTCTTATGTCGCATAGCACAATGACTGAATGTTTTGAGAAAGACAGCTAGAGTACATACATATTAAGCACACGTTTCATTACCCGTTAATTCGAAGTTAACTACTTTTCAGCATAATATACGTTTTTCTTTCAGGTCAATAATCAATTTTGTACTTTTTCCAGGAGAAGCTTTTGATGATATTAATATGCTATAAGCACTTAGTTATGAAACCTGTTCTAGTACTTGCATTTTTTTACCCAGTTGTGTCTATCATTTACGAATGTGATCACATATACTCTACTTGTTTCATAACCGTGCTACAGCTGACTCATGACGAATGACGTTATTAATCCTTATTTTCAGCAATAAGTCAAAAGCAACTATTTTCATGCTCCAGCAATTAATTATCAATCCCAACGCAATGCATTGCTAGCACAAAAATTTTTTTATTACCAATACCAACTCTTACCAATATACAATTGAATAATGCTACCAGTTTAAGATATATTTCTATTCCTAAATATAATGCAAATTTTTCTGATATATTGATTCTATTATGTCTATGTATTAGTGGACTACAGACCTTGAGTAATAGTTATAATGTCTTACATTTAAATATGTGTTATGTCACTTGCATGATATCATATATAAACATTAGAAGCTTGATGCTACACCCAATAACTCCAGTTTTGAATGATGACTTCTGAATAATGCATAAAAATGCTTTGTAACTGGCCAATGAATGCCAATAATTACCGTAATGTGAAGACTTATGATTCCAATGATTACTGTAATATGATGACATGCATAAATGCTATGCTAATAATTAACTCTTGCTATGAATGATGACTTCTGAATAATGCATAAGAAATGCTTTGTAGCTGGCCAATGAGTGCCAATAATTACTGTAATGAGATGACTTACGATGCCAATGATTACTGAAATGAGATGACTTATGGATAAATGCTATGCCAATAATTCCTGTAAATAATATTTTGTTGTACTCTATAAATGTTATGCCAATGATTACTGTAATGAGAAGACTTATGATGCCACTAATTACTGTAATTGGATGACTTATGAATAACATTCTGTAATAATTACTGTAATGAGATGACTTACAGAGAAATGCTATGCCAATGATTACTGTAACTAGATGACTTCTGCATAATTGCTATGGCAATAATTACAGTAATAAGATGTCTTATGATTAATGTTCTGTAATACTCCATACGTACTACTTAAATGTTGTGTAAATACCCAATGAATGCCAATAATTATTCAAATTTTTTGATACGCTAGTGTAATTCTGAATTATGGCTAGCATAAGATTTAATATCCTTCATCTTCTGACCTAATTACCAGCAATTACTGCAATATCCATATGTCCTGTCCATCCTCATGATCATGGAGCACTATATTTGGTTTTTGCACTAATTCTACGTTGATGTAAGTGAATGGATTCTGCAAGAATATGGTGTTGATATATCAAGCTGTCCACCACCTTGAATGATGAAGATGCTATTATGGACTTACTGTTTGGTGTACCTAATGTACTACGAAAATGATAACATACAATATTAATATAAGATTTCAGTGTCTTGGCTACACTGATGAATACTTCAGGGAAGAGATCTTCAGATTGTCTCACTTGGTATTGTACTTCTGTAGAAAGATATGGACTTTCAGTGCAGCTACATGCAACCTACTGTGCTACAACCATGATGCAATCCTTCCCATTCCTTTCCTAGCTCTTATAAAGTGGTAAAGACTTATACAGTGCATTTAAATTCTTGCAAAATGATAAAGACATATACAGTGCATGTGCACTTCATTTCACTTGTTAATAAGATCAGTTGTCCTAAATATGCTAAGGACTTCTACAATGCGTATGCACTGTATTTCACTCCTTGATACGTTTAATTGTTGTAAAAATGCTAAAGACTCTGACAGTGCGTTTGCACTTTATTTCTTTTCTTAATGTGTCCAGTTCTTGTAAAATGCTAAAGACTTTGACAGTGTGTGTGCACTTTATTTCATTTGTTAATATGATCAGTTGTCCTAAATATGCTAAAGATTTTTACAGTGCGTGTGCACTTTATCTCATTTCTTAATGTATTCGGTTCTTGTAAAAAATGCTAAAGACTTATACAGTGCTTGTGCACTTTATGTCATTTGTTAATATATTTTGTACTCATTGCGTATACATTTTGTCATTTCTTAATATGTTCTGTACACAGTGCGTGTGCACTCTTTCATTTCTTAATATCTTCTGTACCCAGTGCGTGTGCACTCTATTTCATTTCTTAATATGTTCTGCATGTATCAATAATGTATATACTCTGTGACTATAGACTTAGTTAACTAAATAGATTATAGAAAAATTTGTTGCTCATGGCAAGTCCAATTGCCTCACCATCGCTGCCAAATTTTTGCCCCCCCAGTGGAGGGTTATGTAAGAGATCCATGATTAAGGAATTTGTTGCTAGCGCACTCGAGCAGATGTAATTTCGATGGATTGCTCACGCGCTGCCTGCGATATGTAAGCTATAAGAGAATCTCAGACCAAAGAGCAGTGTTGACTGCAGTAGGAACTGTGTGTTAGTTGGAGTAAGTAGTTGCTAGCGAGCAGTCTGGTGTATCGTGTTGGCTGGGCCAGTTGTGGTGGAGCGATGGCGGAGCCTGAGCGTTGTAGTATAAGGTAAAAGCAGCCTCCGGCATATGTAGTATTGTTATATCAAGTTCCATGTAAATGTTTAAAAAAGAATCTCTTAATAATAATCTTTCTCATAAAAAGTAACTTTTGACAATCATTCATTTTAATTTAAAGAATTTACTAATTTCTCCAATCCTTGGTCATCCCGATTATTGAAAAAGAAAAGTCTGTTGTTTCTTTTATACATGACAAATCTATCTGAACGCATTGCACTGAGCTGCGCCAGAAAAATTTCTTATAGGAGCAGATATATACGCGTTATCCGGCGACCTAATTGAGGTAAGATTTTTCAATTTATTCGTAATGAATTTTCAGGGTCATGTCGCAGCACTGCTGACGTCCAAAGTTTACCAGTTTAAATTCATAGTCAATTATTGAAAGATTATTTAAGTGAATCGCAATTTAATTGAGAGGTTAGTCACATTGTATTATTGGTAGGTCACGGAATTTATCTGTGGGAGGTTACGCTGAATGCTACAAATAATTATATTTTTCAATGTTGGGAAGTTACGGAACTTTTCTGTTGGGAGGTTACACTAAATGTGAATATTATTAATATTATTTTTTGTGAGGAGGTTACAAGTGCTAAAAGGAATCCGTTAAACTTCGGTTGCACGATAAATCAGCCAAATGTTAAAGGCCATAAATTCAACCAAATATCTAGGCATTACAATTACGTACAACTTAAATTAGGAAGAACACCCAGCAAATGTTGAGAAAGTCTGCGTTTTATTGGCAGGATATTTAGAAAACGGAACAGCACTACTAAAGAGACTGGCTACACTACCCTTGTCCGTGCTCTTTTAGAATACCGCTGCTCGGTGTGGGATCTTTACCAGATAGGATTGACAGCGTACATCGTAAAAGTTCAAATAAGGACAGCACGTTTTGTATTATCGCGAAATAGGAGAGTGAGTGTCACTGAAATGATATAGGATTTGGGGTGGACGTCATTAAAACAAAGGCCTTTTCCGTTGCGGCGGAATCTTCTCGCGAAATTTCAATCACCAAATTTCTCCTTTGGATGCGAAAATATTTTGTTGACGCCAACTTACATAGGGAGAAACGATCACCATAGTAAAATAAGGGAAATCAGAGCTCGCACGGGAAGATACAGGTGTTCGCTTTCTCCGCGCTCTGGACAAGACTGGAATAATAGAGAATTGTGAAGGTGGTTTGATGAACCCTCTGCCAGGCACTTAAATGGGGTTTGCAGACTATCCATGTAGATGTAGATGAATTATGTGCCGTACAATGATAAAATTTTACAGGTACATTCGGTGACTACTGTTTGTGAAATGCGTTGTTAATAAAGTTAGTAGGAAAGAAATAATAAATGAAAATGTCACACATGATGCTGTAGTTTTTCAGGCACCTCAGTATTTGACGTCGGACTTCCTGAACTATGTGCCATACAATAATATAATTTTGCTGATGCATTCAGTCGTACATGTGAATACTGTCTGCAACAGGTGCCTGTAATGAAGACGTAAGAAATTAAAACGCCATGCTTCATGCGGCAGTCTTACTGTGTGAGCAGCGAATATGCAATAAGTGACACACTTTTTTCCCTTTCATCTTTTTGTGGGATTGACAGCGACAAAAAGTTTCGTAAAGGTTTGAAATTATGTGGAAAGTTTGTTTGCAAGCCACATTTTCAAATGCTGCGTGGTTGAAGTATGTATAGATGCCCGTCTTGGACTACATTGCTTTTTCACCCCCACCCCTGTGATAGGTATGTGGTTCTTACCCCCACAACGAGTCTTTCCAGACAGTAAGTAGTATGTGTGCCAAATGTGGTTGAAATCGGTGGAGTGATTTAACATGAGATGTTTAACATACATACTTACATACACTATGTTAGCAAAAGTATCCGGACACCAGAAAAAAAATATTAGATACATTGTGCTCCCACTTACTGCCAGGTACTCCATATCAACGACCTCAGTCGTCATTAGACACCGTGAGAGAGCAGAATGGGGCCCCCCGTGGAGCTCACGGACTTCGAACGTGGTCAAGTGACCGGCCGTCACTTGTGTCATACGTCTGTACCCGAGATTTCCACACTCCCAAACATCCCTAGGTCCACTGTTTCCGAAGTGATAGTGAAGTGGAAACGGGGAGGGACACGTACAGCACAATAGCGTACAGGCCAACCTCGTCTGTTGACTGACAGAGACCGCCGACAGTTGAAGAGGGTCGTAATGTGTAATAGGCAGACATCTATCCAGACCATCACACAGGAATTCCAAACTGTATCAGGATCCAGTGTAAGTACTATGACTGTGAGGTGAGAAAACTTGGGATTTCATGTTCGAGCGGGTGCTCATAAGCCACACATCACGCCGGTAAGGGCCAAACGACGCCTCGCTTGGTGTAAGGAGCGTAAACATTGGACGATTGAACAGTGGAAAAACGTTGTGTGGAGTGACGACGAATCACGGTACACAATGTGGCGGTCCGATGGTAGGGTTTGGGTATAGCGAATGCCCGGTGAACGTCATCTGACAGCGAGTATAGTGCCAACAGTAAAATTCGGAGGCGGTGGTGTTATGGTGTGGTCGTTGTTTTCATGGAGGGGGCTTGCACCCCCTGCTGTTTTGCGTGGCGCTATCACAGCACAGGCCTACATTGATGTTTTAAGCACAGTCTTGCTTCCCACTGTTAAAGAGCAATTCGGGGATGGCGACTGCATCTTTCAAGACGATCGAGCACCTATTCATAATGCACGGACTGCGTCAGAGTGGTAACACGATAATAACATCCCTGTAATGGACAGGCCCGCACAGAGTCCTGACCTGAATCCTGCAGAACACCTTTGGAATGTTTCGGAGCGCCGACTTCGTGCGGGCATCGATGCCTCTCCTCAGTGCAGCACTCCTTGAAGAATGGGCTGCCATTCCCCAAGAAACCTTCCAGCATCTAACTGGATCTATGCCAGCGGGAGTGGAAGCTGTCATCTAAGCTAACGGTGGGCCAACACCATATTGAATTCCAGCATAACCGATGAAGGGCGCCAAGAACTTGTAAGTCATTTTCAGCAAGGTGCCGAGATACTTTTGATCACATAGTGTACATACATATAGACGCACATCAGTTTTTGTAATGCGTGTGGATACGGTAAGATGTTGATTGTTTTCAGAACTGGTAATTATACGAAGAGCAAAGGTTGCCGCTCTTAGGTATTTGAGCCACTCAGTAATATGAGAAGTACCACTGAGATTTTTCCACATTTAGTATTAGTGACAAATCACACACCCAGGAAGTTTCAGTCTAAGTCTTGATTTTTGTCACGCAGTTGTACTGATATATTTTGTGCAATGTCATGTATTCTTCGAGCCACAGTGTTTGTCGACAAGCTTATGTTTTTAAATAAATTAACTTTTTCTAGACACATTTCTTCTGCTGTTGCAATAATGCTGTTCTTAATTAGTTCACCATCGGTAAACGGTTTACACTGTTTCGCTACTAAATGAGCCACACGAAAACTAGCACGAGTTGCTGCATGTTGTTCAGCATTTACTTTCTTAAACAGCGACTGCTGGGTTTTTAGCTGGCGTTTCAGAGTCTCATACATTTCTAACCGTTCGCATCCTGTAAACTTAGAGTAATTCTGAGAGTGCTTAGTCTCATAATGACGTTTTGTATTGTATTCTTTGAAGACTGATATTGCTTCATTGCAAATAATACACATTGGTTTGTTGCTTGACTCCACCACGAGATATTGACATTCCCACTACTCTTTAAAAATTCTACATTCACTGTCAACCTTTCGTTTCTTTTCCATATTTGTACAGAACTTCGCAAAAGATTGTAACCTGAAAATAAAATTGTGGTATTTAATACTAATAAACGTAGGGAGTAGTCTGCCTAAACAAAATGCAATGAATTTATTTTTAAGGTACTTTAATTACTAAATTAAATACTCACAATTACACTGTAGTTCCACTAAAAAATACAGTGAAAAAATATTCAAGTCGTGCTATATGTAATTCGACTTTCAGATTTTCCTTGTCTCTTCGAATTCAAACTTAGAATTGCCCCACACTTCGTCGTCTCACCTACTAGTACAGCGCATAAAGCACTAAAAAAACTCGTGAGACACTCGCAACATAGACACAATCACGCAACAGTACTATCAAATATATGCTCTGGCTCTGCTACTCGCTGCAAGACTACATAACTAAACTTATTGTTGCGCCGCTCGAAATAACAAAACGTTGACATACAATCTGCTACATCTTGCAGTAATAGTGTTGCTAAGAAAGGTTTTGAGATTTCGTTAACTTTGCAGGACGCTTTCGTCAAGAATGTGCAGTGACATACTTTTTTGTCGGTGAAATTCGTCAGAATAAAATACGCCAGAATTTCGGTCAGATATGTCCACCAATCAAAATTATGTAATCATAGTTCGTTTCAGTGCTAGCTATTCCCACAACCTTAGATTTTTGCGATTTCATCTTTCCTTTAGCCTTACATTACGGTGATCGTGGAGTGCTAGGGTGCTTTAATCCCACTAGGTAGATCTTGGCCCTTATGACTTCGTGGAGGAGTCAATGTGGCCCATGGATGAAAAGGTTTGGAGACCCCTGGTTTAAACAAAGCTTTCTTAAACTTTGCATGTGACTTGATGTTTTTATTACCGTAAAAGTAAAGGTAGACCAAGATATCTTTAGCGCCCTCTCCTTGTGGTTTTCCTGTATCCGCCACTGCCTGAGACCACACCAGTAGTGCAACGCCCCAGTGAAAAGAGTGCAAAGTCTTTCTGTCAAGCACACAGGTCCAGTACTAAGAAAAAATAATCATGAAATAGTGACAGAGAATGAAACAGTACCGTATAGCGATAAGTGTCAGTAATGTCACAGTGTGTTAGGATTACTATTTGGCTTCCTTGCCCACTACTTACCCTTTTTGTATACACCTGTAATAGTCAAGCACTTGTACACTCATAATTCGTAAAACTAAACAATGCAAACGCTTCTTGAATAAAGTTGACATCTGCCTATTTCCAACATGAAGTCAGGGGAGACCCAACAATTTGGATAACGAATTCTTTATTCTAATTGCGTCACAGTTGCGTTTTATTAAACTGGCGACTAGTTTCGAACTACCGAGTTAATTTTCAATCCAGGCGTATTAAAACTGCACTAATAGCGCTCGGTTAGGCGACAATCAATTAACACATATGTAATACACATACGATACACAGTCACTTGAAAGCCAGGTCAGTTCCGCAATGTAGAGGAATTCATGAAGTGCAGTGGCATTAAACACAGATCTTTCAGGAATGTTATCTGCGCTTTGGGTGCTACGTGTGGTTTATTTTGAGAACACAGGTTAATAAAGATACAACGCAGAGGATATATTTCTGGAGCACTACATTTTCTGATATCATTTGCAGGAACAAAACCACAAGAGAGGTTGTGCAATTCGTAGGTTATGTGAAAGGTTACGTAAACGTCTTCTAATGAAATATTTCAGTCTCGTGCTGGTATGATAATTCGCTACTTCAGGCACAGTTATAGATGATGACATACGGCTTATAATCTGAGATGGGTAAATAATCCTTAACCATGTAGAGATCGATCAAAATCGTTTGCCTAACTACGACATGGGGCAGGAATCAGGCGGCAGGAATCAGCAAAAAATGGTTCAAATGGCTGTGAGCACTATGGGACTTAACTTCTCAGGCCATCAGTCCCCTAGAACTTAGAACTACTTAAACCTAACTAACCTAAGGACATCACACACATCCATGCCCAGGAATCAGCAGTCTTGTAGTCAGAGACCAGAGATCTACAACCGGAAACTTACTGACGTACAGGATTATCTGGTACTGAGTTACTTTGTGCCGGAGACCAGTCATGCTGAGACATCATTCCGTCAAGAGTCCAGTTCTGAGAGTGACACACCGGTGCTTGAGTCACATTAAGTGTTTCGCATTTTATCAGAACCAGACTCAGATAACGATCTCTTAAGCACACACCGCTATCACTGGCTCACAGATGTTGCTGTGATGTGACAGTGACGATACCCAACACACCAACACTGTCACGAGTAGGAACCGAGTTCCACTAGCCGGCAAATTTAAGTGAGTACTTGCTTTCTTCTAAGCCTCTCTCAATAATTCCTATAATTCCTCTGAATTAAGTTAATAAGGCTACTGCCTCTTATTAACCCTTTGGTGCAACGGGCGTCAGGACAGTGTGTGGTCTGCTACGAACAATTTTGGTACGGTCTGTGTCTTTGAGTCTACCACATCGCGAGTAATATTTTATCCTTAATCAAAAATTGTTCAAATGGCTTTAAGCACCATAGGACTTAACATCTGAGGTCATCAGTCCCCTAAACTTAGAACTACTTAAACCTAGCTAACCTAAGGACGTCACACACATGCATGCACGAGGCAGGATTCTAACCTGAGTCCATAGCAGCCACGTGGTTCCAGACTGAAGCGCCTAGAACCGCTCGGCCACTCAGGCCGGCTTGTAATAAGTATCTGCCATCAATGTGAATAATTAGCTGGGCCACCGCGGCCGGCTATCCTTAATCAGTAGCAAATTATTTAGTCTCGCATGAGTG
Organism: Schistocerca americana; assembly: GCF_021461395.2. Lineage (NCBI taxonomy): Eukaryota > Metazoa > Arthropoda > Insecta > Orthoptera > Acrididae > Schistocerca > Schistocerca americana. The sequence goes on from NC_060123.1 coordinate 641,729,708, forward strand.
CTTTGGTAATTCAGTTTTTGAATCTCTGCTTGTTAACCTAATTTATTAGACACAGTTGTCTGGAACCGCGCGACCGCTACGGTCGCAGGTTCGACTCCTGCCTCGGTCATGGATGTGTGTGACGTCAAAAACTGGTTCAAATGGCTCTGAGCACTATGGGACTTAACATCTGAGGTCATCAGTCCCCTAGAACTTAGAACTACTTAAACCTAACTAACCTAAGGACATCACACACATCCATGCCCGAGGCAGGATTCGAACCTGCGACCGTAGCGGTCGCACGGTTCCAGGCTGTAGCGCCTAGAACCGCTCGGGCACTCCGGTCGGCGAGGAGATTGGTGTTTAACGTCCCGTCGACATCGAGGTCGTTAGAGACGGGGCACAAACTCGGTTTAGGGAACGATGGAGAAGGAAAGCGGCCGTGCCCTTTCGAAGGAACCATCACGGCATTTGTCTTAAGCGATTTAGGGAAATTACGGAAAACCTAAATCTGGATGGCCGGACGCGGGTTTGAACCGTCGTGTTCCCGAATGCGCGTCCAGTGTGCTAACCAGTGCGCCACCTCGCTCTGTCGCACGTTATGATTCATCTGTACAGTTCAAAATTCTTGGCTGTACACAGTGATCAGAATTTAAACTGAAAAAAGCACATTTTGGAACTCCTAAAACAACTTGAATAAGTCACATGTGCACCTAGAAATCATCGCAAATGTTAGGGAGAGAGAAATCAGTAAATTGACATAGACGGTATATTTTCGTTCAATAATGTCTGGGGTAACTCATCATTAAGAAAGAAAGTGTGCTTTGCTCGAAACAGTGCTATAAGAATAATGAGGTGCTCATCCACGACCATCATATAATTTAGGGAATTCGGCATTTTGACTGCTGCTTCACACTATTTTTACTCCCTCACGAAGTTTGTCGTAAATAATGCACTGCAGTTCAAAAGGAACAATAATGTAGACAATTACAATAACAAAAGGAAAAACGACATTCATTACTCCACATTAAGGTTGTCTTTAGTCCAAAAAGGGGTGCAAAATACTGCAACTAATATTTTTGGTCCCTTACGCAGTGGTATGAAATGTCTGACAGACTGCAAAGTAAAATTTGAAAACAAATAGAAAAAGTTTCTCCTTGACAAATCCTTCTATTCAATAGCAGAATTTCTGTTATTGAAATGTGTAAAAGGTGGTGGTTAGCAATTTCTGAGTCACATCTGTATTTTAAAAAAAGAGCTCTTACAAATGTTCAGCATGTAGCCATATTTACAAAAAATTTGCGATGGAAATGTAAAATGACTCGTTCCACATTATTGTCTTCCGCAAGCCTCTCCATCTCTACGCAATTGTTGCAAGCTACGTCCATTTGAAACTGCTTACTGTATTGATGCCTTGGTCTCCCTCTACAATTTTTTTCCCCACACATTCATCCTTCACCAAACTGATTATACCTTAATGTCTCAGGATCAACCGAGCTCTTCATTTAGTCACACTGTCATAAATTTCTTTTTTCTGTAGTTCGATCTAGTATTCGATTTACCAATCTAATCTAATCTTCAGCATTCTTCTATAGTACCACATTTCAAAAACTTCTATCCTCTTCTGGCCACAATTATTTATTGCCAACCTTTCACTAATCTACAAGTTTACACTCCAGACAAATGCCTATAGAGCAGACTTCCTAACAGTTAAATCCATATTCGATATTAAACAGTTTCTCTTTTCCAAAAATTCTTTTTCTTGTTATTACCAGTTTGTGTTTTATATCATCTCTACTTCGGTCATCGTCAGTTATTTTGCTGCTCAAATAACAAAACTTCTCTCTTACATTGAGAGTCACATATCTTAGTATAATCCCCTCACTATCACCAGACTAATTTTGCCAATTCCATTATCTTTGTTTCACTTTAGTTGATATTCACCTTACAAATTCTTTTCAAAAGACTGTTTCTCCGTTCTAATGCTCTTCCAAGACCTTTATCACGTCTGACATAATTACATTGTCATTGGCAAATTTCAGAGCTTTAAGTTCTTCTCCCTGGACTGCAATACATTTTCCAATATTTTACCTTTGTTTCCTTCACAGCATTTCCAATGTGTATATTGAATAACATAAGGGACTGCCTACAATTCTGCCTCACCCCGTCGCCAACTTCTGCTTCCCCTTCACGCCCATTGACTCTTATAACTGCACTCTGGTTTCTGTGCAAGTTTTGACTAATCTTTCGTTCTCTCTACTTTATCCCTGCCGTCTTCAAAATTTGAAAGTGCAAATTGTCGTCGACATTGTCAAAAGTTTGCTGTTAATCTACAAATGCTAAGAATGTAGGTTTTCCTTCGTCCAGTATTTCTTAGACAGACATAGGTTCAGTATTGCCCCAGGTGTTCGCCTACTAGGAGTGTTACCACTCTTCTGCAAATAATTCGACTCTTGTCGTTGACTGGTAACTAAATAGAGCCTTTGTGAACAGAATTGCATGCATTATTACAATGTAGTAGAAACTGACTGATTATCATCTTGCAAAATAGTGAAGTGTATGTCGCAACAGTTGGCTTGATGTGCGATATCAGCTGTTTTGATCGCGACCTTGTCCTGGTGCCTGGCCAATGGGACAGAACATCTCCGAGGTCACTATTTCAGTGGCCTTTGGATGTGTTATCGTTCGACGGAAGTGCCGCTAGCTCGATTCGGGGAAAGGCCGCTTGGGACACGACGTGCTGAGACTGTAATCTCTAACGGACCACCAAAGACACTCATGAGTTACTCAATGAGACAGTTGCTGTGGGATTGTCTGAGCGCTGCAGCTGATCCCGAACAAGTGGTGCAGTTACAGTTGTCACATGACTATGACGTCATCATACCCAGTGTGCCCCATCGGCGTGACAGTCGAGTACAGTTTAGACACGACACAATTGCTCGCTATAACTTTGTGTTTTCGTGTTTACGCAATGTAAGGGCAATTCCATGTTAGAGGCACTGGACGTTTCACATGCCAGTCTGTCGGGAGTGTTCCGTGAGGCATACAGATTCAGAGAAAATAGCCAACAGTCGGTCAACTTATATCACAAATCACGTTGAAGCGCATATACTTTTCGTCTCGACTCGTTTAACGCGTCAGTTTGGCACTATTCCGTCTTCTGCAAACAGGCACGTAATTATACACGTTGCTATCGATGGTGACTTTTTTGCTTCGTTGGATGCTACAGACGTGACGAGCGAGCGAGCTAGCGCATTGGTCAGCTTCCAGCCATCCAGATTTAGGTTTTCCATGATTTCCCTAAATCGCTCGAGACAAATGTCAGGTTGGCTCCTTTGAAAGGGCATGGTCGATTACCTTCCCCATCCTTGACACCATCCCAGCTTGCGCTCCGTCTCTAATGACCTCGATGTCGACGGTACGTTATACCGAATCTTCCTTCCATCCTTACTTCTTGCAGACGTGACAAAGCTGGACTAGCACCTGCCAATCAGGTGGGTTGCCATGAGTTTCCAGATGGTACGTAGCATGGCATAAGTAGAAGAAGGCTGCTCCATATACGAGAGACGTTCCGAAAGGAAATTTCATCGTTGTTTTTGAATGAGAAGATGGTACACCAGGTGATGAAAGGAAACACCATATGAATCTACACCCGTCCCTAGTTCAACGACGGAAAGGGTGTCATTGGAGGAGGAATAACGCATGTGCAGAACGCCAAAGGAGCGAAAGTAGCAGCAGACCGGCGTGTCTGCTGTTATTCGAGTATACATCGCCGGCCGGTGTGGCCGTGCGGTTCTAAGCGCTTCAGTTTGCAACCGCGTGACCGCTACGGTCGCAGGTTCGAATCCTGCCTCGGGCATGGATGTGTGTGATGTCCTTAGGTTAGTTAGGTTTAAGTAGTTCTAAGTTCTAGGGGACTGATGACTTCAGTAGTTAAGTCCCATAGTGCTCAGAGCCATTTGAACCATTTCGACAATGTTCCTGGCTCCATTACATATTCCCGCCTCTCTCCGTATAGGGGTATGTCTAGCATTGTCGAACATGATCATTTTTTCTCATTATCGTGCTAGTAAGTTTAGAATATTACGCGACCTAGTACCTTAATAAAGTTTATGAATACTGGCATAAAGCGCTTTCCATTCCGATACCGCAGTGTCTCGCTACGGAAAGTGATCCTGGCACACACTGCCTCACTGGACTCGCATTCGGGAGGACGACGGTTCAATGCCGCGTCCGGCCATCCTGATTAGATTTTCCGTGATTTCCCTAAATCGCTCCAGGCAAATGCCGGGATGGTTCCTTTGAAAGGGCACGGCCGACTTCCTTCCCCATCCTTCTCTAATCCGATGAGACCGATGACCTCGCTGTTTGGTCTCTTCCCCGAAACAACCCAACCGCGAACTACCTCACTACCGCCTGTGTTAGCGAGAAAGTCCGGTCGACAATGCCTCAGTTCAAACTACCAGGGTGGTCGTACAACTAAAAGAGTTCAAACACTGAGTAAGTTGCGACGACATTATGTTCACATTCCGTCGCACACCATTTCACTATTTGCTGTAGTTACTGGTCTTTGATATTAACTACTACAGCTAAAGTAATATAAATTCGAATTCGTTTCCACAAAGTTTTCCCTCACTCTTTACAACCATGGTATCCAACTAACTAATTCAGTAACATATCTAGAACTGACGATTGGCTGTAATCTAACCTCGTCACTCTGTACTACATAATACGTCAACAGAAAGTTCACGTTAAAATAGGAAAATTGCGTAAATTTGAGATGATATTTGCGTACAAACACTACGTCTGTTCCCAGCATCTTCTGTTATACTATCTTCTCCTCTAACCAGTAAGACCCGATGGTGCACTAAAAACTAAAAATAGTTGTAAGTACACATATAAAATGGAGAGGAAGAAAAGTAGAAATAAAATACAACAAAATGAGCATGTTGCTCATCATACTACTATCTTCATCCGGTTTTATTATACCTTTAGAGACACAAGGTGATTTAGAAATATAATAATATGCATTAATATTTTAAAATAATGTGTTTTGTGTGATTTTACCTGTTGGTAGTTAACGGATCACCCAGAAATTGTCAACCCTGTTTCGCATAATGAGTCTTTCTATTATTTTCTGTTTGTTATGTTTGCTTTATGATCATTCATCAGATATTAAATCTTCCGGAAACTGAAAATTTCTTTGAAAGGTACTGTATGTCACAGCAAACCTACGGTTATTGAGAGTTACCACAATTCGTTTTAAATGTCACAAATACAGTTTTTCAAACTAGAAGAAAAGGTCCTATAAATATACATGGTCCAGTCACATTACTGTGACTACTGCCTATAATCGACGTCAACGTGCAGTTACCACTCACAGACGGCAGATGGTAGCAGTAGCAGCGGAGGGTGTAGAAAGGCCGCGCGGGATTAGCCGAGCGGTCTCAGCCTTAGACGTGTATGAAGAGATTCTTGATGTTCACAGTATTCACGAGACGACCACTGGCGAAGATATTTTTAAAGGAATTGAAAGGGCAGTTCAGAAAAACAATCTTCAGTGGAAGAAATTAAAATGTATTACAACTGATGGTGGCAAAAACATGTATGGGAAAAATAAAGGTGTTGTTGCTCTCCTTTCTAACGCCGTAGAAAATGACGGTGGCTCAAAACCATTAGTAGTGCATTGTATTATTTACCAACAGTCTTTATGTGGAAAACATTTAGATACGTCAGAAGTTTTAAAGCCAGTTATTTCAGTTGTTAATTATATCAGATCCCATGCACACAGTCATCAGCAGTTCCGCCGGTTTCTTGAAGATATTGAGGAAAGCGACTTGCAATATTATACTGCAGTGCGCTGGTTTAGCTGAGGTAAAGTTCTGACCCGTTTTTTTGAACTCCGAACAGTAATTGAAATTGTTTTGAACGAAATAAATCGCCCTCTGGCTGAGTTACGGAACGGTGAGTGGTTATGGAAGCTAGCATTTTATACAGGCTTAGCTAAACATATGAATGACCTTAATTTAAAATTGCAAGATGAAAACCAGCTTCTGCCTGATTTATACACGCATGTTAAGTCCTTTCGACAAAAGTTTGCTTTGTTTCAATCTCAGTTGAATAAAGTATGCTTCACGCATTTTAATACAGGCAAACATTCAGCCAGCAAACTGAGATTCCGTTTCCTGTAACTTTCGCAATTGAAGCTTTGGGCGCTTTAAAAATTAATTTTGAATCACATTTTTCAGCTGTCGATATCAAGATATTTCAAACTCCCTTTCACGTCGATATAGAAGCGTTACACGCAGAACTTCAGTTTGAAATTATTGATTTGCAATGTAGCGACTTTTTTAAAGAAAAAGATACAAAGTCAACATTACTGGAATTTTATAAGTCTCTTCCATCCACACAGTTTCCAAATTAACATAAATTTGCCCATGTCTTTTTTCCGCTTTTGGCACTACTTATTTGTGTGAAAAAACTTTCTCCAAAATGAAACATGCAAAAAGCATTTACAGATCAAAATTAAGTGATGAGCATTTGAAGTCGCTGATGATTATCTCTACCAGTAAACTTGATCCACAACTGGAGGTAATTATGAAAGGAAAGTTACAGCTACATAAAAGTCACTAATTATCACTAAGATGTTAAATTTCTTTACGTGAATACTCTAACACTGTGAGTTTTCAAGATATAAATTAATTACAGTTATTTTTATACATTAGTTACAACTAAAATATCCAATATCATTATGTACACCAGATATTGTATTTTCTTTAAATTGCCTTTAAATAAAAATATTTTATACGATTTTCTTGCTATGTGTATTTTACAATGCAATCAAAAGAAAGTGAAACCTCACTTAAGAAGCCTCTTCCATAATGATTGATTACTAAGGCTAGTCGCCGAAATGGCGTCCATTTGAAAGACTTGCACCAGGCTCGTGAGTAGAATAAAGTGGAAAGAATTTTTTTACTTAAAATGTTTTCGCCAAACTAGTCTGTTAACCGTTCTTTATTTTTTTTCACTATCGCACGGAGAATGGTCTGTCTGTTTATTGTAGATAGCCACAAGTTTAACCATTACCTTCCGCTTTGTAAAGATAGAGCTCCGACAATGTCGCGGTGTATTGGTCGAGATAGGCCTCGAAACTCAATTGTTGGCAGTATAGGTACCGCCTCAAATATTTGGAGGGCCGGATACCGGGGATGTCCGGCCAGCTAACCAGGGCCGGTTTGCCGGCCTTCGCGGGCCGTAGTTTGGAGACCCCTGGTCTAAGGCGCTGCAGTCATGGACTGTGCGGCTGATCCCGGTGGAAGTTCGAGTCCTCCCTTGGGCATGGGTGTGTGTGTTTGTCCTTCGGATAATTTAGGTTAAGTAGTGTGTAAGCTTAGGGACTGATGACCTTAGCAGTTAAGTCCCATAAGATTTCACGCACATTTGAACATTTTGGTGTAGAAAGCGTGTCGGGTGACGCGGGAAACAGTGCAGCTGTCGTAAGGCAGAAAAGGAGCAGTTGATCTGACGTACAGAAGAGCATGACCAGTGACACCCAGGCTAAGGGCGGAAGGATTTCCAAAACGGCTACGTCTGTAAGCTGTTCGTATGCCATAGTGGTTCAAGTACACAGTGAACGGCAAAATGGTTGTTGTTGTTGTGGTCTTCAGTCCTGAGACTGGTTTGATGCAGTTCTCCATGCAACTCTATCCTGTGCAAGCTTCTTCATCTCCCAGTACCTACTGCAACCTACATCCTTCTCAATCTGCTTAGTGTATTCATCTCTTGGTCTCCCTCTATGATTTTTACCCTCCACGTTGCCCTCCAATACTAAATTGGTGATCCCTTGATGCCTCAGAACATGTCCTACCAACCGATCCCTTCTTCTTGTCAAGTTGTGCCACAAACTTCTCTTCTCCCCAATTATATTCAATACCTCCTCATTAGTTATGTGATCTACCCATCTAATCTTCAGCATTCTTCTGTACCACCACATTTCGAAAGCTTCTATTCTCTTCTTGTCCAAACTATTTATCGTCCATGTTTCACTTCCATACATGGCTACACTCCATACAAATACTTTCAGAAACGACTTCCTGACACTTAAATCTATACTCGATGTTAACAAATTTCTCTTCTTCAGAAACGCTTTCCTTGCCATTGCCAGTCTACATTTTATATCCTCTCTATTTCGACCATCATCAGTTATTTTGCTCCCCAAATAGCAAAACCCCTTTACTACTTTAAGTGTCTCAATTCCTAATCTAATTCCCCCAGCAGTACCCGACTTAATTCGACTACATTCCATTACCCTCGTTTTGCTTTTGTTGATGTTCTTCTTATATCCTCCTTTCAAGACACTATCCATTCCGTTCAACTGCTCTTCCAAGTCCTTTGCTGTCTCTGACAGAATTACAATGTCATCGCCGAACCTCAAAGTTTTTATTACTTCTCAATGGATTTTAATACCTACTCCGAATTTTTCTTTTATTTCTTTCACTGCTTGCTCAATATAAAGATTAAATAACATTGGGGATAGGTTACAACCCTGTCTGACTCCCTTCCCAACCACTGCTTCCCTTTCATGTCCCTCGACTCTTATAACTGCCATCTGGTTTCTGTACAAATTGTAAATAGCCTTTCGCTCCCTGTATTTTACCCCTGCCACCTTCAGGATTTGAAAGAGCGTATTCCAGTCAACATTGTCAAACGCTTTCACTAAGTCTACAAATACTAGAAACGTAGGTTTGCCTTTCCTTAATCTAGCTTCTAAGATAAGTCGTAGGGTCAGTATTGCCTCACGTGTTCCTATATTTCTACGGAATCCAAACTGATCTTCCCCGAGGTCGGCTTCTACTAATTTTTCCATTCGTCTGTAAAGAATTCGCATTAGTATTTTGCAGCTGTGGCTTATTAATCTGATAGTTCGGTAATTTTCACATCTGTCGACACCTGCTTTCTTTGGGATTGGAATTATTATATTCTTCTTGAAGTCTGATGGTATTTCGCCTGTCTCATACATCTTGCTCACCAGATGGTAGAGGTTCGTCAGGACTGGCTCTCCCAAGGCCGTCAGTAGTTCTAATGGAATGTTGTCTACTCCCGGGGCCTTGTTTCGACTCAGGTCTTGCAGTGCCCTGTCAAACTCTTCACGCAGTATCATATCCCCCATTTCATCTTCGTCTACATCCTCTTCCATTTCCATAATATTGTCCTCAAGTACATCGCCCTTGTATAGATCCTGTATATACTCCTTCCACCAAAATGGTACTATCCAAAAATGGTGCCATGGCAACTGTGGTGCACCACAGGCCAAAGACGACAGTGCTGCATGACAGCTGTGGAGATGAGTATGGGCGAAAACACGATAAACCGCTGAGCAGCTGACCTCATACGTGTACCAAGGGGTTACCAACAGTGGGTCCTCAACGATCGTTGAGTGAACACTGCTGCATATGAGCCTTTGGAGCAGGCACCTGCACCTGTGCTGACTGCTGTTCATCGCGACGAAGGCTGAAATTTGCTCGCCAATGCCGCAACTGGACGTCCACTAAGTGACGACAGAAGTAGTATGGCACTACCGGTACTGGCGGAGAATGCTCTTTCTTATCTGCAGTGCCACTTTACAGCTGAGACAATAACGCATGTCATATCAGCATCAGCACTACCTTACCTGAATGTCCATACCAGGAACTGCATCCAGCCAAGTGCCAAAGTCATGGATGGGGAGGTAGAGACCCCGCATGTGTCTGCTTGGCAGCCAATGACAAACAACTTCTTCAATTTACGTGTGTGTTGTCATATGCCGTCCAGCATGAAACATACCACCTCCCCCATGACTTGGCGCTCTCAGCATCCCTGCACTAATGCATAGCCAATTGCATGAAGGTATAGCTTCCCACCCTTCGAGCATCTGTTTTATAAAAAGTCGACTGCACCTGTATCATCGTTTGTTGTGCAGCATGAATTGCCACCAGCAGCAGCAGCAGTCAATCAGGCAGAAGAAGTGTGATGTGCATACTGTAAGACCTTCAGTACACACACCATCAGATTGTCGCTCTAACGAAGTAGGCGAGTGTCAGCAATATGTCTCGTGGTCTTATCGTGGCGTGTTTATCTTCTGCCTTTAGGTCAGACGACAGAAATGCCACTTGCACGCTTAAAGTAGCAGATTGACGGTGACCAACTTTAAACAGAACTTGATTAATTTTCACACACATTTCTTAATATAATAACAAGCACAAAAATTACTTAACTTGGTTCTGGATGCTCTTTACAATTGACAATCTGAAGTTCCTTTGGTATTAGTACGTTAATCTTATTCTCACATATATCCCTGATACTTCACAAAAGTGTCTATGCATTTATCTTCATGGCTATGTACAGGAATATGGTAATCTTATTAGGTGCAGACTGAAACTTGACTATAGACTGATACAAACAAATGTAGAACTCGTACAGACTGGTGCAGACTGGTGCAGACAAATTCAGACTGGTACAGACTGACTAATCAGAGGTCTGTAGACTTGTTATAATACCTCTCACATTCATGTATCACTGCACGAGTGTGATCCGCGAGGTGAAAAGGTTCTATGTTAACAGCAATCTCATTGGCTGCACCTGCGTTACATATTAATTCGCCGATCGGCGGAAGCAGAATTTGGTCCGTCTCTATGGCAGCGCCATCTCGTAGTGCGGAGACAGATGAGCGCTGCGCCTGCGCTGTTGTGCTTAGCGGGGCGCGCTCTAGTGGGAAAGTTGTGTACGCGCTGACTACGTGGAACTATGTACACAACAAGAAGACTACTGGTAGATACTTTACCCATTTATCACGAATTATTATTATTATCATTATTATTAAGTTTCTATGTCATTATATTTAGGGCGTTATTACTATTATTGTTACAGACAAGGGCACCTCAAAGCTGTAGCCCACGGGATGTCCAGTGTGGTAAGACTATGCCGTAGCATGACTAAATCAGGTGCGAGTGCCTGGCCCATTGCTGCATTGCTGAACGAGGACCCTCAGATATTTCTGCCTCATGCGTAGTCAATGTGCACAGTATGCCTTCCCGGTCTTTCCAACATGGTGTCATTCATTATGCCATAGCACAGTCACATCAGCCTACTCTCGCAAGAGTATTGTTATTCGCCAACAAATACAATGATATCCCAGTAGTTCTAAACATGTAAATATAGGCCTAGCACCTGACAACGACTTTGAAGTAGTTATAGAGGTAGAATGCGGATAACATATCAGCGCTAAACCGCAATATTCATGGCACAAGTGGAGAGAAACATGATGACTGAATAATTAGCGTGTTAAAGGGTGAGACATCAGTTATCAATATATATGCTAAGTCAATTCTTGCGTTTAAACCTGAGGGGCCAGCATGTATGTTAGACATTCTAGTATGCTAAATTTAAGTGATCAATGCATCCTTCCATTAGAGCTGCATACTATGACCTCCATGGCTATTAACGTAAGCACAGTGTGAATATAAATCAACTAGGGTAGTGTATGAGTGGCTATGTTCAAGTAACACCAAAATAGCAACTGAAAACCCTATAAGCAGAAAATCTATGGATGGGGAATTTACTGAAGGAGTACCAATATATGTAATTACACCTATCCCTTCAACACAATTCAGGTAGAATTCAAATTACACAAAAACAACTATTTGGGTACTTCTGTATAGTTGAATGACTGTACAATGTAAATATGTCAAATAAAAAATGTTCTATAAAATAAAATTGTTCTTATTTTGCTTCCACTCAGAATAACTTTAATTTTGAAACAATCAAATAATAATAAAACAGATTTAGCAAATTAATGTATGATTTTATCATCAGTAACAATATTTTTTTTTCAAAAATAGAGATTGCTTACATGGAGAAGACTTCTATTTATATAATAGTAACTAATTAACTACACTGTACTTGCCAGCCATGGTGGCCGAGCAGTTCTAGGCGCTACAGTCCAGAACCGGACAACTACTACGGTTGCAGGTTCGAATCCTGCCTCAGGCATGGATGTGTGTGATGCCCTTAGGTTAGTTAGGTTTAAGTAGTTCTAAGTTCTAGGGAACTGATGACCTCAGATATTAAGTCCCATAGTGCTCAGAGCCATTTGAACCATTTTGAACACTGTATTTACAGCTTCACATGACTAGCTGAGATACATTATACTAAGAACAGTTGAGATTTATTTTTTATTTACAATATTTGTAGTGTATACTAGCAGCAGCAGGTGGAGAACCAACATACACCTTCACATATATACGAGGACACATAGTGGTAATGTATCATAGTTCAGTATCAATGTATAGGCAGGAATTGTCGGCGAGAGACTCATAGGGCCAAACACTTTACCAAATAGATTAACAGATGCAGTGTATCACCAATTTCTGTGCAATGAATTACCAGCGCTATTATCCTTGGAGAAAGACAATGACTGGTTTATGCACAAGGGGCATCAGCCCAGTTTTTACAGATCGTCCAACAGTACCTCACTGCAATGTTTCATTGGTTGCGGACAAAAAAAATGGTTCAAATGGCTCTGAGCACTATGGGACTTAACATCTGTGGTCATCAGTCCCCTAGAACTTAGAACTACTTAAACCTAACTAAACTAAGGACATCACACACATCCATGCCTGAGGCAGGATTCGAAACTGCGACCGTAGCGGTCACGCGGTTCCAAACTGAAACGCCTAGAACCACACGGCCACACCGGCCGGCGGTTGAGGACATCTGGTAGCATGGCCTCCTCAGTTACTGGACCTGAATCAGTTGGATTTCTGGCTATGGGGAAATTTAAAGGCATTGGTGTTTACCCCCACCCCATCAATTATGTTACAGGGGCATGAAACCAATGAATGAGACGCATTCCAAATGGAGCTGGGTATATTTGGAGGATGGCGTGGTCCTCTGTGATGAAAGGCTGAAGGATGTGTCAGGGTGCTTGGTAATCACCTGCAGCACTGCCTATTATGTCTACTTCTGCATAAGTGGACAGCTTGGTCTATATCTTAACAGGTATTGGTTCCCAGACATATTGTTACAGGAACTTTTCTTCTAGTTTGGCCAGTACTACCTGTTGCAGGAATATTTGACCCTTTTTTTAAGCACCCTGTACGAAATAGGCTGATACTTAGGGGCTCGCGACTACTAGGATTTCTGATTAGCTGGTGAGCGTATTTACGTTGAATGGGGCACGACTTTTACTTGTCCTTATGTTTGGGCCTCAGTGAGCGCTAAACAGTGAGACGGTTCACAGCGTCATCATTAATTGGCATGGACTCTCTGTTTTCAGGATGCGGTTCGCCACGTGGTTAGCGATTTGTACAGTGGTGGCTCTGGCGTCAGCTGCCACGGAAGCGGCCAACATCTTGGCTGTCACGTCGTTTCCTGGTCCCAGCCACTTCGTCATGTTCCGCCGTCTCTTCAAAGAGCTGGTGTCCAGGGGCCACAACCTCACAGTCGTCAGCTATTTCCCCCTGAAATCACCGCTGGAGAACTACACCGACATAAGGCTCGAAGGCAACCTCGGAGACCCGCGGGATAATGTAAGTCACAATTTTTAACTCAGCTTGACGTTCAGGCACAGAACTGAAATCGCGTACAAGCAGCGCCTCTTCCCGCTTCTGGCTATTTGGAGTATGGCTGTTTGCTGTATACGCAGTGAGAACAAGCTGCCAGAATGTACCTGGAAAAACTTTTCCGGCGCTGCCAAGCTGCCAGATTCGCTCATGCGCATAGCAGAGTTAGAGGGGGGGGGGGGGGGGCGCGTACACTTCAAATTAGGTGTTTCGTTGCCCCTCCCGCCAGAGGTTCGAGTCCCCCCTCGGGCATGGGTGTGCGTGTTGTTCTTAGAATAAGTTAGTTTAAGTTAGTGTAAGTTAGTGTAAGTAGTGTGTAAGTCTAGGGACCGATGACCTAAGCAGTTTGGGCCCTTAGAAATTCACACACATTTGAACAAATCACATGTTTATCCACCACTATGTGTGGAAATCTAACCAGATATGGGACGAGAAAAAGTAGCAATCTGACAGCTGCTTAAACGAACCTATAACAAGAAGAAAGCTTGTATTATTAAAGTTACAATACGATTACTTGACAGTCACAGTTCACGCGTGGGAGCTGGTTTCCTCCAACCAGAGTACTCAACGTCACGCCAGATCCGTTCGCCATTGGCAAACTGCCACAACCAGGCAATTTGCTTCAAATTCCTTGTACGGCTTGCTTTCGCTGATGTGTCTCGAACCCGAATCATAGGTCCGGCAGTTTTATTTCGTATTCCGTCGCACATCGTAACCACATACACACACACACACACACACACACACACACACACACACACACACACACACAATGATGCTCACGTTTCATACACCAACCACTACTGGATTCTTCCGTACAAGGCGCGTTTCAGCGTAGTTCTCAAAATCACAGAGATCGGCAAACGTTAGATAAGTTAAACACGGAACTGCGTGAATTCAAAGTTTTGAAGCCTGCATTTCATCGTTGTGACTGGGTAATGACAGTTACAGCTACTTTAACCATTGTTGTGGAATAGTGGAATGATTGCCGGAGAAACGTGGTGTGTAGATCTTACGTTCGAATCTCCCCAATGTGGTATCTTTTCTTATTTGTTAATCTGATCAAAAGAGCTTGATTGCTACTTTTGTTCAATTAATTACTGAAAATATATTTTTTTTATTTCCAGTTCTTCGCCGCGTCATTTTCGTCATCGTACTGACTTTATTTGCTTTTATTTTTCTTCCTATCATTAGTTTTTCGTTTGGAATCTACAACCAAATGACAACGAGGACTACTCACCGACTGGTAACGCGGCATCTCGTGAGCATAACTTCACGTAACCGAAGATAGCGAGAAATTACGGTTTGCTTTTATCACTGAAACTAATTTTTTTCTGTCTTGAGTTTGCTCGTAGACGTTAGCTTTAACCGCCGAGAACAAGGCGACCGTGATTTCATTTCTACCGCTGACTGTTGACCGCTCGTTTCTCGGATACGCTGCACATCACGAGGTCGCGGTTAGCTCAGGACGTGAGTGTCAATCCAGGGCTGCTATCGCGTCGTCTGCCGCAGTTTAGTTATTAGCCACTCAAAATCAGCTGTAGACAGAGCATCTAGCATTGTCGACATACCTCGCGGTGGCCACTTCGAACAGTGTTCCATGTTACACGTTAACAGCATTTGTAAAGTCACCTGTAACCGAGCGGAAGCCAGCAGCCGATGTCGCAACATCCTAGCGGCAATGACAGACGTCAGACCTCAACTGTCGAGGGGCATGAAAGGGAAGCAGTGGTTGGGAAGGGAGTCAGACAGGGTTGTAGCCTCTCCCTGTAGTTATTCAATCTGTATATTGAGCAAGCAGTAAAGGAAACAAAAGAAAAATTTGGAGTAGGTATTCAAATCCAGGGAGAAGAAATAAAAACTTTGAGGTTCGCCGATGACATTGTGATTCTGTCAGAGACAGCAAAGGGCTTGGAAGAGCAGTTGAACGGAATGGACAGTGTCTTGAAAGGAGGATATAAGATGAACATCAACGCCGGCCGAAGTGGCCGTGCGGTTCTAGGCGCTGCAGTCTGGAACCGCGAGACCGCTACGGTCGCAGGTTCGAATCCTGCCTCGGGCATGGATGTGTGTGATGTCCTTAGGTTAGTTAGATTTAACTAGTTCTAAGTTCTAGGGGACTAATGACGTCAGAAGTTGAGTCCCATAGTGCTCAGAGCCATTTGAACCATTTGAACATCAACAAAAGCAAAACGAGGATAATGGAATGTAGTCGAATTAAGTCGGCTGATGCTGAGGGAATTAGATTAGGAAACGAGACACTTAAAGTGGTAAATGAGTTTTGCTATTTGGGGAGAAAAACAACTGATGATGGTCGAAGTAGGGAGGATATAAAATGTAGACTGGCAATGGCAAGGAAAGAGTTTCTGAAGAAGAGAAATTTGTTAACTTCGAGTATAGATTTAAGTGTCAGGAAGTCTTTTCTGAAAGTATTTGTATGAAGTGTAGCCATGTATAGAAGTGAAACATGGACGATAAATAGTTTGGACAAGAAGAGAATAGAAGCTTTCGAAATGTGGTGCTACAGAAGACTGTTGAAGATTAGGTGGGTAGATCACGTAACTAATGAGGAGGTATTGAATAGGACTGGGGAGAAGTTTGTGGCACAACTTGCCTAGAAGAAGGGATCGGTTGGTAGGACATATTCTGAGGCATCAAGGGATCACAAATTTAGCATTGGAGGGCAGCGTGGAGGGTAAAAATCGTAGAGGGAGACCAAGAGATGAATACACTAAGCAGATTGAGAAGGATGTAGGTTGCAGTAGGTACTGGGAGATGAAGGAGCTTGCACAGGATAGAGCAGCATGGAGAGCTGCATCAAACCAGTCTCAGGACTGAAGACCACAACAACAACAACATATGTTCCGTCGACGTTTTCCTAGTTGTTGGCTTTTGTAAAGAGTGGGTTACGTAAATTATAATAAATCAGTAAAACACTACACGCTTAGGAACAATAGTGTAACAGAGAAGAAAGTTAAAAGTTTTGTTTTGTTTTAGAAATGCACTTTCCGCAAATACACTGTTTTTAATTTATTTAATTGCCTTTCGTTCTTTGCTACTATTTTCGAGGTCACCGCCCTGTTCTGAAGCAACCATGTAGCAAACAGTATAGAAAGAGTGAGTCACATCACAAAGATTCAAATCTGGGGTACTTAGATTGTAACAGCAATATACTGCTCTAGTTTACGCGGAGTGTTCGATAAGTAATGTGACATTTTTGTCTTAGCAAATATCGGTTGAAAAATGAGGAATTTGTTGTGGGACATCGTCCAATATTCCCGATTAAGCTCCTATAGTTTCATGAAGTGCCGATAGGTGGCAGCACTAGATGTTGCCTTTAAAATGGCGTCGGTAACAGAGGTCCATTCCAAGCAGAGAACTGTCATTGAGTTTCTTCTGGCGAAAAGCTAGAGCACCGCAGATATTCTAACAGGCTTTCAGAATGTCTACAGACTTGGAAGAGAACAAAAGCACCGTGAGTCGTTGGGTAGGACATCTGTCATCGTAGCAACAAGATCGTGCAAACCTGTTTGATCTCCAAGTGCTCCCTGGCCACACACAACTGTGACTCCTGCAGCGTTGGACTGTGCAGACACTCTCATTCGAGGTGATCAACGGATCACAAACCCACACCTCGCTCCTCAACTGGACATCTCTGTTGGCAGTGCTGACACACTCGTCCACCAGTTGAGGTACTCTAATATGTGCGCTCGCTATGTTCCTCGCCGCCTAAGAGAAGACCATAAAGAGTTTTGATCTGTTTGGCTCAGTGAAGGATGCACTCCAAGAGAAACAGTACATGAAAGATAGGGAGGCTACTGATGCAGCAAGATGTTGGCTATGACGCCAACCATCAGAGTGGTACCATGCGGGCATAAAGGCCCTCCAGTAATGTGACATAAGGCCGTCGCATTGAACGGAGAATATGATGAAAAATGGGTTCTGTAGCTAAAGGAGTGGGAAATAACATGATGTATTGGAATCCTGAATAAAACCAACCTGCTTTCAGAAAAAAAAATGTTTTGCATTACTTATTGAACACATCTCATATTTAACAGATAATCGAAGTTTTATCCTTATAGAGCAAAAAATGTTGTTTCGGTGACAAGTAGCCATCTAATCCAAAAGCCAATAGTTCAGCTTTGTCATGAGACACTCAAATTCCAAGGGTTGATCAGGTATACTGTCATGGCTTTGCGCTGAGGCAGGAGTCGTAATTTACACTATGTACTCCAACAAAACGCTGTTGGCAGACTGAGTGACATGGAGACTAAAAATAGAAATGACCTAGTGATGAGATGATGGTCCTTCTGTCGCCACAATTCAGTCATGCATGTCCAAGGGCTACACGCCCTCTCAAATAACAAAGGGATGATGTTATTGAGTACGATGAACCACAATGAATAAGAAGCTGGCACATGTGAGGGAAAATCAAATGAAAATCATAAGGGTATAATAAAACAAACAAAAGATGGTGACATGTAAGGGAAAAATCAAATGAAAACCATAAGGGTGTAATAAAACAAAAGGAAGATAGCGTCAACTGCCTGTAAATTACTGAGCATCTTCCTAAAAGTGTATTGTGAGTGTGAGAGCTGACTTCTGTCATGATTGTCATTTTGTGTAAAGCTTTTCTGGGTATGTGAACAGACCATTACGTTGTCTGATAGATCAGCATTCTGGTCTCTGTTGCAAATGTTCATCTGTTATATATGTGTGTATGTCTGACATCTCCTCCCAAACCTGTGTATCATTTCACCCAAATTTGACACAGAAACAACAGGTCTCCTGAGTGTCAGCACTATGGGGCTTATGACCTCCTTGCTACATTAGGAGCAGAGGTATAGGCAAAAACGTGCTTTTTCAGCCCCTCGTATAGGCTTTCCTGCATGACAGACATGTAGTTTGGGAACAGTATTAGCCTGCCAAACAACCTGCTTTACAGGACAACCTACTTTTCAGGTGCAAGAAAAGGTTCCTGGGCCCTGACATGTAGAAAAAAATGGTTCAAAGGGCTCTGAGCACTATGGGACTTGACATCTATGGTCATCAGTCCCCTAGAACTTAGAAATACTTAAACCTAACTAACCTAAGGTCATCACACATCACCCAGTCATCACGAGGCAGAGAAAATCCCTGGCCCCGCCGGGAATCGAACCCGGGAACCCGGGCATGGGAAGCAAGAACGCTACCGCATGACCACGAGCTGCGGACCCCTGACATGTAGACTGCCCTGCATGACATGCATGTTGTGCTGAGTGCTTTATGGACCTGTTTTGCATGGCACCCTGTTAATCAGGAACACATTAGTGATTCTAAAGCCCCTTATGTGTTGCCTGCCCTCCTTGACAGCCTACATGGATGGAGATGGGTTTATGTGAATAGAGGAGGAGGGGACGGCTGAAGGAGGACAGGAGGAAATGGACAGAGGTAGGGGAGTAGAGGGAGATTCATGAAGCATGTGCATGGTGGATAGATGGTGAGCAGGTGGAAAAGAGGGGGAGGCAGAGATGAAAGAGAGAGGGGAGGAGGGTATCGTCAGAGGGCAAGACATGATTAGAAAGAAAGGCTGGAGGAATGGACAAAGAGGAAGAGATGAAGTGACAGAGAGAATAACGAGGAGTAGATAGACAAATAGAGGTGGGAGGATGGGGTGGACAGACAGAGCAAGGAAGACGTGCACACTGAGGGGGGAGGGGGTGTGTTCAACATATAAGTCGAACGAATACGCAGGGAAAGCTGGAGGGAAAAGGGTAGTTAATACGTAAATCTAAAGAAGACCACTTGCAACAATGCCTGAAACACAGGTCTACAAATTAACGTGGTGAGGCGGTCACGCATTGGTAAAAGTTTTAGTGAGACACACAGTATATTAGAGCACTGCTGGCACATGCCTGATCCACGCGGTGTTCATTCGGCTGCCATACGTGAGAGAGAGGACAACTTTGCACAACTTGAGGAAGACGCCAAAGACGACATACTACCTTGCCTAATGACACAGCTCGCGAAACTCAAGAGGACATGCAGAGAACAAGAAGCTGCAGTGTGTTCAAGCAGTATGCTTTTCTGCTACACGTTATGCTGCGTTGTCGCATAGATAATCGCCAAGGTTTCTTTGCCACGTGGATGCGGCCACGTGCCTTTCGGTGCGCAGTCGGCCATTGCCCGCCTGTCTGAAAGCGAGGAGATCGAACCGCGTGGATAGCGAGTGATGAGGGACTACTGACCCTCACTCGGCTTCGTCACGCCGATGAATTACTCCGACGTATATTCACTAGGCTACAGCACCGTGGAAATGCACAGTGTCACAGGAATAGCATAAAAGCGACTGCTGTGTTAGCAATTTGCACCAGGGAGAAGAGTATTCCGTTGCTCAGTTTCTGCATTATCAAGGTCTGAAACGTGTTGTAATTTATCGCAAAATGAAAGTCTAGTATGATGACGTTTGTCTGTCACGACATGGAGTCGGAAGTTCGCACACTGTATAATACCTTGTGAAGATATGGCAATTAGTGACTGGAAATTTTTTCTCTTTCTTTGCTATCGTTTCTTTCTGTTCCTTAGTCTAAGTATTCATATCTTAGATGGTATAGCATAGCTGTGTTTCGTAATAATGTTAAAATGTTAAAAATTTTTTTTCTCTAATGGATGCTAATGGATGAATCTGTTTTCTTATTGTTGCTTGAATATGGAAAGATTTTAA
The DNA here is from genome assembly GCF_021461395.2 of Schistocerca americana. Lineage (NCBI taxonomy): Eukaryota > Metazoa > Arthropoda > Insecta > Orthoptera > Acrididae > Schistocerca > Schistocerca americana. The sequence goes on from NC_060123.1 coordinate 641,749,988, forward strand.
AATTTTTTGTTTATTTTGTCCGCATTTGTAAAATTACCTCTGATGTGAAGAGCTGCTAACTAAACCGTATACATGAAAGCTAAGAGAGATAAACGAAAGTACATCAATTCAGTTATTTCTGACAAAACCTCGTATAAATACACGGCCTATAATCTCGCGGAGTGACATCCTCGAGAACAGTTTTCTCCACAAGTTGTGGACGATGGTGCCCTCTTAGATCAGTCGAGTCGCGTTGTGAACCCACATACCGATGCAGCCATTGAATTCATGGTGACTGAAAAATATGATATTCAGCCTATGTTAATACACTGAAGTATATACAGAGTCGTTATAACTAAACTTTTACTACTTGAGCCCTGGTAGACGGGAAACTATTTAGGCCTACGGTATGGGTACCAAACTTAACAGGAATGATGCTCACATTGTGCGCTGCACAATTTGCGTTATTAGTAGAGTTAGTGTCATGATTTGCCGTTAGGCGCCGGTACTGGTACGTCGACGTAAGATTGAAACACAGGCATCGTTGTGCATTGCAGTTGCAGATTGTAGTCAGCATGGATCGCAAGGTGATTAGGGCTTTACTCGTTGAAGAAAAAAAAAAATGCTGCTCCTTTTCGCGAGTATCGGCGCATTACGGAAGAACTATGTGCACCGGGTGTTGAAGGGCATGACTCGGACGTTCGAATTAACTGGCAATTTGGGAACTGCTGGTGGGAGATGACGACGGCCAATTGCGCAACCAATTCTTGAAGAAGTTCATGTTCCCATGGCTGAGGCAAGGGACGCTAACGCACGCTGGAGGCTGAAGATGAGCATAGCGAGGGAGGTATCCAGCATCCCACCGGAGGGCAATCTCCAGCGCGGTTCCAGACTGTCGTGGATGCAAATGGTCGTCACACTGAGCAACGTTTGTTACCTGGAACGTAAACATTGAACCCAATTGACAAATGATACCCTGTCGTTTGGAGACTAAAACGAGTTTCCTTCTATGGTTTGTTCGCTATTTTCACTCCCCATGTCCTTATAAATACACTCCTGGAAATTGAAATAAGAACACCGTGAATTCATTGTCCCAGGAAGGGGAAACTTTATTGACACATTCCTGGGGTCAGATACATCACATGATCACACTGACAGAACCACAGGCACATAGACACAGGTAACAGAGCATGCACAATGTCGGCACTAGTACAGTGTATATCCACCTTTCGCAGCAATGCAGGCTGCTATTCTCCCATGGAGACGATCGTAGAGATGCTGGATGTAGTCCTGTGGAACGGCTTGCCATGCCATTTCCACCTGGCGCCTCAGTTGGACCAGCGTTCGTGCTGGACGTGCAGACCGCGTGAGACGACGCTTCATCCAGTCCCAAACATGCTCAATGGGGGACAGATCCGGAGATCTTGCTGGCCAGGGTAGTTGACTTACACCTTCTAGAGCACGTTGGGTGGCACGGGATACATGCGGACGTGCATTGTCCTGTTGGAACAGCAAGTTCCCTTGCCGGTCTAGGAATGGTAGAACGATGGGTTCGATGACGGTTTGGATGTACCGTGCACTATTCAGTGTCCCCTCGACGATCACCAGTGGTGTACGGCCAGTGTAGGAGATCGCTCCCCACACCATGATGCCGGGTGTTGGCCCTGTGTGCCTCGGTCGTATGCAGTCCTGATTGTGGCGCTCACCTGCACGGCGCCAAACACGCTTACGACCATCATTGGCACCAAGGCAGAAGCGACTCTCATCGCTGAAGACGACACGTCTCCATTCGTCCCTCCATTCACGCCTGTCGCGACACCACTGGAGGCGGGCTGCACGATGTTGGGGCGTGAGCGGAAGACGGCCTAACGGTGTGCGGGACCGTAGCCCAGCTTCATGGAGACGGTTGCGAATGGTCTTCGCCGATACCCCAGGAGCAACAGTGTCCCTAATTTGCTGGGAAGTGGCGGTGCGGTCCCCTACGGCACTGCGTAGGATCCTACGGTCTTGGCGTGCATCCGTGCGTCGCTGCGGTCCGGTCCCAGGTCGACGGGCACGTGCACCTTCCGCCGACCACTGGCGACAACATCGATGTACTGTGGAGACCTCACGCCCCACGTGTTGAGCAATTCGGCGGTACGTCCACCCGGCCTCCCGCATGCCCACTATACGCCCTCGCTCAAAGTCCGTCAACTGCACATACGGTTCACGTCCACGCTGTCGCGGCATGCTACCAGTGTTAAAGACTGCGATGGAGCTCCGTATGCCACGGCAAACTGGCTGACACTGACGGCGGCGGTGCACAAATGCTGCGCAGCTAGCGCCATTCGACGGCCAACACCGCGGTTCCTGGTGTGTCCGCTGTGCCGTGCGTGCGATCATTGCTTGTACAGCCCTCTCGCAGTGTCCGGAGCAAGTATGGTGGGTCTGACACACCGGTGTCAATGTGTTCTTTTTTCCATTTCCAGGAGTGTATTTCCACAAAGTCTCATTGTCCCACGATCACTTGTTTTTCGTGGGGTCCCTCTCAAGTAGCGAAAGATTAATTATAATCACCCTGTACATGTGAATGGTACAGCTTTCATTAGGCCTCAGCAGGATAGTAAGAAAGACAGAAGTGACAGAAGAGTCCAACAACTATTCTCAACAGTGCTACAAGAAGATTTCAGGTCCTTAAAATGGGAAAAACAAAGAAAGGATGCACGTGATGGTACTGCAGAGACTGCCTTCTAGCGGGCTGGAAATCCCTACTTATGTGGACGACGTAATATTTGTAGTGTCATCAACGAATGAAACAATAAAAAAAGTTTGATAGTAAGCTTGAATGTAATTACAGAAAGCCTAGAATAATGTATTCACGTACCATTTGCTTTCCTAAGGTCTTCTGCTCTCGAACTGCCTGAATTTAGTATTTAGGCAGTCGTTTTGGCTGTTAAATATTACACCAAAGTAATTTTTTGTTTGGAAACGTTCAGTCCATGAGTGGTTGCAAATTGTCAAACAACAACCTGGAAATAACCAGTTCCAGCCAATGACTGGTTCGGTTGGAACAGAGGTCACAGTGTATTCCATATAAGCGCAACCCACATCATTATGGAGCCACCATCAGCTTGCTCAGTGCGTTGTTGACAACTTGGATCCATGGCTTTGTGAGGTCTGCGCCACACTCGAACCCTACCATCAGCTCTTTCTAACTGAAAGAGTGACGATCTTCAAGTTGTCTAGGGAGTCCAAGCGATATGGTCACGAGCCCAGGGGATGCGCTGCCGGCGATTTCGTGCTGCTAGCAAAGACACTCAACGCCAGACATTTGCTGCATAGTCCATTAAAGGCAAATTTCGCCGCACTGTCCTAACGGATACGTTCGTCGTACGACCCACATTGACTGCTGCGGTTATTTCATGCAGCGTTGCTTGTCTGCTAGCACTGACAACTCTACGCAAACGCCGCTGCTCTCGGTCGTTAAGTGAAGGCCGTCGGCCACTTCGTTGTCTGTGGCGAGAAGTAATGCCTGAAATGCGGTATTCTCGGCCCACAGTCGACACTGTGGATCTCGGAATATTAAATTCCCTAACGGTTTCCGAAGTAGAATGTCACATGTGTCGAACTCCATCTCCCATTGCGCGTTCAGAGTCTGTCAATTCCCATTGCGCGGTCTTCGTCACATCGGAAACCTTTTCACATCAATCACCTGAGCACAAACGACAGCTCTGCCAATGTAATACCCTTTTATTCCTTGTCTACGCGACACTACTATGTGCATATTGCTATGCCATGACTTTTGTCATCTCAGTTTATAGGACAAAGAAATAAATTAAGATGGCCGCTGTGGTCGAGCAGTTCTAGGCGCTTCAGCCCGGAACCGCGCTGCTGCTTCGGTCGCAGTTTCGAATCCTGGCTCGGGCATGGATGTGTGTGATGTCCTTAGGTTAGTTAGGTTTAAGTAGTTCTAAGTTCTAGGGGACTGATGACCTCAGATGTCAAGTCCCATATTGCTTAGAGCCATTTGATCCATTTGAAATAAATTAACAACTTTATGAGGAGAGTTATGCCAGTGCTCAGCCATACCCTTTGAAAAACAGTCAACAATGAATGATAAAACGTCTAATCTTGGTAATAATTTGGTATCAAGTCTTACATGTTTAGCTACTTGAGAGTGACTCTGAGCACTATGCGACTTAACTTCTGAGGTCATCAGTCGCCTAGAACTTAGAACTAATTAAACCTAACTAACCTAAGGACACCACACACATCCATGCCCGAGGCAGGATTCGAACCTGCGACCGTAGCGGTCGCTCGGCTCCAGACTGTAGCGCCCAGAACCGCACGGCCACTCCGGCCGGCACTTGAGAGTGTTTCGATTCCTCCAGCAAAGTCAATTTTTTGCTCTTGGGTGCACGATGCAGAATTTGGAGCGATTCTAGGACAGGTTCTTCAAGTCAAGATAAGAAATGTGGCACTATCTCAGTATAGCCGCATGCCATCGCCAAAGGTAAGAATCGTCGTCTCTTTCACGGTTTCACTACCAATTTGGTTCTTCGTTGTTAGCTTAGGACAACGGTTTTTTTTAATTATCTTACTATTGCAGTCTACATGTACACAAACGTTTTGGCTACCTATGACTACAGTGTTACCCGCAGCTCCTAAATGTCAGTCCCCCTTCACTGTGGTGTTCGCGTAGTATTTTTAAAAAGTTCTTACCACCTCCTCATGCTAGAAATTTTTAAGTATTTTTTCCATGTAGAAATTCTGAAGACGCGTCAAAGAGGCGAAACGCGTCAGTCAAGCTTCCGCTTTTATTGAAAGCTACATTGTCTTTTATTACTAGAAATATTTATTTAAAGGAATTAAATAAGTTTGCAAAATTAGATCTCACGCTGGTTGATTAGATACCCCATTTGTCTATTTCCCACTCTACGTTTGGTCATAAAAATTCGGATAGAAATCCATTGCGTAATTTCTAGGGACTCCTATTTTCACTTTGCACAAACATTTTGACCAAAAGGAAAAAGGAAAAATCCGAAGTGAAGTCATATCACTCGTTAATGGGCTTTTGTATTTCGGATAGTTGAAGACTGCATCGCCGGCCGCTGTGGCCGAGCGGTTCTAGGCGCTTCTGTCCGGAACCGCGCTGCTGCTACGGTCGCAGGTTCGAATCTTGCCTCGGGCATGGATGTGTGTGTTGTCCTTAGGTTAGTTAGGTTTAAGTAGTTCTAAGTCTAGGGGACTAATGACCTCATAAGTTACGTTCCATAGTGCTTAGAGCCATTTGAACCATTTGAAGACTGCATCAACAGCGAAATAAATAAACGTAACAGTCAAAGTGTGCTGGTGTGATTTCATAAAGTTTACGATTAGTTTATCAGCTTTGATTTATGGCAGTGAGATATAGACGTTGTAACCGGAAACCACTCTAGAAATGTGGGGAGGTCTGACACACCTCAGAGGGATGAGAAAACAAAAATATACACTATCTGATCAAAAATATCCAGATATTATTAGCGGTCTTTAATACGGGGCGTGTCCACACTTCGGCTATATGACGGCTTGAAGTCTGATAAAAAAACTTTCATTTGAGTGTGCGAATGCCTGTGGAGCAACGGCAGGATGTTCTTCCTCAGCAGTCAACACCAGAGAAGTCAGTAATGTCTGACCCTGAGATCTGGTGCGAGGTCAACGTTCTGTCTCATCCTAAAGGAGAGAGGGCAGTACATTTCATGAATGTTGTTGTCCACAAACCATTGCTTCACAGCTGTTGTTTTATGACGGGTGCATGGTCATGCTGATACAAACAATTACCGTCTCCGAAATGCTCCTCTATTGTAAGAAGTCCACTATGCTGTAAGATATGTTTCTGTTCTCCCGCATTTAGTGTTTGATTAAGCAGCATAATCGAACAACATCCTAAGCACAGAAACACCACCTACTCCTGTCCAAACCTTTCCATCGGATTGGCACTCCAAACACTCATTTACAGTCACCCACCACTACAACTGGTGCTTAACACTGACTGCTGAAATATATGGATACGAGGAACTGTTCGATCATTGCACTCCTTTCTTTTTAACTCCCTACACACAGTCATTGTGCTAGCTACCCTGATGTAGCAGTTTGGAACTCACGAGTGATTCCTTCCTCAGATTTCATGCAGTTTTTTTACACCCACCCTCCGCAATGTTCAACACACTTTGTCCGTCAGTACAAGTGGAATGCCTGGTTTTGGATTCAGCTGTGGCTGTTCCTTCGAGTTTCTACTTCACGATCAAATCAACAAAAGGCGACTTGGGGAGCTTTAACGGGGTTGAAATGCCTCTAATGGACTTGTTACCCATGTGACATCCAAAAACTACCCCATGTTAGAAGTCACTCAGCTCGCCTGACCCACCCATTGTGGTGTTACTGCTTCTCTACTGACAACACAACTCCCCACCTCCTTTTATACTGACGAGCCAACCTCTCGCGACATCTCCTGATCAACTCCGTATTAAGTACACTACTGGCCATTAAAACTGCTACACCACGAAGATGACGTGCTACGGACGCGAAGTTTAACCGACAGGAAGAAGATGCTGTGATATGCCAATGATTAGCTTTTTAGAGCATTCACACAAGTTTGGCGCCGGTGGCGACACTTACAACGTGCTGACATGAGGAAAGTTTCCAACCGATTCTCATACACAAACAGCAGTTGACCGGCCTTGCCTGGTGAAACTTTGTTGTGATGCCTCGTGTAAGGAGGAGAAATGCGTACCATCACGTTTCCGACTTTGATAAAGGTCGGATTGTAGCCTATCGCGATTGCGGTTTATCGTATCGCGACATTGCTGCTCGCGTTGGTCGAGATCCAATGACTGTTAGCAGAATATGGAATCGGTGGGTTTAGGAGGGAAATACGGAACGCCGTGCTAGATCCCAACGGCCTCGTATCATTAGCAGTCGAGATGACAGGCATTTTATCCGCATGGCTGTAACGCATCGTGCAGCCACTTCTCAATCCCTGAGTCAACAGATGGGGACGTCTGCAAGACAACAACCATCTGCACGAACAGTTCGACGACGTTTGCAGCATCACAGACAGGAGCGCTTGCATTGGTGTACTCAACGACGAGCATGGGTACACGAATGGCAAATCGTCATTTTTTCAGATGAATCCACGTTTTGTTTACAGCATCATGATGGTCGCATCCGTGTTTGGCGACATTGGAAGCGTGTATTCGTCATCGCGATACTGGCGTATCATCCGGCGTGATGGTATGGGGTGCCATTGGTTACACGTCTCGGTCACCTCTTGTTCGCATTGACGGCACTTTGAACAGTGGACGTTACATTTGAGATGTGTTACGACCCGTGGCTCTACCCTTCATTCGATCCCTGCGAAACCCTACATTTCAGCAGGATAATTCACGACGGCATGTTGCAGGTCCTGTACGGGCCTTCCTGGATACAGAAAACGTTCGACTGCTGCCCTGGACAGCACATTCTCCAGATCTCTCACCAATTGAAAACGTCTGGTCAATGGTGGCCGATCAACTGGCTCGTCACAATACGCCAGTCACTACTCTTGATGAACTGTGGTATCGTGTTGAAGCTGCATAGGCAGCAGTACCTGTACACGCCATCCGAGCTCTGTTTGACTCAATGTCCAGGCGTATCAAGGCCGTTATTACGGCCAGAGGTGGTTGTTCTGGGTGCTGATTTCTCAGGATCTATGCACCCAAATTGCATGAAAATGTAATCACATGTCAGTTCTAGTATAATATATTTGTCCAATGAATACCCGTTTATCATCTGCATTTCTTCTTGGTGTAGCAGTTCCAATGGCCAGTAGTGTAGATGTGATAGAGTACGCTTGATGAGATGGTATAGGTCAAGTAATACACTGGAATGGGAGACGTAATTAGGACTGCACGAAAAATGAAATGGAGGAAATGGATAGGAGATGTCGCGACGCGCTGATTGGAGTTTTGCGCCGAGGAAGTTTTCGCTGGATTCCAAAAAATGAAAAGCAACGACCAGCTGATGGAACGCAGGTAGAAGGCATTAGCAAGCAGCAAAATTAATGCATATCGCCGAACAGCATAATAAATGGAAAAGTTAGAGGAAGCGTTTGTCCGGTAACACGTCAAATGGCGAATGGTGCATATTGGCATTTTAAGTATCACAAACTTATTGGAGCACTAGAGGGCAGGGAGGAGTGTTGCTTTCCTACTAGCTTAATTTTGCATGCATTTTTGGTGATCTGAATGGATCTCAAATACAGTTTCTCGACTAAGTGCAGTGCGTTTCATACGGAAAGTGGTCGACAGTAATGCAGGAGTCTTCCTCATATGAGCTTTCCTAGGATGCACTAATGCAGTGATTGTATGTAATACACTCATGCTCATAAATTAAGGATAATGATGATACATGACGAAACAACGCTCTGGTGGGCGGTTTGCGGGTTTGCGGTGCATTTGACCTGCGGTCGTCGCACGGTGGCGCTGGCAGCAGTCCACATACGCAGAGGTGTGTTGGTACATGTCAGAGTACGGTGCAGCGAGTAAGTGTGCATACGTTTTCAGACGTGCTAATGGTGACTGTGTGTTGAAAATGGCTCAAAGAACGCATATTGATGACGTTATGCGGGGTAGAGTACTAGGGCGACTGGAGGCAGGTCAAACACAGCAAGTCGTAGTACGAGCCTTCCGTGTGCCACAAAGTGTGATCTCACGATTATGGCAACGATTCCAGCAGACAGGAAACGTGTCGAGGCTGTGCAGTACGGGACATACACAATGTACAGCAGCACAAGAAGACCAATATCTCACCAACAGTGCCCGCAGACGGCCACGGAGCACTGCAGGTAGCCTTGCTCGGGACCTTACCGCAACGAAATGGTTCTGAGCACTACAGGACTTAACATCTGAAGTCATCAGTCCCCTAGAACTTAGAACTACTTAAACCTAACTAACCTAAGGACATCACACACATTCATGCCCGAGGCAGCATTCGAACCTGCGACCGTAGCAGTCGCGCGTTTCCAGACTAAAGCGCCTAGAACCGCTCGGCAACTGCGGCCGGCTAACCGCACCCACTGGAACAGTTGTCTCCAGGCACACAGTCTACAGTCGACTGAACAGACATGGTTTATTCACCCGGAGACCTGCAAGGTGCACTCCACTGACCCATGGTCACAGGAGAGCCCGTAATGCCTGGTGTCAAGAACACAGTACATGGAAATTGGAACAGTGGTCCCAGATTATGTTCACGGACGAGTTCAGGTATAGTCTGAACAGATATTCTCGCCGGGTTTTCATCTGGCGTGAACCAGGAACCAGATACCAACCCCTTAATATCCGTGAAAGGGACCTGTATGGAGGTCGTGGTTTGATGGTGTGGGGTGGGATTGGTGGACGTACAACACTGCATGTCTTTGACAGAGGAACTGTAACAGGTCAGGTGTATCGGGAAGTCATTTTGCACCAGTTAGTCCGCCTTTTCAGAGGTGCAGTGGGTCCCACCTTCCTTCTGATGGATGATAACGCGCGGCCCACTGAGCTGCCATCGTGGAGTAGTACCTTGAAACAGAAGATATCAGGCGAATGGAGTGGCCTGCCTGTTCTCCAGACCTAAACCCTATCGAGGGCGTCTGGGATGCTCTCGGTCGACGTATCGCTGTACGTCTTCAAACCCCTACGACACTTCAGGAGCTCCGACCGGCACTGGTGCAAAAATGGGAGGCTATAGCCCAGCAGCTGCTCGACTACCTGATCCAGAGTATGCCAACCCGTTGTGCGGCCTGTGTAGGTGTGCATGGTGATCGTATCCCATATTGATGTCGGGGTACATGCGCGGGAAACAGTGGCGTTTTTTAGCACATGTGTTTCGGGACGGTTTTCTTAATTCATCACCAATGCCGTGGACTTACAGATCTGTGTCGTGTGTGTTCCCTACGTGCCTATGCTATTATCGCCAGTTTTGTGTAGTGCCACGTTGTGTGGCACCACATTCTGCAATTATCCTTAATTTATGAGCTTGAGTGTAATCTACCGAATTTGTGTACAGCAAAAAAGGTAAAGTTTGTGGCCCAAGCACGTGAGCGGGTTATTGACCTGACTGCGGCAGAGAACAGACATTCTTCGGCGTGGCAGTAGGAGGTGGAGGGTCGACCATCGCCCCACCTGCCATTTATCCCGAAAAACATCTCCAGCACTTATTTAATATCAGGATGAGTGCATCTAGGACAATCCTGGAGTAAGAATCGCCGCCCCTATCCGAGATCGAATCCGGGATCTCCAGGGACGAAGTCTAGCGCTCTACCTGCTAGGCCCACCACGGTCACGTATTTGTATGATATTTTGCTTAATAGCCCTCACGTCATTCAGTGTTGCTGCGGCGTTTACTTGCGCAACTTATCTTGAACACTAGATAACTCGGTATCTCTGTATTACATAAACTGATGAAGATACAGAAACATCAGTTTAGATAACCGACAAACCCGCAACGGTGCACATGTTTCACGGTCGTATTTGTAGGTAGAGGAATGTACGAAGCGGGTGCGTATAGTACACAAGCATCTGCACTGTGGAACATGATTAGTCCAATGGACGGTGCAGTACAGACGGCAATGAGATACCCCTGCCGTGAGGGTCTCAGGGAGCTGCGTAGCAAACTGGCGCCATTGTTTTCGAACGCAGTGTGGCATACACCTGTGGATAAGCACTGCACACAGCAATAATTGCTGCCTGAAATGCCGGGAGTGTTCTGAGAAACTAGGTTTGGCAAACCTCGCTGAATATTGGAGCGTTCGGGGCAAACGATTGAAAACCACCTATTTAATCGATTGTTGGAAAACGTTCCACTCATTAGGTAGTATTATTACGTTTCTGTTCGTGTATTCATTCGTTCTTTTGAGCGAAATTGAAGTGTTGGCAGAAGAGCCAACACCGTGTTGCTAGAGGACGCCGAAATGCACGCTTTTAAGCTCACGTAGATTGGCGTGAGTTCTGGAACAAGGTAAAGTAATTATCCTATAAAGAAAAGAACGTAGTTCTTGGAATACTTAACTTTAATCCACAATTGGAGAACATCGCTCTAGTTTAGACATTATTACAATATAAACTGGTAATGACGCCTTGCTAGGTCGTAGCAAATGACGTAGCTGAAGGCTATGCTAACTATCGTCTCGGCAAATGAGAGCGTATTTGTCAGTGAACCTTTCCTAGCAAAGTCGGCTGTACAACTGGGGCGAGTGCTAGGAAGTCTCTCTAGACTAGACCTGCCGTGTGGCGGCGCTCGGTCTGCAATCACTGACAGTGGCGACACGCGGGTCCGACGTATACTACCTGACCGCGGCCGATTTAAAAGCTACCACCTGTGTCTTGCAGTGACACCACAGAAATCAATCTGTGGGAGCAACTGAACGAAAACAATCAGTTCATTCGCTTGTAGTTTGGTTTTACATATCGTATGGTTTATAACTCATTCATTTCTATTCTGACTGAAAATAATAAACCACGTGCGTTGTAATTTTGCATTCTACGTCCATTCTTTTCAAGTGAAACCAGTATGTAGTTTCTTTGTCGATTGCACCACGTAGTCGTTCTTTGAACTAAAATCACTCTTTAGTGTTTTAGTTGTATCAAACCAGTCTGTAATACTTTCATTAGTTGAACTAAAGCAGTGGTTTACAATAGCGGTACACGTGGCCCCAGTGTTCTCAGGGGGTATGCCAAAGTTAAAGTAAGCATTATACATACCGGTATTCATTTAATTATATACTATAAAACTGACGCCGTCTTTGGGCCACGAGTGGCCATCCGGTACCATCCGGGCGCCGTGTCATCCACAGCTGAGGATGCGGATAGAAGTGGCGTGTCGTCAGTACTCTGCTCTCCCAGGTACGATGGTTTTCTTTGACCGGAGCCGCTACTATTCGGTCGAGTAGCTCCTCAAGTGGCATCACGAGGCTGAGTGCACCCCGAAAAATGGCAACAGCGCATGGAAACCTAGATGGTCACCCATCCAAATGCCGGTCACACCCGACAGCGCCTAACTTCGGTGATCTGACAGGAGCCGGCGTATCCACTGCGCCAAGGCCGTTGCCTTTAGTTATATACTGAATAGACTAATTCTTTTTTATTATTTAAAACTGATTAATTTGTTACAGAAGCAGCTAACACGTAACTAGTGAAACTGATGTACAGTTGTGGGTACAAAGTTGAGAGTAAAACTTCTTTTTGGTTTACGTCAAGAAGAAAGGAACATTGCCAGATTTTAGTGTCAGTTTACATTCTGTTTTATTGAAAAATGCTGATGACGTCCAGTAATTTAAATCATTTGAAACGAGACCTTAAACACTTGTATTCAGCCATTTATTTGTGTGGAAGGTAAATGTATTGCACAGAAAATTACGTCCACGATTACACAGCTACAAACCACAGACACTCATACAAATCTGTTTACATATCACTGCCTGTGACTAGCAGTAGGTATAGTACTTTACGGGCATATATTTCAGCTTGGAGTCTTGTTTTTTCTTACAGCTACTTTTAAATACTTTTTCCACTTTAGGACATACTTTATGGTTGTTACTGGTTGCAATGATCTATAACCAGCAGTGTAATTTAATAGTAACGTATCGCACCACCCATTCATGCGAAATTCGTTACATTTCATTACCTATTGTCGTTCCTCTAGATATCTTTTTGCATTTCGCTGCAGTATTCTGGCGTTACAACCACCTCTATTCAACAGCATCGTCCTCGAATAGCCACACGGAGCTTCCGCCGTTATTCACAAGCGGATTTACGTATGGTTCTAACTGTAAGCAAATGTCCATATAACACCCGGGATACTAATGAAGTTACTTTTACATGTCAGTGTCGCCCTATCAAGAACTCTGTGTACAATTCTGTCTGCGAGGCAGTCCACAATCCAGCCACAGATTTGGCCTGATATAGTTGATAAGCTTATAGTTGATTCATTAAATGGAGAACTGTACCGCATGCTTCCGAGAAGTGAAGGCACGAGGAACCAAGCCTGCGAATGTTGTCTACGGCAGTCTGAATCTTGTTTACGAGCAGAACAAACTGAATGCCACAAGACGTTTGCGTAAACCATACTCACTTTGATAGAGACTTCCATTCTCCAAAAAAGCTCAGAGTACATGGATATAAAACGTGTTTCATAGCTCAAGTGCTTGTCAGTAATATGGCTATGGCGACTCCTGCAAACTGTTAGCATTCGTGGCATCACCTGACCTATGTCATTGACCTTGACCTGGGTCAGTGACCTTTCGTGATGTCACAAAGGCAGACCCTTTTTTTGATGATGTAATACGTGTGAAGTCGAAACACATCCATTTTTCGATTACATAAACAAAATGGTGAGAAATCTGAAATACTAATGAATCTGAAAATGTAATAGGAAACTAAAAAAAATTAAATATGGCAGTGAGGGTCAAGTATCTCTCTCTCTCTCTCTCTCTCTCTCTCTCTCTCACACACACACACACACACACACACACACACACACACACACATAAGCACACTGCATAATGTACCATCTCCGTCTCCATTCCTCCAATCAGAGCCTAATATTTTAGCTACCATCTAGGTTATGCTCAGCCGTATCTGAATGACCTGAATTATTGATCAAAAAATACGTCACACACTTAATATACTAGAATTGCGAAATTTTCAAAAATGTTTTCAACCATGTTTCCATTAATGACTTCAAAAAATTATGTATGAACTGACTTAGCATTTGCGTCATTAAATTTAATTTGCTGTGGAATGAGTATAAAACATACTCCCCATGAATAGTTAAAAACCAACATTTGCTTGTGCAGCGTAATTAACGAATTATTAATATGTATATCTTGGACATGAGTTTAACGTTAAATACATCCTACAAAACTTCAAAAACGCGAAATAAAATCAGCTACTGGTTTAATATCCCATAGCTTGACGTCGCCAAAGGATGGCTGCACTGGTAAAACGTTCAATGTTTTATCTGAGTACCACCGTTGGTTTAAGAAACAACAGAGCTTCAGATTATATATTTTCCACATTTTGTTAAGTGTCACAACGTTTTCTCCAAATCTAAAATACCTGCAAAAATATGTCTGCAATGCAAAAAAGTGCAATGTTTGTATCAGATATTGCAGTTTTATTTTCCACTTACACACATACGCGCCAAATTAGTGACTGAAACATGATTGTCAACTCTAAAGTAAGTACGCCAATGCTACTTCCACACCTACATAGTTGCAAATAACATGATAAACTAGGCCTAAGAGATCGCTGTGGCTGAACTAGCCTGACGAAACTTATAACTGCAGAATATACCCGTTAGCTAAAATACTAAGCTAAGCAGACAAGCATACAAACAAATAGCTAATCTTATTTACTGGAAGAATGTAATTAATTAGACCTGCTCTTGTTGTGAGTGACTGTACGCTCTGAAGTTAAATATTTCCGCATCTAAATTGTTGACATCTCGTGGAAATCGGGTTTTCTGCCGGATATCAGCGTCTTCCAAACACGATATTTCGACGTCATTATTTGACGTCTTCATCAGGTGTTCCCTGAGCTCAGTCTTAGTCTCAGGGAACACCTGATGAAGACGTCAAGTAATGACGTCGAAATATCGTGTTTGGAAGACGCTGATATCCGGCAGAAAACCCGATTTCCACGAGATGTCATCAAATCGCCGGGAAAGTCTAAGAAATTACATCTAAATTGTTGTCAAGCAATATTTTAGGAGGGATAGAGATAATGCATCTAATATCTAAGTATCTGATCCATTCCACCGCTATGGCACTGGCATTCATAAAATCATTTCATGTACCCTTATAGCATCGGAGGACGTATTCCTCTCTTACATAGGATATTGTTTTAGAGCACTACATTCACAGCTCATAGACTCCACAACTACATCCAGTGCGGATTCCATTTAATGTGACCACAGTTTCCTGCCAAGTTCGACACCCACAGTATCACAGTTATAGTTCTCGAACCATTCTCATTCTTGTTCAGGGTACAGTAATGACGAGTGTCTTTAACGGAGCCTATGTCTTCCTACGACAGGTGTGTCGTGAAGAATGGGTAGTTCCTGATTCTCTTTTATATTGTGGTAATCTCTAAACAGTCCGCCCCTGGTAGCTGAGTGGTCAGCGCGACGGAATGTCACACCTAACGGCCAGGGTTCGATTCCCGGCTGGGACGGAGATTTTTCTCCGCTCACGGACTGGGTGTTGTCCTAATAATCATAATTTCATCCCCATCGACACGAAAGTCGCCGAAGTGACGTCAACTCGAAAGACTTTCACCAGGTGAACATTCTATCCGACGGGAGACCCTAGCCATATGGCTTTTTTTTTTATCTCTAAACAGAGTCTCAGTTCTGCGAATCTGTAGTAGGCAGGGAAGCCAGTAGACAGGAGTTGGTCTGACTGTATTCGTAATTATGCGCATCGTGTTCTTGAGTTGCGTATCGATGAGGCTGGCATGGGAACTATCACACCGCACTGAGACACGATACTCTGTGGTCGAAAAAACCAATGCAAGAGCGGATAGCCGACGTACGCAAAATATCCATTGAAGCTACCCAGGTTGTGCCACACGGCCTAAGAATGACTTTGTTTCGAGTTTTTGTCTTCGCAGATGTGTTTTCCAGATGTTTTTTTTGCAAGATAGAGTGCGACCGAGTGCAATGGCAAGCTACTTCTGGCACTTGTTGTGACGAAGAAGACTGCCATCAAATCACACCTTGAGCCCAGTGTTAGCTTGTTTGTTGTTAAGGTGAAACTCACAAACTTCGCTCTTACTGGTACTGACTGGGCTTCAGTCTCCATTTTTTAAAATAAGAGTTAAAACCCGCGAACTTCTCTGTTAGTGTTCCCTCTGACTGACCAAGCTCTTTCGATTAACAAGCCAGAGCGATATCACCTGCATAGCAAAATTTCCCTGAAAGTTTTTACTAAAGGTCAGAAACACAGAGGCTGAACAGGAGAGGTGTGAGATCTGAGCCCTGTGGTAGGCCATTATTTAGTTTCCTTGTTGAGCTACTATTTTCATCCAGTCAAATCTGAAAGCAGCCATTACTTATCATGTTATTAAATTAATATGAGATTATATTGTTCGCCATTCAATTATTTTCAATAGTTTGTAAATCACCCCTTCCCTCCAGGCAGTGTCATACGCTGCCGTGAGATAGATACAAGAGACAAATTTTTTAGATTCTCCTGGATACCGGCATCTATGAAAGTCGTCAGAGCTAGTAACTGGTCGTTGCAGCTCCGGTGAAGCCTAAATCACGCTTGTTCTACTCCAATGTGTTCTAACATTCACCCGTTAATTCTATTGTAAATAAGTCTGTCCAAGACTTACACGTACAACTAAGCAGGAAATCGAGCCGAAAGTTCTTGGGGACATCCGATGATTTGTTAGGTTCTAGGATGGCCAATATTTTTGTATTATTCAGTTTCTTGCTAAGTGTTACTGTCTCCAAAATAATAGAGAAGAAACGAGCCAGCCAGTGTTTGGCATGTTCCCCAAGATGGAATAAAAATTCTGGGTGTATATTGTCAGACCCTGGAGTGTTATCACTTTTAACCTCTGCTAAAACTACCTCTATTTCATCTAGGATGAATGGGGAAGAGTATTTTGAATCGCTTAGACAGTGAGCTTTTAGATTTGCTAGCTCTTATTTGATCCTGGAGGGATGCTGTTTATTCCTGGGCGATCTGGTCGTCTTTACTATATGGTTAGCAATATGATTGGTTGAAACACCATTCTTCTGATCACATTTAATAAAGAAGTCACTCAATTTACAGAGCAAGGACCAAGTCTTCCTACTTGAATGTTTGAAGTTTAAGTTTTCTACTATCTCAGACCAGCGCACTTGAGGAAGTTCATCTGCAACGTCACTGACTCCTGTTAAATAGTTCATATAGGTGTTCACGTCTCTCATCCCACCCTGGGATATATTTTCTCTTATATCTACGAGGAATTTGTTTCGTAGAAAATGCAAGAACAGCTCCGAAAAAGAAAAACGGCCTTAGCTCTGGGGTTATGGTGGAATGAAACACATATATTTTTTCAGATAGTCAGAGAAAGCCAGTACTAAGAATGTGTTGGCTACGTGGGAAGTATGACACGACTTTTCTTGATGTCGGAATTAGTTGATCTTTACGATCACGGGAGACAAAACAGAGGTCTGGGTTATAGCCTCTCTGCCGTGCAGCTGATCTAAGTGTGTTCAAATCCTTGGCGTCAAACACCAGGTAAAGGTTGTTATTTTCAGCCCAACAAGTGCATTACCACAGTCGTCGTTCCATGCATACTTCCACTACTAGAGGCGGCTGTTAAAATCACCAGCATGTATTGTTGATGTTATGGATAATGAGCTTGAAACATTATGAATTTCATCAACTTATTTGTTGAGATAAGGTGTGTATGATCACTGTTACCTGCAACGTAAGTAGCGACACCATAAACGTTGTGGTAAGTTGCGGCGATAAGGTCGTAGCTTTATGTCGTTCCTCTTTTACGAAGATCTTCTTCGTTTGATGCACGGGTTTCTTGGATTAAAACCACGTCAATACTACTACTTGAAAGAAATCCCGACAAGTAGTCACTTTTAGGTCGGCTAATTTCTTCTATATTTAGTTGGCAAATAAGGACTGAAGATCGCACTTTTTTAGTCATTTGGTCCAGAGATGGGTCCTTTTCTAGTTTTTGGTAGACAAAATTAGTCACCATGTTTGTAGCCTAGAAGTCCAGTATAGGTCTGCCTGTCGAGGCGCTCCAGCTCATTTAGCGTAACACAGGGTGCACGAGCATTATTTTACTGCGGACGATAGATTTACACCCACCATCAGAGGTCATGTACAAGAACTGCTTTCGATGAAGGTTGCAATATTTACCAATCACAACTATGGTGCCAAGGCTCTCTAAATATTTATAGGCTGCATTTCCCATAATCAGCTATTAAGTAACACCAGTATCTAATATAAATATGCGATGTGAGAAGACACATCCATGTACACACACAATATAGCCAAAAGACAAACAAACTAAGCTAACATTATATTTCACATGGAGGAAATGTTTTGATGATATTATTCTGGTTCTCTAATCTCACAGGTGAACGATATAAAGATACCAACGAAATTTACCGATGCGACTGGTGAGTCAGTCCGTTAACGATTTTATGAAGTCAGGAATGAAACCATAGTTGACAGAATTTTCATCATTTTATGCAATTCAGATGCATTTTTAACTGTCTGACCTTTTTGTCAATAATTCAGGTCGTTCAGATACTTTTGAGCACAACTCAGATGGGCTACATTGTAACTGGCTGTTCCATTTTAATGTTGGGCCAGATTTTGGGCGCTGATTAGAGGAGACATATGTGTGTGATATATTTTTTTCATAAATAATTCAGTTTGTCTGGATACTTTTGAGTGCAGCCTAGATGGGGCTATATTTTCACTGCCTCTTTCATTTTAATTGTGGCTAAAATATTAGCTTCTGACTGAAGGAGAGGAAAGGGTGATGGTACGCTATATAGTAGTTTTTCAAATTTCTCAGAATTTTAAATTTCCTTTCATTTTGACGAAGTTATCAAAATGTAAATGACCTAGGCCAAGGTCAGTAACCTAGGTCTTGTTACATTACAAATGTAAACAAAGTATGTTGGAATCGTCATAGCCATACTACTCTTGTGTTCCAATTTTCTGAAGCCTCAGTACTGTTGGTTCAGATGTTCTTGAAGGTCCACTCTAGTATCATTTTCTTTGGTTGTCTTTGGTGTCTAAAGTGCCTAAAATAGATGCAATAGTGCTGAGAGGCAGAAGCATTGCCAACCAGCAGCTGCACCCGCCGAGTGGTGCTATGGTGGTGTGATATGGTGCCCACGTTCGGATGTGTTTGTTCTGCTGCAGCCTCTCGTCATGGTTTTTGGTAGCTTTCCTGGTGCTAAGGTATTCCAGCTATCTGATGGGACGGCCCTCCTCAGAAGACACCGAGGGAAGTGTGAATCGTTCAGGGAGCTGCTCTCCACTTTCATAAACTTTGATTGCTTCCAGCCTTTGTCATTCCTCAGTCTTGCTGTCGGTGTCTTTCCATTGTCCTACATGTTCGTTGCAATGTCCGAGCCCACGTAATTGCCGAGAGTAACGGCGTGCCAAGGCTCTGTGGGCAGCTAAAGTCCTGACACAGATGGCTAGGTTTTGCAGCAACGTTATCAGAGAGGCGAATGAGGCCAGCTGGCAGAATTTTTTTTTATTTATCTACAATTTTTAATAATTGTGCACCATAGACGACATCTGAGCCCAATTAGGCTCGGACAGAATGGAAAAATTTACATTTCAAACACATTCATAACTATCTCCCAAACGCCTCTCTTGCGGTTTCATATACAGCGTGACAATTGTTGAACCATATGAAATAAAATCATCAGAAATCCTGAACGGTTTGTGTTCTGACGTTCAAACTGCGCGGTGGACCGCGGGTCACGATGGGAATTAGTATGCGCATGAGCACACACCTTCTTGTTATCGGCCATTTGCACGTGAAAATGTCACGATACGGCGTGCCTGAGCGTATAGCGCTTGTGAAAGGCTACTATGCGAGCAATAAAAGCCCAGCTGCGGTTCAGAGGAAGTTTGCGACTGAGTTCAACTGAAGACAACCATTTCAAGTTTGCTAACAATCAGGAATTTGATTCCCAAGTTTTAGAGAAAGGGTAGTTCGTGATGACAGTGTTGGCAATGCCAGTCGTCCAAAAAGGGTGAAAACGCCTGTTAACATCGGTAAGACAAGCTCTGTGTCTCAAACCAGCCCCAGGAAATCGATCAACCGGGCTGCTCAACAGGTGGAAGGTGGAGATCAACCGGGAGACAGTGCCACAAATCGTTATCGAAGACCTACATCTCTTCCCATACAAAATTCAAACCCATCGACCATTAAGCCCCAGGGCTATGGAACAGCGGTTGCGTTTCGCCAACACCATTGTCCTCAGAATTGACGAACAGGACTTTGATGTGAATATGGTTTGATTTAGCGACGAAGCCCACTTTCATTTGGATGGGTCCGTCAGTAAGCAGAATTGGTGCATTTGGGAGATGAGGATCCGCACTTCGCGATCAACCCCTCAACGGGTGACTGTGCGGTGTGAAAATGTTCAGTCACGGAAGAATTGGTGCAATATTCCTTGACGGCACAGTGACTACCCAACGGCACATCAGGGTTTTGGAAGATGATTTCATCCCTATTATCAAAAGTGGCCCCGTTTTCGACAAGATTTGGTTCGTGCAAGACGGAGCTTGACGCCATCGAAGTAGGAGAGTATGCTCTGGGGTACCCAGAAGCCACCGGCTTGGACCTCCATTGGCCGCCATATTCTACAGATCTGAACACATGCGACTCCTTTTTGTGGGGTTATGTTAAAGACAAGGTGTACAGCAATAATCCCAAAACCATTGCTAAGCTGAAAACTGCCATTCATGAGGTCATCGACAGCCTCGATCATCCAACACTTCAGTGGGTCATGCAGAATGTCGCTATTCGTCTGCGTCATGTCACCACCAATGATGGCAGGCATGTCGAACACGTCATACTGTAAATCCGAATATTTGTAGTGACTTTTACATGTTGAATAAAGTGTGTGCACGCCGCAGTTTGTAAATTTCGTTCTTCTCACGTAGTTCAATAATTGTCCCACTGTATACTGGAACGTCTTTGTTACTATTGTTCTACAGTTTCAACTGTGTCAGTTTTCGTTATTGATAGTGATACGCCTTTTGAATGAATTTTCAGTATAATGTTCGTGAGATGTGTTACCCTTCAAATAAATATCGTTTCTGCTGTTACCTGTCTGTTTCGACTGTCTCAGTACGGCTGGGTAACCAGCAAGCTGTGAAAGTGAGGCGATGAAGGTCATTGACGTGGTGTGCGTAAAATGGTGTAGGCTAATTGGAGTGCTACACTACTGTAGAAGTGATGAATGGTTCAAATGGCTCTAAGCACTGTGGGACTTAACATCTGAGGTCATCAGTCCCCTAGACTGTCCCCTAGACCTAACTAACCTAAGGACATCACACACATCCATGACCGAGGCAGGATTCGAACCTGCGATCGTAGCGGTCGCGCGGTTCCAGACTGAAGCGCCTAGAACCGCTCGGCCACTGCGGCCAGCCAGAAGTGATGAGATTTATTGTACAGTTACACCATAATGTTCCCGCTGTATTTTTTGTATTACTTACACATAAAAATTCGCTTTCGCACGACATAACAGGCATTCTGCAGATTGTGCTTGTCTTTAGAAGGGACTTGTCCTTATAGGTGCACAAAACGATCAGAGGATGAATTTTTTTTTGTCTTGTGTAGGGCTTTATAGGACTATATGACAATTGAAGTTCTTCGTATACTGTCGTTTTCTTCGTTTGCGTGGCTATATTGTCCGTGGTTGCTATACAATTCCTGAGTATATTTTTGTTTCGTCGTTACAAGAGAATGTGTGTTTTTATGACCAGAGGCGTTTCGCTTTACTGAACTAAAGCATCAGCAGTGCTGGTAATTTCAGCTTGGTTTTTCGCCCAATCAGGAAATGCCGTCTGCTAGTACGTATTTGGTTTCTTACTTTATTACACACTGATACTTGTGATCTAATTTTAGCTGCTTTGCTGAACTATCCCATTTTTACGTTTTACATGTTGGTCGAACGGGACAGTGTTACATCAGTTGAAGAGGTCGCTTTAGCTGAGTGATCGTAGCATTTGGTGGAGAGCTGTGGCATTTCTATGCGGTCTGAATATTTGCTAGTGAATGTAAGAGTGTCTCTGGAGGTATTCGACCTTCGCTATTGTAGTTAAGCCTGATATTGTGCGGTCGGTGGTATCACTGTGAACTGCACGAAGTCGACATGTATCGTGGATTTCACTGCAATTTTTTTATACTTTTTTATCCTCGAGATGTGATCTTCGACATCTGCTATTAATTTTATTTATTTTATGGACATGCTCCATTACATTTTAATAAAACAATGGACACCCAATGTTAGAGCTTCCTACTCTGCTCTCATCCTTCTCTTCTAACAAGGGCAGACCAGGGCGTTCGGATCACAGATTTACTTTGCACATTTTTAGTAGTCCAAGTGTTGTACAACATCAGTCCAAGTAGTAAGGCGTACTACTTGGGCAATTTGTAGAAAATCGTTGGAGAAGCTTCACGCTACAGTAACGTACAGGTGGGTTGCGATTCTGAGCAGCAGATGGCGGATGACGGCGGTAATGTGGTTAGCGTCGAAGCTCCGGAATCTGTGGATCGAGTCCCGCTCATGTTTTATTTTTTTATTTATACTTGTTTCAACACTAGTCACATTATTTCACACGTATTAACTCTGAAAGGTAATGCGATGAAAAGTCGCGTTTATGTGCATGAACGTCTATTGAATTTCCAGAGTTATTTGGTTGTTTGCTAAGTTTTAGTATCACAGCAGATATTATATTTATAATTATAGACAACTAAACGACCAAACGCATAAAGTTTTCCTGAAAATGTATCCTTGTTTTGATTTCCGAAATCCCTTATACCTGCAATCGGGTGAGGTAACGAGAACTGCTCTGCACCTGGACGTTCCGATTTGCAGAGACAGATTTCAAGGACGAGGGACAGGTTTGGAAAGCCCATGTCATACATCGATAGACAAATGTGTAAATAACTTTATTCAATAATGCAATGAGATGCGATATGCCAGAATACGAGGGTAATTTACGATTAATTTTAGACATTATAAGTTGCAGGATGGTATTTTTCGTAGAGACACGGTAAACACACATTAAAACGACATCTGGTACATCGAACGAATGCGATTTTCCCGAATGCACAACGAATTTTCAGAGTTTCTAATGAGAAAGGAAGCACGCTGACATTTTGAAAAATTTCCCTTTCTTCCGACAGTTTGAATACAAAACCTGCGTAACGCAATATTTTCTTAAATATCGAGGCCAAAAATTTGCGATATACTGTTGAATCTATTTAAATAGCATCTTTACTAGAAGCAATTTCTCTTTCGTTGTCACTCAAATGTGAACAAATTTGAGGGTGCTTGATAAAGATTTTGAGTTTCCTACAGAATAAAAGTTGTATCATATTTGTTGTGTTCATACAAATTAGAACACAGCGAAATAACGTTGGAAATACAGTATACGTTCGTGCAAATATACCGGTCTTTTCATCATATTACCTTTCAAATGTAATATGTACGAAATAACATGACTAGTGAAACTTCCTGGCAGATTAAAACTGTGTACCGGACCGGACTCGAACTCGGGACTTTTGCCTTTCGCGGGAAGTGCTCTCCCACTGAGTTACCCAAGGACGACTCACGCCCTGTCCTCACAGCTTTACTGTGGCTAAGCCATATCTCCACAATATCCTTTCTTTCAGGAGTGCTAGTTCTGCCCCCCCCCCACCCCCACCCCATGAACCACGGACCTTGTCGTTGGTGAGAGGCTTGCGTGCCTCAACGATACAGATAGCCGTACCGTAGGTGCAACCACATCGGAGGGGTATCTGTCGAGAGGCCAGGCAAACGTGTGGTTCCTGAATAGGGGCAGCAGCCTTTTCAGCAGTTGCAGGGGCAACAGTCTGGATGATTGACTGATCTGGCCTTCTAACACTAACCAAAACGGCCTTTCTTTGTGGTACTGCGAACGACTGAAAGCAAGGGGAAACTACAGCCGTAATTTTTCCCGAGGACAAGCAGTTTTACTGTATGGTTAAATGATGATGGCGTCCTCTTGGGTAAAATATTCCGGAGGTAAAATAGTCCCCCATTCGGATCTCCGGGCGGGGACTACTCAGGAGGACGGCGTTATCAGGAGAAACAAAACTGGCGTTCTGCGGATCGGAGCGTGGAATGTCAGATCGCTTAATCGGGCAGGTAGGTTAGAAAATTTAAAAAGGGAAATGGATAGGTTAAAGTCAGATATAGTGGGAATTAGTGAAGTTCGGTGGCGGAAGGAACAAGACTTCTGGTCAGGTGAATACAGTATTATAAATACAAAATCAAATAGGGGTAATGCAGGAGTAGGTTTAATAATGAATAAAAAAAATAGGAGTGCGGGTAAGCTACTATAAACAGCATAGTGAACGTATTATAGTGGCCAAGATAGACTCGAAGCCCATGCCTACTACAGTAGTACAAGTTTGTATGCCAACTAGCTCTGCAGATGACGAAGAAATTGAAGAAATGTATGATGAGATAAAAGAAATTATTCAGGTAGTGAAGGGAGACGAAAATTTAATAGTCATGGGTGACTGGAATTCGACAGTGGGAAAAGGGAGAGAAGGAAATATAGTGGGTGAATATGGATTGGGGGAGAGAAATGAAAGAGGAAGCCGTCTGGTAGAATTTTGCGCAGAGCGTAACTTAATCATAGCTAACACTTGGTTCAAGAATCATAAAAGAAGGTTGTATACATGGAAGAATTCTGGAGATACTAAAAGGTATCAGATAGATTATATAATGGTAAGAAAGAGATTTAGGAACCAGGTTTTAAATTGTAAGACATTTCCAAGGGCAGATGTGGACTCTGACCACAATCTATTGGTTATGAACTGTAGATTAAAACTGAAGAAACTGCAAAAAGGTGGGAATTTAAGGAGATGGGACCTGGATAAACTGAAAGAACCAGAGGTTGTACAGAGTTTCAAGGAGAGCATAAGGGAACGATTGACAGGAATGGGGGAAAGAAATACAGTAGAAGAGGAATGGGTAGCGTTGAGGGATGAAATA
Source organism: Schistocerca americana (assembly GCF_021461395.2). NCBI lineage: Eukaryota > Metazoa > Arthropoda > Insecta > Orthoptera > Acrididae > Schistocerca > Schistocerca americana. The sequence continues at coordinate 641,774,756 of NC_060123.1, forward strand.
GTGAAGGCAGCGGAGGATCAAATAGGTAAAAAGACGAGGGCTGGTAGAAACCCTTGGGTAACAGAAGAAATATTGAATTTAATTGATGAAAGGAGAAAATACAAAAATGCAGTAAATGAAGCAGGCAAAAGGAAATACAAACGTCCCAAAAATGATATCGGCAGGAAGTGCAAAATGGCTAAGCAGGCATGGCTAGAGGACAAATCTAAGGATGTAGAGGCTTATCTCACTAGGGGTAAGATAGATACTGCCTACAGGAAAATTAAAGAGACCTTTGGAGAAAGGAGAACCACTTGCATGAATATGCATGAATATTTAATGGAAACCCAGTTCTAAGCAAAGAAGGGAAAGCAGAAAGGAGGAACGAGTATATAGACGGTCTATATAAGGGCGATGTACTTGAGGACAATATTATGGAAATGGAAGAGGATGTAGATGAAGATGAAATGGGAGATACGATACTGCGTGAAGAGTTTGACAGAGCACTGAAAGACCTGAGTCGAAACAAGGCCCCGGGAGTAGATAACATTCCATTAGAACTACTGACGGCCTTGGGAGAGCCAGTCCTGACAAAACTCTACCATCTGGTGAGCAATATGTATGAGACAGGAGAAATACCCTCAGACTTCAAGAAGAATATAATAATGCCAATCCCAAAGAAAGCAGGCGTTGACAGATGTGAAAATTACCGAACTATCAGTTTAATAAGTCACAGCTGCAAAATACTAACGCGAATTCTTTACAGACGAATGGAAAAACTGGTAGAAGCCGACCTTGGGGAAGATCAGTTTGGATTCCGTAGAAATGTTGGAACACGTGAGGCAATACTGGCCTTACGACTTACCTTAGAAGGAAGATTAAGGAAAGGCAAACCTACGTTTGTAGCATTTGTAGCCTTAGAGAAAGCTTTTGTCAATGTTGACTGGAATACTCTCTTTCAAATTCTAAAGGTGGCAGGGGTAAAATACAGGGAGCGAAAGGCTATTTACGATTTGTACAGAAACCAGATGGCAGTTATAAGAGTCGAGGGGCATGAAAGGGAAGCAGTGGTTGGGAAGGGAGTGAGACGGGGTTGTGGCCTCTCCCCGATGTTATTCAATCTGTATATTGAGCAAGCAGTAAAGGAAACAAAAGAAAAATTTGGAGTAGGTATTAAAATCCAGGGAGAAGAAATAAAAACTTTGAGGTTCGCCGATGACATTGTAATTCTGTCAGAGACAGCAAAGGGCTTGCAAGAGCAGTCGAACGGAATGGACAGTGTCTTGAAAGGAGGGTACAAGATGAACATCAACAAAAGCAAAACGAGGATAATGGAATGCAGTTGAATTAAATCGGGTGATGTTGGGGGAATTAGATTAGGAAATGAGACACTTAAAGTAGTAAATGAGTTTTGCTATTTGGGGAGCAAAATAACTGATGATGGTCGAAGTAGAGAGGACATAAAATGTAGACTGGCAATGGCCAGGAAAGCGTTTCTGAAGAAGAGAAATTTGTTAACATCGAGTATAGATTTAAGTGTCAGGAAGTCGTTTCTGAAAGTATTTGTATGGAGTGTAGCCATGTATGGGAGTGAAACGTGGACAATAAATAGGGCAGTGTGGAGGGTAAAAATCGTAGAGGGAGACCAAGAGATGAATACACTAAGCAGATTCAGAAGGATGTAGGTTGTAGTAGGTACTGGGAGATGAAGGAGCTTGCACAGGATAGATTAGCATGGAGAGCTGCATCAAACCAGTCTCAGGACTGAAGACCACAACGACAACAGTTCTGCCAGGTTCGCAGGAGAGCTTCTGTGAAGTTTGGAAGGTAGGAGACGAGATACTGGCAGAAGTAAAGCTGTGAGGACAGGGCGTGAGTCGTGTTTGGGTAGCTCAGCTCGTAGAGCACTTGCTCGCCAAAGGCAAGGGTCCCGAGTTCGAGTCTCGGTCCGGCACACAGTTTTAATCTGCCAGGAAGTTTCATATCAGCGCACACTCCGCTGAAGAGTGAAAATCTCATTCTGGAAACATGACTAGTGTTGAGAAAATATAAATAAAAAACAGGTGAGCGGAACTCGAACCAGCGAGTGACCGATTACGGAGCTTGAACGCTATCCACACCACCGCCGCCAGTGCGTGCTCAGGGTCACAACGCACCAGTACATCAGTGACTGGTGAAACTGCTCTTACGGCTTTCTCGAAATCGTCTACGTAGTACCCCTTACTACTTGCGCAATGTGCTCTCCTAATGGATTACTAAAAGTGTACAAAATTTGAAGTAAACCCGTGTTTCGAGCTTCGTGGCCTGCCCTTGTAAGCCACAGCTGCGTCTGATCCCTGTCAATATTTAAATTCTCCAGGCAGTTTGGTTACTGACGACACACGATTTATTTATTGCGTTTCCATTTTGATGTTAGTTGGAAGAAGTGAGCCTTCGGCATACTGTCAGAACTTTCTTGCAACCTTCTCAGCCAGGGCAATAATTTCATTTGCCCTCTCAGACTGCATTATTTGAGGCATTAGTGTAGTATTCACGTGCTGCGTCGCATACCAGCTATGACATTACAGCATGCAGCTGCCTTTCTCACAGAACTGGTAGTCCTTCCTTGCGGGTCACGTACGGTCTGTCAGTTTCGCCCCTGGTTCGCCCCTGGTCTGAACTACACCGCGCACACTAAACAACTTTAGTGTCTTACGGCGTGCAGATAAATTGTCTTGTTGGGGTCAGTGTACCAAATCGAAGCTCTGTTCAATTGCAGAAACTGCCAGTGATTCTCTAGCCACAACTGGTTCTCAGCTTTACCTCTTTTATAACATAAAATAAAATTAGAAAAAAATCATCATAAATATTTGTAGGCCAAATGTATCAGGATTCAAGAAAAGTCTGCGTTCCAAAACATCAAAAAGGTGTTCTATAGGATTCAGGTCAGGACTCTGTGCAGGCCAGTTCTTTACAGGGATGTTATTGTCGTGTAACCACTCCGCCACAGTCCGTGCTTTATGAACAGGTGCTCGATCATGTTGAAAGATGCAATCGCCATCCCCGAATTGCCCTTCAACTATGGGAAGCAAGAAGGTGCTTGAAACATCAATGTAGGCATGTGCTGTGATGGTGCCACGCAAAACAACAAGGGGTGCAAGCCCCCTCCATGAAAATCGCGACTACACCATACATGAGCGCCTCCGAATTTTACTGTTGGCACTACACACGCTGGCAGATGACGTTCACCGGGCATTCCCCATACCCATACCTTGACATCGGATCGCCACATTGTGTGCCGTGATCGTCACTGCACACAACGTTTTTCCACTGTTCAGTCGTCCAATGTTCACGATCCTTACACCAAGCGAGGCATCGTTTGGCATTTACTGGCGTCATGTGTGGCTTATGAGCAGCCTCTCGATAATTATGTTCTCGAACATGAAATCCAAGTTTTCTCACCTCCCGCCTAACTGTCATAGTACTTGCAGTGGATCCTGATGCGGTGTGGAATTTCTGTGTGATGGTCTGGATAGATGTCTGGCTATTACACATTACGACCCTCTTCAGCTGTGTGTGTGTGTGTGTGTGTGTGTGTGTGTGATTTGAGGTTTTCGGGCGCTAAACAGCGTGGTCATCAGCGCCCAAACGCATAGAAACAGGAACACATGCGGTGAAGGGACGAAGACGGAGAGCGAACAAGGCTAAAAGACACAGGCCTGACGCAGTTCCAAATTCTCACATACAGAGGCAAAACAAGAGGAAAAGAAACGCATTAAAAAAGGAAAGGAAACACAAGGAAAAGAGAACAGAAATCGAAGTGAAGCAAGTAGGTAATCGTGACTGGCGGACCTCTTACCTAAAACCTGGGTGAGCCAGTCACCCAGTAGCACATTAAAATCCTCTCCCTAAAATCCGAGCCAACAAATTGGACACGACACAAGACCGTAAGACCTTAACCACAGTCGTTGCGTCATCTTGCAAAATAGAGGGCAAATCCGGTGGCAAGGAAACCGCCGCCCTCTGGTCAGAGAATAAAAGACAGTCAAGTAAAATGTGGCGGACAGTAATCTGGACGCCACAAGCACTGCAGATTGGGGGGTCCTCCCGCCGGAGTAAAAAACCGTGCGTTAAGGGACTGTGCCCGATGCGGAGGCGAGGAGAACCTCATCCCGCCTGCATGACTGGTAGGACGTACGCCATGGCCGCATGGTGGCCTTGACCAGACGCAGCTTATTTTCACCGACTGCCAGCCACTCCTCTTCCCATTGACGCATAACACGAGAACGAAAAAGGGAGGTAACAGCATGGAGGGGGACGCCACATTCAACAACTTGAGGGAGGGAACATGCATCTTTGGCAGCCACATCCGCCAGTTCGTTTCCCCTAATACCCACATGCCCCGGCACCCAGCAGAAAGAAACCTCCTTCCCCTGCCGTTGCAGGTGGAGTAGGGCATCATGGATGTTCTGGACGACCGTATCCTCTGGGTACAAGTGTTGCATGGTCTGAAGGGCACTCAGGGAGTCAGAACAGATGAGAAACTTAAGACTGGGAACACATCTCATCTGCTCCAATGCCCGCAAGATCGCGAACAATTCGGCATCAAAGATGGTAAACGCCGCAGGAAGCCGTAACTTGACGACTCGATTGGGGAAAACAACAGTACAACCAACAGAGTCCCCCTGTTTAGAGCCATCCGTAAATACTGGTACATGGTCGGGATGCTGGTTTAAAATATCGTAAAATAAGGAGGTAAAAACAAACGCAGGAGTGCAGCTCCTCCGGTACTCTGACAAGTCTAAAAGGACGCTGGGCCTCTGGAGCAACCAGGGAGGCAGGCGGGTAAAACCCTGGAGTTGGGGTGCAACACGCTCCACACCAAGGGACTCAAGCAAATGCTTGGCACGAATCCCAAATGGTCTCGTTGCCCTTGGACGACTGGAAAAGAGACGTTCCATAGGCGGTCGGGCAACAGTAGGGTACGCAGGGGAGGTAGGAAAGGCAAGGAATTGCACACCCGTCTCACCGTGAGGAGTTTCCGCCGGATGGCGAGCGGCGGTTCCCCTGCCTCAGCACACAGGCTGGGGATGGGACTGGTACGGAAGGCACCAGTGGCCAGCCTGATACCCTCATGGTGTATTGCGTCAAGAATATTCAGATACGAAGGCCTCGCTGACCCATACACGGTGCATCCATAGTCAAGACGCGACCGGACGAAAGCCCTATAAAACTGCAGGAGACGCGCCCGATCTGCTCCCCAGAACCAGGACCGACTTCAAAATATTCAGCGCCTTCAGGGCCCGCACCTTGAGGTCTTTTAGGTGCGGCAACCACGACAACTTGGAATCAAAAGTGAAACCCAGGAACCTCACAGTGTCTCTAAAAGGAAGAATGGTGTCCCTCAGACGCAATTCAGGGGAGGTAAAAGCACATCGAGAACGATTAAAATGAACACACACACATTTGTCTGCAGAAAAGGTAAAACCCGTCTTCGCAGTCCATGCCTCTAATCGCTTTATCGTAAGCTACAGCTGCCGACTAGCAGTGACAAGACTGGAGAAAGAACAGAAAACAGCAAAATCGTCCACAAACAAGGAGCACTGGGCAAGACTCCGGATAGTGGACGTGATACTGTTAATGGCGGTGGCAGAGAGGGTGACACTTAAAACGCTTCCCTGAGGAACACCATTCTCCTGCACATACAAATCAAATAGCACATTACCAACCCGATATCGAAAGAGGCGGCGGGAAAGAAAGGACCGAATGAAGATGGGGAGCCGGCCGCGGTGGTCTAGCGGTTAAGGCGCTCAGTCCGGAATCGCGCGACTGCTACGGTCGCAGGTTCGAATCCTGCCTCGGGCATGGATGTGTGTGATGTCCTTAGGTTGGTTAGGTTTAAGTAGTTCTAAGTTCTAGAGGACTGATGACCACAGATGTTAAGTCCCATAGTGCTCAGAGCCATTTGAACGATTTTTGAAGATGGGGAGATGGCCACTGATGGAGTTGATTGAGGATAAGGCGGCGCCAAGTAGTGTCATACGCCTTATTAATGTCAAAGAATACACCTAGACAATGCTGGTTACGTAGGAAGGCCTGCTGGATGGCCGCCTCAAGCAGGGTCAAGTTGTCTATAGTTGAACGTCATCTCCGAAAGCCCCACTGAGAGCGGCTAAGGAGCTGCCTGGTCTCGAGCAGCCAAACCAGGCGACGGTTGACCATGCGTTCCAATGTCTTCCCGACACAGCTCGTCAAAGCAATACTCCGATAACTACTGGGATGCATTCGGTCCTTCCCCGGTTTGAGGAGGGGAATCAAAATCGCCTCCCTCCACGAGTCAGGGAACGTGCCGGATGACCATATCATATTAAAACAATTCAGGAGAACTTCCTTGGATGGCAGCAACAAGTGCTGCAGCATGCTGTACAGGATTTGATCATCATCTGGCGCAGTATCATGAGCCACAGACAGCGCCAAATCCAGTTCCCACATTGTGAAGGGGCAGTTGTAGGGTTCAGAATTTGGAGACCGGAAGTCCAAGTGATCCCTCTCGATGGCAGTGCGGTAGCGGCAGAAATCTGGATCACAGTTAATAGTGGCAGTAGATTCCGCAAAATACATGGCCAGTGTCTGGGCAATGTCTCTCGGCGCCGTGAGTAGACAACCCCGATGCAGCAATGCCGTGACAGGTAGTTGGCTGCGTTTCTCGGAAATCCTCCTGATGGCTTCCCATACTTTCGTAGAACTAGTGGAGCGGGAGATGGAGTTCAAGAACGATTGCCATGACCGTCGTTTGCTCTCTTTAATCACTCGCCGCACCTTGGCCCTTGCCACCCGAAAGGCCGCAAGATTGTCAGCTGAGGGACGGCACTTGAAGCGGCGCAGAGCTGCCCGGCGGGCTCGGATGGCTGAGCGGCACTCAGTGGTCCACCAAGGGACAGGACGCCTCTTGGGATGACTTGAGGACCGTAGGATCGAGAATTCAGCAGCATGGGAGATCACGGCTGTAACATGGTCGACCCATTCGTGGACGCAGGCACGGTGTTCCAAAACAGCTAAATGGCTGAAAAGTGTCCAGTCAGCTCTGCAGAGGTGCCACCTGTGCGGCACTGGTAATGCCACAGTCTCATCCAGGAGACGAATCCAAAGGGGGAAGTGGTCACTAGAATGGAGGTCAGCGGCAACCTCCCACAGAGCAGAATCTGCGAGTGCTGGAGAGCAAAAGGAAAGGTCAATAGCTGACGACGACCCAGAAGCAGTACAGAAATGAATGGGAGCACCAGAGTTGAGGATGCACAGTTCTTCGGACGCCATGAGGCTTTCCAGAATGCGACCCCTGGGGCAAGTAGTCGTAGAGCCCCATAAGACATTATGAGCATTGTAGTCCCCAGAAGGAGAAATGGGCGGGGGAGTTGGCTAATAAGGTCTGTGAGAGCCCCAGAGTCTATTGCATCCTGAGGCGGTAAGTAAACGGAACAGATTGTGAGCCTCCGCCCCACAAGAAGGTCAACTGCAACTGCTTGCAAGTCCGTAACGAGAGGGAGCTCAGATGAGTGGTGCATGTCACGGACAAAAACCGCAACACCACCCTTTGCCCTTTCCCCCAACAGATCATCTTTTCGATACACGGTATAGCCCCGTAAAGAAGGATCAGTGGCCCGAAAATGTGTCCCTTGGAGACATAAGGACAAGGGGCGCTCTCGTACAAGGAGTTGTAATTCGGCCACATGCTTCCTGAACCCATTCAGGTTCCACTGTAATATGGGAGCCAGTGATCAGGGTGGCTGAATTTTCACTCTGCCTCTGTGCTTTGGAGGAGAGCCCGTACTGGCTGGAGATTTATTACTGGGGCGAGAATATCGCTCCAGGTCGACATCAATGTCCATCAGCTCCGATGGGGACCCTCTTCAGCTGCCAACGGTCTCTGTCAGTCAACAGACAAGGTCGGCCTGTACGCTTTTGTGGTGTACGTGCCCCTTCACGTTTCCACTTCACTGTTTCACATCGAAAACAGTGGACCTAGGGATGTTTGGGAGTGTGGAAATCTCGCGTACAGACGTATGACACAAGTGACACCCAATCACCTGACCACGATCGAAGACCGTGAGTTCCGCAGAGCGTCCCATTCTGCTCTCTAATGTCTAATGACTACTGAGGTTACTGATATGGAGTCGCTGGCAGTAGGTAGCAGCACAGTGCACCTAATATGAAAAAGTATGTTTCTGGGGGTGTCCGGATACTTTTGATCACATAGTGTATCAACTACACCCGACGATATGCAACGGCGTATCACTGCAGCCTGCTCGGGCGTCTCCGCTAAAAATGCTAGCACGTAGACAGCAACCGTTCCATACCAGACTGCAAGCGGGTATTACCGCTACCCGGTAATCATTTTGAACACAACCTATGATGGTCAATTGTCTCGTTACTGATTAGAATCCACATAACTAGTGTATGCACTTGTTCTTCAGTATGTGGTAATCCTGCAACAAGTACAACTGACATTCTACCTAATTTACCCTACTTTTAGTATGTTGATGTCAATAGGCATTGCTAAATTTAAAAAAGTATGTTTGCACAAAAAATACATTTTCTAATTATAATTACAATTTGTCAATTGGTTAACAATATGAATCCCTGACTACCACTCCGTTCAGTGCAAACCGCACGTCAATAGAATTTTCTGTCCCCGTAATATTTGCGGTGCACGTTTTAGGTGCAAAATGGTTCAAATGGCTCTGAGCACTATGGGGCTTAACTTCTGCGGTCATCAGTCCCCTAGAACTTAGAACTACTTAAACCTAACTAACTTCAGGACATCACACGCATCCATGCCCGAGGCAGGATTCGAACCTGCGACCGTAACGGCCGCGCGGTTCCAGACTGTAGCGCCTAGAACCGCTCGGCCACTCCGGCCGGCACGTTTTAGGTGATTCAACCTGTATATAAATGGGATACGTTGTTAGCAAAAATCTCGAATAGTTCTTGGCCGATTTACTTTAGATTTCAATACGAATATACGTTTCTTGATGGTATTTTGTTCTGTCGTTGCAACTACAAAAATATGTGGTATTTTTTCCTTTTCGCCAGACACGTATCGCCTTATTGAGGTAAAGTATCATCAGTGATCTTTAATTAAGCTATTTACATTTTGATTTGCTTTAAGATCGAAAAACCTTTCGTTAACAGTATGTTGGTCTGTACTTACGGTGATTTTCTCTTGATTTCTCGTTTACATCGGGAAATGTCGTCTGCTAACACATCGTTCATGTTTTTCTTCCTCAGACACAGATAGTTGTGGTGTAATTATTAGTTGTTCTGCAGCACTATGCATTTCTTATGTTTTTCAAAGCACACTTTTTCGCGCACCAGTGATGTGCTCTAAAAAGGGCAGTGTATTTTTAATGTGCAGCCGATATTTTTATAGGCCCGTTGGTAGATAATCGACGTGTTGATACTTTTTCTCGATATAACTAAGACATCTAACGACATTTTTGTATCGATATATCGTATTCCCGATATTTTTAAAAATATCAGCGATCCTAGTGTAAACTGTTAGACAAATTATTTCTCCCAAATATATTATTTGTCCTTATATATAATTTTAAACAAAAACTGTGTACAAAACAATATGCTGTTATGCTTCGTTCCTTGCCATCGGTTTTACAAAAAAGTGGGTTGTATTTGTGGCTTATCGGCTTATGATAGGGATACTGCAAGAAAATCTAAATCGCTCAAAACTTTGTAATCATGCCCATTCGCAACTAAAAACTATGTGAAATAGTGTCATCGAAGCTACTATTCTTACAGAACTAATAGCTGGAGAGGTCCCTCTCATACCCCTTACACCAATGACCCCAATCTATTTACTCAGTCATCTGAAGCGACTTAAATTCCAAATCAAGGTTTCGTTTGCAATAACAATAAAGAAAGCTCAAGATCAGGGGGAGAGGGAAGAGGAGATGGACAAAGAGGGGGGAGGGAAGAATGGACATAAGGAGAGGAAATAGGAGATGGAGAGAGATAAGGGGGAGGAGGAGGGTATGGACAAAGAGAAGGTGGAGGAGATGGCGAGAGAGTTGGGAAGGAGTTTAGGATGTGTATCCAAATCCCATACATATTTAGCAATTGCGAAGCATTACCGGATTCGCCAATGATTTTACGTTTGTAGCTAGCTGTTGACAGTAAGATTCAACACGGGGATGGCGGACATCCCTGGAACAACCGGTTGTCGGTTACACCCGTTCTTTTCGTTTCCTGTTCAACCTGACTGTTAAAACAGCTCAGAAGTAACCGGTTTCTGAGATCACCGATTTTCGGTTTTTTATTGCTATTATGTTCAGTAATAAACGTAGATTTCGAAAAATGAATGTTGAATTTTAGTGGGGGTGAAAGAGTAGGAGTTTATGCTCGATACTGGGTTTAGTTTTCTGAAGAAATCGGTCTTATTGTCTCCGGCAAAGAATGTGGTGCTGAAAGCCGCAGAGATAGCGAGAGCGAAAGCTCACAAGTTGATGTCTTCTGTGCATCGCCAATTTTGGATGGTGTCAACTTTTCACACTGAAGCAACCACGATATTAATGGTTCAATTAATACCCCAAGTTTATAGCACGTCAATAAAATTGTGAGTATATCAGTTAAATTTACTTTCTCTTCCAAGTACAATTGTGGATGCCTTCCCTTTATATGACGTCGCAATTTGTTGTGTCTCGTCCCATTTTTAATATGTTAAAGGAAATTAAGTATTGCACTTCATTACTATCGGTCTTTGTATAATACTTCCAAACTACGGGTGGTACCATTGTGCAATGCAACCTATGTATGAGGACAGCAGCAAGAAACCACTGTACACACCAGGTGGGGGCAAGCCTTGCACACTGCTTGCACAGCCATCTAATAGTCCACACCACACGTGAGTACGTTGGTTGGTTTGTGGGATTAAAGGGACCAGACTGCGACGGTCATCGGTCCCCCACACGGGAGTAGATACGTCATTGTCGCTAATGTACTGTACCAATTCTTATGCCATGCGTTTGTTGCTACTTTTTAACTGTAGCTGTTGTTAAAGAAGTTGTGCTGATCGCTTTTCCTGGTTTCTATAATAATGAATTATTTCAAGGCAATTGAAATTTTAGGAGCAAATATTAGTCGTTTTAAAAAAAATATTTTTTACTTGAAAGCCAAAAATGTTAGCAGTGTTGTTATGGCATGTTCACACGCTCGTCTTTTTACCCAGATATTTGTAAAAAATTAGAAAAACCTATTACAACCGAGGCCAAATAAATACAGAAAAATGCCGATTTTTTGGAACAAAATACCCGTTTTCCCATTCCTAGTTCAATAAACAGAAGTAAAGAAGAAAAGCCAGCTTATATTATGACAATGGTTACTGTTAGTTCACTGAAACTTCCTGGCAGATCAAAATTGTGCCCCGGACCGAGACTCGAACTCGGGACATTTGCCTTTCGAACTCGGGACATTTGCCTTTCGCGGGCAAGTGCTCTACCAACTGAGCTACCCAAGCACGACTCACGCCCCGTCCTCACAGCTTTACTTCTGCAAATACCTCGTCTCCTACCTCCTCCCTTAGTTTTTTTGGATACATTGATTTACTTTGAACTGTGATCATTTTGCAGTTGACCATGGACTCGATCAACATAATACGGACTCCATTCCTCGGGCCCTTCTTAATGAAGTACGTCCTCAGGCACACGTGCGCGGAGGTGTACGACCTGCCGCAGGTGAAGCGTCTCGCCACCTCCGGGTCACGGTTCGACTTGGTTATCTCGGAGGACTTCCACTACGACTGCATGGCGGCATTGGCGCACAAGTTCCGAGCGCCCCTGGTCGCCATCAGCTCCAGCATGGCCCTGAACGGCGCGCACGACAGGGTGAGTTCTGCAAACAGTGTATCTACAGAGCAGTATCCACAAGTGCTTTTCTTCCTGGTGGGTCGGAACAGTGACACAAGGCATTCAACTGCGTAGATCATGATATTCTCTTAGAAAAACTGTCGTTTATGGACCTGGTGGCTTTCCACACAGTTGATCTGAATTATACACTACTGGCCATTAAAACAGCTACACCAAGAAAAAATGCAGATGATAAACGGGTATTTATTGGGACAAATATGTTATACTTGAACTGAGATGTGATTACATTTTCACGCAATTTGGGTGCACAGATCCTGAGAAATCAGTGTCCAGAACAACCACCTCTGGCCGTAATAACGGCCTTGATACGCCTGGGCATTGAGTCAAACAGAGCTTGGATGGTGTGTACAGGTACAGCTGCCCATGCAGCTTCAACACGATACCACAGTTCATCAAGAGTAGTGACTGGCGTATTGTGACGAGCCAGTTGCTCAGCCACCATTCACCAGACGTTTTCAATTGGTGACAGATCTGCAGAATGTGCTGGCCAGGGCAGCAGTCGAACATTTTCTGTATCCAGAAAGGCCCGTACAGGGCCTGCAACATGCCGTCGTGAATTATCTTGCTGAAATGTAGGGTTTCGCAGGGATCGAATGAAGGGTAGAGCCACGGGTCGTAACACATCTGAAATGTAACGTCCACTGTTCAAAGTGCCGTCAATGCGAACAAGAGGTGACCGAGACGTGTAACCAATGACACCCCATACCATCACGCCGGGTGATACACCAGTATGGCGATGACGAATACATGCTTCCAATGTGCGTTCACGGCGATGTCGCCAAACACGGATGCGACCATCATGATACTGTAAACAAAACGTGGATTCATCCGAAAAAATGACGTTATGCCATTCGTGCCAGGTTCGTCATTGAGTACACCATCGCAGGCGCTCCTGTCTGTGATATAGCGTCAAGGGTAACCGCAGCCATGGTCTCCGAGCTGATAGTCCAGGCTGCTGCAAACGTCGTCAAACTGTTCGTGCATATGGTTGTTGTCTTGCAGACGTCCCCTTCTGTTACCTCAGGGATCGAGACGTGGCTGCACGATCCGTTACAGCCATGCTTATAAGATGCCTGTCATCTCCACTGCTAGTGATACGAGGCCGTTGGGATTCAGCACGGCGTTCCGTATTACCATCGTGAACCGACCGATTCCATATTCTGCTAACAGTCATTGGATCTCGACCAACGCGAGCAGCAATGTCGCGATACCATAAACCGCAATCGCGATAGGCTACAAGCCGACCTTTATCAAAGTCGGAAACGTGATGGTACGCATTTCTGCTCCTTACACGAGGCATCACAACAACTTTTCACCAGGCAACGCCGGTCAACTGCTCTTTGTGTATGAGGTATCGGTTGGAAACTTTCCTCATGTCAGTACGTTGTAGGTGTCGCCACAGGCGCCAACCTTGTGTGAATGCTCTGAAAAGCCAATCATTTGCATATCACAGCATCTTCTTACTGTCGGTTAAATTTCGCGTCTGTATCACGTCATCTTCGTGATGTAGCAATTTTAGTGGCCAGTAGTGTAAGTGAGAAACAGAATGCTAAATGTTGTGCTGAATAATTCACACAATATCAGAAAGGTAGAAAAGAAACTAGACCGAGGTTATAAGAGTTGAGGGGCACGAAAGGGAAGCAGTGGTTGGGAAGGGAGTGAGACAGGTTTGTACCCTACCCCGATGTTATTTGATCTGTATATTGACCAAGCAGTAAAGGAAACAAAAAAATTGGAGTAGGAATTAAAATACAAGGAGAAGAAATAAAAATTGTGAGATTTTGCCGATGACATTGTAATTCTGTCAGAGGAAGCAAAGGACCTGGAAGACCAGTTGAACGGAATGGACAGTGTCTTGAAAGGAGAGTATAAGATGAACATCAACAAAAGCAAACCAAGGATAATGGAATGAAGTCGAATTAAATCAGTTGATGCTGCGGAATCAGATTAGGAAATGATACACTTAAAGTAGTATATGAGTTTTGCTATTTGAGAAGCAATATAACTGATGATGCTTTAAATGCGAACATTTTTAGGTTAGGCTTTACCGTGACTGTTACTGACATTAAATGAAACAACAATTTCACTGTTACCAGTCACCGTTTTATTTATTTCACGACGCGTTTCGAAGGTTTAAACCTCCATCATCGGGTGGGTTTACATTAGGAAGTATTACATTTGTGTGTGTGTTGTGTTACGATTTTTGGAGGAACTTGTGGCACTGCCTAGTGTAGAAACGAGACACTATTTCAGAATATGGTTAGGATAACTTTTATGAAAAATTAAACTGATATCTAATGGTAAACATTAAATAAGTAAACTACAGTACCTTCAGTGATCACAGGTTCCTTTTGCTGTCGTAACACATCACATGTATACTGCCACATTTGTAAACAAATATGGCGTCTGGAATCAGCTGGGTGCAAAGTTCGTATAGCAGACATAATCGCAAAGTGCAAAGAATATACATGATAACAATATTATTACAGAATAATTGCTTTAAGCATTTGGCGGTGTTTGTTTTCAGGTGTCAAATATATGTGTGGGTACTTCAGGTGGTATATAAATCCAATTCTAACAAGTTGAAACAGCAAACATTCGTACTTGTTTATACAAACAGGTGAAATGTTAAAATGGCTTAAACATCATACTTATTGATAACAATTAGGTGAAATGTTACAGACTATAATTTCAATGATCATATTGGCTACAACAGTAAAATCATACATACATTACACTCTTTGATTGGGGTTAATAAACAGACGTGAAGTGAGGGGCTGGAGGCAGAAGGAGAGGTAGAGAGAGAGAAAAAGTGTGTGTGTGTGTGTGTGTGTGTGTGTGTGTGTGTGTGTGTGAGTGAAAGGGAGAGGGGGGGGAGAGAGGGAGGGAGAGAGAGAGAGGGGGAAAGAGGAAAGAGTGATTATTGAGAGGAAACATTTACATGGCAAGGAGTCTTAAGATTGCATGTTGCATATAGTAGCTGCCTAAAGGTTGGGGAATACGTTGGTTAATGCTATGAAATATGCAGATAGATATACATTTGTGCCAGTAGTTGATGTACATACAGTTTTAAGCTGACAAGGGGTACAAGCTGTTGGTGTGATGAATTATCTTTGAATGAGGTCAGTCTCTTGTATTCTGGGCAGCTGTCAATATTTATGGTAAATATTAGGTGTGTGTGTGTGTGTGTGTGTGTGTGTGTGTGTGTGTGTGTGTGTGTAAGTGTGTGTGTGTGTGCATTTTTATGAGTGTAAGCAGTTGCTGAAAACGGAGATGATACTATTGTAAATATTGTCATTTTTGTCATTTAAGATAGATTCTGGTTGTTTCATTTGATGTTTGTATATTTGGAGTGTTTCAAGGATGTCTAGTTTTCTGCCTTTTGGTTGGGTGTGTAGGATGCTAATACTTGTGTTGTTCACATGGTTGAAAAACTGATTCAACTCACTGATGTCATCTTTAGTGCCTTTGATTAAAATGATGGTATCATCTACATATCTGTAGTAGTAGATGATATTTTTGAGGAGGTGGTGATTGGAATTCAGGATTTTCTCTTCTAGGTTACTTATAAATATTTCTGCTAGCAATCCGGAAAGATTTGAGCCCATTGCCAGACCATCTGTTTGTTGGTAGATTTTATTGTTAAATTTAAAATAGTTGTGTGAAAGTGTGAATTCAAGCAGGTCCATTAGTTCATTAATGTGAGTTGAAGGGATATTTTTGTGTTTATGTAGGTTGGCATTAATCATCTGTAGTGTGGGATCTATTGGCACAGAGGAATATAGGTTTTGTATGTCAAATGAGGCAAGTGTGGCTCCCTCAGGTACTTGTATGTTTTTGACATATTGTGTAAATTCTGTTGTGTTTCTAAGTGTTCTCTCATTATTGAATGTGTATGCTTGTTTGAGAATTCTGAAGAGTATTTTATTGAGCTTGAATGTTGGGCTGTTCCTACAGTTCACTATGGGCCTGATGGGGGTCCCGTTTTTGTGGATCTTTGGTTGTGATCTAAGGCAAGGTGGTTGTGGGCTCATTGTTACAATGTTTCTTGCTTCTTGGATGGTGAGTAGAAAGTTAATGTTGTTTGAAATGTGTTTAATCTCCTTTTGTATTCTGGCTGTTGGATCTTTATGTATTTCAGTTATGTTGCTGGTTTGGAAGAAGTCTAAAGTTTTTTCTATGTATGTTGTTCTGTCCATTACTACAGTTGTGTTGCCCTTGTCAGCTTTTACAATTATAGCATTATTCACATTTAATTTAGTGTTAATGGTACGTGTAAGGGCTTCTTCTCATTTCTTGTATGCTGGGAAAGGTTTTGCAATCTCCTTTTCAATGATTTCGTTAATTTTGTGGCAGGCTGATATTCTGTCAGTTTGCTTCTTAAAGGCGATGGTCGAGATCTGTGTTGCACAAGTGATGAGCTTTTCTTGGTTCTTTTGATCCAGCGGAGCTTGAACATTGTGCTTTAAGCCTTTGCAGAGTAGTGCCTCTTCTTCTGCAGTGAATGTTATGTTCGTGTTGTTGAGGAAGGGTGTGTACAATGTGTGTTTCTTTTGGCTGTTTTGGTTCGGTTTGGGAGGTAGTTGTTGCTTTATAAGATTGGCTAGTTTTTTCTTCTGTGTAGTTTTCGTTTTCTGTACGATGAACTCGGTGTACTCTTTGACTTTTTTGGTTATGGAATCATATTCTAATCTACGAAGCAACTTTCCCAACTGTAACTCTGCATTATAAAGCTGTGTATTGAACATTTGTTTTTTAATATAAAGCTCTTTCAGTTCATTTTTCACCCAGAGTTTTCGTGCGATTTCCAGTGTTTTCTTCGCAGTTGTTGTGTTTGTTTTGATGTCAATCTTGACATAATTTGGGATGACGTTATTCTTGAGACAATTCCTATTGAAGTGTATGTGTTGTGTCGTCATTGCGACCTTTTCTGCACTGTTTTTGTACTCGAAAATAGCCTTGATTGCCTGACTGGGCAGATTAACTTTAAATGCGAACATTTTTACAATAGTATCATCTCCGTTTTCAGCAACTGCTTACACTCATAAAAATGCACACACACACACTTACACACACACACACACACACACACACACACACACACACCTAATATTTACCATAAATATTGACAGCTGCCCAGAATACAAGAGACTGACCTCATTCAAAGATAATTCATCACACCAACAGCTTGTACCCCTTGTCAGCTTAAAACTGTATGTACATCAACTACTGGCACAAATGTATATCTATCTGCATATTTCATAGCATTAACCAACGTATTCCCCAACCTTTAGGCAGCTACTATATGCAACATGCAATCTTAAGACTCCTTGCCATGTAAATGTTTCCTCTCAATAATCACTCTTTCCTCTTTCCCCCTCTCTCTCTCTCCCTCCCTCTCTCCCCCCCCTCTCCCTTTCACTCACACACACACACACACACACACACACACACACTTTTTCTCTCTCTCTACCTCTCCTTCTGCCTCCAGCCCCTCACTTCACGTCTGTTTATTAACCCCAATCAAAGAGTGTAATGTATGTATGATTTTACTGTTGTAGCCAATATGATCATTGAAATTATAGTCTGTAACATTTCACCTAATTGTTATCAATAAGTATGATGTTTAAGCCATTTTAACATTTCACCTGTTTGTATAAACAAGTACGAATGTTTGCTGTTTCAACTTGTCAGAATTGGATTTATATACCACCTGAAGTACCCACACATATATTTGACACCTGAAAACAAACACCGCCAAATGCTTAAAGCAATTATTCTGTAATAATATTGTTATCATGTATATTCTTTGCACTTTGCGATTATGTCTGCTATACGAACTTTGCACCCAGCTGATTCCAGACGCCATATTTGTTTACAAATGTGGCAGTATACATGTGATGTGTTACAACAGCAAAAGGAACCTGTGATCACTGAAGGTACTGTAGTATACTTATTTAATGTTTACCATTAGATATCAGTTTAATTTTTCATAAAAGTTATCCTAAACCATATTCTGAAATAGTGTCTCGTTTCTACACTAGGCAGTGCCACAAGTTCCTCCAAAAATCGTAACACAACACACACACAAATGTAATACTTCCTAATGTAAACCCACCCGATGATGGAGGTTTAAACCTTCGAAACGCGTCGTGAAATAAATAAAACGGTGACTGGTAACAGTGAAATTGTTGTTTCATTTAATAACTGATGATGGTCGAAGTAGAGAGGACATAAAATGTAGACTGGCGATGGCAAGGAAAGTATTTCTGAAGAAGAGAAATTGGTTAAGTTTGAGTACAGATTTCAGTTCAAAATGGCTCTGAGCACTATGGGACTTAACTTCTAAGGTCATCAGTCCCCTAGAACTTAGAACTACTTAAACCTAACTAACCTAAGGACATCACACACACTCATACCCGAGGCAGGATTCGAACCTGCGACCGTAGCGGTCACGCGGTTCCAGACTGTAGCGCCTTTAACCGCTCGGCCACACCGGCCGGCACAGATTTCAGTGTCAGGAAGTCCTTTCTGAAGGTATTTGTATCGAGTGTAGCCATGTATGGAAGTAAAACATGGAAGAGAAACAGTTTAGACAAGAAGAGAATAGAAGCCTTTGAAATGCGGTGCTGCAGCAGAATGCTGAAGGTTAGATGGGTAGATCACGTAATTAATGAGGAGGTAATGAATAGAATTGTGGAGAAGAGGAATTTGTGGCACAACTTGACAGAAGGGATTGATTGACAGAACACGTTCTGAGGCATCAAGGGATCACCAATGTAGTATCGGAGGGATGTGTGCAGGATAAAAATCGCAGAGACGGACCAAGAGATGAACGCAGTAAGCAGATTCAGAAGGCTGTAGGTTGCAATAGTTACTCGGAGATGAAGAGACTTGCACAGGATAGAGTAGCAAGGAAAGCTGCATCAAACCATCTGCATCTTTGGACTGAACATCACAACAACAGAATATTTTAGTGACTGGGATAAAATCACGAAGGGAGTCCCATGGTACTCAATTTTGGATCCTCTCTTATTCCTTACATATGTGAATGACCCACCTATTAACATTTAACAAGGAAAATGGTATTCTTTGCAGACTATAGCAGTGTTATAATAAATGGCGTTAGAGAGAAAGCAGCAGAGGAGTAAATAGATGCCGGCCGGAGTGGCCGTGCGGTTCTAGGCGCTACAGTCTGGAGCCGAACGACCGCTACGGTCGCAGGTTCAAATCCTGCCTCGGGCATGGATGTGTGTTGATGTCCTTAGGTTAGTTAGGTTTAATTAGTTCTTAGTTCTAGGCGACTTATGACCTCAGAAGTTAAGTCGCGTAGTGCTGAGATTCTGAGCCAGTAAATAGATTATATTTTCCAAAGAATTATTAAGTGAGTCTCTGAAAATGGAGCCCCTATGAACTCTGAAAAAACGCACTGCATTCAGCTCTGTACAACAAATAGTCTTACAAACAATTGATGTAGCTCATGAGCAGGAGTCAGCAGCAGGATAGAATGCTCCAAATTTTTGGGCTTATATATAGATGAAAACGTGGACTGGAAGAAGCATATTACTGAACTTCTCACCCAAATTTAGCTACTTGTGCTCTTCGTATAATTGCTCATCTTGGAAACCAACATATCAACCTCCTGACATATTTTTCAAATTTCCACCCAGTAATGTACGGAGTAATTTTTTGGGTTAACTAATCACCTAGAAAGAAATTATTGCTTGCACAAATGCGATCATGTGTTTCTCACCCAAGAACGTCATGTAGGTACCTCTTCAAGGAGCTAGGCATTTTAACTGTGCCGTCACAGTATATATTTTCGCTAATGAAATTCATCATAAGTAATCCATGACAATCTGAGATGAACAGTGATGTACGTACCTACAGCACTAGATGGAAAAATGATGTTTATTACCCATTGCTAAAAGCTGTCAATGGCTCAGAGAGAAGTTTAGTACGCAGCAACGTAATTTTTTGATTTTTTGCCAAATAACGTAAGTCCGACATGGAGCGAAGCAAGTTTTTAATTTAAAATCAGGTCTCCTGGACAACAATTGGTAAACGGTCCATTTTAACACGGGTAATGTATTACGAAGCAAATACCGTCCGCACTGGCGAAATGTTACGCGATACCACGTACTTATAAGTTTGTGACTATTACAGCGCCATCTACCACAAAGCTAAAAAATTGGTCCAACTAAAACATTCGTATTTCTTTACCTACTACACGAATATGTAATAAAAATGGGGGTTCCTATTTTAAAAAAAACGCAGTTGATACCCGTTTGACCTATGCAGCGCCATGTAGCGGGCCAACCATAGTGCCGTCTGGTTTCCCCCTTCAAGCTAGAGTAGTTTCGTTCTTTGTAGTTTTTTCGTTTGACGCTTATTTCGTGAGATATTCGCCCCGGTCACGTTCAATGGACTGTGTGTGTGTGTGTGTGTGTGTGTGTGTGTGTGTGTAGACACTGAACATAAATATACAGTATTTCTATGTCTAAAATGAATGTCTTAAAATACAATAGCAATACACACACATTGTTTATGTCAAGTGTCACATTATTATTAACACATCCAGTCTGGCGCCGAAAAAAGACTATGGACGCTTATGTCCAGCGCCTCAATCCTAATTCCACGTCTAAATTGTTCCACAACCGAACAAAACACATGTTGCCAAAATAACATGCTACGCAACAATAGTTGGAGTATCCGCGCGGGGTAGCAGTGCGATCAAAGGCGCCTTGAAACGGTTCGCGCGGCTCCTCCCATCGGAGGTTCGGGTCCTCACTCGGGCATCGGTGTGTGTGTGTTGTCCTTAGCGTAAGTTAGTTTAAGTTAGATGAAGTAGTGCGTAAGCCTAGGGACCGATGACCTCAGCAGTTTGGTCCCATAGGCCTTACCACAAATTTCCAATTTTATAGCTGGCGTCACGAACGATGGCGATCGAGTTTAGGCTTATTCTGCGCACCTACATCACTCATTTTCCGAAATCCATTGAGCTTTCAGTAGCATTGTTAGCGTTCTGTTCTTAATGCCGTAGCTAATACGAGCATTAAACGTGATCGTAGCGAATTGTTTACTGTATTTCTATTCCATTTGTTGCGAGTTGTCATCGCTGACAGTGGTGGTAAGTGATTAATTCTGCAGAAGCAAGCGAGAGACATAATTTAGATAAGCTTTCTCCATGCAGAAAGCGAGCGCATGCGCGTACCGCAGTTGTCATTTGGAATCATCACTAATGCCACCCCCGTCTATGGCTCGACATGCGCGAACCGCCATCCTCCGTGGATCGGCTATAGTTGACACTACATCCTAATACTAAATAAGCTATGCACAAAAACGAACTGATCAAGAACCATTTTAAGAGGGGATGAGTAACTTTACAGTATTTCCACATATAAAACGTATTTCAGAATACATAAGCTTCATCGGCAACACAATGTTTGTCATGTGTAATAATGTGTGTCAGAATACGAGTACCTAAATGGTGTAACAAACATTGTTTCCACATCTGAAATGTATGTCAAAATATGTCAGCAGCACATGCACGCCGGCCGAAGTGGCCGTGCGGGTCTAGGCGTTGCAGTCTGGAACCGCGAGACAGCTGCGGTCGCAGGTTCGAATCCTGCCTCGGAAATGGATGTGTGTGATGTCCTTAGGTTAGTTAGGTTTAACCAGTTCTAAGTTCTAGGGGACTAATGACCTCAGAAGTTGAGTCCCACAGTGCTCAGAGCCATTTGAACAGCACATGGACTGTGCCGGAATCGCCGCCTACGAGTGTCCACGTACCTAGCCCTGAAGAATGGCATACAACCAGTCGGCTTTGGCCAATGATGTCAGAATTTACCAGAGATCATTTGTTACACAGATTTAACAGTTGAGATGAGCGTTCACAAACAAAGGAATGCAGGAGAGAAAGCAGATGGTAGACATATATCACGGCCAGTAACATTTCGACCATAGTGTTAAGGATATCGCTTGTTTGAGTCCTAGTACTTCTGTAAAAAATAAAGGAAAGAAAAGGGATAGAAGTAGAGGTTGCATAGAATATCTCACTTGACATATACTGAGTTGTATTTCGAACTTCAGTCGAGCTGTATACTGCAGTACGGGATACAAATTTAACGTACGTCGATTTCTTCATTTTCGTTAGCATTAGTATCCTATTGTTCAGTTGAACTTCCTAGGTCAACTGAAGTACGGGATACAAATTTTACAGGTGTTGTTTCTTTCGCCTCCGCTACCACTAATAGTCTGTTTTTATGTAGACAGTATTACTACTGAAGGTCGAAAGATCCACATACATAATATTTGTATCCCATACTTCAGTTGACCTATATTGGTCAACTGAAGAATAGGACGCTAGTACTAGCGAATGGAAAATAACGACATTTATAACATACGTGTTCTGTACTTCAGTTGACCTATGTAGATCAACTGAAAAATTGGATACTAGTGCTACAGAAAGCGAAAAATACCGCCATATATAACATTTGTATCCTGTTCTTCAGTTGACCTATATAGGTAAATCACATCAATGTTACATATATCGCTTTTTTCCTCTTGCTAGCACCAGTATCCCGTACTTCAGTTGACCTATATACGTAAACTAAAGTACCGGACACAAATTTTACTTGTGTCAGTCTTGTCGCCTCTGGTAGTACTAGTATAGACTCGAAAAAACCGTAGTTATACTAGTGTTGGGAAAGGGAAAAGAGCAACAGCTGCAAAATTTGTATTCCGTACTGCAGCCGACGAACCCATACGTAAGACAAAACAGTGTAGTACGACAGTGAAATAAAATAGACAAATTCAGTACAACAAAAAAATAAAAAAATAAACTTACCACACGCAAATTCCTCCGCAAAAAACCGAAGCTCGCCTAGAAAGACATCAACAAAAATTATATACCCACATACACAAGAAACACGACATTATGAAAACACACACACATATCAACGAAATGAAGTAAAGAAAATCCACAGAAGAAAATTACGTAACATTAGAAAATGAAGAATGACGGATAAACCCCAAAAAAATCCAAATCAATATTTTAACCGTCTCGACCTTCTCCTTAATTATCAGTTACCTCCGACCCCCCTCCCAATCTGAAATTAACTAACAAATTTTTGACGATACATTTACCCAACACCTTTAAGGAAACACTTAAATGGGCAATATGTACAGGGTACGCTACGCCTGCATGAATATTCATCTAAATGACTCTGAAGTGACGAAATCCGTCGTTTCTCCCTCCCGACAACAGATTTTATGGCTGAACAATAACCTTCTACACTACTGATACAAGCATCAGTTGACGAAGATCTGAATTCAATGTTATGATTGACAACAAGATGCTGAAAACCCCTATTCCCCAAATCGCTATATGAAGAAAAACCATCGGAAATAACTACAGAACCATCTACAACGTGATCTTTAATTAATTTCACCAAAGCTTCCTTCGTTCGATTAGGAACTACTTTAAAAACTACATCGTCACATTCTGGACCTGAAATTGGAGCCCCCCAAACCCATAATTCTACCGCAGGTTCCCCCCTCTTGTACGTGGTTTTGCCAAAATGAGACTCATTGATTTCGAGTATACCACCCGACTCCTCCAAAGGTCCTTTATACTTTATATATTCCCCACAAACGTCCCTACAAAACGAGTACAAGTCTACAACGGTACGCTCACTCACCCGACATCCATGCACTCACAGCCATACAGGATACCTCAAACACCAACAGTATGCAATTTTTATGATATCCCTTAAGGTCAGCTTAGATTTATCAAACCATGTTCCTTGTCTAATTGAGGCCATAGCCGATCCTTGCTACACCTCCATACGAATAAATCGTGAGTACGAGAAGCAGACATACTTATCAGGCGCATATGTTCGCTGCACTCCCGACATCAAACGTAATCGGCAATAAGACCAGACATTTTCAAAAATCGAATGGTTGCTATCATGTCTACGCCCATAGCCTCCTTTAACTCATCCATATTCATGGGAATAGATAAATCCATACCTACAAACGAAAATGAAAAACTAAAAATTCTTCTAACTTAAAAAACTATTGGTCCAAATGATCTCAAACTCACTAAGAATGAAATTAAGTAACGTTGAATTGGAAAGAACAATTATTTAAATCAGTGCAGACGAAAACAATCTTCCGCAATGTCTAGCGCTGTCTTTTAAAACCACATACACTTTTTCAATGTACAATTATGGCGCTTATCCACAGCAGACAACCCACTATCTATGGCTCGAAAGTAAACACATAATATCTATAAGTAACCTATTACGTCATTGGCCAAAGCCGACGGGTTGTATCTCGTTCTTCAGTGGACCCACGTTCAGGCGATGCCCCAACACAGTTCAAGAGGAAATCGACAAAAAAATTAATTACAGATGCAATAAATTGCTAATAATTCGCGGAGAGTCGCAGTAGGTCTCAATCTAATCTCTCAGAAGATAACAGGTTCTTGAAAACATTGTGTGAGCAATTTAGAAAACAATCATCCCTTGTGAATATGTTCGAATTGGTAAGCAAGCTTTCCAATACTATAATATTATAACGATCTCATGGATCTTTTTGAATTAAGCTCATAAATAATTGTAGAGATCATCCACACACCAAAAACATGAATACCGTACAACTTACTATTCATGAAAATATACAAGAGAGTCGTACTCTACAACGTAATATTGACACCACTTATTTAGTTACTCGGATTATAACAACGTTGTACTTGTCATCAAATTATTTCGTTAATTAATCCTACTTCTTAATTACAGCACTTACACATTCCAAAATGTATAAAAGGTTCAGCAGTTAACTATTTTTATAAAACAATTGTCGTCTCAGGTCAAAGATGTATTGGTTACTATCGAAACAAACGACAGGTATTTACATCCTCTGATTAACGATACTTACGCTAATATAGTTTAAATATATTCTTTTGCATAAAATCGTAATTCTTTCGTAAGTAAATCTTCACGTATTGGTTTATAATTGTCAGTATTTTTTAACTGTAATCCAATGATAACTCTCAAGACTTTACCTAAATAATAAACTTTGCGTCGTTAAACTTAGATAAAATATTTCTCTGCTTTCTTTTTAAAGACTCGTCATTCATTTATTTATACTACATTGCTAACTTGAGCGTGCTTGCACTATTTGCTATACGTCAGACCACTATACTTTCAAAATTTTTTTTCGAAGTTAAAACTGGATTTCACTTTATTTAGAATACTGGGTAAAATGATAATGCAGGGACTTTTTAATTCTGACGAATCAGAGTTTATTTAAAATGAATCAGATCTTTACTTCAGCAAACGTTGATGTGAGTGAGTGACCACTAATCTAATCCCCACACTGAACGAGATAGAAATAAAAAAAGTAAAATACAACATAAAACCTATGCGCCACCACCACTTTCAAGCTCGACTTAAAATCAGAAATTCAAAACTCAATCACTTCAGTGTTGACTTCTCGCGTACCCACTACAAATCTAATTGTATGTCACTCGTAAGTTACTACTAGAATAATGGCAGCTGTTGAATTTTCCGTCTTCATATAGTTCGGCAAGAGCAAGGGAATCTCTATAATTGCATCATTAACAATGAATACGGGGTGGATACACTGGTATTCACAATTCACTTTCGGTCCGCTTGTTCTTGTACTTGATCCTATGATCAAGAAAAATTCGAGAACGAAGCTCGATTATTAAATAAGCCACAGTATACAACAAGTTACTACCTTATAGTAACACTATGTTCCGTAAACCTACAAAACAGCTAACACTCAACAATCTTAGTGTGCTTATCCCACGGTTCTAGGCGCTGAGTCCGGAACCGCGCCACTGCTACGGTCGCAGGTTCGAATCCTGCCTCGGGCATGGATGTGTGTGATGTCCTTAGGTTAGTTAGGTTTAAGTAGTTCTAAGTTCTAGGGGACTGATGACCACAGATGGTAAGTCCCATAGTGCTCAGAGCCATTTGAACCATTTTTGTGCTTATCCCAAATTCTTCGAACTATACGCAACACCCAAATCCTTTGGGGTGTGCAACGAACTATCACAGGCAACAAAGCTGGACCTCGTCATACACAGTGGCTGACATTAAAACTTTCATTTACTGTCATATCTACAACACAGAAATACCAGTCTTCAAACTAACACAGCGTACCAGCAGCGCTACACTAAGCCCGTCGCTCAAAATCGCTTGACTGCAGGTCAAGTTCAAAACAAAATTACGAGGAGCTCATTCCAATAAAATTCATCAGACAGTTCCACTGATTGTGCCTTAGTATCGCTACTGCATCATCTAATCTTGCATTTAAAAACCTAAATCCCTTCATTAAAAACTTCCGAAACCTTTGCAACGAAATTCACGGAAAATTTCCAAGTGTCTTGATAGTCGATACCGAATTCTTATGGCAAAGTATCGGTACTGACACGCATAAACGTCTCTCTACCCACATGCATAGTCGTCTTACCGATAAGATCACGTACTCTTCGGCTCCTCGATCGTGACTAACTGCTTCTTTTCACAATACCACAGCTGAACCATAAATCTAGATAAACGTATGGCGATACCGTTATTCTTTATCAATCAGTATGTAATTTCTTGTGGCTGTCGTTTCGTCGTATAGAGGCAAGCTTGCGCAGGATGATCTCTGCCGCGCATTGCTGCAGTCAGCCACCGCCGCATAGATATGGTAGTCTTTGGCGCTTCTGGGTGAACACTTGTAGAGCTGGTTATAATACTGGTTTTCCAGAACACATACACACACACACACACACACACACACACACACACTAACATTTTTGCACCCTTTATCTGCTTTTCGACATTTTGCTGCTGTCATAATTAATTGAAGCGACCATATTATTTACGTAACTACACGAAAATGTTAAAAAGTAATTTTAACACGTTATACACACACACACACACACACACACACACACACAATTTTTTGTCAGGCATCACAATGTTACTGTTATTTCTCACCTCATGCCTAAAACATCACTGCAAACTAACTGCTAATATACTTTTCCAATGTCTACATTGCCTGTAATATTTATGCAAATGCACAAGGATATTGGAATTGCGATCTCAGGCCTACTGAGGCTATGTTGGTAGATGTACATAGGTCGAAGTTTCATCATCTGTCGTTTTTAGAAGTTCTTAAGTAATGCATCACCTCGGTAAGCACCATTTCAGGGAGAAGACATGCACCTTGTTCTATACGGTACTATAAAAGTATAATCGATTTTATTCACTGTCCCGAATAGCATTTTTATTTCTTTTGCTCTTGGAAATAAATGTGGTAACATGTTTATATACTGACGTTACATTTTCTGAGACTTTTTTTTTTTTGGTCATCAGTCTACTGACTGGTTTGTTGCGGCCCACCACGAATTCCTTTCCTGTGCTAACCTCTTCATCTCAGAGTAGCACTTGCAACCTACGTCCTCAATTATTTGCTTGACGTATTCCAATCTCTGTCTTCCTCTACAGTTTTTGCCCTCTACACCTCCCTCTAGTACCATGTAAGTCATTCCCTCATGTCTTAGCATATGTCCTATCATCCTGTCCCTTCTCCTTATCAGTGTTTTCCACATATTCCTTTCCTCTCCGATTCTGCGTAGAACCTCCTCATTCCTTACCTTATCAGTCCACCTAATTTTCAACATTCGTCTATAGCACCACATCTCAAATGCTTCGATTCTCTTCTGTTCCGGTTTTCCCACAGTCCATGTTTTACTACCATACAATGCTGTACTCCAGACGTACATCCTCAGAAATTTCTTCCTCAAATTAAGGCCGGTATTTGATATTAGTAGACTTCTCTTGGCCAGAAATGCCTTTTTTGCCATAGCGAGTCTGCTTTTGATGTCCTCCTTGCTCCGTCCGTCATTGATTATTTTACTGCCTAGGTAGCAGAATTCCTTAACTTCATTGACTTCGTGACCATCAATCCTGATGTTAAGTTTCTCGCTGTTCTCATTTCTACTACTTCTCATTACCTTCGTCTTTCTCCGATTTACTCTCAAACCATACTGTTTACTCATTAGACTGTTCATTCCGCTCAGCAGATCATTTAATTCTTCTTCACTTTCACTCAGGATAGCAATGTCATCAGCGAATCGTATCATTGACATCCTTTCACCTTGTATTTTAATTCCACTCCTGAACCTTTCTTTTATTTCCATCATTGCTTCCTCGATGTACAGATTGAAGAGTAGGGGCGAAAGGCTACAGCCTTGTCTTACACCCTTCTTAATACGAGCACTTCGTTCTTGATCGTCAACTCTTATTATTCCCTCTTCGTTGTTGTACATATTGTATATGACCCTATAGCTTACCCCTACTTTTTTCAGAATCTCGAACAGCTTGCACCATTTTATATTGTCGAACGCTTTTTCCAGGTCGACAAATCCTATGAAAGTGTCTTGATTTTTCTTTAGCCTTGCTTCCATTACTAGCCGTAACGTCAGAATTGCCTCTCTCGTCCCTTTACTTTTCCTAAAGCCAAACTGATGGTCACGTAGCGCATTCTCAATTTTCTTTTCCATTCTTCTGTATATTATTCTTGTAAGCAGCTTCGATTCATGAGCTGTTAAGCTGATTGTGAGATAGTTCTCGCACTTGTCAGCTCTTGCCGTCTTCGGAATTGTGTGGATGATGCTTTTCCGAAAGTCAGATGGTATACTGCCAGACTCATATATTCTACACACCAACGTGAATAGTCGTTTTGTTGCCACTTCCCCCAATGATTTTAGAAATTCTGATGGAATGTTATCTATCCCTTCTGCCTTATTTGACCGTAAGTCCTCCAAGGCTCTTTTAAATTCCGATTCTAATACTGGATCCCCTATCTCTTCTAAATCGACTCCTGTTTCTTCTTCTATCACATCAGACAAATCTTCACCCTCATAGAGGCTTTCAATGTATTCTTTCCACCTATCTGCTCTCTCCTCTGCATTTAACAGTGTAATTCCCGTTGCACTCTTAATGTTACCACCGTTACTTTTAATGTCACCAAAGGTTGTTTTGACTTTCCTGTATGCTGAGTCTGTCCTTCCGACAATCATATCTTTTTCGATGTGTTCACATTTTTCCTGCAGCCATTTCGTCTTAGCTTCCCTGCACTTCCTATTTATTTCATTCCTCAGCGACTTGTATTTCCGTATTCCTGATTTTCCCGGTACATGTTTGTACTTCCTCCTTTCATCAATCAACTGAAGTATTTCTTCTGTTACCCATGGTTTCCTCGCAGCTACCTTCTTTGTACCTATGTTTTCCTTCCCAACTTCTGTGATGGCCCTTTTAAGAGATGTCCATTCCTCTTCAACTGCACTGCCTACTGCGCTGTTCCTTATAGCTGTATCTATAGCGTTAGAGAACTTCAAACGTATCTCGTCATTCCTTAGTACTTCCGTATCCCACTTCTTTGCGTATTGATTCTTCCTGACTAATGTCTTGAACTTCAGCCTACTCTTCATCACTACTATATTGTGATCTGTGTCTATATCTGCTCCTGGGTACGCCTTACAATCCAGTATCTGATTTCGGAATCTCTGTCTGACCATGATGTAATCTAACTGAAATCTTCCCGTATCTCCCGGCCTTTTCCAAGTATACCTCCTCCTCTTGTGATTCTTGAACAGGGTATTCGCTATTACTAGCTGAAACTTGTTACAGAACTCAATTAGTCTTTCTCCTCTTTCATTCCTTGTCCCAAGCCCATATTCTCCTGTAACCTTTTCTTCTACTCCTTCCCCTACAACTGCATTCCAGTCGCCCATGACTATTAGATTTTCGTCCCCCTTTACATACTGCATTACCCTTTCAATATCCTCATACACTTTCTCTATCTGTTCATCTTCAGCTTGCGACGTCGGCATGTATACCTGAACTATCGTTGTCGGTGTTGGTCTGCTGTCGATTCTGATTAGAACAACCCGGTCACTGAACTGTTCACAGTAACACACCCTCTGCCCTACCTTCCTATTCATAACGAATCCTACACCTGTTATACCATTTTCTGCTGCTGTTGATATTACCCGATACTCATCTGACCAGAAATCCTTGTCTTCCTTCCACTTCATTTCACTGACCCCTACTATATCTAGATTGAGCCTTTGCATTTCCCTTTGCAGATTTTCTAGTTTCCCTTCCACATTTAAGCTTCTGACATTCCACGCCATGTATTGCGAATACATAGAAAGAAGGATCCTTTATTGTATGATTATATGATAGCGGAACAAACACTGGTAGCAGTTACTTCTGTAAAATATCTGGGAGTATGCGTACGGAACGATTTGAAGTGGAATGATCATATAAAACTAATTGTTGGTAAGGCGGGTACCAGGTTGAGATTCATTGGGAGAGTGCTTAGAAAATGTAGTCCATCAACAAAGGAGGTGGCTTACAAAACACTCGTTCGACCTATACTTGAGTATTGCTCATCAGTGTGGGATCCGTACCAGGTCGGGTTGACGGAGGAGATAGAGAAGATCCAAAGAAGAGCGGCGCGTTTCGTCACTGGGTTATTTGGTAACCGTGATAGCGTTACGGAGATGTTTAATAAACTCAAGTGGCAGACTCTGCAAGAGAGGCGCTCTGCATCGCGGTGTAGCTTGCTCGCCAGGTTTCGAGAGGGTGCGTTTCTGGATGAGGCATCGAATATATTGCTTCCCCCTACTTATACTTCCCGAGGAGATCACGAATGTAAAATTAGAGAGATTAGAGCGCGCACGGAGGCTTTCAGACAGTCGTTCTTCCCGCGAACCATACGCGACTGGAACAGGAAAGGGAGGTAATGACAGTGGCACGTAAAGTGCCCTCCGCCACACACCGTTGGGTGGCTTGCGGAGTATCAATGTAGATGTAGATGTAGACTCGTAGAACGTTATCCTTTCGTTGATTATTCAATCTTTTTCTCATGGTAACCTCCCCCTTGGCAGTCCCCTCCCGGAGATCCGAATGGGGGACTATTCCGGAATATTTTGCCAATGGAGAGATGATCATGACACTTCTTCAATTACAGGCCACATGTCCTGTGGATACACGTTACGTGTCTTTAATGCAGTGGTTTCCATTGCCTTCTGCATACTCACGTCGTTGATCATTGCTGATTCTTCCGCCTTTAGGGGCAATTTCCCACCCCTAGGACAAGACAGTGCCCTGAAACTCTATCCGCTCCGCCACCCTCTTTGACAAGGCCGTTGGCAGAATGAGGCTGACTTCTTATGCCGGAAGTCTTCGGCCGCCAATGCTGATTATTTATCGAAATTTAGGCAGTGGCGGGGATCGAACCCGGGACCGAAGAATGAATCAAAGACGCTACCCCTACCGGCTATCTGAGACTTTGATACAATTAAACGTGCTCAAAGTGGTGCTTTTCGACACTACCGCTAACTAAGGCTTTGTACCACTTAGACTGCATACTTCCGTAATATGGAATAAAAATTTGTAACGCTGCAAACACGAAATATAGACAGACCGCAACACGATGAAAAAATGACATGCAGCATCCAACACAGAGATGAAAAATTGATATCTTGAAAATACAGTCTTCCAATTATTTATCGAATACGTAGATACTTCGAATTCAAAATACGCACAGGTTGCTTACGTAAAACGCAAGATTAACCGCGGATCTCTGAACGTGAATGAAAATTCGGTCTTTGCACCTAAATAAAATACTCTGCAATAGTTGCCAAAATACACAAACATTTTGAGTAAAAAACATACTGGACAGTGTTATCATAAATTAGCTGCTCTATAGACCTAATACTCTAATAATAATGGTAGTCACTCTGTCAGCTGACAATCATTCCCTACAATAAAACTGGGCGTTATGGTAATTACTATGATTGAGAGGTGATAGAAGTCATCATGATGGCCGCATCCGTGTTTGGCGACATCGCGATGAACGCACATTGGAAGCGTGTATTCGTCATCGCCATACTGGCGTATCACCCGGCGTGATGGTGTGGGGTGCCATTGGTTACACGTCTCGGTCACCTCTTGTTTGCATTGACGGCACTTGGAACAGTGGACGTTACACTTCAGATGTGTTACGACCCGTGGCTCTACCCTTCATTCGATCCCTACGAAACCCTACATTTGCCGGTCGAAGTGGCCGTGCGGTTAACGGCGCTGCAGTCTGGAGCCGCAAGACCGCTACGGTCGCAGGTTCGAATCCTGCCTCGGGCATGGATGTTTGTGATGTCCTTAGGTTAGTTAGGTTTAACTAGTTCTAAGTTATAGGGGACTAATGACCTCAGCAGTTGAGTGCCATAGTGCTTAGAGCCATTTGAACCAAACCCTACATTTCAACAGAATAGTGCACGACCGCATGTTGCAGGTCCTGTACGGGCCTTTCTGGGTACAGAAAATTTTCAACTGCTACCCTGGCCAGCACATTCCCAGGTCTCTCACCAACTGAAAACGTCTGGTCAATGGTGGCCGAACAACTGACTCGTCACAATAGGCCAGTCACTACTCTTGATGACCGAGCGAGGTGGCGCAGTGGTTAGACACTGGACTCGCGTTCGGAAGGACGACGGTTCAATCCCGCGTCCGGCCATCCTGATTTAGGTTTTCCGTGATTTCCCTAAATCACTCCAGGCAAATGCCGGGATGGTTCCTCTGAAAGGGCACGGCCGACTTCCTTCCCCATCCTTCCCTAATCCGATGAGACCGATGACCACGCTGTCTGGTCTCCTTCCCCAAACCAACCAACCAACCAACCAACTACTCTTGATGAACTGTGGTATCGTGTTGAAACTGCATGGGCAGATGTACCTGTACACGCCATCCAAGCTCTGTTTGACTCAATGATCAGGCGTATCAAGGCCGTTATTACGGCCAGAGGTGGTTGTTCTGGATACTGATTTCGAAGGATCTATGCTCCCAAATTGCGTGAAAATGTAATCACATGTCAGTTCTAGTATAATATATTCGTCCAACGAATACCAGGGTAATGTATGAGGCAGTTTGTTGCAATTTGGCTTTAATATGTGGGACAAAGACGTCACCCCTACAACACGGGTGCCCTGGGTCCTGGTTCTGAACCTCACTACTGCTTAAATTTTGAATGAAAATCACGAACCATATCAGCCGAAAACTTCTGGCATGAGAAGTCACCCTTAATCTTCCAATGGTCCTGTCAAAGAGGGCAAAGGAGTAGGCAGAGATTCAGGGCACTCTCTTGCCTTATGGGTAAGAAATTGCTCCTAAAAGGCGGAAAAATCAGTAATGATCAGTGCCATGAGGATGCAGAAGGCAATGGAAACCACAACATTAAAGACGAATAATGCATATCGACAGGACATGTTGTTTGTAACTGAAAACTGTCATGATGATCTCTCCACTGGTAAAAGTTTCGAGACTGGCTCCCACTTGGATCTCCAGGAGAGGGTTGCCAACGAGGAAGTGACCATGAGAAAAAGACTCAATAATCAACAAAGGAGCAACATTCTACGAGTCGGTTGTTGGGAATCTAGAAAATCTAAAAAGGGATAAGCTAAAGCTCAGTCTAGTTGTTGTGGTGGTCAGCGAAGTGAAATGGAAAGAGGACAAGGGTTTTTGCTCAGACGAGTATAGAGTAATATCAACAGCAACAGAAAACTACATAGCAGGAGTAGGATTCGTTAGGAATAGGAAGGTAGGGCAGAGAGTGAGCTAATGTAAACAGGACACAGGTTGTTCTTATTAGAATCTACAGCAAACCATCACCAACGACAATAGTTCGCCGGCCGTGGTGGCCGAGCGGTTCTAGGCGCTACGGTCTGGAACAGCTAGACCGCTACGGTCGCAGGTTCGAATCCTGCCTCTGGCATGGATGTGTGTGATGTCCTTAGATTAGTTAGGTTTAAGCAGATCTAAGTTCTAGGGGCTGATGACCTCAGAAGTTAGGTCCCATAGTGTTCACAGCCATTTGAACCATTTTGACAATAGTTCATGTGTATATATCGACATCGCAATCAGAAGATAAGAGATAGAGAAAGTATATGAAGATATTGCGTGGGTAATTCAATACATAAAGGGAGATGAAAATTTAATAGTCGTGGGGCAGTGGAATGCAGTTGTAGGGGATGGAGAAAAAAGGGTTGCTCTAGAATATGGGCTTGGTAGTAGGAATGAGAGAGGAGAAAGATTCATCGAGTTCTGCAATGACTTTCAGATAGTAAGAGCGAATACTTTTAAGGATCACAGAAGGAGGCGGTATACTTGGAAAAGGCCAGGTGCTGCAGAAGGATTCCAGTTAGATTACATCAATGTGAGGCAGAGATTCCGAAACCAGATATTCGATTTAAGATGTACCCAGGAGCAGGTATAGACTAGAGTCACAATTTACTAATTATAAAGAGTAAACAGCAGGTTCAGGGAATAGCCTGAAAGAATCAAAGTGGAAGTAAGTGGAATTCAAGTACCGAAGAATAACGAAAAGCGTTTGAAGTTTTCTAAGAATGTGGATACTGCGATAAGGAACACCAGAGTAGACAGTTTAGTTGAAGAGCTAAATTGCTAAAAAGGGCAATCACAAATGCCGGAGGGACAAACACTGGTGCAAGGTAGGTAACTGAAAGAAACCTTCCGTAACAAAGGATATACCTCAGCTGATCGACGGAAGAAGGAATTACAAAAATGTTCACGAAAATTCAGGACTGCATACATACAAGTCACTCGGGAAAAAAACAAACAGGAAGTGCAGGTAGGCTAAGGCGAAACAGATGCATGAAAAATGTAAAGAAATCGAAAAAGAAATGATTGTCAGAAGTACTAACTCAATGTATAGAAACGTCAAAACAATGTTTGGTGAAATTAAAAGCAAGGGCGGTAAAATTAAGAGTGCAATGGGAATTCCACTACTAAATGCAGAGGAGAGAGCGGATGGATGGAAAACGTACATTGAAGGCCTGTATGAGGGGAAGCACTTGTCTGATGAAATGAGAGAGGAAGAAACAGGAGTCGACAGGGAAGAGCTATGCGATCTGTTATTAGATTCTGAAATTAACAGAGCTTGATACGATTTAAGATCAAATAAGGCACAAGGGATAGACAACATTCTATCGGAGTTACTGAAATCATTGGGGAAAGTGGTAAGAAATCGTCTACTCACGTTGGTGTACAGAAGCTGTGAGACTGACGATATACCATCAGACTTTCGGAAAAACATCATCCACACAATTCCGAAGATAAGAAGACCTGACAAATGTGAGAATTATCACACAATTAGCTTAACAGCTCAAGCATCCAAGTTGCTGACGAGAGTAATATACAGAAGATTGGAAAAGGAAATCAGTTAGGCTTTAGTAAAGGTAAAGGGACCAGGGAGGCAGTTTTGGCATTACAGTTAATAATAGAACCAACACTAAAAAATTAAAGAGAAGTTCATAGGATTTTTCGACCTGGAAAAAGCGTTCGGCTAAGTCTAATGGCGTAAGACGTTCTAAATTCTGAGAAAAACAGAGGTAAGCTATAGGGAAAGAGGGAACAACAAGAGTGGAAGACCAAGAATGAAGTGCTCAGACTGAACAGCGTGTTCAATCGGAACATCGACGAAGCAATGACAGAACTAGAAAGAAGGTTCGGGAGTGGATTTAAAATTCAAGGTGAAGGGCTGTCAATGATAAGATTCGCTGATGACATTGCTAACTTCAGTGAAAGTCAAGGATTGTAGGATTTGTTGAATGGAATGAACAGTCCAGTGAGTACAGAACATCGACAAAGAGTAAGCTGAAAGTAATCAGAAGTAGCAGAAATGAGAAGATCTTGAATCCTA
Source organism: Schistocerca americana (assembly GCF_021461395.2). Taxonomy (NCBI): domain Eukaryota; kingdom Metazoa; phylum Arthropoda; class Insecta; order Orthoptera; family Acrididae; genus Schistocerca; species Schistocerca americana. The sequence continues at coordinate 641,810,458 of NC_060123.1, forward strand.
ACATCAGAATTCGGGATTATGAAATACACGAATTCAAGGAATACTGCTACCTAGGCAGCAAAGTAACAGACAGAGCAAGTAATACATATTAAGCAGACTCACACCGTCAAAAAGGGCATTCCTGTCAAAAAAAATTACAAAGATGTACATATCGAGCACAGCATTGTAAAATGGACTGTGGGAAAACTGAAACGGAAGAGAATCGAAGCATTCGAGACGTGGTACTGGAAAAGAATATTGGAAATTAGACGGACTAATAAGGTAAGGAATGAGGAAGTTCTGCACAGAATCGGCGAGGAAAGGAATAGATAGAAAACACTAACAAGAAGAAGGGACAGAATGATAAGACATCTGTTAAAATATCGGGGAATAAATTCCATGTTCTACGTCCCCTTCGAAAAATTATGAATGACCATGCTGGTAAACCTCTTACGTTATTTGATTTCCAAACAGCTCAGCAAAACTGAACGTATTCAGACAGTTCTCTCTTTATTTATTCTGATTATCACTAAACTGGCACACAATATTTTTAGAGCAACGCAATCTGACTTTCAATAATCCCCACAAAAGAATGGCCCTGGCTAACAATAACCTATACCTTTCATGAATCACTTACTTCACAAAAATCTTCGTTACTCGAACTACTGCAATACAGCGAGCGGCAATACTGCCAGCTAAATAAAAGATTCTAACTAATGAAGGCACTAACTACTGATAGGCATAGTTAAAAAACAAAAGATTTTGATAGAGAACAAACAATGTATTTACCTTAATAATGTTCAAAAGTCATCATATATACAGGGCTATTACAAATGATTGAAGCGATTTCATAAATTGACTGTAGCTCCATTCATTGACATATGGTCACGACACACTACAGATACGTAGAAAAACTCTTAAAGTTTTGTTCGGCTGAAGCCGCACTTCAGGTTTCTGCCGCCAGAGCGCTCGAGAGCGCAGTGAGACAAAATGGCGACAGGAGCCGAGAAAGCGTATGTCGTGCTTGAAATGCACTCACATCAGTCAGTCATAACAGTGCAACGACACTTCAGGACGAAGTTCAACAAAGATCCACCAACTGCTAACTCCATTCGGCGATGGTATGCGCAGTTTAAAGCTTCTGGATGCCTCTGTAAGGGGAAATCAACGGGTCGGCCTGCAGTGAGTGAAGAAACGGTTGAACGCGTGCAGGCAAGTTTCACGCATAGTGATGTGAAAGATTCAGTGTTTAAACCTCCTCTACCAAGAAACGTGCCAGAACTGCGAGCTCGCATCAACAATGCTTTCGAACTCATTGATGGGGACATGCTGCGCCGAGTGTGGGAGGAACTTGATTATCGGCTTGATGTCTGCCGAATCACTAAAGGGGCACATATCGAACATTTGTGAATGCCTAAAAAAACTTTTTGAGTTTTGTATGTGTGTGCAAAGCATTGTGAAAATATCTCAAATAATAAAGTTATTGTAGAGCTGTGAAATCGCTTCAATCATTTGTAATAACCCTGTATATATATATCAATTCATGACATCCATCTTTACAAATTTCCTTTTTCTGGAGGACACACGTCCGCTTATAGCAACCTCTCAAAACTCTGGCATCTCTCTCCCCTCATCCACCACTGCTGGCGGCTCACTTCCAACTGCGAAACGCTACGCGCTGTTCACATCCAACTGCCCAACACTACAATAGCGAATATTCCAACAATGCCAGCCAGCCACAGACTGCACACAGCACAGTCAGTGATTTTCATACAGAGTGCTACGTAGCGTTACCAACATAAAAACCTAAACAGCCTACTTACACATGGTACTATACCAGTGGCTCCCAACCTTTCTGAGACTATTACCCCAGAGTGCAATCAGACATTGGCTAGTACCCACACCCCTCCGCCCACCATCAACGATATTAGCAACTAAATAAACTTTAAAATAAAAAGAATTGTCTATAAATGCTTTTATTTTTATTTTAAATGATGGAAGATAAATGATATTTAGTTTTCGTAGATGTCATATGAAACCCCAAAATAATGAGTCAATGAAACCGTTGGTACTTCTTAATTCTAACAACATTTTATTTGTATATATAAGATGACGTAAGTCTCAGTGCATCGCGATATTGCCGACAACTCCTCCTCAGAAAAGGAAGCTAATTACACACATTGGTGATAGATACTTATTACAGAACGTGCTTCCTCTGCACCACTCCTCTTGCTTCTCTCACATCCTGCAACCCATTTTAAAATCAACCAAGTCAAATGGTGTACACTATACCTACTGCTTATCTACCACTAGATTCGTGGACTCCTTACCTCCGAAATGGTAGAAATTGGAACTCTTTAGGTTGGCAATGCTTTGCGTCTGACCACTGCCACACAACAGCGTAGTAGTCACTACAGAGTTACTGCTGAGTTGTGATCTCAGTTAGATCGTTTATTGTAGCGAAGTGAATAAGGAAGCAGTTTCTGTCAATTCTGGGAACTACATACAACTCGGAGAAGGCATTTTTCATGATATATTTAAGCACATATGTACCAATTTTACAGTCACAGATAGATGATACAAAGTACACTAATGGTCATTAAATTTGCTACACCAAGAACAAATGCACATGATAAACGGGTAGTCATTGGAGAAATATATTATACTAGAACTGACGTGTATTTAGATTTTCACGCAATTTGGGTGCATATATCCTGAGAAATCAGTACCCAGAACAGCCACCTCTGGACGTAATAACGGCCTTGATACGACTGGGCATTGAGTCAAACAGAGTTTGGATGGCGTTTACAGGTACAGTTGCCCATGCAGCTTCAACACGATACCACAGTTCATCAAGAGTAGTGACTGATGTATTGTGACGAGCCAGTTGCTCGGTCACCATTGACCAGACGTTTTCAATTGGTGAGAGATGTGGAGGATGTGCTGGCCAGGGCAGCAGCCGAACATTTCCTGTATGCAGAGAGGACCGTAAAGAACCTGCAACATGCGGTCGTGCATTATACTGCTGAAATGTCGGGTTTCGAAAGGATCGAATGAAGGATAGAGCCACGGGTCGAAAAACATCTGAAATGTAACGTAGGCTGTTCAAAATGCCGTAAATGCGAACAACAGGTGACCGAGACGTGTAACCAATGGCACCCATACCATCACGCCGGGTGATACGCCAATATGGCGATGACGAATACATGCTTTTAATGTGCGTTCACCGCGATGTCGACAAACGCGGATGCGACCATCATGATGATGTAAACAGAACCTATATTCATCCAAAAAAATGACGTTTTGTCATCCGTGAACCCAGGTCCGTCGTTCAGTACACCATCGCAGGCGCTCCTGTCTGTGATGCAGCTTCAAGGGTAACCGCAGCCGTGGTCTCCGAGCTGATAGTCCATGCTGCTGCAAACGTCGTCGAACTGTTTTCGTGCAGATGGTTGTTGTCTTGCAAACGTCCCCATCTGTTGACTCAGGGATTGAGACGTGGCTGCGCGATCCGCTACAGCCATGCGGATAAGATGCCTGTCATCTCGACTGCTAGTGATACGAGACCGTTGGGATCCAGCACGGCGTTCCGTATAACCCTCCTGAACCCACCGATTCCATATTCTGCTAACAGTCTTTGGATCTCGACCAACGCGAGCAGCAATGACGCGATACGCAAGCCGCAATCGCAATAGGCTACAATCCGACCTTTATCAAGGTCGGAAACGTGATGGTACGCATTTCTGCTCCTTACAGGAGGCATCACAATAACGTTTGACCATGCAACGCCGGTCAACTGCTGTCTGTTTATGAGAAATCGGTTGGAAACTTTCTTCATGTCGGCAGGTTGTAGGTGTCGCCACTGGCGCCAACCTTGTGTGAATGCTCTGAAAAGCTAATCATTTGCATATCACAGCATCTTGTTCCTGTCGGTTAAATTTCGCGTCTGTAGCACATCTTCGTGGCGTAGCAAGTTTAATGGCCAGTAGTGTATTTGTCAAGTAAGAGGACTATGTGAGAAACAGGAAGATGTTGTTCATACATTCGTTTCAAAAGTTGTAACCTCCACCACATTTTCTCACGCGTTAATGCTAGTATTTGAAATAAAAATGTAATTACTGGTAATTTATGTAATCGTTGTTACAGTTTTACGAGATAATGATGATAATAATAATCATCTTTTGAAAATAATTCAGTTTCAAACCCAAACACTACTGAACCGTTTTTTTTATCCCTTAGGTAATTTCGCTTTTCCCCTCAGGGGCTGTACCCCTCAGAGGGAGTTGTACAGTGTAAAAATTGTAGATAAAGACAGGGGCTGCAATACATTCAGCAAATAATTGAGGATGTCAGTCGTAAGTGCTTCTTGACATGAGAAGGTGGGCACAGAAGGGGGGCTCATCCGGGTGGCATCAAACTACTCAGAATACTGATGGAAAAAAAGGGATACACTTTGTTATAATTCTGCTGTAAGATGGCGATCTGTGGGGAATTTGTTCCAATTTTGCTTTAACCTATCGATAAATGGGGCGATTTCTTACAATTTTGCTATAAAAAGGGCATTTTGTTACAATCTTGTGTAACGGTGGTGATGTATGGGTCAATTTGTTACTATTTTGCTGCAACATTGTGATGTGTGGAACAAATTATTGCAACTTGGCTGTAATATAGCGATGTATGGGGGGTAATCTATACTGTGCGATACCATAAGTTACCATTATCGGCAGAAGATGGCATTCGTTTTGTATTACAAGAAAAAGTTAATACCCTAGCCTGGAGTTCCCACAGTGTTTGGGTGACTTAGAGCAGAAAGTACACTCTTGCTCATAAATTAAGGATAATTGAAGAATGTGATGCCACACAACGTGGTACTACACAAAACTGGAGCTAATAGCATAGGGACATAGGGAACACACTCGACACAGATCTGTAAGTCCAAGGTTTTGGTGATAAGTTGAGAAAACCGTCCCGAAACACATGCGCTACAAAACGCCACGGTTTCCTGCGCATGTACCCCGACATTAATATGGGGCATGATCCCCATGCACACGTACACAGGACTCAACACGGGTTGGCATACTCCGGATCAGGTGGCCGAGCAGCTGCTGGGGTATAGCCTCCCATTCTTGCCGGTTGGAGCTCCTGAAGTGTCGTAGGGGTTTGAAGACGTGCAGCGACACGAGAGCATCCCAGACGTGCTCGATGGGGTGTAGGTCTGCAGAACAGGCAGGCCACTCCATTCGCCTGATGTCTTCTGTTTCAAGGTACTCCTGCACGATGACAGCTCGGTGGGGCCGTGCGTTATCATCCATCAGGAGGAAGGTGGGACCCATTCCACCCCTGAAAATGCGGACGTACTGGTGCAAACTGACGTCCTGATACACCACACCTGTTATAGTTCCTCTGTCAAAGACATGCAGCGTGTACGTGCACCCATCATAATCCCACCCCACACCATCAAACCACGGCCTCCATACAGGTCCCTTTCAAGGACGTTAAGGGGTTGGCATCTGGTTCCTGGTTCACACCAGATGAAAACCCAGTAAGAATCACTGTTCGGACTATATCTGGACTCGTCCGTGAACATAACCTGGGACCACAGTTCCAATGACCATGTACTGTGCTCTCGAACCAAGCTTTACGGGCTCTCCTATGACCAGGGGCAGTGGAATGCACTTTGCAGGTCTACGGGCGAATAAACCATGTCTTTTCAATCGTCTGTAGACTGTGTGTCTGGAGACAACTGTTCCAGTGGCTGTGGTAAGGTCGTGAGCAAGGCTACCTGCAGTACTCCGTGGCCGTCTGCGGGCACTGACGGTGAGATATCGGTCTTCTTGTGGTGTTGTTCACTGTGGACGTCCCATACTGTAGCGCCTGGACATGTTTCCTGTCAGCTAGAATCGTTGCCATAATCGTTGGCCGTGCTACGACCTGCGGTGGTCGACCAGCCTCCAGTCCCACTAGTATTCTACCCCTCATAACGTCATCAATATGTGTTCTTTGAGCCATTTTAAACACACAGTCACCATAAGAGCGTCTGAAAACGTCTCCACACTTACTCGCTGCACCGTACTGTGACATGCACCAACACACCTCTGCATATGCGGACCGCTGCAGCGCCACCGTGCGACGACCGCAGGTCAAATGCACCACACGGTCATACCCCGAGGTGATTTAAACCTGAGCGTTGTTTCACCATGTATCAGCATTATCTTTAATTTATGAGCATGAGTGTAGTTGGAAGTAGGTAGTTGAAAGTGTATCCAACCGCTTTCATATTTGTACACTACTGGCCATTAAAATTGCTACACCAAGAACAAATGCACATGATAAACGGGTATTCATTGGACAAATATATTATACTAGAACTGACATGTGATTACATTTTCACTCAATTTGGGTGCATAGATCCTGAGAAATCAGTACCCAGAACAACCACCTCTGGCTGTAATAACGGCCTTGATACGCCTGGGCATTGAGTCAAACAGAACTCGAATGGCGTTTACAGGTACAGTTGGCCATGCACCTTCAACACGATACCACAGTTCATCAAAAGTAGTGACTGGCGTATTGTGACGAGCCAGTTGCTCGGCCACCATTGACCAGACGTTTTCAATTGGTGAGAGATCTGGAGAATGTGCTGGCCAGGGTAGCAGTTGAAAATTTTCTGTATCCAGAAAGGACCGTACAGGACCTGCAACATGCAGTCGTGCATTATCCTGCTGAAATGTAGGGTTTCGAAGAGATCGAATGAAGGGTAGAGCGACAAGTCGTAACACATCTGAAATGTAACGTCCACTGTTCGAAGTGCTGTCAATGCGAAAAAGAGGTGACAGAGACGTGTAACCAATGGCACCCATACCATCACGCCGGGTGATACACCAGTATGGCGATAACGAATACACGCTTGCAGTGTGCGTTCACCGCCATGTCGCCAAACACGGATGCGACCATCATGATGCTGTAAACAGAACCTGGGGCCATCCGAGAAAATGGCGTTTTGCCATTCGTGCACCCAGGTTCGTCGTTGAGTACACCATCGCAGGCGCTCCTGTCTGTGATGCACCGTCAAGGGTAACCGTAGCCGTGGTCTACGAGCTGATAGGCCATGCTGCTGCAAACGTCGTCGAACTGTTCGTGCAGATGGTTGTTGTCTTGCAAACGTCCCCATCTGTTGACTCAGGGATCGAGACGTGGCTGCACGATCCGTTACAGCCACGCGGATAAGATGCCTGTCATCTCGACTGTCAGTGATACGAGACCGTTGGGATTCAGCATGGCGTTCCGTATTACCCTCCTGAACCCACCGATTCCATATTCTGCTAACAGTCTTTGGATCTCGACCAACGCGAGCAGCAATGTTTCGATACGATAAACCGCAATCGCGATAGGCTACAATCCGACCTTTATCAAAGTCGGGAACGTGATAGTACACATTTCTCCTCCTTACACGTGGCATCACAATAACGTTTGACCATGCAACGCCGGTCAACTGCTGTTTGTGTATTAGAAATCGGTTGGAAACTTTCTTCATGTCGGCACGTTGTAGGTGTCGCCACCGGTTCCAACCTCTGAAAAGCTAATCATTTGCATATCACAACGTCTTCCTCCTGTCGGTTAAATTTCACGTCTGTAGCACGTCATCTTCGTGGTGTAGCAATTTTAATGACCAGTAGTGTACTTGGAGCATGTAGTATACACTGTATAACAGCATCAGTTACCATTATCAGCGGAATCCCACGCGCGTTGACTGCAAAACTGTACATCACTCCGGTAATTCGACCTGCTGTGATGCAGTTCATGAACAGCATTCCAGAGGTTGCTTTCCAACAGGATAACGCTCGCCCACATGTCACCGTTGTAACCCAGAATGCTCTACAGCATGTTGTCTTGGCCTGCTCGATCACCAGAACTGTCCCTAATCGAGCACATAGCCGGCTGCGGTGGTCTATCGGTTCTAGGCGCTCAGTCTGGAACCGCGCGACTGCTACGGTCGCAGGTTCGAATCCTGCCTCGGGCATGGATGTGTGTGATGTCCTTAGGTTAGTTAGGTTTAAGTAGTTCTAAGTTCTAGGGGGCTGATGACCACAGATGTTAAGTCCCATAGTGCTCAGAGCCATTAAAACTATTTTTCGAGCACATGTGGGGCAACATCCTCCAGCTTCACCCACAACCAGCACAAACCGTCCCTGGACAGACTAACCAAGTGCAGCAGGTATGGAACTCCATCCCAAAAACTGATATCCGGTACCTGTAAAATAAAATGGACCCACGTCCGCGTGCTTGCTTTGAACTTTCTGCTAGTTACATCGTCAGTTAATATGCCAGCATTGCATATTTGTAATTGCTTACCTCGCGCTTACATTAACATGTGATCCTTCAGTGTTAGTCACTTAAATCCGTTGCCTAGACAAATGTGTTCCAGAAATTTCATTTCTCCACATCACTTGTTTTCTGGTGTTGCGATTCTTTTTCCGTCGGTGTATTTAGACCCTGTGCAATGGTCCGCAGGTGGGTAACCCAGAGCACCCCGCCTACACGGAACAGTACATGGTGCCGCTGACGGCGCCGTTCACGTTCTGGGGCCGGGTGTACAGCACGGTGACGCACGTGTACCTGAGGGCCGTCGACTGGCTGCTGTCGGGCGGGTACATGGACAGCAAGCTGCGCGAGGTGCTGGGCGCGGACACGCCCCCGCTGGCGCAGGTGGTCCGCAACACCAGCCTGGTGCTGGTCAACAGCCACTGGAGCGTCGACCAGCCCGCTCCCAACGTGCCGGCCTTCGTCGAGGTCGGCGGGCTGCACGTGGAGGAGCCCCGACCCCTGCCGCAGGTGGGTGCTCGACTGTCGATATTTTTAAAACTATCGGTAATCGGATATATCGATATTTTAAATACATAAATATTCATTCTAGCAGTATCGAAATGAATCGATATGTCTACAAGTCGACTAAAAAATATCGATATAACGGCATATAAAAATCTTCTTTCACTTGCGCCTTTGTCCCGCAATGTGCGCAGGGTCGGCGTGGTTAGAACGGATTTGGCAAGGTTAATTTAAAGGCGTGCCCGGATTCCCTTCTTGCCGCCACCCCATGCCCCCCAGCATGGAATCACTGTACCCCAACTGTCTGCGTCTAGTGTAAACCATGAAATATTTCGGAAGTGTTACAAATGTCTGCGGGTCGTGTAACTGAGGCGGGATGTGGGGACCAGACCGGTATTCACCTATCGGGATGTGGAAAACCGCCTAAAAACCACATCCAGGCTGGCCGACACACCGGCCCACGTCGTTAATCCGCCGGGCAGATTCTATCCGGGGCCGGTGCGCCTACCGGAGTCCAGGAAGCAGCACATTAGCGCTCTCAGCTAACCTGGCGGGTATAACGGCATATAAAAATATTGGCTGAATATTGTAAATATACTCCCGCTTTTAGAGCTGTATTTTTAAGTATTGATTTATTATTAGGTATTCTGTACATCAACAAGCTAGCAACCTGCCTATGCCCCTTAGAGCTAGAATTGAATGGAAAATGATCCACATTCATGCTTAGCGATAACCACTTTGCTAACAATGGTAACTGCATGTAAGCAGCACAATAAAAAGTGTCCGATGAGTCCGTCTTTTGGTTTCGTCACATAACTAATTTGTCCAGAACACTTCATTCCGTTTCCGGTCCGCGGCTCATGGCCTCGCGGTCACGTACTCGCTTCCCGAGCTCGAGGTCCCGGGTTCGATTCCCGGCAGGACCAAGGATTTTCACCTGACTCGAGATGCCAGGTGTTTTTGGTTTTTGTTGTCTTCATCATTTCGTCATCATTCATGAAAGTGGCGAGATTGGACTGAGCAACAGTTGGGAATTTGTACGGGCGCTGACAACCACGCAGTTGAGCGCCCCACACACCAAACATCATCATCATTCTACTTCCGTGTTTTTTTTTTCATTTCTGCCAATGCCAGCGACCCAGCAGTTTTAGTGTCAACATTGCATGGTGAAGCTAAATGTTGTAGTTTCCGTTGGTAGCGCCAAGCGCCGATTACATCATTTCCCCTCACACGTCTCCTAATACTACTACTATCTCTTGCGCCTTTGTCCCGCATTTTGCGCGGGGTTGTTGTGGTTAAATCGGATTTGGCATGTTAATGTGAAGGGGTAGCCGGATGCCCTTCCTGCCGCCACCCTGTAACCCCCGGGATGGAATCAGAGTACCCCATCTGTCTGCGTCCAGTGTAAATCATGGAAAAGTGCGGATGTGTTTCAAATGTCTGTGAGTCGTGCAACTGAGGCGAGACGTGGGGACCGGCCTGGAATTAACCTAGAGGGATGTGGAAAACCGCCTAAAACCCACATCCAGGCTGGCCGGCACACCAGCCCTCGTCGTTAATCCGGCGGGTGGATTCGATCCGGGGTCGGCAAGCCTACCCGAGTCCAGGAAGCAGCGCATTAGCGCTCTCGGCTAACCTGGCGGGTCTTCGCCTCACACGTCTCCATCCACCGCAAAAATCCAGTCTTGCCATTTAGACTTTTGTTCGTCATTTTCAGCAACTGTTCTTGAAGAATGCCGATGCGAAGAAATAGCGCATTACATGCCTTGAAAATTGTTTTTTAACGGAACTGGTGTGCTATTTCTTCACATCGGATATCTTGTTATTCCATTCACACTATCACCCCTTTCCCTCCCACCCACCCCTGCAATCGTCCTTCTTCTTTTGTGCAACATATACTGGCTTCACACAGTCAAAGAGGAATATCCGACATGAAGGCTCAAAAAGTAGTAAGACTCCTTCAGACAGTGAAAGTAAAATTATATTCTACTGCTATATTAAAATAAGAACTTCAAGTATTTAAGGAAAATTGTGAAAAAATACCACATTAAATAAAAATATCGGCACTCGATATTGCCATTTCGACATCGATATATCGGTGGATAATATATCGTCGGTATATATCGATATTTTATCAACAACCCTACTCGGTGTAGCTGCGTGTAAATACACTCCTGGACATTGAAATAAGAACACCGTGAATTCATTGTCCCAGGAAGGGGAAACTTTATTGACACATTCCTGGGGTGAGGTACATCACATGATCACACTGACAGAACCACAGGCACATAGACACAGGCAACAGAGCATGCACAATGTCGGCACTAGTACAGTGTATATCCACCTTTCGCAGCAATGCAGGCTGCTATTCTCCCATGGAGACGATCGTAGAGATGCTGGATGTAGTCCTGTGGAACGGCTTGCCATGCCATTTCCACCTGGCGCCTCAGTTGGACCAGCGTTCGTGCTGGACGTGCAGACCGCGTGAGACGACGCTTCATCCAGTCCCAAACATGCTCAATGGGGGACAGATCCGGAGATCTTGCTGGCCAGGGTAGTTGACTTACACCTTCTAGAGCACGTTGGGTGACACGGGATACATGCGGACGTGCATTGTCCTGTTGGAACAGCAAGTTCCCTTGCCGGTCTAGGAATGGTAGAACGATGGGTTCGATGACGGTTTGGATGTACCGTGCACTATTCAGTGTCCCCTCGACGATCACCAGTGGTGTACAGCCAGTGTAGGAGATCGCTCCCCACACCATGATGCCGGGTGTTGGCCCTGTGTGCCTCGGTCGTATGCAGTCCTGATTGTGGCGCTCACCTGCACGGCGCCAAACACGCATACGACCATCATTGGCACCAAGGCAGAAGCGACTCTCATCGCTGAAGACGACACGTCTCCATTCGTCCCTCCATTCACGCCTGTCGCGACACCACTGGAGGCGGGCTGCACGATGTTGGGGCGTGAGCGGAAGACGGCCTAACGGTGTGCGGGACCGTAACCCAGCTTCATGGAGACGGTTGCGAATGGTCCTCGCCGATACCCCAGGAGCAACAGTGTCCCTAATTTGCTGGGAAGTGGCGGTGCGGTCCCCTACGGCACTGCGTAGGATCCTACGGTCTTGGCGTGCATCCGTGCGTCGCTGCGGTCCGGTCCCAGGTCGACGGGCACGTGCACCTGCCGCCGACCACTGGCGACAACATCGATGTACTGTGGAGACCTCACGCCCCACGTGTTGAGCAATTCGGCGGTACGTCCACCCGGCCTCCCGCATGCCCACTATACGCCCTCGCTCAAAGTCCGTCAACTGCACATACGGTTCACGTCCACGCTGTCGCGGCATGCTACCAGTGTTAAAGACTGCGATGGAGCTCCGTATGCCACGGCAAACTGGCTGACACTGACGGCGGCGGTGCACAAATGCTGCGCAGCTAGCGCCATTCGACGGCCAACACTGCGGTTCCTGGTGTGTCCGCTGTGCCGTGCGTGTGATCATTGCTTGTACAGCCCTCTCGCAGTGTCCGGAGCAAGTATGGTGGGTCTGACACACCGGTGTCAATGTGTTCTTTTTTCCATTTCCAGGAGTGTAGATGTGCCACTTCCTTTCACATCAGTAAGAACTTTTTTTAACACTAAAGCGAAAATAACGCAATGAGTCATAAAAAGACTTTGACACGAAATTTACTTAATGCACCATGAACCCTTCCCAACCTCGACAACATCAAATGGTATAGCCAGATGGATTGACCTGGTAATGTCTCTGCTTTAGACTCTTGAGGACAACAGCCCAATAAACTCCATCTTGGTTGATACCTAAGTCCTTTATCCTTCAATTTTTCCAAATATGTTGGGGCAGGACGTCTTCTTGGGGATGGATGGCGTTGCCTTTTCTGATCTTCCAACTTTTACGAGTGTTTGAACTTCCTAAGATTCCAAAAGTCTCAGTTTGAGCTTGAATTCTTTTACTAAACTAATTGACTTAAGGACTCAATCCCTCTCGGTAAAGTAGTAAGTCCGCTTCCCACGAGAAAGTGCGCAGGTGTGAGCCCATCAGTCTGGGAGTTAGGTCTAGAGTTGACTGCGTCTTCGTTACTTAGAAGAATAATTTGAAGTCTCTTCTCATCCAGACTGATTTCCCCGAGTACTTTACGAAGGTATTGTTTTAATGAACCAACCGTTCCTTGCAACCACCCCTGCCCTCTTCCAACCAAGCCTCACGGGAAGCGATGGACTTCCAGGCAATACTTTTTTGGGCGACGTGCTGGTGGTTTCGATCACATGTAAAGGTTGAACTTCCAATATTTTTCGGATAGCCACCTGGAAGGTATTATAGTTTTCATTTTAAACTGTATGCGGGACATCTCATCTTCTAACAAATCTTTGCATTGCTAATAAAAATTTATATGCTGTGGGTGCAGCAACGAGCTCGAGGATGATGGCTCTGGTTACTGCACAGATAAACTGAACGATGTAACTGTTGGCAGCAAGGGACTAAAGATCCTGCGAAATCGATTCCACGGACTTAAGATGGTTTCTGTGGCGACTTCCCTGTGCATGCATTAGGGCCTTCGTGTGAGCACTACTTTACAGTTTTGAGTGTTGAACCGTTGGGCACTGGTAGGTTCTCCGTTAACGCTGTAAATTCCGAGAGGAGGCACTCTGTCTGTACTGATTTGATCCATAAGGTGCGAGGTGCTGTCATTTCTTCTCTAGTAAATTCTTCCTGGAGATTATTTCTGTTCAAGTCTCGCTTGCAAGGGAGGAAGGTATTCTGTGGTTCGTAAAAGCTTACATAACTCGGCAGTAGAGCGCCAAGTAAATAAATAACGTGCGTCCTTTGCTTTCACACCTACAAGAACATTTATTTTTGCCAAGGAGAACTAGAAGCCGTGAGTCACACGAACATGTTACGCTACATAATTCTACTTAATGCGCTGCGATAGAGGGTACAGCTGAGCCGGTCTCAATTTCCTGTCAAGCTGCAGCCCACGTCTGTTTGAATCTGTTGACTGCATTTATGCCTAGGTCTTCGTTTACAACTGGAAGTAATTTGTTCTTAATTCGTTTCCATTTCTCTTGCCCAGGATCTGCAGAGTTTCATGGACAACAGTCCTGCTGGAGTGATCTACTTCAGTTTTGGGTCCATGGTGAAGACTGACGACATGCCAGAGGAGAAGCTTAGGGCAATTATCGACACTTTTGCGTCAGTGCCGCAGAAAGTACTGTGGAAAGTCGACCCGTCGTCTCTGCCACAGCTGCCGCCCAATGTGCGTGCTCAGAAGTGGATGCCTCAGAACGATGTTCTCCGTAAGTAGCCATCACAAAGTCGCCGTCGTGCTCTCCACAGTTTTTGATGTAGCTGATGACCAACAATAGCAAATCATCACTGCGTATAATCTTGAATTTGGGAAACACTCTCTTCTTTACACAGGTAACGATTACCTTTCTTTACACAAACGCTGTCATAATGGACGCTTTAGTTGTCCGTGTCGCAGTCTGTAATTTCCCATTTATTGTGACTGCTACATCGATTCATCACAGCTGCGTATGATATAGTGATATCTTTTGTCTAGGGTGTATTTGATAATTGTAATCATACACTACTAGCCATTAAAATTGCTACACCACGAAGATGACGTGCTAAACACGCGAAATTTAACCGGCAGGAAAAAGATGCTGTGATATGCAAATGATTAGCTTTTCAGAGCATTCACACAAGGTTGGCGCCGGTGGCGACACCTACAACGTGCCGACATGAAGAAAGTTTCCAACCGATTTCTCATACACAAACAGCAGTTGACCGGCGTTGCATGGTCAAACGTTGTTCTGATGCCTCGTGTATGGAGGAGAAATGCGTACCATCACGTTTCCGACTTTGATAAAGGTCGGATTGTAGCCTATCGCGATTGCGGTTTATCGTATCGCGACATTGCTGCTCGCGTTGGTCGAGATCCAATGACTGTTAGCAGAATATGGAATCGGTGGGTTCAGGAGGGTAATAGGAACGCCGTGCTGGATCCCAACGGCCTCGTATTACTGACAGTCGAGATGACAGGCATCTTATCCGCGTGGCTGTAACGGATCGTGCAGCCACGTCTACATCCCTGAGTCAACAGATGGGGACGTTTGCAAGACAACAACCATCTGCACGAACAGTTCGACGACGTTTGCAGCAGCATGGACTATCAGCTCGGAGACCATGACTGCGGTTACCCTTGAAGCTGCATCACAGACAGGAGCGCCTGCGATGGTGTACTAAACGACGAACTTGGGTGCACGAATGGCAAAACGTGATTTTTTCGGATGAATCCAGATTCTGTTTCCAGTATCATGATGGTCGCAACCGTGTTTGGCGACATCGCTGTGAACGCACATCGGAAGCGTGTATGCGTCATAGCCATACTGGCGTATCACCCGGCGTGATGGTATGGGGTGCCATTGGTTACACGTCTCTGTCACCTCTTGTTCGCACTAACGACACTTTGAACTGTGGACGTTACATTTCAGGTGTTTTACCACCCGTGGCACTACCCTTCATTAGATCCCTCCGAAACCCTACATTTCAGCAAGATAATGCACGACCGCATGTTGCAGGTCCTGTACGGCCTTTCTGTATACAGAAAATGTTCGACTGCTGCCCTGGCCAGCACTTTCTCCAGATCTCTCACCAATTGAAAACGTCTGGTCAATGGTGGACGAGCAACTGGCTCGTCACAATACACCAGTCACTACTCTTGATGAACTGTGGTATCGTGTTGAAGCTGCATGGGCAACTGTACCTGTAAACGCCATCCAAACTCTGTTTGACTCAATGCCCAGTCGTATCAAGGCCGTTATTACGTCCAGAGGTGGCTGTTCTGGGTACTGATTTCTCAGGATATATGCACCCAAATTGCGTGAAAATCTAAATACAGGTCAGTTCTAGTATAATATGTTTGACCAATGACTACCCGTTTATCATCTGCATTTGTTCTTGGTGTAGCAATTTCAATGGCCAGTATTGTATGTAAACTCAGTTGAGGGCGACTTTTCAAATTAATAATAAATAAAAGGATTATATGTTCGAGCATGAACCATAGACCTTGCCGTAGGTGGGGAGGCTTCCGTGCCTCAGCGGTACAGATAGCCCTATCGTAGGTGCAACCACGACGGAGGGGTATTGTTGAGAGGCCAGACAAACCTGTGGTTGCTGAAGAGGGGCAGCAGCCTTTGCAGTAGTTGCAAGGGCAACAGTGTGGATAATTGACTGATCTGGCCTTGTTACACTAACCAAAACGGCCTTGCCTTCCGGAGGTAAAATAGTCCCCCATCTGGATCTCCGGGCAGTGACTACTCAAGAGGACGCTTCTGGTCAGGTGAATACAGAATTACAAATACAAAATCAACTAGGGGTAATGCAGGAATAGGTTTAATAATGAATAAAATAATAGGAGTGCAGATAAGCTACTGCAAACAGCTTAGAGAAGGCATTATTGTAGCCAATATAGACACGAAGCCCACGCCTACTACAGTAGTACAAGTTTATATACCAACTAGCTCTGCAGATGACGAAGAAATTGAAGAAATATATGATGAGATAAAAGAAATTATTCAGATAGTTATGGGAGACGAAAATGTAATAGTCATGGGTGACTGGAATTCGATAGTAGGAAAAGGAAAAGAAGGAAACGTAGTAGGTGAATATGGAATGGGGTTAAGGAATGAAAGAGGAAGCCGCCTGGTAGAATTTTGCACAGAGCATAACTTAATCATAGCTAACACTTGGTTTAAGAATCATGAAAGAAGGTTGTATACATGGAAGAAGCCTGGAGATACTGACAGGTTTCAGGTAGATTATATAATGGTAAGACAGAGATTTAGGAACTAGGTTTTAAATTGTAAGACAGCATAGCATATGGGGCAGATGTGGACTCTGACCACAATCTATTGGTTATGAACTGTAGATTAAAACTGAAGAAACCGCAAAAAGATGGGAATTTAAGGAAATGGGACCTGGATAAACTGACTAAACCAGAGGTTATACAGAGTTTCAGAGAGAACATAAGGGAACAATTGACAAGAATGGGGGAAAGAACTACAGTGGAAGAAGAATAAGTAGCTTTGAAGGATGAAGTAGTGAAGACAGCTGAGGATCAAGTAGGTAAAAAGACGAGGGCTAGTAGAAATCCTTGGGTGACAGAAGAAATACTGAATTTAATTGATGAAAGGAGAAAATATAAAAATGCAGTAAATGAAGCAGCCAAAACTAATACAAACGTCTCAAAAATGAGATCCACAGGAAGTGCAAAATGGCTAAGCAGGCATGGCTAGAGGACAAATGTAAGTATGTAGAGGCTTATCGCTCGTAGGGGTAAGATAGATACTGCCTACAGGAAAATTCATGATACTCTCGGAGAAAAGAGAACCACTTGTATGAATATCAAGAGCTCAGATGGAAACCCAGTTCTAAGCAAAGAAGGGAAAGCAGAAAGGTGAAAGGAGTATATAGAGGGTCTACACAGAGGCGAGGTACTTGAGGGTAATATTATGGAAATGGAAGAGGATGTAGATGAAGATGAAATGGGAGGTATGATACTGCGTGAAGAGTTTGACAGAGCACTGAAAGACCTAAGTCGAAAAAAGGTCCCGGGAGTAAACAACATTCCATTAGAACTACTGACAGCCTTGGGAGAGCCAGTCCTGACAAAAGTACCATCTGGTGAGCAAATTGTATGAGACAGGCGAAATACCCTCAGACTTCAAGAAGAATAAAATAATTCCAATTCCAAACAAAGCAGGTGTTGACAGATGTGAAAATTAGCGAACTATCAGTTTAATAAGTCACGGCTGCAAAATACTAACGCGAATTCTTTACAGACGAATGGAAAAACTGGTAGAAGCCGACCTCGGGGAAGATCACTTTGGTTTCCGTAGAAATATTGGAACACGTGAGGCAATACTGACCTTACGACTTATCTTAGTAGCTAGATTGAGAAAAGGCAAACTTTCGTTTCTAGCATTTGTAGACTTAGAGAAGGCTTTTGACAGTGTTGACTGGAACTCTCTCTTTCAAATTTTGAAGGTGGCTGGGGTAAAATACAGGGAGCGAAAGGCTATTTACAATTTGTACAGAAACCAGATGGCAGTTATAAGAGTCGAGGGACATGAAAGAGAAGCAATGTTTGGGAAGGGAGTGAGACAGGGTTGTAGCCTATCCCCGATGTTATTCAATCTGTATATTGAGCAAGCAATAAAGGAAACAAAAGAAAAATTCGGCGTAGGTATTAAAATCCATGGAGAAAAAATGAAAACTTAAAGGTTCGCCGATGATGTAATTCTGTCAGAGACAGCAAAGGACTTGGAAGAGAAGTTGAACGGAATGGATAGTGTCTTGAAAGGAGGATATAAGATGAACATCAACAAAAACAAAACGACGATAATGGAATGTAGCCTTGTTAACTCGGGTTATGCTGAGGGAACTGGATTAAGGAATGAGACACTTAAAGTAGTAAAGGAGTTTTGCTATTTGGGGAGCAAAATAATTGATGATGGTCGAAGTAGAGAAGATATAAAATTTAGACTGGCAATGGCAAGGAAAGCGTTTCTGAAGAAGAGATATTTGTTAACATCGAGTATAGATTTAAGTGTGAGGAAGTCGTTTCTGACAATATTTGTATGGAGTATAGCCATGTGTGGAAGTGAAACATGGACGATAAATAGTTTAGACAAGAAGAGAATAGAAGCTTTCGAAATGTGGTGCTAAAGAAGAATGCTGAAGATTAGATGGGTAGATCACATAACTAATGAGGAGGTATTGAATAGAATTGGGGAGAAGAGGAGTTTGTGGCACAACTTGACTAAAATAAGGGATTGGTTGGTAGGGCGTGTTCTGAGGCATCAAGGGATCACCAATTTAGTATTGGGGGCAGCGTGGAGGGTAAAAATCGTAGAGGGAGACCAAGAGATGAATACACTAAGCAGATTCAGAAGGATGCAGGCTGCAGTAGGTACTAGGAGATGAAGCAGCTTGCACAGGATGGAGTAGCATGGAGAGCTGCATCAAACTAGTCTCAGGACTGAAGACCACAACAATAATATGCTCGAGCTGCAGAAAGGTAAACAGAGTTTTAGAGTGGCGGATAAATCAGCAGTAGAAGATGCACTGGGATCGGAGAACGACCAAATTCGTTTCTCTGACTCTGTGTTTAGAGCGGGATCTAATAATATCTACGCTAGGATGTACAAAGAGGCCATAGAAATCATCATCATTTCATCCTCATCGACGCGCAAGTCGCCGAAGTGGCGTCAAATCGAAAGACTTGCACCAGGCGTGCGGTCTACCCGACGGGAGGCCCTCGTCACAAGACATTTTTTTAACTGAAAAGCAATAGAAACGAAATAGTATTGAAATTAGACATGTTGTGGGCCATAGTGCTAAATAAACAAGACAGTGCCAACTCTTCTTCGCTGCAGGCTCCCTAACATACGTCGGCGCACCTGTTCAATCTTAGGCAGCGGCCTGATAACATCATGAACCGACCCTTGCATGGATACATGAAGTGATCAGCCAGAACATAATGACCATCGACCTACCACAGGCGACAGCAGTGTCACCTGGCGAAGCATGACTGCTAGTCGGACACACGCACAGTGCATCTAGTATCAATGAGCGCGTTGTCCAGAAATAGGGAAGGCGTGCAATCTGTCTGAGTTTGACCGAGGGTACGTTTTGATGGCCCGGAGGCTCCCTACGACCATTTCGAAAACTGTACAACTTGTCGTGTGTTCGAGGAATGCTGTGGTGTCTTCACCATGTGGCGAAACCAAAGAAAAATCACATCCAGAAGTCTTGAGGATGGGCGGCCTCCGCTCATTACAGATGTACGTCGTGCGCTGGTCAGACTGGTAAACAAGACAGGCGTCGAACTGTGGCGCAGTTAATATCAGACTTCAGAGCTGCAAAGAGTACAGGTGTGTCTGAACATAAAACGCACCGAACACTCCTAACGACGGCCCTCGGCAGCCGACGACCCATGCTTGTGCCAGTGTTAACATCACGATATCGGCAAATCACGATTGAAATGCGCACGTGGTCATCGGCACTGGACTTTGCCGGAGTGGCAGATCATTGCACGGTCTGATGAATCCCGATACCTTCTTCATCATGCCGATGGGAGTGCGCGAATCCATCGTCTTCCAGGGGAACAGCTCCTTGACACCTATACTAAGGGATGGAGACAAGCTGGCGGAAGCTCCATTATGCTCTGGGAAACATTCACGTGGGTATCCATCGGTCCAACGGAGCTCGCGCAAGGCACCACGACAGCCAAGGAGTATCGTACACTGGCTTCATGTCGATCACGTTTCCCGACATCAACGGCATTTTCCAACAAGATAATGTGCCACATCACAAGGCCAGGTGTGTGATGGAGTGGTTCGAGGAACACAGTGGCGAGTTCCAGTTGGTGTGCTGGCCCTCAGAACTCTCCAGATCTGTACTCAGTCAAACACATCTTGGATGTGATTGAATGTGGCGTCAGAACTCATCGCCCCCTCCTCGCAATTTACGGGAATTAGGTGACTCGTGTGTGCTGATGTTGAGACAGCTACCTCCAGAGACCTACCAAGGTCTCATAGCTTCCAGGCCACGGCGCGTCGCCGCTTTTATTTGTGCAAAAGGTGAACATATGCTCTATTGTGTAGGTGATTAGTGTATAAACATTTCGGCTTACTGGGAAAGCCTCTAATGATGTCTCCAGCAAGGGAAGACAAAACATAAAGCAAAGAATTATGCCTTGAACCACGACGTAATGCCCATAAAAATAATATCAGCAGTAGCATAGATAATTGTATTGTCATCCAGTCATTTTTGGCAACGAATGACTAATGCCCTGCGAAAATTTCCGTTGGTCAAATTTTCACGCTTCTGAATAATAAAGAGGCGGTGGCTTTCTTCCCTCTGCGGTAACTACCAACGTTAAAGCAGTTTATATATTCCTGGCAAGGTCAGTGCGGGGACGATCTGCAGTGTGTGACACTGAAGAAAAATTTGCAAGCCAAGCTCGCTAAAAAAGCATTTTATTTGAAACTTCCCCTTAGAAAAATTAGGAATGACAGTGCTGAGAAATCTCTTACATTATTTGATACAGAAACAGCTGAGCAAAACTCAACGTACTCTAACAGTTTTCTCTCTACTTATTCTGAACATCACTAAACTGACACACAATATTTTAGCGCAACGCAATCTTTCAATAATCCCTACAAAAGAATGGCCCTGACTAACAGTAACCTATACCTTTCATGAATCACTTACCTCACAAAAATCTTCGTTAATCGAACTACTGCTATACAGCGAGCGCCAATACTGCCAGCTAAACAAAAGATTCGAACTAATGAAGGCACTAACTACTGATAGGCATAGTTAGCAAATGAAAGATTTTGACAGAGAAGAAACAATGTGTGTATGAAATCTTATGGGACTTAACTGCTAAGGTCACCAGTCCCTTAGCTTACACGCTACTTAACCTAAATTATCCTAAGGACAAACACACACACCAATGCCCGAGGGAGGACTCGGACCTCTGCTGGGACCAGCCGCACAGTCCATGCCTGCAGCGCCAAACCGCTCGGCTAATCCCGCGCGGCAAGAAACAATGTATTTACCTTAATAATGTTCAAAAGTCATCATATATCTATCAATTCATGACATCCATCTTTACAAATTTCCTTTTTCTGGCGGACACATGTGCACATCGTCCGCTTAAAGTAACTTCTCAAAACTCTGGCATCTCTCTCTCTCTCTCTCTCTCTCTCTCTCTCTCTTTCCATATCCACCACTGCTGGCGGCTTACCTCCAACTGCCCAACGCTACGCGCTGTTCACATCCAACTGCCCAACACAACACAAGCGAATATTCCAACAATGAGTCCACCAGCCACAGACTGCACACAGCGCAGTCAGCGATTTTCATGCAGAGCACTACGTGGCGTTACCAACATAAGAACCTAAATTACCTACTTACATATTGAATGACCAGTTTCGACAGCCATGCCGCCATCATCTGATGTAATGCTTTCTAGAGCAACTGATTCTCGTTTGCAGTTGTTTGTAATCTTATTCGTTTCGCTGCTTTATACTCCACGTGAGGTATTATTGCTCGACATATCCCAAATGATGGACATCTCGGCGTTGCCGGTCTGGCGTAGAAGATAAGAATGCCACTGCCGCATCTGGATTAAATGCATCTGGAAGTTGACAGTTTCCTCGGTTAAATCTTCTGGCAATCTCTGTGTTAATGAAGTACTTCGTCAGATAAAGAGGTCTTTTCACGCTTAAAGCGCGGCAATAAACAGTACTATCACAGAATTCTGTCTCTTGTGTGCTTAAAGTCTTAAAGTCTTCTGGGAGATAGGTATCCTATCTTTCCTTTTATACTGTAAAAAGTGTAACATATCATTTGCTGCTCGCCGCGTGGGATTAGCCAAGCGGCCTAGGGCGCTGCAGTCATGGACTGTGCGGCTGGTCCCGGCGGAGGTTCGAGTCCTCCCTCGGGCATGGGTATGTGTGTTTGTCCTTGGGATAATTTAGGTTAAGTAGTGTGTAAGTTTAGGGACTGATGACCTTAGCAGTTAAGTCCCATAAGATTTCACATACATTTGAACATTTTTTGATTTGCTGCGCCCCGCATGTGTGCTAGCCTTATTCGCTGTTGTTGTAGCCTCTGCCTTTTTTCTGGCTGCAGAGGGAAGGGGGCTTTTCGTTCGGCCTTAAGACAATAGGCCGATCTTTCCGTAATCCTCCTAAATGGGTTTTGGTCGGAGTCAACCAGATGGATTTTAAGCGCAAGCAATTTCCCCATGACGATTGATTTTTGGTGACAAACATTGTACGAAACTTCTTAAAGTCCTGCCCGGAAGTGCCGCCTTTGCAGAACCGCTGTAAAATTAACAGGAAGTGGTCATATCTACATTCCTCCCCTGATTACGGTTAACTGAAAGGCCTATAAGTTAAATAATTTTGTAGAGCGTTTTTTGAGGCCGCGAAATCGAGCAGTCGCTCGCTAGCCCTCGAGGGGTGTAGAAGTCATGTGGCCTGTGAGAGGAGTTGATGTTTTCGTTGTGTACTTCTAAAGTTGGGAATAGGTGATCCCTCATGATCAATCAAAGTTCTTATTGCAGTACACAAGATTCATAAACTCCGTAGTCTGATTCCGGGTGTGAGCGTGAATTTCTGCTGAGCCACTTCGCTGTCTTTTCATGGCGAGGTTTGCGGACTAGTGAGTGTGGACACATTCGGTAAGCAGAGTGTCCCGAGAACAGAGCGTGGAACCACTCCCCAGCTGGTGGCGGTGCTGGACAGAAGTCACGGACGAGATTAAGGTTAGCTCAAGTGTTGCGGTAGCGTTCTCGCTTCCCGCGCCCGGGTTCCCGGGTTCGATTCCCGGCGGGGTCACGGATTTTCTCTGCCTCGTGATGACTGGGTGTTGTGTGATGTCCTTAGGTTAGTTAGGTTTAAGTAGTTCTAAGTTCTAGGGGACTGATGACCATAGGTGTTAAGTCCCATAGTGCTCAGAGCCATTTCAACCATTTTTAACACATGTGTCCTCAGAGTCTTTAGTGGTGGCATGCTTCAATAAAATCTTCTCGGTTTACAGGCCACATAACTTCGAATAAAACACACGAGCTTTCGATAGCTGTCTCCGCCGCCGTCCCGAGGAGATAAAATCACTGACTAAAAAAAGCGATGATCAGTAAAAAGTCTTGAACTTGAGAAACGCCAAACTGGATGTATTAGAAAGGGGAGGGGGGGGGGGGGTTCTTTGAGAAACAGTCATCACAGTTTTACACAGTTTATTGAAATAAAGCATCAGATTAAAAATTCACAAATTAATTTTTAACTGATTTGTCGTTGTCTGTTATTAAATTATTTAACTCACTTATATTATTGTTATACTGAGCACTGCAGTATATTGTGGTGATGAATGAAAAGAACAGAAACAAAAAGAATTTTGCCCATCGCAAGAAGTCAAAGGCTCGGAGGTTCATCCCTGTCCCTAGGATTGAATTATTGTGAACATGAATACTGTGAAAGACTTTTCGACAAAGAAATTTATCTGCATCATCTTCCACATGAAACTAATGCACGCTGGCCTGAAACACCAGCAAATGCTGTGAATATTCAACCAAGCAAAATTCCTAAGACACTGACCGCACTCAGTGAAATTACCACCAGGTGGTAAGATCAAAGCTACACAATCTTAAAACTGAAACGAAATGAAAAGCATAAGAAATAAAGCATACACACGACATATGTTCACACACACATTTCAATCAAAAGAAAACTTTTAACCGATACTCGAGTAACGAATCCGTGAACCGCATGTTCTGGATACAAAAAGCAAGGAGCAGAAAAGCTTTAATATGGAAAATATGTTGTTGTGGTCTTCAGTCCTGAGACTGGTTTGATGCAGCTCTCCATGCTACTCTATCCTGTGCAAGCTTCTTCATCTCCCAGTACTTACTGCACCCTACATCCTTCTGAATCTGCTTAGTGTATTCATCTCTTGGTCTCCCTCTACGATTTTTACCCTCCACGTTGCCCTCCAATGCTAAATTTGTAACCCTTGATGCCTCAAAACATGTCCTACCAACCGGTTCCTTCTTCTTGTCAAGATGTGCCACAAACTCCTCTTCTCCCCAATTCTATTCAATACTTCCTCATTATTTATGTGATCTACCCATCTAATCTTCAGCATTCTTCTGTAGCACCACATTTCGAAAGCTTCTATTCTCTTCTTGTCCAAACTATTTATCGTCCATGTTTCACTTCCATACGTGGCCACACTCCATACAAATAATTTCAGGAGCGACTTCCTGACACTTAACTCTACGCTCGATGTTAACAAATTTCTCTTCTTCAGAAACGCTTTCCTTGTCATTGCCAGTATACATTTTATATCCTCTCTACTTCGACCATCATCAGTTATTTTGCTCCCCAAATAGCAAAACTCCTTTACTACTTTTAAGTGTCTCATTTCCTAATCTAATTCCCTCAGCATCACCCGACCCGTGGCTTAACTCTGACAAAATATGAGAATTTTACTACGGAACTTGAAACTGAAATAGCAAATCAAACCCATACGTCAGTTAAAATAGCTACACGCCGCCACACCTAAACATGCTCACCAGCGCCAAGTCGCTCTTAAAACTACCATCTTCACTCAACAAAGGATCACTCCGGAATGACGGGAGCACGCACTACCTGTAACGAACTTCGACTAGGTAACCACAAGAGACCAGAGGGGTCCTTTCCGCCACCAACTTCATAACTGTCGAATGACCACTGGAAGGGTACAAATATCTTTGCCTTGACTGAGAAAGCTGCATTGGCTACGCGTTTACTACCACAGCAGACGGCCAGATGTATTGGTGCCATATAAAAGACAAATTCAACATTCACTCATTGATTCAGAGGATAAAGAGAGAAAGAAATTTTGGAAGCACGAAATGTAGGTAATATACAGTGTGATGTTGGATGACGCCTGATGGCATTGCGGGCAGGTGGCGCGGTAACAGAAGTAGGTAAGTGGAGCGGACACGGACGGAGGATCACTCTAGCGAAGATATGGGCTGCAAATGCGGAAATCCATTGAGATAAGCGATTTCGACAAAGATTATTGTCACGCAGAGCCTGTGAACGAGTATCTCGAAAACGCCGAAGCTGCTCGAACGTTCACGTGGTACTGTCGTGAGTATCCACGGAGAAAGGTAGGATAGTGAAACAACCACTAACCGGTAAATGGTTGGACGTCCACGACTCTTCACAGAACGTGGGGTTCGGAGGCTGTCTGCTCTGTAAACTACAATAGATACAGATCTGTGGCATCTCTACTGAAAGAGCACAATGCTGGTGCACGGCACAAGTGTTTCGGAAGACACCGTTCACCGTACATTGTTGAACGTGGAGATTCGCAGCTGACCACACCTCTGTGTTCACATGTTGATCCAATGACATCGTCAGTTAACGACTGCAGTGGGCACGGGATCATCGGGATTCGACCGTCGATCAATGGAAACGTTTCGGCTCTTTGGGTGAATCACATTTCTGCTACGCTAGCTCGATGGTCGTCTCCATCGAGGTGAAGGGCTCGAAACGTGCAGCTCGCCACGGACTGTTGGGAGCAGTGTTGTGCTTCGGAAACATTCTCCTGCGCTTGCATGGGACACAGCTGTAAACCACCTGCCACCGGAAACAGCGATCGTGTGAGACCCAACTCGCTTTATTTGTTCATGAGACCCAGAAAATATTAGATACAGGCTCCCAGGTAGATGCCATTTTCCTTGACTTCCGGAAGGCGTTCGATACAATTCCGCACTGTCGCCTGATAAACAAAGTAAGAGCCTACGGAATACTGGACCAGATTTGTGGCTGGATTGAAGAGATTTTAACAAACAGAACACAGCATGTTGTTCTCAATGGAGAGACGTCTACAGACGTTAAAGTAACCTCTGGCGAGCCACAGGGGAGTTTTATGGGACCATTGCTTTTCACAATATATATAAATGACCTAGTAGTTAGTGTCGGAAGTTCCATGCGGTTTTTCACAGATGATGCTGTAGTATACAGAGAAGTTGCAGCATTACAAAATTGCAGCGAAATGCAGGAAGATCTGCAGCGGATAGGCATTTGGTGCAGGGCGTGGCAACTGACCCTTAACATAAACAAATGCGAATACATAGAAAGAAGGATCCTTTATTGTATGATTATATGATAGCGGAACAAACACTGGTAGCAGTTACTTCTTTAAAATATCTGGGAGTATGCGTACGGAACGATTTGAAGTGGAATGATCATATAAAATTAATTGCTGGTAAGGCCGGTGCCAGGTTGAGATACATTGGGAGAGTCCTTAGGAAATGTAGTCCATCAACAAAGGAGGTGGCTTACAAAACACTCGTTCCACCTATACTTGAGTATTGCTCATCAGTTTGGGATCCGTACCAGGTCGGGTTGACAGAGGAGATAGAGGAGATCCAAAGAAGAGCGGAGCGTTTCGTAACGGGGTTATTTGGTAAGCGTGATAGCGTTACGGAGATGTTTAGCAAACTCAAGCGGCAGACTCTGCAAGAGAGGCGCTCTGCATCGCGGTGTAGCTTGCTGTCCAGGTTTCGAGAGGGTGCGTTTCTGGATGAGGTATCGAATATATTGCTTCCCCCTACTTATACCTCCCTAGGAGATCACGAATGTAAAATTAGAGAGATTCGAGCGCGCACGGAGACTTTCCGGCGGTCGTTCTTCCCGCGAACCATACGCGACTGGAACGGGAAAGAAAGGTAATGACAGTGGCACGTAAAGTGCTCTCCGCCACACACCGTTGGGTGGCTTGCGGAGTATAAATGTAGATGTAGAAGAAAATTTATGCGATGTCATCTTTCAGCAGTATAATTCTCTGTGTCTCGGAGCCATAACCAAGGTACAGCGGTTTGAGGAACATTATAGCTAACTTATATTGATGTCTTGGCGACCAAATTCGGCTGATGTAAATCCTATAGAACCCATCTGAATCGCAATCGGGCGCCATTACCGCGTACGCGTATCAGCGGCACTTTATTTACGTGAATTAGATGGCCTGTGCGTAACATGTAATGCTACATACCTCCACAAACCTATCAACAAACTGTCAGATCCCTAGCACGGAGTATCAGTGATGTATTTCATTCCAAAGACGGACAAACAAGCATAATGTTTTGGCTCATCAGTGTACATAGGATGGAGTGCTTACTGGAAAAATCGCCACTTTAATGTAGCTCTTTACCGCTGAATGAGGACAAACGCGAAGAACAAAACTGAATCACAAACGATTGAGTGTGAACAGCATGAAATACAGGGTGCGACTCTTAAATCTGGGGAAATGGTTGAAATGGCTCTGAGCACTATGGGACTTAGGCCGGCCAGTGAGGGCGAGCGGTTCTAGGCGCTTCAGTTTGGAACCGCGCGACCGCTACGGTCGCAGGTTCGAATGCTGCCTCGGGCATGGATGTGTGTGATGTCCTTAGGTTTGTTAGGTTTAAGTAGTTCTAAGTTCTAGGGGACTGATGACCTTAGAAGTTAAGTCCCATAGTGCTCAGAGCCATTTGAGCCAAACTATGGGACTTAACTTCTGAGGTCATCAGTCCCCTAGAACTTAGAACTACTTAAACCTAACTAACCTAAGGACAGCACACACATACATGCCCGAGACAGGATTCGAACCTGCGACCATAGCAGTCGCGCGGTTCCAGACTGTAGCGCCTAGGCCGGCCGCGGTGGTCTAGCGGTTCTGGCGCTGCAGTCCGGAATCGCGGGACTGCTACGATCGCAGGTTCGAATCCTGCCTCGGGCATGGGTGTGTGTGATGTCCTTAGGTTAGTTAGGTTTAAGTAGTTCTAAGTTCTAGGGGACTTATGACCTAAGATGTTGAGTCCCATAGTGCTCAGAGCCATTTGACCCATTTTTTTGTAGCGCCTAGAACCGCTCTGCCACCCCGGCCGGATGGACAAATGAGACTTTTTTTAAAAAACAAATTTATTAAAACAAAATACAAATGAAAATGAAATTACTTTTACAGATAAGTAGTGGTAACTTTCAACAGTAACATTAGTCAATGTAATCCGCTTCAGGCGCAATGACCGCTACCAATCTTAGTCCTGAATCGATCGCGCGCACTCTTTAGAACAGCGCTATCCGTATTCGCGATTGCTGCTTCGATAGAGATGCAACATTAGGGTACCTCACCTTATTGGTAACTCTTTCGACTAAGCTCCAAACACAGTAGTCGAAGGGGTTCAAATCTGGACTATTCAGGGGCCAGAGTTCCTTTGACCACACCATGTCAGTGTTATCAGAGAGCCAGTATTGGACTAAATGGCTCCTATGAGGTCCTCCTCTGCCATCCGACGCATTGCTCGCTCGCTGACGTTCAATACTGGCGTAAGTTTGCTCGACAATTGCCCCTGGTCCTCCGAAATCAGCGCCTGGGCCTTTTCAATTGCTGCCGCAGTTCGTGACACTCGTTTCCTCAAATTAAGTTTCCTCACTGGGTTAGCAGAAGCTTCCCCAGACTTCTCCGAAGCATTGCACTTGGCCACAATATCGTAAACAGTTGATCTTGCGTACCCGAAGAATCGAATTATTTCAGTGGGCGCCCAGCGGCTCTTCGGTTGTACTCTGCACTTGTCCTTAACATCCCGGCCATTTTGAGGTTCTGGCTGTTTACTAGAAGTTTCAAGAACACCAACTGCGACCTCTGGCGAAACTAGATATGACAGGAAATTCAAACTGAAATTTGTCTGGTTTAAGTGCCACATCCTGCGCAAGTTAAATATGAGGCGTGTTATTTCTAAGTAACTACCGTTTTGAAATTGAAAAAAGACGTTCTAAGATATCTCAATAATTTTATTTTTACATGAAAGCCTGTACCTTAATCTACGCACTGACGCCATTATAGTCTGATTCTTCCTTGTTTACGTTGTGTACTGAGAGTTTAAGATGCCTCCATGTTGTGTACATAGTTCCATGTAGTCAGCGTGTACACAACATTCCCACTAGAGCGCGCCTCGCTAAGCACAACAGCGCAGGCGCAGCGCTCGTCCGTCTCCGCACTACGAGATGGCGCTGCCATAGAGACGGACCAAATTCTGCTTCCGCCGATCCGCGTATTAATATGTAACGCAGCCAATAAGATTGCTGCTAACATAGAACCTTTTCTCCTCGCAGATCACACTCACGCAGTGATACCTGAACGCGTGTACAGACCTCCGATTACTCAGTCTGCATTTGTCTGCACCGGTCTGTACGAGTCTGCATTAGTCTGTACCAGTCTATAGTCAAGTTTCAGTCTGCGGCTGATAAGTTTATCATATTCCTGTACATAGCCATGAAGATAAATGAATAGACACTTTGCCAAGTATCAGAGATATGTAAGATTAACGTACCAAGACCAAAGAAACTTCAGATTGTCAGTTGTAAACAGCATCCAGAACCAAGTTAAGTAATTTTTATGCTTATTATTATTTTAATAAATGTGTGTGAAAATTAATCAAGTTCTGTTTAAAGTTGGTCATCGTCAATCTGCTACTCTAAGCGTGCAAGTGGCGTTTCTATCCTCTGTCCTAATGGCAGAAGATAAACACGCCACAATAAGACCACGAGACATATTGCTGACACTCGCCTACTTCGTTAGAGCGACAAGTGAATTAATGTGATGGTGTGTGCACCGAAGGTCTTACAGTACGCACACCACACTCCGATAATCGTGAGTCCCGCCGACTGTGAAGCAGGGGCTGTTATAAGATTTCTTAGTGCTAAAGGTCTAAAAGCGATCGATATTCATCCTGAGATCTGTGCAGTTTACGGAGAAAACATTATGAGTGACGGAATGGTAAGAAAGTGGGTGAGAGCATTTAAAGATGGCCGCAAAAATGTTCATGATGAACAACGGAATGGGCATCCTTCGGTCTTTAATGAAAGTTTGGTGCAGGAAGTGGACAATAAGGTGAGAGAAAGCAGACGCTTTACGATTTCCTTCTTGCGGGATGGCTTTCCTAGTGTTTCTCGTAGTGTTTTGTATGGCATTGTGACCGAGCACTTGCATTACCGAAAATTTTCCGCACGTTGGGTACCGAAAATGTTGACGGATGTGTACAAAACCAAACGTTTAGACAGTGCATTGACTTTCCTTGAGCGGTACCACATCGACGGTGATGATTTCTTAAGCCAAATTGTTACGGGCGATGAAACGTGGGTGGCATACGACAGACCAGAATCAAAGCAACAGTCCATGGAAGTTGAGCAAGGGCATCGTTTTGCTGAAAGACAATGCCCGTCCACATGCGGCGAATCAGACCAAAGACCTCATCACATCTTTCCGATGCGAAACTCTAGATCATCCTCCGTACAGTCCCGATCTTGCGCCCAGTGACTACCACCTGCTCTTGCACTTAAAAAAACACCTCGGCAGTCAGCGTCTTCAAGACGATGACGAAGTCAAAAATGGTTCAAATGGCTCTGAGCACTATGGGACTTAACTTCTGTGGTCATCAGTCCCCTAGAACTTAGAACTACTTAAACCTAACTAACCTAAGGACATCACACACACCCATGCCCGAGGCAGGATTCGAACCTGCGACCGTAGCAGTCGCGCGCGAAGTCAAAACAGTGGTGTGCAGGGGTTAGCAAGTCAGGCGGCAGACTTCTATGGGGAGGGTATTCAAAAACTGGTACAACGTTATGATAAGTGCCTCAATATTGACGGAAATTATGTAGAAAAGTAGATTAAGGTACAGGCTTTCATGGAAAAATAAAATTATTGAGATATCTTAGCACGTCTTTTTTTAAATTTCAAGACGGTACTTACTTAAAAAACGCGCATCGTAGCATGAAACGAACCTAATAGAGACAGTTCAATGGCAGAGCTGCTTCTCCGTCGCCTTTTCGTTTCTGATGGTAAAATGTAGCCAGCTTTCACGTTCGTTTCCGTCTCAACTGTGCGAATGCGACTTCCTGACTTGCAGATCACCCAAACGTGCGGCTGTTCATAATGCACGGCGGGCTCATGGGGACGCAGGAGGGGATAACGGCCGGCGTGCCGCTGCTCGTCGTTCCGTTGTTCGCCGACCAGCAGCTGAACGCGGAGAGGGCGGCGGCGGCGGGCAACGGCATCCGACTGCACTACGACGGCCTCACGTTCGAGACGCTGCGGAGCGCCGTCGACGTCCTGATCAACGACACGAGGTAACGCACGGCGCTTAGCGTCACCCTTAAAGCCGTCGGCACACGGACCGTGCACCCGAACGCTGAGCGTGCCGAGTTTCTGACGTCATAGCGTGGAATAGCACGTTCGGGAGTCTTTCCGAATTTGCAGAGCGATATCTAGCATGTCAGATATTCTGAGCGTGAATCTGAGCGTTGAACAATCAGATCGCACAACGCCACACACACGACAACTCCCTTCAGCTTTGAGCTGTGAGGCGCATATTGGCATTCAGTTCAAGCCTATATGTATATATGTCGTTTCTGAGCACTAGAAAATTGAGAATCACTCGAAAACCCGTTGTTAACTCCATGATTCGTTGCAATAAAATAATGAGAGACATCATATTCGTTGCAAAAGAATTATTGTAACTTGCCTATTATGAGATGTCATTTGAAGGTAGCGACACACTGAGGATCCACCAAAAACACACTGTTCTTGGTAGGATTTGTTATAATTAAATTTCAGTTAGTAACATAGCTACGATTAAAGCATTTACCAAGTGATAACATTAGCAACAAGTGAATTGTTGTCACTGTAACGTAGTGAGTAGCGTTGATGATTGTGGACTGAGTATATGGTGTGATGATGGTTCGCGTCCCGAGAAGTCTAAACTTTTTTTCCCAATATTCGCGTAAATAATAGGTTCTGGTGCTTTATTATTAGTTAAGTGTAAGTAAGTACTACAGTATTTGATGTTATGTAAATATAAGGAGTGAGTTTGTTCGATTGGCTTAATCTACAGGACATCTTGCACTACTTGTATAAAGATATTTTGTTCCTTTTTCTTTTGAGTTTCGTAATTTACATGTTGTAAAGATTCTACAACTGGGTAGGAACAGTGATTAAGTAAGAATGACCTTAGGGTGTTTTTAGAATGAGGAAGGGACAAAATAGTGTTTATCTTATGCAGAGAACTATTGCAAATTTGTGTCGCACTGTTTGTAATGGAACTTTTATAAGCCTGTGTCCTTATTGATTGGACATGGAACATCCCATTTTGTCTTAAAACATGTACATCGATATTGAAGTTTTTGTTTGTGTATATTACATATAGAACAATGTGACTAGGATATGAACAATGGAGGAAATGTGCGTTTTAATAAAGCTAACGTGGGAATTTTGCTCGCGCCTGTGAGTAGTGTGATTTACGAACTAAACAACACACAACTGCCGCTAGAGTGCGTTGTGATCGCGTACACCACGTTGGGGCCCACGTACCGTATGCACAAGTCGCATCGTTCCTGAGCGTTCAGCAGCACGTTGAACTCGGCACGCTCAACGTTGACGTTCGACAGCACGGTCCGTGTGCCGACGGCTTTAGTGCCCACTCGCACGTTCCTCTTTGCACACAACGAAAGAGTGCTTAAACTCGTCACTCTCCATTGCTACTGCACATTGCACTGATCCGAAGACACGTTGTGAGTTCCCCACTACGTGTTTCTATACGAAATTTATCCCAAATTTACCTCCCACTCTACAAAAAGGCTACGTATTACCAGAACGATGTACCTACGAACTTAAACCCTAAAGCCGTCGGCACACGGACCGTGCTGTCGAACGTTAACGTTGAGAGTGCCAAGTTCAACGTGCTGCTGAACGCTCCGGAACGATGCGACTTGTGCATACCGTACGTGAGCCCTAACGTGGTATACGCGATCGCAACGCACTCCAGCGGCAGTTGAGGGATGTTTCTAGTTCGTAAATCACACTGTTTACTCAACAGGCGCGCGTAAAATTCCCACGTTAGCTCTATTAAAACGCACATTTCCTCCATCGTCCACGAAAAGGAAAGTACCATGTCCAATCAATAAGCACACAGGCTTATAAAAGTTCCATTACAATCAGTGCGGTACAAATTTGGGATACTTCTCCACATAAGATAAACATTATTTCATCATTCCCACATTTTAGTACAATCCCAAGGTCAGTCTTACTTGATCACTGTTCCTACCCAGTATCAGAATCTCTGAAACTGTGAATTACGAAGCGTAAAAGAAAAAGGAGCAGAATATCATTATACAAGTAGCGCAAGCTGTCCTGTATATTAAGCCAATCGAACAAAGTCACCCCTCAATAAAAGGTGAACTTATATTTACATAACATCAAATATTATAGCATATACATGTATTAAACTAATAATGAAGTATCAGAACCTAATAAAAACGCAAATGTTGGGTAAAAAAAATTAGGAAGCGTTACGACGCGAACCACCGCCCCAACAAAATTATATTTTACGACAAAGAAGCTACTCATTACGCTAAACAAACAACATCGCATTTTCTTACCTCTTGTTAAAAATGTTAATCATAGATCATTATGTCACTATTTGAAATTTAATTATAACAAATTCTACCAAGAACAATGCGTTTTGCGTGGATCTTCAGTGTGTTGCTGCCTTCCAATAGCCTATTCTCACAATACGCAAGTTACAATAATTCCTTTGCCACGAATACGTTGTTTCTCATTATTTTATTGGAACGAATCACACAAACTAACAACTGGTTTTCCAGTGATTCTCAATTTGCTGGTGCTCAGAAACGGCATATATCCATGTTGTTGTTGTTGTGGTCTTCAGTCCTGAGACTGGTTTGATGCAGCTCTCCATGCTACTCTATCCTGTGCAAGCTTCTTCATCTCCCAGTACCTACTGCAACCTACATCCTTCTGAATTTGCTTAGTGTATTCGTCTCTTGGTCTCCCTCTACGATTGTTACCCTCCACGCTGCCCTCCAATACTAAACTGGTGATCCCTTGATGCCTCAGAACATGTCCTACCAACCGATCCCTTCTTCTAGTCAAGTTGTGCCACAAACTTCTCTTCTCCCCAATCCTATTCAATACTTCCTCATTAGTTATGTGATTTACCCATCTAATCTTCAGCATTCTTCTGTAGCACCACATTTCGAAAGCTTCTATTCTATAGGCTTGAAAAGAATGCCAATATGGCGCCTCACAATTCTGTACTGAAGGGAGACGGCGCGCGTGTGACGTAGGTGGCTTTGTGCCATCTCATTGGTCAACGCTCATACGCACGCTCAGAATATCTGACATGTCAGATATTACTCTGCATGGTCGGAAAGACTCCCGAACGTGCCATTCCACGCGATGACTTCAGAAACTCGGCACGCTCAACGCTCAACGTGCGGATGCACGGTCCGTGTGCCGACGGCTTAAGGCTGTCGCACTGAACGATGATTGTTGAAAAACACGGTTTTGTAGCCAAAAGAATGGGGAATAGTACGGACTATTGGAATTCCGAATAAAACCAACCTGCTTTTAGACGAAAATGTGTTGCATTACCTATTGAACGTCCCACGTACTGTAGGGGGATAAGACGATAATCGAGTTATTTTGGTTTTGTGCAGGTACAGGGAGCGGGCTCGGCAGCTGTCCGTGTTGTTCAGGGACAGGCCCCGGCCGCCGCTGGAGGAGGCGGTCTACTGGGTGGAGTACGTCATCAGGCACCAGGGGGCGCCGCACCTCAGGTCTGCCGCGCTCGACCTCGCCTGGTACCAGTACCTGCTCCTAGATGTCGCCACCTTCGTCGCAGCAGTGGCGTCTCTGGCGCTCCTGGCGCTGTACTACCTCGTGCGGCAAGTGTTTGCGTACGTGATGCGATTCTTGAAGAGCGATCTCAAAGCGAAGAAGGAGTGAATACATTTGCTCAGGTGTCACAGGCATTACTATCTCTAGGGTTTTGACGGTCGATAAATTATCGGCAAGCTTTAGATGTTGCAGGAGAGTTCTTGTAGAACGTAAATACTGTAGGATCAACGGAGACCACACAAAAAAGAAGAAGTGCTGAGTTGTCGATAGACACACACAAAAGAAGAAAGGTTGCTAGCTTTCGGAGGTATCCTTTGGTGAGTTAAAGTACACCAACACTCACTACCTTTCACACATACGCATAAACATGCCTATGCTCGTACATGTTCAGTTTAGCAGGCACCGTGTAGAGACATAGACATGTGTGTGTGTGTATGTGTGTGTATTCCAGCCCAATAATGGATAACTCTCAAAGCTAGCAAGTTTTCTTTCTTTTGTGTGTCCCTGTTGACAAACAACTCTATGCCTCTGCTATCCAGTGCGTGATCTTCTTTTATACTAAAATATTTATACTGACAAGTTTTGGTACTCTTGTAAAATACAGAAATGTGAGCATCGTTCGAGTAAAAATGCACGTCAATGCCCAGCTTAAATCCGTTTTACAAGAGCGACTTTCCAGTCCAAATCGATTACTTGTCATGGATGCGCAATTCGCGCTTGTGTGTAGATGAACCACCAACCATGTCGCGAGTGGGTCAGTGGCGTCAGTGATCAATTGACTGAGTCAAAAATCCTGAGCGTGCGGACGATAGCAGATGTGCAGAAACAGGAATTGTGGCTTCGTCTGATAACAAAGGATGTCAAACCTATTCTCGCCGAACTCATTTCTGTCATAGTAATGGATTTTGTGCCATCTCAAACTCTCGTTTTCACCAACACATTGTAAAGGTTGCACGATGGCCTGTTATTTTCCCTGCCAATATTATTCCGTCAGAGAGGCGAAATATCAGAAAGCATCAAGGTATTCGTTTTAAAATTTCTGGCTAAAGAAAATGCCCACACTGTGCATACATGAGAAAGTGAACTGGATAAACATTTGTAGTGAACGCTGTTTCAACAGTGAAAAAAAAATCGGATATATTTAACCAGGAAAATAATTTTTGATGTTGTTTGTCATTTAGGTAGTAAGCAAGATACAAAGAATGAAATGAAATGGGGCCATTTTCTGTCTTCTAAATATTGTCTGATGTGTTTGAAGTATTTTTTCTCTTGCAAACAACTGTAGATGTTTTAAAATGTTTGAACAATACTTTAGCTATACTTTCGGTTCTGAGGAATGTGGAGACTTTATCATTCGATCTTAGTCAAGAAGATTCGTACAGCTCTGTTATCATTCTTGTTTTACCATACTTCGATTTTTTTTCCTCGAAAACTCATTTTCACTGTGGAAGTGCCAAGATGTGCAGTGGACAGTTCTCACAAGGTACGCAGATCCGGCGCTGCCGTGTAAACGTAAGCGAGCATTCGTGACAGACGGGGCTTATTACAGGAATGAAACGCCACAGGCGCTGCCGAATCCGTACTTACCACGAGTATTTGGCTGAGACAAGAAATTCGCCCGTGTGAAAGGGGCTTAAGAGGAAGCTATCGCTTTCTAGGTACTGCCCAGCAAAACGAACTGACGTCATGGCCACAGTGGCAGTACCGCCATGTTTACAGCCTAGAAATAGGAAGGGAAGGCAGCAACGTAGTACACTCCAATTTTCTTACAAGTGGAGCACTGTCACTATGAACCGGTGTTTGGATCACTTCGCTAGATGTACCTGGCCAACATGTAAGATGGAATACATATCCCTCCAGATCTCAAAGAGAACCATGTCATTACAGTATTAGTTCTTTTTACAGCTCATGTATTTCACTAACATTCTATTGATATCAAACTTTAACCACTTCGCCCAACCTGACTATGAAAACTGTCCACAGATCTCCCCAGCCTTCTAGCTTCTTGACGAGGTCCCCAATCTTAACCCTTCATTCCACTTTCCTTCCTCCCTTTCCAAATACTTAGTTTGGGGTCTTCCTCCCCAAATCTTCCACCCCACATCATTTCCCAAACACTCTCCCTCCAGAAACCCTCTTCACCTACTGTTCGCTTCCTGTAGTTTCAATGAAATGAAATGCTACATTTTTACACAATGTCGTCAACTGGTTGTATTATTTAACAATATTTTACTTAAAATATTCAATGAGCAACTGCCTGTTTTCATAGTTGTAAAAAAACACGTACATGTTTTATATTTGTAAATGTTTTAAGTGCTATATTTATGTATTTTATCAAATCTCTCGACTGAAGGAAGGCACTGCACCACTGCCAGTCGTCAGTAATAACAATGTAGGGGAAAGAGTGTTCCACTGTTATGGTGACATAGGGCTGTCTATTTTTTGCTCAGTTTTGTGATGAATGAAGTGTTGAAGTACGAGACACTAGCTATGCCATAGTAAGATTCATGCTGCCCACGCAGCTAGCTGCGTGGTTTAATGCACTGCTTCCCAGTGGAATACTGTCGGGGTCCGGTGTGCCAACCAGCCTGTGGATGGTTTTTAAGGTGGTTTTCCATCTGCCTTGGCGAATGTGGGCTGGTTCCCCTTATTTCGCATCAGTTACACTATTGCTGCGCAAAAACTGTCTTCACATATGCATACACCATAATTACTCTACCACGCAAACATTTGAGCAAACACTCGTCTGATATGAGACGTTAATGGGAGGGGGAGGGGGGGGGGGGGGTCCACTGGGGCCGGAGCTCCGAACTGCACAATATCCCTGGGTTCAGCGTGGGGCAGCGGTGGGGTGGGTGGACTGCTGTGCCCTGTTGTGGGGTTAGCCACTGAGGGCTACAGCGACACGAAGCCTCTCCATCGTTTCTAGGTCCCCAGTTCAATACACACACAATATACAAGATTCAGGCCACGTTACTGAAGTATACTGGAATATAGCGTTCCATAGATATCAGTTCCGTGGTGAAGTGGAGAATAAGCCCGAATTTACAGTGATGATGCAGAAAATTGGCTATGGCTTACTGAGAGTGATCATCTCTTTAATGATTTAGAGAAACAATATAAGCCCCAAATGTAGCTCATCGAGGATTTAAATGACAGTCCTTTTGAATTCAACATCATTGAACTGTGACTGAATAAAGTTAGGATCATAACTGTATCTGATGTAGCTTCAACTACCTGTTAGTACAAATAGTTACTTGATACAATGACACTCAACGTAATTTTAACTGCGTTTCATGGACATATATAGTGCCCAGGCCCACACGTGCAGCCACTCTTTTGGTATCAACTCAGTACCAATGAAACATTTTTCACGGTGCACAGAAAATTTAAGAGTGACTCTTGGAAGACCGCGCTCTCACATAATGGCAAGGCCGTTCCTAGTCATGGTAATCTGATGGTAGGGTGAAGCACCTATCCCCAACCCAAGCGACGTGACTTATTCAAATCCGCCAATGGTTTTCAATGTGCTCTATTTTGCAAAGAGGCAAAATTTGTCTCCAGCCCTACTAATGTTTATGTATATATTTTCCATTGTTTAGGTTTTCTGCTGAGCCACTATTTATACTCAACATCACGCGATTTTCAGATCACAGTTGTACAATAGGTGCAGGAACGACGATTTCAGAGAAAATCTGTGATCTGCATATCTCTCTGTCATGCAACTGTCCTTTGTAGTGTCTTTCACGAAATCCAGTTCCTTCTAGATGCTGCAATTTTCACAAACAGTAGCGAATTTTAACAGTTTCTAGTCCTTTCCCAACGCTATTTAGGTATTTATACTTAAGCTGATTAAATTCACTGTACAGTGCAGTGTCGATATTGAAGCGTTATGGCCTCTTTCTTGAAAATAAACTTGTGAAGGGGAGGATTTATATTACGTAATTTATTTTATAAATGTTTCTCTGCCGTCTTTTTTGGTGAAGCAACGAAGCTCTTTGTGTATTGATTCTCGCAATGAAATAAATTATTCATATCACATAAGTTTATTTATACAAATTATTGTAAATAACTTTCGTAATGCGTTGTTAAAATGTATATTTTGATATTTATAATAACTTCAAAATAAATTTTGACTCTATGTATTTCTCTGTACGTCTCTCGATTTCCTATCCATAAGGAGACACTGATATGAAAGTTACATGAATTACATGTTCCATAAAATGATTTGCACGATTTTTATTGAAATGATGTAAAATTAACCTGTTTACAGGCTTTGTACAAATGATTTATTCTCTGCGCATCTATTGTGGATGACGAATTACAACTGTGATTTAAATTGGCAATTTCTCTGGATATAAATATGCAACCTGTCGCTTTCTTGGGTTTTAGATACTACTTGTTGTACCATTAACCAGTTTTCGACCCACAGCATACCGGTCGTCATTTGGAGGTTTTACACGAACATCATATCGTGATGCAATGTAGTTAAACGCTGTGGTGAAGGACAGGCGAAAATGACGGACATTTAAAACTCGGTAACGGAACGTCTTCGAAATGGAAATGTTGTTACGTTGTTGTCACTTACAGTGCAACTACATCGTGGTATCCATAGCAAATCTGGTGTCTCGCAAAAGCTGTTCGGCGCGGACGCCACGTTGCAACACGCAGTCGTCGGGTTGGTTGTCAGCTCAGCCCTTGCGACTGTACGACGTTCTGGCTCCATTTGCATCGCGACCTGCAGAGGTTCTCTCATACGCCTGACCAAAGGACAGAGGGCGTGTAAATCACCAAGAGAGGTCGCTCCTACCACGAATGTTTTGGTGCATCAGCCAATGTCACGTACAGTCAATGACGAGGAAGTGTACCTCCACTGTGCGGTTATTTAGGACCGCACCAGCGCCGATCACATCCGGTACGACCGCCGCCTTCGCCGCATAGGGACCTTGGCAACGTAACTGCGGTTCGTGGTATCAGTGATAGTGTGGCCAGAGCCACATGTCTTCTTAGTCCTGGTACAGTCAGATGGCTCCAAACGGTCTCTGGTGACGTAGCAGGTTCAACACGTGCCCGGATTTCTTCCCCCGATTGCCTCAAGTTGGCCACTTCTGCGTGCGTCTGTACTTCGCGAACGTCCAGAATCTGGTCAACGGGTACGAGAACGTTCCAGACACCACTGTTGAAAGCAGCGACAAACGATCAGTACGTTATGTCTAGTACTTACAGCAATCCATCAATACGTCCATCCAGCTTCACGCAGGCTTCCAATGCAACGCCATTCAGATGGCTGAGGCTGTTTAACAGGAGTCATAGAAAATGTATAATGGAATAGTCAACCATTCTGATAACTGTTTTACTTTCAGTTTAATTTGGGCTTTATGTTCTATATTTCGGTATGTTGTTGTTGTTGTGGTCTTCAGCCCTGAGACTGGTTTGATGCAGCTCTCCATGCTACTCTATCCTCTGCAAGCTTTTTCATCTCCCAGTACCTACTGCAACCTACATCCTTCTGAATCTGCTTAGTGTATTCATCTCTTGGTCTCCCTCTACGATTTTTACCCTCCACGCTGCCCTCCAGTACTTAATTGGTAATCCCTTGATGCCTCAGAACATGTCCTACCAACCGATCCCTTCTTCTGGTCAAGTTGTGCCACAAAGTTCTCTTCTCCCCAATCCTATTCAATACTTCCTCATTAGTTATGTGATCTACCCATCTAATCATTTCGAAAGCTTCTATTCTCTTCTTGTCCAAACTATTTATCGTCCATGTTTCACTTCCATACATGGCTACACTCCATACGAATACTTTCAGAAATGACTTCCTGACACTTAAATCAATACTGGATGTTAACAAATTTCTCTTCTTCAGAAACGCTTTCCTTGCCATTGCCAGCCTACATTTTATATCCTCTCTACTTCGACCATCATCAGTTATTTTGCTCCCCAAATAGCAAAACTCCTTTACTACTTTAAGTGGCTCATTTCCTAATCTAATTCCCTCAGCATCACCCGACTTAATTAGACTACATTCCATTATCCTTGTTTTGCTTTTGTTGATGTTCATCTTATATCCTCCTTTCAAGACACTGTCCATTCCGTTCAACTGCTCTTCCAAGTCCTTTGCTGTCTCTGACAGAATTACAATGTCATCGGCGAACCTCAAAGTTTTTATTTCTTCTCCATGAATTTTAATACCTACTCCGAATTTTTCTTTTGTTTCCTTTACTGCTTGCTCAATATACAGATTGAACAACATCGGGGAGAGGCTACAACCCTGTCTTACTCCCTTCCCAACCACTGCTTCCCTTTCATGTCCCTCGACTCTTATAACTGCCATCTGGTTTCTGTAAATAGCCTTTCGCTCCCTGTATTTTACCCCTGCCACCTTTAGAATTTGAAAGAGAGTATTCCAGTCAACATTGTCAAAAGCTTTCTCTTAGTCTACAAATGCTAGAAACGTAGGTTTGCCTTTCCATAATCTTTCTTCTAAGATAAGTCGTAAGGTCAGTATTGCCTCACGTGTTCCAGTGTTTCTACGGAATCCAAACTGATCTTCCCCGAGGTTGGCTTCTACTAGTTTTTCCATTCGTCTGTAAAGAATTCGTGTTAGTATTTTGCAGCTGTGACTTATTAAACTGATAGTTCGGTAATTTTCACATCTGTCAACACCTGCTTTCTTTGGGATTGGAATTATTATATTCTTCTTGAAGTCTGAGGGTATTTCGCCTGTTTCATACATCTTGCTCACCAGATGGTAGAGTTTTGTCGGGACTGGCTCTCCCACGGCCGTCAGTAGTTCCAATGGAAAATTGTCTACTCCGGGGGTCTTGTTTCGACTCAGGTCTTTCAGTACTCTGTCAAACTCTTCACGCAGTATCATATCTCCCATTTCATCTTCATCTACATCCTCTTCCATTTCCATAATATTGTTCTCAAGTACATCGCCCTTGTATAGACCCTCTATATACTCCTTCCACCTTTCTGCTTTCCCTTCTTTGCTTAGAACTGGGTTTCCATCTGAGCTCTTGATATTCATACAAGTCGTTCTCTTATCTCCAAAGGTCTCTTTAATTTTCCTGTAGGCGGTATCTATCTTACCCCTAGTGAGATAGGCCTCTACATCCTTACATTTGTCCTCTAGCCATCCCTGCTTAGCCATTTTGCACTTCCTGTCGATCTCATTTTTGAGACGTTTGTATTCCTTTTTGCCTGCTTCACTTACTGCATTTTTATATTTTCTCCTTTCATCAATTAAATTCAATATTTCTTCTGTTACCCAAGGATTTCTACTAGCCCTCGTCTTTTTACCTACTTGATCCTCTGCTGCCTTCACTACTTCATCCCTCAAAGCTACCCATTCTTCTTCTACTGTATTTATTTCCCCCATTCCTGTCAATTGCTCCCTTATGCTCTCCCTGAATCTCTGTACAACCTCTGGTTCTTTTAGTTTATCCAGGTCCCATCTCCTTAAATTCCCACCTTTTTGCAGTTTCTTCAGTTTTAATCTACAGGTCACAACCAATAGATTGTGGTCAGAGTCCACATCTGCCCCTGGAAATGTCTTACAATTTAAAACCTGGTTCCTAAATCTCTGTCTTACCAGTATATAATCTATCTGATACCTTTTAGTATCTCCAGGGTTATTCCATGTATACAACCTTCTTTCATGATTATTAAACCAAGTGTTAGTTATGATTATGTTGTGCTCTGTGCAAAATTCTACCAGGCGGCTTCCTCTTTCATTTCTTAGCCCCAGTCCATATTCACCTACTGTTTCCTTCTCTCCCTTTTCCTACACTCGAATTCCAGTCACCCATGACTATTAAATTTTCGTCTCCCTTCACAATCTGAATAATTTCTTTTATTTCATCATACATTTCTTCAATTTCTTCGTCATCTGCAGAGCTAGTTGGCATATAAACTTGTACTACTGTAGTAGGTGTGGGCTTCGTATCTATCTTGGCCACAATAATGCGTTCACTATGCTGTTTGTAGTAGCTTACCCGCATTCCTATTTTCCTATTCATTATTAAACGTACTCCTGCATTACCCCTATTTGATTTTGTGTTTATAACCCTGTAGTCACTTGACCAGAAGTCTTGTTCCTCCTGCCACCGAACTTCACTAATTCCCACTATATCTAACTTCAACCTATCCATTTCCCTTTTTAAATTTTCTAACCTACCTGCCCGATTAAGGGATCTGACATTCCACGCTCCGATCCGTAGAACGCCAGTTTTCTTTCTCCTGATAACGACATCCTCTTGAGTAGTCCCCGCCCGGAGATCCGAATGGCGGACTATTTTACCTCCGGAATATTTTACCCATGAGGACGCCATCATCATGTAATCATACAGTAAAGCTGCATGCCACACATAATCAAAATATTACTGTTAATGAAATACAGGGGATAGGCGGAATAATGTGAACTGTGGTAATATAGGGATTGTTGTGTTTAACAGTCAACAACGCAGGTAGGGCACGTATTGCGCTAGACGTGTTCATTACGGACTAGACATCAGTGCGGGTTGTTTACGAGTAGTGCACGCTTTGTTAGGTCTTTCATTGCACGTCGACCTTGGTCTCTGAAAGCAAATACAGAGTTCCAAAGGAGGGCAGATTGTGGGGGCTTGATTAGCTGGAGCATCAGTAACCAAGACAGCCAACATGTTCAATGTTTAAAGAGCAGCCTACACAAAACATGGAAAGGCATCATCATGTAAATGTAATTGTGGGCGCAAATCAAAACTAAATGACAGAGATAGCCGTACGCTAACAAGAATTGTGTCAAAACAACACAAAACTACGATGGCTACAGTGACTGCAGAGCTCAATAGCCATCTTCTAGAGCCCGTTTCTATCGACACTGTCCGCCGAGAACTCCGTAAAGTAAATATTCATGGACGAGCTGCTATACCGAAACGATTAGCAACGACAACCAATGCAAAGAAGTCTACAACATTGTGTCAGGAGCGTGAATCCTGGATGACTGATCACTGGAAACACGTCGCTTGGTCTGACGAATCAACGTTTTCGTTTTTTCCAACATCGAGAGAGTTTA
The DNA here is from genome assembly GCF_021461395.2 of Schistocerca americana. Taxonomy (NCBI): domain Eukaryota; kingdom Metazoa; phylum Arthropoda; class Insecta; order Orthoptera; family Acrididae; genus Schistocerca; species Schistocerca americana. Next base: position 641,854,645 of record NC_060123.1, read on the forward strand.
CGTGTGGAGAACGCCAAAAGAATCCTACAATCCCGATTGCTTGATTCCAGCGGTTAAGCATGGAGGTGGAAGCGTGATGATGTGGGCAGCCAAATTATGATATTCTGCTGGTCCCATCATTACTCTCACAGGTCGTGTTACAGCCAACGAATATGTGAACATTTTAGGTGATCAGATGCACTCCATGAATCAAATGCTGTTCCCAACTATGATGCCATGTTGCAGGACGATAATGCACCCATTCACACAGCCAGGACAGTACAGTCGTGGTATGAGGAGCATACAACTGAACTGCAGCGTCTTCCCTCGCCAGCACAGTCCCCGGACTTGAAAATTATTGAACACTTGTGGGTGGTATTGGAACGCAGACTCCGAGCAGATTTCTGCCTCCGTCGTCACTACAGGAGTTAGAAGATGTTCTGATCGAAGAGTGACACAGCATTCCATTGGAGACTATACAATCATTATATGCCAGTATTCCAAAAAGAATCGCAGCTGCATTATGGGCAAATGGGGGCCCAACCCCTTATTAATAAACCATTCCCAAGTAAGTACAGATGTTCTCATTATTTTGCATGTCCCCTGTATTTGCGAAATACAAACCTGTGTCATCGGCACAATCAAGGCGACTGGTTTCCTTCATTGGGTCAGACAGCTTCCATGTACGGTCTATAGTATAATATCAGTTAAATAGTATACACATCTATGCAAGTTTCAGTACATTTCACATTTTTAATTTTTTTTTTTTTTTTTTTTTTTTTTTTTTTTTTTTTTTTTTTTGGCATCTGAAACCCATAAACATGTATTCGAAACTACGGACGCTAAAGGTAACAAGTCGCCCCTGAATGAAAAAAAAGTCCCACATCTGACTGTTTGTCAAAACGCTTACAAACTATTATAAAGATGTAATAAGAACAATTACTTAAATTTTGTCCATAGGGGCCTATTTAGGGTTAAGTTTAGACAAAATCCGAAGTGACTCATTCAGCGCAAATCCCACGGCATAGCTTAACTACACCTAGTCTCCATGCACAACACGCAACTTTATCTTGTGAATATGACAAAATGGTGTGAACTGCTCATACTTTCAGTATTATATCACTATGGCGTTTCAGTCATTAATACTAGTCCGTTACAAGAACATAGTCCTAGCCTTTCCTTCTTCCACTGTTGCTTTGGTTCTTCGCGGAACAATTCAAAATGGCGAATATTTGGTTACACATGATACAATTAATGACTGTCCTAGTGCGCGTATTGTAAGTATCCACAGAGAATTCGGGCCAGCCCATAATTGGAGCCAGTACATCGACTGCAGGCTTATCATACATACTCACTGGCGTGGCATCGTTTTAGCCTGCAAAGAATGTTACAAATATGTTCACCTCTAAACTCAGTGCAGCTACTGCTTGCAGAGTCAAAACAGAGCGTGCACAGAAGAACTTCCTGAGCGCCCTCTTATGGCCAATGAGCGTGACAAACGAATCGCTGACTCCACATCCCCTTCATATGTACATATTATGCCCTGATGCCACTAAACATAGTCCTTCAGGATGCTGTATTTTTCTTTCTGGCACTATAGTATCTTAAGTTGTGGCAAAGATGGACAACAAACAGTTGGACGTGTCTATTACTTTCAAAAAGTATGCAAAGTTATCAGCTCGGTTAGCTGAAATAAAAGTTCTCAAGCCTAACTGTATGCTAACCTAATGAAAACCGAATGTTAGAGCTGGTGATGACATGTACAGTTCATGTCAAGAGTCTGCGAAGGATAACATTTGAAAGAGAACAATCTATGGTAACCAGTATTGCCTAACATTTAAGGATATAGTCAGAGACAATCAGCTAAATTTTAAAGTTGTCACTGTTGGCCCCATAGCTCTGTCTATTTGAGTAGCCCTGAGTTCATGCGAGAAGCAGAGAACAGAAGCTTAAGCCTTGTGCTACAGAAAAATGCAGAAGATTAGATCGGTAAGTCGACTAACTAGTGAGGAGGTAATGAATCTAACTGGAGAAAAAAGAAATTTCTGGGACAACCTAACTGGAAGACTGAATTGATTGATAGGACACATTCTGAGGCATCAAAAAATTGTCAATTTGATGACGGAGATAAGTTTTGAAGGAGGTGACTGGTGAAAAAACTACACAGGCATAGGTTGATGGCTCAAACATAGAAAGTAGGTGCCAATGGGTGTAGTTTGCAGTAGCTACATAAATACTGAGAGGCTTTCACAAGATAGTCTAGCATGTATAACTGCATCAAGTCAGTCTTCGGAGTGAAGAACACAATAATATGCTGTTCCGTTTGTACTTTCCCAGCCATCGCCAAATTTATGTTGGCACTTTAAGCGACAATGTCCACCTCATTTTACAGACGTTGGTTTTCTATCGAGGACTTTGTCTTTCGAGAGACCGTTTGTAAAGGTTATAACGCTTCAGCTCAGACTCGTGCAGCGTTTCGGGTAAACTTTGTACGGTAAATATTTTTGGAGTTTCAAGGTGTGTGTATGCAGAACACTTCCGACGAAATGGCTGTTGAATCAATTCATACACTTTAATACAAACCATATGAAGGCGTTACATTTCATGAATAAACATGCACAGTCTATTAGTTTTAAGAGCACGTACTGAAGTAAAATACAGAATGTAACTGCTGCATTAGGTAACAATGATCGAGGTATGTGTATACTAATAAACTAAGTGAATCATCCAGAAGAATTATCTTCAACTTCAGATGTGACATGTTGACGTATTAAGCACGAAGTTCTAGCTGTCTCTGCGTCTTCTTTAAATCACATCACGTCTACGTTAAACAGTCGGCTGAATCATCCGTAGGCGGTTGTCTTGATATTTTGACATTCATTTTTACAACCATGTCGTCTACATTACCCTAATACTTATATTGAGGATTACACTGTCAGGGAAGTTTTCAGTGCTTCTAAAAAACATTAAAATAGAAATAGAGGAGATAAGTATACCCATATCACAAGAACTTGGTCAACATTATCGTCTCCGAGACTAGAAGGAAGTATAACAATTTGATTGAAAGTGTTTTTGCTTAAAGGTAGTTTATTCGTCAAATCACCAATACAAAAAAGAGAAATACTTTCGTAGAAGTCTAAGAAACAATCCATGCAATTTTTTAAGATGACTTAGAAGGCGCCGGCCGCGGTGGTCTAGCGGTTCTGGCGCTGCAGTCTGGAACCGCGGGACTGCTACGGTCGCAGGTTCGAATCCTGCCTCGGGCATGGGTGTGTGTGATGTCCTTAGGTTAGTTAGGTTTAAGTAGTTCTAAGTTCTAGGGGACTTATGGCCTAAGATGTTGAGTCCCATAGTGCTCAGAGCCATTTGAACTTAGAAGGCGACGTTTGTCGAAACTTCAATTATCATCACTATACCAAAATGTTGCGTGTAAAGTTTTAAAATCATTCTGTACAAAATATTAATTTAACTGCCACCTAACTGAAGTCAAGAAAGATTAACATAGATAATACCATGTTACGTAGAATATACTGTTGAAGGGTTATACACAGTAAAAGATCTCTCAAGTCACCTGCTTGTTGTTCAGTGTCAGTGTTCAATGATGTATTACTGTATAACATATTTTCATTCGACAATAAATAAGAAAAGTAATTTGTGCTTTTGCTTAAGTACTCTAGTCTCTTTGTAGCTTGCATCAAACAACAATTGCAGTAAGTTACATTTATTGGAGTAACAATCAATCAAACAGGTACTGCTTTTCTAAGTAAGACAAACAATACAGCATTTTATTTTATACCAGAGAAACAGTTGGTTTGAAAAGTGTTTCCTGTAAAGTAAGTTAACAGCATGCAAAATATCCTTTCAAAATTACAGCTTTGCAGACAGCCAACAGCATTTGTGTTGGTATATATTTTTTGTCTGAAACCCGTTAATATTACTTCAGTGGTATTCTCTTTCAACTAAATACTTACTACGATTTATATACATAAGGAAATAAAGGTTAGCAGTTAACACGGTGGTGACGAAGATCGTATCTAATGGAAAACTGACCATGATATTTTGTGAGTCATACACCAAACATATTTGAATTTGCTAAGAACAGTGCAATTTGGACATTAGAACTCCAAATTCCCTCTCATGGGTAGATTTAATGAGAACATGCTTCGATGTTCGTTTCTGGAGAAGATTTACTCTCATGAAATCATTCAATAACTTTCAACCACTGTTTATCTCAGTTGTGAGAATTAGCTCTAGATAATGCTTTTCAATAATGTCGATGCTCAGAGCCTTACCGTTAAGTTAAATTCTTTCTGCTGATGCTCAAACAGCCAAATGTTTGTGAAAATCAGTTAACCGATTTATTCCCTTGGATACTAGCGTTATATTTCTCTGATTAAAATCTTAGTCACTATACAAAAGTGTGAATCTAAGAGGAAACAACGTGACAATAACTTTTGCAGTTATTGCAAAAGCGTATAAATGTGAGTGCACCGTATATAAAATGTGGGGTATTGTGTTGTATATAGTTGAAGGCGTCTTATCATTGCAAATACTCAAATTGGAAACCTAACAGTTTGATACTCCACTCAGTGTAACATAATGTGCAGTCTCTAGCAAATGTACGTGGCGTCAGTCTACAGTAAGTTTTCGAAACGAGCCCGCAACGCCGAAGATGCTGTCAGCATAATGGTTGTCTGCGGGTCTCTTGCTCTCATCCGAGGTGTACTTGTCCTGCTCCAGGAACCAGTCTCGCAGCGTCTCTGCTCTCCTGATAAACTCATCTGAAAGTATAAGAGAACTTCAAATTTTCAGGCTTAAATGTAAAGTTTATTTAATGTATAAGAATGCAGTTTTAAGAAAATAGTTGCTCGGTGTCTTATTCAAAACAAATCTACATGCTATGGAAGATAGACTTTTCGCTCTCTTTTCTTATGCAATAAAAAAACGAGAACTGAGATCTGAAGTTTGTAAACCATTCACCGCCCAGAGATACCAGTGTCGAGAAGCTGATCGTTATTAATCGCTAAATGAAAGAATATTTCCTGATCAAAATGTCCGAAGGGATACAGAATAAGGGGTACGCTTCTGCTATGACAGAATATCAAAATTTTTCGAATGTTTTCTTTACTTAATATTGCGCAACATCACTCATGGTTACAAAGATGGATGTATTTGTGTTTTTCACGAACAACACATAGACGTAGAAAGGCAAGCTTCACTCAAACCGAGAAAAAAATATAAGCTACCAATGGTGGAAGCACTAAGAGGCAAGTTCAAAATGCAAAACCTTCAATTTTGTGTTACACAATTACACTATTGTTGAATGTAAATAGGTAACACTATAATACTTTATTTATGTAAGGAACTAACATACTAATATTCTGATGAAACCTTCTCGGGCTTTTAGCTGCCGTGTAGTGTCATGTTGTCGGTCGTTTGTCGGCGTTCCTTCCGTATGCAAGGCCCACCTTGTGAACCAGGACAGCGCTTTTCGAATGAACAACGCATGGTACGTGACGTTAACAAATATGCGTCAGGAACCCTATGATGTGAAAGCTGCGGAGGCAGTGAGCGGAGTAGACGGGCGGCACCAGGACTTGATTTCCACACCCCCCGCCTCACTGTGAGAGGGGGGAGGGGGGGGGGGGAAGCCTTACCACCAGTTGCGACATCTCTTCCCATTGCACACGATTGTCCCACCACTTAGGCTCTCGACAGAGGAGTCTGCGGTCCAGAAGCCATAAAGGAACGAACTGGACATGAACTCGACACTTTACCTGAAGATGATTAGCAGAAAACTCGTTCGAAACGTTGAGACATGACGCCACAGCTCGGCTGATAAATCGAGAAGACTTCGTTAATCAAATTCGCCGAAAAATCCTGCATTCCCCTATACTAATCTTTTCTAAGAACAGTAAGCATGTATAAAAGAACAGTGCGAAAAGCCACCGATCCGAACGCTTCTCATTACGACAGAGAGGTGGAACTGACGTCGCAGAAGCCGTCTTCGTCAGAGGGTGGAAGGCTGACAGTGACAGTGGAGCAAGGCAAGGGGCAGTGGGACAGCTCAGCAGCAGCTGACGGACCACCAGCCGGAGGTGCACAAAAATGGTTCAAATGGCTCTGAGCACTATGGGACTTAACTTCTGAGGTCATCAGTCGCCTAGAACTTAGAACTAATTAAACGTAACTAACCTAAGGACATCACACACAGCCATGCCCGAGGCAGCATTCGAACCTGCGACCGTAGCGGTCGCTCAGTTCCAGACTGTAGCGCCTAGAACCGCTCGGCCACTCCGGCCGGCCCAGAGGTGCACACATTCCGCTTTTAACCAGCCCAAGTATGCATGTTAGCCAGGGAGGCAAGCTGACGCACATTACTAGCAGAAGAGGCAGGCTGCTTTACTCACATACAGGGTGACAATTATTGAACTACATGAAAAAAACGTAAATTAGTTACAATCTACGGCGTGCACACACTTTATTCAACATTTAAAAGTCACTATAGATACTCGGATTTAGGTTATGACATGTTCGACATGCCTGCAGTCATTGGCGATGATGTAGCGCAGACGAATAGCGAAATTCTGCATGACCCCCTGAAGTGTCGGAACATCGATGCTGTCGTTGACCTCCTGAATGGCTGTTTTCAGCTCAGCAATGGTTTTGGGGTTATTGCTGTACACCTCGTCTTTAATACAGACCCACAAAAAGGAGCCGCACGTGTTCAGATCCGGAGAATGCGGCGGCCAATCGAGGCCAATGCCAGTGGCTTCCAGGTACCCCAGAGCCAGAATGCGGTCTCCAAGTGCTCCTCCAAGACATCAGACACTCTCCTGCTTCGATGGGGTCGAGCTCCGTCTTGCATGAACCACATCTTGTCGAAATCAGGATCGCTTTGGATAATGGGAATGAAATCACCTTCCAAAACCTTCACGTACCATTCAATGGTCACTGTGCCATCAAGGAATAACGCACCAATTATTCCGTGACTGGACACTGCACCCCACATTCACCTGCTGAGAATGAAGAGACTTCTCGATCGCGAAATGCGGAATCATGGTCCCCCAAACGCATCAATTTTGCTCATTGACGAACCCATCCAAATGAAAGTGGACTTCGTCGCTAAACCTAACCGTACTAATTTCCATCATATCCCTTGGCCAATCGTGCAGTTTGAACGTCCTAGCACAAACAGTTCAGAAGTTATGACGATTTTATTTCATATAGTTGGATAACTGCTACCCTGTATAAGCTGTCCCAACCCAAGAAGACTGCCCTCCCGACTCTCCGCCGTGCTACGCTGTGTAACAGTTTATTCTGCATGCTTTCATTGTAGTGTTAAGGGTAGGGTTCGTAAGTTGATGAAAATCTCCGAGTATCGCAAGACGGGGCTCAATAAAATATATATTCATTTTGGGTCATTGCAGGCCAGAAAATGGCGGATTTTAATTGTCCTTTCTCCTTATCGCTGTATTTTTGGGTTGTTTACTTACTTTGACATGAACGGTTATATCTACAACTTCATATTGTTTCGACCAGCACTGGTTATTCTCAGTTCTAACCATCATCGGGTCACCTCTAACAATGTTTTCTTTAATAATGAGAACCGTCTCTGCAGTCGAATCCTTTGTACCTAAGAACCTGAAGATGTCTTCCTGCCACGCCAACTAATTGATTGGTTGGTTAATTCGGAGAAGGGGACCAAACAGCGAAACGCCAACTAACGTAAGATTTTGCAAGACTAGTTTCTTTCTGTACCTTAGTTTGTTGCACCCAAATAAGACCCCAGTTACACTAACTTTAATTACTTTTTCAAGAATGTGTATTTCAGGTTAGCTGAATTCATTCTAAGTGGCCAAAATCATTCTAAATTACCCAAATGCTATTTAGCAAACACATAGTTATTTTTTCATATTATGTTAATCTAAAAAAGTACATCTCTAAAAGAAGCAGTTTTTCTTTGATGAGAACCTTTCTTTGAACTGCGTTGCATACCACTGAAACCTGATTTTTAATATCCATTGAGCCATACTTTATTGCCCGCCCGGCTAGCCGTGCGGTCTAATGCGCTGCTTCCCGAGCGAGAAGGCGTGCCGGTTCCAAATGGTTCAAATGGCTCTGAGCACTATAGAACTTTGGACTACTTAAACCTAACTAACCTAAGGACATCACACACATCCATGTCCGAGGCAGGATTCGAACCTGCGACCGTAGCGGTGGCGGGGTTCCAGACTGTAGCGCCTAGAACCGCTCGGCCACCACGGCCGGCGGGCGTGCCGGTCCCCGGAACGAATCCTCCTGGCAGATTAGTGTCGAAGTCTGGTGTGCCGGCCAGCCTGTGGATGATTTTTCAGGCGGTTTACCATCTGCCTCGGCGAATGTGGGCTGGTTCCCCTTATTCCGCCTCAGTTACACTATGTCGGCGATTGCTACTCAAACACTGTCTACATGTACGCATACACCATAATTTCTCTGCTGCGCAAGCATTTTGGGCTACATCCGTCTGGTATGATAACGTTTCTGGGGGGTCCACTGGGGCGTGAACTGCACAATAATCCTGGGTTCGGTGTGGGGCGGCGGTGGGTAGGGTGGACTGCTGTGGCCTGTTGTGGGGCTGTGTACCACTGAGGGCTACGGTGGCACGAAGCCTCTCCATCGTTTCTAGGTCCCCGGTTGAATACACACACAATACACCTTACTGAAGTAAGGTTGGAGTATAGCGTTCCATTGATATCAAGGTCAGTGGTGAAGCGGAGAACAAGCCCGAATTTACAGTGATGATGCAGAAAATTGGCTGTGGCTTGCTGAAAGTGATCATATCTTTAATGATTTAGAGAAACAATGAGAGTCCTTTAGAATTCAACATCATTGAACTGTGACTCATTTAAGTTAGGGTCATAACTATCTAATGTAGCTTCAACTACCTGTAACTACAAATAGTCACTTGATACAATAACACTCAACGTAATTTTAGCTGTGTTTCACGGACATATATAATACCCAGACCCGCATGTGCAGCCACTCTTATGGGATAAACTCAGTACCGATGCAACATTTTTCACTGTGGATCGAAAATTTAAGAGTGACTTTTGGAACACCGCACTGTCACCTGATGGCAAGGTCGTTCGTAGTCATGGTAATCTGATGGTAGGGTGAAGCAGCTATTCCTAACCCAAGCGACGTGACTTATTCAAATCCGCCAATGGTTTTCAATGTGCTCCATTTTGCAAAGAGGCACAATTTGGCTCCAGCCCCACTAATATTCAAGTATATATTTTCCATTGTTTAGGTTTTCTGCTGAGCCGCTATTTATACTTAAGATCACGCGATTTTGAGATCGCTGTTGTACAATCGGTGCAGAAATGACGTCCCCGGACTTGAACATTATAGAACCCTTGAGGGCGGAATTGGTGTGGAAGCTCCGGAGCAGATTTCCTATTCCCTCGTCATTACAGGTTTTAGGATAGGTCTGATCGAAGAGTAGCATAGCATATACGCCAGTATTCCAAGAAGAATAGCAGTTGTATAACGGGAAAACGAAGGTTCAACCCCTTATTAATAAACCATTCTCAAGTAAGTACAGGTGTTCATATTATTCTGCGTATCCCGTGTACCTTTCGTAAATTTTCCTGGTGTTAAGTAGTGCATTACTTTTCTTGGTGACTTGATAAGAGCTACATATACGACTGTATTTAGAGCCCTGGCATCCATAAAGAGAACAGGACATTTCTGACGATGCGGACGTCATGTGATCCCACATACTTACAGGCAAACATATCAATAGGGCCGGCTGTTCCTCCCAGCTCGTCCGGGACGTCTCCCCGTTGCACGTGGTCAAACAGCGTGTTGGATCCTGGCAGATGGAGATGGATCTGAAACCAGGAAACGCGTACCATTAAATGGATTGAAAGCTGACGATGTTTAGAGGCATTCCACATCATCTCACTTTCATCTAACAGTTATCTTACCAGTCTCAGCTCATATGTGCTCAGCTATGTCGTAAGAAATTCTCTTTTCCACACTAGCAGCATAGCATTCCTCGAGGTTACAGATCAGCTTAAATGTCTCCACATATCTACATGGAAGGCTCAAAATGGCTCTGAGCACTATGGGACTCAACTGCTGCAGTCATAAGTCCCCTAGAACTTAGAACTACTTAAACCTAACTAACCTAAGGACATCACACACACCCATGCCCGAGGCAGGATTCGAACCTGCGACCGTAGCAGCAGCGCGGCTCCGGACTGGAGCGCCTAGAACCGCACGGCCAACTACATGGAAGGATCTCTTGGTGGATACGGAGGTGCATTTTCCATTTTCAGCAAGAAAAAGTATGAATTTTAGTGGAGAAGGCACTGTGTAACAGTATAGTTCTTTCAACTTCTACGCTACGGTCGCAGGTTCGAATCCTGCCTCGAGCATGGATGTGTGTGATATCCTTAGGTCAGTTAGGTTTATGTAGTTCTAAGTTCTAGGGGACTGATGACCTCAGAAGTTAAGTCCCATAGTGCTCAGAGCCATTTGAACCATTTCAACTTCTAATGCACTCGCAAATACAAGGTGTCTCAGAACATACGCTACAACTTTAGTGTGTTATAGCACATTAAAGATTAAAGATATTCACATTGTTTGACTTGTCTCGCGGAAAAACTCCCAAAGTTTATTCAGACCAAATCGAACACGCAGGTTCAAAGCAGCTTGCAAACACGGTTTAGTAAGGACCCACCCTCGCGGACATCGATAAGCCGGTGGTACAGGAATTTTAAGCAGACGGGGAGCGTTGATGCGAAGCATTGTACTGGACTACCTGGAACAAGGCAGCCGACACAGAACGGATGCCGATGGCTTTTCAACGTTCACGGCAGATATCTCTTCGGTGGGTGTCGCAAGAGCTGCAGATTACGCAATTCGCTGTGGACGTTCTTCACCATTTAAAGGAGAAAGGAAATGTTCCAAACATCCTAGGATTTTCTGAGGAAGCAACATTCCACACGTGTGGTAAGGCAAACAAACAAAATGTCCGCATTTGGGGCACATTGTTCGTAATAGCCCGCTAGTGAATGTGCGGTGTTGTTTAATAGCTGATTGCATTATCCAGCGATTTTTTTCCTCAGTAAAAATAGTCAGTTCTAATAATTACCGTCTGCGTTTTCACAACTGGCCAAGACACAGGTTTTTTTTTTTTTTTTTTTCGTAATGTTGGTGCACCGTTACAATGGACTGAGACTGTGTGAGATATTCTAGACCAGGTGTTTACAGATAGCTGGGTTGGCAGCGGTAGTTGAATTCCCTAGTCTCTTAGATCGTCTGACATTACATGGATGGACTTCTTTCTATAGGGGTAGGTCAAGGACAGAGTTTAGCGAATGCCTGTCAACGACATTAGTGATTTAAAGAACCGAATCGTTGCTGACAACTGACTTGGGTATGTTGCGCCCAGTGTGAACATAGCTTGAACACAGACTGGATGTTGTGCGCGCAACCAAAGGCGAACATATTGAAATTAACTGATTTGCATAAAAACTTTGCGAAATAGTGTGACACATAAGCCAGACATGGTGAGAATATCTTAATTAGTTGTTAGAGATATGCCGTTCCTCTTCAGACACCCTGTATTTCGTGGGTAGACCAATTGACAAACTTTTCCGAACACTGCAGCATAACGACACTGCAGCATAACGAAGACTAAATGCGGTCATGGAAAAAAATCACAAGACTAAGAATTAATTAATGTAGAGTAATGAAATTTCTGTTCAAAAACGTTCAAATGTGTGTGAAATCTTATGGGACTTAACTGCTAAGGTCATCAGTCCCTAAGCTTACACACTACATAACCTAAATTTTCCTAAGGACAAACACACACACCCATGCCCGATGGAGGACTCGAATCTCCGCCGCGATCAGCCGCACAATCCATGACTGCAGCGCCTAAGACCGCTCGGCTAATCCGGCGCGGCTTACATTTCTGGAACGCATTTATCTAGGTAACATATTTAAATGATTAACATTTCAAGATCGCGAGTTAAGGTAAGGGCCAGATGTTGTTGTTGTGGTCTTCAGTCAAGAGACTGGTTTGATGCAGCCCTCCATGCTACTCTATCCTGTGCAAGCTTCTTCATCTCCCAGTACCTACTGCAACTTACATCCTTCTGAATCTGCTTAGTGCACTCATCTCTTGGTCTCCCTCTACGATTTTTACCCTCCACGCTGCCCTCCAATACTAAATTGGTGATCCCTTGATGCCTCAGAATATGTCCTACCAACCGATCCCTTCTTCTAGTCAAGTTGTGCCACAAATTTCTCTTCTTTCCAATTCTATCAAACACCTCGTCATTAGTTATGTGATCTACCAATCTAACATTCAGCATTCTTCTGTAGCACCACATTTCGAAAGCTTCTATTCTCTATTTGTCTAAACTATTTATCGTCCACGTTTCACTTCCATACATGGCTACACTCCATACAAATACTTTCAGAAACGACTTCCTGACACATAAATCTACACTCGATGTTAACAAATTTCTCTTCTTCAGAAACGCTTTCCTTGCCATTGCCAGTCTACATTTTATATCTTCTCTACTTCGACCATCATCAGTTATTTTGCTCCCCAAATTGCAAAACTCCTTTACTACTTAAAGCGTCTCATTTCCTAATCTAATTCCCTCAGCATCACCCGACTACATTCCATTATCCTGGTTTTGTTTTTGTTGATGTTCATCTGATATCCTCCTTCCAAGACACTGTCCATTCCGTTCAACTGCTCTTCCAGGTCCTTTGCTGTCTCTGACAGAATTACGTCATCGGCGATCTTCAAAGTTTTAATTTATTCTCCATGCTATTTAATACCTACTCCGAATTTTTCTTTTGTTTCCTTTACTGCTTGCTCAATATACAGATTGCGTTACATCGGGGATAGGCTACAACCCTGTCTCACTTCCTTCCCAACCAGTGCTTCCTTTTCATGCCCCTCGACTCTTATAACTGCCATCTGGTTTCTGTACAAATTGTAAATAGCCTTTCGCTCCCTGTATTTTACCCCTGCCACCTTCAGAATTTGAAAGAGAGTATTCCAGTCAACATTGTCAAAAGCTTTCTCTAAGTCTACAAATGCTAAAAACGTAAGTTTGCCTTTCCTTAATCTATTTTCTAAGATAAGTCGTAGGGTCAGTATTGCCACACGTGTTCCAACATTTCTACGGAATCCAAACTGATCTTCCCCGAGTTCGGCTTCTACCAGTTTTTTTGCCGGCCGGTGTGGCCGTGCGGTTCTAGGCGCTTTGGTCTGGAACCGCGTGACCGCTATGGTCGCAGGTTCGAATCCTGCCTGGGGCATGGATGTGTGTGATATCCTTAGGTTAGTTGGGTTTAAGTAGTTATAAGTACTAGGGGACTTATGACCACAGATGTTAAGTCCCATAGCGCTCAGAGCCATTTGAACCAAGCCATCTACCAGTTTTCCCATTCGTCTGTAAAGAATCCGTGTTAGTATTTTGGAGCCGTGGCTTATTAAACTAATAGTTCGGTAATTTTCACATCTGTCAACCCCTGCTTTCTTCGTGATTGGAATTATTATATTCTTTTTTAAGTCTGAGGGCATTTCGCCTGTCTCAGACATCTTGCTCACCAAATGGTAGAGTTTTGTCAGGGCTGGCTCTCCCAAGGCTATCAGTAGTTCCAATGGAATGCTGTATACTCCCGGGGCCTTGTTTCGACTGAGGTCTTTCAGTGCTCTGTCAAACTCTTCACGCAGTATCGTATCTACCATTTCATCTTCATCTACATCCTCTTCCATTTCCATAATATTGTTCTCAAGAAAATCGCCCTTGTATCGACCCTCTATATACTTCTTCCACCTTTATGCTTTTCCTTCTTTGCTTAGAACTGGGTTTCCATCTGAGCTCTTGATATTCATACAAGTGGTTCTCTTTCCTCCAAAGGTCTCTTTAATTTTCCTTTAGGCTGTATCTATCTTACCCCTAGTGATATGCGCTTCTACATTCTTACATTTGTTCTCTAGCCATCCCTGCTTAGCTATTTTGCAATTCCTGTCAATCTCAATTTTGAGACGTTTGTATTCCTTTTTGCTTGCTTCATTTACTGCATTTTTGTATATTCTCCTTTCATCAATTAAATTCAGTATTTCTTCTGTTACCCAAGGATTTCTATTAGCCCTCGTGTTTTTACCTACTTGATCCTCTGCTGCCTTCACTATTTCATCTCTCAAAGCTACCCATTCTTCTTCTACTGTATTTCTTTCCCCCATTCTTGTCAATCGTTCCCTAATGCTCTTCTTGAAACTCTCTACAACCTCTGGTTCTGTCAGTTTATCCAGGTCCCATCTTCTCAAATTTCCACGTTTTTGCAGCTTCTTTAATTTTAATCTACAGTTCATAACCATTAGATTGTGGTCAGAATCCACTTCTGCCCCTGGAAATGTCTTACAATTTAAAACCTGGTTCCTAAATCTCTGTCTGACCATTATATAAGATATTTGAAACCTGTCAGTATCTCCAGGCTTCTTTCATGTATACAACCTTCTTTTATGATTCTTGAACCAAGTGTTAGCTATGATTAAGTTATGTTCTGTGCAAAATTCTACCAAGCGGCTTCCTCTTTCGTTCCTCACCCCCATTCCATATTCACCTACTCCGTTTCCTTCTCTTCCTTTTCCTACTATCGAATTCCAGTCACCCATGACTATTAAATTTTCATCTCCCTTCACTATCTGAATAATTTCTTTTATCTCATCATACATTTCATCAATCTATTCGTCATCTGCGGAGCTAGTCGGCATATAAACTTGTACTACTGTGATAGGCGTGGGTTTCGTATCTATCTTCGCCGCAATAATGCGTTCACTATATTGTTTATAGTAGCTTACCCGCATTCCTATTTTTTTATTCATTATTAAATCTACTCCTGCATTACCCCTATTTGATTTTGTATTTATAATCCTGTATTCACATGACCAGAAGTCTTGTTCCTCCTGCCACCGAACTTCGCTAATTCCCACTATATCTAACTTTAACCTATCCATTTCCCTTTTAAATTTTCTAACCTACCTGCCCGATTAAGGGATCTGACATTCCACGCTCCAACCCGTAGAATGCCAGTTGTCTTTCTCCTGATAACAATGTCCTGCTGAGTAGTCCCTGCCCGGAGATCCGAATGGGGGACTGTTTTACCTCCGGAATATTTTACCCAAGAGGACGCCATCATCACTTAACCATACAGTAAAGCTGCATGTCATCGGGAAAAATTACGGCTGTAGTTTCCCCTTGCTTTCAGCCGTTCGCAGTACCAGCACATCAAGGCCGTTTTGGTTAGTGTTACAAGGCCAGATCAGTCAATCATCCAGACTGTTGCCCCTGCAACTACTGAAAAGGCTGCTGCCCCTCTTCAGGAACCACACATTTGTCTAGCCTCTCAACAGATACCCCTCCGTTGTGGTTGCACCTACGGTACGGCTATCTGTATGATTGAGGCACGCAAGCTTCCCCACCAACGGCAAGGTCCATGGTTCATGCGGGGAAGAAGGGCGAGATAAAACATTGCAAATGTGAAGTGGTGATACATTAATAACCGGTGCAACCGCCAAAATGTTGAATGCAAGCATGCAAACGCGCATGCGTTGTGTTGTGGAGGTGCCGGATGTCAGTTTCTGGGTAGGAATTCCATCTCATTGCACACTGTTGATCAGTATAGGGATGGTTAATGCTGTTTGTGGATGAAGCTGGAGTTGTCGTTCGATGACGTCGATATGTGGTCGATTAGAGACAGGTATGGTGATCGAGGTGGCCAAGGCAAATGTCGACACTCTGTAGAGCATGTTAGATCACAACAGCGGTATCTGGACGAGCGCTATCCTGTCAGAAAACACCCCCAGGAATGCTGTTCGTGAATGGCAGCACAACAAGTCGACTCACCAGACTGAAGTATCAAATTTGCAGTCAGGTGCGTGGAATAATCACGAGAGTGCTCCTCTTCTCATACGAAATCACATCCTAGGCCATAACTCCATGTGTAGGTCCAGACAAGATGGTTGCCAGGACTTCAACTAGCCTACTCGTAACCAACACACGACCACCACTGGCACCAAACGAGAACCAGTTTTCATCATAAAACACAACGGACCTCCACACTGCCCTCCAATGAGCTCTCGCTTGACACCACTGAAGTCGCAAGTGGTGGTGGTTTGTGGTCAGTGGAATGGGCGCCATATGGCGTATGGCTCGGAGCTGTCATTGATGTAAATGATTTTGTAACGCCGGCCAGGGTGACCGAGCCGTTCTAGGCGCTACAGTCTGGAACCGCGCGACCACTACGGTCGTAGGTTCGAATCCAGCCTTGGCCATGGATGTGTGTGCTGTCCTTAGGTTAGTTAGGTTTAAGTAGTTCTAAGTGTTAGGGGGCTGATGACCTCAGAAGTTAAGTCCCACAGTGCTCAGAGCCATTTGAACCATTTGATTTTGTAACAGTTGGTTGTGCAGTTGTGGTGTCAACTGCTGCTCAGATTGCTACTGTAGACGCAGTACGATGCGACAGATCCACACGCAAACACGATGGTCTTTCCTCTCGGTACTGCCACGTGGCTGTCCGGAGCCCGGTCTTCTTACGACCATACATTCTCCTGACCACCGTTGTCAGCAATCATGTGCAGTGGCTACATTCCTGCCAAGTCTTCTACAGTATCTCGTAGTCCTGTTACACGACTTGGTTCAAACTCAGTGATGTGTTGATAACGGCGTCTTTGTCGCCTTAAAGGCATTCTTGACTAACTTCAAATCGCCACCTCCAATCTCACCGCCGTTACAGCGTGTACTGACAGCTAACCTGACGTGCATCCTCATAGAGGCCCTGCTAGCGCCACTCTTATGCGACTGGCTCGAAGTTTGAAATGATATCATCTTACAGGTTTAGAAACCCTCGTACCAACTTTCGTTTGTGTCGCACAACTCGTTCTTGGCGTTATATATATTTTTTTTTTTTCTCGTCAGTGTAGTCACTTGCATTTATACACTACCGGACATTAAAATTGCTACACCACGAAGATGACGTGCTACAGACGCGAAATTTAACCGACAGGAACAAGATGCAGTGATATGCAAATGATTAGCGTTTTAGAGCGTTCACACAAGGTTGGCGCCGGTGGCGACACCTACAACATGCTGACATGAGGAAAGTTTCCAACCGATTTCTCATACACAAACAGCAGTTGATCGGCGTTGCCTGGTGAAACGTTGTTGTGATGCCTCGTGTAAGGAGGAGAAATGCGTACCAACACGTTTCCAACTTTGATAAAGGTCGGATTTAGCCTACCGCGATTGCGGTTTATCGTATTGCGACATTGCTGCTCGCGTTGGTCGAGATCCGATGAATGTTACCAGAATATTGAATCGGTGGGTTCAGGAGGGTAATACGGAACGCCGTGTTCGATCCCAACGGCCTCGTACCACTAGCAGTCGAAATGACAGGCATCTTATCCACATGGCTGTAACGGATAGTGCAGCCACGTCTCGATCCCTGAGTCGACAAATGGGGACGTTTGCAAGACAACAACCATCTGCACGAACAGTTCGACGACGTTTGCAGCAGCATGGACTATCAACTGGGAGACCATGGTGCGGTTACCCTTGACGCTGCATCATAGACAGGAGCGCCTGTGATGGTGTAGTCAACGACGAACCTGAGTGCACGAATGGCAAAACGTCATTTTTTCTGATGAATCCAGGTTCGGTTTACAGCATCGTGATGGTCGCATCCGTGTTTTGCGACATCGTGGTGAACGCACATTGGAAGCCAATATTCGTCATCGCCATACTGGAGTATCAGCCGGGGTGATGGTATGGGGCGCCATTGGTTACACGTCTCGGTCTCCTCTTGTTCGCATTGACGTCACTTTGAACAGTGGACGTTACATTTCATATGTGTTACGACCCGTGGCTCTACCCTTCATTCGATCCCTGCGAAACCCTAAATTTCAGCAGGATAATGCACGACCGCTTGTTGCAGGTCCTGTACGGGCATTTCTGGATACATAAAATGTTCGACTGCTGCCCTGGCCAGCACATTCTCCAGATCTCTCAGCAATTGAAAACGTCTGGTCAATGGTGGCCGTGCAACTTTCTCGTCACAATACGCCAGTCACTACTCTTGATGAATTGTGGTATCGTGTTGAAGCTGCACGGGCAGCTGTACCTGTACACGCCATCCAATCTCTGTTTGACTCAATGGCCAGGCGTATCAAGGCCGTTATTACGGCCAGAGGTGGTTGTTCTGGGTACTAATTTCTCAGGATCTATGCACCCAAATTTCGTGAAAATGTAATCACATGTCAGTTTTAGTATAATGTATTTGTCCAATGAACCCGTTTATCATCTGCATTTCTTCTTGGTGTAGTAATTGTAATGGCCAGTAGTGTAATATGGCCAGAAATTAAAACAAGTCTGTTTATCAGAATGCGTTTATGAGCATAAGTTACATCTGTCTCTTGTTTGGGTTTGGTTTGATGCAGTTTTCCACGATAGTCAATTCTGTGGAAGCGTTTTTATCTCTGCATAAGTTTTACAACTTACATCTACTTCCGTCTGGTACTACAGTCAAGCCTTAAGTCTCCGTCTGCAATTTTTCCCCGCCCCCTTCTCCTCACACGCTTTCCTGGGTTACCAAACCGTCTTCTATGCCTCATGTTACGTCCTATCAATTGATCACTTCTGTCAGTCAAATTGTGACACAGATCTATTTTCTTGCCAGTTCGATTCCTCGTTAGTTATTCGTTCTACCCATCTAATCTTGAACACTCTTCTGTAGCAGCAAATTTCAAAAGCCTCTATTCTCTATGTGTGAACGCTTCACTTCTGCACAAGGCGACACTCCAGACCAACTCCTTCAGAAGAGACTTCCATACACTAAAAATTTTAATTCGATGTCAGAAGCGATTTTCTTGCTATTACCAGTCTGCGTATTACGTCCTCTCTACTTCTTCCATCGTCAGTTATTATGCTGCCCAATTAGGAAAGCTCTTTGTCCCTTTCAGCGTCTTTTACGAATCTAATTCCCTGACTATCTCGTGATTTAATTCGACTACTTTTGTTTTGTTCTCCTTTAATTTTTGACCTCTTTTCAAGACACTACCAACTCCTTTGCCTTATATGACGGAATTACTGTGTCAACGGTAAGCTACGAAGTTTGGATTCTTCTCCCTGACGTTTAATGCCCTTTCCTAAATTGTCAGTGGTTTCCTTCACAGCTTGGTCTGTGTACAGATTTAATAATAATGGGTATAGGCTACAGCTCTGCCTCACTCCCTTCTCTAGTATTACTTCCCTTTCATATCCTTCGACTCTTACAATAGTTCTGACTGTTATTTAGTCACATATGTGACTAAGACATTTCCCGCAGTGGTATGCTGTCTTGCCTATTCAATCTTGCAAAACTATGTGTCGTCTGTCCATCGAGTCATGTCTGTAAGATTTGTCTAAGAAGATTACAGAACATTCGAATGAGTGAAAAATATGTTTAGTAAGGAAAATGATAGAAAGAAACATGTCAGTTGCTTACATGTACACTATGTGATCAAAAGTATCTGAACACCTGGCTGAAAATGACATACAAGTTCGTGGCGCCCTCCATCGGTAATGCAGGAATTCAATATGGTGTTGACCCACCCTTAGCCCTGATGACAGCTTCCACTCTCGCAAGCATACCTTCAATCAGGTGCTGGAAGGTTTCTTGGGGAATGGCAGCACGTTCTTCACGGACTTCTGCACTGAAGTCGGTAGGTTAGGTCTAGCACGGAGTCGGCGTTCCAAAACATTCCAAAGGTGTTCTATCGGATTCGTGTCAGGGCTCGGCAGGCCAGTCCATTTCAGGGATGTCATTGTGGTGTAACCACTCTGCCACAGGCCTTGCATTATGAACAGGTGCTCGATCGTCTTGAAAGATGCAATCGCCGTCTCCGAATTGCTCTTCAACAGTGGGAAGCAAGAAGGTGCTTAAAACACCAATGTATGGCTGTGCTGTGATAGCGCCACGGAAAAGAACAAGGGGTGCAAGCCCCCTCCATGAGAAACACGACCACACCAAAACACCACCGCCTCCGAATATTACTGTCGGCACGCTGCAGATGACGTACACTGGGCATTCGCCATACCGACACCCTGCCATCGGATCCCCACATTGTGTACCGTGACTCGCCACTCGACACAACGTTTTGCCACTGTTCAATCGTCCAATGTTTACGCTCCTTACACCAAGCGAGGCGTCGTTTGGCATTTACCGGCGAGATGTGTGGCTTATGAGCAGACACTCGACCATGAAATCCAAGTTTTTTCACCTCCCGCCTAACGGTCATAGCACTTACAGTGGATCCTGATGCAGTTTGGAATTCCTGTGTGATGGTCTGGATAGATGTCTGCCTATTACACATTACGACCCTCTTCAACTGTCGGCGTTCTCTGTCGGTCAACAGACTAGGTTGGCCTGTACGCTTTTGTCCCTTCACTTTTCCACTTCACTATCAGAGGACCTAGGGATGTTTAGGAGTGTGGAAATCTCGCGTACAGACGTATGGCACAAGTGACGTCCAACCACCTGACCACTTTCGAAGTCCGTGAGTTCCGCGGAGCGCCCCATTCTGCTCTCTCACGATGTCTAATGACTACTGAGATCGCTGATATGGAGTACCTGGCAGTATGTGGCAGCACAATGCGGCTAATATGAAAAACTTGTAGCTCCATATGTGTGAGAAAATAGCAAAAGGTATAACTGCGTGAGATTTGTCAAGGACGAAAGGCACGAATATCCACGATTGGAAACGCTATGAAACGTCCCCTTAGAACAATTATACACGACTGTCCTTAAACTGATACACAATATTTTTTTAGCGCAACGCAATCTGACTTTCAAAAATCCTTACAAAAGAATGGCCCTGACTAACATTAACCTATAAGTTTCACAAATCACTTACCTCACAAAAAACTTCGCTACTCAAGCTACTGCAATACAGCGAGCGCCACTACTGCCAGCTAAATAAAAGATTCAAAGTACTGAAGGCACTAACTACTGATAGGCATAGTTAGCAAATGAAAGATTTTGATAGAGAACAACCAATGTACACTCCTGGAAATTGAAATAAGAACACCGTGAATTCATTGTCCCAGGAGAGGGAAACTTTATTGACACATTCCTGGGGTCAGATACATCACATGATCACACTGACAGAACCACAGGCACATAGACGCAGGCAACAGAGCATGCACAATGTCGGCACTAGTACAGTGTATATCCACCTTTCGCAGCAATGCAGGCTGCTATTCTCCCATGGAGACGATCGTAGAGATGCTGGATGTAGTCCTGTGAAACGGCTTGCCATGCCATTTCCACCTGGCGCCTCAGTTGGACCAGCGTTCGTGCTGGACGTGCAGACCGCGTGAGACGACGCTTCATCCAGTCCCAAACATGCTCAATGGGGGACAGATCCGGAGATCTTGCTGGCCAGGGTAGTTGACTTACACCTTCTAGAGCACGTTGGGTGGCACGGGATACATGCGAACGTGCATTGTCCTGTTGGAACAGCAAGTTCCCTTGCCGGTCTTGGAATGGTAGAACGATGGGTTCGATGACGGTTTGGATGTACCGTGCACTATTCAGTGTCCCCTCGACGATCACCAGTGGTGTATGGCCAGTGTAGGAGATCGCTCCCCACACCATGATGCCGGGTGTTGGCCCTGTGTGCCTCGGTCGTATGCAGTCCTGATTGTGGCGCTCACCTGCACGGCGCCAAACACGCATACGACCATCATTGACACCAAGGCAGAAGCGACTCTCATCGCTGAAGACGACACGTCTCCATTCGTCCCTCCATTCACGCCTGTCGCGACACCACTGGAGGCGGGCTGCACGATGTTGGGGCGTGAGCGGAAGACGGCCTAACGGTGTGCGGGACCGTAGCCCAGCTTCATGGAGACGGTTGCGAATGGTCCTCGCCGATACCCCAGGAGCAACAGTGTCCCTAATTTGCTGGGAAGTGGCGGTGCGGTCCCCTACGGCACTGCGTAGGATCCTACGGTCTTGGCGTGCATCCGTGCGTCGCTGCGGTCCGGTCCCAGGTCGACGGGCACGTGCACCTTCCGCTGACCACTGGCGACAACATCGATGTACTGTGGAGACCTCACGCCCCACGTGTTGAGCAATTCGGCGGTACGTCCACCCGGCCTCCCGCATGCCCACTATACGCCCTCGCTCAAAGTCCGTCAACTGCACATACGGTTCACGTCCACGCTGTCGCGGCATGCTACCAGTGTTAGAGACTGCGATGGAGCTCCGTATGCCACGGCAAACTGGCTGACACTGACGGCGGCGGTGCACAAATGCTGCGCAGCTAGCGCCATTCGACGGCCAACACCGCGGTTCCTGGTGTGTCCGCTGTGCCGTGCGTGTGATCATTGCTTGTACAGCCCTCTCGCAGTGTCCGGAGCAAGTATGGTGGGTCTGACACACCGGTGTCAATGTGTTCTTTTTTCCATTTCCAGGAGTGTATTTACCTCAATAGTCATAATATATATAGCAGTTCATGACAAATTTCAAAACTCCGCCATCTCTCTCCCCACATCCACCACCGCTGGCGGCTCACCTCCAACTGCGCAACGCTACGCGCTGTTCACATCCAGCTGCCGCTGCCCAACACTACAATGGCAGACAACAATGCAAACTACCCACAGACTGCACACAGCACAGCCAGTGATTTTTCATATAGAGCGCTACGTGGCGTTACCAATAAGAAAACATAAACAGCCTACTTACAACGCTCAGGCTGGAATTTCATCACTTACTCTTCATTTGGTGAGCGTAGTAGGCACCGAAATTCATGAAGCAAGTGATTTATGATATCTTGCTTTTCATCAGATTTTTCACATGTTTGGAGGCTAGAATTAATGGGTGATCTTTTGTCTGTCGAAGTTACATTTTATTCTGCGTACATGCCAGACGAACTTCCGTATAAACTCTAACGCGACAAGGTTGGGTAAGGAAATCTACTGTCTCCATTTCAAGCATCCTGGAATTTACCTTAATCAGATCAGGGAAACAACGAAACTTAAATCTCGGTGACTCACATCAAGTCATATATTGACAGAAGAAATAATACGGTGATTCGGGAAATGCTAAGTATCTCCGCAATACTACAGATCAGGCATCCCTGGAAATTGGTTTGAAATCTATATGTGAGCCGAACATTGAAGAAAAGTCATTCGTTGCCTCATATTATAACGAGAGGCCAACTGGGATCATTATAAAAAGGCTGACGATTGTGTTATACGAAATGAGACAAATATATTCCGTCAATATGATGATCAACGCCACGGTCGCAGGTTCGAATCCTGCCTCGGGCATGGATGTGTGTCACATCCTTAGGTTAGTTAGGTTTAAGTAGTTCTAAGTTCTAGGGGCCTGATGACCTCCGACGTTAAGTCCCATAGTGCTCAGAGCCATTTGAACCATTCTTTTTATGATGATCAAAATGTTTAGGCAGTATCTCAAACTTAGAGGGATGAGAGTATCTGAGAATCAGTTTATAGCGAAATGTTATTTTGCCTATTACCCTATACCTCAGAACTGTAAAATACATTGAATGATTTACAAAAAAAATGGCATTTTCAAAAAGACATACAACTGACTTACCCTTTTCAGCAATTTTTCAGAGATTGCTGTCTTAGCTACTTTCATAACGAAGTCAGTTATTTTGTCCACGTTCAACACGTGTATTTCCTTCATCCTTCTGCGATTGACAGTCTGAAAATAAATTAAAAGAGAATGTTGAATAGTATGTGCATTCTAAACTGCTCAAAAATTGTCTACAATACCTGCACATTTGTGAACGTTGTAAGGTGATGAGATGACAATAGCTAAGGTCGTTTCGCACGGGGTAAGGTTCTCTGTAGGCTTGCTTGCCGGCTCACGCACCGGTACGCATGCAGGCTCCTTCGTCTGCTAGCTGGTTGCCTGCAGGGACCTGTGCACGCTTCCCTTGATAGCTCTGGGGCTACTTTCCTTACGAGTGCCTGTAAGATCCCCTGAATATGCTACCTGCGCTGGTCAATCAAGAGTCGTGTTCGGGATCTGACGTCACAGCCTATAGGAGGGAAACTCTCAGACAACGCGAGTTAGCCCTCGAGGTCAAACACAACGCCACGAGCCCACTGCCAGATCTGTGAGCTTTCTCAAACAATTGTACGGAAACTATTCGGTAAAAAAATTGATTCTCGCATTTCTCTTAGTTTAATTCATTGGTTTCATGACGAACTATCATTCTGTTAACAGTCATATTTATTACGGTATTTCATGATAAAGCAAACGACTGCAAGAATTTCGGGAAGTTTGCAGTGTAAAATACGAGTCGTTGTGAATTTGCTTTTGTTGCATGTTAGGTCATATGTTGCTGCATATGAAATGTAGCTAACATTTTGAATTATTTTTCAAGAATGGAAGGATATTGCTCGAGAAAATGAGTTGTACGTAAAGCAGTTCTTCCCGAACTCACGCGCCAGAATGAAATATTCATAAAATTCCTCCTATCTTGGAAACTGTTGCAGATATCGAAACAACATTTTTACAAATGATAGCACGCAAAGAGGAGAGTATTTCACCGTGTGATTAATATGTGAAATTTCCATATCTAAATATTCAAGCAACTCGAGATATTTTAATGAAATAATGTAATATTCAAGTGTCATCGACAGCTGGTGAAACGAGAATTGCTGTGGGTTTGGAACAATACATGTGAAGATATTATAATTTATTTTTATACTGAGAGTGGGAAGTTTGATAAACTATTGACTTGTCTGCCCCTCAGTTGCTTGTTTAGCGATATGCTGTTTCATGCTTCTGTCGCAGTTTCAACTCCATTAGAACGTTAGTGAGATGGTTCAAATGGCTCTGAGCACTATGGGACTCAACTGCTGTGGTCATAAGTCCCCTAGAACTTAGAACTACTTAAACCTAACTAACCTAAGGACAGCACACAACACCCAGCCATCACGAGGCAGAGAAAATCCCTGACCCCGCCGGGAATCGAACCCGGGAACCCGGGCGTGGGAAGCGAGAACGCTACCGCACGACCACGAGATGCGGGCGTTAGTGAGATGAATATTTATAAACTCTGCTGTATTTTGGCGGAAGAAACATATTTTAATGTTGCAACAATGGGAGTTATGTATTACTCAAAACTCGTCGGCTCTGATAACGTTTCTCTGAAGAAAATTAAAGATAATGATTAGTTTGGAGAAAGTAAATTCCTATTTCTATTGAAATTTCGGCACATTCCTATACCGCAGTGTGTTTAAACAACCAATGATATCGATTACAGCTGGC
Source organism: Schistocerca americana (assembly GCF_021461395.2). Lineage (NCBI taxonomy): Eukaryota > Metazoa > Arthropoda > Insecta > Orthoptera > Acrididae > Schistocerca > Schistocerca americana. The sequence goes on from NC_060123.1 coordinate 641,879,995, forward strand.
CAACGGGTTTTATTTCTCTATCTCAATAACGTAAGAAATATGAAAACAATTAGCAACACACAGTATACCATTTTTTCTTTCCTATCCTTACACACAATCAAGGATTGTGCTTTTTCACCACAGATATCTTCTAGTTTGTCAAAGATATTGGAAACTGATGCTTAGTTGACAGGATTTTGCCATTTTAGATGTTTTTATATTTCTCAGATCACTGAGATAAAGAAATAAAATCCTTTGGCGAGTTTCAGTCCATATCATTCACTCTTAAAAACGCAATGAGTTATAGGATTCTGTTTAAATTTCTACATGAGCATTGATTTATTTTCACCAGACTGGCCGGCCGGTGTGACCGAGCGGTTCTAGATGGTGCAGTCTGGAACCGTGCGACCGCTACGGTTGCAGGTTCGAATCCTGCTTTGGGCATGGATGTGTGTGATGTCCTTAAGTTAGTTAGGTTTAAGTAGTTTTAAGTTCTAGGGGACTGATGACTTCAGATGTTAAGTCCCACAGTGCTCAGAGCCATTTGAACCATTTTCACCAGACTCCTTATTCCCTTTAATTTTGTTCAGATAGACATTATCAGTGACGAGTTTTGAGCAATACGTAAGTTCCCCTGTTGCTACATTTGCATCTTCTTCTTTTACAAAATCACAGCAGAGTTTATAAATATTCATCTCACTAACATTGTAATGCAGTTGAAATTGCAACAGTGGTCTTGACAACTACTTGGACTATCTGAGCACGCCTCACGTTACATCCAAATTCTCAACTTATCCAGAACGCTTACCACATGCATAATTAAGGCGATGTCAGCCGATGATGCCTTCAGTGCAGATGCACACTGAGTTCAAACTCTTAGGGGGATCGGCGAGATGCCACAAATAACGAGGACAATGAGTGGGGGCACTACAAATCAGCAGTGTGTGGATAAGTTCAGAATTTGGGTGTGACAGGAGGCATGCTGGTACAGTCCGTGCGGTTGTACTGACCACTGTGTCCAGGTGGCTTACTGCACAGTGCATCTGCCTAGTGAGCATGATACGGCACAAATTTTCAACTTTCCCCATTAACGTAAATCAGTACACACAGGCAGCCAAAACTAAACTAAACTAAACTAAACTCCGCCTGAACAGTCCATGAAGGCCCAACGGTACAGGCGGGCCCCCGTGTCATCCTCATCCCACAGGCGTCACTGGATGCGGATATGGAAGGGCATGTGGTCAGTACACCGCTCTCCCAGCCGTATGACAGTTTACGAGACCGCATCCGCTACTTCTTAATCAAGTAGTTCCTTACTTTGCCTCACAAGGGCTGAGTGCACCCCGCTTGCCAACAAAGCTCGGCAGACCGGATGGTCACTCATAGAAGTTCTAGTCCAGCCCTACAGTGCTTAACTTTGGTGATCTGACAGGAACCGGTGTTACACTGCTGCATGACACTGGCAGCTATGGGCTTAATTCCTTTGTGTCGTCATTCATAGTGGCTGTAGAATCAAAAGGGTGTCCGTTTTTATTGATGGAAGGAATGCTAGGATAGTCCGTGCAGTTGTAGTGACTACTGTGTCCTGATGCAGTGTGTAGTGGTCAGCGCATCTGCCTAGTGAGCGGGAACGCAAGTTTGAACCTCATTGGTATAAATTAATGCCCTCTGGAAGCTAATGTCTTTAATTCCTTTGAGTCCTGATTCGTAGTAGCTGCAGGACCAAAATGGTGTCTGTTCTTTCGGACATTTCCGAAAGAACAGATGCCACATACACGATCTATCGTGTGTAACAGTAAAGTAACTCCGTCCGCAGCTCGTGGTCGTGCGGTAGCGATCTCGCTTCCCGCGCCCGGGTTCCCGGGTTCGATTCCTGGCGGGGTCAGCGATTTTCTCTGCCTCGTGATGACTGGGTGTTGTGCGATGTCCTTAGGTTAGTTAGATTGAAGTAGTTCTAAGTTCTAGGGGACTGATGACCATAGATGTTAAGCCCCATAGGGCTCAGAGCCATTTGAACCATAGTGAAGTAACTCCCATCACGTTTTGATCTTCCGTAGATCAAAATCATCAACAAAGACAGCAACTCACCACAGAGACACTGCACTGGAGCATATCATTATGGACACGGACATTTGGAATTCAGAATTATAAAAACATTTTATGAAGAATATTTACTAACGTCCAGATGTTAAATCGTTATACAAACCCAAAAACGGCAAATGTGACAGTGCTTTTCGATACTAATGACAGTCAAAATCAACATGTAACATAGAACTGGTCGCACTAGCGTACAGCAAACTATTTACTCTACAGACGCAGTGGTTTTTCCATGAATCCTTCCGATAAAGTCAACCCTTCCATTCTCCTTCCCAGCTATTATGAAGATGGAATCTGATCTTTCGGACATTTCCGGAAGAACAAATACCATCGGTGACCATGCAGCTCTCTAGAATTAAATGATAATTAAATCAAGACCTTAAGCTGTTGACAGGCGTTGATATACATCAACAGGGACAGTTGAACATGTGTGCCCCGACCGGTACTCGAACCCGGAATCTCCTGCTTACATGGCAGACGCTCTATCCATTTGAGCCACCGAGGGCACAGAGGATAGTGCTCCCAGTGAGACCCACACGCCCAACTGAATGTCCACACACTATATTCGTTGTGTCCCTGCCCATTACACTCATTACTCGCGGCAGACACTCTTACCAGACATGTCCGAAAGAACAGATACCATCTTCATATAGCAAAGACTAACCGGCCATTGACCTCCTTCTTTTGTGCGGATGCACACTCATTGCCAGAACTCTGACAGGACTCGGTAAGATTGTCTGCCGTGAGTAATGAGTGTAATGGGCAGGGGCACTACGAATGTACTGTGTGGACATTATGTTGTGCATGTGGGTCTCACTGGGAGCGTGCAAGGGATAAATCCCAGCAGTCGCACTATCCTCTGTGCCCTCGGCGGTTCAGATGGGTAGAGGGTCTGCCATGTAAGCAGGATATCCCGGGTTCGAGCCCTCGTCGGGGCACGCATTTTCAGCTGGCCCCGTTGATGTATATCAACGCCTGTCAACAGCTTAAGGTCTTGATTAAATTATAATTTCTTCTCTACTATTGATTTTACGTGGTGACTCCGTTTCATACTGCTTTAAACGATCTGACGTGTTCAAGATGTTCACCACTGATCTTGTAATACGATGCTATAGATTTCTTTCAGTTAGTTATAGACATTACCTTTCATTCATTGAGCTGCGCGGTCTCTAGCGCCTTGTTTAAGTTCGCGCGGTTCTCCCCGTCGGAGGTTCCAGTCCTCCCTCGGGCATGGGCGACTCTGTTCGCCTAAGGTAGTTTAAGTCAGATTAAGTAGCGTATAAGCCTAGGGACCGATGACTTCAGCAGTTTGATCGCAAAGGAATTTATCACATTTTTCCAAGTTTCATTCATTCATGTTAAAAAAGAGCTTACATCCATTATACTAAACTGAAATTTGCTATGCATATGCGATGTATGTAGAATAAAACTCGTACTTACAGAAAAAAGAAACACAGTAGTATGCGGAAACTACCTTGTAGCAGAATTCGAGAGCGCGGACGACGTTGATGTCGATCCTGAGGAGGTGGCCGACGGTCACGCCGTTCAGGTCGCAGATGACGACGTCTCCGAGGGAGTAGTCATCGAAGTACATCATGTCCAGCTGCATCGTGAGCACTTTCGCGTACATGACGCACGAGATCGCCGACGGGTCCGGGTCGACCCCTGCGATTATGTGCACTCGCTGCAAGTCCTTGGTGAGTCGCGGCATTGTCACCAGCTTGCTGTTGGACAACAATGCAGTCACTTTAACTACACGCACACGATCAACACAACAGCGGCGTCACTCTGCTCTCTGTACACTTAGTCCAGCCAGATGTCCATATTTTTGCGGGATGTTCCGATTTATAGGAGTTTATGACACTCCTATCATCGAGACCTGTCTCGCATAAGACCTATACATGGGACACCGAAAATTCTCACTTTTTGGTCTTCGGCGGAAAAATAATGCGTATTCACTTCCAAAATGGTCGAGTTCCTTATCCTATCGAAATGTACACTACTGGCCATTAAAATTGCTACGCCAAGAAGAAATGCAGATGATAAACGGGTATTCATTTGGACAAATATATTATACTAGAACTGACGTGTGATTACAATTTCACGCAATTTGGGTGCATAGATCCTGAGAAATCAGTATCCAGAACAACCACCTCTGGCCGTAATAACGGCCTTGATACGCTTGGGCATTGAGTGAAACAGAGCTTGGATGGCGCATACAGGTACAGCTGCTCATGCAGCGTCAACACGATACCACAGTTCATCAAGAGTAGTGACTGGCGTATTGTGTCGAGCCAGTTGCTCGGCCACCATTGACCAGACGTTTTCAATTGCTCAGAGATCTGGAAAATGTGCTGGCCAGGGCAGCACTCGAACATTTTCTGTATCCAGAAAGGACCGTACAAGACCTGCAACATGCGGTCGTGCATTATCCTGCTGAAATTTAGGGTTTCCCAGGGATCGAATGAAGGGTAAACCCACGGGTCGTAACACATCTGAAATGTAGCGTCCACTGTTTAAAGTGTCGTCAATGCGAACAAGAGGTGACCGAGACGTGTAACCAATGGTACCCCATACCATCACCTCGGGTGTTACGCCAGTATGGCGATGACGAATATTGGCTTCCAATGTGCGTTCACCGCGATGTCGCAAAACACGGATGCGACCATCACGATGTTGTAAACAGAACCTGGATTCATCCGAAAAAATGACGGTTGCTATTCGTGCACCCAGGTTTGTCGTTGACTACACCATCGCAGGCGCCCCTGTCTATGATGCAGCGTCAAGGGTAACCGCAGCCATGGTCTCCCAGCTTATAGTCCATGCTGCTGCAAACGTCGTCGAACTGTTCGTGCAGATGGGTGTTGTCTTGCAAACTTCCCCATCTGTCGACTCAGGGATCGAGACGTGGCAGCACGATCCGTTACAGCCATGCGAATAAGGTGCCTGTCATCTCGACTGCTAGTGATACGAGGCCGTTGGGATCCAGCACGGCGTTCCGTATTAGCCTCCTGAACCCACCGATTCCATTTTGTGCTAACAGTCATGGGATCTCGACCAACGCGAGCAGCAATGTCGCGATACGACAAACCGCAATCGCGATGGGCTACAATTCGACCTTTATTAAAGTCGGAAACGTGATGGTACGCATTTCTCCTCCTTACACGAGGCATCACAACAACGTTTCACCAGGCAACGCCGGTCAACTGCTGTTTGTGTATGAGAAATCGGTTGGAAACTTTCGTCATGTCAGCACGTTGTAGGTGTCGCCACCGGCGCCAACCTTGTGTGAATGCTCTGTAAAGCTAATCATTTGCATATCACAGCATCTTCTTCCTGTCGGTTAAATTTCGCGTCTGTAGGACGTCATCTTCGTGGTGTAGCAATTTTAATGGCCAGTAGTGTATTTCTAAACGAGTCGGTGATGGTAACGAAGAAAAGTAGAATCCTGTGCACCAGGAAGCCGCGATCAGCCGATGATCTAAAAACACGCCTCACATGTGCCCGAACTTTACGTTTCGAAAACATTCAGTCGAGTTGGCATCCATTGCTGTAGGAGGATCTTTCAACAGATAATACCCTACATTTTTTTTTTGTCAGAACATATTTGTTCTTAAGAGTTAGAATTTCGTAACAATATCAGTCAACATTTGTTTCAGATGTACTCCTTGCGTACATAGTCACCTTCACGTTCGGTGCCTTTGCGTCAGCGTTGTCATAGAGCATGTACCCCCTGTTGGTAAGAGCTCTTTACCTGTGCTCGCAGCCCTGTTATCACTGCATGAATCACGCACTTCTCATCTTCAAAATGTGTCCCACGTAGGGTATCCTTAAGTGGCCCTCACAGATGGAAGCAGGTGCCAAGTCTGAGCTACAGATTGGATGGAGCAATGATGTCCAACCCAATCTGGCGATGTGTGCCCGGGTTCTACATCCACATGACTGCTCCGCAATTCACACGTAAGTGCTTGGCGGAACCTTCATCGAACCGCTTTCAGACTATATCTCGGCCGTTCCTTTCTCAAAGAGCAAGTGGGGAAAGATATCACTTAAATCTTTTCGTGCAAGATCCAATTTCTCTTATTTTATTACGATGATTATTTCTTCCTCTGTAGGTTTGAGTCAACAAAATATTTTCGCCTTCGCGAAAGCAAGTTGGTGACTGAAATTCCTCGCCGCAACGAGAAACGCCTTTGTTTTAGTGATTGCCATTTTAACTCGCGTACCATTTCCGAAGTGGTCTGAGGAATTGTGCCCGCAGCTCGTGGTCTTGCGGTAGCGTTCTCGCTTCCCGCGCGCGGGGTCCCAGGTTCGATTCCCGGCGTGGTCAAGGATTTTCTCCGCCTCGTGATGACTGGGTGTTGTGTGCTCTTCATCATCATTGACGCACTAAAAAGAGCTTGCAATACGGTTGCCGTACTTCCCCGCATTGGGCCTCCCGGCCAAAAATGCCATACGGTCATCATCATCAGAGGAATTGTGCGGTGGAAAGCAGCCGCGCGACATGAAAGGTCGCAGCCTACCGTGGTCGTGCTAGTAGAGCGGGAGGATATTTTTGGTAATTTGCCTTTTCGCTGCACGCAGTTGGTTGCTTGCGCACTGGAGGGATTTTGTCAGATTTATGTATGCCTACACTCAGAGTAATATTCGTATCTTTGCTGTGGCTAGAAACGTATTTATTGAGTATAGACATTGTGGAATAATTAGAAGTCTGTGTAAAATTTGTCAGTATTTAAATTACCAATTTTCTGAATGTAGTAAATTAAACGTCAAAACGTGAAAGAAACCAATACAAACTTTTAATTTACTATATTCAGAAAATTAATGATTTAAATGCTCGCCAGCTTTACACACTTTTAATTATTCCACAATGTCTATGCTCAAGAAACACGTTTCTGGCCACAACAAAGATACGAACATTACTCTGAGTGTGTCCATACGCGAATCTGACAAAATCCCTCCTGTGCGCAAGCAACCAAGAACAACGTGCAACGAAAAGGCAAACTACCAAAAAATCCTCAATTAATACCAAAGTCTCCTCTACTAGCACGATCAAGGCATCATGTCACGCGGTTTCTCTCCACCGCCCTCTGCCTTTGACCACTTCCGACTTCCCTCGACAACAGCTCGCTCGCTAGTACTCGCGATAATAATATCTCAGACTCAGAATCATAGACGTCCAACTGTCACCCTTCTTTGAATTTTTTCGATGTTCTCCATCAATGCCATCTTGTGAGGATTCCATACCGCACAGCAACTGGCAAAGAACGGAGAAGTGCAGTAGACCTGTTGCGTCCTCCAAGTGCTCTGCCAATACAACGCAGTCTTTGATTTGCCTTTCCCTCAACATTATCTAGACGATCGTTCCAGTTTAAACTGTTTGCATTTCTAGCTCCTACCTGTTTAGTTGAACTGACAGTCTTAAATGTGTATGATTTATTGTGTAAACGAAATTTAACCGATTTCTTTTGGTACTCATGTGGATGACCTCACACTATTCCTTATTCAGAGACAACTGCTACTTTTCGGACCATGCTGACATTTTGTGAAATCATCTTGCAGTTGGTTTTGATTCTGATTATTTTACTAGACGGTAAACGACAGTATCATCTGCAAAGAACCTCAGTCGGTTGTATAGATTAGCAACCGTTGAGGAGGGCCTATAACACTTCTCTGGGGAGCGCAGATAGCACAACTGTGTCATTCGATGATCTTCCATCAGTTCTAGGCGCTTCAGTCTGGAACCGCGCGACCGCTACGGTCGCAAGCTCGAATCCTGCCTCGAGCATGGATGTGTGTGATATCCTTCGGTTAGTTAAGTTTAAGTTAGATGTTTAAGTCCATGAACCATGAACCCTGTCGTTGGTGGGGAGGCTTGCGTGTCTCAGCGATACAGATAGCCGTACCGTAGGTGCAACCACAACGGAGGGGTATCTGTTGAGAGGCCAGACAAACGTGTGGTTCCTGAAGAGGGGCAGCACCCTTTTCAGTAGTTGCAGGGCAACAGTCTGGATGATTGACTGATCTGGCCTTGTAACAACAACCAAAACGGCCTTGCTGTGTTGGTACAGCGAACAGCTGAAAGCAAGGGGAAACTACAGCCGTAATTTTTCCCGAGGGCATGCAGCTTTACTGTATGGTTAAATGATGATGGCGTCCTCTTGGGTAAAATATTCCGGAGGTAAAATAGTCCCCCATTCGGATCTCCGGGCGGAGACTACTCAAGAGGACGGCGTTATCAGGAGAAAGAAAACTGGCGTTCTACGGATCGGAGCGTGGAATGTCAGATCCCTTAATCGGGCAGGTAGGTAAAAAAATTTAAAAAGGGAAATGGATAGGTTAAAGTTAGATATAGTGCGAATTGGTGAAGTTCGGTGGCAGGAGGAACAAGACTTCTGGTCAGGTCAATACAGGGTTATAAATACAAAATCAAATAGGGGTAATGGAGGAGTAGGTTTAATAATGAATAAAAAATAGGAGTGCGGGTAAGCTACTACAAACAGCGTAGTGAACGCATTATTGTGGCCAGGATTGATACGAATCCCATGCCTACCACAGTAGTACAAGTTTATATGCCAACTAGCTCTGCAGATGATGAAGAAATTAATGAAATGTATGATGAGATAAAAGAAATTATTCAGGTAGTGAAGGGAGACGAAAATTTAATAGTCATGGGTGACTGGAATTCGAGAGTAGGAAAAGGGAGAGAGGGAAACATAGTGGGTGAGTATGGATTGGGGGAGAGAAATGAAAAAGGAAGCCGTCCGGTAGAATTTTGCACAGAGCATAACTTAATCATAGCTAACACTAGGTTCAAGAATCATAAAAGAAGGCTGTATACAAGGAAGAATCCTGGAGATACTAAAAGGTATCAGATAGATTATATAATCGTAAGGCAGAGATTTAGGAACCAGTTTTAAGTTGTAAGACATTTCCAGGGGCAGATGTGGACTCTGACCACAATCTATTGGTTATGAACTGTAGATTAAAACTGAAGAAACTGCAAAAAGGTGGGAATTTAAGGAGATGGGACCTGGATAAACTAACTAAACCAGAGGTTGTACAGAGTTTCAGGGAAAGCATAAGGGAACAATTGACAGGAATGGGGGAAAGAAATACAGTAGAAGACGAATGGGTAGCTCTGAGGGATGAAGTAGTGAAGGCAGCAGAGGATCAAGTAGGTAAAAAGACGAGGGCTAGTAGAAATCCTTGGGTAAAAGAAGAAATATTGAATTTAACTGATGAAAGGAGAAAATATAAAAACGCAGTAAATGAAGCAAGCAAAAAGTAATACAAACGTCTCAAAAATGAGATCGACAGGAAGTGCAAAATGGCTAACCAAGGATGGCTAAAGGACAAATATAAGGATGTAGAGGCTTATCTCACTAGGGGCATGATAGATACTGCCTGAAGGAAAATTAAAGAGACCTTTGGAGAAAAGAGAACCACTTCTATGAATATCAAGAGCTCAGATGGAAACCAAGTTTTGAGGAAAGAAGGGAAAGCAGAAAGGTGGAAGGAGTATATAGAGGATCTATACAAGGGCGATGTACTTGAGGACAATATTATGGAATTGGAAGAGGATGTAGATGAAGATGAAATGGGAGATACGATATTGCGTGAAGAGTTTGACAGAGCACTGAAAGACCTGAGTCGAATCAAGGCCCCGGGAGTAGACAACATTCCATTGGAACTACTGCCGGCCTTGGTAGAGTCAGTCCTGAGAAAACTCTATCATCTGGTGAGCAAGATATATGAGACAGGTGAAATATCCTCAGACTTCAAGAAGAATATAATAATTCCAATCCCTAAGATAGCAGGCGTTGACAGATGTGAAAATTACCAAACTATTAGTTTAATAAGTCACAGCTGCAAAATACTAACGCGAATTCTTTACAGACGAATGGAAAAACTGGTAGAATCCGACCTCGGGGAAGATCAGTTTGGATTCCGAAGAAATGTTGGAACACGTGAGGCAATACTGACCCTACCATTTATCTTAGAAAATAGATCAAGGAAAGGCAAACCTACGTTTCTAGCATTTGTAGACTTAGAGAAAGCTTTTGACAATGTTGACTGGAATACTCTCTTTCAAATTCTGAATGTGGCAGGGGTAACATACAGGGAGCGAAAGGCTATTTACAATTTGTACAGAAACCAGATGGCAGTTATAAGAGTCGAGGGGCACGAAAGGGAAGCAGCGGTTGGGAAGGGAGTGCGACAGGGTTGTAGCCTGTCCCCGATGTTATTCAATCTGTATATTGAGCAAACAGTAAAGGAAACAAAAGAAAAATTCGGAGTAGGTATTAAAATCCATGGAGAAGAAATAAAAACTTTGAGGTTCGCCGTTGACATTGTAATTCTGTCAGAGACAGCAAAGGACTTGGAAGAGTAGTTGAACGGAATGGACAGTGTCTTGAAATGAGGATATAAGATGAACATCAACAAAAGCAAAACGAGGATAATGGAATGTGGTCAAATTAAGCCGGGTGACGCTGAGGGAATTAGATTAGGAAATGAGACACTTAAAGTAGTAAAGGAGTTTTGCTATTTGGGGAGCAAAATAACTGATGATGGTCGAAGTAGAGAAGATATTAAATGTTTACTGGCAATGGCAAGGAAAGCATATCTGAAGAAGAGAAATTTGTTACCATCGAGTATAGATTTAAGTGTCAGGAAGTCGTTTCTGAAAGTATTTGTATGGAGTGCAGCAATGTATGGAAGTGAAACATGGACGATAAATAGTTTAGACAAGAAGAGAATGGAAGCTTGTGAAATGTGGTGCTACGGAAGAATTCTGAAGATTAGATGGGTAGATCACATAACTAATGAGGAGGTATTGAATAGGGTTGGGGAGAAGAGGTGTTTGTGGCACAACTTGACAAGAAGAAGGGACCGGTTGGTAAGACATGTTCTGAGGCATCAAGGGATCACAAATTTAGCATTGGAGGGCAGCGTGGAGGGTAAAAATCGTAGAGGGCGACCAAGAGATGAATACACTAAACAGATTCAGAAGGATGAAGGTTGCAGTAAGTACTGGGAGATGAAGAAGCTTGCACAGGATAGAGTAGCATGGAGAGCTGCATCAAACCAGTCTCAGGACTGAAGACCACAACAACAACAAGTGGTTCTAAGTTCTAGGGAACTGATGACCTCAGATGTTAAGTCCCATAGTGCTCAGAGAAATTTGAACCATTTCCGTCAGTTACTGAGGTGTGTGATCTATATGTGAGAAAATAAAAATACACAGACACGTAGTTTGATTAGAACCCGCTTGTGAGGAGCGGTGTCTTAAGACTTACGGGAATTTAGGAATGTAGAATCAAGAAGAGGTCTCCTTTCGATAGCAGTCATTACTTCGCGTAGAAAAAAAAAAGCCAATTGTGCTTCACAAAAACAATGTTTCTGAGTCCGTGCTAAGTGTCAATGGACCTTTCTCTGCGTCGTAATTCATAATGTTCCAGCACAGAATTGCTCCAAAATTCTACTGCAAATCGACGTCAGTGATAAGAATCTAAAACTCAGTGGATTACATTACTTCTGTTTCCTTTCTTGTATATTGATGACACGTGCTATTTTCCAGCCCTCAAGTAGGGATCTTTCGTGGAGTGACCAGTTGTATATAACTGCTAAACATGGAGCTACTACCTTAGTATATCCTGAAAGGAACCTAAATGGTGTACAATCTGGAGCAAAAGACTTGCCTTTATTAAGCGACTAGCGATCTCGGCAATTCTGCGCAATTGCTAAATAAGTATTGTAAGCGGATATACTGAACATGCTAACCTCCCTACCCGTCCTCCTTTGTCAATCTCCTCCCCCTCCCTCTTCATCTCCATTTCCTCCTTCCCACTCTCTATATCAATTACCTCCCACTCCCCTTTTTATCGTCTCTTCTCCCTCTCTCTGAAATTGATCCTCGTTTATTGTTATGGTCAACAAAATCTAGATTGGGGAGTGAAGTCGTTTGATATGAATGGGAAAATTAATTGGGATATGAGAGACCTCTCTTGCTGCTGGATCTGTGAGAATACTACTTTCAATGACAATACCGGCCATACCTAGTGTTAATCTGCAAGTGCGTTGGATATCAAAGCTACGGACGATTCAGATTCCGTAGTAGTATTTCAATCATAAACCTATGTGCCATAAATACCGATAAATGCCATCAATACCCAAATTTTTTTCCCACGTTTCCAGTCTGCTTGTGGCACATACCAGACTTTCAGCGTAGGTAACTGTCAGATTCCGTAGTAGTATTTCAATCATAAACCTATATGTCATAAATACCCATAAATGCCATCAATACCCAAGTTTTTTCTCACGTTTCCAGTCTGTTTGTGGCACATATCAGACTTTCAGTGTAGGTAACTGTCTGGACAGGCACAACTTTCCTGTATTCTGTTAAAACAGACTGCGAGGAAGAAAACAGAACAGTACATTGTTGAAGATACCATTTTTCTTTATTATTGTGCAATAGACGACAGAATATATATGTGTCTAATATAGGGGGCCAACCCGCGGCACAGTAATTTTTGGCCCGTGGAGCTGTTTCATATGAAAGAAAAATTTAGCTTTTATGTCACGTAAAACCCCAAAATGGGCATTGCATCGAACGTCTTTCGTGTCATATCCAATTATAATAGGAATGTCTCAGTTCATTGATTCAACTATCCTTAAATTTCCGCCTATATTCCTGTTTGAAAAAAATCACTATCACAAGTGGCGATTTACGTCAGAGATGTTGATGCCCATTTTAATAAAACAAAAGAATTAGCGGCTATGTATCCACTTAAGGATATCGGGAGGTCACGAGATTTGTTGGCAGCAGTTATATCGACGTTAAGTAGATTTTCGTTAAAACTTAACAACCTATCGGGGCTAACAATGGATGGTTCTCCAGCAGTGGCTGGGAAACACGAAGAAGTCGAAAGAATTGAATCACTGTCAGTTCCAAGAATTTCTGAAGTGTTTGGATTCAGAACGTGATAACATTTGGTACTATACAAAAGTAAGATGGCTAACCTGTGCGAAAATGTTGAAAAGAGTGTTTGATTTGAAGCAACAAATACAATCATTCTTTGAATGCAAATCAAAGGGACTCCCGGAGTTCGAAGATAAAGAATGGCTTTCCGACTTTGCGTTCATGTTCGATGTAACAAGGCACCAAAATTATGTTAATACTCGACTCCAAAGATCAGCTAATTAATGTTATGCATGATCTTATTTCCGCATTCCAAATTAAACTTGGGCTTTGAGAACAACAGTTATGAACAAAAAACTTCACACATTTTCCTACACTGTCAAAGCAATCGGATGTCTTTTTTTGATATCTGACTTGAAATACGAATTGCCGACCGCGGTGGCCACGCGGTTTAGGCGCTGCAGTCCGGAACCGCGCGACTGCTACGGTCGCAGGTTCGAATCCTGCCTCGGGCATGGATGTGTGTGATGTCCTTAGGTTAATTAGGTTTAAGTAGTTCTAAGTTCTAGGGGACTGATGACCTCAGATGTTAAGTCCCATAGTGCTCAGAGCCATTTGAACAATTTTTTTGAAATACGAATTCGAAAACCGATTTCAAGACTTTTAAGAAACATCGCATGTTTTTCCTGTGTTTTGCTGCGCCATTCTCCGTAGGCTTGAGTTCACTGCCGGGTTATTTACAAATGGAATGCTGCGAAATGCAATGTGATTCACAGTTAAAAGAGAAATATAATCAGATTGATTTGGAAGAGTTCTATAAAATATATTTGAACAGGAGGAAACATCCAGCGTTTTACAAACCTGATTTAAAAATGATTTCTTTATTTGGAAGCACGTGTGTGAATCGATTTTTAGTCGGATGAATTACATCAAATCACAAATGAGAACACGATTGACTGATGATCATCTGGAAAACTGCGTGTAGCAACAACTTCACTTGACATCAATGTTGAAGTACTTAGTTCAAACAAAGCCAGACTTTCCACTAACATTGTATTTCATTACATTGTGTAATAAATGTTCTTTCCTTAGATTTGTTTTATTTTCTGTAAAAAAATTAATATTTCTTGGTTGTTTTGGTTCACAAAACAAAAATTTTTAATGCGGCTCGCAGGGTAACACCCTCTCAAAAATTGGGCCCTCCTGCCGAAAAGGTTGGCCACCCCTGGCCTAATGATTAAACGCGCTGCTGCCGTAGTTAAAACTGAATGCGAAAAACAAAACGAAACCGAATATTTTCGCAGCATAGCACAGCATTTTCTGTCTCACAGTAGGTTTTAACAGCAAACCTGTGCACTGTTTAAAAAATGTATAACATACGTCCGTCTGAATGTTTATTACACTATTGTATAAAAATTTGAAGTGAGACGGTCAAGAACTTCAGAGATTTTTGCTGACAACTTTTCCTAGTGACACAGGGCGGTCAGAAACTGTCTGAAAAGCTTTTAAGGGTGTTTCACTGTCGATTGTGCTGAGAAATAGTTGTTAAGAAAAAATTCGATACTTTGCTAGGGTGGGTACTTGTGAGCGGGTCGCGCAGAAGCCACCCGAAGCATAGAGGTCGATCGCAAGCACCGCTACGTGGGAGCTCGGAGGAGGCTCAGCGTCCCGATGGGAAAATCCTACTGGTTAAAATCAATAGCTGTAGATTAGTCCCAAACAACCGGTATTTTTCGTTATTTGCTTGGGCTCTGTTGTAACTGGTGTTTGTTATTTTTTACTAATAACTGAGAAGAAACTAAAATAGCAATTAGCCGTAGCAGGAGCTCTAAAATTTTGCGATTTTAGATAATTTTTATAAGAGTAAATCTTTCATTGGTTTGAATTACTACGTTATTACAGAAAACAAGAAAATTAATCAGTGGTGTTTTAATAAAAACACCGACAGAAACGAGCAACAATGACATGACTTGACAGTTGGTACAGCATTGTCGAGACAATAATGTAGACCTACCTGCTGCCGTGTGTCGCGCCTGCATGGTATGCGCAGTGTGCAAGACTTGCCCCCACCTTGTCTATACGTCAATTTCTCGCTGTCGTCGCCACACTTCCGTTATATTGCATAATGGCAGCGACCCTAGTCTGGAAATATTTTTAGGAAGTGTCGAAGCGATGAAGTACAGTCATTGATCTGCGTTAAAACCGTAAAGATTTGTTTGCCATATCTATGAAATAATAAAAGAGGAAGAAAAGTATGGTGGCAGTAATGAAAACTTAACAATGCTCAGATCATAATATATATAAAAAAAATAGAAAGTAGCTGATATGTTGCCTGTGTCTACATAAAACAGACAAATTAAGTCGAAAAATACTTCTTCAACCTCAGTTTTCAACCTGAAGTACTGACTACTCATAATGTCCAAATAGTGGTATGATCCCTAATAACATCACTTCTGTGTAGAGTTTGAAAAACTTAGAATCAGAGGAGAATACTGGCGATTTTTCGTAGAATTCAGCCACTTACCAATTTTCGAGGAAAATTTGATATTTCGATTTTATGTATCCTGGCATTGACAGAGCCAAAATTTTCCAACCTTTGTTCGAGTTCTACGTTTTGTTGTTGCTGTTGTGGTCTTCAGTCCTGAGACTGGTTTGATGCAGCTCTCCAAGCTACTCTATCGTGTGCAAGTTTCTTCATCTCCCACTACCTATTGCAGCCTACATCCTTCTGAATCTGCTTAGTGTATTCATCTCTTGGTCTCCCTCTATCATTTTTACCCTCCACGCTGCCCTCCAGTACCAAATTGGTGATCCCTTGATGCCTCAGAGCATGTCCTACCAACCGATCCCTTCTTCTAATGAAGTTGTGCCACAAACTCCTCTTCTCCCCAATTCTATTCAATACCTCCTCATTAGTTATGTGATCTACCCATCTAATCTTCAGCATTCTTCTGTAGCACCACATTTCGAAAGCTTCTATTCTCTTCTTGTCTTAACTATCTATCGTCCATGTTTCACTTCCATACATTGCTACACTCCATACAAATACTTTCAGAAACGAGTTCCTGACACT
Source organism: Schistocerca americana (assembly GCF_021461395.2). NCBI lineage: Eukaryota > Metazoa > Arthropoda > Insecta > Orthoptera > Acrididae > Schistocerca > Schistocerca americana. The sequence goes on from NC_060123.1 coordinate 641,896,068, forward strand.
TAAATCAATACTATATGTTAACAAATTTCTTTTCTTCAGAAACGCTTTCCTTGCCATTGTCAGTCTACATTTTATATCCTCTCTACTTCGACCAGCATCAGTTATTTTGCTCCCCAAATAGCAAAACTCCTTTACTACTTTAAGTGTCTCATTTCCTAATCTAATTCCCTCAGCATCACCTGACTTAATTCGACTACATTCCATTATCCTCGTTTTGCTTTTGTTGATGTTCATCTTATATCCTCCTTTCAAGACACTGTCCATTCCGTTCAACTGCTCTTCCAAGTCCTTTGCTGTCTCTGACCGAATTACAATGTCATCGGCCAACCTCAATGTTTTTATTTCTTCTCCATGGATTTTAATACCTACTCCGAATTTTTCTTTTGTTTCCTTTACTGTTTGCTCAATATACAGATTGAATAACATCGGGGATAGGCTACAACCCTGTTTCACTCCCTTCCCAACCACTGCTTCACTTTCATACCCTTCGACTCTTATAACTGCCATCTGCTTTCTGTACAAATTGTAAATAGCCTTTCGCTCCCTGTATTTTACCCTGCCACCTTCAGAATTTGAAAGAGAGTATCCCAATCAACATTGTCAAAAGCTTTCTCTAAGTCTACAAATGCCAGAAACGTAGGTTTGCCTTTCCTTAATCTATTTTCTAAGATAAGTCGTAGGGTCAGTATTGCCTCACGTGTTCCAGCATTTCTACGGAATCAAAACTGATCTTTCCCGAGGTCGGCTTCTATTCAGTTTTTCCATTCGTCTGTAAACAATTCGCGTTAGTATTTTGCAGCTGTGACTTATTAAACTGATAGTTCGGTAATTTTCACATCTGTCGACACCTGCTTTTTTTGGGATTGGAATTATTATATTCTTGTTGAAGTCTGAGGGAATTTCGCCTGTCTCATACATCTTGCTCACCAGTTGGTAGAGTTTTGTCAGTAGTTCTCATGGAATGTTGTCTACTCCAGGGCCTTGTTTCGACTCAGGTCTTTCAGTGCTCTGTCTTCGCGCAGTATCGTATCTCCCATTTCATCTTCATCTACATCCTCTTCCATTTCCATAATATTGTCCTCAAGTACATCGCTCCTGTATTGACCCTCTATATACTCCTTCCACCTTTCTGCTTTCCCTTCTTTGCTTAGAACTGGGTTTCCATCAAAGCTCTTGATATTCATGCAAGTGGTTCTCCTTTCTCTAAAGGTCTCTTTAATTTTTCTGTAGGCTGTATCTATCTTACCCCTAGTTTACCAGACGAAAAAGAAGAATAAAAAACAGAAACCGGTTATTTTGTGCGGTTTTAACTGTCAGATTAAACTGGCATGGAGAAAAATGATATAACCTGTGCTGGCGTAAGCTGTCGCCAGCACACTGGTCGGCAAAGATGAAGTGCGAAGATCGATTAGCAGGCGCTGGATCGAGCGCATCTACCACGAGAGAGGCCAGAGACACACCCACAGGCGACACGCCGCCAACGCCCTCTCGACAGCATGTATTTAGGCCGCCGCCGCTGACCTCACTCAATCATCCAGTTTGGCGTCTGTCGGTTTACTCGCAGAGCAGGTTTAGTTCGTCAAAGGCCAAGACTGTACATAGCGACCAGATTAGTAATTATAGTGGGACTAGTTTGCCTCAACCAGAGTCGTACTTCACCGGCAGTGAGAAAGTAAAGTTCGTAATAGCAAGATTACCGATATTGCCATCACATCAGTCTGCAAGAGAGCTATTACTGATGAGCTTATACCACAAAACAAGGACTCTATTCAAGTAAACGTTTTCATTTCATGTAAATAAGGAACTGTGTTAATCCACGTGTGGATTTGTATAGCTTCCTTGTGGTACAAGAGTCTACATAACCAGAAACAGGTTGTTTCACTGATAAGCGCCATCGCTAGCTCAGCGGAGAGGTAGCAATACGAAGACGGCCAGCGAGAAGGCTGTACAGGAAGAGAGTATCTGAGAAGGCAGCCAACCAGCGGATCAGGGAATCCACACAGGAAAGAAGTGAAGGCTATGGTATGGCTTGCGGTGGCTCGCCCCAAGCACGGAGCACCGGCCCCTGTCAGGGCGAGCAGACGGCGGTTGGCTTCTCGGGTCCAGGGAAGACAGTGCTAACAAGGTGCAAGCTGATACTAGCCATGATGTGTGTCTAACCAAGACATTGTTGTTAAGAGATTGTACTGGTTGTGTTGAGTACAAAATTTCGGTTTCTGTTTAAGATGTCCACGTTCTCTTATTGCCATAATGGCGAGGCCACTGCAGATCCTAGGTGTTAAACCTTGTAGGATCTGTATCATATTTTTATAGTGCTCAATGAATTTTCTGTTCTGTCTTTTACTGCTGGCATTGGTTGAATTAGTGACCTCATTTACTGTGACCTGTGGCCACCAATAGGCAGCCTCGACTAGTATGCTTTCAGTATATATTTATGGTTCTTCTTGGAAATTGATTGTATTTTTGTGTCAGCTTTTTCAGAAGTAATTTTTGGATATTGTCTTCTGAGCTAGTATTTGCTTATTTTACTGCTTTCTTGTCGCATTGGAAGAGGAAGCATATTTTTGGGCCGCACATAATATGGTTACAACCAACAATAGCCGCTGAGCAAAATAAATAAAACGAATGGCTCAATGAGAGAATATCATTTCAAACTGAAAATATTCAATTTATTATAACTTCACATTAACGAGATCTTTTGCATTTTTTTCATCGATCGTGTGATAGGTGCTCACTTCCTGGGCTACACAGGCACTTGCTTTGAGACGCGTAAGCCCCACGGGCTGCGCGATAGACACCCCTGTTCTAAATTTTCCCACGGCCGTATGAAGGCCCAAGCAACGCAAGACGCCGATTGAGACGCCAAGCTGAAATGGGCGCCAAAGGCGCCACAACTGCAAGATCTCGTTACAAGACATATCTCAATCAATAGCGAAGTGTAACATGGGTGGAAATGTACGAGGAGAAAGGGGTGCGGGGACGAACGCCCAATGATAATTCGCTTGAGTGGAAAAATGTCCTCGAAACGGCCCTAAATGTTGCTTATTTTTAAAGCAATGTTTTGAGACAACATTAAAAAATTCGCCCATAAAATATTGCTTTCCGAAACGTATAAAGTGTCACTCACAAACTGCGGTGCACCGGGAAACTCTTGTTCTCGGTATTACTCGCGACCTGTAACTTCGCATCAGTGTTGCCAACTCTCCAAAACGAAATACGCTAAACGTATTTGCAAAACGAAACCAGAAAAAAAGTTGAAAGAAAATGAGGGGTATTAAGTTCAGTTTTATTTTAGCAATAATTATACTGTCTAACAGACTACACGAATTTTCTTATTTTTAAATCTGCTGGATATTACAGTAATATAAACGTTTACTACGAATGTATAACACTTTTTGAACGGCATATTCTTGATATCGCATTTTTAAAGGTTCAAACTAATTTTACATGTTAATTTAAACATTAATTTATATCCATGAAACCTGTGTTTAATATTGCTTTATCCAAATCATCTGTGCATTGTAGTGAGGTTGACACCTCCATGAAACCTGTGTTTAATATTGCTTTATCCAAATCATCTGTGCATTGTAGTGAGGTTGACACCTTAGCAAACAACTGCAGTGAAACGAAGTTTGCTGTTCCTCTCCTCAGTTCAGTCACTGGCACATCGTTTATCTCAGCTGTGAAATATATGACTTCCGATTCGTTCTGCATAAATCAAAGTGTGCTTTGCTTAAAACAACTTCCTTCACTGCTGGGAAGTTATAATACTTTGCTGATGTCAGCTGTGCTACACCAGCGTTTCCAGTAATGCTCTCAAAAAAAAATGGTTCAAATGGCTCTGAGCACTATGGGACTTAACATCTGTGGTCATCAGTCCCCTAGAACTTAGAACTACTTAAACCTAACTAACCTAAGGACATCACACACATCCATGCCCGAGGCAGGATTCGAACCTGCGACCGTAGCAGTCCCGCGGTTCCGGACTGAGCGCCTGAACCGCACACACATCCATGCCCGAGGCAGGATTCGAACCTGCGACCGTAGCAGTCCCGCGGTTCCGGACTGAGCGCCTGAACCGCTAGACCACCGCGGCCGGCAATGCTCTCAACTTTTTTATATTATGTAGTTACGTTTTTGTTCTTGCGTTTGGGTGTTCTGACCACCCGAAACTCACATCAATACACCTTCAGTTTGATTTATTGTGCTTTTAATTCAGTTTAACAATAAATTTTCATGGGATATTAAAGCTTGTTTTGAAGTCTTAAGTCAATACAAATAATTTTCCTTTAATCAACATGGATTCTCCTGTAGTCAAGAAAAAGAAAGCCAAATGACTGTGAAAGAGCCTGAAGCAAACCAAGCGCTGTATCACGTTTGTAGACTGCCGCCGTATGGAAGTAGACAGAGACAACAGATGTTTTCTCGGCAGTCCGCACCGGCACCTTATAAATACAGCCCCTGAAGCAGTAGGAAGGTTCACTTCGCTCTCAGACACTGTGAGGTCCACGCCAGTTAAACGTCTGGTAGCGCTCTGTCTCGGATGACGTCAGAGCCGAGCTGTGACAAGCGCGTATTTGGCAGTGAAAACGGATAGTGAAGTGACGAGGACTGTACACCGTCCTGGATCGGTTAGAATTCGGTAAAATAACTGTTAGTGTGCAGTCCGTGTGAAATGTCATTCCGCTGGGCAAGTGGTGAATTTATTTCCACTTTTATGGCGAGCATTATCTTTTTGAACATTTATTGTGAACTTTCAATTGAGTGGTGTTAGTCAGGGCGAAAAACAATCTGGTAGGAAGTTACCGTAGAGGTCGCCTCTGAACTACTAAAAGTGCTGTTATATTAGAAAGACTTGTTTTCAATTGAACATAACGCAATATTATGTGTTGTTTATGAGAAACTTAAATTAAATCTTGATTGGAACCTTAAACTTTTACTGAAGTCATAGTCCTGATCCTGCAAAGAAATGGGAAATAGACACTTTTCTTTCAGTGGGCTGGACCAGAATGTGGCCGTGCAGACTGGAAACTAAGGTCAGTATGTTTCCCTTCGCTTTCTGGCTGACCACCAAATTAGTTGCCAGACTCATGTGATTAAAGACGGCATCAAAACATAAACCAGTGATGTAGCTTACTTGCCGCCCCACAAGCCATACTTCCAGATACCAGCTAAATGGCTCATTTGCCAGTTAAATGGTATTAAAAAGATGCCAAAGTAAGCTCTGAAAAAGTTAATTTGGCAACACTGCTTGACATTTGGCGAACGGGGAGTGGAGAGAGCGGATAGGGTATGCTGTGAGGCAGGTGTGATGCGGGGGAGGAACAAACTCCCCTTCAATGTAGAATCCACTCAGAATACAGTGGCCGGTAGTCCTGCAGTTAGCAGGGCACATGAAGGGAGAGCGGTAGTGGTAGTGGTTACAAGCAGATGCTGTAGGGGAAATCCCGAGCGCTCGAGGGGAACTGCCATTCTAAACTAAAGCGCACATTTTTTGTGAGTATTAAGTGGAGCCCCTCCACACCCACACTTGCATGGTGACCATCCCAGAAGTTCTACGGTCACTTCGGTTGGTTGGTTACTATCAAGTTCACGGGATGTGGGGCTGTGATGTTGTCCGTACATCTGGACAGAATTACCCACTAATACGGACACGTTGAGTAGATAGAAGTGCTCAAAAATCGAACGAATGGTACAGGTTTTAAGGGTAGAGGGAAAAATGTGCCAAAGCAAGTACAAAAAAGCCTCTTCAATCGTCTGCGTGGGTAGTAAACAAGTAGCGGTTTCGTGCTATCTGTGACAAATCGTGCTGCCTGTAATCTTGAATTAATGTTTGATGATTTCCAATCTTGCACTAGGATGCCAGTGTCATCCGCATAGATGGCTACCGTCCTCCTTTGGGCAGTTGGAAAGTGATTGATGTAGAGATCAAACAAGAAGGGCCCTAGGATGCTGCCTTGAGGTACTCCCACTTGTATACCATGTCATGTTGACTGTTTACCCTGAATGTCTCTTGGTAAGATATGAGTGTATGAGCTCATAAGGGAAATAAGCATTGTTGATTTTGCAAATGAGACCGTTGTGCCATAGACGATCGAGGGCCTTTTCGGTATCCAGAAACATCAGCATTTGAAGCGGACTGTCGAAAGATTCAAATGGTTAAAATGGCTCTGAGCACTATGGGACTTAACATCTGAGGTCATCAGTCCCCTAGAACTTAGAACTACTTAAACTAACCTAAGGACATCACACATATCAATGCCCGAGGCAGGATTCGAACCTGCGACTGCAGCAGTCGCGCAGTTCCAGACTGAAGCGCCTAGAACCACTCGGTCACAGAGGCCGGTTGTCTAACGATTCTGCTGCCGCCAACATACATCGCATGTAAGGACCACGAAGATAAGATGCGATAAACTAGGGCTCATATGGAGGTGTACAGACAGTCGTTTCTCCCTCGCTCTATTTGCGAGTGGAACAGGAGGAGAAATGACAAGTAATCGTACAGCGCACCCTCCGCCACACACCGTAAGGTAGCTTGGGGACTATATATGTAGATGTAGTTTTTTGTGTTGTTGCCATGTGTAATATGTTCTGCTATGTGGTGGAGTTGCGTTGTCGAGTGGTGATTCCTGGGTCCGAATTACTCCGGTCTCTGGGTGTTATTGGTGGTGCAGTGTCTAATGAGGCATGTGAGAATCATCTTCTCAACAGAATTGTTGAGCGAGCACAGCAGATTGATAGGTTGGTTCTTTTTTGGTTTTGTCCTGGCTTCCTGAACATCAGGACCTTGGCCACCTTCCAACTGCTAGTGTTGTAGGACTGCATTCGCGATATTTGTGATTTACTTCATAGCTTTATCCATGAACACTTGGAGCACACAGTTTTGAATGCAGTCATGATCAGGGCCCCTTCTAGCTGTGGTATACTTAAAAACCGATGTTACACTGAAGAGCCAAAGAAACTGGTACACCTGCCTAATATCGTGTAGGGCCCCTGCCAGCACGCAGAAGTGCCGCAACACGAGGTGGCATGGACTCGACTGATGTGTGAAGTTGTGCTGGAGAGAAATGACGCCATGAAGAGTACGAAGGGATGGAGATCTGTCTTGAAGAGCATATTGCAAGACACCCCAGATACGCACATAATGTTCATGTCTGGGAATTTTGGTGGCCAGCGGAAGTGTTTAAACTCAGAAGAGTGTTCCTGGAGCCACTCTGTAGCAATTCTGGACGTGTGGGGTGTCGCATTACCCTGCTGGAATTGCCCTACTCCGTCGGAATGCACTATGGACATGAAAGGATGCAGGTGATCAGACAGGACACTTACGTACGGGTCACTTATCAGAGTTGTATCTAGACGTATCAAGGATCCCATATGACACACCCCACACCATTACAGATCCTCCACCCCTGATGACATGCAGGGTCCATGGATTGTCTCCATACCCCTAGACGTCCATCCGCTCGATAAAATTTGAGACTCGTCCAACCAGGCAACATGTTTCCAGTCATCAATAGTCCAATGTCAGTGTCGACGGGCCCAGGCGAGGTGTAAAGCTTTGTGTTGTGCAGTCATCAAAGATACACGAGTGGGTTTTTGGCTCAGAAAGGCCATATCGATGACATACCGAAAAATGGTTCGCACGCTGACACTTGTTGATGGCCCAGCATTGAAATCTGCAGCAATTTGCCGGGGGATTGCACATCTGCCACGTTGAACGATTCTCTTCAGTCGTCGTTGGCCCCTTTCTTGCAGGATCTTTTTCTGGCTGCAGCGATGTCGGAGATTTTATGTTTTACCGGATTCCTGATATTCATGATAGACTCGTGAAACGGTCGTACGGGAAAATCTCACTTCACAACTACCTCGGAGATGCTGTGTCGCATCGCTCACGCGCCGACCCCAACCCCACGTTCAAACTCAAACCTAGACAACCTGCCATTGTAGCAGCAGTAAACGATCTAACAACGGAGCCACACACTAGTCTTCTATAGGAGTTGCTGACAGCAGCACAGTGTTCTGCCTGTTTACGTATCTCTGTGTTTGAATACGCATGCCAGACTATTTTCTTTGGCGCTTCAGTGTATTTCATGTGTACTAATACTTCTTATTTTATCATGCGTGGGGTGTGTTACAAGTCGTGCGGCCTCCCGTTTCAAGTGCGAATGCTGGATCGGAAGGAGATTCGGTGTGAATGACGCTGCTAGTGTTCAGGTCATCATCTCAGTCTTCTCCTCCACGGAGTATGCTGGTCTGTCTGGTTCTTGTACAGTTGGTGTGTAGTGTTTCTCCCTGATGAAGTGACGAGCTAGTTGGAAGTCAGTTGGTGTTCTTGTGTTTAAATGTTCAAATGTGCGTGAAATCTTATGGGACTTAACTGCAGAGGTGATCAGTCCCTAAGCTTACATACTACTTAACCTAAATTATCCTAAGGACAAACACACGCACCCATGCCCGAGGGAGGACTCGAACCTCTGCCTGGACCAACCACACATACCATGACTGCAGCGCCTTAGACCGCTCGGCTAAAGCCCTCACGGCTATTGTGTTCTGTGTAGCTGCTGTGTAATGTTGTTTTTGAGCTGCTGCAGGGTTGTTTGTGTGGTCCATCATGCTACTGGTGCTTGGAACCGGTGTTGGAATAAGCACTCAGCGTTTGTTTGCCTTGTGAGCCTTTGGGCGCACTTGTTTGAGTATGTTCCTGCTGTTTGCGTTTTGGAGTTACCAGCTGCCAAGGTCCAGCTTTCTCGTTTCGTTGTTCCTCTGCAGGATCGCCACTTCCGGTTTGGAGGGTCGTGGCAGCGATAAGAGGGCATGTCTAGTGTATTCGCCGATGGTGTGAGTGGTGTTGGTGTCGGTGCCACTGTTGCTGTTGTGTCGCTTCCACCCATCAGTTGGGCAACGGGCTCCTGCTCTCTCCCAGCCCATGCCTTCTGATTGGCACCACTGAGGACTAGCTTTGGCTGGTTCATCGCTTCCTGATGGGAGGCGAGCGCGACGGAAACGTCGACGACAGCAGTCGGCATTCCCAACTCTTGTGCTGCAGTCTTACTACGAAAATTTTGTTTTTACCCAGACGTAAAGGTTTTAGTCTACCTACACAAGAGGGGAGTACCTACGGCCTATTTCCGCGAGGTGCAATTCGCGGCTGGAAGAGAAAGGCGGAATTCTCCGTTGTGAACGAGCCTGTGACACTGAAATACTCTATCAAAGAACGGGAGAGTTTCGCTGGGGAAGAAGCCGCCACTCTAGCTGCAAGGACTTTGACCGAAGCTCTTGGCCACTTAGCGCTGTGAAGCATTTGGCAGCGAGCTTGGTGCCGACCTTCCGAAGAGTGTCCTTTGGCGGCCACCGCAGGCTTCAGCTTCTTCGCGATACAAGAGTCCTCTGGCAACTATGCTAGGTGCAGGGAGCAGGCGTTCGCTTTCGTGGGCTGTTCACCTGCAACTACACTGAACGAGGAGGCCGAAATCCACCAACAATTTGTGTGGTCGGCGCTATCAGCCATGCAGCCAGCGGCTGTCATTACGCAATACAAGAATATTAGCACTGGAGCATGAGGAAAGAGGCTGAGGTGGCATTCCCAGCCAACCCGAGAACATTCCAAAACTTTCGTTTCCGCAGAACCCTACAGTCAAAGTCGGCAATATTTGTACCAAATTACTTAGGAAACACCTTGTCCTTCCTATAGCCTTTCACTTTTTGGCGTCATGCCTTAAAGAGATAATGTGGAATGTTAAAGATAATAGATATTTCTGTCCTGTTGAGGAATCTCGTTATTCTCTACCAATTTCGCTGTAATATCGCATTTATCACGCAATAATTAAATTTCTCTGTAGAACGATCTCATCGCTTTATTTCACGGAAATAAAATCATTATTTTCACATCGGAAACATGATTTGTAGAGGCACCGCAAAATTGCTTCAAAATACCTTCTGTCGCATTTATCGTTAATGCGAGAAAGTCATCTCTCTATAAATATGTAATATCCTGACGATTTCAAAAAGTTTGCTCATGACAAAGCAAGACGGAACATTAACTTTTCCGAAGCATAAAAATAACTGCAAAAGCATGTGGAGACTCACAAGAAACAGTGTAACGTATTAGAATATTCGTAATTTGAGAAACTATAGGTGTGAGTGCAGTCTTCAATTCGCCATGAAAGCGATGCAAATGGGAAAGTACATTTACTCAAATGGACGATTTTAATAAATAAGTGGTCTGCAATACTCGGTTAGAATGCCACAGTATACTAGAGTATCCTACTGCCAGCAACGTTCCTGACCAACTACAGCACAAAATTCACTACGAGGGCTCAGAAGCGTCTGTTGTTCGCCTTCTAAAGCACAAGGGTTTTAAGTTCAGGACATGTAACAAAGGACAAATTTCGTACGAAACAAAGAGATGTTGCCTCCCCGAGAGGTACAGTTTTGCACATTGTGCGTTTATAGCATATTGAGGACAAAACATCTGTGATTTATCTAGAGTAAACTTGCGTTTCGCAAAACCTTACAGGCATAAATATTTGCAAGGTGGCAACCTATATAGGCTATGCACTGAGAGGGCAACACCAACATCAATCGCAACTTGGCATTTTTGAATGACTAATTATGGCAGTAATGACAAGTAGCAGCATGGATGTGAACAAAATTTGCTGTTCATTGCGCTATGTCAGTAGAGACGGATAAGGAATGAGTAATGATAATGTGGTGCATTGCGTTAAGTGCAACTGATTTTTGCAGATAGAGTTTTCGTGCGGGATTGTACTGACGGTGCCGGTGACGGGAAGCCAGCGGTGTTGGTAGCGGCAGGGCGGTGTCTAGCGGCAGGGCTTTGATACCACCCGCGGGCCGCCCGGAGCGGCCGAGCGGTTCTAGGCGCTAGTCTGGAGCCGCGTGACCGCTACGGTCGCAGGTTCGAATCCTGCCTCAGGCATGGATGTGTGTGATGTCCTTAGGTTAGTTAGGTTTAAGTAGTTCTAAGTCCTAGGGGACTGAAGACCTCAGAAGTTAAGTCCCATAGTGCTCAGAGCCATTTGAACCATTTGAACCGCCCGCGGCATTTCCCGCTGAATACTGTGAAACAAGCAGAACGTCTCCCTAAACTGATTTACGTAGGGAGACGCTGTTTTCCCCTCGTCCGTGTGGCCCTGGGCTCACAAAAGCGTCGCGGGCAACATTACCAGGAAGGAATGTACCTCCACGAATACCCCACCCCATATTTTTTCAACATGGACAGAGGAATGGAATGTATCCGTCTAGATGATAGCGCCAAGGAAGTGTCTGGAAAGTTATTCAGACGAGCGGCGACTCCCACAGGCTACCGCGATTGGCCAGATCGACGCGACGTAAGCGGTTTTTTCCGCGAATTCACAATCGAGCGGAAGTAGCGCTCATTGGTGAAAAATTTGATAAAATGTTGCGATTGGACAGCCACACCAGCGGGGCGGCACGCCGCACTAGGGTTTTGTTAGAAAGGACTTTTGTTTTTAGCATCCATCCGACAAGGAAGCACCATTCTGTACTGGGTGATAACAGAGTGATTGTGGAACAGCTGTGTACCTCATCCGGAACTCTGGATAATTTCATGGGATTGTGTCGTGCATGCGCTCCGCTCTGGTTGCAAAGACATCACACCTTAGCGGCATAACAACACGACAAGAACATCCGGCTGGGGACCCTGTTGTGGAGCAGAACAGCAGAATAGGTTATACACACAGAACAGCTCCAGGCCGTGGCACTTGCAGCCTTGCAGTTCGTAGAAGTTAAACGGGTGGCTTCGCAGCACATTCTCGCATTTCTGCCATTAGATACATATGGAAAGTACGTGACTTTGAATCTTGTGCTGTCATTCAGTTAAGGAGAGGTTTACTATCTTTTGGTTCAAAAAATCAATTTTTTTAAAAATAAAAATTGCGTTTTTGGATCCATAAAAGTGCTTAGAATCCACCCTTCAAATGGTTTTTCCTAATACGGAACGTAAATGTCTGTTATTCGCGGTTGAACAAAAAAATGCACCTGCCTGAAATCGGCCTTTTTCACGCACCAGATTTTTTCTTTCGGAGGACGAGTTATTGTATCGGTGCTTGGAAGGAAACACACAAAATTTAAATGAAAGTTTGAAGGCGTGTGTTTGGAAGTTAGCTCCAAGCATTTTTATTCTGGTGCGAGGACTGATTGCGGCTTTTCAGGCAGTGAGCAGCTTCAACGAAGGGTATTCAGCAATTCTGAAGACCATGACAACGATGGGCGTCACCCTGGGACTCTATTCGACGCAGTTCGTCACGCATTCCGACGACCACCGCATTCGAGCGGCCGAAAACCGCTTGTTACCGGTCGTACGAGCGGCTCTGGAGCAGCGCAGGATGGCCCAGATCGAGCAGGACGCACTATATGAGGAAGAGGAAGGACTACTTTATGGACGCGGAATAGCAGATTGAACGTACGTTGCATAATATTGCATTTATATCTAGTCAAAACTTAAAACGCGTTTTTCTCGAAATGAGGTTTTCTTTATCGCATGGTATGGTAACTTTAAATCTACAGAATCGATCGGCAAGATTCTTTGTTTCCAACGAAGCTAACTAAATTGTCTAGGAGTTGTACCACTTTATTCCGATCCATCAACTATAAATATTGTTTCTTGGCCGACGAAGTCGAAAAATTGATGAAAAAACCCTATTTTTCCAAATGGCCGCCATTTTGTTTCCTATGGTCCAAATAACTTAAGTGTGGTACAGCTCCAAAAGAAACTTATATACTTAACTGACGTCAACTCAATGTTGATTTCAGACGAATCAGCGTGTGGAGATCTACATCGAAATCTTCTTTCGTTCTGCCGGCACTTCCACCTTTGCTCTTCGACATTTCCGGTCGAAAAAATTCCATTTTTCAGAGGAAATATCAATAAACATTTTGACCAAATTTGACATTGATATCTATAACACATCCAGAAAACAAAATTCTCAAAGAACATGCTTTTTTCGGGCCAAAGATAGTAAACCTCCCCTTAAGGGGAAGTGCCAATCGCATCGCTAGGTTTTATAGTTGTAGGTTTGTATTACACTCCCCTCTCGTTATTAAGTTTCTAATCTGTCCACATTGAAGAGCCGTACCTCGTTAATGCGAAAATTCTCAAATGGAATAAATCTGATTATCTTTCCTGATATTTCAGACTACCTACATTGACATACCAACCCTATCCTACAATCCGGTCAAAAATTTTAGTAGGGTTAAATTGACGTTAAAAATTTACATCCTTCACTACTTTGTATGATACAAGCGATCTCATCCAATCCGATTCTTCAACAGAGGCTTATATTGCATAGTCAGATGTCATTACGTGGACAAGAATCGTATTGGATATATTTATAACAGAATTCCGAGTTCAGCAGATAATTAATATGCATATCGCCTCACGGTAGCAAAGGAACCTAGGAGTCGTTTCCCATATTTGGGAAGACTTCAAGGGAACTGGTAGCCTGAAAATATCTACACGTAGGCGCTACATCAACATAGTGTATATTGGAGTTGAGGGTGGTGGATGCAGTAATTGGAAATCGAAATTTCGTAAATAGATCTCGCCGCCAAGAAAACCGCCTTTGTTTCAGTGACTGCCACCCCAGCTCGCGTATCATATCAGTGACACTCCCACCGCTGTTGCTTGATAACACGAAACGACCTGCCCTTCTTTGCACTGTACCGATGTCCTCCGTCAATCGTACCTGGTAAGGATCCCAGTGACGAACATTATGTTACAACTGCATACACAGTCTCTTCTGTAGTTAGGAAATATTCTCGGTCCTGTTAAAACAAACCGTCGGAACCAGAAGCCTGGAGGTTGGCTTTTTTTTTTTTTTTTCTACGCCAATTTAACCCGACTCTCAAGACCATTCAAAATAATCGGTTTCTCAAAAAACCAGTTTCCGCTTTTTATTCGTATTATTTCCTGTAATAATAACAATAAATGTCGTGTGACTGGGGCCCTCCCTACGGGTAGACCGTTCGCCTGGTGCAAGTCTTTCGATTTGACTCCACTTCGGCGACTTTGACATTCTGTCGCGCTGAACACTCAGCTACCAGAGGCGGACATTATTTCCTGTAATAAACGTAAAAACCCAACCAAGATTGAAAAATTTTGACTACTCACTTTCAAGATACACAGGATCAAAATATTAAATAGGCAAATAAAAGGGAACTTAATCCATCCACCATTTGTTGCTTTTCTTGAAAAGTGGCAAGTGGATGAAACTACGAAAAATCACCAATATTCTCCTATGGATTCTATTTTTTTGAGATTCTGCTCAACAAAGCATGTTGTAATCGGGAGTCATACAGCTATTTGGGCATTTCGAATAGTCGGTAATAAGGACAAAAACTGAGGCCGAGGAACTTCATTTTTCGTGTCAGTTTGATCGTTTTCAAGGGCTCCGAGCAGATAAAGGCATTTTATATACGCACAGGCAGCAGATCAGATACTTTACATTTTCATTGTATATCATGAATGAAGTCTTGTCAAGTTTTCAGTTTATTACTGTTACCGTAATTTCCTTCCTCTTTTGTTGTTTCATGGAAGTGGCAGATAAGAGTTTAATCTTTCAAATCAAATGAAGCATTATACTTAATTGCCATGTCACTTCGTAAAAATACTTCCAGACTATCCTTGGTGCTGTTCTGCAATACAACGGAAGTCCGGCTACGACAGGGAGAAACCTCCGTATAGGCCAGATGGGGGCAAGTCTTGCACGTTGCACGTACAAGCGTGCCTCAATCCACGACACACGGCAACAGACACATTACTGTCTCAGAAATGCTGAACCAATTATTATGCTGTGTGTTTGTTGCTCGTTTCTGCTGGCATTGCTATTGAAATAGCACTGATAGCTTTTCCCATTTTCTATAATAACGCAATACTTCGAACCAATGCAAATTTTACGAACAAAAAGTCTCCTTTTTTAGTAAAAAGGGTTAATTTAAAAACGAAAAATTTTAGCTCTCTTGCTATAGCTAATTGATATTTCGGTTTTTTACTCTGTTATTAGTAAAAAATAAAACACACCTGTCGTAACCGAGATCAAACAAATAATGGAAAATACCGTTTATTCAGAACTAAAATACCGGTTTTAACCGGTCGGTTTTTCCCATCCCTATAGGAAATCGGGGATAATAGGCGACCGAAATGGCGCCTCGTAGAAGGTGTTGCTCGTGGCGTATACAGGGGAGTACAAATTTTGTATTACGGCGGGCTGCAAACCCCTCACTGTGAC
The DNA here is from genome assembly GCF_021461395.2 of Schistocerca americana. Taxonomy (NCBI): domain Eukaryota; kingdom Metazoa; phylum Arthropoda; class Insecta; order Orthoptera; family Acrididae; genus Schistocerca; species Schistocerca americana. Next base: position 641,911,334 of record NC_060123.1, read on the forward strand.
TACGTAAATGGCAGCAAGAGGAGAGACAAAAAGTTATTTGTTACACAAATATTCACTTTAACAAACAAATATAGTTCCAATAATGTATTCTGAAATCAAGCATGTTTTTTACAAGGGCCCGCTCTCTCCTTTTTGAGACTGCGGCGCGGCACGCTACTTTTTACCGCCCTGCCAGTATCCAGCAATGTTCATTTGTCTAGCTAAAAGCTGTAGTAGAAAATACTAGACCACTACTGTCTATTGCAGGTCGCAACAAACATAGAATTGTCCGGTAAACGGGATGTGGCTAGCTACTGAAATAAAAGTTTTAGCTTGGCAACGTAAATTTTCAGGTGTATTTTTACGATAAAGATCACAGTTAATACTGCCAAGTCCGTACTACGTGGCAACACAATGTAAAGTTCACACGCACACCACAATCACACACGTAGCCAGTTTACGGTATTTACACCATTACCGAAGTTAATTGAGTTCACCGGATCGTTTAGTTATGAAAATGCTCCCTCAAATGTTGTGCACTCTGCTCTAAACGTAATACCTGTTCCAGTCTTAGATCGCACAACACGCCACGCGGTATTAACTAACAGTCAAAAGCAATAATTTTGATATTCCGTCCGAAATTCCACACGACTTCCACTACACCGCTCACTTAAATACACTTTGCACTACTTAGCGAACTCATAATTAGCATTTTTCCGCCATTTTACAGTACTTTCGTCGGAGCTACTTTCAATGAGATGTTACTAGTTCGAACCCTCAGCCCCGAACCCTCCTAGGTCACACCACAGGCTTTGTTCTCTGCATAGATTGGCGCGAGCCTGCATTTTTCTGATTGGCTAATATCACAAACAGCGAATCAGGTTGCAGTGTTATCCCGCGCTAACCCGCGCTTTACTTCAATAAACAATCATAGTAAAACATTTCTTTCTATGGCAATTGCTAAATAAATAAATTTAGAAAAGTACCAAATATAAAATTACTCCTTCTGAAATTACCGATTAATTTGTGTTCTACTCACGTTTTATTAGTACCATAAACTGACTGCACATTTAATTATAGTAAATCCCCTGTATAGTTTAACTGGTACTTCGTGAATAAACAAAACAACTGCTGACCTCTGCCACCTATTAGTACAACTACGTGCAGCTCTGTAACTCACAAGGGAACCTCCCCATCGCACCCCCCTCAGATTTAGTTATAAGTTGGCACAGTGGATAGGCCTTGAAAAACTGAACACAGATCAATTGAGAAAACAGGAAGAAGTTGTGTGGAACTGTGAAAAAATAAGCAAAATATACAAACTGAGTAGTCCATGGGAAGATATGCAACATCAAGGATATTGGGACCGCAGGAGCCCCGTGGCCTCGTGGTAACGTAAGCAGCTGCGAAACGAAAGGTCCTTGGTTCAAAACTTCCGTAGAGTGAAAAGTTTAAATGTTTATTTTTCAGTTTATGTGACAAACTCTTATGTTTTCATCACTTTTTTGGGAGTGATTATCACATCCACAAGAAAACCTAAATCGGGCAAGGTAGAAGAATCTTTTTACCCATTCGCCAAGTGTACAAGTTAGGTGGGTCGACAACACATTCCTGTCATGTGACGCACATGCCGTCACCTGTGTCGTATAGAATATACCAGCTGTGTTTTCCTGTGGAGGAATCGGTTGACCTATGACCTTGCGATCAAATGTTTTCGGTTCCCATTGGAGAGGCACGTCCTTTCGTCTAGTAATCGCACGGTTTTGCGATGCGGTCGCAAAACACAGACACTAAACTTATTACAGTGAACAGAGACGTCAATGAACGAACGGACAGATAACAACTATGCAAAAATAAAGAAAGTAAATTTTTCACTCGAGGGAAGACTTTTTTTTTTTTGCTATGATTGAGGGGGATACCACTCCGCCCCCCCCCCCTCCCCCCACACTTAGACACACAGAGCCCGTTTGCAACTGATTATGGCTAATTAAAACTGAGGATGGTCACATTAAGTGTGCAACCTGAATTCCACTGTTTAATGCATAGGAGAGGAAGATTTGCCCTATGTGACAGAAGAAGGTACAGGAGTCGATTTAGAAGAGATAAGCTATCCAGTGGAAATGGAAAATGGGCGTTTGGCGTCATTGGCTGGGAGGCCCCTTGCAGGGCAGGTCCGGCCGCCTTGGTGCAGGTCTTATTACATTCGACGCCACATTCGGTGACCTACGCGCAGTATGGGGATGAAATGATGATGAAGACAACACAATACCCACTCCCTGAGCGGCGAAAATCTCGGACCCAGCTGGGAATCGAACCCGGGTCCGTAGGACGGCAGTCCGTCACATTGACCACTTTCTTTTTTTTTCTTTTTTTTTAGCGCCTACAACCGCTTTTTTTATATATAACCCCTAGACCACGGATATCTATTTTTTTTTAGAACAGGAAGGCAGGGTAAACAAACATTCTTTATTCGTACCATTGTGCTATCCTAGGGATAAGAAAAGGATCGAGATAGCAAAAACAAAACAAAAACAATTTGGAAACCATAAAATCAACGTAAAGGCCGCCCTTTTTTTTGTGTAACATGAATAAAGTAAACGACAATCCTAGTCACGGGCGGGAGTGAAAATGAAGTTATCATCTGCATCACAATCCCTGCAGCACGCGGTGTCGCATCATAAATCTGGCAGACAGCCATATAATCTTGATCATTTCTGCCTTTGTGGGCGGCATGTATTTCTCCTGCGTCGACCAGGTAGGGGCCAGTTTTCTTCTCAGTGTGCCGTGTGCCAATATAACTGAACCGCACAGTACTGTCTCTAGTCGTTCTGCTGCAGGAGTCTTCTCAGTTCTGGGACACCCCAGCTGTCGGGCGGATTGTGAAAAACACTTCCTAAAAAATTGGAAAAGTAAGTCCTGTATTTCGTATCACTCCGTATGAGCTCGTGTTGTTCTTGTAAATACATCCAATAATCCATCACGGACTTAATATCGTACGAATACAAATATTTCGTAGCACGTCCAGCGATCCAATTGACCGCATACGTCTTTTGTTTGGGAAAAAAGGTCTTGTCCGGTAGAAAAAGTACATCCGATGTGATTTCTGTGTAGTTAGTGCGCCGAAGGAAGGCCATTATTCGACGCGTCAGCATCTAGACGTCCCTCGCTGCGCCACACACTAAATCATGTTCTTCCGTTGCTAACAGGCCACAGTTTGTGCATAGAGGAGAATCGACCATATGAATTGTATGTAATCGACTCCTGGTCACAAGTTTACGGTTTATAAGAATGTACCACATCGATCTCGCTGCTGTTGATAGTAATGGAGTATGCACTGCACACCAAATGTGGTTCCACGTTCTCGACGGGCATTTGAATTCCATTACGTTGCGGGCATGGTGATCCATCAAGCACCTATAGATCTCCCGAGTCGTGGGTATTCTCGTCGAAGGTACTTTCAGACGAACATAACTGTAATCAACAAGAAATGAGGCAATGTGTGCAAGAGAAGGCGAAATATTGCCAACCGCAGTAGGGGGTTCGTACGAAAGCGGATTAAGTACTTCTATCAGAGCTGACGTTATGGTGTGCTTTCGTTGTTGCCAATTTCGTATCATCGCTCGCATGTAAAGTGCCAGAGCTTTGTTTCGCACGTTTGTGAGGTTGAGGCCACCGTTCCGGAATTATAGCGTTAACGTGTCATATTTGATCTTAAATAACATCCTAGTACTAACATAGTAACCAAAGGCAGCCATGAGGCGGTCTGCAATACCCTTCGGTATTGGTAGGATCTGCGCTAAATGGGGCAGTCGTGACGCTATGTGAACGTTGGTGTATGCCACACGCTGGATCATGCCAAAGGCTCTCAGTGAGTTGTTTCGTATCGCCAGACGAACATTCTGCAGAAGCCGCCGGAACTCGCCGCCGCTGACCGCCGTAGTGAACGGGTAAACGTGATCCCCAGACATCTCAGCGATTCCACCGTCTGAAACGGTCCCGGTATGTCTTCCAGACCCCGTCCAATGTGCATAATTTTGGATTTCGTCATGTTAATGACACTGCCTGCTGCCGTCCCGTAAGAGGCTAGATGTTCAACAGCCTGACGCACTTCATGACCTGATCTGACAAGAGGGATCAGGTCGTCCGCATATGCGCGACAAACGAAAGAGTTCTCATTAAGCGCTATCCCAGTAACTGAGCGCCTCATAACACACATCAGCGGCTCAAGCGCTATCGCAAACAGCATCATGGAGAGTGGGCACCCTTGTCGGACGGAGCTGTTAATAGGAATCGAGCCCGCTTCCCGACCGTTTACAATCACCTTCTATGTAGCCCCTCGTATTAGCCTCATAATGATGGAGATGAAAACAGGTGGAATCTCCATTCGGCTCATGACTGACGCCAAGAAGTCATGGTTGATCCTGTCGAACGCACGATCGAAGTCCACAGATATCATCGCTGCTCGCATTTTACACGTTTCCGCAAGGGCGATAACGTCACGGTATTCACTTAACGCCGAGGAGGTGTTGCTTCGCACCCCTAGGCAAGCCTGATCAGGGGATATTGTCCTGGATATCGCCGGTTTGAGACGAGACGCTAGTAGCCGTGCAAAGAGTTTAGCATAGTGAGAGGCCGATATTGATTAACACTGCGACTCCCCGCCATCTTCGGGATGGGAAGAAGAAAGCCCGTCACTAAATCCGACGGTAGGCGCATGTTCGGACTCATCGCCTCATTGTACATCGACACCAACTGTGGCATCATCATGTCCACGAATTCTCGATAAAACTCTAGCGTAATCCCATCTGGCCCCGGTGATTTATGGGCCGCTCCTTTTGTGAGTGCCACCTTTATATCGTCTTCTGTGAGTGGCTCCATAAGCGCTGCCTTATCCGTCTCTGTCAGTGTCGTTTGCAGATGTTGCAGTATCTCTTCCCCCACCCGACGGTCCGTCGGTGTACCGGCATAGAGATGGCGGAAATGCTCTAAAAATTCATTTTAATGTCCTGTTGCGTTGTCGGTTGACGGTCATCTAAACCGTGGAGCACTGTTACCAATGCCCGGCGGTAACGTTTATGTTCCCGCGACACATGGTGCATCGAGGTACGTTCCCCAGTGATGGTGTCAAGACATCTTGCCCGTATTGGGATGCCACCCAGTCGTCGTCGCGTGATCGATAGGATTTGAGCCTTGACACGATGAACTTCCGCATGATGTTCTGCAGACGGCTCCTGGAAGGACAGCTCACGAAGCATGGTGTAATAATAATCAAGAGTGTCTCTCTGCCATCTCGTCTTATCCCGACCATACTGTATTAGAGCTCTTCTTATTGCCGGCTTAGTGCACTCGAGCCACCATTGAAGCACGGAGGTATACGTTGGTAGACGGCGTTGACGTGTGGCCCAACCTCCTCGACTCTCTAACGACATTCGGGGTCCGCCAAAAGTGACGAATTGAGCTTCCATGTCCCGCGGCTTCTCCACACACTTTGCCTAGGGAGTGATATGCTACAAATGTAAGCCAGATGATCAGTAAATGCCGCAGGCCATCGTTCCGCGTCGACCACCTTATCCTGTAGGCCAACCGAAACATATATTCGATCGAGTCTGCTCGCCGAGTGACTGGTAAAAAAAGTATATCCCTCACGGTTCCTATGAATCATGTCCCAGGTGTCGCTTAACTCCAGATCCCGGCATAGCACATGCAATTCGCGACAGGTATTGTAATGTGGTGTCTGGTCTTTTTGGGCTAAAACACAATTGAAGTCACCACCTATAATGAAATGATCGAATCTGCCGGTAAATAAGGGCACAATCTCTTCCGAATAATATCTCGCACGCGCCCGTCTGTTGTCTGTGCCGGAAGGGGCAAAAACATTGAGAATGCGAATTCCATTAACAGTTATCGCCAGTCCCCGTGCCGAAGGTAGATAAGCCGGAATCCCGTCCCGGACCAATATCGCCGTTCCACTGTCGTTGTTCGAGTGCGGCGAGGTGAAGGAGATGTATCCACGTACTTCCTGGAACTCAGGAATGTGAATTTCCTGCACCATCAGTATATCCACATCCGACGCGTATATCATGTCCCTAAACAGCTGCTGTTTCACGGGCGATCTAATGGTATTTACATTCACTGTCCCTATTCTGTATGCCTGGGGTCGAGTAGCTGTCATCTCCACATGATGTTAAAATGACAAAGTTTCACCGTGTCGATAGTCCCTTTGCACATCCGCCGAAGGTCGCCCGAGGAACGTGTCCCTGGGGCATTAGGTTTCTTGAGATGCGGACGGATGCAAGTCCCCACCAATAGAATGGTCCGCATCGGTGATTTCGTCGTCCTGCTCATACCAGCTGATACTATTGGTGTGCTCCACATTATCCTGTGCGGCATTGATGTGTGACATCTGTTGTTCTTTCGCAGCTGTAGACTCCACCGCCGAAGGGGTAGCAGGCCCCTGAGCGGATGCGTCGTCTGAACGATACGACATCATTTCACTGTCCGAATTCATATGATCTGCGACATCCGAAGCTTGTGGTTCCATGTCAGACAGGTCCATAGTGTTAGACTCATCTGGGCTCCCAAGAAGAGAAGGGAGCGTCTCCGCAGAGTTTAGTCGGCGCTTCTTGCGGCGCTTGGCGAGCGTTGTTTGAGGGCCCTAACCTCGGCCTCTGGTGTTGGCGAATCTTGCATCTCCTGCGTTCCAGTCGCCGCCACAATACCCTGGGGCCGTTCCACTTCAGCTTCCATGCCTATTGTGATGCTCTCATCCTCTTTCTGCGCCACCTGTAGTGCCTGAGATTGGAGGTTGGTCGGAGCCATTCCTTCTTCAGTGGCGTCCGAAGGTGCCTCAATCAACTGCGGGGTCGGTTCGATGGTGCGCTCCGACCTCGGCGTCACCTCCCAGCGAAGTTGCGTCACGTAAGTCATCGGCAGTGACGTTGGTGTAGTCGGATTCTGGAAGTCTCCGCTGGGGAGTTGCACGAGTCTACTCTGCACACACGCTGATCGAAGATGTCCTTCACCACCACACCCGGAGCATGTCCGGGGCTGCCCATCATAGATGAGAATAGCTCTACAGCCGCCGATGTTTATGTACGATGGCACATGTTTCGTAAGGGCAATTTGCACCTGTCGGACACCATTGAGCACTGGATACGTGCTAAAACTTGCCCAACGTTCGGCCGTATGACTAATAACTCTGCCATATGGCTGGAGTGATTCAGTGACCAATGATTCGGGTACCTCGAAAGGCAGCTCGAAGATTCGAATCGTACGCACGCCCAGGCCCGAATGAGCGACTAAAACTTCGCCAATATGACCAGCGGAGTGTCGGAACTGGAATCCTCGTTTGGCGGCTTCAATGATCCTATCACATGCTGCGTCGTCAATCATCTTTACGTAAAGAGTGCTGCTCACGATTGATAAATGAATTCCAATAATCTCCGTGTAATTAAGATGCACTTCGTCCCTCAAGAAACGTTCGATTTCGAAAGCCTTCGGTCTTGCATACTCGTTACAGAACGTGAACTGTATCGTGGTTTTTCGGAAATTGTGTGCCATTGCGTTCGATTCAAACAGTAACACACGCGAGTGACGACGGTGTAAACACCGCTTCTTCCGCGAACGTTCGCAGCCGGGACGTAAACAAGTCCGAGCTGCTCCGCGGCGAAAGGCGGACTGCAGACTTGAACCAAGGGCCTCTCCTTCTACAGCTGCTCACGCTACCACGGGACCACGGCGCTCCTGAGCTCACGTTCTCCATGATGTTGCCTATGTGGCCCATGGACTACTCAGTTTGTATATTTTGCTTATTTTTTCACAGTTCCACACAACTTCTTCCTGTTTTCTCAATTGATCTGTGTTCAGTTTATCAAGGCCTATCCACTGTGCCAACTTGTAACTAAATCTGAGGGGGGTGCGATGGGGAGGTTCCCTTGTCAGGTCCATGTCAGCTGGTGACATCTGTCGATGACTCATGCCTAAAACGATATCGTCCTAACAAGTGACAGGAGTGATGCAAAGGCGCTACGCCTCAAGACGTAAATAAAAAAATGACGAGAACGAACGTGAGGGTCGGCCACCATCAGACCAATAGCTGGCCGCGGTGTGTGTGTGTATCCCTGCTCCATAACCCCGGGAACTACCGACGTCTGAGACTGCGTTCTTGCACAACTTGTACAGACAGTAAATCAACGATTCTTTAAAGAATCTGATTCATGTGTAAAACACCTTTAAATATCTGATTTCCTTACAGATGACTTAATGTGTTAAATATTTGACTTTAAGCCTGTAAGCGAGAAAAAATTTGGAGAAGGTTTGAAATTATGCTAATGCATGCTGGAAGTCACCAGGTGCTTAAAATCCTGAAATACACGCGAATTTACCACGCTGCAATTTCTGTTCCTCTTATGACGTAAATGAAAGAGTAAACGTGAAGAGTTACAACGTTATTCTGGAAAATAATGTTTCCCTAATGTATTGTATACAATCGTCACTGTTTGGGTCTATGTGCCTTCTGTTTGAAGTATTCGTTGAGCTAAGCGATGCATCAGGTCGCAGCAGCAGCCGACGTCGTGACGTCAGAGGAAGTGCAATGAGACTTCATTGCCAGCTACAGCTCCAACAAATACGCAAGACGAAAGATTCCATGGGCCCAAAGGAACAGTTCTGTAGAGGAGAACATCGAGCTTGGATGTATATTTTGAAGCAGTCTTTTGTCTGAGGAAGGAGAAAACATAAAAATGCAGTAAATGAAGCAGGCAAAAAGGAATACAAACGTCTAAAAAATGAGATCGACAGGAAGTGCAAAATGGCTAAGTAGGGATGGCTAGAGGACAAATGTAATGATGTAGAGGCTTACCTCACTAAGGGTAAGATAGATACTGTCTACAGGAAAATTAAAGAGACCATTGGAGAAAAGAGAACCACTTGCACGAATATCAAGAGCTGAGATGGAAATCCAGCTCTAAGCAAAGAAGGGAAAGCAGAAAGGTGGAAGGAGTATATAGAGAGGCTATACAAGGGCGATGTACTTCAGGACAATACTATGGAAATGGAAGAGGATGTAGATGAAGATACTGCGTAAAGAGTTTGACAGAGCACTGAAAGACCTGAGTCGAGACAGGGCCCCGGGAGTAGACAACATTCCAATAGAACTACTGACAGCCTTGGGAGAGCCAGTCCTGACAAAACTCTACCATCTGGTGAACAAGATGTACGAGACAGGCGAAATACCCTCAGACTTCAAGAAGAATATAATAATTCCAATCCCAAAGAAAGCAGGTGTTGACAGATGTGAAAATTACCGAACTATCAGTTTAATAAGTCACGGCTGCAAAATACTAGCGCGAATTCTTTACAGACGAATGGAAAAACTGGTAGAAGCCGACCTCGGGGAATATCAGTTTCGATTCCGTAGAAATATTGGAACACGTGAGGCAATACTGACCCTACGACTTATCTTAGAAGCTAGATTAAGGAAAGACAGACCTACGTTTCCAGCATTTGTAGACTTAGAGAAAGCTTGTGACAATGTTGACTGGAATACTCTCTTTCAAATTCTGAAGGTGGCAGGGGTAAAATACAGGGAGCGAAAGGCTATTTACAATTTGTATAGAAACCAAATGGCAGTTATAAGAGTTGAGGGACATGAAAGGGAAGCAGTGGTTGGGAAGCGAGTGAGATAGGGTTATAGCCTCTCCCCGATATTGTTCAATCTGTATATTGAGCAAACAGTGAAGGAAACAATAGAAAAATTCGGAGTAGGTATTAAAATCCTTGGAGAAGAAATAAAAACTTTTAGGTTCACCGATGACATTGTAATTCGGTCAGAGACAGCAAAGAACTTGGAAGAGCAGTTGAACGGAATGGATAGTGTCTTGAAAGGAGGATATAAGATGAACATCAACAAAAGCAAAACGAGGATAATGCAACTTATTCGAATTAAGTCGGGTGATGCTGAGGGAATTGGATTAGGGAATGAGACACTTAAAGTAGTAAAGGAGTTTTGCTATTTGGGGAGCAAAATAATTGATGATGGTCGAAGTAGAGAGGATATAAAATGTAGACTGGCAATGGCAAGGAGAGCGTTTCTGAAGAAGAGAAATTTGTTAAGATCGAGTATAGATTTAAGTGTCAGGAAGTCGTTTCTGAAAGTATTTGTATGGAGTGTAGCCATGTATGGAAGTGAAACATGGACGATAAATAGTTTAGACAAGAAGAGAATAGAAGCTTTCGAAATGTGGTGCTACAGAAGAATGCTGAAGATTAGATGGGTAGATCATATAACTAATGAGGAGGTATTGAATAGGGTTGAGGAGAAGAGAAGTTTGTGGCACAACTTGACTAGAAGAAGGGATCGATTGGTAGGACATGTTCTAAGGCATCAAGGGATCACCAATTTAGTATTGGAGGGCAGCATGGAGGGTAAAAATCGTAGAGGGAGACCAAAAGCTGAATACACCAAGCAGATTCAGAAGGATGTAGGTTGGAGTAGGTACTGGGAGATGAAGAAGCTTGCACAAGATAGAGTAGCATGGAGAGCTGCATCAAACCAGTCTCAGGACTGAAGACCACAACAACTTGTCTGAGGTCTCTAGATCAGGGATACCTGACCCGTTAGCTGACCTGAGCCACACTGGAAGAAGACGAATACATTTGGACCACACAAAAGATATTTAATACTACTAACAATAACTCCGGAGAAAAAAAGAAAAGAAAAATAACGGGATGGAGCAATGAGAGAACAGCATCGTGTGGAGGGAGTTTCAGACTGAAAATATTCACTCTATCATAACTTTACATCAACGGAGTTTTATGGAATTTAGTTTTTCTTTGGCCGTGTGATAGATGCTCACTTCTTGGGCCTTATTGGTACTTGCTTTGGACCGCTGATAGGACACCCGTGCTTTACAGCTTGCTAAATTAGTTTGTGCTCTCATTATCGTAACACTGAAAATTTTCTGAAGGGTAAAGGATTTTACTGCTTGTTATGTTCTGCTGAACATTAAGCTTTACACACATGTGAATTGAGCGCTGCCTGTTTTACTTGTGTTTGGTCTTGTTCGTGCGCTCTGATTGTTACGTTTTATCTATACCTTCTATACTAATAATAAATCCGTAAAACCGCCGTGCCTGTCTGTTTGTCTTTGAACACATTAATCTCCGAAACTACTAGACGAATTTTCATGTAGTTTTCACTGCTAACTTCAGCAAAGCTAAGGGAACCATATAGGCTATATTCATCAAAATCGGACGATGTAAAAAAAGATATTCGGACACATTATAAAAACGTATGTATGTTGCATATCTTCTCCGAAACGACTTGATCGACTTCAACCAATCTTGGTACACATATCTCTTACTGCTTCGAAAGAATCGCTGTGGGGGTAAGAACAACGTACCTATCAAAGGGGAGGGTGTGAGGTTAAAAAGAAGTGTAGACCACTTCACGTGAACACGCAGATTTCATTCACCAGCAGTCGAGAACGAGAACACTTAATGAGCTGCAACAAACTTTACAAATAATTTCAAACCTTTAAGAACCTTTTTCTCTCTGACGCCCCGCCACATGAAAGGAAAAAATGTTTATCGCTTACTACATTTTTGCTGTTAATTTTCGAGTCAGGAATGACGTTCTAATTTATTACTTCTTTCCTACTAACTGTATTCGTGACACGTTTTACAGTGTTCACATTAACCACTGAATGTACCTGCGAAATGATAGCAATGGGATAAATTCTAATGTCGGATTCCACTCGTCGGCTTTGAACAATCACGTCATACCTAAGGCAAAGACGCTACGAATAGGCAATCTATGAAAGCAACGGATCATGCTCGTAAACAAACGAATGTAGCATATAATAAAATTAGTCACATTCACGCAGTCATTTAGTCATGAATCATATCAAAACGAAGTGGAGATAAAAAAATAATTAACAACACGAATTAAAAACAAATTTTCATGTCTGGTAATAAGTATTCACGTAATTTATGCGACTAGAAAAGCACAGAGAACCTTTAAGTTGCATTACAGTAAAGCGCATGGTGAAGTCATACTACTATAAAATAGCGTTAATTTTATATTAATTATAGAATCTAACGGCAGAAGCGCAGGAAAGTGGGAGTTTTTGGCCGGGGAGAAACTAAAATGTATCAGAAAAACTGGAAGATTAAAGGAATGACGACAAATACGAAACAGTAGCACAAAATGTGGAGAAACCGACACACTAAATTCTGAAGGAAAAGCCAGTACATGATAAACGAATATCTACAAAAAATAAGCAATATTGGAATCGACAACTATAATTAATACATGTAGGTAAATTCCAGTTGCAGATTACAACCGCTCCATGATTCATATGTAAATTATTTTAGCAGCTGTATGCACTGAAACGTAAAACCATTTCTACATCTGTAATTGTTCTCAAAGGCTTCTGCGGTGTATAACAAAAATTGGAATCGGGAAGTAGAACTGACTTATATAGGTCAATTCTAGTTACCGATTTCAATATTAGTAACTTCTTTTCAGTAGTTCAGAGAGCAATTACAAATGCAGGAACCATATTAGCCTACATTTTAGTGCATAAACGTGCTGAAAGAACGATCTAATTAATGAAGCATAGAATGGCTGGAACCGGTAAGTAGAATTGATCTATACAGGAGGCCAATTCTAGTTACCGATTCCAACTTTTGGATGGTTCATAACTTTGGACATTTTTGTAGTAAATCTGTGGACTATGTTCTTGTAGGATTTCTAGATTTATTATTGATCTCAGAAGTACTACGAAAAACTAATAAGTATTGTAGGTACAGCTATGAAATTTTTTTTCTCATATTAATGAAGATAGTAACACCATATGTAGAAATCCTGTAACACTTTAGTGCACACACTTGTTAAAACGAACATGCTTGAGCAAATACTTTTATGCGTCATCAGTTTGGCTTTGATTTTATATACTAGCGCATACAAGTACTGGTATGTGATTTTAGAGGAATAATAAGTTATTCAGTGCTGTTGTATTCTTCAACTCCAGTTTTGAGAAAATTGTTCTTCAGTTGATCTACAGATGACCTCACATGGAACTTGACATACTGTCCCTCGGTAATAAATTTGCTTTGTTATTCGCATGTAAATACCTCCTCAACTCATAGAATCGACGAAGTGGCATCAAGTCTGCTATCTTATTATACGTTGTCTCACTTGCCCCATACATCTTGTAACTGAGAACACTCACAATACCACTTAGTAAATTAATACCAATGAACTGTTTCATTTCAACGGCACTAACATTTATACTTTGGCGTAACACTTGAGTTGAGTATAGATTAGTCTGTGTAGCTAAACTGTCAACAATAGTCTCGTCAACAAAACTTTCAAAATATTGGAAGGGGTGTACGTTCTTCACTTGGTGGTTCTGAAAACTGCACAGCGCGTTGAATATCCGTAGCCTGCAGATCCTGGCATACCCACGTATAGCTTGCGCAATTTGCATTTACTGTTCCTACAGTTCCAAGCCGTAACAGCTAGGGGAGTTTCGTCATCAGTAAGAGGAACATGTAAACTCTTTAACTTCTGTCTGTTGAGGCAATGCTTGCTGGACTGATGGATCATCGTCAATTTCATCATCAGAAATAATTTCGTTGTCTGGTATTTCAGATTCATCACCACGCAGAAGAAGAAGAATTTCGTCGTTCAATAGAACTTAATGTGGCCCACAGTTAACCTATAAAGAAAATATGATGCAATAATGAAAACTAGGACATTTTATATAAGAACAAACACAATTCACTCGTGATACAAATCCATTTTTGCATATCTCATACATACTAATGCATCAATGACTCCAAATGGCGTCACTAGAAACTGTGTAATAATTACTGAAAAAAAGCATACATAACTGTATTGTAAACTTACCGTAATTCTTTCCCTTCTCACTGCTGGTTTCACAGCAGAGACTTTTAGTATACACAGAACAAAACAAAACACAATACACGCTGTTCAATAACAAATGCAATAGCACAACTCACGACGCTTCTCCGTTCCGTACACCAAACAAACGACCAAACGTCATTGAGATACGTTACCATCATCGGACCCATGCGAAGCGATGCCAAACGGCATCACTGAAGCATTAGGAAGCTCAAAGAAGGCAGAAATACTCAACGATACCATCTGGAATCACATTCGCAGAAAGGGTTATATGTTTTAAAAATTCAAATAATGGTCACATACATTACTTCCATAACGGCGTAAATCAATATTTCACCGCAGAAACGCAATTATATTCATTTTGACCAAGCATTAGTATTACCATGGGTAACAGAGATGCTTGAGACCTATCATGTTCTTGTGACTGACGGTCTGGCAACAACGCACTAACAGCCACCTGCCTGTACGCCTGACCAGAGCTAGAGCAGGATACACAGATGCAAACGCAGAGCATGTTGATTTTTGCAAAAAATGGTTTCGTAAAGATTGCTTCCTCGCGCTTAAATTATGGTGATTTATTGATTCAGGTTGGTCAGGTTGGTCAGGTTGATTATCGTGATGAGATTAAAAAAATTACCCACTCACATGGCTTGGTCTCAGAGTTATAGATTCACCACTCCTTTACCATTTCATTAACGAATTACTTGTTAGGGGTATATTTTTTTCATAAGAAGTCAATTTTGTAGAGGTTGTTGTAATAGATATAAATGAGTTTCACAATTCAGTTTTTAAATGCTAATCTCTTCTACACCATTCAGTAATTTCAATTTTTTTCTCCGCCCCTTACTAAAGTTTTATTTTGTAATGTGTCACCGCACAGAACACAGTGGCTCAAGATTAAAGTATATTGTGCTTAGCATAATTGCGTTTCCTTGTACTGCGCTTGGGGGAGGTTTATTTTAGTGGTTCGCTGCTGCGCTGCATTTTAACATTCACCATTTTCGAGCTGTACCGAGTTTGCATTGCCACAAGGAAAACTACAAACATTTGTCAATGCCAGTTTAACATCACTGTTAGGAGGCATATTATTTACAGTCAAACACTGCATTTCAAAATTATCATCAGATTCAGTTCAATTAAAGTTTAATTCAGATCTCATTTCTTTGTCAGGTATTCTTATTCGTGCAGTACAGTGTTACATCTTCGCATGTCTACAATTTAATGTTCGGTATTTTACTTGGTCAATTTTGGTACGTAAATTTATAGAGCATTTTCACAGAAACATTTTAGACATTTGTTCTTTCAAAGCTCGGTTTGTAAATTTCTGCAGGATTTTTACTCCGTTCTGTGTGTTAGAGTTGCAAGAAACGTACTGTGACGTCACACACTGTATCACTGTTCACTGCAGTGCACAATACGGAAGTTCACAGGACAGTTTCTTTAAGAAACAGTTTTAAGTTTCCTAATTATTTTTAGTAAAAGTTAATTTTTATACTACACAGTTTCTGGTGGATTTGGCAATTCTTTTCGTCACATAACTTTTACGCAAGCACACTTCTTGCATTGTCCAGTTGACAGAACGTTCACATTATATTATACACGCACACACAAACGAAAGTTAAGAATAGGAGGACACTATACAAAACAAAATTAACAAAATGGTTACAACTGGTCTCAAAGCTAATCGCAGATTTGGGTATACAATAGAGCGTTTAGTTTTAGATGAATGATCATGATCCTCTGGAATTTACAGTAAGTGAGCTTAAGGAATCAAATTTGCAATCGTGACGCATTTACTTGACACACATCATTTCTCTACACATATTACGTTTGAAAACTTAGCAACTTACATGGAAAACATACAGAGACTGTTTGCTTGAAAATTTCTTGCATAAACGAAAGTGTGTGTGTTGGTGGGGAGGGGGGAAGAGTCTGGGGGGCGGGGGGTCGCGCGTGCACGTGCCTGCACCTGTCTCTGTCTCACCGTGTCAGTGTAATGTTATCTTACTGTGAGAGAGATATATTGAGAAGTTTGCTGCCAGTGACGGTTATCCTGCACCCTAGACTACTCCTCAAATATTACCTCAATAGTTGTAACACTATCACACGTACATCAAGTTTGACGACGCACAAGCTGTTTGAAATCACTCTACTTACAAGGGAACCTCCCCATCGCACCCCCCTCAGATTTAGTTATAAGTTGGCACAGTGGATAGGCCTTGAAAAACTGAACACAGATCGATCGAGAAAACAGGAAGAAGTTGTGTGGAACTATGAAAAAATAAGCAAAATATACAAACTGGGTCGTCCATGTGCAATATAAGCAATATTAAGGGCAATATGAAACGAGGAGAGCCGTGGTCCCGTGGTTAGCGTGAACAGCTGCGGAACTAGAGGTGTTTGGTTCAAATCTTCCCTCGACCGAAAATTTTAACTTTTTATTTTCAGTTTATGTGACAAACCCTTATGTTTTCATCACTTTTTTGGGAGTTATTATCACATCCACAAGAAAACCTAAATCGGGCAAGGTAGAAGAATCTTTTTACCCATTCGCCAAGTGTACTAGTTAGGTGGGTCGACCACATATTCCTGTCATGTGACGCACATGCTGTCACCAGTGTTGTATAGAATATATCAGACGTGTTTTCCTGTGGAGGAATCGGTTGACCTATGACCTTGCGATCAAATGTTTTCGGTTCCCATTGGAGAGACACGTCCTTTCGTCAACTAATCGCACGGTTTTGCGGTGCTGTCGCAAAACACAGACACTAAACTTATTACAGTGAACAGAGACGTCAATGAACGAACGGACAGATCATAACTTTGCGAAAATAAAGAAAGCAAAATTTTCAGCCAAGGGCAGATTCGAACTAAAGACTTCGCATTCCGCAGCTGTTCACGCCAACCACGGGACCACGGCGCTCCTCGGCTCACATTGCCCTTAATATTGCCTACCTTAGGCATGGACGACCCAGTTTGTATATTTTGCTTATTTTTTCATAGTTCCACACAACTTCTTCCTGTTTTCTCGATTGATCTGTGTTCAGTTTTTCAAGGCCTATCCACTGTGCCAACTTATAACTAAATCTGAGGGGGGTGCGATGGGGATGTTCCCTTGTTAGTAATAGTGGCACTCTGCTATTGACCTGATGGTGTCTTCTTCCCTTCTATTCCCGCATCACAACTCCTCTCCCTGTCCACCTCTTTCCGTTACCATTCGCGAACAAGTGACAAATTACCGAGAACTACGAAACAAAATCCTCTTCCTAGAACACGAAGTCATCATCTCTTGGGCCGGAAATCTGAATGTAAGGCATGGTCCACGACGTACATTAATCTGCTACTCTTCAGTCCCTGATGCATATACATCTACATCTACATGGTTACTCTGCAAATCACACTTAAGTGCCTGGCAGACGGTTCATCGAACCATTTTCGTACTACTTCTATACCATTCCACTCTCGAATGGCGTGGGAAAAAGGAACGCCTAAATCTTTCCGTTCGAGCTCTGGTTTCTCTTATTTTATTATGATGATCATTTCTCCCTACGTAGGTGGATGTCAACAAAATATTTTCACATTCGGAAGAGAAAGTTGGTGATTTAAATTTCGTAAATAGATCTCGCCACAAAGAAAACCGCCTTTGTTTCAGTGACTGCCACCCCAACTCGCGTATCATATCAGTGACACTCTCACCTCTATTGCACGATAGCACGAAACGAGCTGCCCTTCTTTGCACCTTTTCGATGTCCTCCGTCAATCCTACCTGGTAAGGTTCAAATGGCTCTGAGCACTATGCGACTTAACTTCTGAGGTCATCAGTCGCCTAGAACTCAGAACTAATTAAACCTAACTAACCTAACGACATCACACACATCCATGCCCGAGGCAGGATTCGAACCTGCGACCGCAGCGGTCGCTCGGCTCCAGACTGTATCGCCTAGAACCGAACGGCCACTCCGGCCGGCTACCTGGTAAGGATCCCGTACCGCGCAGCAGTATTCCAGCAGAGGACGGACAAGTGTAATGTGGGCTGTCACTTTAGTGGGTTTGTCGCATCTTCCAAGTGTTCTGCCAACAAAGTGCAGTCTTTGTTTCGCCTTCCCCACAATATTATCTATGTAGTCTATGCAATTTAAGTTGATCGTAATTGTAATTCCTAGGTATTTAGTCGAATTGACAACCCTTAGATTTGCGCGATTTATCGTATACCCAAAATTTATCGGATTTCTTATAGTACCCATGTGGATGACCTCGCACTTTCATTTGTTTAGTGCCAATTGCCACTTTTCGCACCGCACAGAAATTCTCTCTAGATAATTTTGTAATTGGAATTGACCATCTGATGATTTTAGTAGACGGTAAATTACAGCGTCATCTACAAACATGGCGAACAGTAAACTTTCAGAACTAATGTAGGGTGAGTAACACCCACAGGTCGTAGTTCTACTTACAGATGCTGCATGGTGTACAAGACCTCAGGTCCCATAGCATCCCTGTTCATCAGTATCTCAGGAAACTTGTTCCTCAGTGAGAAATAGGCGTCCAACGCCAGCTTCACCCGTTCTCTGCTACACTTGCAGTCGATGTACGTCCGTTCGATGCGCGCGTCATCTGGAACACATGTCAAAGAAGTTACATGAAGGTAGTCATAAGGCTTTATTTATCACCTCAAGAAAGTAAAGTTGGGCAATTAATTTTTTTTTATTCTTCTCTGTAGCCCTGGTTCTAGAGTCGAGCTCTAACAAACCTACAGTTCGGTAGTTTTCGTACACTACATAAATAACCTATTAAATGGTAGGATTACCGGTAGTGTTGCTAGCATTGGTAGGGAAAGAAACGTAAGTGAACATGTAAGAGAGAAATGAAATGAAATGAAATGACAGTGTGGCTTTGATGGCCGGGAGGCGCTATCCGGGGAAGTTCGGCCGCCGAGTTGCAAGTCTTTCAAGAGAGAAACTGGGAACCGACGACTTCTCTTTCCTTTTTGCTCATTCGTTTGTTTTTTTCGTACATAATTAGAAATGCACATCATTCAGTGTTGGTCCATTGCGTGTTACACATCCTTACAGAATATGAATTGCATTTTACAAATAATGAAAATCAGTTGAGCGCGTAACTTCTGCGCTTTTACGTAACCATGCAAGTACAGTTTACTTGCACAAATGTAAATAATGTGTATAGTTATTGTTCTTATTTTGCACTCAATACGACGTTGTTCGTCTCGATCAAACGCAAGAGTTTCGAGTCACTATTGACAAATGCTAAAGTTTTACATGAATAACAGAAACATGTTTTATATCAGTTCGACGAAGTACTTAAGCGATATTTGAAATATTGCTATTTTGCAGTTCTTTTATTTTACCTTATTGTTGAGTAACTTAACGTTTTCTAGCGCTATATGATAAACCTGTGTAGTTTCCTTTACTTTTACTACAGCATCCCACTGTTTCACTTTACAAATCAACAATTTTCGAATAAAACCTGAATTAATCATTGACAATGCCAGTTTTGCTGTAAATACTGTTTATTTTTAAGTAACTGACTGAAGGATAACTGAATAAACACACAAAAAAGTTTTGCATCACCTGAGTTCCAAGAGTTCCGGAACCTGTACAGAAAATTGGAAACTGAAAACTGACAAGTTCGAGTTTGCTATAAATATAGATAGGAGAATTGTAGGACAAAAATGTTTCGTAGATAATGTGGCCCTTTACACCCTGAAGAGCCAAAGAAACTGGTACACCAGCCTTCTATCGTGTAGGGCCCCTGCGGGCACGCAGAATTGCCGCAACACGATGTGGCATTGAAGTAGTGCTGGAGGGAATTGACACCATGAATCATGCAGGGCTGTCCATAAGTCCGTAGAGTACAAAGGGTTGGAGATCTCTTATGAACAGCACTTTGAAAGGCATCCCGGATACGCTCCATAATGCTCATGTCTGGGGAGTTTGGTGGCCAGCGGAAACGTTTAAATCAGAAGGGTGTTCCTAGAGTCAGTCTGTAACAATTCTGGACACGGTCAGAGTCGTATCTAGACGTATCAGTAGTCCCATATCACTTCAACTGCACATGCCTCAGACCATTACAGAGCCTCCACCAGCTTGAACAGTCCCCTGCTGACATGCAGGGTCCTTGGATTCATGAGGTTGTCTCCATATCCGTACACGTCCATCCGCTCGATACCATATGAAACGAGACTCGTCCGACCAGGCAGTATGTTTCCAGTCATCGACAGTCCAATGTCGGTGTCGACGGGCCCAGGAAGGGCCCTCCATTCACGCCTGTCGCGACACCACTGGAGGCGGGCTGCACGATGTTGGGGCGTGAGCGGAAGACGGCGTAACGGTGTGCGGGACCGTAGCCCAGCTTCATGGAGACGGTTGCGAATGGTCCTCGCCGATACCCCAGGAGCAACAGTGTCCCTAATTTGCTGGGAAGTGGCGGTGCGGTCCCCTACGGCACTGCGTAGGATCCTACGGTCTTGGCGTGCATCCGTGCGTCGCTGCGGTCCGGTCCCAGGTCGACGGGCACGTGCACCTTCCGCCGACCACTGGCGACAACATCGATGTACTGTGGAGACCTCACGTCCCACGTGTTGAGCAATTCGGCGGTACGTCCACCCGGCCTCCCGCATGCCCACCATACGCCCTCGCTCAAAGTCCGTCAACTGCACATACGGTTCACGTCCACGCTGTCGCGGCATGCTACCAGTGTTAAAGACTGCGATGGAGCTCCGTATGCCACGGCAAACTGGCTGACACTGACGGCGGCGGTGCACAAATGCTGCGCAGCTAGCGCCATTCGACGGCCAACACCGCGGTTCCTGGTGTGTCCGCTGTGCCATGCGTGTGATCATTGCTTGTACAGCCCTCTCGCAGTGTCCGGAGCAAGTATGGTGGGTCTGACACACCGGTGTCAATGTGTTCTTTTTTCCATTTCCAGGAGTGTATCTGTGAACTGAGATATCATGTGCTGCTCCACTTGTTGATTTGCTTGTGTAGCAAGCAGTCGTGAGCCTGCATTAGTTGTCTGATGGCGTAGATGGTTGGACTGTGGAATCTGGTGTTGTTCAATCATGATGCAATGCGATGCAAGCAGTCATGATGAGCCATATTGAATGTTGCTTTTTGTAAATATTTTCGTAGAATTATTCAAAGTGTTCTGATGTTACGAAGTGAAGGAATCGACATACATTAAGAAGTTGATTTGAAAATAGAGTTCCTGTTTCATTATTACATTTCACAGCACATATATGAAAACAAGAACCCATCCCTCTTGTAGACAGTGAGATAGTCGAGCTAGACAACCTGCCAAAGAAGAAGTCGACGTCAACGAGACCAAAGTTAAGTAACTTTTATTGCTTTTAGCAGCCTCTTGCTCATTTTCGATTATCACGCAAACATTGTATAGTATTTGTTGGCTGCACGATAATGGAAGCTAACAGAGGGGGAGGCCTGTTAAACAGTTTATCTTCAACATAAACAAAAGTAACGTATTGCGCGTAAATAGAAAGATCCATTATTGTATGATCACACGAATGCAGAACAATCATTGGAAGCAGTCAAATCCATAAAATATCTAGGAAATTTGGAAATTTGCGGTAAGTTCCTACGGGAGCAAACTACTGAGGTCATCGGTCCCTAGGCTTACACACTACTTAATTTAATTTTAACTAACTTACGCTAAGGACAACACACGAACACTTATAACCGAGGGAGGACTAGAACCTCCAATGGGGGAAATATCTGGGAGCATGCCTATGGAGCGATTTAATGTGGAACGACTACATCGCAGGTAAGGCGGATTATCTCCAAACTCTGTCCAAACAGTCCACCAAAGGCTCAAAGGCACCGACCGACTGCCTTGTCATCCACATCCAACAGGCATCACTGGTTGCAGATATGGAGGGGCATGTCGTCAGTACACAGCTCTCCCGGCCGTTATTAGTTTTCGTGACCAGAGCCGCTACATCTCTGTTATACACTGTAGCTCCTCAATAGGCCTTGCAAGGGCTGAGTGCTGAGTGCACCCCACCTGCCAACAGCGCTCGGCAGAGCCGGACGGTCACCCATCCAACTACTAGCCAAGCCCAACAGCGCTTAACTTCCGTGATCTGACAGGAAACGATGTTACCACTGCGGGAAGGTTCAATTTCAAATGGCTCTAAGCACAATGGGACTTAACATCTTAGCCGAGTGGTCTAAGGTGCTCGAGTCATGGACTGGGAGACTGGTCCTGGTGGAGGTTCAAGTCCTCCCTCAGGCATAGGTTAAGTAGTGTGTATGCTTGGGGACTGATGACCTTATCAGTTAAGCCCCATAATATTTCACACACATTTCAACATTTGAACTTAACATCAGAGGTCATCAGTCTCCTAGACTTAGAACTATTCAAACCTAACTAACCAACACCCACATCCATGCCTGAGGCAGAATTCGAACCTGCGACCGTAGCAGCAGCGCAGTTCTGGACTGAAGCACCTAGAACTGCGGCAAGGCCTTTGGCAAGTAAGACAGATTGGAAATTGAAATTTATTGGAAGAATCCTCGGAAATAGTAGTCCAGCCATAAAAGAGGTATCTTACAAAACCCACTGTTCAATCACTACGTATATCATTCACTACGTATATCATTCAAACTAGAGAGATTCGTGCTTACAGGGAGGCTTTTAGACAGTCATTCGTCCCAGGATGAGTACCATACAGGATTGATAGAGGAAATGGAGAATATCCAAAGAAGAGCAGCGCATTTCGCTACAGGTTCATTTAGTAAAGACAAAAGCGTCTCAGGGATGCTCACCCAACTCCATAAGCAGACGCTATACGAGTAAGAGAGGCGTTTTGTGTGATAGTGGTTTACTCTTAAGGTTCCGAGACCATACATTCTGAAGAGAGTCTACCAATCTATTGTTTCTTCCTACGTATATCATTCAAACTAGAGAGATTCGTGCTTACAGGGAGGCTTTTAGACAGTCATTCTTCCCATGAACCACTCGCGACTGCAACAGGGAAGTAACAGTGGTACACAAAATACCCTGTGATACTCGTTGTAAGGTGGCTTACGCTGTGCCGCAATCCGTGACAAGAATGAGGCAGAAAATGGCACATGTATTGCGACATGAGGGAGGACGCATTATTCTAAAACATTTTCACGAGTGCAGTTGATAGGTGACATGACTAATTTTGGTATCTGAATCGATTGTGAGCGAGCAGCGGTATTGCAGCTGCATCGCAGAAGTGAAGCTATTATCATTGGTGTCCATGGGGGTGCAAGGGCAGTTAATGTTAAGCTGTGTTGGAGTGAGGAAGCAACTACAGTGTTATATTTTAAACATAAGTCTCAATTTATCAATGTGTTATATGAGCATGATTATATCCAGATTGCAACAGAAACTGATTTGTGAAGGAGGAAGTTTAATGGAACTAAGTGTATACCAGGAGTGGAATGTCAGAGATAAATATTATATTGCTGTTCCTTTTTTTTCATTATTGCACTACATTTTAAAGATAGGAAAGTGTATTGTTTGAATGTCAAGTCGTTCATTAAATTTAAAATCAGCCATGAGCATTTTTTAACGGTATCAAAAAAACCTAGTATTGCCATTTATGCCCATATTTCATTTTTCACATACCTTTCTCTTACAATTTTTAATTGATCATGGTTTTTTCAAAAGTAGAAGCGGAACCAAATGTCTTCAGAAAATACTTCGATTTGTAACTAACAGAGAACTCATTTCACCTCATAAGGTTGGAGAATAAATGAAGGTCAGATTCGTACCTTTCATGAGAGTTTTATACATCGCAACAAGAAGGTGAATATGACACCTAACGTAATTCGGCACTTATGAGCAAATTTGCCTATCAGTATGTAATGTAAAAGGGATGACAGTCAATCGATGGTAATCAACACACCATTCCTAAATAATGCATGTCTTTGAGCAGAAGGTGGAACAAGCCGCGTGAGGTGTTTTAATTTGAAAGCCAAAGGGACAAGGGCAGAAGCGAAGGCACGCAGCAGGGGTTACCATGGAAACCACTTAAAGGGGTGGCAGGAGGTAAGTCAGCGACCCCGACCAGGTGATTCAGGTGGGAGAAACGCGTGTAGCGGCACATCTGCAGAGGGACAGAGAAAAAGCTTTAGAAAGCTGCGTTTCGGAATTCCAAAGGGATACGAACAAAACCAGTGACGCATTTTGATCACGTGTCCAGCGAGTGCGCACAAACGAAGGTCAATGTACTTTAGACATCTAGAATGGGCACAAAACGTCCGATTGGCGGAAACGCCCTAGGAAGAAGAAAAGTACTGAAGCTTCGACGCAGTTTAATAGAAGGGACTTTGCACTTGGAAGAGAGAGTTTCCACAAAATTGGTCGAAAAAGGCGTGACATGAAGAATGAATGATCCCAGGTTTGGGAGGCAGTTCGGCCATGAGAAAGACAATAGAGAAATGTTCTGAGGACTCTTCTCTGAACTGGTGTCAAGTGCAGAATGGAGCGCTTAACGCTCTGTACGATGCAGAGAAGAAAGTTGTGTGAACACTGCGTTCACAGCAGCTGAAATGCAGCTAGAAATTAGCTGTAGCATCGTTTAGCTCCAACTGTGGAGAAACGAACCAGCCAATTAGTTAATTTTTCCTTGCAAGAACTGAGAGGGCACTACAATATGCACACTGCTCCAACCATGCGCTTGTACATCACCACCTACAAAGACTAGAGGCGAATACATGTTTTCTCGCATAACGAGAAAGATAGGGAAACTTTCTGCTGAAAAGTTCAGCAAAGGTTTGATTAGTTTTATAGGAATTTCGGCGGAAGAGAGCGGTCTAGCAGATGAAAGCTCATCGCAGCTTAAGGTAAATACTGCGTGCAGAGGCGTAAACTTTGTTGGTTCACCAGGTTGCGTCCACCATAAACTCGAGCGTCCTTGGGTACTCTTTCACTCAATTTGTCACATAACTAACGATCCACCGTAGACTTGATTTTCATCCTAAATAGTACCGAACATTGAACCGGAATCGGATGATTTTTGTAGTTCTGACCAACATCATAACGTAAGTGTAGGAACAATTTTGTAAGGAAACTTCTAATTAAACTTTAATATTGCTGTGTTTAAGATTAATATTATTTCTGAGAGTTAATATTTAATATTGTTGTGTTTAGGATTATTTCACTTTTTGAAGTTGGCGAGATGCTTTATTCTGACAACAGTTTTTATGTTATCGAATTAAAAACTGTGTAAAAGCGTGTATTTTTGTGCTAAAATTGCGACTTTAAACACGTCATTTCAACTTACACAGTTGCTCTCAATCATGGAATAAGTAACCACGCTACAGCCTCACGAGAGTATCTGTGTAGATATAGTACACTACTGGCCATTAAAATTGCTACACCACGAAGATGACGTGCTACAGACGCGAAATTTAACCAACAGGAAGAAGATGCTGTGATATGCAAATGGTTAGCTTTTCAGAGCATTCACACAAGGTTGGCACCGGTGGCGACACCTACAACGTGCTGACATGAGGAAAGTTTCCAACCGATTTCTCATACAGAAACAGCTGTTGACCGACGTTGCCTGGTGAAACGTTGTTGTGAGGCCTCGTGTAATGAGGAGAAATGCGTACCATCACGTTTCTGACTTTGATAAAGGTTGGATTGTAGCCTATCGTGATTGCGGTTTATCGTATCGCGACATTGCTGTTCGCGTTGGTCGAGATTCAAAGACTGTTTGCAGAATATGGAGTCGGTGGGTTGAGGAGGGTAATACGGAACGCCGTGATGGATCCCAACAGCCTCGTATCACTAGCAGTCGAGATGACAGGCATTTATCTGCATGGCTGTAACGGATCGTGAAGCCACGTCTCGATCCCTGAGTCAACAAAAATGGTTCAAATGGCTCTGAGCACTATGGGACTTAACTTCTGAGGTCATCAGTCCTCTAGAACTTAGAACTACTTAAATCTAACTAAACTAAGGACATCACACACATCCATGCCCGAGGCAGGATTCGAACCTACGAACGTCGCGGTCGCGCGGTTCCAGATTGTAGCGCCTAGAACCTGAGTCAACAGATGGGGACGTTTTCAAGACATCAACCATCTGCACGAACAGTTCGACGACGTTTGCAGCATCATGGACTATCAGTTCGGAGACCATGGCTGCGGTTGCCCTTGACGCTGCATCACAAAAAGGAGCGCTTGCGACGGTGTACTCAACGACGAACCTGGGTGCACGAATGGCAAAACGTCATTTTTTCGGATGAATCCAGGTTCTGTTTACAGCATCATGATGGGCGCATCCGTGTTTGGAGACATCGCGGTGACCACACATTGGAAGCGAGTATTCGTCATCGCCATACTGGCGTATCACCCGGCGTGATGGTATGGGATGCCATTGGTTACACGTCTCGGTCACCTCTTGTTCGCATTGACGCACTTTGAACAGTGGACGTTACATTTCAGATGTGTTACGACCCGTGGCTCTACCCTTCATTCGATCCCTGCGAAAACCTACATTTCAGCAGGATAATGCACGACCGCATGTTGCAGCTCCTGTACGGGCCTTTCTGGATACAGAAAATGTTCGACTGCTGCCCTGGCCAGCACATTCTCCAGATCTCTGACCAATTGAAAACGTCTGGTCAATGGTGGCCGAGCAACTGGCTCGTCACAATACGCCACTCACTACTCTTGATGAACTGTGGTATCGAGTTGAAGCTGCATGGGCAGCTGTACCTGTACACGCCATCCAAGTTCTGTTTGACTCAATGCCCAGACGTATCAAGGCCGTTATTACGGCCAGAGGTGGTTGTTCTGGGTACTGATTTCTCAGGATCTATGCACCCAAATTGCGTGAAAATGTAATCACATGTCAGTTCTAGTATAATATATTTGTCCAATGAATACCCGTTTATCATCTGCATTTCTTCTTGGTGTAGCAATTTTAATGGCCAGTAGCGTAATTTGCAGCTTTAGCGTAGCGGTGCTCAAGACATAGCAGTACTGCAACGCGTTATCTAGATTTGCGCAACAGAGGTAAGGGCTAAATATTTTCATGTTTGTTTTGTTTTCTTTCAATCAGGGCAAACTTATGTCATTCAGAGACAAATTTTCTGTGTTGTGTGTCACTTTTAGTTCTGGTATCTCTGATCAGTTTTGCAAAAGTAATTATTGCAGGTTTTATCTCAAAGTCCATTATTCAGGCAGTTTATACTGTTCAAAATTTTTCAGCCAGGTTGCTAACTTTTACAGTATGAAAGAGTTCCCTTTACATTACGACAATTTATTATTATAACAATTCAGCTTTACCTTCACATTACGACAGTATAAGTTTCATTACGACTGTTCATTTATCATTACAGCTCAGATCTTACAATCAGAAACATCAACCTGGTAACTGTGACTGATTTGTAGAGGCACAAATGAATGAAATACATTAGCCGCAAGGGGGGAAGTGATGAAATCAGCCGGCCGGAGGGGCCGAGCGGTTCTAGGCGCTGCAGTCTGGAACCGCGGGACCGCTGCGGTCGCAGGTTCGAATCCTGCCTCGAGTATGGCAGTGTGTGATGTCCTTAGGTTAGTTAGGTTTAAGTAGTTCTAAGTTCCAGGGGACTGATGACCTCAGAAGTTAAGTCCCTTGGTGCTCAGAGTCATTTGAACCATATGATTGAAATCAATGAAGAAAGTTGAATATTTGTGCTGGACTAGGATTCGAACCCGGGTCTCCTGCTTGCTGTGCAGATGCACTGACGAAGAAGAGGTTAGCATTACATAAATATGTTAAATCTACTCACCTCTTCGCTGCACTAATCCTTTAGAAGAAATATTGGCCAAATTCCCCACTTGTGTGTAAATGGTGTCAGTACGTAGCTGCTGTAGCAGTTAATTTATTATTACCTGCTGTCTCCCGTCAGATGCGATACACAGCTAGATACACAGAGGGGGTCACATGGTAGGATCAATTTCCAGTGTGGCTCCTCAGACGGCCCCTAACATGGACCATATTACGCTTCTCCCATAAGTCATATCCATCTGCAGTAGTTATGCTGTGAAGCCACAAAGGGCACTTCTAACAGGAAGTACATCCTGATGAACCTTGACGCCAGGCAGACAGTTTGCAAATGAACATTCACCCCTTGTTCGCGGATAAAAGCGGATGCACAGCTTCGCTCGGCCACGTGCCGTCAATCGCAAGCAGTTGCACAGGCATTTCACAGTAGTACTGTAGCTGCCGAGTATGGCAGTGTGTAGCTATTAACAGAGGCAAGGTTCAAAAATGTGTTCAAATGGCTCCGAGCACTAGGGGACGTAACTTCTGAGGTCATCAGTCCCCTAGAACTTAGAACTACTTAAACCTAACCAACCTAAGGACATCACACACATCAATTTCCGAAACAGGACTGGAACCTGCGACCGTAGCGGTCGCGTGCGCCCAGACTGTAGCGCCTAGAACCGCTCGGCCACATCGGCCGGCCAGAGGCAAGGCTCAGATACTGTCACCGACAGCAGAACCACAATGGAACTTTTACTTGAGTAGACAATCATCGCTCACTGAGTTAAATTTAGACTGGTGTTCAGACTTTAACATCAGTGCCACACCTTGTGATCGTCATCACACTAAAGCTGAACATTTGTGTTAAGCTTTTACGAGGGGCGTTCGATAAGTATTGCAACATTTGTTTTCTCGACCAATTTCAGTCCAAAGAAATGCGGAATTTGTTATGGACATTGTGGAACTGAATGAATGAGCGTATGGCATCGTTGGCCGGGAGGCCCCAACTGGGGAGGTTCGACCGCCAAATGGAAGTCTTATTTCAGGCGACGCCACATTGGGCGACTTCGGCGTCGGGGATGAGGATGAAATAATGATGAGGACAACACAACACCCAGTCCCCCAGCGGAGAAAATCGCCAACTCGGCCGGGAATCGAACCCGGGCCCGCTTGCACGGGAAGCGACCACGTTACCACCCAGCTAAGCAGGCGGACAGGACATTCTAGAATATGCCTGCTTCTGGCCCTACGGTTTCGTAAAGATGCGATAGGTGGCGGCGCTACACACAGCCTTCAAAAAATGGCTCTGAGCACTATTCGACTTAACTTCTGAGGTCATCAGTCGCCTAGAACTCAGAACTACTTAAACCTAACTAACCTAAGGACATCACACACATCCATGCCCGAGGCAGGATTCGAACCTGCGACCGTAGCGGTCGCTCGGCTCCAGACCGTAGCGCCTAGAATCGCACGGCCACTCCGGCCGGCGTACACAGCCTTCAAAATGGAGTCATTATAGGAGGTGCAATCCAAGCAGAGAGTTATCATTTTCTTTTGGCAGAAAACCGGAGCATCGTAGATATTCGTAGGCGCTCGCAGAATTTCTATAGAGACCAGGCAGTGAAGGCAAGCACGGTGGGTCGTTGCGCAATGCGTATGCCATCATCGCAAAAAGGTCGCGGAAACCAGTCCAATCTGCAGCAACCCAGCCGGCCGCACACAGCAGAGACTCCCGGAATGTTGGAATCTGCGCGCATTCTCATACGAGGTGATCATCGGATCGCAATCATACAGCTCGCTGCTTGACTGGACGTCTCTGTTGCTAGTGCTGACACACTCTGCCACCAATGAGGGTACTCAAAGGTGTATGCCCGTTGGGTTCCCCGCCTCCAAACAGAATACCATCTGTGGTATTCCATCTGTGAGGAACCACGTGCGAGCACGAGACTGATGGTGACGATTTTTTGTCGAACATCGTCACAGGCGATGAAACGTAGGTTCACCACTTCGAATCGAAAACAAAACGGCGCCACACCGCCTCTCTTCCGAAGAAAAAGCTGAAAGCCGCAGCCTAGGCCAGTAAAGTCATGGCGACGGTCGCATGGAACTCTGAAGATACACATATCAAAAAAAGTTTTGCATCACCTCTGTTCCGAGAGTTCTGGAACCTGTACAGAAAATTGGAATAGAGATCAACATAAACATCATTTCCACCCATTGTAGGGCTCATGAAAATCACACATTGCATATTGTAGCACCATACAGCGAGATCTTCAGAGTTGGTGATCCAGATTGCTGTACACACTGGTACCTTTAATACCCGCACGTCTTCTTCCATTGATGCATGTCTGTATTCGTCGCGGCATACTATCCGCAAGTTCATCAAGGCACTGTTGGTCCAGATTGTCCCACTCCTCAACGGCGATTCGGCCTAGATTCCTCAGAGAGGTCACGTCGTCCATAAATAGCCCTTTTCAGTCTATCCCAGGCATGTTCGTTACGTTTCATTATCCCCAAGGAAGTAATTCACAAGATGTGCACGTTGGGGTAGCGAATTGTCGTCCATGAAGACAGTGGCTCGCCCATATGCTGCCGATATGGTTGCACTAATAGTCGGAGGATGGCATGGCCATCACCACCAGCGGCGTACGTCGGCCCCACATAAAGCCACCCCAGAACATCTGGAAACCTCCGCCTTGCTGCACATGCTGGACAGTGTGTCTAAGGCGTTCAGCCTGAGCGCGTTGACTCCAAACACGTCTCAGACGGTTGTCTCGTTGGAAGCATATGCGACACAAATCCGTGAAGAGAACGTGATGCCAATCCTGAGCGGCCGATTCGTCATGTTGTTGGGCCCATCTGTACCGCGCTGCTTGGTGTCGTGGTTGCAAACATGGACTTCGCCATGGACGTCGGGGGTGACGTTGCGCATCGTGCAGCCTGTTGCCCACAGTTTGAGTCGCAACACGACGTCATGTGACTGCACGAAAAGCATTATTCAACGTGGTGGCGTTGCTGTCAGGATTCCTCCGAGCCATAATCCGTAGGTAGCGGTCATCTCCTGCAGTAGGAGCCGGCCTGAGCGAGGCATGTCGTCGACAGTTCCTCTCTCTCTGTATCTCCTCCATGTCCGAACAACATCGGTTTGGTTCACTCAGAGACGTCTGAACACTTCCCTTGCTGAGAGCCCTTCCTGGCTAGGCATGGTTGAACTACAGACAACACGAGACGTGTACCTCCTTCCTGGTGGAATGACGGGAACTGATAGGCTGGCTGACCCCCTCCGCCTAATAGGCTTTGGGCGGGTTTAGTGACATCTCTGAACAGTGAAAGGGACTGTGTCTGTGATACAATATCCACAGTCAACGTCTATCTTCAGGAGCTCTGGGAACCAGAGTGATGTAAAACTTTTTTTGATGTGTGTATTATTTCTTTGTTGACCTCCCTCATGGTGCAACGATCAACTCAGATTTATCAGTTGAAGGCATTAAGTATGAAAATGTCCGTGAACATATTTTGGCACTTTATTTTACAGGTTATTCTTGATAACACAAACTTTTAAAATAAAGGATCAACTCAGAAGTGTATTCTGCTACCTTCAGGAAATTGAAGAAACGAATTCAGCATTTTCGTCGTCACAAAAATGCAAGCGAACTTCTCCCTCTCTACGATAACGCAAGGGGTCACACAATAGGAGGAGCTCACAATATTTCATTGAACTGTTCTTCCTCATCCACCCTACAACCCGGATTTCGCACCTTCCGTTCATCTGTTTGACGCGCGAAGGGTGCACCCTACGGGAAGCAGTACGTGGATGATTACCCTATAAGGGGTTGGGGGGGGGGGGGGGGGAAGGATAATTATGCAATAAGAAGTTGGATCCGACCTGGACGTGGACCAGTAGAGTGGTACCACGCACACCCCCTCCACCCCAGTAAAGTGGTGTAAGGTCGTCACACTGAACGGAGATTATGTTGAAAAGTAGGGTTTTGTAGTCAAAAGAGTCGGGAATAAAATGGAATACTGAATAAAACGAAACTGCTTTCAGAAAAAATCCAAGTTATTGAAAGCTTCTCGTAAGAAATGATTCTTGATTGCTACTCAATATTTTAGTTAGATTATTTATTTTGCAGTATAATTTATCCTGTGACAAGGCACTTGCTATGTGCAAGCACGCTACCTCAATACAGCGACTATTTTCTGTGGTAGGAGCTTCAGTCCCTCTTACCTTTACGTTGGTCGCCAAACGTTTTGGTGAATACAACAATACTGAAACTGTGTACGCAACTACTGAAGCGCTTATTCTGGTCTACATACTCGTTTCGTTTTATTTGGTTAAAGCATCATCATTTACAGTATAAAAGTTCGTTTCTTTAAAATTTTCCTCTTTGTCATTGGTGCCATATGTCAATATTAAAAGGTACGAGACTGGTTTGATAAGTCTGGTAAAAAAGCAAGGAAAAAATGTTTGTTTTGTAAATAGCTCACCTTACGTCTCGACGGTCTCCTTTGAGAGGTAAAAAATTTTTTCCAGTGATCCTCCAGCTTTTTCATCCCATCGGAAAAATAGGTTATGTCAAACTCTGCAAAATATTCGTTAACTGCAACTATAACTTGCTCATTTGATGAAAATTTCCTCCCAGCAAGCCCAAGTTTCACGTTGGGGTAAAGGAAGAAGTCACTCAGGACTAAGTCTGGTGAATAGGGTGGATCAGGACCCGAGTCGAAGCCCAATTCGTGGACTTTGGCCATTATTATCGCTGCTGTGTGAGATGGTGCATTATTCTAGTAAAAGAGCACTTTTTGCGTGCCAATCTTGTTCGTTTTTCAGCCAACGCAATTATCAAACGATCCCAAAATGAAGCATAATATGACTGTCCAGTTGTGGTCCTGCCTTTTTCCAACTGATCTATGAGGATCAGAATCCTAAAAAACAGTGTCCATGACCTTACCAGCTCCAAAATGGTCTCTGCCTTCTTTGTAGTATTTTGCCCAGCCTTTGTCCATTGTTTTGATTGCCGTTTTGACTTTGGCGTGTCCTTGTTTCATCAACAGTCAGTAATCGATGCAAAAGGTCTTATGGATTGCAATTAAATGTCGTCATACATTGTGCTGAAACGTGCAGGATGTGCTTTTGGTCGACTGTGAGCAATCAAGCCACCACATCACTTGCATCTTCCTCATAGCCAATTCTCCTTAAAGAATATTACGCACTTGGTCATTTGAGATGCCTACAGTCTCAACAATCACACGGCTTTTTATTCAGCACTCTTTGATGGATTTTCTCAATGACTTCCGTTGCAGTGCCGTCAGTTGGTTGGCCAGAGCGTACTTCAGCTTCGGTGCTTGTTCGACCACGTTTAAATTCGTTAATCCAAACGTAGTTTTAAGTGATGGTGAAGAGTCTGCGATACTCATCCAGTTCTGTTTTGATTTGTGCGGAAATCTAGGTCCTCAAATGAAAAAATTGTTTAATAACAGCACGAAACTCGGTTTTCTGCATTTTTGATCGCAGTCTAGACGCTGACCAATTCAGACTGCATTCAACAATGAACTGTACATCCTTGCAATAATTAAGCTTACTAACCATGAAGGGGCAGCAAAAATGTTCCTTCTTTCATGAAAATGTATCAGACTTATGATACCACCGTAGTATTTGGGAGTCAATAAACAGTGTACAATGAAACAGAAAAAAGCTGACAATGAAGTCTGCTAGCCTGGTCAATAACGCAGGAGATGCGCTGCAGCAGGGCGGAAGGGGTTGGTGGAAGGACAGTCTAACCATTGCCCGCCACTCCTCTATAAACTGTTCTTCTCAGCTGGCTATAATCTGTTAGCAAGCAGACGACTCCCCACTCTCTCTACCCCACTACGTCACAAGGAGCACCTATACGAGGTGTGGGAGAAAAGTAATGAGTCTGACAACACTGCGAGCGATCTGGCAACACTTTGTTGTTCTACTTTTGTAGAGCGATGCGCTCATCCTTTCCAGAGCCACAGTCTAAAATTCAGCTCCGTAAAGCCACCACGTGATTTTTGAGAGTGCTATCAGTGGAGCTGTGTTTTTGTTGTGCGGTACAAAAATGGAACAGTGGAATTTAGAACAACGTTATGCCATCACGTTACACTTGAGAAATCCACAGATGTGACCTTCGAAAAGACCTATGGGGAATATTCCTTATCAAGAGCACAACTTTTTCGCTGGCACAAATCATATTTGGGAGGCCGGGGACACATTGAAGATGAGACTCGCTCAGGGAGACCTTCAATTTCGAAAACGTCGGACGAGTGCGTGCTCTTGTGAGATCAGGCCGATGTTTAACAAAAAGGATGATGGGTGACCCGTTTAGCTTAAACACTTTGACTGTACATCAGATTTTGACCAAAGTTTTGTGCAGGCTAAAGGTTTGTGCCAAAATGGTGCCGAAACACCTCACAAATGAGCAGAAGAACAAACAGAGAAACGTGTGTGCTGATCTTATTGAGGGGATTGCCAATGACCACTAATATTTTCAGTCATGTGATCCACAGGTGATGAATAGTGGATTTTTAATTACGACCCAGAATAAAGCGGCAAAGCTCGAACGAGCAAATCAAAGATCGAAACAATGCTGATTTGCTTTTTTGACAATATGGGTATCATGCATTGTTACGCCAAGACAAACGGCCAACCAAGCGTTTAAAAAAGGTGTCCTTGCAAGGCTCGGGAAACGGTGATTCGGGTGAGACAGGACATGGCAGACAAGTGGATGCTGCGTCATGACAACGCCCCATGTCACATGGCCACTTCTATCACGAGATTTTAGATCTTAAGAGGCATTCCTGTTGTTCCACAGCCACTCTGTTCACCTGATCTGAGTCTCTGTAGCTTTATTCACAAAACTGAAAAATGTCTTAAAATGATGTTATTTTGGGACTCTGAAGAACATTCAAAAGAATGTGACCGACGTATTAAAGACCCTACCAGTTGAAGCCTTTGAGCGCTGCTACCAAGACTGTGTACAGTGACTCCACCGCTGTACAGCAGGCGAAAGGGACTGCTTTGAAGGAGACAGTACGGTTGCTTGAAAAAAAAATTGGAACATTAAAAGTCAGTCTTATTACGTTCCTAACACACCCCGTGCGCTGGCTGAAAAGCATGCCATATGGATCAGAAGCGATGCACTGCACAGACACGCCCAGGGAATGTCTGTATTCCAAAAAATGCGTCTACACGGAACACAGAAATAAGTACCTGATACAAGTAACGCAAGATACGTAGACAAACAAAATGTACAGGGTGATCAAAAAGTGAGTATAAATTTGAAAACTTAATAAACCACGGAATAATGTAGATAGAGAGGTAAAAATTGACACACATGCTTGGAATGACATGGGGTTTTATTAGAACCAAAAAAACGAAGTTCACAAAATGTGCGACAGATGGCGCTGGACAGCAAAACTGCTACCGTGACGGGAGAGAGGTACGCCGATATCTTACAGAATCGCATCATCCCCAGCCTGGCTGATAAACACCTGCTGGAACGTACGATGTTTATGCAGGATGCAGTAAGAAGTTGGATCCGACGTGGACGTGAAAGATCTCTTGCGTGCGTCGTTTGGTGATGATCGTGTGCTCAGCCACCACTTTCGTCATGCTTGGCCTCCCAGGTCCCGAGACCTCAGTCCGTGCGATTATTGGCTTTGGGGTTACCTGAAGTCACAAGTGTATTGTGATCGACCGACATCTCTAGGGATGCTGAAAGACAACATCCGACGCCAATGCCTCACCATAACTCCGGACATGCTTTACAGTGCTGTTCACAACATTATTCCTCGACTACAGCTATTGTTGAGGAATGATGCTGGACATATTGAGCACTTCCTGTAAAGAACATCATCTTTGCTTTGTCGTACTTTGTTATGTTAATTATTGCTATTCTGAGCAGATAAAGTGCCATCTGTTGGACATTTTTTGAACGTTCGTATTTTTTTGGTTATAATAAAACCCCATGTCATTCCAAGCATATGTGTCAATTTGTACTTCTCTACCTACATTATTGCGTGATTTATTCAGTTTTCAATTTTATACTGACTTTTTGATCACCCGGTATATAAGGCACAGCAGATAACACTGAACTGCCAGACAGGAAATTGATTCTTAGACATCCTCTACTAGGGTCGCCGTATCTAGATGGGACGTCGTCGGAACACTCAGATGGAGGTGTAGAAATGAAGTAAAAAATTTATTTAATATAATTACTCCTTATTTAGAACACAAATGGAAGTAGTTGGTACACCGTATTTTTCGGAAGATTTCAAATTTTTCAGCATGTCTTTTTTCCCTTTTACGCACTTATGCAAGTTCATAGAAGTCAGCTTGTAACCCTGGCACTGTAAGATTGATTCCACAGACGCAGTATGTATGATGCTTTGTAGAAATGTGATGCCTCACGTCTGCCTTACCTCCGTGAGTTACTGGAAATGAAACAGATACAAATCTCAGACACCTTTTTGTAACAGGACATCCTCCTCTAGCATTACTTTTCCTCAACAGTAGTTGCCGATACCAGTATTATTTTTCGAATTTTGGATAGGTCACTATTATCTCAGTTGCATTTCTGAAAACTTTGATATAATTTTATACACAGAATGTTATATTTCAAGCTGAAATTTATGAAGAGGAATTACTTAGAAAATATATTAGTCGCGATGTTATAATCGATAAGTACTAGTTCTGAATGTATAGTTCAAATTTTTTTTAGAAACATTTGAAATTACGGATTATTTGCACAATTAAAATTTCTACTATTGATTACGCACTCCTGCACTGTTAATTATGTTTATTTCTGGATTCATTTGTGAAATAATAATCGAAATTAATAATGGAACGAAAACTAGTAGTAATTCATTTGTTAAGAGGAATAGTAAACGCTTTGGAATATGGTTATTTGCGCAGACTGTGACGATCCTAAGCTTGCCTCTGACGTGATCGGACGTATTTTTGTACAATAAGTGCGAACAAAGTAATTTCGGCTTTATTAATATGAAAAATCAAAATATTATATGATATACTAAAATGTGAGAAAATCGGTGGGAAATATACACTCCTGGAAATTGAAATAAGAACACCGTGAAATCATTGTCCCAGGAAGGGGAAACTCTATTGACACATTCCTGGGGTCAGATACATCACATGATCACACTGACAGAACCACAGGCACATAGACACAGGCAACAGAGCATGCACAATGTCGGCACTAGTACAGTGTATATCCACCTTTCGCAGCAATGCAGGCTGCTATTCTCCCATGGAGACGATCGTAGAGATGCTGGATGTAGTCCTGTGGAACGGCTTGCCATGCCATTTCCACCTGGCGCCTCAGTTGGACCAGCGTTCGTGCTGGACGTGCAGACCGCGTGAGACGACGCTTCATCCAGTCCCAAACATGCTCAATGGGGGACAGATCCGGAGATCTTGCTGGCCAGGGTAGTTGACTTACACCTTCTAGAGCACGTTGGGTGGCACGGGATACATGCGGACGTGCATTGTCCTGTTGGAACAGCAAGTTCCCTTGCCGGTCTAGGAATGGTAGAACGATGGGTTCGATGACGGTTTGGATGTACCGTGCACTATTCAGTGTCCCCTCGACGATCACCAGTGGTGTACGGCCAGTGTAGGAGATCGCTCCCCACACCATGATGCCGGGTGTTGGCCCTGTGTGCCTCGGTCGTATGCAGTCCTGATTGTGGCGCTCACCTGCACGGCGCCAAACACGCATACAACCATCATTGGCACCAAGGCAGAAGCGACTCTCATCGCTGAAGACGACACGTCTCCATTCGTCCCTCCATTCACGCCTGTCGCGACACCACTGGAGGCGGGCTGCACGATGTTGGGGCGTGAGCGGAAGACGGCCTAACGGTGTGCGGGACCGTAGCCCAGCTTCATGGAGACGGTTGCGAATGGTCCTCGCCAATACCCCAGGAGCAACAGTGTCCCTAATTTGTTGGGAAGTGGCGGTGCGGTCCCCTACGGCACTGCGTAGGATCCTACGGTCTTGGCGTGCATCCGTGCGTCGATGCGGTCCGGTCCCAGGTCGACGGGCACGTGCACCTTCCGCCGACCACTGGCGACAACATCGATGTACTGTGGAGACCTCACGCCCCACGTGTTGAGCAATTCGGCGGTACGTCCACCCGGCCTCCCGCATGCCCACTATACGCCCTCGCTCAAAGTCCGTCAACTGCACATACGGTTCACGTCCACGCTGTCGCGGCATGCTACCAGTGTTAAAGACTGCGATGGAGCTCCGTATGCCACGGCAAACTGGCTGACACTGACGGCGGCGGTGCACAAATGCTGCGCAGCTAGCGCCATTCGACGGCCAACACCGCGGTTCCTGGTGTGTCCGCTGTGCCGTGCGTGTGATCATTGCTTGTACAGCCCTCTCGCAGTGTCCGGAGCAAGTATGGTGGGTCTGACACACCGGTGTCAATGTGTTCTTTTTTCCATTTCCAGGAGTGTATTTACGCAAAAGAATTCTACAACAAGAATCTTCAAATTTATTTAGTTCAAATCAGCCGTAAGGACCTGATGTTAGATTTTCAGATTCGAGAATCAGACCCCTAGATAAGAAGAACTGGAGCCATTTCAACATGACAAGCTGAGTAAATCTGAAAGTTTATTGCAATCTTCGCTCCTCTCAGATCTTCACTAAATCTTTGCTTATTAATTATTTGGACTGGGCATTGTTTAAAGCGCACAATAGATGGAAGAAGGAAGGAGAGCGGAGATTGCAACTTCCTGATCCATATGTCCTTTCCTGACAAAATACCATTCTTTTGTGCAATCATCCGAATAGTGGTACTTTCTTTTTCCATCCTTAGGCATTTTCGTAAGCTATGATAAGTTTGTTAGACGCTAAACAGTCGAC
Organism: Schistocerca americana; assembly: GCF_021461395.2. NCBI lineage: Eukaryota > Metazoa > Arthropoda > Insecta > Orthoptera > Acrididae > Schistocerca > Schistocerca americana. The sequence goes on from NC_060123.1 coordinate 641,949,929, forward strand.
AATAACACTTTATAGTCATCGAAGTACACGTCACTATACACTTCACGCCCTATATGCCTGTAGTAAACACTTCGGACATTCCTAATTTACACTCGTTGTTCGTATTATGTTTAGAAAGAATCGTCTTATCAGATCGCTATTCAAATGGGAACTGACCAATTCCTGCCAGCCCCGTACTAATGGAGAAATCTGGTGTTTTCTCGAACGATGGCGCTAGATCTAGAAGGTGTTTGAATTGTCGACGCAGGACATCTGGGAGACGATCTTGTCAACATAAACTTGTTGACAGAAATTAAGCTAACTGATGCTGCATTTACGTGATGCCTCTAACAGATAGCGTTACTTTAGCACATGAGCCACGCTAGTAAGAGTATTTTGCAAAATCGGAACAAAATTGGGTCATGTCGGTATGTCTGGACAAGAAGGTCCACAATGGCGACTATCCCGATATATCGGGACGGGTGAAAACCCCACCCTCTACGGCAGTCGCATTATTCTTCAACAAGAGGTCACTTCCCCCACCGTAAGCGCTGATCGCACGTCAGCTTCCAGTAGCCCTCAGCTACTGACCTATGTGGTCCGGCAGGTGGGGCTGCATCCTGAGCCAGTCACGCAGCGACGCGACGGCCTGCTGGATGTCTTCCTCGTCGGTCCCCAGCTGACTCCTGATGGTCGCCACCTGCTCGGCGGTTGCCGGGACGAACTCGTGGCTGTCAGCCATGCCCTGCAACATCGCAGTACCATAGCGTCGTAGTATGCACTCCCTGGGAGAGACATGAGCGGATGTCAATGCAACTTCATACATGTTGAAAGGTGGCTACACTGAGCCACAGCGCCAGAGAGTTTTGTTTCGCCGGCTCCACTGGCAGTGATTATTGAGAAGTAGCGGAATGCAGTGCTTGTTGAGAACTCGTAGTAGGCAGTGCTTGCTGAGATGTCGTAGTAAAGAGTGCTTGTCGAGATGTGGCAGTAGTCAGTTCCTGTTGAGATGTGGTAGTAGCGAGTCGGTGTGGAGATATTGTAATGATTAGAGTGCTTTTCATCAATATAAATGAAGGTAACAAACTCCTTTTCTTTTTTTTCTCATTATTTTAATGTCCTGAATAATGCGTCATTACAGGTTCAGTCAACAAAGCATCTGGCTTGTGTTCTTGTATTAGAGTGTAATTCTGGTTTTCTTGCGCAATTATAGTATTTCTAATTTTTTTTATCACGTCAGTATAAATGGTATTTGAAATTTCTTGTCTTATTGAAGAAGAACCGTGCCAGATGTGTACGTTGAGTCATACTTCCACACACAGAACAGTTATACTTGTGCTTTGGTTTCGTAGGTTTTATAGTTGCTGGGGACTTAATTAATTAATTGTGTTAACGAAAATTTTCATTTCATTCTTTGTTGTTGTTCTATGCAGTCAGATTGCGTAATAATACTAGTCAGGGCCAACCGTTTACGAGACACAGCGTAATCGGTCATACAGCTACGAAAAATAAAAATGATTTTCAAATTTAATAATTAAGCCCCCATGCACGTGGCGACCGCTGCTTCGGATCGTCCCTTGGAATTCTTCTGATTGTAAAAATAGTAGAGAGTAGTATTGTTGTAGTAATTTGTAGTTTAGTAATTGTAGTCTATATTGCATGTGTAGATTTGGTAATTGTCATTTTTCTAATGGTATTTCAGAATTTAATTTTACTGTCTTGTATACGCGTTTGACAATTTGGGGCAATTACTTCAATTGTTCGATTAACCGTGTTTGAGGGAAACATTTCGTGTAAATGGTATTGTTGGAGATAAAGAGTCATTGTGTGTAATTTTCGTATAGTGACGAGTTTTGTATGTTTTGTAAATGATTACGCGATCGATGAAAAAGGCAAATATGATGGATAGTGAGAATGACGAAATTGTTAACATGACGAACTCGCCAACAGAGGAAAACAGTATCATGAATAATGAAGTGGAAAACAATTTAATAAGTCGGGAAGATAGTCCCGAACCATTTCAAAATTTTTCTCAATCAGAAAATTCACAGAATACGAGATTAACGATAGAAGATTCTGGAATAGTATCGAACACAGATAGCTTTACAGCTATGACGAAGGAAACTGGTTTTGCGGGAAATGTTAGGGGCGAAAAGAATTTCGAACAAGTTAATATGGAGCAGCTGATGAGTGCAATATTAAATTTGGGATCTCGGTTAGACTCACAAATGAAAACACGGTTAGACTCACTGGGGTCACAAATAGGAACAATTAAAACAGCGATGGAAACAATGGAAACATGGTTAGATTCACGAATAGGGACATGTTTCAAAAACATGAAAGATGAATTAAAGAAAGAAATCAGAGAAGAAGTACAACCGATTTTGAATGCTCACAACAATAGATTAATTGCAGTAGAGATTAGACAAAGGGAACAGGATAGAGAACAGGAAGAAAGAGATCGCGTGATAGTACAGAAATTTTCAGAGTTAAATTTACAACGTGCAAAAGATAAGGAAGAAATATTTGAGAGAATCGAGGAATCCGTACCAAATGACAGATTAAATAACTTAACACAACAATATGAACAGCTAACTACCAAATGTGTTAATACTGAAACCCGAGTCACGACACTTACGGAAGACGTAAATAAACAAAAAGAACAAATAGGTGATTTATCGGAAAGAGTTGAGGAGATTTCAGATAAATTGACAAGTCTTAGTTTAAATGGGGACAGAGATTCAGATGATACAGCACCATTGCCATTTGCAGAAACCGAAGAGTACCAGAACATAAATAAGCATGTTGAAAATCAGGGAAAATTTAATGAACGCGTTAAAAGGGAAGTTGAGGCATTACGAAAGCAAGTCAAGCAAATTGAAGGCGAAATCGTAGGAAAAGATAGCAGAAGAAATTTAGAATCACAGATACCAGAGGGCTTTGAAGAAAATAATTTGTTTCATTTACGGGATGCAACAAGAGAGCGCCAGGCGCGTGAATTTAACAATAATCGTCATTGTGACTGGGACAGACGCGGTAGGTCTTTGTCGCCACGAGGCGAAAACTTTGACTATAAACACTTTTTGACTGTTCGGAAATTTAAGATCTTCCGCAATTCTAAGAATGACATACATCCATGTTCATGGTTAGATCAATTTATGTACGCACTTCCACCAAATTGGCCACTAAGTCACAAACTGGAATTTATGTGTGGATATTTAGAAAACGAACCGGCGACGCGGATGCGCGCACTCATTAGAGATTGTAATAATCTGAATAATTTTTATCATGCATTTCTATCGGCATATTGGTCCGAAAACACACAAGACAGAGTCAAACATAGCCTGATTATGCAGCGTAATTTTAAACAGTCTGAGTTCTGCACGCCGGCAGAATACTTTGAAGACATGATTCGAAAGAATCAGTTCCTGTCCAACCCTTATAGCCCGACTGAATTAATTAGCATTTGTTTAACTAAGCTGCCACAATCCATAAGACAAATTGCTTTAGCCGGAAGATGTAAAGACGACATTGAGACTTTTAAGACTTTGTTGCAAGAACTTGAGTATGACAACGACGACGGGACTTCTTGTAACTTTTTCAGTAACAGTATTTATAATAGATTTTCAGAGAAAAGAGATAGTGATCGGAACGGGCGTTATATGGGTAACTTTGGGAATGACAGACGTAACAGACAGGACAATAGATACCAGCCTTATGACAATAACAGACGTTCTAACAGAAATTACACAGACAATTATAATAACGGTAATTCGTACCGGAATGATCAATCATACGGAAACAGTAATCGGTATCATCAAGACAGAAATTATTCATACAGTAATAGAAATTCTTACTACAAAAATAACCAGGGTAGTAGATACAACAATAATTTCAGAAGTGACAGTCGAAATTACACAAGAAGTAGTCATGCAAACAGACAGGAAAATAGAAATTTTAATAACAGACACAACCAAGAATTTGCATCTAACAGACAGGAGGGACCTAATTGGCATCCTCCACGTGACAGAACTTCAGAGAGACAAGTGCAAATCGTAGAAATTGAACCGCGAAATGACGCGAATAATCAAAGACGTGACGCAAACAATCGACAATGACTTGCAGCTTCGGCTTCTGGCAGCAATATAGACGGTTCAGAAAGTAATGATACTACGACTTTACACTACATACGCCCGGAAGACATGAGAGACATTTTGCTAGACGAAAAGGAAAATAATGTAGACGCATTTTTACATCCTGTTATTGAAGTATGTGTGGGTAAGAATACGTTCACTGCAGTTTTAGATTCTGGGAGCCCATTGAATGTCGTTAGTGAACCAGTCTTTCGTATATGTGAAAGAACTATTGCTTGTCCTGTGTTACCTGTTTCTAAAACTACAATTCGAGGCGCTATTTCTGGAAAAAGTGTGGAAGTTAAACAACAGACCAACTTAAATTTCATTTGTCAAGGATACGAATTTTCTGCTAATTTTATTATTGTTCCATTACTCAGTAAACAAATTATATTAGGTATGGAGTTTCTTAACGCACATAAGGCAATTTTTAACTTTAAAGAAGGAAGTGTGAATTTGACTGTTGCCGGAATGCCGAAATGTTTGAAATTTTTCGAGTGTTTAACTAGATGTGAGTCAGATACAAAATGTTTAAGGTTTCTTACTTCTGATGTTTTCGTTGAGCATTATGACGACAGTGTGTTTATTTATGACAATGACAATAGATACAGAGACGCGATGGATGATATAATTAATAGCGAAGAATTAATTAATGAAAAGGTTAAGAAAGCTGAAGTGCCAGATGACGTTGCAAGAGAAGAGCTGCACCACATTTTGACTTCACATGCTACAGTGTTTAGTCATCACACAGGAACTATACAAGGCTTACAATATTTATTTAAAGTAAAAGAACACACACCATTTCGTGGGAAAACGTACGCTATTCCTTTGGCTTACAGAGATAAGGTTAAGAGTGAACTTCAATACATGATAGATCAAGGCATTATTGAGCCAGCAGTCAGTCCTTATACCAGCCCATTACACGTTGTTCTTAAAAAGGATGGGTCAATTCGTTTGGTTCTGGATTCGAGACAGATAAATAATATCATCATTCCTGAAACTGACCGCCCACAAAATTTAGATGAACTTCTTCAACATTTCCATGGAATTAAAGTTTTATCCACGATTGATGTGCGCGCAAGTTTTTGGAAAATAGAACTCCACCCTGATTGTAGGAAATATACTGCCTTTTTAGCCTTTGGTAACTGTTACCAGTTTCGGAAATTACCGTTTGGACTTACTGTATCTTCAGCAGCATTCATTCGTAGCTTAAACGAAATTTTACCTGTTTATCTTCGTGACAATATTACTTCATATGTTGACGATATTCTTATTGCTAAACGTTCTTGGAGTGAGCACAACAAAATTTTGGATTCATTATTACGTATTTTTGCAAGAGTTGGCATTACAGTGAACTTGGAAAAATCTGAATTTGGACGTTCACAGGTGAAATTCCTTGGTCACATTATTTCTACAGAAGGTATTCTTCCTGATCCAGAAAAATTAGACGCTATTCGTAATTATGCTGTTCCTACCACAAAACGTGAGGTTCGTAGTTTCCTTGGTGTCTGTAATTTTCTTAGACGCTTTGTTAGATTGGGCAATTTGGCCACACCCCGTTTATGTGAACTATCTGGAAGGAAATCTAATTGGTGTTGGGATGAGGAAGCTCAGTCAGAATTTGAACAACTCCATGATGCTTTAGTTGCTGCTCCACTTCTTTCACATCCGGATTTATCTAAAGATTTTTGTTTGGCGACGGACTCATCATACAAAGGCCTAGGTGCACATTTATTTCAAGAGATAGAAGAAAACGGCGTTGTAGTACAGAAAACTATTGCATTTGGAAGTCGTGTTCTCTCTAAATCAGAAAAGAATTATTCGATTAACGAACTTGAAGCTTTGGCTGTTGTATGGGCTTTCACAAAATTTCGCACATTTTTGTTTGGCAGACATACTAAGGTTTACACCGATCATCGAGCTCTGGAATTTCTTATGTCGACAAAATTAACTCATGGCAGATTGTCATGATGGGCGTTGTACCTACAGGAATTTGATTTTAGTATTGTTTACATACAGGGTTCTTCAAATATTGTTGCTGATGCTTTATCACGTGCACCTATGGGTTTGAAACAAAGTGCTGAAGAGGACTGCATGGAAAACAATTATTGTTTGATGTATATTCAAGGTGTTGCGTTTGTGAACTTTATTTCGTCTTCGCTCCAGGACATCGCTAAGGAGCAAAATAAGGATCCAATCTGGAAGGACATTAAGGAGATGTGGAGGAGAAAGGAAACCGTAGCGATTAGACAGCATTATTTAGTTCGCAATGACATTCTTTTTAAACGAAAATCGGTCGACAACTCTGTTTGGTTAGTTTGTATTCCTGATGAGTGGGTTAATAAGCTGATTTGGTATACGCATTTCAGTTATGCACACTTTGGTCCCAGAAAATGCTTTCATAAATTACGGGAAAATTGCTACTTCAGTAATATGGAAAAACGTATTCGATCTGTTCTGGCCAAATGCAAATTATGTCAAAAGGCTAAGCCGCCAACAATTTCTCACAGAGCACCGTTGTTTCCTATCATTCCAGCGAAATTAAAGGAGATGGCTGCAGTCGATTTGTTCGGTCCAGTGCTTCGTTCTACTAATGGTTTTGCGTACATTTTCGTAGCAGTGGAGTTGACATCAAAATATGTGTGTTTTACACCTTTACGCAAAGCAACAGCTCGTTCAGTATCTAATGCTTTCATTAACCATTTTCTTAAAGAAGTTGGTCATGTTGATAAGGTTATATCAGATAATGGATCACAGTTTCGTTCTAAAATTTGGCTTCGTACTCTACGGCGTCGTAAAATTAAACCAATTTTCATTTCACTTTTTCACCCTCAATCTAACGCTTCAGAGAGATGGATGAAGGAAATCAATAAATTGTGTCGTCTTTATTGTCACCAGAATCACAGAACGTGGGATCAGTATCTTCATATTTTTCAAAACATTCTGAATGAACTTCCTAATGACTCAACTTCTTTACCGCCAATACTGATATTAAAAAACAAAGCACCGACAAATCGCATATCTGAAATCGTTCCTTTTCCGCCTTCACGGAAACTGCGGCATTCTGAAGTTGTCAACCTGGCTCTACAAAATATTGTATCTGCGGCTGCTAGAAGAGAGGAATCAGCTAAGCGTCCTGGTCGTTTAAAAATCTTGTCAGTTGGTCAAAAGGTGTTAATTAAGTCTCATCGTTTGTCTCACAAAGGAAAAGGCTTGTGTCGCAAATTTTTTCTGCTTTATAACGGTCCATATAGAATTCGCAAAATTATTCATGATAACACTGTTGAAGTAGAAACTCTTAAATCACGACGCTCTAAGGGAATACATCATATATCAAACGTTAAAATTTTTGTGGAATGACATACTTTCGAGAAACCAACGGTTTACGTAAACATGCAGAGAATACAAGGATACCGCGCTGTGTTTTGGCGGCGGCATGTACTCAAAGCAACAGTCAAGTCTGCGCGCCGCACAAGGCAGTCGTTGACCGCAAATAATTGCTTCCTACGTCACGCGCCTACAGCTGATCGAGCACTCAGTGCGAGTGCACTGACAGCCGTAAACTAATACACAGTCTAATTTCTCCGACTAAATTCAGTATAAAGCTATAGTGACTTGATGAATTATGTTATTAACGTTCAGTATTTTTCAGGATACGGTTGTATAAAATATTTAAGAACTTCAGGTAAATTCTGTGTGTCTCCGACGTTAAGAGGACTTGCTATCGAGAAAATTTCAGAAAGAATGTAATTTCCAAGAAGAAACTAATAAACTAAAAAGGTAACTATTAATTGAGTTTATTTTTTCAGGTAACATATTTCCACTTAGGTACATACTTTAGACGTAATTTGCTGCTCGCAATTACGTGATTCATACTTTGTGCTAATTTCATGTTCTATGAATTTGCTTGTGAAGCGACGTGCTTGCGTACATTTGCTGATTTTTGTCAATGTTTTATTAATGAACAGGGTTGTTATTTGTATATATTATGCATCGCTTGGCTGCAATGCTTTTTCACTGATGTCATATTTTTTTATTATGTGTCTGCTGTCCTTATTTATTTAAATTATAATTGTCACCTGATTAGTTGTGCTGATATGTATGTAAGTTATACTTTGTGATTTATCTGCTTGCGCATTCATGTTTACTTATTAAGATGACATATGAACATTCATTGCTTATGCTGATATGATGCTAATGACCTGTTTATTACGTAAGATACATGTTTACTGCTATGCGCATGGATTGCATATTTATACATTTCTGTTTGTTGTCATAACTACTCTTTAATTTGGTATATAGAAATGCTGATATACTGTGTATGAACATAGAGTTTAGGTCACACTATTGTATTAATTATAGATTGTTCGCTTGGCAGAGCCTCGTAAGAATTGTGCTGCATCCACTTGTTGACATTCTGTTCTCTACTGGTATATTTACTCGCTATTGCATGTTTTGCTTACGCTCAGTGCCTTATATTTTTAAGATAGGAAAATGAACTGCTATAATTCGACGAACGACATTAGTACAAGAAACTTTATAGAAGCCACATGAGCTGGAGGTTTTATGGCAGCTGTATAAATTTATGCTAATAGGAAGGAAGCTAACGACATGACATACCACAACTAGGTTTAGACCATTGACAGTTATTAGACTGCATTTTTCGTGAGCAATTGAAATAGGAAGTAACACTTTACACAAGAAATACTCCACATGTTTGCTTCTGTTTGCCATAATTCTTGAAGTGGTGTACACACTGTGAAATATTATGATCATTCACACTCCGTAATCGTACTTAATTACTGAGAGTTATTCGAACTAAGTCTGTTAGAGGTCATGTATGCATTTCTTTTATTTAATGATGGACAAGGTAACCAAAATCCATCTTATAATTTATAATGAGTAGAAGATTTGGGTCAGATGGATTACACAGAGGTTGTGTGTTGACAGTGTGTCTTCGGATTGCATGGGATGATGAGGTTTGCATTAGGATTTTATCTGTACTTGTTCGAGGAGACTGACTAGAGGAAAGAGTTGTTATGGAAGTGAAATGATATTGGCGATAAGGTTTATATGTGTCGACGTATTGAAGTGGTATTATTGAGGTATTGAGATTATATGAAGTTGATGATTATTGGAGTTTTTGTGGACAAAAGGTAAGGTAAATGATATTGATGATAAGATTTATATGTATCGACGTAAGAGGTATTATTGAAGTATTGAGGTTATGTGATGCTGATGATTATTGGAGTTTTGGTGGATAAGAGGTAAAGTAAGTGAGGTGCATATTTTTTTTTTGTTGGTCTATATGGAACAAGGACGATGAAGATAGCAGACTAGAACACTCAAGTAGAAGGAAGATTGTCTACACACACTTTGTTAAATCAATAAGCAGTACATATTTTTTTTTGGAGAGAGGAAGTAATTGTATATCTTGGCTCACTGACAGTTGTTCAGCAACCGTACATTTTGATCTGGCTTGGCAAACATTGGTCTTGACATGATGACTATGACGTTGACTTAACTATTATTGACTGTTATACATTGCTGCCACTACTACTTGATACACATGATGAACATCAAATTTTGACAGAATTGCATTTACACAGTTCACACTATTCAATTACACAGTAGTACTTAATGTGGATGAAAGATGAGTGAGTGTGTTTTGTGTGTTTTCCTTTCCTAATCCTACCCACCTATCTCCTAAATATTATTTTATTTGTTTGTAGTGGCTTGCACTGACACCCATAAATACGTATTATAGGTTTACTGATATTTGAGTATTTGTAATAGTTAATATGACAATTATCTGATATCATTTGTGTGTTTATTAGAATTTGTATGTTTAGTGTAAGAGCATTGAGATTAATTTTGTAAAAGCATTTGTATGTGCATTCAAACTATTGTTCATGCCTGAAGTGTCTGATTAGTGATGGTGAATATTATGAACTGTTACCTGCACTTGTTCAACATTGATGTGTGACACTTAGAAATGTTTAATTTCTCCTGATGAACTGTGTGATTAGTGATGGTGAATATTATGAACTGTTACCTGCACTTTTTCAACATAATGGGTGCCACTTAGAAACGATTAATTTCTGCTGATGAACTGTGTGATTAGGATAGTGAATATTATGGACTATTACTTGTACTTTTTCTACATGATTGGTGCCACTAGGACATGTTTAATTTCTGCTTATAAACTCTGATGAACAGTGTGATCAGTGATAGTGAATATTATGGACTGCTCTCTGGACCTGCTCAACATTGCTGGGTGCCACTGATGGACTGCTTGTACTGAAATAATGTCACTTGTTGCTGTCTGCACCTGCTCAACTTTGCTGGGTGCCACTGATGGACTGCTTCTACTGAAATGATGTCATTTGTTGGTGTCTGCACCTGTTCAACATTGCTAGGTGCCACTGATGAACTGCTTCTACTGAAATAATGTCACTTTTTGGTGTCTGCACCTGCTCAACATTACTGGGTGCCACTGATGAACTGCTTCTACTGAAATAATGTCACTTGTTGCTGTCTGCACCTGCTCAACATTGCTGGGTGCCACTGATGGACTGCTTCTACTGAAATGATGTTGCTTCTTGCTGTCTCCACCTGTTCAACATTACTGGGTGCCACAGATGGAACTGCTTATACTAAAATGATGTCACTTGTTGGTGTTTGCACCTGTTGACCATTGCTGGGTGCTGCTGCTGGAACTATCAACTATTTGTTTGGTTTTTTTTTTTTAATAATTAAAAGTATTTTATGTGAACATTTGTATAAACTGATTTTTTGTGTATTGTGTAAACTATTATGTAAAGCCACATGTATGAAAGAATTTGTATTGCCTACTGTATTTTATATATTAGGTTATTGAAAGGTCAGTGCAAAGCCAAAATTTTATCTAATTATGTGATATTTACCCATTAATATTATCTTTTATTTTTGTCTGTATTTTTTTGACGAATTTGGTGGTATTTTCACCACCAATGCTGGCAAAAATACCATCAAATTCTAGCCCGTGGAGGAAGGGCATATGAAAGGTGGCTACACTGAGCCACAGCGCCAGAGAGTTTTGTTTCGCCGCCTCCACTGGCAGTGGTTATTGAGAAGTAGCGGAGTGCAGTGCTTGTTGAGAACTCGTAGTAGGCAGTGCTTGCTGAGATGTCGTAGTAAAGAGTGCTTGTCGAGATGTGGCAGTAGTCAGTTCTTGTTGAGATGTGGTAGTAGCGAGTCGGTGTGGAGATATTGTGATGATTAGAGTGCTTTTCATCAATATAAGTGAAGGTAACAAACTCCTTTTCTTTTTTTTCTCATTATTTTAATGTCCTGAATAATGCGTCATTGCAGGTTCAGTCAACAAAGCATCTGTCTTGTGTTCTTGTATTAGAGTGTAATTCTGGTTTTCTTGCGCAATTATAGTATTTCTAATTTTTTTTATCACGTCAGTATAAATGGTATTTGAAATTTCTTGTCTTATTGAAGAAGAACCGTGCCAGATGTGTACGTTGAGTCATACTTCCACACACAGAACAGTTATACTTGTGCTTTGGTTTCGTAGGTTTTATAGTTGCTGGGGACTTAATTAATTAATTGTGTTAACAAAAATTTTCATTTCATTCTTTGTTGTTGTTCTATGCAGTCAGATTGCGTAATAATACTAGTCAGGGCCAACCGTTTACGAGACACAGCGTAATCGGACATACAGCTGCGAAAAATAAAAATGATTTTCAAATTTAATAATTAAGCCCCCATGCAATGTACACACCATGAAAAGTCTCTACGCGTGCCATTTCATAATGTGTAGTTAAAATTTAACAGCATTAAACATGTCTTTAGCATCTCAACTTTCCGTGCACATAATAGATCATGTCGGGAGAAAATGTCAGCAGCTTAATGTGTCCTTACTAGCCACAACTTCATACATTCTCTCAATTCATGTTTATTGTGTATCTGTTTTACAGGAACACCCACTGAAGCGCCAAAGAAACTGGTATAGGCATGAGTATTCAAATACAGAGATATGTACACAGGCAGAATACGGCGCTGCTGTCGGCAATACCTATATAAGAGAAGTGTCTGGCGCAGAGTTGTTATATCGGTTACTGCTCCTAGGATGGCACGTTATCGAGATTTAAGTGAGTTTGCACGTGATTGTTACAGTCGGCGCACGAGCGATGGAACACAGCAGCATCTCTGAGGTAGCGATGAAGTGGACATTTTCCCGTACGAGCATTTCACGAGTGTACCGCGAACATCAGGAATTCGGTAAAACATCAAAGCTCCGACATCGCTGCGGCTGGATAAACATCATGCAAGAACGGGACCAAAGACGACTGAAGAGAATCGTTCAACGTGGCAGTTCAACACTTCCTCAAATTGCTGTAGATTTCAATGCTGGGCCATCAACAAGTGTCAGTGTGCGAGCCATTCAACGAAACATCATCGATATGCGCTCTGTCCGAAAGAACAGACACCATCTCCATATACACTCCTGGAAATTGAAATAAGAACACCGTGAATTCATTGTCCCAGGAAGGGGAAACTTTATTGACACATTCCTGGGGTCAGATACATCACATGATCACACTGACAGAACCACAGGCACATAGACACAGGCAACAGAGCATGCACAATGTCGGCACTAGTACAGTGTATATCCACCTTTCGCAGCAATGCAGGCTGCTATCCTCCCATGGAGACGATCGTAGAAATGCTGGACGTAGTCCTGTGGAACGGCTTGCCATGCCATTTCCACCTGGCGCCTCAGTTGGACCAGCGTTCGTGCTGGACGTGCAGACCGCGTGAGACGACGCTTCATCCAGACCCAAACATGCTCAATGGGGGACAGATCCGGAGATCTTGCTGGGCAGGGTAGTTGACTTACACCTTCTAGAGCACGTTGGGTGGCACGGGATACATGCGGACGTGCATTGTCCTGTTGGAACAGCAAGTTCCCTTGCCGGTCTAGGAATGGTAGAACGATGGGTTCGATGACGGTTTGGATGTACCGTGCACTATTCAGTGTCCCCTCGACGATCACCAGTGGTGTACGGCCAGTGTAGGAGATTGCTCCCCACACCATGATGCCGGGTGTTGGCCCTGTGTGCCTCGGTCGTATGCAGTCCTGATTGTGGCGCTCACCTGCACGGCACCAAACACGCATACGACCATCATTGGCACCAAGGCAGAAGCGACTCTCATCGCTGAAGACGACACGTCTCCATTCGTCCCTCCATTCACGCCTGTCGCGACACCACTGGAGGCGGGCTGCACGATGTTGGGGCGTGAGCGGAAGACGGCCTAACGGTGTGCGGGACCGTAGCCCAGCTTCATGGAGACGGTAGCGAATGGTCCTCGCTGATACCCCAGGAGCAACAGTGTCCCTAATTTGCTGGGAAGTGGCGGTGCGGTCCCCTACGGCACTGCGTAGGATCCTACGGTCTTGGCGTGCATCCGTGCGTCGCTGCGGTCCGGTCCCAGGTCGACGGGCACGTGCACCTTCCGTCGACCACTGGCGACAACATCGATGTACTGTGGAGACCTCACGCCCCACGTGTTGAGCAATTCGGCGGTACGTCCACCCAGCCTCCCGCATGCCCACTATACGCCCTCGCTCAAAGTCCGTCAACTGCACATACGGTTCACGTCCACGCTGTCGCGGCATGCTACCAGTGTTAAAGACTGCGATGGAGCTCCGTATGCCACGGCAAACTGGCTGACACTGACGGCGGCGGTGCACAAATTCTGCGCAGCTAGCGCCATTCGGCGGCCAACACCGCGGTTCCTGGTGTGTCCGCTGTGCCGTGCGTGTGATCATTGCTTGTACAGCCCTCTCGCAGTGTCCGGAGCAAGTATGGTGGGTCTGACACACCGGTGACAATGTGTTCTTTTTTCCATTTCCAGGAGTGTAGATAAGGCTTATCGGCCAATGATCTTCCTCAGTGCGGACGCACTCACATTGCCCGTACTCTTAAGGGAATCGGTTGACTGACTGCCGCGAATAATGAGTTTAGTGGGCAGGGGCACTAAAAATGTAGTTGTCGACTGTAAGTTGGAAATGTGTGTCTCACAGGGAGCGTCGCACTATCCTCTGTGTCCTCGATGGCTCAGACGGATAGAGACTCTGTTATGTAAGCAGGAGATCCCGGGTTCCTGTCCCGGTCAGGGAGTACACTTTCAACTGTGTCCATTGATATTTATTAATGCCTGTAAGCAGCTAAAGGTCAGGATTCCATTGTAATCTCATTCTTCGTGAACTGCAAGATAACCCTTGAGTAGGCTTAGAGTGAGACAAGATGTTTTTTTCCTCCTGGTCGAAGCACTTTGGTGCCTACGTTCGCAGGTTGCGGAAAGGGTTTTCTGTGATGATTTCCACTGCCTGTGAGGACCCCGATTTGGTTAGGCTGCTCTTCACTCTTTCCTGGGATTCTGAAGAGAGAAAGAGAGAGACTGATCTCTGGACCTCGACTGCGGTACTGAATATGGTAACTGAGTTTGTGAAAGTTTCAGCCTGGCTGAAGTCTCAACCTGTTCCTTTTGCAGGCCTTCATAATAACGCTGAATATTGTATTCATAATACGAAATGGTAGAGTTTTCTAATTCTTCGATTTTACTGGTAGTTACTTTGTTCAGCCAGAACTTTGGGATATGGGAGCGAGTCGTGCGAGCTATACTTAGCCTCAGTTAGAATCCGCGCTTGCAGCGTGAAAGTGCGAATGCCTGCGTTTCTTATGTCATTAATTCTCCTGTTTCATTAATTTCATTTGTGTTCTGTAATTTGTATCCGTTAGTACGTGTGCCTTCGTGCGTTCAGTCCCACGTGTTCGTCGCTGGTTTTGGAGCGCTTTCGGACCTTGGAACCTGTTTTGTCTTACCATTATTTCGCAGTAATTTACTTCTGTGGGTAATATCTTCCAAGGATTAACAGACTTTGCGGAATGTTCATATTTTTTCTTTGTCTAATTTAGTGTGACTAGGTCCACCTGTCTGAAAACTGAACGAGCCTTCAGCTCGCCAGTTCTTGTTCTGTAATGGTAGGGCTTGAATTACATTGCCTTCCCCGAACTGTTGTGTCCCACATGCATGCCCGATCTGATTTGCATTTCAGATCGTAATTTTCGTTCAATTCCACGCCTTGAATTTTCCGTGTTATGTGTTGGCCGGTGGAGCAAAGCTTTTGCTGGCCATATGTGCAATGGTGCATATGTAATTCTTCTACTTTCATTTCTATCTTCTGCGTGATGTTAGTGCTAATGTGAAGTGCGTGAGTATCTCCTTACCATTAAGTTATTCCTATTTTATGGGAGCCTAATGATTTACAAGCCCGTCAGGCAAGCTATCTGATTATTTGTTGCGTCCGCGTGACTACTTAAGACAGGCACCAGCAGCCATTATATTTTTATATAACTGTGTTGTGCTTTTCTAACTGTCTATAGTAAAATACATGTTCAATCCAAGTCGAATTTCACTGTTACTATTAATACTTCGATAGATTTAACTGTGAGTCATCTACTTTCAGCCTGCCCTATACGCAAAGAACTAGTATTTTTGATGTGAACTATTTATTGATGAGAGGCTTATCTTCTGCTTACTGAATACAAATTTATCTGCTGCCGAGTAAGAAAAGGATGTGCTGCTGGACATACTTCGAATTAACCCTACGACTCACCCAGCAGTTGCACTAATGGCTTATTTAATCTGTTAATTGTAAATACAATATTTGAAATCAGTGATTATTGTATTTAAGGCGACCCTGTACTAAATTCACATTTACCGAAATTTACATTAAATTTCCATTGAATTAGAGCTGAACGTAACTTTTATAAGCCATTCACCTCATTGAATATAACTATCATTCATTATACAGATACAGTTGAACCATCGGCAGGTGTTTAAATGATTAGTGTTGCAATTCTCTGTGACAGGTAAAACCGCCACCAGACTGTATTGGGGTTTTTCGTGTTTACTCTTGTTACCAGGCCTGGTGGGCATATAACGGGAGTGAACAGCACCAGATGTTGAGTGATCGCTTCGAATGTAACGGACATCCAGCCTACTCGTGAGAGACAGCATTATTAGCACTGACATAGTTTGAAGGGAACCCCATTGTGAGTCTTCATTTGGCCAGCTAGTGGAACTGTGCAATATCGAGGTTTGTGGGGCATTCGTATGTGATAGGGTCCCATACCCCTAAAGGTAATATTGGGAAATAAGGATAATAATTGGAAAATAACGATCTGAGATCGTGCAATGCGTTATAGACGAACTAGGAAGGATGTACAAGGGATTTTGTAACATTTATGGCAGACTAGTGTCAGTCAAATTGTATATTGTGCAATATGTAGGATTCCCTATATCAGGGAGCCTATAGCGAGGTGGAGGCGTCTTGGTGGCGAGTTAAGGCGTCACAGTCCACATGGAGACAAAATGTTCGCCTCTTATTAGCTGAGTGAAGCCGACACTCACAAGGTAGCGAGGATTTTCCTGGCCCTGATTGGCCGATAGGGGTAGAGGCAGCAACTTCGTTGAAACCGACGAATTAGTTGGGTGGCTGTTGCCGAGTGTACTTGCTTATAAAAAGTTACTGTTTCTAAGCTCGCGGAAGTTTTTATTGAAAGTTTTAATTGCATCATAAGGGTGGCGACAGCTTGTGTGTGTGGTGCACATCGTCAGCTGAGGTCACGTAAATCAAATACTTACATTGGAAGTATTGATAGCATGAAATGTGGCGTGCATAAATCGGTTCTCTGCTCAGAATGTTTATGATACAGTCTTGTTAAGCATTTCTGGAGTTGTGTGGCGGCGATTTACGCAAGTTACAGGTTGTGTAATGATTTTATGTAGTGACGATGCTGTGGCAAGACCTTCGACACTGAATAGACATGGAATGAGTTAATTCAAACTGAAGTGCTCGTTACTGCAAAGCAGAACCTCAGTTTCCTATAATCACAACTGTTGCAGCACCACATAATAACCGGCCAAAGTGGCCGTGCGGTTCTAGGCGCTGCAGTCTGGAACTGCGGGACCGCTACGGTCGCAGGTTCGAACCCTGCCTCGGGCATGGATGTGTCTGATGTCATTAGGCTAGTTAGGTTTAAGTAGTTCTAAGTTCTAGGGGACTAATGACCTCAGAAGTTGAGTCCCATAGTGCTCAGAGCCATTTGAACCATTTTTGACTATGGCAGTGAAGGGCTGTAACGAAAACTGAATAGTTCAAAATGGCTCTGAGCACTATGGGACTTAACATCTATGGTCATCAGTCCCCTAGAACTTAGAACTACTTAAACCTAACTAACCTAAGGACAGCACACAACACCCAGCCATCACGAGGCAGAGAAAATCCCCGACCCCGCCGGGAATCGAACCCGGGAACCCGGGCGTGGGAAGCGAGAACGCTACCGCACGACCACGAGATACGGGCAACTGAATAGGGAACTGTTGAAAAATGAATAGTGAACTTGCACTAATAGTGACTTGAGACCGTAATCTAGTGAGCAGTATTTTGGGAAGGACTTAAAGTGATTTTTGTAACAGGAGCAAAGAGCATAAGAATTCGTGAATTTAACATACCTGTGACGGTTGAT
The DNA here is from genome assembly GCF_021461395.2 of Schistocerca americana. Taxonomy (NCBI): domain Eukaryota; kingdom Metazoa; phylum Arthropoda; class Insecta; order Orthoptera; family Acrididae; genus Schistocerca; species Schistocerca americana. Next base: position 641,967,630 of record NC_060123.1, read on the forward strand.
ATTTTGTGACGCTGTAATGCGTGTAGAATGCAATGGATTGTGATGTGGGATGCGACATGAAAGACTGTCGTCAAGAGGAGAAGAATGCGAGACGTCATTTGCGACGCAGCGCATTGGATGGGCGAACGAGGCCTAAGAGAATGGCTCTGAGCACTATGGGACTTTACTGCTGCGGTCATCAGCCCCTTAGAACTTAGAACTACTTAAACCTAACTAACCTAAGGACATCACACACATCCATGCCCGAGGCAGTATTCGAACCTGCGATCGTAACGGTCACGCGGCTCCAGGCTCTAGCGCCTAGAACCGCACGGTCACTCCGGCCTAGAAAAGTCATTATGTCTGAACACAAAATATGTTATATGATTCTATAACAAATTGATCTCAATTAAATTGGCCGGTAGTTATGTGCATCCGATTTTCTACCCTTTTCATAGATTGCTATGACCTGGGTCTTCTTCCAGTCCCGTACAACTATCCGCTGTTCCAATGATCTGTGATAGATGATGGAGAAGAATGGTGCTATATTTGTTAGTCACCATAAAATCTTTCAGGGATACCATTTGGGCCAGATGCCTTCCTGGCGTCTAAGGATCTTAACTGTTTTACAATCCCAGATACACTAAACCATATGTCAGCCATCCTTGCGTTTGTTCGATAATTGAAAGGGGGAATGGTGCTGCAGTCCTCTACGAGTTTTTGAATGCTAGGTTTAGAATTTCTGCCTTCTGTTTATCATCATCAGTTACATTACCCGTACTCACCATCTAGCTAATAACTGATTTACTATAAAAAACTTAAGGAAGCCAACTGCCACACAAGGTCAACAGCTACACTCTAGTTGGCAGAAAGGACACTCCATAATGAGAAACAATAAAAATGTATGGTACAAGCTAGATCTGGTGCTTATTTTCCTGCCAGGGGCTATCTAGTGAATACTAAAGAATAAGACAGTGACCTACAGAAACTGCTAGGGGCTATCTACTGAATGTTATTAACGAATTAGACAGTGACCTACGGTAAGCTACACCTACTGATTATCCCTCGTATTTACAATGTAAAGAAGCGTTTACGCACACGCGAAAGTGACCTAATAAAACTATAAAGCTACTACCTTAAACGTACCGAGTGTAAATGACACTAATAAAAGAAAATACTGGGTATTGTACACTGAATGATGCAGGTACAAAACAAAACCTTTAGCTAACAAGAGCTCAGAATGTAAAGCACAAATACGAACTCTACTTTATAGGAACCGAAGGGCTTACAGTACACGATCACTAAAGCCCACAACAAGCTAAGGAATTTAAATAGACGGCGAGGTGAGTTTTAGCTTTCTGCTAACTAAACCGTATGTAAGAAGGGCTCAGAAACTGTATTGTAACACTGATTTACTCAGATATTGTACTGTCATACTAATTTACCACGTATTTTACGTTTGCTTAACTGTTAACGGTCGCAGGTTGCGCTAGTCAAACGTATACAAGTGAGATTAGAATTCTTTGTCAGTATCACTATTCTTAATAAAACGTATAAAAACTGCTACCTTCAATGTATCGAGCCTAAATGACACTAATAAACGCAAATACTGAGTATTGTACACTGACTTAATTGATAATCCCGCGTATTTAACGTCAGTTAAGAATGTAAACAAACGTTTGCTAACACGCGGAAGTATCCTAAACAGAAACTTCGCTTATCTTATTCAGACGCAAGTAAACACTGAACCTTCAATTTGTCACGTCTGTCTGACACTAATACAAGTAAATGCTATAGAATAGACAGCAAAAACGATTAATTACTAGCTAAATTACTTATGTCGTAACACAGCAAGCGAAAAGCGCTTGTAGCCGGCGTCAGGGCTCCCAACCGGTGTGTAACATTTATGGCAAATTAGTATCAATGAAATTATAGTATTGTGCAACGTGTAGCAAGTCCTGCCGTTGGGGAACATGGAGCGAGGTTGAGGCGTCTTGGTGGCAATTTAAGGCTTCACAATCCACCTACAGATAGCATGTTCGCTTCCTATTGGCTGAGTGAAGCCGTCACTTACAAGGTAGCGAGAATTTTGCAGAACCTTGGTTGGCTGAAAGGGCAGAGGCAGCAGTTTCGCTGTAACCGATGGATGAGTTGGATGACGGCTGCTGTCAAGTGTGCTCTCACATGTAAGGTCATTGCTTAATAGTTCTAAAAATTTGCCAATTTTTTCGAAAGTGTTAATTGTATCATTAGGATAGTATATGTGCTATATGCGGTTGTGGCAACTACAAACAGCAAAGTAATCCCAAATCGTCCTTCAGGTTCCCGTAAAACAAAGATATGTAATTATGATAGATTAATTAGGATATGCAAGTTTTATTTTAATGACTTTATTTAAAAAGTAGAGAATACTTTAAAACACTAGCATAATACCTTCACTGTCAGCTTGTTATATTGAAGGGTAAGTTGTGTTTTATGAAACACGACAAGGCTAAACAGAAATTTAAAATAATGCCTTACGTTTACCTTGTCTTTTTCAGTATTTGGCTTGGCGCAGTGACTTCATTTCTGTTGCCTGTGACAAAGGAAACTCTGCGCAGAAGCAGTCCAAGGAAAGAGAGAAGAAGATGATATAGATGGTGATTATGAGGATCTTGGGGAAAGTAGTGAATGTAGAGAAAAAAAAACCAGAGTGAAGATTGCTAGCAAGTGAGGAAGATGTAAGAACATTACAGAAAGCACAGAGCGTATACAGGTCAAGTAACATCAAAAATTAAGAAGTTCGACAGTTGAAAGAGGAGTGACTGTGTGGAGTGCAATAAATAATACACCTAACGATGTTACACGACAACCTTGAGAAGCATCCATCGTTAAATAGCACCCTGTAATTTGCTTAAAATTGAAAGATATACCCTTAACCATTACTGCCATAGCCTTGTTGCACAAATGTCGCTGTGATAAACTGGAATTTATTAACCGACCATCTCAACCTAAACCTTCAATAAAATCGTTCTGTGTACTGTAAGTCAAATGTGATCTAAGAGACATTTCATCAAATGCTATAGATACAATCCTTTCATAGGCTCCATCCTTCCACATTTCATTTTCAATTGCTCAAGAACCATGTTGTTTACACGAGGTTTTATCTCTGCATTTTTAACCATTTTCGCAGGAATCTAGCTTTAGCTTTATAAGCTTCTTAAGCTTTATAAGCTGTTTGACACCACAATACACATTATGTGGACACTAAATTTATGTTGGCAAACCTAGATAACAACCGACCAGTGCAGCGCCACAGTATTATACTTCGTGCTTTGGGCCCGTATGGAAATGAATATCAGAGAAATTGGTGAGACAGGTATTCGTGAATGTTCATATGCACAGAGTAGGCCAACAGTGTAACCAAAGATGATTCAGCATAAGATCCATAGATGTCGGGAGGTAAGATGTATGCTAAAATCTCAAAATCTATGAGGATGTGCTTAGGCCATTATAGTTATCAGCGCCTCAATTACACATGTTCATGCGCAGGACAAGTGCACAAGGCACACACACACACACACACACACACACACACACACACACACACACACACAAACAGTCTACTCCAAACAACATAAGTACTTTGTTCAAGAACCGGACTCGACAACAGTCTTAAGTAAAAATCAGGTAAGACACAATCACCTTCGACAATGCATAAATAAAGGTGATAGTTGTCAGATAGGTAACTGCTAATATACACTGACAAAAGTCATGGAAAACCTCCTAATATCGCGTCGGCCCCCCTCCTCCCCGACGTAATGCAGCAAATCTATGAGGATGTGCTTAGGCCATTATAGTTATCAGCGCCTTGGAAGTCCCCTCCATAAATACTGAACCATGCCGCCTCTACAGCCGCAGATAATTGCGAAACTGTTGTCAGTGCAGGGTTTTGTGCACGAACTGAACTCTGGATTATGACCCATAATAGTTCAATGGTATTCATGTCGGGAAATCTCGGTGGTCAAACCATCCGCTCGAATTGTCTGGAATGTTCTTCAATCCAATTGCGAACAATTGTGGCACATAATTGTTTGGGAACATGAATCCCATGAACGGCTGCCAATGGTCTCCAAGTAGCCGAATATAACCATTTCCACTCGATAATCGGTTGCGTTGGAACAGAGAACCGAGTCCAGATCACGTAAACGCCGACGACACCATTATGGAGCCACCACTAGCTTGCAGAATGCCTTGTTCACGAATTGGATCCATGGCTTTGTGGTGTCTGCGCCGCGCTCGAACCCTACCATCAGCTCTTACCAACTGAAATCTGGAACCAGGCCACAGTTTTCCAGTCGTCCAGGATCCAACCGATATGGTGACGAAACCAGAAGAGGCGCTGCGGGCTTGGCGTCCTGTTA